>NC_135236.1:139447383-140806133 GCF_051348905.1 Ranitomeya variabilis
CTCTTCTCTTTCTTTTCTCTATCTCTCTCTCTTTCTCTCTTCTTTCTCTTCTCTTTCTTTTCTCTATCTCTCCCTCTTTCTCTCTTCTTTCTCTTCTCTTTCTTTTCTCTATCTCTTCTCTTTCTTTTCTCTATCTCTCCTCTTTCTCTCTTCTTTCTCTTCTCTTTCTTTTCTCTATCTCATCTCTTTCTTTTCTCTAGCTCTCCTCTTTCTCTCTTCTTTCTCTCTCTTTCTTTTCTCTATCTCTTCTCTTTCTTTTCTCTATCTCTCCTCTTTCTCTCTTCTTTCTCTTCTCTTTCTTTTCTCTATCTCCTCTTTCTCTCTTTTTCTTCTCTTTCTTTTCGATATCTCTTCTCTTTCTTTTCTCTATCTCCTCTTTCTCTCTTCTTTCTCTTCTATTTCTTTTCTCTATCTCTCCTCTTTCTCTCTTCTTTCTCTTCTCTTTCTTTTCTCTATCTCCTCTTTCTCTCTTTTCTCTTCTCTTTCTTTTCTCTATCTCTTCTCTTTCTTTTCTCTATCTCTCCTCTTTCTCTCTTCTTTCTCTTCTCTTTCTTTTCTCTATCTCTCCTCTTTCTCTCTTCTTTCTCTTCTCTTTCTTTTCTCTATCTCTTCTCTTTCTTTTCTCTATCTCTCCTCTTTCTCTCTTCTTTCTCTTCTCTTTCTTTTCTCTATCTCTCCTCTTTCTCTCTTCTTTCTCTTCTCTTTCTTTTCTCTATCTCTTCTCTTTCTTTTCTCTCTCTCTCCTCTTTCTCTCTTCTTTCTGTTCTCTTTCTTTTCTCTTCTCTTCTCTTTCTTTTCTCTATCTCTCCTCTTTCTCTTTCTTTTCTCTCTCTCCTCTTTCTCTCTTTCTTTCTCTTCTCTTTCTTTTCTCTATCTCTCCTCTTTCTCTCTTCTTTCTCTTCTCTTTCTTTTCTCTATCTCTCCTCTTTCTCTCTTCTTTCTCTTCTCTTTCTTTTCTCTATCTCTTCTCTTTCTTTTCTCTATCTCTCCTCTTTCTCTCTTCTTTCTCTTCTCTTTCTTTTCTCTATCTCTCCTCTTTCTCTTCTTTCTCTTCTCTTTCTTTTCTCTATCTCTTCTCTTTCTTTCTCTATCTCTCCTCTTTCTCCTTTCTCTTCTCTTTCTTTTCTCTATCTCTTCTCTTTCTTTTCTCTATCTCTCCTCTTTCTCTCTTCTTTCTCTTCTCTTTCTTTTCTCTATCTCTCCTCTTTCTCTCTTCTTTCTCTTCTCTTTCTTTTCTCTTTTTCTTCTCTTTCTTTTCTCTATCTCTCCTCTCTCTCTTCTTTCTCTTCTCTTTCTTTCTCTATCTCTTCTCTTTCTTTTCTCTATCTCTCCTCTTCTTTCTCTTCTCTTTCTTTTTCTCTATCTCTTCTCTTTCTTTTCTCTATCTCTCCTCTTTCTCTCTCTTTCTCTTCTCTTTCTTTTCTCTATCTCTCCTCTTTCTCTCTTCTTTCTCTTCTCTTTCTTTTCTCTATCTCTCCTCTTTCTCTCTTCTTTCTCTTCTCTTTCTTTTCTCTATCTCTCCTCTTTCTCTCTTTCTCTTCTCTTTCTTTTCTCTATCTCTCCTCTTTCTCTCTTCTTTCTCTTCTCTTTCTTTTCTCTATCTCTTCTCTTTCTTTTCTCTATCTCTCCTCTTTCTCTCTTCTTTCTCTTCTCTTTCTTTTCTCTATCTCTCCTCTTTCTCTCTTCTTTCTCTCTCTTTCTTTTCTCTATCTCTTCTCTTTCTTTTCTCTATCTCTTCTCTTTCTTTTCTCTATCTCTCCTCTTTCTGTCTTCTTTCTCTTCTCTTTCTTTTCTCTATCTCTCCTCTCTCTCTTCTTTCTCTTCTCTTTCTTTTCTCTATCTCTTCTCTTTCTTTCTCTATCTCTCCTCTTTCTCTCTTCTTTCTCTTCTCTTTCTTTTCTCTATCTCTCCTCTTTCTCTCTTCTTTCTCTTCTCTTTCTTTTCGATATCTCTTCTCTTTCTTTTCTCTATCTCTCCTCTTTCTGTCTTCTTTCTCTTCTCTTTCTTTTCTCTATCTCTCCTCTTTCTCTCTTCTTTCTCTTCTCTTTCTTTTCTCTATCTCTCCTTTCTCTCTTCTTTCTCTTCTCTTTCTTTTCTCTATCTCTCCTCTTTCTCTCTTCTTTCTCTTCTCTTTCTTTCTCTTTTTCTTCTCTTTCTTTTCTCTATCTCTCCTCTCTCTCTTCTTTCTCTTCTCTTTCTTTTCTCTATCTCTTCTCTTTCTTTTCTCTATCTCTCCTCTTTCTCTCTTCTTTCTCTTCTCTTTCTTTTCTCTATCTCTCCTCTTTCTCTCTTCTTTCTCTTCTCTTTCTTTTCTCTATCTCTTCTCTTTCTTTTCTCTATCTCTCCTCTTTCTCTCTTCTTTCTCTTCTCTTTCTTTTCTCTATCTCTCCTCTTTCTCTCTTCTTTCTCTTCTCTTTCTTTTCTCTATCTCTTCTCTTTCTTTTCTCTATCTCTCCTCTTTCTCTCTTCTTTCTGTTCTCTTTCTTTTCTCTATCTCTTCTCTTTCTTTTCTCTATCTCTCCTCTTTCTCTTTCTTTTCTCTATCTCTCCTCTTTCTCTCTTCTTTCTCTTCTCTTTCTTTTCTCTATCTCTCCTCTTTCTCTCTTCTTTCTCTTCTATTTCTTTTCTCTATCTCTTCTCTTTCTCTCTTCTTTCTCTTCTCTTTCTTTTCTCTATCTCTCTTTCTCTCTTCTTTCTCTTCTCTTTCTTTTCTCTTCTCTTTCTTTTCTCTATCTCTCCTCTTTCTCTCTTCTTTCTGTTCTCTTTCTTTTCTCTATCTCTTCTTTCTTTTCTCTATCTCTCCTCTTTCTCTCTTCTTTCTCTTCTCTTTCTTTCTCTATCTCTCCTCTTTCTCTCTTCTTTCTCTTCTCTTTCTTTTCTCTTTTTCTTCTCTTTCTTTCTCTATCTCTCCTCTTTCTCTCTTCTTTCTGTTCTCTATCTCTTCTCTTTCTTTTCTCTATCTCTCCTCTTTCTCTCTTCTTTCTCTTTCTCTTTCTTTTCTCTATCTCCTCTTTCTCCTCTTTTTCTTCTCTCTTTCTTCGATATCTCTTCTCTTTCTTTTCTCTATCTCTCCTCTTTCTCTCTTCTTTCTCTTCTATTTCTTTCTCTATCTCTCTCTTTCTCTCTCTTTCTCTTTCTTCTTTCTCTATCTCTCTTTCTCTCTCTTCTTTCTCTTCTCTTTTCTTTTCTCTTCTCTTTCTTTTCTCTATCTCTCCTCTTTCTCTCTTCTTTCTCTTCTCTTTCTTTTCTCTATCTCTCCTCTTTCTCTCTCTTTCTCTTCTCTTTCTTTTCTCTTTTTCTTCTCTTTCTTTCTCTATCTCTCCTCTCTCTCTTCTTTCTCTTCTCTTTCTTTTCTCTATCTCTTCTCTTTCTTTTCTCTATCTCTCCTCTTTCTCTCTTCTTTCTCTTCTCTTTCTTTTCTCTATCTCTCCTCTTTCTCTCTTCTTTCTCTTCTCTTTCTTTCTCTATCTCTTCTCTTTCTTTTCTCTATCTCTCCTCTTTCTCTCTTCTTTCTCTTCTCTTTCTTTTCTCTATCTCCTCCTCTTTCTCTCTTCTTTCTCTTCTCTTTCTTTTCTCTATCTCTCCTCTCTCTCTTCTTTCTCTTCTCTTTCTTTCTCTATCTCTTCTCTTTCTTTTCTCTATCTCTCCTCTTTCTCTCTACTTTCTCTTCTCTTTCTTTTCTCTATCTCTCCTCTTTCTCTCTTCTTTCTCTTCTCTTTCTTTTCTCTATCTCTTCTCTTTCTTTTCTCTATCTCTCATCTTTCTCTCTTCTTTCTCTTCTCTTTCTTTTCTCTATCTCTCCTCTTTCTCTCTTCTTTCTCTTCTCTTTCTTTTTCTCTATCTCTTCTCTTTCTTTCTCTATCTCTCCTCTTCTCCTTTCTCTTCTCTTTCTTTTCTCTATCTCTTCTCTTTCTTTTCTCTATCTCTCCTCTTTCTCTCTTCTTTCTCTTCTCTTTCTTTTCTCTATCTCTCCTCTTCTCCTCTTCTTTCTCTTCTCTTTCTTTCTCTTTTCTTCTCTTTCTTTTCTCTATCTCTCTCTCTCTCTTCTTTCTCTTCTCTTTCTTTTCTCTATCTCTTCTCTTTCTTTTCTCTATCTCTCCTCTTCTTTCTCTTCTCTTTCTTTCTCTATCTCTTCTCTTTCTTTTCTCTATCTCTCCTCTTTCTCTCTTCTTTCTCTTCTCTTTCTTTTCTCTATCTCTCCTCTTTCTCTCTTCTTTCTCTTCTCTTTCTTTCTCTATCTCTCCTCTTTCTCTCTTCTTTCTCTTCTCTTTCTTTCTCTATCTCTCCTCTTTCCTCTTTCTCTTCTCTTTCTTTTCTCTATCTCTCCTCTTTCTCTCTTCTTTCTCTTCTCTTTCTTTTCTCTATCTCTTCTCTTTTCTTTTCTCTATCTCTCCTCTTTCTCTCTTCTTTCTCTTCTCTTTCTTTTCTCTATCTCTCCTCTTTCTCTCTTCTTTCTCTTCTCTTTCTTTTCTCTATCTCTTCTCTTTCTTTCTCTATCTCTTCTCTTTCTTTTCTCTATCTCTCCTCTTTCTGTCTTCTTTCTCTTCTCTTTCTTTTCTCTATCTCTCCTCTCTCTCTTCTTTCTCTTCTCTTTCTTTTCTCTATCTCTTCTCTTCTTTTCTCTATCTCTCCTCTTTCTCTCTTCTTTCTCTTCTCTTTCTTTTCTCTATCTCTCCTCTTTCTCTCTTCTTTCTCTTCTCTTTCTTTTCGATATCTCTTCTCTTTCTTTTCTCTATCTCTCCTCTTTCTGTCTTCTTTCTCTTCTCTTTCTTTTCTCTATCTCTCCTCTTTCTCTCTTCTTTCTCTTCTCTTCTTTTCTCTATCTCTCCTCTTTCTCTCTTCTTTCTCTTCTCTTTCTTTTCTCTATCTCTCCTCTTTCTCTCTTCTTTCTCTTCTCTTTCTTTTCTCTTTTTCTTCTCTTTCTTTTCTCTATCTCTCCTCTCTCTCTTCTTTCTCTTCTCTTTCTTTTCTCTATCTCTTCTCTTTCTATTCTCTATCTCTCCTCTTTCTCTCTTCTTTCTCTTCTCTTTCTTTTCTCTATCTCTCCTCTTTCTCTCTTCTTTCTCTTCTCTTTCTTTTCTCTATCTCTTCTCTTTCTTTTCTCTATCTCTCCTCTTTCTCTCTTCTTTCTCTTCTCTTTCTTTTCTCTATCTCTCCTCTTCTCTCTTCTTTCTCTTCTCTTTCTTTTCTCTATCTCTTCTCTTTCTTTTCTCTATCTCTCCTCTTTCTCTCTTCTTTCTGTTCTCTTTCTTTTCTCTATCTCTTCTCTTTCTTTTCTCTATCTCTCCTCTTCTCTTTCTTTTCTCTATCTCTCCTCTTTCTCTCTTCTTTCTCTTCTCTTTCTTTTCTCTATCTCTCCTCTTTCTCTCTTCTTTCTCTTCTATTTCTTTTCTCTATCTCTTCTCTTTCTCTCTTCTTTCTCTTCTCTTTCTTTTCTCTATCTCTCTTTCTCTCTTCTTTCTCTTCTCTTTCTTTTCTCTTCTCTTTCTTTTCTCTATCTCTCCTCTTTCTCTCTTCTTTCTGTTCTCTTTCTTTTCTCTATCTCTTCTTTCTTTTCTCTATCTCTCCTCTTCTCTCTTCTTTCTCTTCTCTTTCTTTTCTCTATCTCTCCTCTTTCTCTCTTCTTTCTCTTCTCTTTCTTTTCTCTTTTTCTTCTCTTTCTTTTCTCTATCTCTCCTCTTTCTCTCTTCTTTCTGTTCTCTATCTCTTCTCTTTCTTTTCTCTATCTCTCCTCTTTCTCTCTTCTTTCTCTTCTCTTTCTTTCTCTATCTCCTCTTTCTCTCTTTTTCTTCTCTTTCTTTTCGATATCTCTTCTCTTTCTTTTCTCTATCTCTCCTCTTTCTCTCTTCTTTCTCTTCTATTTCTTTTCTCTATCTCTTCTCTTTCTCTCTTCTTTCTCTTCTCTTTCTTTTCTCTATCTCTCTTTCTCTCTTCTTTCTCTTCTCTTTCTTTTCTCTTCTCTTTCTTTTCTCTATCTCTCCTCTTTCTCTCTTCTTTCTCTTCTCTTTCTTTTCTCTATCTCTCCTCTTTCTCTCTTCTTTCTCTTCTCTTTCTTTTCTCTTTTTCTTCTCTTTCTTTTCTCTATCTCTCCTCTCTCTCTTCTTTCTCTTCTCTTTCTTTTCTCTATCTCTTCTCTTTCTTTTCTCTATCTCTCCTCTTTCTCTCTTCTTTCTCTTCTCTTTCTTTTCTCTATCTCTCCTCTTTCTCTCTTCTTTCTCTTCTCTTTCTTTTCTCTATCTCTTCTCTTTCTTTTCTCTATCTCTCCTCTTTCTCTCTCTTTCTCTTCTCTTTCTTTTCTCTATCTCTCCTCTTTCTCTCTTCTTTCTCTTCTCTTTCTTTTCTCTATCTCTCCTCTCTCTCTTCTTTCTCTTCTCTTTCTTTTCTCTATCTCTTCTCTTTCTTTTCTCTATCTCTCCTCTTTCTCTCTACTTTCTCTTCTCTTTCTTTTCTCTATCTCTCCTCTTTCTCTCTTCTTTCTCTTCTCTTTCTTTTCTCTATCTCTTCTCTTTCTTTTCTCTATCTCTCCTCTTTCTCTCTTCTTTCTCTTCTCTTTCTTTTCTCTATCTCTCCTCTTTCTCTCTTCTTTCTCTTCTCTTTCTTTTCTCTATCTCTTCTCTTTCTTTTCTCTATCTCTTCTCTTTCTCTCTTCTTTCTCTTCTCTTTCTTTCTCTATCTCTCCTCTTTCTCTCTTCTTTCTCTTCTCTTTCTTTTCTCTATCTCTCCTCTTTCTCTCTTCTTTCTCTTCTCTTTCTTTTCTCTATCTCTCCTCTTTCTCTCTTCTTTCTCTTCTCTTTCTTTTCTCTATCTCTCCTCTTTCTCTCTTCTTTCTCTTCTCTTTCTTTTCTCTATCTCTCCTCTTTCTCTCTTCTTTCTCTTCTCTTTCTTTTCTCTATCTCTCCTCTTTCTCTCTTCTTTCTCTTCTCTTTCTTTTCTCTATCTCTTCTCTTTCTTTTCTCTATCTCTTCTCTTTCTTTTCTCTATCTCTCCTCTTTCTGTCTTCTTTCTCTTCTCTTTCTTTTCTCTATCTCTCCTCTCTCTCTTCTTTCTCTTCTCTTTCTTTTCTCTATCTCTTCTCTTTCTTTTCTCTATCTCTCCTCTTTCTCTCTTCTTTCTCTCCTCTTTCTTTTCTCTATCTCTCCTCTTTCTCTCTTCTTTCTCTTCTCTTTCTTTCGATATCTCTTCTCTTTCTTTTCTCTATCTCTCCTCTTTCTGTCTTCTTTCTCTTCTCTTTCTTTTCTCTATCTCTCCTCTCTCTCTTCTTTCTCTTCTCTTCCTTTTCTCTATCTCTTCTCTTTCTTTTCTCTATCTCTCCTCTTTCTCTCTTCTTTCTCTTCTCTTTCTTTTCTCTATCTCTCCTCTTTCTCTCTTCTTTCTCTTCTCTTTCTTTTCTCTATCTCTCCTCTTTCTCTCTTCTTTCTCTTCTCTTTCTTTTCTCTATCTCTTCTCTTTCTTTTCTCTATCTCTCCTCTCTCTCTTCTTTCTCTTCTCTTTCTTTTCTCTATCTCTCCTCTCTCTCTTCTTTCTCTTCTCTTTCTTTTCTCTATCTCTTCTCTTTCTTTTCTCTATCTCTCCTCTTTCTTCTTTCTCTTCTCTTTCTTTTCTCTATCTCTTCTCTTTCTTTTCTCTATCTCTCCTCTTTCTCTCTTCTTTCTCTTCTCTTTCTTTTCTCTATCTCTCCTCTTTCTCTCTTCTTTCTCTTCTCTTTCTTTCTCTATCTCTCCTCTTCTCTCTTCTTTCTCTTCTCTTTCTTTTCTCTATCTCTCCTCTTTCTCTCTTTCTCTTCTCTTTCTTTTCTCTATCTCTCCTCTTTCTCTCTTCTTTCTCTTCTCTTTCTTTTCTCTATCTCTTCTCTTTCTTTTCTCTATCTCTCCTCTTTCTCTCTTCTTTCTCTTCTCTTTCTTTTCTCTATCTCTCCTCTTTCTCTCTTCTTTCTCTTCTCTTTCTTTTCTCTATCTCTTCTCTTTCTTTCTCTATCTCTTCTCTTTCTTTTCTCTATCTCTCCTCTTTCTGTCTTCTTTCTCTTCTCTTTCTTTTCTCTATCTCTCCTCTCTCTCTTCTTTCTCTTCTCTTTCTTTCTCTATCTCTTCTCTTTCTTTTCTCTATCTCTCCTCTTTCTCTCTTCTTTCTCTTCTCTTTCTTTTCTCTATCTCTCCTCTTTCTCTCTTCTTTCTCTTCTCTTTCTTTTCGATATCTCTTCTCTTTCTTTTCTCTATCTCTCCTCTTTCTGTCTTCTTTCTCTTCTCTTTCTTTTCTCTATCTCTCCTCTCTCTCTTCTTTCTCTTCTCTTTCTTTTCTCTATCTCTTCTCTTTCTTTTCTCTATCTCTCTCTTTCTCTCTTCTTTCTCTTCTCTTTCTTTTCTCTATCTCTCCTCTTTCTCTCTTCTTTCTCTTCTCTTTCTTTTCTCTATCTCTCCTCTTTCTCTCTTCTTTCTCTTCTCTTTCTTTCTCTATCTCTCCTCTTTCTCTCTTCTTTCTCTTCTCTTTCTTTTCTCTATCTCTTCTCTTTCTTTTTCTCTATCTCTCCTCTTTCTCTCTTCTTTCTCTTCTCTTTCTTTTCTCTATCTCATCTCTTCTTTTCTCTATCTCTCCTCTTTCTCTCTTCTTTCCTCTTCTCTTTCTTTTCTCTATCTCTTCTCTTTCTTTTCTCTATCTCTCCTCTTTCTCTCTTCTTTCTCTTCTCTTTCTTTTCTCTATCTCCTCTTTCTCTCTTTTTTCTTCTCTTTCTTTTCGATATCTCTTCTCTTTCTTTTCTCTATCTCCTCTTTCTCTCTTCTTTCTCTTCTATTTCTTTTCTCTATCTCTCCTCTTTCTCTCTTCTTTCTCTTCTCTTTCTTTTCTCTATCTCCTCTTTCTCTCTTTTCTCTTCTCTTTCTTTTCTCTATCTCTTCTCTTTCTTTTCTCTATCTCTCCTCTTTCTCTCTTCTTTCTCTTCTCTTTCTTTCTCTATCTCTCTCTTTCTCTCTTCTTTCTCTTCTCTTTCTTTTCTCTATCTCTTTCTTTCTTTTCTCTATCTCTCCTCTTTCTCTCTTCCTTTCTCTTCTCTTTCTTTTCTCTATCTCTCCTCTTTCTCTCTTCTTTCTCTTCTCTTTCTTTTCTCTATCTCTTCTCTTTCTTTTCTCTCTCTCTCCTCTTTCTCTCTTCTTTCTGTTCTCTTTCTTTTCTCTATCTCTTCTCTTTCTTTTCTCTATCTCTCCTCTTTCTCTTTCTTTTCTCTATCTCTCCTCTTTCTCTCTTCTTTCTCTTCTCTTTCTTTTCTCTATCTCTCCTCTTTCTCTCTTCTTTCTCTTCTCTTTCTTTTCTCTATCTCTCCTCTTTCTCTCTTCTTTCTCTTCTCTTTCTTTTCTCTATCTCTTCTCTTTCTTTTCTCTATCTCTCCTCTTTCTCTCTTCTTTCTCTTCTCTTTCTTTTCTCTATCTCTCCTCTTTCTCTCTTCTTTCTCTTCTCTTTCTTTTCTCTATCTCTTCTCTTTCTTTTCTCTATCTCTCCTCTTTCTCCTTTCTCTTCTCTTTCTTTTCTCTATCTCTTCTCTTTCTTTTCTCTATCTCTCCTCTTTCTCTCTTCTTTCTCTTCTCTTTCTTTTCTCTATCTCTCCTCTTTCTCTCTTCTTTCTCTTCTCTTTCTTTTCTCTTTTTCTTCTCTTTCTTTTCTCTATCTCTCCTCTCTCTCTTCTTTCTCTTCTCTTTCTTTTCTCTATCTCTTCTCTTTCTTTTCTCTATCTCTCCTCTTTCTTCTTTCTCTTCTCTTTCTTTTCTCTATCTCTTCTCTTTCTTTTCTCTATCTCTCCTCTTTCTCTCTTCTTTCTCTTTCTCTTTCTTTTCTCTATCTCTCCTCTTTCTCTCTTCTTTCTCTTCTCTTTCTTTTCTCTATCTCTCCTCTTTCTCTCTTCTTTCTCTTCTTCTCTTTCTTTTCTCTATCTCTCCTCTTTCTCTCTTTCTCTTCTCTTTCTTTTCTCTATCTCTCCTCTTTCTCTCTTCTTTCTCTTCTCTTTCTTTCTCTATCTCTTCTCTTTCTTTTCTCTATCTCTCCTCTTTCTCTCTTCTTTCTCTTCTCTTTCTTTTCTCTATCTCTCCTCTTTCTCTCTTCTTTCTCTTCTCTTTCTTTTCTCTATCTCTTCTCTTTCTTTTCTCTATCCTCTTCTCTTTCTTTTCTCTATCTCTCCTCTTTCTGTCTTCTTTCTCTTCTCTTTCTTTTCTCTATCTCTCCTCTCTCTCTCTTCTTTCTCTTCTCTTTCTTTTCTCTATCTCTTCTCTTTCTTTTCTCTATCTCTCCTCTTTCTCTCTTCTTTTCTCTTCTCTTTCTTTTCTCTATCTCTCCTCTTTCTCTCTTCTTTCTCTTCTCTTTCTTTTCGATATCTCTTCTCTTTCTTTTCTCTATCTCTCCTCTTTCTGTCTTCTTTTCTTCTCTTTCTTTTCTCTATCTCTCCTCTTTCTCTCTTTCTCTTCTCTTTCTTTTCTCTATCTCTCCTCTTTCTCTCTTCTTTCTCTTCTCTTTCTTTTCTCTATCTCTCCTCTTTCTCTCTTCTTTCTCTTCTCTTTCTTTTCTCTTTTTCTTCTCTTTCTTTTCTCTATCTCTCCTCTCTCTCTTCTTTCTCTTCTCTTTCTTTTCTCTATCTCTTCTCTTTCTTTTCTCTATCTCTCCTCTTTCTCTCTTCTTTCTCTTCTCTTTCTTTTCTCTATCTCTCCTCTTTCTCTCTTCTTTCTCTTCTCTTTCTTTTCTCTATCTCTTCTCTTTCTTTTCTCTATCTCTCCTCTTTCTCTCTTCTTTCTCTTCTCTTTCTTTTCTCTATCTCTCCTCTTTCTCTCTTCTTTCTCTTCTCTTTCTTTTCTCTATCTCTTCTCTTTCTTTTCTCTATCTCTCCTCTTTCTCTCTTCTTTCTGTTCTCTTTCTTTTCTCTATCTCTTCTCTTTCTTTTCTCTATCTCTCCTCTTTCTCTTTCTTTTCTCTATCTCTCCTCTTTCTCTCTTCTTTCTCTTCTCTTTCTTTTCTCTATCTCTCCTCTTTCTCTCTTCTTTCTCTTCTATTTCTTTTCTCTATCTCTTCTCTTTCTCTCTTCTTTCTCTTCTCTTTCTTTTCTCTATCTCTCTTTCTCTCTTCTTTCTCTTCTCTTTCTTTTCTCTTCTCTTTCTTTTCTCTATCTCTCCTCTTTCTCTCTTCTTTCTGTTCTCTTTCTTTTCTCTATCTCTTCTTTCTTTTCTCTATCTCTCCTCTTTCTCTCTTCTTTCTCTTCTCTTTCTTTTCTCTATCTCTCCTCTTTCTCTCTTCTTTCTCTTCTCTTTCTTTTCTCTTTTTCTTCTCTTTCTTTTCTCTATCTCTCCTCTTTCTCTCTTCTTTCTGTTCTCTATCTCTTCTCTTTCTTTTCTCTATCTCTCCTCTTTCTCTCTTCTTTCTCTTCTCTTTCTTTTCTCTATCTCCTCTTTCTCTCTTTTTTCTTCTCTTTCTTTTCGATATCTCTTCTCTTTCTTTTCTCTATCTCTCCTCTTTCTCTCTTCTTTCTCTTCTATTTCTTTTCTCTATCTCTTCTCTTTCTCTCTTCTTTCTCTTCTCTTTCTTTTCTCTATCTCTCTTTCTCTCTTCTTTCTCTTCTCTTTCTTTTCTCTTCTCTTTCTTTTCTCTATCTCTCCTCTTTCTCTCTTCTTTCTCTTCTCTTTCTTTTCTCTATCTCTCCTCTTTCTCTCTTCTTTCTCTTCTCTTTCTTTTCTCTTTTTCTTCTCTTTCTTTTCTCTATCTCTCCTCTCTCTCTTCTTTCTCTTCTCTTTCTTTTCTCTATCTCTTCTCTTTCTTTTCTCTATCTCTCCTCTTTCTCTCTTCTTTCTCTTCTCTTTCTTTTCTCTATCTCTCCTCTTTCTCTCTTCTTTCTCTTCTCTTTCTTTTCTCTATCTCTTCTCTTTCTTTCTCTATCTCTCCTCTTTCTCTCTTCTTTCTCTTCTCTTTCTTTTCTCTATCTCTCCTCTTTCTCTCTTCTTTCTCTTCTCTTTCTTTTCTCTATCTCTCCTCTCTCTCTTCTTTCTCTTCTCTTTCTTTTCTCTATCTCTTCTCTTTCTTTTCTCTATCTCTCCTCTTTCTCTCTACTTTCTCTTCTCTTTCTTTTCTCTATCTCTCCTCTTTCTCTCTTCTTTCTCTTCTCTTTCTTTTCTCTATCTCTTCTCTTTCTTTTCTCTATCTCTCCTCTTTCTCTCTTCTTTCTCTTCTCTTTCTTTTCTCTATCTCTCCTCTTTCTCTCTTCTTTCTCTTCTCTTTCTTTTCTCTATCTCTTCTCTTTCTTTTCTCTATCTCTTCTCTTTCTCTCTTCTTTCTCTTCTCTTTCTTTTCTCTATCTCTCCTCTTTCTCTCTTCTTTCTCTTCTCTTTCTTTTCTCTATCTCTCCTCTTTCTCTCTTCTTTCTCTTCTCTTTCTTTTCTCTATCTCTCCTCTTTCTCTCTTCTTTCTCTTCTCTTTCTTTTCTCTATCTCTCCTCTTTCTCTCTTCTTTCTCTTCTCTTTCTTTTCTCTATCTCTCCTCTTTCTCTCTTCTTTCTCTTCTCTTTCTTTTCTCTATCTCTTCTCTTTCTTTTCTCTATCTCTCCTCTTTCTCTCTTCTTTCTCTTCTCTTTCTTTTCTCTATCTCTCCTGTTTCTCTCTTCTTTCTCTTCTCTTTCTTTTCTCTATCTCTTCTCTTTCTTTTCTCTATCTCTCCTCTTTCTCTCTTCTTTCTCTTCTCTTTCTTTTCTCTATCTCTCCTCTTTCTCTCTTCTTTCTCTTCTCTTTCTTTTCTCTTTTTCTTCTCTTTCTTTTCTCTATCTCTCCTCTCTCTCTTCTTTCTCTTCTCTTTCTTTTCTCTATCTCTCTTTCTCTCTTCTTTCTCTTCTCTTTCTTTTCTCTTCTCTTTCTTTTCTCTATCTCTCCTCTTTCTCTCTTCTTTCTCTTCTTTCTTTTCTCTATCTCTCCTCTTTCTCTCTTCTTTCTCTTCTCTTTCTTTTCTCTTTTTCTTCTCTTTCTTTTCTCTATCTCTCCTCTCTCTCTTCTTTCTCTTCTCTTTCTTTTCTCTATCTCTTCTCTTTCTTTTCTCTATCTCTCCTCTTTCTCTCTTCTTTCTCTTCTCTTTCTTTTCTCTATCTCTCCTCTTTCTCTCTTCTTTCTCTTCTCTTTCTTTTCTCTATCTCTTCTCTTTCTTTTCTCTATCTCTCCTCTTTCTCTCTTCTTTCTCTTCTCTTTCTTTTCTCTATCTCTTCTCTTTCTCTCTTCTTTCTCTTCTCTTTCTTTTCTCTATCTCTCTTTCTCTCTTCTTTCTCTTCTCTTTCTTTTCTCTATCTCTTCTCTTTCTTTTCTCTATCTCTCCTCTTTCTCTCTTCTTTCTCTTCTCTTTCTTTTCTCTATCTCTCCTCTTTCTCTCTTCTTTCTCTTCTCTTTCTTTTCTCTATCTCTTCTCTTTCTTTTCTCTATCTCTCCTCTTTCTCTCTTCTTCTCTTCTCTTTCTTTTCTCTATCTCTCCTCTTTCTCTCTTCTTTCTCTTCTCTTTCTTTTCTCTATCTCTTCTCTTTCTTTTCTCTATCTCTCCTCTTTCTCCTTTCTCTTCTCTTTCTTTTCTCTATCTCTTCTCTTTCTTTTCTCTATCTCTCCTCTTTCTCTCTTCTTTCTCTTCTCTTTCTTTTCTCTATCTCTTCTCTTTCTTTTCTCTATCTCTCCTCTTTCTCTCTTCTTTCTCTTCTCTTTCTTTTCTCTTTCTCTTCTCTTTCTTTTCTCTATCTCTTCTCTTTCTTTTCTCTATCTCTCCTCTTTCTCTCTTCTTTCTCTTCTCTTTCTTTTCTCTATCTCTCCTCTTTCTTCTTTCTCTTCTCTTTCTTTTCTCTATCTCTTCTCTTTCTTTTCTCTATCTCTCCTCTTTCTCTCTTCTTTCTCTTCTCTTTCTTTTCTCTATCTCATCTCTTTCTTTTCTCTATCTCTCCTCTTTCTCTCTTCTTTCTCTTCTCTTTCTTTTCTCTATCTCTTCTCTTTCTTTTCTCTATCTCTCCTCTTTCTCTCTTCTTTCTCTTCTCTTTCTTTTCTCTATCTCCTCTTTCTCTCTTTTTTCTTCTCTTTCTTTTCGATATCTCTTCTCTTTCTTTTCTCTATCTCCTCTTTCTCTCTTCTTTCTCTTCTATTTCTTTTCTCTATCTCTTCTCTTTCTCTCTTCTTTCTCTTCTCTTTCTTTTCTCTATCTCTCTTTCTCTCTTCTTTCTCTTCTCTTTCTTTTCTCTTTCTCTTCTCTTTCTTTTCTCTATCTCTCCTCTTTCTCTCTTCTTTCTCTTCTATTTCTTTTCTCTATCTCTCCTCTTTCTCTCTTCTTTCTCTTCTTTCTTTTCTCTATCTCTCCTCTTTCTCTCTTCTTTCTCTTCTATTTCTTTTCTCTACCTCTCCTCTTTCTCTCTTCTTTCTCTTCTTTCTTTTCTCTATCTCTCCTCTTTCTCTCTTCTTTCTCTTCTATTTCTTTTCTCTATCTCTCCTCTTTCTCTCTTCTTTCTCTTCTTTCTTTTCTCTATCTCTCCTCTTTCTCTCTTCTTTCTCTTCTCTTTCTTTTCTCTATCTCCTCTTTC
The DNA here is from genome assembly GCF_051348905.1 of Ranitomeya variabilis. Classification (NCBI taxonomy): domain Eukaryota; kingdom Metazoa; phylum Chordata; class Amphibia; order Anura; family Dendrobatidae; genus Ranitomeya; species Ranitomeya variabilis. The sequence goes on from NC_135236.1 coordinate 139,461,932, forward strand.
TCTCTTTTTTCTTCTCTTTCTTTTCGATATCTCTTCTCTTTCTTTTCTCTATCTCTCCTCTTTCTCTCTTCTTTCTCTTCTCTTTCTTTTCTCTATCTCTTCTCTTTCTTTTCTCTATCTCTCCTCTTTCTCTCTTCTTTCTCTTCTCTTTCTTTTCTCTATCTCCTCTTTCTCTCTTTTTTCTTCTCTTTCTTTTCGATATCTCTTCTCTTTCTTTTCTCTATCTCTCCTCTTTCTCTCTTCTTTCTCTTCTATTTCTTTTCTCTATCTCTTCTCTTTCTCTCTTCTTTCTCTTCTCTTTCTTTTCTCTATCTCTCTTTCTCTCTTCTTTCTCTTCTCTTTCTTTTCTCTTTCTCTTCTCTTTCTTTTCTCTATCTCGTCTCTTTCTCTCTTCTTTCTCTTCTCTTTCTTTTCTCTATCTCTCCTCTTTCTCTCTTCTTTCTCTTCTCTTTCTTTTCTCTATCTCTCCTCTTTCTCTCTTCTTTCTCTTCTCTTTCTTTTCTCTATCTCTCCTCTTTCTCTCTTCTTTCTCTTCTCTTTCTTTTCTCTATCTCGTCTCTTTCTTTTCTCTATCTCTCCTCTTTCTCTCTTCTTTCTCTTCTCTTTCTTTTCTCTATCTCTCCTCTTTCTCTCTTCTTTCTCTTCTCTTTCTTTTCTCTATCTCTCCTCTTTCTCTCTTCTTTCTCTTCTCTATCTCTTCTCTTTCTCTCTTCTTTCTCTTCTCTTTCTTTTCTCTCTCTCCTCTTTCTCTCTTCTTTCTCTTCTCTTTCTTTTCTCTATCTCCTCTTTCTCTCTTTTTTCTTCTCTTTCTTTTCGATATCTCTTCTCTTTCTTTTCTCTATCTCTCCTCTTTCTCTCTTCTTTCTCTTCTCTTTCTTTTCTCTATCTCTTCTCTTTCTTTTCTCTATCTCTCCTCTTTCTCTCTTCTTTCTCTTCTCTTTCTTTTCTCTATCTCTTTTTTCTTTCTTTTCTCTATCTCTTCTCTTTCTTTTCTCTATCTCTCCTCTTTCTCTCTTCTTTCTCTTCTCTTTCTTTTCTCTATCTCTTCTCTCTTTTCTCTATCTCTCCTCTTTCTTTTCTCTATCTCTCCTCTTTCTCTCTTCTTTCTCTTCTCTTTCTTTTCTCTATCTCTCCTCTTTCTCTCTTCTTTCTCTTCTCTTTCTTTTCTCTATCTCTTTTTTCTTTCTTTTCTCTATCTCTTCTCTTTCTTTTCTCTATCTCTCCTCTTTCTCTCTTCTTTCTCTTCTCTTTCTTTTCTCTATCTCTTCTCTCTTTTCTCTATCTCTCCTCTTTCTTTTCTCTATCTCTCCTCTTTCTCTCTTCTTTCTCTTCTCTTTCTTTTCTCTATCTCTCCTCTTTCTCTCTTCTTTCTCTTCTCTTTCTTTTCTCTATCTCTTCTCTTTCTTTTCTCTCTCTCTCCTCTTTCTCTCTTCTTTCTCTTCTCTTTCTTTTCTCTATCTCTCCTCTTTCTTTTCTCTATCTCTCCTCTTTCTCTCTTCTTTCTCTTCTCTTTCTTTTCTCTATCTCTCCTCTTTCTCTCTTCTTTCTCTTCTCTTTCTTTTCTCTATCTCTCCTCTTTCTCTCTTCTTTCTCTTCTCTTTCTTTTCTCTATCTCTCCTCTTTCTCTCTTCTTTCTCTTCTCTTTCTTTTCTCTATCTCTTTTTTCTTTCTTTTCTCTATCTCTTCTCTTTCTTTTCTCTATCTCTCCTCTTTCTCTCTTCTTTCTCTTCTCTTTCTTTTCTCTATCTCTTCTCTCTTTTCTCTATCTCTCCTCTTTCTTTTCTCTATCTCTCCTCTTTCTCTCTTCTTTCTCTTCTCTTTCTTTTCTCTATCTCTCCTCTTTCTCTCTTCTTTCTCTTCTCTTTCTTTTCTCTATCTCTTCTCTTTCTTTTCTCTCTCTCTCCTCTTTCTCTCTTCTTTCTCTTCTCTTTCTTTTCTCTATCTCTCCTCTTTCTTTTCTCTATCTCTCCTCTTTCTCTCTTCTTTCTCTTCTCTTTCTTTTCTCTATCTCTCCTCTTTCTCTCTTCTTTCTCTTCTCTTTCTTTTCTCTATCTCTCCTCTTTCTCTCTTCTTTCTCTTCTCTTTCTTTTCTCTATCTCTCCTCTTTCTCTCTTCTTTCTCTTCTCTTTCTTTTCTCTATCTCTTTTTTCTTTCTTTTCTCTATCTCTTCTCTTTCTTTTCTCTATCTCTCCTCTTTCTCTCTTCTTTCTCTTCTCTTTCTTTTCTCTATCTCTTCTCTCTTTTCTCTATCTCTCCTCTTTCTTTTCTCTATCTCTCCTCTTTCTCTCTTCTTTCTCTTCTCTTTCTTTTCTCTATCTCTCCTCTTTCTCTCTTCTTTCTCTTCTCTTTCTTTTCTCTATCTCTCCTCTTTCTTTTCTCTATCTCTCCTCTTTCTCTCTTCTTTCTCTTCTCTTTCTTTTCTCTATCTCTCCTCTTTCTCTCTTCTTTCTCTTCTCTTTCTTTTCTCTATCTCTCCTCTTTCTCTCTTCTTTCTCTTCTCTTTCTTTTCTCTATCTCTCCTCTTTCTCTCTTCTTTCTCTTCTCTTTCTTTTCTCTATCTCTCCTCTTTCTCTCTTCTTTCTCTTCTCTTTCTTTTCTCTATCTCTCCTCTTTCTCTCTTCTTTCTCTTCTCTTTCTTTTCTCTATCTCTCCTCTTTCTCTCTTCTTTCTCTTCTCTTTCTTTTCTCTATCTCTCCTCTTTCTTTTCTCTATCTCTCCTCTTTCTCTCTTCTTTCTCTTCTCTTTCTTTTCTCTATCTCTCCTCTTTCTCTCTTCTTTCTCTTCTCTTTCTTTTCTCTATCTCTCCTCTTTCTCTCTTCTTTCTCTTCTCTTTCTTTTCTCTATCTCTCCTCTTTCTCTCTTCTTTCTCTTCTCTTTCTTTTCTCTATCTCTTCTCTTTCTTTTCTCTATCTCTCCTCTTTCTCTCTTCTTTCTCTTCTCTTTCTTTTCTCTATCTCTCCTCTTTCTCTCTTCTTTCTCTTCTCTTTCTTTTCTCTATCTCTCCTCTTTCTCTCTTCTTTCTCTTCTCTTTCTTTTCTCTATCTCTCCTCTTTCTCTCTTCTTTCTCTTCTCTTTCTTTTCTCTATCTCTCCTCTTTCTCTCTTCTTTCTCTTCTCTTTCTTTTCTCTATCTCTTCTCTTTCTTTTCTCTATCTCTCCTCTTTCTCTCTTCTTTCTCTTCTCTTTCTTTTCTCTATCTCTCCTCTTTCTCTCTTCTTTCTCTTCTCTTTCTTTTCTCTATCTCTCCTCTTTCTCTCTTCTTTCTCTTCTCTTTCTTTTCTCTTTTTCTTCTCTTTCTTTTCTCTATCTCTCCTCTCTCTCTTCTTTCTCTTCTCTTTCTTTTCTCTATCTCTTCTCTTTCTTTTCTCTATCTCTCCTCTTTCTCTCTTCTTTCTCTTCTCTTTCTTTTCTCTATCTCTTCTCTTTCTTTTCTCTATCTCTCCTCTTTCTCTCTTCTTTCTCTTCTCTTTCTTTTCTCTATCTCTCCTCTTTCTCTCTTCTTTCTCTTCTCTATCTCTTCTCTTTCTCTCTTCTTTCTCTTCTCTTTCTTTTCTCTCTCTCCTCTTTCTCTCTTCTTTCTGTTCTCTTTCTTTTCTCTATCTCTTCTTTCTTTTCTCTATCTCTCCTCTTTCTCTCTTCTTTCTCTTCTCTTTCTTTTCTCTATCTCTCCTCTTTCTCTCTTCTTTCTCTTCTCTTTCTTTTCTCTTTTTCTTCTCTTTCTTTTCTCTATCTCTCCTCTTTCTCTCTTCTTTCTGTTCTCTATCTCTTCTCTTTCTTTTCTCTATCTCTCCTCTTTCTCTCTTCTTTCTCTTCTCTTTCTTTTCTCTATCTCCTCTTTCTCTCTTCTTTCTCTTCTCTTTCTTTTCTCTATCTCTCCTCTTTCTTTCTCTCTTCTTTCTGTTCTCTTTCTTTTCTCTATCTCTTCTCTTTCTTTTCTCTATCTCTCCTCTTTCTCTCTTCTTTCTCTTCTCTTTCTTTTCTCTATCTCCTCTTTCTCTCTTTTTTCTTCTCTTTCTTTTCGATATCTCTTCTCTTTCTTTTCTCTATCTCTCCTCTTTCTCTCTTCTTTCTGTTCTCTATCTCTTCTCTTTCTTTTCTCTATCTCTCCTCTTTCTCTCTTCTTTCTCTTCTCTTTCTTTTCTCTATCTCCTCTTTCTCTCTTTTTTCTTCTCTTTCTTTTCGATATCTCTTCTCTTTCTTTTCTCTATCTCTCCTCTTTCTCTCTTCTTTCTCTTCTATTTCTTTTCTCTATCTCTTCTCTTTCTCTCTTCTTTCTCTTCTCTTTCTTTTCTCTATCTCTCTTTCTCTCTTCTTTCTCTTCTCTTTCTTTTCTCTTCTCTTTCTTTTCTCTATCTCTCCTCTTTCTCTCTTCTTTCTCTTCTTTCTTTTCTCTATCTCTCCTCTTTCTCTCTTCTTTCTCTTCTCTTTCTTTTCTCTTTTTCTTCTCTTTCTTTTCTCTATCTCTCCTCTCTCTCTTCTTTCTCTTCTCTTTCTTTTCTCTATCTCTTCTCTTTCTTTTCTCTATCTCTCCTCTTTCTCTCTTCTTTCTCTTCTCTTTCTTTTCTCTATCTCTCCTCTTTCTCTCTTCTTTCTCTTCTCTTTCTTTTCTCTATCTCTTCTCTTTCTTTTCTCTATCTCTCCTCTTTCTCTCTTCTTTCTCTTCTCTTTCTTTTCTCTATCTCTCCTCTTTCTCTCTTCTTTCTCTTCTCTTTCTTTTCTCTATCTCTCTTTCTCTCTTTCTCTTCTCTTTCTTTTCTCTATCTCTCCTCTTTCTCTCTTCTTTCTCTTCTCTTTCTTTTCTCTATCTCTTCTCTTTCTTTTCTCTATCTCTTCTCTTTCTCTCTTCTTTCTCTTCTCTTTCTTTTCTCTATCCTCTTTCTCTCTTCTTTCTCTTCTCTTTCTTTTCTCTATCTCTCCTCTTTCTCTCTTCTTTCTCTTCTCTTTCTTTTCTCTTTCTCTTCTCTTTCTTTTCTCTATCTCTCCTCTTTCTCTCTTCTTTCTCTTCTCTTTCTTTTCTCTATCTCTCCTCTTTCTCTCTTCTTTCTCTTCTCTTTCTTTTCTCTATCTCTTCTCTTTCTTTTCTCTTTCTCTCTTTCTCTCCTCTTTCTCTCTTCTTTCTCTTCTCTTTCTTTTCTCTATCTCTCCTCTTTCTCTCTTCTTTCTCTTCTCTTTCTTTTCTCTATCTCTTCTCTTTCTTTTCTCTATCTCTCCTCTTTCTCTCTTCTTTCTCTTCTCTTTCTTTTCTCTATCTCTCCTCTTTCTCTCTTCTTTCTCTTCTCTTTCTTTTCTATATTTCTCCTCTTTCTCTCTTCTTTCTCTTCTCTTTCTTTTCTCTATCTCTCCTCTTTCTCTCTTCTTTCTCTTCTCTTTCTTTTCTCTATCTCTCCTCTTTCTTTCTCTCTTCTTTCTGTTCTCTTTCTTTTCTCTATCTCTTCTCTTTCTTTTCTCTATCTCTCCTCTTTCTCTCTTCTTTCTCTTCTATTTCTTTTCTCTATCTCTCTTTCTCTCTTCTTTCTCTTCTCTTTCTTTTCTCTTTCTCTTCTCTTTCTTTTCTCTATCTCTCCTCTTTCTCTCTTCTTTCTCTTCTCTTTCTTTTCTCTATCTCTCCTCTTTCTCTCTTCTTTCTCTTCTCTTTCTTTTCTCTTTTTCTTCTCTTTCTTTTCTCTATCTCTCCTCTCTCTCTTCTTTCTCTTCTCTTTCTTTTCTCTATCTCTTCTCTTTCTTTTCTCTATCTCTCCTCTTTCTCTCTTCTTTCTCTTCTCTTTCTTTTCTCTATCTCTCCTCTTTCTCTCTTCTTTCTCTTCTCTTTCTTTTCTCTATCTCTCCTCTTTCTCTCTTCTTTCTCTTCTCTTTCTTTCTCTATCTCTCCTCTTTCTCTCTTCTTTCTCTTCTCTATCTCTTCTCTTTCTCTCTTCTTTCTCTTCTCTTTCTTTTCTCTCTCTCCTCTTTCTCTCTTCTTTCTCTTCTCTTTCTTTTCTCTATCTCTTCTCTTTCTTTTCTCTATCTCTCCTCTTTCTCTCTTCTTTCTCTTCTCTTTCTTTTCTCTATCTCTCCTCTTTCTCTCTTTCTCTTCTCTTTCTTTTCTCTATCTCTCCTCTTTCTCTCTTCTTTCTCTTCTCTTTCTTTTCTCTATCTCTTCTCTTTCTTTTCTCTATCTCTCCTCTTTCTCTCTTCTTTCTCTTCTCTTTCTTTTCTCTATCTCTCCTCTTTCTCTCTTCTTTCTCTTCTCTTTCTTTTCTCTATCTCTTCTCTTTCTTTTCTCTATCTCTCCTCTTTCTCTCTTCTTTCTCTTCTCTTTCTTTTCTCTATCTCTCCTCTTTCTCTCTTCTTTCTCTTCTCTTTCTTTTCTCTATCTCTCCTCTTTCTCTCTTCTTTCTCTTCTCTTTCTTTTCTCTATCTCTTCTCTTTCTTTTCTCTATCTCTCCTCTTTCTCTCTTCTTTCTCTTCTCTTTCTTTTCTCTATCTCTCCTCTTTCTCTCTTCTTTCTCTTCTCTTTCTTTTCTCTATCTCTTCTCTTTCTTTTCTCTTTCTCTCTTTCTCTCCTCTTTCTCTCTTCTTTCTCTTCTCTTTCTTTTCTCTATCTCTCCTCTTTCTCTCTTCTTTCTCTTCTCTTTCTTTTCTCTATCTCTTCTCTTTCTTTTCTCTATCTCTTCTCTTTCTCTCTTCTTTCTCTTCTCTTTCTTTTCTCTATCCTCTTTCTCTCTTCTTTCTCTTCTCTTTCTTTTCTCTATCTCTCCTCTTTCTCTCTTCTTTCTCTTCTCTTTCTTTTCTCTTCTCTTTCTTTTCTCTATCTCTCCTCTTTCTGTCTTCTTTCTCTTCTCTTTCTTTTCTCTATCTCTTCTCTTTCTCTCTTCTTTCTCTTCTCTTTCTTTTCTCTATCTCTCCTCTTTCTCTCTTCTTTCTCTTCTCTTTCTTTTCTCTATCTCTCCTCTTTCTCTTCTCTTTCTTTTCTCTATCTCTCCTCTTTCTCTCTTCTTTCTCTTCTCTTTCTTTTCTCTATCTCTCCTCTTTCTCTCTTCTTTCTCTTCTCTTTCTTTTCTCTATCTCTCCTCTTTCTCTCTTCTTTCTCTTCTCTTTCTTTTCTCTTTTTCTTCTCTTTCTTTTCTCTATCTCTCCTCTCTCTCTTCTTTCTCTTCTCTTTCTTTTCTCTATCTCTTCTCTTTCTTTTCTCTATCTCTCCTCTTTCTCTCTTCTTTCTCTTCTCTTTCTTTTCTCTATCTCTCCTCTTTCTCTCTTCTTTCTCTTCTCTTTCTTTTCTCTATCTCTTCTCTTTCTTTTCTCTATCTCTCCTCTTTCTCTCTTCTTTCTCTTCTCTTTCTTTTCTCTATCTCTCCTCTTTCTCTCTTCTTTCTCTTCTCTATCTCTTCTCTTTCTCTCTTCTTTCTCTTCTCTTTCTTTTCTCTCTCTCCTCTTTCTCTCTTCTTTCTCTTCTCTTTCTTTTCTCTATCTCTTCTCTTTCTTTTCTCTATCTCTCCTCTTTCTCTCTTCTTTCTCTTCTCTTTCTTTTCTCTATCTCTCCTCTTTCTCTCTTTCTCTTCTCTTTCTTTTCTCTATCTCTCCTCTTTCTCTCTTCTTTCTCTTCTCTTTCTTTTCTCTATCTCCTCTTTCTCTCTTCTTTCTCTTCTCTTTCTTTTCTCTATCTCTCCTCTTTCTCTCTTCTTTCTCTTCTCTTTCTTTTCTCTATCTCTCCTCTTTCTCTCTTCTTTCTCTTCTCTTTCTTTTCTCTATCTCCTCTTTCTCTCTTCTTTCTCTTCTCTTTCTTTTCTCTATCTCTTCTCTTTCTTTTCTCTATCTCTCCTCTTTCTCTCTTCTTTCTCTTCTCTTTCTTTTCTCTATCTCTCCTCTTTCTCTCTTCTTTCTCTTCTCTTTCTTTTATCTATCTCTCCTCTTTCTCTCTTCTTTCTCTTCTCTTTCTTTTCTCTTTCTCTTCTCTTTCTTTTCTCTATCTCTCCTCTTTCTCTCTTCTTTCTCTTCTCTTTCTTTTCTCTATCTCTCCTCTTTCTCTCTTCTTTCTCTTCTCTTTCTTTTCTCTATCTCTCCTCTTTCTCTCTTCTTTCTCTTCTCTTTCTTTTCTCTATCTCTTCTCTTTCTTTTCTCTATCTCTCCTCTTTCTCTCTTCTTTCTCTTCTCTTTCTTTTCTCTATCTCTCCTCTTTCTCTCTTCTTTCTCTTCTCTTTCTTTTCTCTATCTCTCCTCTTTCTCTCTTCTTTCTCTTCTCTTTCTTTTCTCTATCTCTCCTCTTTCTCTCTTCTTTCTCTTCTCTTTCTTTTCTCTATCTCTCCTCTTTCTCTCTTCTTTCTCTTCTCTTTCTTTTCTCTATCTCTCCTCTTTCTCTCTTCTTTCTCTTCTCTTTCTTTTCTCTATCTCTTTTTTCTTTCTTTTCTCTATCTCTTCTCTTTCTTTTCTCTATCTCTCCTCTTTCTCTCTTCTTTCTCTTCTCTTTCTTTTCTCTATCTCTTCTCTCTTTTCTCTATCTCTCCTCTTTCTTTTCTCTATCTCTCCTCTTTCTCTCTTCTTTCTCTTCTCTTTCTTTTCTCTATCTCTCCTCTTTCTCTCTTCTTTCTCTTCTCTTTCTTTTCTCTATCTCTTCTCTTTCTTTTCTCTATCCTCTTTCTCTCTTCTTTCTCTTCTCTTTCTTTTCTCTATCTCTCCTCTTTCTCTCTTCTTTCTCTTCTCTTTCTTTTCTCTATCTCTTCTCTTTCTTTTCTCTTTCTCTCTTTCTCTCCTCTTTCTCTCTTCTTTCTCTTCTCTTTCTTTTCTCTATCTCTCCTCTTTCTCTCTTCTTTCTCTTCTCTTTCTTTTCTCTATCTCTTCTCTTTCTTTTCTCTATCTCTTCTCTTTCTCTCTTCTTTCTCTTCTCTTTCTTTTCTCTATCCTCTTTCTCTCTTCTTTCTCTTCTCTTTCTTTTCTCTATCTCTCCTCTTTCTCTCTTCTTTCTCTTCTCTTTCTTTTCTCTTCTCTTTCTTTTCTCTATCTCTCCTCTTTCTGTCTTCTTTCTCTTCTCTTTCTTTTCTCTATCTCTTCTCTTTCTCTCTTCTTTCTCTTCTCTTTCTTTTCTCTATCTCTCCTCTTTCTCTCTTCTTTCTCTTCTCTTTCTTTTCTCTATCTCTCCTCTTTCTCTCTTGTTTCTCTTCTCTTTCTTTTCTCTATCTCTCCTCTTTCTCTCTTCTTTCTCTTCTCTTTCTTTTCTCTATCTCTCCTCTTTCTCTCTTCTTTCTCTTCTCTTTCTTTTCTCTATCTCTTCTCTTTCTTTTCTCTATCTCTCCTCTTTCTCTCTTTCTCTCTTCTTTCTCTTCTCTTTCTTTTCTCTATCTCTTCTCTTTCTTTTCTCTATCTCTCCTCTTTCTCTCTTCTTTCTCTTCTCTTTCTTTTCTCTATCTCTCCTCTTTCTCTCTTCTTTCTCTTCTCTTTCTTTTCTCTATCTCTCCTCTTTCTCTCTTCTTTCTTTTCTCTATCTCTTCTCTTTCTTTTCTCTATCTCTCCTCTTTATCTCTTTCTCTCTTCTTTCTCTTCTCTTTCTTTTCTCTATCTCTTCTCTTTCTTTTCTCTATCTCTCCTCTTTCTCTCTTCTTTCTCTTCTCTTTCTTTTCTCTATCTCTCCTCTTTCTCTCTTCTTTCTCTTCTCTTTCTTTTCTCTATCTCTTCTCTTTCTTTTCTCTATCTCTCCTCTTTCTCTCTTCTTTCTCTTCTCTTTCTTTTCTCTATCCTCTTTCTCTCTTCTTTCTCTTCTCTTTCTTTTCTCTATCTCTCCTCTTTCTCTCTTCTTTCTCTTCTCTTTCTTTTCTCTTCTCTTTCTTTTCTCTATCTCTCCTCTTTCTGTCTTCTTTCTCTTCTCTTTCTTTTCTCTATCTCTTCTCTTTCTCTCTTCTTTCTCTTCTCTTTCTTTTCTCTATCTCTCCTCTTTCTCTCTTCTTTCTCTTCTCTTTCTTTTCTCTATCTCTCCTCTTTCTCTCTTGTTTCTCTTCTCTTTCTTTTCTCTATCTCTCCTCTTTCTCTCTTCTTTCTCTTCTCTTTCTTTTCTCTATCTCTCCTCTTTCTCTCTTCTTTCTCTTCTCTTTCTTTTCTCTATCTCTTCTCTTTCTTTTCTCTATCTCTCCTCTTTCTCTCTTTCTCTCTTCTTTCTCTTCTCTTTCTTTTCTCTATCTCTTCTCTTTCTTTTCTCTATCTCTCCTCTTTCTCTCTTCTTTCTCTTCTCTTTCTTTTCTCTATCTCTCCTCTTTCTCTCTTCTTTCTCTTCTCTTTCTTTTCTCTATCTCTCCTCTTTCTCTCTTCTTTCTTTTCTCTATCTCTTCTCTTTCTTTTCTCTATCTCTCCTCTTTATCTCTTTCTCTCTTCTTTCTCTTCTCTTTCTTTTCTCTATCTCTTCTCTTTCTTTTCTCTATCTCTCCTCTTTCTCTCTTCTTTCTCTTCTCTTTCTTTTCTCTATCTCTCCTCTTTCTCTCTTCTTTCTCTTCTCTTTCTTTTCTCTATCTCTTCTCTTTCTTTTCTCTATCTCTCCTCTTTCTCTCTTCTTTCTCTTCTCTTTCTTTTCTCTATCTTTTAATGCAATGTCGCGGTGACAAAAAAAAACATAATTCTGACATTTTAATTTTATTTATAGCTACACCATTTAGCGATCAGGTTAATCCTTTTTTTATTGAGAGATCGGGAGATTCTGAACACGGCGATACCAAATATGTGTATGTTTAATTTTTTTTTCATTTTTTTATTTTGAATATTTTTTTTCATATTTTTAAAAGCATTTATTTTCATTTTGGCATGGTTCAATAGCCTCCATGAGAGGCTAGAAGCTGCCACAACTTGATCGACTCTGCTACATAGAGGTGATGCTCAGATCGCCCCTATGTAGCACAATTACTGCATTGCTATGAGTGCCGACCACAGGGTGGCACTCACAGCAATCAGGCATCAACAACCATAGAGGTCTCAAGGAGATGCCGACACGTCGATGACCCCCGATCATGTGACGGGGTCACCAGTGCGCGCATTTCCAGCCAGATGGCCGGAAGCGCTTGTTAAATGCTAAAAAAGTAGAAAGCACTGGCACTCCTGATAGTTCCTAGTGGGGGAACAAAATTGCTGAATGTAGAGTGCTGCTGGTGATTATGACAGGTTCTGTGTAGACCTGTAAAGTATATCAAATGAAAAAAGTGGATTTCACCTGCGCTGTCTACAAAAACGAACAATAAAATGAAAAATAGATGAATAAATGAATAAGAGAGCACTTACTTAATGAGTAATCATTGGTTGTGCAGTGGATGTTGTAATAGGTCCTTAAAGTACTTAGGGGAATGAGAAAAAAAAAAAGTGGCCGGAAGCGCTTGTTTAATGCTGCTGTCAGAGATTGACAGCTGCATTTTACTAGTTAATAGGCATAGGCGGATCGTGATTCCACCCGTGGCTATTGTGGACACATGTTAACTTCAAAACAGCTGACATGTCTCGGCTTTGATGCGGGCTCACCACCAGAGCCCACATCAAAGAGGGGGTTCTGCCCTCGGACGTACTATTCTGTACGAGGGCAGAAAGGGGTTAAAGTGGTATAATATAGGAAGATCAATAAACTTAGTTGGACAGATTTACATAAACTGGCAAATTTATCATTGTGACATATGTTACTTACTAATTGATGGGTGAATTAGTGCATTTGTAGACTGTCTTGTTAAATATGACCTGTCACCAAGTCAAAAGTGGACATTTATCGCTTTTATTTTTACTCCTGCGGCTTATCTGAGTAATCCTTTTTGTTTTGTTTATTATAATCCACCGTACGGTTTTGTGTTGTGCTAATTTAATGGACTGGGCGCGTATCTTTATACTGTACTGCATTATTCCCCTTTGAGAAACGTCCCCTTGATAAAGAGCATAAGAAGAGCGCACTGGAACCATATTGCAGATTTAAAAATAAATAATTACCGTATTTTCCGGCGTATAAAACGACCTTTTAACCACTGACAATCCTCTTAAAAGTCAGGGGTCGTCTTATACGCCGGGTCTCGTCTTATAGGGCGGGTGCATATGGTGGGTGGCGGGGAGTGGTCCCGATGACGAAGAGAGGGGGCGTCTCCCTGGGAAGGTGTAAGTGGAGTATCCCCCATTACCTTATTGTAGCAAAGCAGCGATGCTCTCTGTGCTGGGGGGGCAGCGTCGGCGTATCTCTGTGCAGCATTGGGGCTCCGCCAGCATTTCCTCAAAGCCCGGAGGCACCGGGAAAATGGCCGCTGGGGGCGGCGCATGCTCAGATTCAGATCTCGTCCCGTCTCGGTTGTCCAGCAATTTTTATCCCACTATCCCGGACTAGATGGGCTTCTGCAGAGGGCACGGTCGCTGTGTGCTCACTTCCGCCATTCGAATCCCGCAGCTCGACGACTTGCATCTCTACAGAAGTCGTTGGGGCTGCCAGTCCACCGGCTGAAATGCGATGTGCCCACACGGTGGAATTCAACTCTGCACATGTTGCAGCAAATGTGGCAGCACCGACGAGCCCTGGTGCAATACGTTATGACGTATAGCCTGGGCCAACGAGATCAAGAGGTGGGGCAAATCACGCTGCAGGAGTGGTCTCAGATCAGGGACCTATGCACCCTTCTGCACAGTTTTGAAATAGCAACGAAGATGTTTAGTGCTGACGATGCCATTATCAGCATGACCATTCCGGTGATTAACATGCTGGAGCACACCTTACACAGTGTCCAGAGTCAGGTGGTAGAACAAGAGGAGGAGGAGGAACAGGAGGAGTCGTATGCGGAAGGGATCATATATCCAAGGTCAAGAAGGTTGGCAGCACCAAGGCAGCTGGCATTGGAGGCTGGGGGAGAAGGATTACCGAGGGCGCATGGTAGCACCCAAACTGTTGAGGAAGGTGCAGGAGGTGAGTAAGAAGTGGAGGACGAACTGGCGCTGGGCATGGAAGACTCATCAGATGAGGGACACCTTGATCAAATTTCTGTTGTGCAAGGTTGGGGGAAGAGGACAGACGAAGGAAGCATGATTCTCACCTTGCCACCACCAAGACAACAAGGACTTGGTCCTCCTGGATGTGCAAGACACATGAGTGCCTTCTTGCTGCACTACCTGCAACATGACCCTCGGATTGTCAGAATCCAAAGTAATGCCGACTACTGGGTTGCCACACTCTTAGATCCCCGGTACAAAAGCAAATTTGGCAAAATAATTCCTGTCATAGAAAGGGATTCATGAATGCAGGAGTATCAGCAGAGACTGTTACAGAATCTAACATCTGCTTTTCCACAAAACACCAGTGGTGCACGTAGTCAATCTCTGAGTTCTAACTTGCCAACCATGGGACTATCAAAGATTGAGACAGAGAGACTCATTGCCAGAGAGAGTAAAAATAATCCCAAAATATTCTTTAACTATATAAATAGTAAGAAACTAAAAAATGACAGTGTTGGCCCCCTTAAAAATAGTCTGGGTGAAATGGTGGATGAGGATGAGGAAAAAGCCAATATGCTAAATGACTTTTTTTCATCAGTATTTACAAAAGAAAATCCCATGGCAGACAAAATGACTAGTGATAAAAATTCCCCATTAAATGTCACCTGCTTAACCCAGCAGGAAGTACAGCGGCGTCTAAAAATAACTAAAATTGATAAATCTCCGGGCCCGGATGGGATACACCCCCGAGTACTGCAGGAACTAAGTACAGTCATTGATAGACCATTATTTTTAATCTTTAAAGACTCCATAATAACAGGGTCTGTACCACAGGACTGGCGTATAGCAAATGTGGTGCCAATATTCAAAAAAGGGGCAAAAACTGAACTCGGTAATTATAGGCCAGTAAGCTTAACCTCTACTGTGGGTAAAATCCTGGAGGGCATTCTAAGGGATGCTATGCTGGAGTATCTGAAGAGGAATAACCTCATGACCCAGTATCAGCACGGGTTTACTAGGGACCGTTCATGTCAGACTAATTTGATCAGCTTCTATGAAGAGGCAAGTTCCGGACTGGACCAAGGGAACCCAGTGGACGTAGTATATATGGACTTTTCCAAAGCTTTTGATACGGTGCCACACAAAAGGTTGTTACATAAAATGAGAGTAATGGGGATAGGGGAAAATATGTGTAAGTGGGTTGAGAGCTGGCTCAGGGATAGGAAACAAAGGGTGGTTATTAATGGAGCACACTCGGACTGGGTCACGGTTAGCAGTGGGGTACCACAGGGGTCAGTATTGGGCCCTCTTCTTTTTAACATATTTATTAATGACCTTGTAGGGGGCATTCAGAGTAGAATTTCAATATTTGCAGATGACAATAAACTCTGCAGGGTAATCAATACAGGGTAGGACAATTTTATATTACAGGATGATTTATGTAAACTAGAAGCTTGGGCTGATAAATGGCAAATGAGCTTTAATGGGGATAAATGTAAGGTCATGCACTTGGGTAGAAGTAATAAGATGTATAACTATGTGCTTAATTCTAAAACTCTGGGCAAAACCGTCAATGAAAAAGACCTGGGTGTATGGGTGGATGACAAACTCATATTCAGTGGCCAGTGTCAGGCAGCTGCTACAAAGGCAAATAAAATAATGGGATGTATTAAAAGAGGCATAGATGCTCATGAGGAGAACATAATTTTACCTCTATACAAGTCACTAGTTCGACCACACTTAGAATACTGTGCACAGTTCTGGTCTCCGGTGTATAAGAAAGACATAGCTGAACTGGAGCGGGTGCAGAGAAGAGCGACCAAGGTTATTAGAGGACTGGGGGGTCTGCAATACCAAGATAGGTTATTACACTTGGGGCTATTTAGTTTGGAAAAACGAAGACTAAGGGGTGATCTTATTTTAATGTATAAATATATGAGGGGACAGTACAAAGACCTTTCTGGTGATCTTTTTAATCATAGACCTGAGACAGGGACAAGGGGGCATCCTCTACGTCTGGAGGAAAGAAGGTTTAAGCATAATAACAGACGCGGATTCTTTACTGTAAGAGCAGTGAGACTATGGAACTCTCTGCCGTATGATGTTGTAATGAGTGATTAATTAATTAAATTTAAGAGGGGACTGGATACCTTTCTGGAAAAGTATAATGTTACAGGGTATATACACTAGATTCCTTGATAAGGTGTTGATCCAGGGAACTAGTCTGATTGCCATATGTGGAGTCGGGAAGGAATTTTTTTCCCCATGGTGGAGTTACTCTTTGCCACATGGGGTTTTTTTTGCCTTCCCCTGGATCAACATGTTAGGGCATGTTAGGTTAGGCTATGGGTTGAACTAGATGGACTTACAGTCTTCCTTCAACCTTAATAACTATGTAACTATGTAAGTCATCACTCTAGCCGTAACAGTAACATCGTATCTGGTGGTAACTAGAGTTGAGCGACTTTTACTTTTTTCGGATCGAGTCGGGTTTCGC
This sequence comes from Ranitomeya variabilis, assembly GCF_051348905.1. NCBI lineage: Eukaryota > Metazoa > Chordata > Amphibia > Anura > Dendrobatidae > Ranitomeya > Ranitomeya variabilis. The sequence continues at coordinate 139,477,325 of NC_135236.1, forward strand.
GAAACCCGACTTTGTCAAAAGTCGGGTCGGGTGAAATTGGCCGATTATTGCGAAAAGTCGGGGGCCGACTGAAACACGAAACCCAATGCATGTCAATGGGGAATCAAAGTCGGCAGTGAGTGGAGGACAGGAAAACACCTACAGTGCCCATTTTAATGCCAAAAACATCAATTCTTATTACTTAAGTTTGTCAATCTTAATTTACTTTATAATAATAGTTAGGCATTGAAAACTGGGGGTCATTTGGCTAAAGTTGTGGGGGGGTAGGGCTGGCTCAAGATTTTCGTGGGCCCAGGAAACGCAGAATACGTCACGGCTGTGGAGCAGGGAGAGGTAAGTATTTCAACTTTGCAAGTGCTGTGATCCTCGTTCGTAGGAAGGTGCAGATGAAAGTGCAGGTTCCTTGATCAGGTGGGGGGGCATACTCGTTGGCGACGTCACTGGCATAGGGCCCCTCATAGTACGGCGGTGTGTTTGACGGCGGGTGGCGCCTCCCACTGGCAGAGACAATTTTGCATACTATAAAGGGCCTTGCGCCAGTGACGTCGCCATCGAGTATGCCCCCCCCACCTGATGAAGGAACCTGCACTTTCATCTGCACCTTCCTCTTTGTCCCCGTGTAAGGTGGTATAGTATGTGGGAAGGGGAACCTGACTTTCAGCAGGGTCAGATTCTGGCTGTGCAGAGTGCAAAGGGAATGTAGTGGCCTGGGTCAATGTACCAGCAGACTCATCTAGCAGTGGCTGGGCAATGGGCAGGATGAGGAGGAAACACAGTTAGTAGGCCCAAATAATAAAGTGGGCTAAATGCAGTTCAAATGTGGTAACAGGACTAAACAGGCGGCATTGCTTTATTCAGTGGAGGAAAACTGTAATGATTGGCAGACACAGTTAGTAGGCCCAAATAATAAAGTGGGCTAAATGCAGTTCAAATGTGGTAACAGGACTAAACAGGCGGCATTGCTTTGTTCAGTGGAGGAAAACTGTAATGAGTGGCAGACACAGTTAGTAGTCCCAAACAATAAAGTGGGCTAAATGCAGTTCAAATGTGGTAACAGGACTAAACAGGCGGCATTGCTTTGTTCAGTGGAGGAAAACTGTAACGAGTGGCAGACACAGTTAGTAGGCCCAAATAATAAAGTGGGCTAAATGTCTGCCAAAAAATTGTTCATAAATAAACAGTTGGCATAGCTAGGTAAAAGGGGTGGGCTCCTCTGCTGAGTAGCAGACAGTGGTAGAAGGCGCAAAGTATTAACTGGTCTAAATGGAGGCCAGGGCCCCTGTATATTTTAACTATCATCTATAATTTCAACAAATTTGTATTGGCAGTGCCATTGAAGGATTTAACAGCACAGACTACACAGTGGTGGAGCAGGGAGAGGTAAGTATTGCAAGTGGTAGAGCACTGTTCGAGCTGGGGGGAACACTCTCTCGTGGGCGGCGGTACTAGCACAGGGCCCCTCATATTACGATGGTGTGTCTGACATTGGTTGTGCACCACCACCGTCAGAGACACTTCATTGTACTATGAGGGACCCTGTGCCAGTGCAGTCACCCAAGAGTGGGCCCACCCACCAGTCCAGGCAAACGGTACTCGCACGAGTGCTTGCGCCAGGTGGTGACCACGGCCCTGTGGGGTGAGTCAGCCCATTTAGGGAGGTATAAAATGGCCTATGGTGGACATTCAGCAGCTGCAAATGGAGGAATTGGAGAAGTCAGTAAGAGGAGGCCAAAAGCAAGACATTTCTCATTCAAGCTATGTGTCAGCATGGGAAGGTGGGGCCAAATAATTTGAAATCCATGATTGGTTCATTTTAATGAAGGTTAGATCATCGACATTTCAGGTAGCCAGACGTGTCCTTTTTTCGGTCAGTATTGAACCAGCAGCACTGAAGACTCTTTCGGATAGCACACTAGCAGCAGGGCAAGCGAGCTCTTGTAATGCATATTCTGCCTATTCAGGCCAGGTGTCTATTTTAGATGCCCAGTAATCAAAGGGGTATGACCTGTGAGGGAGAACATCGATGAGGGAGGAAAAGTAGTTCGTAATCATACTGGAAAAATGCTGTCTCCTGTCACTTTAAATCAATGCAGCCGTACCTGTCGTGTCAGCGGTCATTGCAAAATCACTCCACAACCTGGTCATAAAACCCCTCTGTCCAACGCCACTTTGGATTTGTGCACCTCTAACACCTCTGCCATGTTGCCCCCTACAGCTTCTGTGAGAACCATCACCGCCACTGTGTGCTGGGAATGCCTGAACCAAACGGTCTACAAGAGTTGCTTGTTTGGTAGCCAATATTTGCTCAAGGTTCTCATTTAGCATGATATTTTGTAATTTTCCTTTATATTGTGGATCCAGGAGGCAGGCCAACCAGTAATTGTCATCGGTCATCATTTTGATAATGCGGGGGTCCCTTTTTAGGATACGCAAGGCATACTCAGCCATGTGGGCCAATGTTCCAGGTGTCAATTCACTGCTTGTGCTGGGTTGAGGAGCACTTTCTTGCAAATCAACATCACTTGTGTCCCGCAAAAACCCTGTACCTGACCTTGCAACGCCACCAGTTTCTATTGCCCCTGAGAAGCATCCTCCTCCCATAAATATTCATCCCCATCATCCTCCTCCTCCTCTTCGTCCGCCACCTCGTTCAGGAGAGTTCCCTGAGCAGACAATGGCTGACTGTCATCAAGGCTTCCCTCCTCCTCGGCTGCAGACGCGTCAAACTTTGCATCAGCAGACGCATTAGTGGGATGCTCATGCTTATGATGGCGTCGTCCGCACTGACCAGCCATGTGCATTCCTCAAAACACTGAAGGACTTCACAGAGGTCTTGTAGCTTCGACCACTGCACACCAGACAACTCCATGTCTGCCATCCAAGTGCCTGCCAGTGTATGTGTATCCTCTCACAAATTAATTACAGCACGCCTCTGTTCGCACAGCCTCTGAACCATGTGCAGTGTGGAGTTCCACCTTGTTTCAACGTCGATTATTAGGCGGTGCTGGGATAGATTCAGCGATCGCTGATGGTTTTGCATATGGCTGGAGTGTACGGGCGACTGGCGGATGTGCGAGCAAAGTCTTCGCACCTTCAGGAGCAGAGCTGGAAACTCTGGATCATTTTTGAGGAAGCACTGCACAACCAGGTTCAAGGTGTGAGCCAGGCAAGGTATGTGTTTCAGTTCTGAAAGGGCTATGGCAGCCATAAAATTCCTTCCGTTATCACTGACTACCTTGCCTGCCTCAATATGTACACTGCCCAGCCATGACTGAGTTTGTTGCTGCAAGTACTCGGCCAGTACTTCTGCGGTGTGTCTGTTGTCGCCCAAACACTTCATTTGTAACACAGCCTGCTGACACTTACCACTAGCTGTTTGATAATGGGACACCTCGTGTGCAACACTGGCAGCTGCAGATGGAGTGGTCGTGCAACTGCGCTCTGTGGACGAGCTTTTGCTTCTAGAGGAGGAGGAGGAGAAGGAAGGGTGGCGAACGCCTACAGCCAACTGTTTCCTAGACCGTGGGCTAGGCAGAACTGTCTCACTATGGCGGTCCCCTGTGGACCCTGCATCCACCACATTAACCCAGTGCGCCGTGATGGACACGTAACGTCCCTGGCCATGCCTACTGGTCCATGCATCTGTTGTGAGGTGCACCTTTCCACTGACTGATTGCCTCAGTGCATGGACAATGCGGCCTTTGACATGCTGGTGGAGGGCTGGGATGGCTTTTCTCGCAAAGAAGTGCCGACTGGGTAGGTCATAGCATGGTACTGCGTAGGCCATCAGGTCTTTGAAAGCTTTACTTTCAACCAACCGGTAGGGCATCATCTCTAACGAGATTAGTATAGCAATGTGGGCGTTCAAACCCTGTGTACACGGATGAGAGGATTACTTTCTTTTCCTAACGAGAGTCTCTTGTAGGGTGAGCTGGACTGGAGAGCTGCATATGGCGGAACTAGCAGTGGTGGTGGTGGTGGACATGGCAGATTAAGAGAGGGTTGGCGACGGTATTCTTGATGTTGGCCTACATACAGTGTTTCCTACCAATAACCTTGTGATTCCCTGACTGCTTTGGCCTTGCGACGATACCTCCACATTTGCTGCCGGTGGTGTCCTATCCGATGGGCTTACAGTGAGGGAAGCAATGTAGCGTTGCTGACTGCCTTCATTCTGAGCAGGTGCACCAATGGTACGGGACGTTTGGTAGTTAGTCCAGGCTTGCAAGTGCATGCTGGTTAAATGTCTAAGCATGCACGTTGTATTTAAATTTGGAAGATTCTTCCCTCTGCTAAAGGTCTTTGAGCATTTCTTACAGATAACTTTTGACTGATCATTCGGATCTTGGTTAAAAAATTGCCACACTACACTCTTCCTACTATGGAATACCTTTTCAGGCATTGCACGCTGTGCTACTTTCACCGGATGGCCACGCTGTCCTAAAACTGTTTTTGTTTTTGACAAACGTTTTTGGCCTGATACGGGCCTGCCAGGTGACAGCTGTTGCGATGTAGATGGCTGCTGCCGATCATCCTCCTCCGCTTCTGAGCTACTGGCAGCGGCACCCTCTTCCCCCAATGGCTGCCAATCTGGGTCAACAACTGGGTCATCTATCACCTCCTCTTCAATGTCAGGTGCACCTTCCTCTGTGTCACCGTGTAAGGTGCTATAGCTTTCGGGACGGGGCACCACAGTCTCATCAGGGTCAGATTCTGGCTCAGTACACTGCGAGTGCAATGTAGTGATCTGAGTCAATGGAACAGCATAATAATCTAGCTGTGGCTGTGCATCACAGTGCACTCCATGTCCGATTCATCTTGTAATGGGCAGTTAACAATTTCCCTTTCTAACCCAGGCACGGTATGTTTAAAGAGCTCCATGGAGTAACCTGTAGTGACGCCTGACGCATTTTTCACTTTTGGTTTGGGTGAAGGACACAAGGAAACGTCTTGTTCCTGACCGGGAGCATCCACTGACGACTCGCTGCTTTTATATTTGGAACTTTCTGAAGAGGAGGCGAAAGAGCTAGAGGCTGAGTCAGCAAGGAAAGCCAAAACTTTTTCCTGCTGCTCCGGCTTTAAAAGCTGTTTTCCTACTCCCAGATGAGAGAGCCTTCGAGGCCTTGTGTAGCCAGACGACGCTGGCTCAACACCTCCAGCCTTAGGTGCTATTGTGCTTTTGCCACTACCACCAGATGCACCACCACCACCATCAGTACCAGCTGGCAACCACCGCCCACGGGTTCTTCCACCAGACTTCCTCATTTTTTGGAAAATCTAACCAAAATAACAACCGTTATATGGTACTGTAAAACAAGGTAGAAGGTGTATATAAACTTGTTGAGAATTTAAATCTCCCTTTTTTTGTGGGAGACTGAACCAAAACTCAGGCCCTGTGCATAAAACAACGCAATGTAAGTGGCAGAAAGTGGCTGGCTGATATACGCCAAACTAACAGGTCTGAAGTATATCCACTTTGTGAGAATTTGAATCTCACTTTTTTTTTGGACACTGAACCAAAACTCAGGCCCAGTGTATAAAACAACACAATGTAAGTGGCAGAAAGTGGTTGGGTGATATACGACAAACTAACAGGACTGAAGTATATCCACTTTGTGAGAATTTGAATCTCACTTTTTTTTTGGGAGACTGAACCAAAACTCAGGCCCAGTGTATAAAACAACACAATGTAAGTGGCAGAAATTGGCTTTAAGATATATGAAAAAATACAAGGACTGTAGTACAATTTCAATCTCCCTACAATGATCTCAGGACAAGTATGGCAGCAATAAAAAGGACTGCTGCACACAAAAGTGTGGACAAATAAGATAACTGTGCAGAAAGGAGCAACAGGATTTTTGCTTTTAAAAAAGCAGTTGGTTTGCACAGCAGCGTGCAAACAGCAATGCAGCTATCAGGGAGCCTTATAAGGCAGCCTAATAAGCTACAGAGCTGATGCACAAAAATATAGCCTCCACTGCCCCTGCAAAAAAATAGGTGGTGTTGGACAGTGGAAATCGCTACAGCACAAGCAGTTTGGGGCTTAATCGTCCCTCCCTAACTATATCCCTTCTTCTGATGAAGCTGCAGCAACCTCTCCCTATGCTAAGATCGGCAGAAGTAAGATGGCGGTCGGCGTACATGCCCCTTTATAGCCGCTGTGACGCCGCAGAAAGCAAGCCAATCACTGTCATGCTCTTCTCTAAGATGGTGGGGACCGAGACCTATGTCATCACGCTGCCCACACTCTGCGTCCTCCTTCATTGGCTGAAAAATGGCGCTGAAAGCGTCATGAAACGTAACTTTGGCGCGCAGATCGCCGACCTCATGGCCGATCCCACACTAGGATCGGGTCGGGTTTCATGAAACCCGACTTTGCCGAAAGTCGGCGATTTTTGAATTTGTCCGATCCGTTTAGCTCAACCCTAGTGGTAACAGCAATTTTTTCCAATCGTTTCAAGATTTTTTTAGACCATCCTGTGCAAGGCCACAGGAGACAAGAAGTCTGATGCACAGCCAACGCCTAGAGAGGATGGTACAAGAGTATCTCCAAGTTAACATCGATGCCATGACCGTGGAACTGGACCCTTGCTCAATTTGGGCTTCCAATCTTGAAAAATGGCCTGAGCTCGCCACTCACGCCTTGGAGATCTTGTCGTGCCCTGCAGCCAGCGTTCTCTCTGAACGTGTGCTCAGCGCTGCTGGTGGTGTGCTGACAGATAAGCGCACGCGGCTGTCCAGTGACAATGTAGACAGATTAACGTTCATCAAGATGAACAAATCCTGGATCCGCAAGGACTTTTCTACCCCTGTGTCATCTTGGGGAGACTAAAAGCTTGATGATTTTTGAAAATCACCTCATCAACCGTTTTAAAAAACTCTGGCGAAATTGATGCCACTTAAGTGGTGTCTGTGGCCGAATTTTTTGAAAAAATGGAGACTCTTTTATTTAATCCCCTTGCTGGGTTTTACATGACGTTGCCATCGTCAATTCCAGGTGGGTGGGGTCGTCTGCAGAGTGGTTTACTCATACTATGGCCTGGGATTCAGAGGTCTGCTCCAAAGCTTCAGTGTCTGCTAGTTAGCAGAGTAGCCCAGCCACCCACCACCTGTTTACCTAAGTACTATTTTTAACGGCATCTGGTCCAGAAAATCCTTTTGGGCCTAGTAGAATTTGGTGCTACTCAGCAGCGTACCCCACCCATGAAGCAAGCTACACCGCCTTGTTTACCTAACTACTATTTTGTAACGGTATCTAGTCCAGGAAATCCTTTTGGGCCCAGTAGAATTTGGTGCTACTCAACAGCGTACCCCACCCATGAAGCAAGCTACACCGCCTGTTTACCTAACTACTATTTTGTAACGGCATCTGGCCTGGGAAATCCTTTTGGGTCTAGTATAATTTGATGCTACTCAGCAGCGTACCCCACCCATGAAGCAATCTACACCACCTGTTTACCTAAGTACTATTTTTTAATGGCATCTAGCCCAGGAAATCATTTTGGGCCTAGTAGAATTTAGTGCTACTCAGCAGCGTACCCCACCCATGAAGCAAGCTACACTGCCTGTTTACCTAACTACTATTTTGTAATGGTATTTAGCCCGGGAAATCCTTTTGGGCCTAGCAGAATTTAGTGCTACTCACCAGCATACCCCACCCATGAAGCAAGCTGCACCGCCTGTTTACCTAAGTACTATTTTGTAACGGCATCTAGCCCTGGAATTCCTTTTGGGCCTAGTAGAATTTAGTGCTACTCAGCAGCATACCCCACCCATGAAGCAAGCTGCACCGCCTGTTTACCTAAGTACTATTTTGTAACGGCATCTAGCCCTGGAATTCCTTTTGGGCCTAGTAGAATTTAGTGCTACTCAGCAGCATACCCCACCCATGAAGCAATCTACACCACCTGTTTACCTAAGTACTATTTTTTAATGGCATCTAGCCCAGGAAATCATTTTGGGCCTAGTAGAATTTAGTGCTACTCAGCAGCGTACCCCACCCATGAAGCAAGCTACACTGCCTGTTTACCTAACTACTATTTTGTAATGGTATTTAGCCCGGGAAATCCTTTTGGGCCTAGCAGAATTTAGTGCTACTCACCAGCATACCCCACCCATGAAGCAAGCTGCACCGCCTGTTTACCTAAGTACTATTTTGTAACGGCATCTAGCCCTGGAATTCCTTTTGGGCCTAGTAGAATTTAGTGCTACTCAGCAGCATACCCCACCCATGAAGCAAGCTGCACCGCCTGTTTACCTAAGTACTATTTTGTAACGGCATCTAGCCCTGGAATTCCTTTTGGGCCTAGTAGAATTTAGTGCTACTCAGCAGCGTACCCCACCCATGAAGCAAGCTACACCGCCTGTTTACCTAACTACTATTTTGTAACGGCATCTAGCCCGGGAAATCCTTTTGGGCCTAGTAGAATTTAGTGCTACTCAGCAGCGTACCCCACCCATGAAGCAAGCTACACCGCCTGTTTACCTAACTACTATTTTGTAACGGCATCTGGCCCAGGAAATCCTTTTGGGCCTAGTAGCAATTTCTGCTACTCAGCAGAGTACCCCATCCATAAAGCAAGCTACACCACCTTCTTTCTTTCTCTATTTAACCCCTTGGCTCTGGGGTGTCCACTCTCCCTCCAGCTCTCTCCTTCTCACAGGTGGACTACCACATGTTTTCACACTGTGGCAAATCTTTTGGGCCCAGGCATAAGAAGTCGTGGAGGTAATGGATAATATGTGCCACTTTACAAACGTCCATGACGACACATTCGAGGAAGCAACTAAACGCCTCAAATAGTGAGCAGGATATGGAGCACCCCATGGGCAAACAGCGATCTATGTAGTATGCTCCTTCACATAAGCAGCCCAATGGGAGGACACTATTTGGAGGTACAGGTAGTAACCGGAACGCCCACTCAAGTCTGTTTTGGCCATTAGGGTGCCCCTTACCAACTTCTTGACCCGCCTGATTACCTCGTCAAAGGAGGTACAGTACATAGTACTGTACTTGGTTCCACGTCAATGTTGTCATTTACTGACCTGCCCCTTGGATATGACAAATGGTGGATTAGTCTGAATGTATTGGGTTAATTTTTTGGCACAACTCCCAATGGGGGTACCACTACGTCTTCTAAGGAAAGTGTTCTGAATGGACCCGCCGCCATTCTACCTAAAGATATTTCTTTTTTTCTTTTTTTTGTCAAGACGTCTGGGTGTTGGTAGAGTGAGTTTAGATTTTTACTGCAGCCTTTCTTGATTTTAGAAGGGCATGATATGCCTATATCTGTGTCTCTTCCTCCTTTTACTCCTCCACCTCTTTTCTTTTCACATGACTATATGTAGTTGTGTCTTTTCCATGTGTTTGTTGTGTCTTCTGAGGAGTTTGTCAGCTTTTGGACACCTTTTAAGGGGTTTCTATGTTTTCCATGTGTTTGTATGTGTTTGTGTTTGCCTGCCATTGGTTTCAATGGGGTTCGACGGTGTTCGGCGAACGTTCGACGAACAGTTTGTCGAACATCTCCCTGTTCGACGAACCAAACCGAACCCGAACACTAGGGAGGTGGCTCATCTCTACTTGGGAACCTATATCTGACATCTTAGCTTTCTCCATTCTCCAGTGTTCCAAAAGTTAGTAAGGTTCATTTATATTACTGAATAACGGAGTTAATGTAGAATAGTTGTACAACCTCTATTATATTTAACCCCTTAGTGACCGCCGATATTCATTAAAACAGCGGTCATTAAGGGTATTTATTCCCTCAGGAATAAAGCAATAGCGCAGCCCAGCAGCGTTGATATCCACAGATGTCAGCTGTACATGACAGCTGATACCCTGCAGTATAGGACCTGATCAGTTTTACGACGTATCGGAGCCAATTAACCTCTTAAATTTATGTTGATACAATGGAGTCACAAGACCCCCTTAGTAACCATCAGACCCCGATGAGAATCACGGGTCCAGATGGTTAGCATGGTACCCTGAGGTCATGTGATGAACCCAATGTATGGTGGCCTGTGACATCCAGCAATAAGCTGGCTCTCATAGGCACAGTCTGTGAGGCACTCATAGTCTCATGCACTACTGTACACGAGTACAGCAGTGTATGAGACCAGTGATCAAAGTTAAAATTTTACATTTCCCACAGTAAACAAGTATAAAAAAGTGAAAAAAAGTGAAACAAAACATGCAATAAAGTAATTATTATTCACACACTGAGCTCAACTCTGACACATGGTAAGGGTTTAATATTAGGCCGGTTTAACACTTCAGTGGCTCCGGTACATGTAGTGACAGTTTTCTCACGTACCGGAGACACTGACACAAATGAATGGGTCTATGCACATGCCTGCGTGTTTTCATGGACCGTGTGTCCGTATGCAAAACGCAAAACACGGAGACATGTCCGCTTTTCTCCGGCAGCACAGTCCGCAAAGCATCCCGCACACGTGCACACGGAGAAAAGTGTGCACTCTCCCCTGTGTGCACGTCCCGCCGCAGGAGAAACAGTGCTACAGTTAAGCGCTGTCTCCTGCGTGTGGTGCTGAAGCCGGCATTCATCTCTTCTGTCCTGCTCGGCTGAAAGAAGCGCTTGCAGGAGAGAAGGGATGAAAGATCAAGTTTTTTTTGTTAAAAATAAAGTTTGGGGTCACCTCCCGCATCCCACCCCTCCACACCCCCCACATACCCGCCCGCTTGCAGAGAAATACTCACCCAGCTCCCGCGATGCCTCCTCTCAATGCCGGCAGCTTGTCCTGTGTGAGCGGTCATGTGGTACCGCTCATTACAGTGATGAATATGCGGCTCCACCTCCCATAGGGGTGAAGCCGCATATTCATCACTGTAATGAGCGGTACCACATGACCGCTCACACAAGACAGGCTGTCGGCGCAGAAAGGAGGCATCGTGAGAACTGGGTGAGTATTTCTCTGCAAGCGGGCGGGTGCGCGGGGGGTGGGTGTGCGGGAGGCGGGAGGTGACCCCAAACTTTATTTTTAACAAAAAAAAATAGATTTTTCATCTCTTCTCTCCTGCGAGCGCTGCAGGGGAAAAGAGATGAATGCCGCCTTCAGCACCACACGCTGGGGACAGCGCTTACTGTAGCGCTGTCTCTCCTGCACGGTCCGTGTGGTCCTCAGGTGGCACATGGGTGGCACATGGCTGCTGAACATGTGCCACACTGATGTGCCACGTGAGCACATGGACACACGGACACGGATAACTCCAGTACCGTTTTCTCCGGTACCGGAATTATCTGGACGTGTGAGACTGGCCTTAGACAGCGTAGGACTGTCCCGATCAGGGTCATCTTGTTGACGGTGGGATGGCTTTTATGCTGTTTTTGATCAAAAACAGTATTACTAAGAACCCTGTTTTATTTAGATGCACTTTTGCTTTTTACTTATTTAATTACAGCAGGGTTTTTTGCTCATTTTGTTTCTTGTAGGTTTTGTATGCTTTATGGCCAATGTGAACATGTGTTTATGTATTGCATGTATACCAACTTAAATCAAGCTCAATCTTTTTGTTTTTTCTTTGTATTTTTGCATTCTGTGCAAGCCAGGGTGTGGCTTCCCTCTCCAAAGCTGGAAATTACATTTTCTCCAGACGGGTGTCCATAGATCAGGACTCAGTCCTTTTGTCTGCCCTTATTCACACACTAAGGTCAACTCTGACACATGGTAACGTTTTTAATATTTGACCGCGTAGGACTGTCCCAATCAGGGTCAACTTGTCGACGGTGGGATGGCTTTTATGCTATTTTTGATCAAAAACAGTATTACAAAGAACCCTGTGTTATTTCGATACACTTTTGCTTTTTTACTTATTTAATTACAGCAGGGTTTTTGCTCATTTTGCTTCTTGTAGGCTTTGTATGCAAAAAAGTAAGCAAAGACACAAAAAAGCACACACAAATCACGTAAAATCCATTTCGCCATTCAAAATGCAACATTTCTGATAAAACAAAAATAAACAAAATACCTTACTCATAACTGGCATCACCGGCCATTTTGTCAAACATCGTAAAAAAAAATAATAAAAAACACGCCAAAAATATTGCTTTTTCATCATATTGATTCACAAAAAAGTGAATATGAAGTGATCATAAAGTAATATGTAAAAAAAATGGTACAAATGAAAATGTCAAACCGACCCACAAAAAACAAGCCCTAATATGACTTATTTGGAAAAAAAATTAAAAAGTTACAGCTCTCAGAATTTGATGATACAAAAACAAATACATTTTGCTGAAATATAGTTTTTAGTATGTAAACACAGCAAAGTATAAAAAAAAAAATCTGGTATTGTTGTAACCATACCGACCAGACAAACACTTATCACTTTAACCACACAGTGAACAGTGGAAAAAAATAAATAAATAAAAGCAATAACTGAATTGCTGAGTTTTGTTCATTCTGTGTTTGGAAAATCTAAATAAAAAGCAATCCAAAAATATTAAGTACCCCAAAATGGTACCAAAAAAATCTCCAATTCGTCCCGCAAAAAATAAGCCCTCATACAGCTCTGTTTGCCAAAAAATGAAAGTTGCAGCTCTCAAAATGGGGCCCCAAAAATACTTTTTTGTATAAAAAAGCATTTTTACTGTGTGATAACAGCAAAAACCTACATAAACTACCGTATATACTCGAGTATAAGCCGACCCGAGTATAAGCCGACCCCCCTAATTTTGCCACAAAAAACTGGGAAAACTTATTGACTCAAGTATAAGCCTAGGGTGGAAAATGCAGCAGGTACCGGTGAATTTCAAAATTAAAAATAGATACTCCATACCGTTCATTATGGCCCCATAGATGCTCCACATAAAGCTGTGCCACATATAATGCTCTGCACCATTCATTATGGCCCCATAGATGCTCCACATAAAGCTGTGCCATATATAATGCTCTGCACCGTTCATTATGGCCCCATAGATGCTCCACATAAAGCTGTGCCATATATACAATGCTCTGCACCATTGCCCCATAGATACTCCACATAAAGCTGTGCCATATATACAATGCTCTGCACCGTTGCCCCATAGATAGCTGTGCCATATATATAATGCTCTGCACCGTTGCCCCATAGCTGTGCCATATAGTGCTCTGCACCGTTGCCCCATAGCTGTGCCATATATATAATGCTCTGCACCGTTGCCCCATAGCTGTGCCATATAGTGCTCTGCACCGTTGCCCCATAGCTGTGCCATATAGTGCTCTGCACCGTTGCCCCATAGCTGTGCCATATAGTGCTCTGCGCCGTTGCCCCATAGCTGTGCCATATAGTGCTCTGCGCCGTTGCCCCATAGCTGTGCCATATAGTGCTCTGCGCCGTTGCCCCATAGCTGTGCCATATAGTGCTCTGCGCCGTTGCCCCATAGCTGTGCCATATAGTGCTCTGCACCGTTGCCCCATAGCTGTGCCATATAGTGCTCTGCACCGTTGCCCCATAGCTGTGCCATATAGTGCTCTGCACCGTTGCCCCATAGCTGTGCCATATAGTGCTCTGCACCGTTGCCCCATAGCTGTGCCATATAGTGCTCTGCACCGTTGCCCCATAGCTGTGCCATATAGTGCTCTGCACCGTTGCCCCATAGCTGTGCCATATAGTGCTCTGCACCGTTGCCCCATAGCTGTGCCATATAGTGCTCTGCACCGTTGCCCCATAGCTGTGCCATATAGTGCTCTGCACCGTTGCCCCATAGCTGTGCCATATAGTGCTCTGCACCGTTGCCCCATAGCTGTGCCATATAGTGCTCTGCACCGTTGCCCCATAGCTGTGCCATATAGTGCTCTGCACCATTGCCCCATAGCTGTGCCATATAGTGCTCTGCACCGTTGCCCCATAGCTGTGCCATATAGTGCTCTGCACCATTGCCCCATAGCTGTGCCATATAGTGCTCTGCACCGTTGCCCCATAGCTGTGCCATATAGTGCTCTGCACCGTCCATTATTGCCCCATAGCTGTGCTGCTGCTGCTGCAATAAAATAATAAATGACATACTCACCTGTCTTGCTTGCAGCTCCTCGGCGTCCCGTCCTGGCGTCTCTCTGCACTGACTGATCAGGCAGAGGGCGGCGCGCACACTATATGCGTCATCGCGCCCTCTGACCTGCACAGTCAGTGCGGAGAGACGCCAGGAAGATGGAGCGGCGCCCGGCGTGTGGAACGTGGACAGGTGAATATGTAATACTTACCTGCTCCCGGCGTCCCGCTCCTTCCCCCGGACAGCTGGTCTTCGGTGCCGCAGCCTCTTCCTCTATCAGCGGTCACCGGCACCGCTGATTAGAGAAATGAATTATGCGGCTCCGCCCCGATGGGAGGTGGAGCAGCCTATTCATTTCTCTAATGAGCGGTCCCACGTGACCGCTGAACAGGGGAAGAGGCTGCGGCACCGAAGACAGTGGGACTGCAGGGACAGCGCCAGGAGCGCCGGAACTAGGTGAGTATATGACAGTCCTCACCCGCCGACCCCACCACCGATCATGACTCGAGTATAAGCCGAGAGGGGCACTTTCAGCCCCAAAATTTGGGCTGAAAATCTCGGCTTATACTCGAGTATATACGGTATATAAATCTGAGCGCTTACATTGGGGTTTCCATGTAAATTCTCCAAAACCGCGATTCATGCAAAACCCCGGATGGAACTACTCACTTATGAGGCAGATGGAGTCTTTTTGGACTTGTCTGTGTTCCAGCAGTGTCCCTGTCATGACTCTGGATGGGCTGGTTCTGGCTCCTTCCTGGTCAGGTCTGGGTTAAATTAGTCCGCCACTCTTTGGTTCTGGGGCAGCTATTTAATGCTGGTAGTTCATGTGTTCTGAGTTGTTTATACTTCCGTCTTCTCGGTTTGAGATGGCTGACACAGGTTATTCGTATGTAAGGTTGTGCCTCTGGGCATGTGTGCCTTACTGTGTATGACCCGGTTTGCCCCCTGACTACTGCCCCTGTTTTCTGCTTGGTACTTCTCTGTCTGTCCTGGCTTTCTGACCCCTTTGCTTGTCTCTGACTAATCTGCTGTTTTGCCACTTGCTACCTCTCCCCCGACCCTCGGCTTGTCCTTTGACTACGTCTCTGTCTTGGTACTCTGTGTCCTGCGTTTTTTTTGTAGATCCTCCATTCTCACACTGTAGCTCCGCCCCCATCATCCCTGCAGTGGTCACGTGACTCGGCTAGTTCAGATCCTGTGTGCGCTGCGTGCCTCATCCCTCCCTCTCCCTGCGCTCCCACTAGCGCCCCATTAGGCTGCCTCTCTACCACACCAGGCAGCGTCATTACAGTCCCATCATTTTAGGCATCTTTTTCGCTCACAAGTGTGGGTGACCACAGATCTGTGCACACCTAAGGAGACTGATGCCAAACGGAATAGGCAGTGTCACCGTCGGACTCATTATGGTGGGTCTGAATCACATTTTTGTGGGATTTAAACAGAAACCCCAACATAAGTGCTCAGCGTAGAACAGAAGAATTTGATCTTGCCTTATTCTGGAAGAGATAGAATAATATTATGCACCCCAAAATGTTACCTATGAAAACCCAAATTTATCCCGCACAAAATCAGCTCCCACTCAAGTCCGTCATCTGTCACTGGAACTATAGGGGGTTCCCACGTAACTACTAGAACAAAGACTCTGGAAAAGTGACATGGCCCAGCCTCCTCAAACAAAACCCAGTGAATTATTTGCTCCCAAATTCAAATGCCCCCCTTCTTCTGAGCCCCACTGTGCCTAAACCACAGTAGATGACCACATATTTGGCATTATTGTAATAGAGAGAAGGCACTTAAGTTACAGGTGCATATCGCCAGAAGCACAAGCTGGGCACAATGTATGGGGGGCTCTACAATATATGAGGGCTCTACACTGTATGAGGACACAATGTATGGGTACTAGACTGGCATATTTGTAATTCTCTAGAATAAAAGCATGGCTTGGATGTCACAAAATAGTCACTGCAGCCACAGATTAATTCATTGAGAGATGCAGTTTCTACAATGGGGTCCCTTTGGGGTTTTCTTCAATACTGGCACCTTTGGGGCTCCGCAAATGCTGCCCACAAACTATTCTATCAAAATCTGTGCTCCAAAAGCCAAATAGGGCTCCTTCCGTCTCAGCCCTGAGGTATTGTCTAACAGTAATTTCTGACATGATATGGGGCAGCATTGCATTCAGGAGAAATTGCACAAGAAATTGAAGGATCTAGTTTCAAATATTAACCCTTGCATACCTCAAAAATTTGCAGCAAATACAAAAATTAAACTTTAACCACTAAAATGTCATATTTCCACCTCCCATTGTTATAAAATTCTGAGGCACCTATGGGTTCACAATACTCACTTCACCCTTTGATGAGTTCCTTGAGGTGTCTAGTTTCCAAAATGGGGTCACTTGTGGGCGGTTTCTGCTGTTTTCACATGTCAGGGGCTCTTCAAATGTGACATAGCATTCGCAATCACAAGTGCCCAAGCAGAAGTTTTTGACCACACATGGGATATTGTCACATTAGAGAAAAATTGCGAAACAAATTATGGGTCTGTTTAATCTTATTATCCATTGTGAAGTAACAAATGTGAGGCTAAAACTACATTTTTGTGAAAAAAAGAAAATTTTCAATATGACGACTTAATGTTATCAAATTCTGTGTAGTACCTGTAGGTTCAAAATACTCACTATACCCCTGGATAAAATCCTTGAGGGGTGTAGTTTAGGCACATCAGGGGTTCTCCAAATGCGACATGACGCCCGCAGACCATTCTGTCAAAGTCTGCATTCCAAAACGTCACTCTTTCCTTTCCAAGCCCAGTGGTTTTCCTCCACATATTGGATATCGGCGTGCTCAGGAGAAATTGCACAACAACTTTTTGCATCTATTATCTCCTGTTACCCTTGTGAAAATAAACAATTTGTAGCTAAAGTGCTTTTTTAGGGTAAAAGGTGATTTTGTATTTTCACAGCTTTTCGTTATAAACTTCTGTGAAGCATATGGGGGTTCAAGGTGCCCATGACACATCTAGATAAGTTCCCTAAGGGGTCTTCTTTCCGAAATTACGTCACTTGTGGGGGTTTTTCATTGTTTAGGCACATCAAGGGCTCTCCAAATGAGACGTGGCATCCGCTCTCTATTCCAGACGTTTTTGCATTCAAAAAGTCAAATGGTGCTCCTTACCTGCTGTGGTATTCCCCCACATATAGGGTAGCTGCATACTTAGTAGACAATGTACAACAAATTCTGTGGTTCATTATCTCCTATTACCCTTGTGAAAATAATAAAATTTGCACTAAAAGTACATTTTTGTGGGTAAAATGTAGTTTTTTTATTTTTGCAACTCTACGTTATAAACTTCTGTGAAGCACCTTATCAGTTGGTGGTGCCAGATGTTGTGGTGTGCTGAGCAATGTTTTCCATATTTTGGGTAGGCTAATCCTCCTTTTGCAGGTAGTGCTGGTGCCTCAGCTGCATTCTCGACTTCCTCCTTCTCTGCTTTGTTCTTCCCCCGAACCCTTGCTGTCAGGTGGGAATCCCTTCAGTAGTGCATCTACTAGCATGTGCTTTTATTCACACATTTTCTGGTCCTTAAGAATGGTACATTGTCCTTGAAGTGGGATTCCAGCAGGGTGGAAACCCAGTAATCAGCAATGGTAACAACCTGGGCAACTCGGCAGTCGTTGTGCAGGCACAGCAGCATGTATTGGCTCATACATGCTGTCCACAGTGGGAGATCTATTGTCTTGATCCTCTTTATCCCCCCAGCCATGCTCCAGTGATGCCCATGAGCTGCTTTGAGGGCCACCCTGCTGTTAACAATGTTCCTTCTCCTCATCCTCAAAAAACTGTCATTAGCTGCTTGTACAGGAACCCACCCTCCTAGCCATCTGTAGACGACTGGTCTGATAACGGTGTGAATGGACCCTGTAACCTCATCCATCATCTCCTAAAGTATGTTTTTCATGGAAGCATTGAAGTGGGATAATAACGCTGATAATGGCGTCAACAGTGCTGGCCATGTTCATGGAGTACTCGAAGCAGCACAACATGGCACATGCGTCGTTGGTAGTAGGCCATACACCAAAACAATTTCCGCCTCAGGCCCAGCCACAACTACATTTGCCCACTTTGTACCGGAGGCACGGTGGACCCTAATCACCAGACCCCCTTTCCCAATCCCCGTGCCTGTCTGTTGGTGGGTTGAGGACCCACCGCTGCGGAGGCAGATCAAAGCCTGACAGAGGCGCTGCATATGCCCCTATACCCTCATCCCTCTCCCGAGTGACCCAGTGAGCAGCCTTAGGTGCAGTGGGTGACGAGGTAGTGCAGCCATGGTGTCCTCTGGAGGCCAGTCACATCGCCCTCCCCGTGCACAGGGTGTTTTCAAGACTCCTGTGGCTTCGGGACCTGCCTGCACATTGAGACGCTCTGCCTTTCAACCACCCCTTCCATGGTGACCATGAATAATGGAGAATCAGAGTTTACATCCAGAGAGGGAGCATGAGAAATGGCTACCACGTCCAAGGAAGACAGCAAAAGCAAATTACCCACTTTCGACCCAGTGAGGTAGTGATGAAAATCAACCATACAGGACTCTTTAGAGGCTCTGTAATTGGAATGAGTACTTTAAATCCTTTAACAAGGATCTATTGGAGGGCAAGTCTGGTGCCTGCAACCATGGTAATTCCAGCTTCAGTGTAGTACAGTAAAGTTTACTACTCCTTGTTTACTCATTATTGTGAGTCACCAACATATGGGTACATTTATCATGTGGAACAGGTACCTGTGTCATTGTACAGTAAAGTTGCTGCAGTTCAAAAGGTCATAGTTGGATCTTGAGATGTAGCTGGTGGTGTGCTGAAAAGGCCTTGCACATACTCATGCTCAAACAGAACAAGAGGTTGGGAATCAGTGTACTCAATCTCTTCCATTTCTGGGGCAGGACCAGGTGGATGGCCCACAGAGCCACAGACAGCAAAGTCATCAAAAAGCAGAAATGATTACTGCATGACTTGTGGCTCAGACTGCTTGGCTGATTTGTAAGGGGGCTGAGATGGAGGACAGTTGCCCATGAGCCACAAGTGCAAACTGTGTGCTCTCAGCAGGGGACCTAGTGGAAGACAAAGCAAAGGAAGTGGAGGCCTCACCATTCTTCCAGCAGTACCCAGGCCTAAGAAATTGTGCATAACGTCCTGTCACCTTCGTGCCCCAGACAAAGGAGTTTCAGTTGACTGCGCAGCAGGCACAGATCGACCACATCCTCTATTTGATGCTTTCCTCATGTTCTCTTCATTCTTTGCACCCCAAAAAAGTGCAGAATATTACATGCCTTTTATGCAAAGAGAGAGTGCCCAGCATATTATTGCACTGCCTGCATTCAGGGTGCCCCCACAAAGCCTTTTTTCAGAGTACCCCACAGAGCTGGGTGAAGAGTACCCCCATAGAGGCTGTTTTGGAGAGTACCCCCATAGTAGCTGTTTTCAGAGTATCAGAATTTGAGTACTCCCACAGAGATGAGTAGCAAAGAACTTGACTTGACCATAGAAAAATTTGGGGACGATTTTAAAAATGTTGTGAATTGGATTGGAAAAAGTTTGGAAGATAAGGCCTCCTCACACGACTATTGCTACACACAAATGGTATAGTGGAACAGCAAATGGTCATTAAATCAGTTAGTTTTTCCTTCTTTTTCCTTCTTTTGGGAAGCTGCTCTGACGGTTCCGGTATTAATAATAATAATTAATAATAATAATAATAATAATCTTTATTTATATAGCGTCAACATATTCTGCAGCACTTTACAGTTTAACAGTTTCAAACATAACAGTCATAAGTAACAACATTAACAATAATACAATAATTAAATCAAAATAAAACGACCCTGCTTGTGAGAGCTTACAATCTACAATGAGGTGGGGGAGATACAAAGTACAGGTGTGTATTTACAATGATGGTCCAGCCATCTTGAGGGAGTGGGGGATAGATAGAGATAGTGAATGGGCTACACACACTTACACATAAAATGACTTTGATTAGGGAACGTGATAGGCCTGTTTCCCCGTGTCAGTAACCGTTCTGCTTGATAATCCAGAATTTAGTAGTCTGAACAGAGCCAAAGTCGGTATACTAGTCAGTAATGGTTCTACAGTGCATCCAGAGCCCACTAGTCTGAACAGAGTCCGAGTCCATATCCATATATGTGTAACTGACCCCTGGAGTCAACAGCTGCAGTACTAGAAACTGCCTAGGAGAGGTACCTGGCAGCTACCTGCAGCCAAGCTTGACTCCTACATCAGGAACACCAGTGAACACCTGGTAGCTGCTTAGCTACGCCCCTCCTAGGTGATCCCAACCCCACTCGCGAAACTACTTGCGCTACCTGTGTGCATAACATAAACATAACTCCATCTGTAAAAAAGCTGAAGTTGAAAAGAGGATAGCTTCTACAAATGTGTGGCACCCCAGGAGTTCGGGTACCACAGTAGTGCTGCCTTCTTCTCAGGGAGGGTAGTGCTATGCCTGGAGACAAGTGAGATTCCCTTTGGCAGGTTATCACACACACAACACCTTCCAAATCCAGGCCAGGAGGGGGAGCTCAAAACCCTTTTTTAGGGCAGCTTCCCTGGATAAAGATCCTGGTTTGGAGGAGGAGCTAGACAGTTGGTCCCAAGAGACCAGTCAGTTCAGTTTGTACAGACAGTCTGTGAGCAAGGACAGACAGGAAGGGAGCAGAGAGGAGATACAGGACTCAAGGAGGCTACGAGTAGGCTTCCAAGGAGTCAGTGCGCAGAAACCAGGTACCGGGAACCCGAGGCTTTTGTGGAAATTCTAAGACACAGAGCAGAACCGGAGGGCATAGGATTACACAGACATTGCCCATTTGCACCTGTGGTACAGCAGCACCCTGGAGCCTGGAGTCACCGTGCGGAGACTCCCAGTAGGTACGGCTCAAGCTGCCTACCATACGGGTACCTGTCCCAGGACAGGGGAAACAACAAGGACCTTGTTTGGAGCACTTAGTGGCAGCAGGGACCTCAGACACAGCAAGCACAGAGTGTAAGGCCCCCAACCTGACCTGCTAAGAGGATTCCACTTGTCTCTGGACTGCCTGGACTCCTAATGTACCTGTTACCGGTGCCCTGGACTGTGGCCTACCATCTGCTGTAAACCAGGTAAAGACTTGCAATTTGTCTCCTCCATTTATTCATCGGCACATACCATCATCTTGGCCACACACAATACGACCCCTGGGGACCCCGCTTCACCTGTGGGAAGTGTAACACCTGTGCTGCCACAACATCCCCCAGGGGACCCCTTCAATGCAGCGTCGGTCCCACTGCTGACCGAACACCACAAGTGGCGTCACGACAGACTAATAAACATTTTCCCCTTTAAAGACCGTTCCCCTCTAACATTGAGCCCCAGTGCTACAGACCGGGTCGCAGCCACTGTGACATCCCCCTTGAGACTGGACCCGGTGCCGAGTACCCCACTGCCCTGGCTGGGCGACTCAAATGGATAATGAATGATCCTAAACACACGTCAAAATCAATAATGGACTACCTAAACAGGCACAAGCTGAAGGTTTTACAATGGCCCCTACAGTCCCCTGATCTGAACATCATTGAAAACCAGTGGCTAGACCTCAAAATAGCAGTGCATGCAAAACGACCAGGAACCTCACAGAACTGGAAGAATTTTCCAAGGCAGAATGGATGAAAATCCCTCAAACAAGAATTGAAAGACTTTTGGCTGGCTACAAAAAGCATTTACAATCTGTAATACTTGCAAAAGGTGGTAAATAGGTACTAACCATGCAGGGTGCCCAAACTTTTGCATCTGCAAATTTTCCTTGTTGTAATTTTTAATATGTTAAATATGAAACTATAAACCGTATAGAAAATAAAAGGAAATGTGTCATCTTTAACTTTAGGCTTTTTAAAAGTCATTTTATCTTCAACTTGCTTAACTGTTCACAATAACAGTAATTTTGACCAGGGGTGCCCAAACCTTTACATGCCACTGTATATACACTGAACAAAAATATAAATGCAACGCTTTTGTTTTTGCTCCCATTTTTCATGAGCTGAACTCAAAGATCTGCAGCAAATAACATTTCCTTTCAATAATTCGATGAATGTGCATTTCAAAAGATTTGCTAATCTCTATTTACGAGTAAATTGATAACACAGGGTATTTTGGTCAATAGGCTTTTTGCAAAACCATGATATATTAAAATGTTCCCTTGTCAGGGATGCAGGATTCACTCCTTCAGGCTGTAACTTGTCTTCTGAGCTGAAATACTGTTTATTTTATATTGCTGAGTTCCATAAGCTCAGACCTATTAACACACTTAAGCCAAATGTTTAAACGGGTGCACCCTGACTTTCTGAGGTCACCATGTCACCCAGTTAATAAGGGAGTGTAATGCAGTCAGCACATATCCAGTCATCACCCCTGCCTAATATAGGAGAGGATTAGAGTGAAAGAAGGCATCATTTCTTAACAGTGATAGTTACTGTGTTGGGATCAGCACCTTTTCATTAAAGTCAAGTTGCCGTGTCCACTAATCTCCTCACATTCAAGAGCTCCTCCAAACTTTTCTTTTATCAAAAAATATTCTGTTGAAGTTGGATATTATTTCATGAACATTCGGATCACCCTAAGGCTAAGTTCACATTCCACCACTGTCAGCTGCTGTAATTCATATTTAACCCTCTTGCTTCTTGCCAGTTCAAAACTTTAAGGTGACTTAGTATTAAAAGTAAGCCCCTATAATCAGAAACTTTTCCCTCTGCCCCTTGGTGCCACAAGGGATTTCAGCAGAAATAATTTATTCTCATAAACGTGATGACAGATTTAATAACTTTTTTATGGGACATGTATCTACAGATGGAGCAGATTGTGATGTACAGAATGTGTAGGTTGGAATCAAACAGGATGGCAGAATTACTGCTATGTCTATGCATGAGTGATAGAGGTCCATAGTAGTATATCAAGTGATTTTGTGTTTTCCTATTCATCTCTTGAGGAAAACGGAAGTTGCACCTTTACACATTGCCAAACCAGCCATTCATAGTTTTTTTTGTAATGGAATCCCACAAATTCACCTAACCTAACCCTTTGTGTGATCAAGGTCAAGCTTCTTCCAACCAACCTTGAAACCACAGCAGAAAGTCTGTATGGACTTGCAGATTTTCTTGGCATGATAAGATGTAAGATTTCCTTCTATTCAAAGAGAAAATCAACATCTCTTATGCTCTAGTAAGTTCCTTCCAATTTCTTATCACTTTGTTATTTCTATTAGACAGATTGAACGTCAATGTCCGGGTTTAGGCATGTCTTGCTTCTGATAATCTGTAATAGGAGTAACGAAAGATATAATATTTAGGTAATATATTTGGTTTTCAAAAAAAAAGTCTTGAAGTCTTAAAACAGTCAAGAAAGTATTTCTGGATTATTACCGTATCTTGATTTCCCACCCATGCAATTGATGGCATATCACTAAAAAGATCATCTCCTTGCTGCTTCTCCCTTTCAGATACTGAGAAAATACTGAAACTATAAGCCTCCATACAACATCAGACTAACATTGGCCAAATTCACAGATATCAGCAGGCTTGGCCAGCAGTCTAATAAGTATGAGGCCTCCCAACCCTCCCCTGAAAGATGATGTCTGGGGACAGGAGGATAAGGCACATTGGATTTCCTATGACCGATACTTTTGTTCTTGGTGAGAGACGGGACAGCTGTGAGACAGGACCGCTAAACTGTAAAGTTGTGATAGTTGTCGGGAAAACAATCCGCCATCATTTCATCCGATAGCTATCTATAGTGTGTGGTGATTAAAGGGGTTGTCCACTATTTGCACAATCCCTTCTAAAATGCTTTAATTATCATTTAGAAAAAAGCAAAAAAAATTATACACTCACCTCTTGCACTACTGCATTGTTTGCCAGCTTTCCCATGACATTTTTATGCCACAAGAGTGCTGCAGCCAATCAGCAACCACACTCACATCTCCCTCAGACATCTCATTTTCATCTGAGGGAAGTGTGAGCTTTGCAGCCCACTAGCAGCCAATTATTCAATACAGCGATCACATGACATAATGTCACATAATTTCCAGCAATTTAGCGAGTAAACGTGTGCACAGCTTCAAAATGTGGTGCCCAGGTAGGTTCCAACACCTTAGTCATATATAATAAAACCTGGCACTCAACTTATATGTAAGCGGTTTATTATTCCAGCAACAAAAACGTTTCGGTCATTAATTTGACCTTCATCAGTTACTGTAAACATAATGTGATAACACTCAATATAAAGAAAACAGTATACATAAAAAATAAACAGAAACCGAACTAAATAAAGTATATACAAAAACAGACTTCCAGTAGATAAATAGTATGGCATGGTGATAAGAATATTGAAAAAAGCAGTACAAACAGTACCGAACCAACCAATCTTGGCACAATAATGGTAAAGAGAAAGGGAGAGTGACTAAGTAGTGGAGGAGGGGTCACATACCGTTTTATAGATGGTGGTGAGAAAAACGTGCCAGTATAGGCAGATAGTAATTAGCTTCTGCTATAAAGGATTAAACGTGTGTGAGTAAAGGGCCTGATGGCGTGGTATCATATAGAAGCAGAGACATACCCTTAGTCTATGTAGAGAAGTGGTACGTATGAGCGTGATAACAGCCTGTTGGATAGAGAGCATTGGTGGTTAAGTACAGGCACCGACCTGTAAGTATGAGTGGAGGTGTGGGGATGTCTTACCGCATGTGTGGCGCTGTAGACGCGGTGTCCACCGCTTGTCCGGCGCCCTGTAAGCAGCCGTGTGTGTTAAATGTACTGGGGAAGCGGCAGGAAGAGAGTGGGTATCGCCGGCCGGAAGTGGGTGGGTCCGGCATAAAGCAATGTCTGGGAAAGAAAAGATAACATCACTAATATGGTGGTGCGTTCCAAGGGGCAGCGCTTGCGTTCCACCCTCAGCAAGTGCCGTACAGTACTATAGAATATGTGATGTGTGTAAGTATTAGTGTCTATGTAAATAGTGTTATATGGGGCTGTTATGGAAATGATGATGAGGGCAATATGTAAAATACAGCAGGACCCCAAAAGAAAGGAAAGGAGAGAAAAAAGGTTATAATTATATTACTTTATTGAATGCATGCAGGAGGATTAGGGTGAGCCGTCAGAGGATAGTGAGTAGTGTTGAGCATTCCGATACCGCAAGTATCGGGTATCGGCCGATATTTGCTGTATCGGAATTCCGATACCGAGATCCGATACTTTTGTGGTATCGGGTATCGGTATCGAAACAACATTAATGTGTAAAATAAAGAATTAAAATAAAAAATATTGCTATACTCACCTCTCCGACGCAGCCTGGACTTCAGCGAGGGAACCGGCAGCGTTGTTTGCTTAAAATTCGCGCTTTAACTTCCTTACTTGAAGTCCCGGCTTGTGATTGGTCGCGCGCCGCCCATGCAGCGCGCGACCAATCACAAGCCGGGACTTCAAGTAAGGAAGTTAAAGCGCGAATTTTAAGCAAACAACGCTGCCGGTTCCCTCGCTGAAGTCCAGGCTGCGTCGGAGAGGTGAGTATAGCAATATTTTTTATTTTAATTCTTTATTTTACACATTAATATGGTTCCCAGGGCCTGAAGGAGAGTTTCCTCTCCTTCAGACCCTGGGAACCATCAGGAATACCGTCCGATACATGAGTCCCATTGACTTGTATTGGTATCGGTATCGGATTAGATCCGATACTTTGCCGGTATCGGCCGATACTTTCCGATACCGATACTTTCAAGTATCGGACGGTATCGCTCAACACTAATAGTGAGTGCTCATAGAAGGTTTGGATCCGGGGATCAGTAAAGACGACTCTAAAGGAATAGAGAAAACATAATTAGAAATCAGGCATAATACATACTAAAAAAAGTTATGGACAAATCTAGTTATCTTTCAGAAATTACATGACAATTACAAGATGAATCTGTCTATATCAAACTTACTAGGGACCCCACTAACGATATTCGAGTCAAGATAGAGGCCATCCTACAAAAAAACTCTGAACTTGGGATTCTGGACTCCAAAACCGTGGAGTTCCTGTCTAAAAGGAATCCAGTTATACCGTTTTTTATACTCTACCAAAGATTCATAAGAATTTACAGAATCCCCGAGGGAGACCCATAGTGGCCTCTACGGAATCCATCCTGTCCCCAATTTCCATCTTTTTAGAAAAAATCCTTACACCCATTATCCAATCCACCCCATCATTTCTTCTAGACACAGGGGCATTCCTTAATAGGGTTCGGACGATAGGTGCTATACCATCTCATACCATCTTGGTCAAAATGGATGTTAAAGACCTCTATACCTCAATCCCCCATATTGAGGGTATCAACTCGGTCCATCACCTCCTACCATCAGCCGGTATGGATACTAATCAAATTAATCTATGTGTGGACTATCTCACTTTGGTCCTGTTTAATAACTACTTTCTTTTCCAGGACCAGTTCTTTCTCCAGACCCGTGGGACCGCTATGGGTTCCAACGTAGCGCCCCCCTACGCTAACGCCTATATGGATCACTTTGAGGAGTCAGCTATCTATAAACACCCCCTATTCATTGCTAACGTCCTATATTGGACACGCTATATAGATGATGTTTTTTGCCTATGGGGGGCACGCTGGAATCCCTTGAATCATTTTTTGTATTTCTAAATGGGGCATGGCCAGGCATAAAGTTCACAATGACCCATGATGCCGGATCTGTCAGTTTCATTGACACAGTTATCCTGAAAGATGAGGATGGTCATCTAACCATTGACCTTCACATAAAACCCACTGACCGCAACAGCATCTTACACTACCAGAGCTTTCACCCCCCAGCGGTCAAACGCGCCATACCTAGATCCCAATATCAACATGTTAATCGCATTGTTTCTGACAATGAATCACGGGACCTACGTCTTCAGGACATGACAACTAAGTTTTGCCGTCGCGGCTACCCCACAAGAGTACTGAACGAAAAATTAGATCCTCCCTCCCGTATTCAGGATGAGAATCACAGTGGACGTATTCCATTTATACATGTCTACCATCCATGCACCTCCATCCTCCATAAGAACATTAGGAAACATTGGCCCCTACTCACTACGGCATACCCCAATGTCCCAGACAAAGACCGCTGTGTCGGTCGAAACGCGTCGCTTGCCTCATACAGTGCTATGGTGTTGTCCCAGGAGTTACTCTGATTTTACCATGTTGGATTAAAGTTTTACATTTTACAAGAAGCTGGTACCATTTTTTTTTTCTTTGTGATAACTTGGTAAAGGCGGACATCGGTCCTACCCAGTCAAAAAAATCCCGGTTCCTATCACAACCCAGAATGGGTACATTCCCCTGCCTACATTGTGCACAATGTGGTAACGTACAACAGGGTAACACTTTCTAACATCTCCATACAGGCAAAAGTTTCCAGATTAAAGAATATTACACGTGTGAGACATCCTTTGTCATTTACCTAATCAAATGCCCATGCGGTTTATTATACATTGGGGAGACCACGCAATCTATACGAGATAGAATATCCAAACATAAATCTACCATCCATTGTAGAAATCTGCTTTTACCCATTCCCTATCATTTTGTGACACACGGACATACCATCTCACAATTAAAATACCAGGTGATTGACTCAGTCTCCCTACAACAACGGGGGGGGGGGGGGGGGTGATAGGATCTCACTTCTAAAAAAACGGGAAGCATTTTGGATCCACACCCTTGAGACCCTAACTTCTAAGGGGTTAAACAGGGAATATGATCTTCTTGCCTTTATTTAAAGTGACATAGTTATTTTGCAATGCATTATGCCTGATTTCTAATTATGTTTTCTCTATTCCTTTAGAGTCGTCTTTACTGATCCCCGGATCCAAACCTTCTATGAGCACTCACTATCCTCTGACGGCTCACCCTAATCCTCCTGCATGCATTCAATAAAGTAATATCATTATAACCTTTTTTCTCTCCTTTCCTTTCTTTTGGGTTCCTGCCGTATTTTACATATTGCCCTCATCATCATTTCCATAACAGCCCCATATAGCGCTCTTTACATAGACACTAATACTTACACACATCACATATTCTATAGTACTGTACGGCACTTGCTGAGGGTGGAACGCAAGCGCTGCCCCTTGGAACGCACCACCATATTAGTGATGTCATCTTTTCTTTCCCAGACAACATTGCTTTATGCCAGACCCGCCCACTTCCGGCCGGCGATACCTGCTCTCTTCCTGATGCTTCCCCAGTACATTTAACACACGCGGTTGCTTACAGGGCGCCGGACAAGCGGTGGACAGGACACCGTTTTTGTTGCTGGAATAATAAACCGCTTAGATATAAGTTGAGTGCCAGGTTTTATCATGTATAATTTCCAGCAGACCAGGCCCTGATATAATTGGACTGTCACTGTTGAGGGAGGCGAGTATCTATTTTTTGTGCTTTAGACAGGGAAATATACCATTTAAGAAGAGATTGTCCAAGTAGTGGATTGGCAACCCCATTAAAGGTTTTTCGTGGACATTTTAATCAATAGATCTTGGAATAAAATAATTTCCACAATTGGATGTGTTAACATTTTTTTTCCTGTGCTGAGATAATCTTAGAAATGTGCCCCTGCTGTGTACTGTGTAATGGCCATGTCTGACCATACAGGAGCTGTGGTATGATCAGACCATGTCCCTGTGTAAGCAGGTGCTGAGATAATCTTATAAATGTGCCCCTACTGTGTAATGGCCGTGTCTGACCATGCAGGAACATGGTCTGATCAGACCACAGCTCCTGGGCAGGGGAGGAAGCAAAAGAGAAGATACAGACAGGAGACAGCAGGGATTCACAGCTGATTCTTTCTGTAAGGTAAAGCTTTTGCGGCTTGTTTTTAAACTTGTTTTTAATTTCAGAAAGCAGGAGCTGTGATCCCGTGCTGGCCTGTCTGTATCTTCTCTTTTCCTTCCTCCTCTGCCCAGGGGATGTGGTATGATCAGACCGTGTTCCTGTACGGTCAGACACAGCCATTACACAGTACACAGATTATCTTATAAGATTATCTCAGCAGAGGAACATTTTTCATTTCATTTCATTGTGGAGCTTAGTTTTATTCGAAGATCTATTAATTATTATGTACTTTGTTTGTGGGAAAACCCCTTAAAGTCTGAGCTGGCTATCTCTTCGCAATGCTTAGATAACAGTGCAAATTTGCAGAAAAAGTATCAAAAGAACGTCCCTGCATTTGCAGTCTTATGATCAGCAAATGATCTATTGCTTAGATCTGTGCTTCATACCTTTGCATTATATTTAATCAAATCAGTGGGATTACATGTCTGTAAAGTGACAGGAGCCACAGGACCAGGAGATAAGGGGTTCAGTAGTAACTAAAGAGTAAAACATCGGGAGTAGCAAAAAATTGAGTTTTACTTTAAATGCTGCAAAAAGATATAATTATCCACAGTTCAAAGTAACAGCCCACATATTAGTACCCTCATTTGGGGCACATAAGCTT
The DNA here is from genome assembly GCF_051348905.1 of Ranitomeya variabilis. NCBI lineage: Eukaryota > Metazoa > Chordata > Amphibia > Anura > Dendrobatidae > Ranitomeya > Ranitomeya variabilis. The sequence continues at coordinate 139,506,884 of NC_135236.1, forward strand.
ACAGCTTCTACTCTGAAGCTGGAACATTAAGCTCTTTGTTTCTTACATTGATGTACATCAGTTGAACAGTCTCTCAAGAAATTTAGTGTATAGCAACATTCTACTCTGAATAGTGACTTCTTGTTTTGGGACTTTGGAGTCTGCCTGCATGTTCCACTCCAGCTCAATCAGGAACCCTTCTCTCAGACCCATGTTTCTTGTTCTAAGTTTCTATTTAGGTTTCATCATAATCAAAATTATGAGGAAGAGATTCAAGCAACCAAACTGACCGGCCTCACTGTCAGCAACTTACAGATGATGTCTTTTATTTCCTGGTTTGGTCCTACAGTGAGGAGGATTCTGCACTCAATTGACCTTGTCCAGGATACAGTTATTAGCATGTAAGTGTGCAACCTCAACAGGTCTCCAAATATCCTTCCAATTTTTATCCAGTTATTAGCACAAGGACCATGTCACACATACAGACATTGGTTGACTTCAATTGGCAGGAAAATGGCAACTTAAAGGTTCTGTCTTTTTAACTGTTAACATACACCTCATTAGTGGTCAAGGCACTTTCTAACAGACCTTGTCACAGTTCTTGCTCACTACATCACATGGGGAGGCTCTGTACTCAGCTACTCATTGACTGGATTGTGTCACAGGCTTCTATGGCCATCTTTGAGTCCTGTCACATTAAGTCAGTTCTCTATTTTTTACTGCACAGGTCCTTCACAAATAGCATCACTCTGTTGGCCTAGGAACCATCTTCACCTTTTTCTCCAGTAGCTCCATCACATCCAATAACAAGACCTTTAATAGTGGCATCTAGGATGACCATGTCCTACCATCATCAGTATTGGCATCTTTCATTTCAAAGAGTGACATGCAATGCCTCATATTCCCTGGGCTAGCACTGGAGTAAATGCTGAGAAGCCCCTATAGGTTACAGCTAAGAACCTTGTGATCATCTTTTTATTGGAACCTTCTAACAAATTGGTCGCTAATGTAGGGGCTACTGTTATGATCCGGTGGTAGGATCTCAAAACTGACCTTACACATATGACCAGAATATAGGACAAGTTCTGGGGATGTGGAAGCTATACTGACCGCAATCCTGATCCTATCCACAAACACTAAAGGCAGCTGTGGAGCGTTCCTAAAATCCTAGACGCCTCGTTCACAGCCTGATAAACTGACTACCCCTAGAGAGAAAGCAAAGACCTCACTTGCCTCAGAGAAATAACCCCAAAGTTATAGTCAGCCCCCCACAAATAATAACGGTGAGTTAAGGGGAAAAGACAAACGTAGAAATGAAACAGGTTCTGCAAATGAGGCCCGCTAACACTAGATTGACTGAAGATAGCTAGGAATCTGTGCGGTCAGTACAAAAACTATCAAAAACAAACCACGCAGAGAATGCAAGAACCCCCACACCGACTCACGATGTGAGGGGCGCACTCTGCACCCCAGAACTAAACGGCAAGCGAAAAATCACATATAAGCAAGCTGGACTGAACTCATCATATACAGAGAAACGTTTTCAAGGAAATAATGAGCAAAATGAACAAACAAACTTAACTTCTCCAGCAGGAGACTGGTCACAAGGAATATTCAGGAGCTCTCAGAAACAGGACTGAATACACCGACAGCAGGCAACAAATGAAGGTCCAGGTGAGTTAAATAGGCCCAGCATAGAAGGAAATGAAGCAGCTGAGCCCAGCAATATCGCTAACAGCCACCAGAGGGAGCCCAAGAACAAACACACAGTACCACTCATGACCACAGGAGGGAGCCCGAGAACGGAATTCACAACAGTACCCCCCCCTTGAGGAGGGGTCACCGAACCCTCACCAGAGCTGCCAGGCCGATCAGGACGAGCTGAATGGAAGGCACGAACCAAATCGGCCGCATGGACATCGGAGGCGACAACCCAGGAATTATCCTCCTGACCATAGCCCTTCCATTTAACTAAGTACTGAAGCTTCTGTCTCAAAATACGAGAATCCAAGATCTTTTCCACCACATAGTCCAACTCCCCCTCGACCAAGACAGGAGCAGGAGGATCAACAGAAGGGACCACAGGCACCACATATCTCCGCAACAATGACCTATGGAACACATTATGAATGGCAAACGATGCTGGGAGGTCCAAATGAAATGACACAGGGTTGAGGATTTCCAAAATCTTATAAGGACCGATGAAACGAGGCTTGAACTTAGGAGAGGAAACCTTCATCGGGACATAACGAGAAGACAACCACACCAAATGCCCCACACGAAGTCGGGGACCCACACAGCGACGGCGGTTAGCAAAGCGCTGAGCCTTCTCTTGGGACAACGTCAAATTGTCCACCACATGGTTCCAAATCTGCTGCAACCTATCCACCACAGAATCCACCCCAGGACAGTCAGAGGGTTCAACCTGACCCGAGGAAAAACGAGGATGAAAACCAGAATTGCAAAAGAAAGGTGAAACCAAAGTAGCGGAACTAGCCCGATTATTGAGGGCGAACTCAGCCAATGGCAAAAAAGTCACCCAATCATCCTGATCAGCAGAAACAAAACATCTCAAATAAGTTTCCAAGGTCTGATTAGTTCGATCGGTTTGGCCATTCATCTGAGGATGGAAGGCCGACGAAAAAGACAATTCAATGCCCATCTTAGCACAAAAGGACCGCCAAAATCTGGACACAAACTGGGATCCTCTGTCAGACACAATGTTCTCCGGAATACCATGTAAACGAACCACATTCTGAAAAAACAGTGGCACCAAATCGGAGGAGGAAGGCAGCTTAGGCAAAGGTACCAAATGGACCATTTTAGAAAAACGATCACAAACCACCCAGACGACAGACATCCTCTGAGAGACAGGAAGATCCGAAATAAAATCCATGGAAATATGCGTCCAAGGCCTCTTTGGGACAGGCAAAGGCAAAAGCAATCCACTGGCACGAGAACAGCAAGGCTTGGCCCGAGCACAAATCCCACAGGACTGCACAAAGGAACGCACATCCCGCGACAAGGAAGGCCACCAAAAGGACTTCGCCACCAAATCCCTGGTACCAAAAATCCCAGGATGACCTGCCAACACCGAAGAATGAACCTCGGAAATAACTCTACTGGTCCATCTGTCCGGGACAAACAGTCTCTCCGGTGGACAACGGTCAGGTCTATTGGCCTGAAACTCCTGCAACACCCGTCGCAGATCAGGAGAGATGGCAGACAAAATCACCCCCTCTTTGAGGACACCAGTCGGTTCAGAAACTTCCGGGGAGTCAGGTACAAAACTCCTAGAAAGGGCATCAGCCTTCACGTTTTTCGAACCCGGAAGATATGAAACCACGAAATTGAAACGAGAGAAAAACAGCGACCATCGAGCCTGTCTCGGATTCAACCGTTTGGCAGACTCGAGATAAGTCAAATTCTTGTGATCCGTCAGGACCACCACACGAAGCTTGGCTTCCTCAAGCCAATGTCGCCACTCCTCAAATGCCCACTACATTGCCAACAACTCACGATTACCAACATCATAATTCCACTCGGCAGGCGAAAACTTTCTTGAAAAGAAAGCACATGGTCTCATCATAGAGCCATCAGAGCTTCTCTGCGACAAGACAGCCCCTGCTCCAATCTCAGAAGCATCAACCTCGACCTGAAAGGGAAGAGAGACATCGGGCTGGCGCAAGACAGGAGCCGAAGAAAATCGACGTTTCAGCTCCTGAAAGGCCTCCACGGCCACAGGAGACCAATTCGTCACATCAGAACCCTTCTTGGTCAAATCCGTCAAAGGCTTAACCACACTAGAAAAATTAGTGATGAAGCGACGGTAAAAATTAGCAAAACCCAAGAACTTCTGAAGACTCTTCACAGATGTAGGTTGATTGATAACACAATGCAAACCCTGGTGACCCTTTTATCTCCTACTACCATATACAATGTTATAAAGAAAATCCCTATAATAGATACCAGAGAAATGACCACCAGGTGCACTGTGCAAGTTTACAGTGGAGACCACTGCCTACAAGGTAAGACAACGCAATATGGTGTGGATCCAAGATAGAAACAACTATACACCCATGGGAATCGTGCAATATATCTTTTATTCAATGGAATTGATAATAACAAACAATTAATTAAAAACATATATAAATATTCAACACGCAGGGTAAGAAATTAAATCCTAGCTTAGTCCCCATAAGATTACCAAAAGATTCCTTGCAAATTATTGCTGCAACTTTTATTACAAAAAGGTGTAAATAAATATTATAATAAAGTGACCAAGTGCATCAAAATGTTATAAAGAGGAGTAAAATTATATAAGTCACTCAAAAAAACTCTTTGGATTATATAAAAACCAGACTAAAGTGCAAAAAGTGCCTCACAATAGGGTGTTGGTTGCTCAATCAGCTTATGCTGAGAGTAACCCAATACCTAAATCAGTGCCACAATGTGCAAAGGAGTGCATAAGATAAAGTGCAGCAATATCACATGCATAGATACCTGAGGGGACAAATAGCTCTTCCTGCACACCCTACGTACGTTTCGGAAAATTCCTCTCCTTCGTCAGGGGTTAAATAAACGGTGGTAAGAGAGGCTTTTTATAGTTGACTAAAACCGAGCGCTGCGTCCCGGATATAATCGGCGCATGCGCAGTCTGGAGGTCCAGAAGCTCCGGCCCACCGCATCACATGATCGGCCGCATGGGGGCGGAGTACCCAGCGTAACCACAGATACATGGATGCAAGGAGCCCGAGCCCCCGGACACAGACCACGCATGCGCACAACCAAGGGACACAGCGTGGGAATAGATGTAAATAAACAACCCAAATCAGATCATCAAAGATCAATAACGTGCCGGGCAGCGATAGACATTTACTAGCCGTGTAAAGACCTTTTAGTGCCCATCCACTCAGATCGCACATATGCACATATACAAATGTGCCAATACAGTAGATAGTGGTAATACAGAATCTATATATACAAACATACCACAATTTTAATCCCACATATATTACACAACCATTTTAATCAATGCACAAGCTCACCCAAAAGAAGAAACAAATAATACATGATACAACATATCAGAAAGGGGGGACGACATATAAATGCATTTTCCACAAAGTATCTCATCAATTGCATTATTTCTTCTATCTTCCAGGAACATTCTTCTGATGGATCAGATAAAAACCTCCATCCATATACGCACGGACGATAACCTGGGCAATCAATCCCAATGAAAGGTAAGTGGATGGCTAAAATCGTGAAAAACAATATATTATATTACATTATAAAATTAGCCACTCCAAACAACAAGATATACCATAAAAGACCTAAAGAATTATTATATAAGAGCAATAAAAAAATAAAAAATAAAAAGGGGGATAGCAAGAATTAATAAAAACAGTATTATAAAAAGGGTATAAAACTCAAGTTTTCATTCAATCCCTTAGGTGACACAGTATCCAAGGTCCAAATCCATCTGGTTTCTTTCTTTGCTAAAATTGTACTTATATTGCCTCCTCTCTCATTAGTTCTTATCATATCAATCCCTGTTATCTTTAGTAGTGACGCGTCACACTCATGATATAACTTGAAGTGCTTCGGGATTGTTTTCAATAAGGATATCTCTTTTATTTCTTTAGCAGCAAGAATGCCCCGAATGTGTTCTCGGGCCCGAACCTTTAGTTGTCTGGTTGTCATGCCCACGTACACAAGTGAGCAGGGACAAGTAGCGTGATATATCACAGCTCTAGAAGAGCATGTTATCACCTGCTTAATTTTATACGTAGTTGTACCGTTATAATTACAAAAAGAATCACTTTTTCTAATATTGGGGCATGCAATACACTGGCCACATGGTTTGCAGCCTGCTACTGCTTTCGTATTTAACAAGAAAGTTGGAATTACTGGATTATACATATAGTGACTTCTAACTAATTGGTCTCTGAGGTTCCTAGATCTCCGAAAGGTTATGTTGGGTCTTTCCCCAATATATTGGGACACGACTGGGTCGGCCTTTAAAATGGCCCAAGATTTACTCAAATATGCCCTCATTAATTCCGTCTGCCCATGATATTGGGTAATGAACCTTGTCATCCGATTTGTTTTAGATGGTTTCTTCTCATATAGGGCTTGATGCCTTGTTATATGTTTGGCCCTGTTATATCCTTTCTTAATCGAACGCCTACTATATCCACGTTCTATGAACCTCTCCTTCATCTCCGTAGCTTCTTTTTCAAAGTCATCCTCATTAGTGCAGATTCTCCGTAAACGTAAAAATTGACCAATGGGAATAGATCTTACCATTGCCGGAGGATGAGATGAAGAAGCATGAAGGAGAGAATTCACTGCCGTGGACTTCCTAAATATGTTAGTATAAAGGCAACCAGCTTCATCTTTATATACACCCACATCCAAGAATTCCATGAATTTAGTGTCACACTTATAGGTCAAATGAATATTGAAAGTATTGAATTCAAATTCAGCTGTTCCATAAAAAGATGGAGGGATTCAGCAGACCCTTGCCATATAAAGAATATGTCATCAATGAATCTCACCCAAATCGGGATGAGATCCACCGATGACATAGACTCAGTGTGAAAAAGGTCCCTCTCCCACAGCCCCAGGAATAGATTGGCATACGCGGGCGCAAAAGCTGCGCCCATCGCTGTGCCCTGGAGCTGCAGGTAGAGGGACCCCTTAAAAAGAAAAAAGTTTTTTCTCAAAGAAAAATCGAGTAATTGCATCACGAATTCTCTCATGGATGTCGGTATGACTGATGTTTCTAAAAAATATTTGGTTGCCTGTAGGCCATCTTGATGTCGGATATTAGTGTAAAGGCTCTCGACATCGCAGGAGACCAATAGTGTGTCCGCACCTACAAAGAGACCATCAATTTTCTTTAAGAAGTCATTTGTGTCTTTTAAAAATGACGGAAGATTTTCAACCAGAGGTTGTAGCCTTGAATCAAGGAATTTATTAACGTTCTGTAAAAAATTCCCACACCCTGACACTATGGGTCTACCCGGTGGGGTTGATTGGTTCTTATGGACCTTTGGCAGCAAATAAAATGTTGCCACCATAGGTTCAGATATTTGAAGTGCTGAAAATAGGTCCTTATTAATGACCCCAGCATCAAGGGCTTCCTTCAAGATACAAGACAGTTCACCACGAAATTTTTCCAAGGGATTAAAAGTCAGTTTTTTATAAAAAACATTATTCCTGAGTTGCCGAAACACTTCATGCTCATACATTTGAGTAGGCCAGATCACAATATTTCCCCCCTTGTCAGCCGGCTTAATAACCACATCTGATAATTTTTCCAGATTTTTAAGAGCTAATTTTTCATGCGCATTAAGATTCTCACTTGATGAAAACCGTGGAATCTTGTCAAATTCTTTAATGACTGTTTTAACAAAAGTTTCAATGGTAGAGCAGGCTGACAAGGGGGGAAATCTGCGAGATTTAGGTCGAATCGAAGCAGGAATCTTACCTCCCACAGGCTCATTGTGCTCCTGCGCCAGCTCATCCAGAACCACTAGTGCCTCCTGCTCCGCCTCTGTAGGGAACAATCGTAATAAATCCTCATTATGAAAATGTTTCTTGAATAGTAATTTCCTAGCGAATAAATGAAGGTCTTTTATGGCTTCAAATTTGTCAAATTGTGCTGTGGGACAAAAAGTTAGACCTTTTTTTAGAACACTAATCTCAATTTCAGATAAAATATGAGGACTTAAATTAATCACCTTTAAATTATTTCTTGAACTTTCTGGCGAATATCTAAAGTTGCGTTTTGCCGGTACATAACGTGGTTCCCGTTTACGCTTAGGAGTTGAAATGATAGACGCCACTGTAGATATTGAGGCGGAGGAGGAGGCACCAGAGACATTCACTATTGCTTGATTCGATGAAGCTGAATCAATCCGATCACGTGTATTCTCATTCTGACTGTGTCTCCGCCACCTATAAATCCTTCCCCTAGCAAAGTCACCTTGGTCTCTTGCCAATTTATTTTTCTGAGTTGTTTGGATATTTTTAATCCATTGATCCATCTGTTTCTCCAACAAGCTATCCATAGATGTCAACTGTTCAGTGGATAAGCACGCCTTTGCCTTGACATACGTTTCATCCAATATTTTATCAATAGTATCAATATTAGTAGCATTGTATTTGATCAGTAATTCCATTAATTGTTTAGAAGATAGAAGAAATAATGCAATTGATGAGATACTTTGTGGAAAACGCATTTATATGTCGTCCCCCCTTTCTGATATGTTGTATCATGTATTATTTGTTTCTTCTTTTGGGTGAGCTTGTGCATTGATTAAAATGGTTGTGTAATATATGTGGGATTAAAATTGTGGTATGTTTGTATATATAGATTCTGTATTACCACTATCTACTGTATTGACACATTTGTATATGTGCATATGTGCGATCTGAGTGGATGGGGTAAATCCACGGCACTAAAAGGTCTTTACACGGCTAGTAAATGTCTATCGCTGCCCGGCACGTTATTGATCTTTGATGATCTGATTTGGGTTGTTTATTTACATCTATTCCCACGCTGTGTCCCTTGGTTGTGCGCATGCGTGGTCTGTGTCCAGGGGCTCGGGCTCCTTGCATCCATGTATCTGTGGTTACGCTGGGTACTCCGCCCCCATGCGGCCGATCATGTGATGCGGTGGGCCGGAGCTTCTGGACCTCCAGACTGCGCATGCGCCGATTATATCCGGGACGCAGCGCTCGGTTTTAGTCAACTATAAAAAGCCTCTCTTACCACCGTTTATTTAACCCCTGACGAAGGAGAGGAATTTTCCGAAACGTACGTAGGGTGTGCAGGAAGAGCTATTTGTCCCCTCAGGTATCTATGCATGTGATATTGCTGCACTTTATCTTATGCACTCCTTTGCACATTGTGGCACTGATTTAGGTATTGGGTTACTCTCAGCATAAGCTGATTGAGCAACCAACACCCTATTGTGAGGCACTTTTTGCACTTTAGTCTGGTTTTTATATAATCCAAAGAGTTTTTTTGAGTGACTTATATAATTTTACTCCTCTTTATAACATTTTGATGCACTTGGTCACTTTATTATAATATTTATTTACACCTTTTTGTAATAAAAGTTGCAGCAATAATTTGCAAGGAATCTTTTGGTAATCTTATGGGGACTAAGCTAGGATTTAATTTCTTACCCTGCGTGTTGAATATTTATAAATGTTTTTAATTAATTGTTTGTTATTATCAATTCCATTGAATAAAAGATATATTGCACGATTCCCATGGGTGTATAGTTGTTTCTATCTTGGATCCACACCATATTGCGTTGTCTTACAGATGTAGGTTGAGTCCAGTCATAAATAGCCTGGACCTTGACTGGATCCATCTCAATAGTAGAAGGAGAAAAAATAAAGCCCAAAAAGGAAACCTTCTGGACTCCGAAGAGACATTTAGAGCCCTTCACAAACAAGGCATTGGCACGCAGGTCCTGAAATACCATCCTGACCTGCTCCACATGAGACTCCCAATCATCAGAAAAGACCAAAATATCATCCAGGTACACAATCATAAATCTATCCAGATACTCTCGGAAGATGTCATGCATGAAGGACTGAAACACAGAGGGGGCATTAGAAAGCCCAAAAGGCATCACCAAGTACTCAAAATGGCCTTCGGGCGTATTAAATGCTGTTTTCCATTCATCGCCCTGCTTTATGCGCACAAGATTATACGCTCCTCGAAGATCTATCTTGGTGAACCAACTGGCCCCCCTAATCCGGGCAAACAGATTGGACAACAGTGGCAAGGGGTACTGAAATTTGACCGTGATGTTATTTAGAAGGCGATAATCTATACAGGGTCTCAGAGAACCATCCTTCTTGGCCACAAAAAAGAACCCCGCACCTAAAGGGGACGAGGGCGGGCGAATATGCCCCTTCTCCAAGGACTCCTTTATATAACTCCGCATAGCGGCATATTCTGGTACAGATAAATTAAAAAGTCGTCCCTTAGGGAACTTACTACCAGGAATCAGATTTATAGCACAATCACAATCCCTATGAGGAGGTAGAGCACTAGATTTGGGCTCATCAAATACATCCTGGTAGTCCGACAAAAATTCAGGGACTTCAGAAGGAGTAGAAGAAGCAATTGACACCAAAGGAGCATCGCCATGAATTCCCTGGCAACCCCAACTTGACACAGACATTGCTTTCCAATCCAGGACTGGATTATGAGCCTGCAGCCATGGCAGACCCAACACGACAACATCATGCAAATTTTGTAGCACAAGAAAGCGAATCACCTCCTGATGTGCAGGAGCCATGCACATGGTCACTTGGGTCCAGTACTGAGGTTTATTCTTGGCCAATGGCGTAGCATCAATTCCCTTTAGTGGGATAGGGAACTGTAAAGGCTCCAAGATAAAACCACAGCACCTGGCAAATGACAAATCCATCAAATTCAGGGCGGCACCTGAATCCACAAAAGCCATAACTGAGTAGGATGACAGAGAGCAAATAAAAGTAACAGACAAAATGAATTTAGGTTGTACAGTACCAATGGTGACAGACTTGGCGAACCTTTTTGTGCGCTTAGAACACTCTGAGATAACATGAGTAGAATCACCACAGTAAAAGCACAACCCATTCTGACGTCTGTGGTTTTGCCGTTCAACTCTGGTCAGAATCCTGTCGCATTGCATAGGCTCAGGTTTCTGCTCAGAAAATACCGGCAGATGGTGCACAGGTTTGCGCTCCCGCAGACGCCGATCTATCTGAATGGCCAAAGACATAGACTCATTCAGACCCACAGGCGTGGGGAACCCCACCATAACATCTTTAAGGGCTTCAGAAAGACCCTTTCTGAAAATCGCCGCCAGGGCGCACTCATTCCATTGAGTGAGCACAGACCACTTCCTAAACTTCTGACAGTAAACCTCTGCTTCATCTTGACCCTGAGAGAGAGCCAGCAAAACCTTCTCTGCTTGGTCTACCAGATTAGGTTCCTCATAAAGCACTTTAAGCGCCAGAAAAAACGCATCCACATTTAGCAATGCAGGATCTCCTGGCGCCAGAGAGAATGCCCAATCTTGAGGGTCACCACGTAACAAAGAAATAACAATTTTAACTTGCTGAACAGAATCACCAGAGGAGCGAGGTCTCAGAGAAAGGAATAACTTACAATTATTCTTAAAGTTCAAAAACCTAGATCTATCTCCGGAAAACAGCTCAGGAATTGGTATTTTAGGCTCTGACATAGGACTGCGGACTACATAATCCTGAATGCCCTGTACCCTTGCAGTGAGATGATCCACACTAGAAGACAGACTCTGAATGTCCATATCTGCAGCTGAGTTCAGAACCACCCAGAGATTATGGGGAGGAGAGAAACTAAACACAGTGCAGAGGAAAAAAAAAATGACTTCAGGATTTCTCTTCTCCCTCTTCTGCTGCATTAACACCTTGGGGCCTGCTGTACTGTTATGATCCGGTGGTAGGATCTCAAAACTGACCTTACACATATGACCAGAATATAGAACAAGTTCTGGGGATGTGGAAGCTATACTGACCGCAATCCTGATCCTATCCACAAACACTAAAGGCAGCTGTGGAGCGTTCCTAAAATCCTAGACGCCTCGTTCACAGCCTGAGAAACTGACTACCCCTAGAGAGAAAGCAAAGACCTCACTTGCCTCAGAGAAATAACCCCAAAGTTATAGTCAGCCCCCCACAAATAATAACGGTGAGTTAAGGGGAAAAGACAAACGTAGAAATGAAACAGGTTCTGCAAATGAGGCCCGCTAACACTAGATAGACTGAAGATAGCTAGGAATCTGTGCGGTCAGTACAAAAACTATCAAAAACAAACCACACAGAGAATGCAAGAACCCCCACACCGACTCACGATGTGAGGGGCGCACTCTGCACCCCAGAACTAACCAGCAAGCGAAAAATCACATATAAGCAAGCTGGACTGAACTCATCATATACAGTGAAACGTTTTCAAGGAAATAATGAGCAAAATGAACAAACAAACTTAACTTCTCCAGCAGGAGACTGGTCACAAGGAATATTCAGGAGCTCTCAGAAACAGGACTGAATACACCGACAGCAGGCAACAAATGAAGGTCCAGGTGAGTTAAATAGGCCCAGCATAGAAGGAAATGAAGCAGCTGAGCCCAGCAATATCGCTAACGGCCACCAGAGGGAGCCCAAGAACAAACTCACACAGTACCACTCATGACCACAGGAGGGAGCCCGAGAACGGAATTCACAACAGGCTACATAACATTTTTTATATGGGCTTCATGACTTTTTGATGGATTTGGTTCAACTAAAAAAATTACAACCCAGTGGCAATTTTGTAGATTATAAAAATACCCTATCCTTTAAAAAAATTCACGATGATGTAATATGTGTAACACTCATGCCCTGACTGGGTGGTGGGAGCAAGGGATTGTGGCCCCACATTGTGGAAGGGGCGTGACTAAGCAGCTACCTTGGTGTTCACTGGAGCCTCTAATGGTGAGGTCAGGCTTGTGCGGCAGGTAGCTGCCAGGTACTACTCCAGGGTGGTGTCTGGCTGTGGCAGTTGATCCCACTGAGGGACTGAACACTAATAACAGGAGCAGGCTAATACAGACGGGCATGACAGGTACTCTGACGGGCACGGCTGACACTCTTGGCAGGCAGGCGGGCATGGCTGACACTCTTGGCAGGAAGGTGGGCACGGCTGGCACTCTTGGCGGGCAGGCGGGCACAACTGGCACTTTTGGCAGGCAGGTGGGCACAGCTGGCACTATTGGCAGACAGGCGGGCATGGCTGGCACTATTGGCAGGCAGGCACGGCTGGCACTTTGGCAGGAAGGTGGGCACGGCTGGCACTCTTGGCGGGCAGGCGGGCACAACTGGCACCTTTGGCAGGCAGGTGGGCACAGCTGGCACTATTGGCAGACAGGCAGGCATGGCTGGCACTATTGGCAGGCAGGCGGGCATGGCTGTCACTTTGGCAGGCAGGTGGGCACGGCTGGCACTCTGACAGGCAGGCGGGCATGGCTGGCACTCTTGGCAGGCAGGCGGGCATGGATAATGGACTGGAACTGGTTCAGATAAGACAGGAACATAGGCAGGTACAAGTGGGAAAAGGGAACAGGTAGGAATCAGTTCAGACTGGAGGGACAGGAACCGGTAGGAGCCAGTACAGACTAAAGGAGCAGAACCACAGGATGCAGAGCAGAGCAGAACCACAGGATGCAGACCAGGGTATGCAGCCCCCTGGGAGGCAGAAACAAGATACACAGGATAAGGTACGAACCAGGGTACTCAGTCCCCTGGGAGGCGGAAACAAGAGATACAGCAAGATAGGACCTGGCAACTCAGTATCAGAATACAGACTGAGAAAGATCGATGCTCAGGCATCCCCCTAGGGGTGGAGATGCATTAAGTACGTGATGCCTCTTAGCAATTGGCTGGGACACCTTAGGAAGGTACACACAGTCTCTATAAGAAACAAGAAGGGCCAGGGCCGCTGCCCTAAACATACAGCAAGGAAGTCTGCAGCAAGCAGGGACATGAGGCACAGAGTATGGAGCCAGCAGAGGACAGAACTCACAGCATGGCCCGGAGTGATAAAAGGGGAGATGGGAAGCCATGCAGTGATGCCAGCAGGGATGTTACAATAATAGCTTTAATTCTGTTTTAGTCCTCATTCAGATGTCAATTTTGACATACGTGTGATATTAGTGATTTTTATGGATAGAACACATATCCATTAAAGACTATGGTGCTGTTCACATGGTTTTTTGTGGACCATTTGTCGGCAAAAAAATCACACATCAGTTTTTGAGTCAATTATCAAAATTACCCATACATGTCTATTGGTCTGTGAAAATCATGGACAGCAAATGAATGGCATCAATGTGCAGTCTATGAGTAACATTGAGGTTTTGTGTGAAATGATGTCCAATTTGTCTTTTTTCTCTGTTTTTTATGTTGTTCTCATTCATGCAAGGGAACTAAATATGTTTATAACAAAAGATATGTAATTGCAATTATTTTCTGGGAGAAATACTTCATTTTAAGGAACAATTTAAACGGTGCCAACACGTTCGGCCATGATTGTTTACTTTGTAATATGAGGAAAACGGTCATAAACAATATATATATATATATATATATATATATATATATATATATATATATATTTATATTTATACACTACCATTCAAAAGTTTAGGGTCACTTAGAAATTTCCCTATTTTATAAAGGAAAGCACAATTTTTTCCAATTAAGCTAACAGTAAATGATTCAGAAATACACTCTATACATTGTTAATGTGGTAATTGACTATTCTAGCTACAAACGTTTGGTTTGTAATGCAATATCTTCATAGGTGTATACAGGTCCATTTCCAACAACCATCACTCCACTGTCCTCATGGTACTTTGTGTTTGCTAACTGTGTAAGAAGGCTAATGGATGGTTAGAATACCCTTGAAAAACCTTGAGCAAGTATGTTAGCACAGCTGAAAACAGTTTGGCTGATTGGAGAACCAATAATCTGACCTTCCTTTGAGCTAGTTGAGAATTTGGAGCATTACATTTGTTGGTTCCATTAAACTCTCAAAATGGCCAGAAAAAAAGAACTTTCATGTGAAACTCAACAGTCTATTCTTGTTCTTAGAAATGAAGGCTATTCCATGCGAGAAATTGACAAGAAACTGAAGATTTCCTACAACGGTGTGTACTACTCCCTTCAGAGTAACCAGAGTAGAAAGAGTAGTGGGAGTCCCCGCTGCACAACTGAGCAACAAGACAAGTACATTAGAGTCTAGTTTGAGAAATCGACGTCTCACAGGTCTTCAACTGGCAGCTTCATTAAATAGTACACACAAAACGCCAGTGTCAACATCTACAGTGAAGAGGAGACTCAGGGATGCTGGCCTTCAGGGCAGAGTGGCAAAGAAAAAGCCATATCAGAGACTGGCTAAAGGAAAAGAATAATATGGGCATAAGAACACAGACATTGGACAGAGGAAGATTGGAAAAAAGTGTTATGGACAGACGAATCCAGGTCTGAGGTGTTTGGATCACACAGAAGAACATTTGTGAGATGCAGAACAACTGAAAAGATGCTGGAAGAGTGTCTGACACCATCTGCCAAGCATGGTGGAGGTAATGTGATGGACTGGGGTTGCTATGCTGCTGGTAAAGTGGGAGATTTTCGAACCATGTCAATGTCTGGACTAGATTTTAAATTCATTTGGCAACTCATTTGATTAAAAAAAGTATGAGTTTTTATGGAAAACAAAAAATTGCTGGGTGACCCTAAAATTTTGAACGGTAGTGAATATATATATATATATATATATATATATATACAGTGGGTATGGAAAGTATTCAGACCCCTTTCAATTTTTCACTCTTTGTTTCATTGCAGCCATTTGGTAAATTCAAATTAGTTCTTTATTTTTCAAATTAATGTACACTCTACCCCATCTTGACTGAAAAAAAAGAGAAATGTAGAAATTTTTGCAAATTTATTAAAAAAGAAAAACTGAAATATCATATGGGCATAAGTATTCAGACCCTTTGCTCAGACATTCATATTTAAGTCACATGCTGTCCATTTCCTTGTGATACTCCTTGAGATGGTTCTACTCCTTCATTGGATTCCAGCTGTGTTTAATTAAACTGATAAGACTTGATTTGGAAAGGCACACACCTGTCTATATAAGACCTCACAGCTCACAGTGCATGTCAGACCAAATGAGAATCACGAGGGTTTAAAGGAACAGGCCAAGGAGCTCAGAGACAGAATTGTGGCAAGGCATAGATCTCGCCTAGGTTACAACAGAATTTCTGAGGTACTCAAGGCTCCTATGAGCACAGTGGCCTCCATAATCCTTAAATGGAAGAAGTTTGGGACCACCAGAAGTGTTCCTAGACCTGGCCATCCAGCCAAACTGAGCAATCATGGGAGAAGAGCATTGGTGAGAGACGTAAAGAAGAACCCCAAGATCACTGTGGCAGAGCTACAGACATTCAGTAGGGAGATGGGAGAAAGTTCCACAAAGTCAACTTTCTCTGCAGCCCTCCACCAGTCTGACCTTTATGGCAGAATGGCAAGATGGAAGCCTCTCCTCATTGCAAGACATATGAAAACCTGCATAGAATTTGCTAAAAAAAACACATGAAGGACTCCCAGACTATGAGAAATAGGATTCTCTGGTCTGATGAGATGAAGATAGACCTTTTCAGTAATAATTCTAAGTGGTATGTGTGGAGAAAACCAGGCACTGCTTATCACCTGCCCAATACAATCCCAACAGTGAAACATGGTGGTGGCAGCATTATGCTATGGGGGGTGTTTTTCAGCTGCAGGGACAGGATGACTGGTTGTCTTGAAGGAAACATGAATGAGGCTCAGTACAGAGATATCGTAGATGAAAACCTCTGGACCTCAGACTTGGCAGAAGGTTCATCTTCCAACAAGACAATGACCCTAAGCACACAGCCAAAATAACAAAAGAGTGGCTTCAGAACAACTCTGTGACCATTCTTGACTGCTCCAGCCAGAACCCTGACCTAAATCCAATTGAGCATCTCTGAAGAGACCTGAAAATGGCTGTACTTCAATGTTCACCTCCAACCTGATTGAACTGGAGAGGATCTGCAAGGAAGAATGGCCGAGGATCCCCAAATCCAGGTGTGAAAAACTTGTTGCACCATTCCCAAGAAGACTCATGGCTGTACTAGCTCAAAAGTGTGTGTGATGGTGTGATATGCTATGTGGGTATTATTTCTGTGTATATTTCTATTTTGCTTATTTTCATGGTGTTCTCTTGTAGAAGGAGTTATTTGCTAATTGATGAATGGCTATTGTTACCATCTGATATCAGCCCCCACAGTACTGTATTGTATGCTAATGACATGTTGACCTAGCTTGTTGAAACAATGAGCCCCTGAGACCCTCCCCCTCCTGACCTGTGAATGAGGAGGGAGACTTAAAATATCAGGGAGGTGAGACACAGATCAGCCTGTGTGGAATGATGATGTGTTCACAGCATCTCAGAGAGAAAGAAGAGTATATGGACTATGCTATCCTCTGTCTGCTGGATTGTTGGACTTTTATCCTGTTACTGAACTGCATTCGGCTTCTGGACTATTTTATCCTTTGTGTGGTGGATTATATATAGACCTTTCATATATTTGCCTAAATAAAGGTCTTGGAATCGTTTACTATACTCTAGCTCTGTTGATTGTGTGATACCGGAGAAGGACCCTGTGACAGAGTGCTTCTACTGAATACTGAGAAAAGGCAAATACAGAATCACAGGAACCAATATCATACTAGTAATCATCGAGAACAACTCATAAAGCTACTATAAGTAATGACATATAATGCTTCTTACTAATTACCAAAACACAATGCTGCCCCCCCGAGGAAGCCGAGGGCGAAACGCATGTTGGGGCGCGTGTGTATGCACATGGACAGGAACATGGGTAAGACTACTTGATGGGAACACTGCTTCACGGACATGTTGTGGCTCTCTGTTGATTGTTTCTGCCTGACTATACTTATGTTGGCAGATACCCATATATATTGGACTAGTGAATAGGTTATGATTATTATAACTTTTGTTGCACTGGCACTTTAGTTTTCTATTTTCTGGTTGTTATTGAGCCTAGACTCTCCATCTATATACCCATGATGATCCTGTGGTGCTACACATTTTAGTGGGTGCACCTTTGCTCCTGATTCAAATTTGCTCTGTTTGTGTGAACTATACTTTGATTGTCATATACAAGCTTTGCACAGTTCTTGTGTATTTTTTACAAATGTTAACCCCTTCATGACCTTGCCGTTTTTTGCAATTCTGACCAGTGTCCCTTTATGAGGTAATAACTCAGGAACGCTTCAACGGATCCTAGCGATTCTGAGATTGTTTTTTCGTGACATATTGGGCTTCATGTTAGTGGTAAATTTAGGTCGATAATTTCTGAGTTTATTTGTGAAAAAAACGGAAATTTGGCAAAAATTTTGAAAATTTCGCAATTTTCACATTTTGAATTTTTATTCTGTTAAACCAGAGAGTTATGTGACACAAAATAGTTAATAAATAACATTTCCCACATGTCTACTTTACATCAGCACAATTTTGGAAACAAATTTTTTTTTTGCTAGGAAGTTATAAGGGTTAAAATTTGACCAGTGATTTCTCATTTTTACAACAAAATTTACAAAACCATTTTTTTTAGGGATCACCTCACATTTGAAGTCAGTTTGAGGGTTCTATATGGCTGAAAATACCCAAAAGTGACACCATTCTAAAAACTGCACCCCTCAAGGTGCTCAAAACCACATTCAAGAAGTTTATTAACCCTTCAGGTGTTTCACAGCAGCAGAAGCAACATGGAAGTAAAAAATGAACATTTAACTTTTTAGTCACAAAAATGATATTTTAGCGAAAATTTTTTTATTTTCCCAAGGGTAAAAGGAGAAACTGGACCACGGACATTGTTGTCCAATTTGTCCTGAGTACGCTGATACCTCATATGTGGGGGTAAACCACTGTTTGGGCGCACGGCAGGGCTCGGAAGGGAAGGAGCGCCATTTGACTTTTTCAATGAAAAATTGGCTCCAATCTTTAGCGGACACCATGTCGCGTTTGGAGAGCCCCCGTGTGCCTAAACATTGGAGCTCCCCCACAAGTGACCCCATTTTGGAAACTAGACCCCCCAAGGAACTTATCTAGAAGCATAGTGAGCACTTTAAACCCCCAGGTGCTTCACAAATTGATCCGTAAAAATGAAAAAGTACTTTTTTTTCACGAAAAAATTATTTTAGCCTCAATTTTTTCATTTTCACATGGGCAACAGGATAAAATGGATCCTAAATTTTGTTGGGCAATTTCTCCTGAGTACACCAATACCTCACATGTGGGGGTAAACCACTGTTTGGGCACATGGTAAGGCTCGGAAGGGAAGGAGCGCCATTTGACTTTTTGAATGAAAAATTATCTCCATCGTTAGCGGACACCATGTCGCGTTTGGAAAGCCCCTGTGTGCCTAAACATTGGAGCTCCTCCACAAGTGACCCCATTTTGGAAAGTAGACCCCCCAAGGAACTCATCTAGAGGCATAGTGAGCACTTTAAACCCCCAGGTGCTTCACAAATTGATCCGCAAAAATGAAAAAGTACTTTTTTTTCACACAAAATTTCTTTTAGCCTCAATTCTTTCATTTTCACATGGGCAACAGGATAAAATGGATCCTAAAATTTGTTGGGCAATTTCTCCTGAGTATGCCGATACCTCATATGTGGGGGTAAACCACTGTTTGGGTGCACGGCAAGGCTCGGAAGGGGAGGCGTGCCATTTGACTTTTTGAATGGAAAATTAGCTCCAATCGTTAGCGGACACCATGTCGCGTTTGGAGAGCCCCTGTGTGCCTAAACATTGGAGCTCCCCTACAAGTGACCCCATTTTGGAAACTAGACCCCCCAAGGAACTTATCTAGATGCATAGTAAACACTTATAACCCCCAGGTGCTTCACAGAAGTTTATAACGCAGAGCCGTGAAAATAAAAAAATAATTTTTCTTTCCTCAAAAATGATTTTTAGCCCAGAATTTTTTATTTTCCCAAGGGTAATAGGAGAAATTGGACCCCAAATGTTGTTGTCCAGTTTGTCCTGAGTACGATGATACCCCATATGTGGGGGTAAACCACTGTTTGGGCGCACGGCAGGGCTCGGAAGGGAAGGCACGCCATTTGGCTTTTTGAATGGAAAATTAGCTCCAATCATTAGCGGACACCATGTCGCGTTTGGAGAGCCCCTGTGTGCCTAAACATTGGAGCTCCCGCACAAGTGGCCCCATTTTGGAAACTAGACCTCCCAAGGAACTAATCTAGATGTGTGGTGAGCACTTTGAACCCCCAAGTGCTTCACAGAAGTTTATAACGCAGAGCCATGAAAATAAAAAATAATTTTTCTTTTCTCAAAAATGATTTTTTAGCCCACAATTTTTTATTTTCCCAAGGGTAATAGGAGAAATTGGACCCCAAAAGTTGTTTTCCAGTTTCTCCTGAGTACGATGATACCCCATATGTGGGGGTAAACCACTGTTTTGGCACACGTCGGGGTTCGGAAGGGAAGTAGTGACGTTTTGAAATGCAGACTTTGATGGAATGCTCTGCGGGCGTCAGGTTGCGTTTGCAGAGCCCCTGATGTGCCTAAACAGTAGGAACTCCCCACAATTGACTCCATTTTGGAAACTAGACCCCCAAGGGAACTTATCTAGATGTGTAGTGAGCACTTTGAACCCCCAAGTGCTTCACAGAAGTTTATAACGCAGAGCTGTGAAAATAAAAAATGTGTTTCCTTTCCTCAAAAATATTTTTTTAGCCCAGAATTTTTTTATTTTTGCAAGAGTAACAGGAGAAATTGGACCCCAAAAGTTGTTGTCCAGTTTCTCCTGAGTACGCTGATACCCCATATGTGGGGGTAAACCACTGTTTTGGCACATGTCGGGGTTCGGAAGGGAAGTAGTGACGTTTTGAAATGCAGACTTTGATGGAATGCTCTGCGGGCATCAGGTTGCGTTTGCAGAGCCCCTGATGTGCCTAAACAGTAGGAACTCCCCACAAGTGACTCCATTTTGGAAACTAGACCCCCAAGGGAACTTATCTAGATGTGTGGTGAGCACTTTGAACCCCCAAGTGCTTCACAGAAGTTTATAACGCAGAGCCGTGAAAATAATAAATGTGTTTCCTTTCCTCAAAAATATTTTTTTAGCCCAGAATTTTTTATTTTTGCAAGAGTAACAGGAGAAATTGGACCCCAAAAGTTGTTGTCCAGTTTCTCCTGAGTACGCTGATACCCCATATGTGGGGGTAAACCACTGTTTGGGTACATGCCGGGGCTCGGAAGGGAAGTAGTGACGTTTTGGAATGCAGACTTTGATGGAATGGTCTGCGGGCATCATGTTACGTTTGCAGAGCCCCTGATATGCCTAAACAGTAGAAACCCCCCACAAGTGACCCCATTTTGGAAACTAGACCCCCCAAGGAACTTATCTAGATGTGTGGTGAGCACGTTCAACCCCCAAGTGCTTCACAGAAGTTTACAACGCAGAGCCGTGAAAATAAAAAATCATTTTTCTTTCCTCAAAAAAGATGTTTTAGCAAGCAATTTTTTATTTTCACAAGGGTAACAGGAGAATTTGGACCCCAATATTTGTTGCCCAGTTTGTTGTGAGTACGCTGATACCCCATATGTGGGGGTAAACCACTGTTTGGGCACACGTCAGGGCTCGGAAGGGAAGTAGTGACATTTGAAATGCAGACTTTGATGGAATGGTCTGCGGGCGTCACATTGCATTTGCAGAGCCCCTGATGTGCCTAAACAGTAGAAACACCCCACAAGTGACCCCATTTTGGAAACTAGACCCCCGAAGGAACTTATCTAGATGTGTGGTGAGCACTTTCAACCCCCAAGTGCTTCACAGAAGTTTATAACGCAGAGCCGTGAAAATAAAAAATAATTGTTCTTTCCTCAAAAATTATGTTTTAGCAAGTAATTTTTTATTTTTGCAAGGGTAACAGGAGAAATTGGACCCCAACAGTTGTTGCCCAGTTTGTCCTGAGTACGCTGGTACCCCAAATGTGGGGGTAAACCACTGTTTGGGCGCACGTCGGGGCTTGGAAGGGCGGGAGCACCATTTGACTTTTTGAACGCAAGATTGGCTGGAATCAATGGTGGCGCCATGTTGCGTTTGGAGACCCCTGATGTGCCTAAAACAGTGGAAACCCCTCAATTCTAACTTCAACACTAACCCCAACACACCCCTAATCCTAATCCCAACTGTAGCCATAACCCTAATCACAACCCTAACCCCAACACACCCCTAACCACAACCCTAACCGCAACACAACCGTAACCCTAATTCCAACCCTAATCCTAACCCTAATCCCAACCGTAACCCTAATCCCAACCCTAACCACAACTGTAACCCCAACACCCCCCTAACCCTATCCGTAACCCTAACCACAAGCCTATTCTTAACCCTATTTCCAACCCTAGCCCTAATTCCAACCCTAACCCTAAGGGTATGTGCCCACGTTGCGGATTCGTGTGAGATTTTTCCGCACGATTTTTGAAAAATCTGCAGGTAAAAGGCACTGCGTTTTGCCTGCGGATTTACAGCAGATTTCCAGTGTTTTTTTGTGCGGATTTCACCTGCGGATTCCTATTGAGGAACAGGTGTAAACCGCTGCGAAATCCGCACAAAGAATTGACATGCTGCGGAAAATACAATGCAGCGTTTCTGCACGGAATTTTCCGCACCATGGGCACAGCAGATTTGGTTTTCCTTAGGTGTACATGGTACTGTAAACCTGATGGAAAACTGCTTCGAATTCGCAGCGGCCAATCCGCTGCGGATCCGCGGCCAATCCGCTGCCAATCCGAGGCAGATCCGCGGCCAATCCGCTGCGGATCCGCGGCCAATCCGCTGCAGATCCGCGGCCAATCCGCTGCGGATCCGCTGCCGATCTGCGGCCAATCCGCTTCAGATCCGCGGCCAATCTGCTGCGGATCCGCTGCCGATCCGCTGCGGATCCGCGGCCAATCCGCTGCCAATCCGCTGCAGATCCGCGGCCAATCCGCTGCGGATCCGCTGCGGATCCGTGGCCAATCCGCTGCCAATCCGCTGCAAATCCGCGGCCAATCCGCTGCAGATCCGCGGCCAATCTGCTGCGGATCCGCTGCCGATCCGCTGCGGATCCGCGGCCGATCCGCTGCCGATCCGCTGCAGATCCGCGGCCAATCCGCTGCGGATCCGCTGCCGATCCGCTGCGGATCCGCGGCCAATCCGCTGCGGATCCGCGGCCGATCCGCTGCGGATCCGCTGCCGATCCGCTGCAGATCCGCGGCCGATCCGCTGCGGATCCGCGGCCGATCCGCTGCGGATCCGCTGCGATCCGCGGCCGATCCGCGGCCGATCCGCTGCGGATCCGCTGCGATCCGCGGCCGATCCGCTGCGGATCCGCGGCCGATCCGCTCTGTGTGCACATGCCATAACCCTACCCCTAACCCTAACCCTACCCGTAACCCTAACCCTACCCCTAACCCTACCCCTAGTTCTAACCCTAACCCTAGTGGTAAAAGAAAAAAAAATATTTTCTTTATTTTATTATTGTCCCTACCTATGGGGGTGATAAAGGGGGGGGTTTATTTATTATTTTTTTATTTTGATCGCTGTGGTAGAACCTACCACAGCGATCAAAATGTACCTGTAACGAATCTGCCAGCCTGCAGATTCGGCGGGCGTACTGAGCATGCGCCCGCCATTTTCCAAGATGGCGGCGCCCAGCGAGGACACGGCCGGACACCGGGAGGATCGGTAAGTATGAGGGGGTGGTGGGGGGGTGGATCGGAGCACAGGGAGGGGGGATCGGAGGACGGGGGGAGCGGACAGGAGCACGGGGGAGCGGACAGGAGCACGGGGGAGCGAACAGGGGGACGGAGGGGGGTACCTGACAGAACGGACGACTGGGGAGGAGATCGGGGGCGGTGGGGGGGGCCAGTACATGATTTCCAGCCATGGCAGATGCTATTGCAGCATCGGCCATGGCTGGATTGCAATATTTCACCATTTTCATAGGTGAAATATTGCAAATTGCTCTGATTGGCTGTTGCACTTTCAACAGCCAATCAGAGCGATTGTAGCCACGTGGGGGCAAAGCCACCCCCCCTAGGCTGAAGTACAACTCCCCCTCTCCCTGCAGATCGGGTAAAATAGGAATTAACCCTTTCACCCGATCTGCAGGGATGCGATCATTCCATGACGCCGCATAGGCGTCATGGGTCGGGAAGGGGTTAAATAAAGTGTATTTTTACCTCTACTTCTTTGACGTGACCTTATGCTTTAATCTTGTGTTTTGATACTGAGAAAAGGGTCTGAATACTTATGACCATGTGATATTTCAGTGTTTCTTTTTTAATAAATTTGCAAAACTTACTGCATTTCTGTTTTTTTCAGTCAAGATGGGGTGCAGAGTGTAAATTAATGAGTAGTGTTGAGAGATACCTTCCGATATTTGAAAGTATCGGTATCGGATTGGATCGGCCGATATCCAAAAAATATCGGATATCGCCGATACCGATACCCGATACCAATACAAGTCAATGGGACACAAATATTGGAAGTGATCCTGGATGGTTCCCAGGGTCTGAAGGAGAGGAAACTCTCCTTCAGGCCCTGGGATCCATATTCATGTAAAAAATAAAGAATAAAAAAAAAAAATATGGATATACTCACCCTCGGACGAGCCCTGGCTGTCACCGCTGCAAGCGCCTGCCTCCGTTCCTAAGAATGCAGAGTGAAGGACCTTCGATGACGACGCGGCTTGTGATTGGTCGCGTGACCGCTCATGTGACCGCTCACGCGACCAATCAAAAGCCGCGACATCATCGCAGGTCATACACTCACTGCATTCTTAGGAACGGAGGCTGCCGGTTGCACCGCTGAGGTCCAGGGTCTGTCGGAGGGGTGAGTGTGCAGTGCCCCAGAGTCCTGGTCATTGCAGTACTGATGCTCCACCACTAAGGGGAGTGATGGTATGCCTGATGGAACTTAAGGAGTTCACCTGACCAGGTATCACAGACACCAATACACTTCATAGTCTGGCCTCCAGGGGGAGCTAAGGGTGCTATGTATTAGGCCACTCCTCACAATCTGGTAAAACTGGGGGTTGGATAGAAAGTTAGACAGAAGCTGACTGGGTTGGAACCAGGCAACATCCTGTGGCAGGGGGTGTTGCAGGGGAAAGATTCAGGGGGGTCCCTGTCAGGGGTGGGATCCTGACAGAGGCCTAGCGAAAAGGACAGAACGTTAAGGAACCGCGCCTGCACTACATCGTGGCGGTATCTCAAGAAAGGACAAGAAGCGAGGTTTATTGTGGAGAGTGAGAAACAAGATAAAAGCAAAAAGGAGATAACACCAGTAGGAGTTGTGCTGTAAGATCGAGGCAACATCCTACTGAGGCGCATAGCCAGTGGCCGGAATGCCGAGGAAGTATTGGGCTCCAAGCATTACTTCAAACCAACGGCAGGACAGTTAATTATAGGTTGGCTGTCTCACCTAAATCACCTAAGCAGACATAGGGGGCAACTGTGGGAGAGGGGCGTCACTAGGGTCCCGGAAGAACTACAGGCCTCCCCATCATACGGGTGCGTCCTATCCATATCATCTGGGGGACGGAGAAGAACATCAGAACAGACATAAGTTGTGGGAAAGAACATCAGAAACAGACACAACAGTTGTGAGGACTATCCCATGGTGCTCAGCAGGGAAGTACTACAACACACAGGCGCTAGAAGGTAGGCACAGATTTCCACCTGCAAAGGGAACTCTGGAGGTGCCATCGGACCGGCCGGTCTCAGACAGCCCTGTTAACCGTACTCTGGATTGAGGATCTTCAGTAAAGAGGTAAAGAGACTGCAACCCTGTGTCCTCGTTATTCATTGAGACTTGCACCACGCACCACCTACAACTTTCATTGGATGCCCCTTAGCAGGGTCCCGGACCGGGTCTAGCCACCGTGACAACCCCAGAACTGAGACAGAGAGGCCCGGTACCGAGTACCCCGCGGCCCTGCGTCTGGGGGTGCTCCAAACTTGGCGTCACGAAAAGGATCTACTTAAGCCTGAAGTATCAGGTCATGTGTGCCTTGGAACTGTGATTTATTGTGCTTGGACTGTGACTTATTGCAAAGACTGTGGATTGCCACTTGCCGCCAAAGGTTCCCGCCAAAACTGCCGCCATTACAGCGCAACAAGGAGCGCAGGAGAAGAGGGGCATGGACGTGGGCGTAGACAAGTTGGAGAGCGTAAAAGACAATGGCCGCCCAGTCTAAACATTTCTGTACCTTGAGGACGTGTCCGTCAGCAGCTAAGATCCGCCTCCTAATCCTTAATGGAGGGCGGAGACAATGGAAACGAAACCGCCCATGACGGAGAGAGCGGGAAAAAGACCAGGAAGCGAACCACGTGGAGGATGCGATGGCTGACCGCTTAGACCCAGAGAGTGGGGTTGAAGTGGAGAACTCTCCCAGCTACCCGGAGGAGCGTAGCGGTCCCGTCTCCAGAGCCAAAGTGGGTCTCCTGCACCTCGAGATGGAGGACTTAATTGAACAGCTTCTCCAGCTGCGGGTGGAAGCCAAGGCCGCACACCAGGAGACGCCAGCGGAGGAGTCCCCGACCTCGGTCCCCGCAACGCTGATTGAATTGCTGCCGACGTCTCCACTGATGTCACCGCCAGTGGGGCCAGCCGCGAGGGAGAACGTTGCACCGGCCGGTAAGCCCGCTGACCCTGCCCCATTAGCAGAGGACCTGCTGATAGGCCCAGTTGCAGGGCCACCTCCCTCCGGGACCTACCGACTCCAGCACCTCCTTCCCTGGGACCAGGCCACCGGCATGGAGCACCTTCTAATGGCTCCAATCTTGCCAGTCACCCTGCCGGGCGCGGTCTATGCCGAACGCACGGTGTGCCGCTGGGTGAACCCCGGGTCCAACTTTATGGGGTTCCCTGGGGTGGCGACCCAAGAAGGAGAGATGGTGCAAGCCCTCAGCTGGGAAGAATATCAGGCCCAGCTAGAACGGCAGTGGGAAAAGCAGGAGAAGGCGTACCAGGCCGGGCTGGAGGCCCATCACCAAAAAGACTTAGCAGTGAAGGACCGGGCCCGGAAGGACCCCACCGCTCATCAGGCCCCGCGCAGGCAGGGCATCGTCATTGCCTTTAAGCTCCATGGAGGCTGGGGCTTTATTAAAGAGCCGGGCCTGAACGCCGAAGTGTTTGTTAACCGGAGGGATGTCGAGTCCCACCTGAGGGAGGGTCATCCGGACTGGGACCTCTAGCCAGCGGACGAAGTCACCTACACCCGGCACTTTGGGGAGAAGGGGTAGTTCACTTTGAATGTCTACAAGAGACAAGACCCCATGACACCCCCAACCAAGGTGCCAGCAAAACAGCCCCCTGTGGTGAAGACGCCCTCCTGTGACCGATCCACTGTTACTACAAAGACCACGGTGGTTACTCCCACTTGCACTGTGGTAAAGACCACAACCTGCACCGTTGCTACCATCCCCACTGTGGTGGCCGGAAGCCTGGCTGCGGTGGTAACTGGTGCCCAAGCTGGCGTTGGGACTAAAACGGTGGCCACCCAGACCCCTGTCTGGGACAAGGAAACCACCTCCTGATTCATGAGCCTGAGCTGCTGAGATTGTAAATAGTTAACTGTTCGTCTTTTGTGTCTTCTGCTGCTAGTACCCGACCAGGGTTGTTCTTAAAAGGATCCCTTTGTTTACCCGTGATCCCTATTGCTTTTTATTTTTGCTTCTGTTTTTTCTTTTTACTCCTTATACCCCCTATTTTGAAAAGACTGCCGAATCATGGACAGTGAATGGTTCACAAACTGTGATGTAAATAGTTCGCACCCTATTAAGGGTGCCCTCTACTGGTTTTTCAAGAAAGAGAACTCTTTGCGAAGGCACTGTTCCTGGAAACAGTATAGGAGTTCCTGCCTTACACGGACTTGCAACTTGAGCAGTTGCACTACCTCGAAGAAACTTGGTCCCCTCTTAAAGGGGAAGTTCACCAGTTGCACTTAATATACCATGTTGCCTTAAGAGAAAGTGAATAATGTTTTACATAACAAGTTATATGTAGCCAGTTAGTTAGTTATAGAAAATGTTTGATAATGTTGCTAGAAATTGAGGACAGGAAGTGAACCCATAGGGGTTAGTGGGTGAGTCCTCATAGGAGCCATAGAGAGATGGCTCAGTAGTCCTGTGCTAAGAAAAGAGGCAGTAGGCCTGGGCAGATAGACAGGCGGTCCTGCATAAGACAAATCAAGAAATTAAGAAGAAGGTGTTGCACTTAGAAGAGAGAAATTAAGAAAAGTAAATTTATATTTTAGGAGTTTTATAGTAAGCCTTTAGTGGATCCAGCTTATACGTCCTTAGAGGCAAAGTTAAATTATTGTTCAGAATTTGCACTTAGTAGAATACCCGGCTGGGTAGTAAAAGTTATTTATAGTGTGTTATTTAAAATATTTAACTATGTTTGTTTGTAACGTTTAAGAATCCTCACCTCCCATAAAGGGAAGCACTGTTATTATTTCCTATTACTTGTTTATTGCATTCCAAAATTTGTATGTCTTTTGCTGACATGTATTGTTGTTTTCTTCCCAGTCCGGGAGTACTGGATTTAACCGGGGGGGGGGGAGTGCAGCGCCCCAGAGTCCTGGTCGTTGCAGTACTGATGCTCCGCCGCTAAGGGGAGTGATGGTATGTCTGATGGAACTTAAGGAGTTCACCTGACCAGGTATCACAGACACCAATACACTTCATAGTCTGGCCTCCAGGGGGAGCTAAGGGTGCTATGTATTAGGCCACTCCTCACAATCTGGTAAAACTGGGGGTTGGATAGAAAGTTAGACAGAAGCTGACTGGGTTGGAACCAGGCAACATCCTGTGGCAGGGGTTGTTGCAGGGGAAAGATTCAGGGGGGTCCCTGTCAGGGGTGGGATCCTGACAGAGGCCTAGCGAAAAGGACAGAACGTTAAGGAACCGTGCCTGCACTACATCGCGACGGTATCTCAAGAAAGGACAAGAAGCGAGGTTTATTGTGGAGAGTGAGAAACGAGATCAAAGCAAAAAGGAGATAACACCAGTAGGAGTCGTGCTGTAAGATCGAGGCAACATCCTACTGAGGTGCCCCCACACCCCCTGAGGAAGCGGTCACATACCAACGCGAAACGCGCGTCGGGGCACGTATCCAGGACTAGGACGGACCATCACAGACATCTATGGGTAACTTATCCCCGCACTTTAAAACGGTTATGTCTTTGGTTGTGATACGGTAAATACGGCATGGCAATGTATAGTGTGCTGCATAGTGGAGGATGTTTTGCCACTATTTCACACATGTGAGCACACATACAAATCATTTGCTGTCACACATGTGATATAAACTGCAGTTACCGTAATAATTAGGATATTAGAGTACTGTCCTATGTATCTGGAACTTTTGGCGCACTTTGATATAGTCACCATTTCACTTTTGTGATACCATTATATATGATGTTTTTTAGTGTTTTACAAATTTTCAAATAAACATAATTTTATGGTACTTTTTTGTTTAGTTCATTTGACTCTTGTTTCTCCTAATTAGCCATGTAATATTGAGTCGTAATGTGCAGTTATTTACTGACGCTCTTATCTATGTGTATCCTACTGAGGTGCGTAGCCGGTGGCCGGAACGCCGAGGAAGTATTGGGCTCCAAGCATTACTTCAAACCAACGGCAGGACAGTTAATTATAGGTTGGCTGTCTCACCTAAATCACCTAAGCAGACATAGGGGGCAACTGTGGGAGAGGGGCGTCACTAGGGTCCCGAAAGAACTCCAGGCCTACCCGTCATACGGGTGCGTCCTATCCATACATATCATCTGGGGGACGGAGAAGAACATCAGAACAGACATAAGTTGTGGGAAAGAACATCAGAAACAGACACAACAGTTGTGAGGACTATCCCGTGGTGCTCAGCAGGGAAGTACTACAACACACAGGCGCTAGAAGGTAGGCACAGATTTCCACCTGCAAAGGGAACTCTGGAGGTGCCATCGGACCGGCTGGATTGAGGATCTTGAAGCCTTCAGTAAAGAGGTAAAGAGACTGCAACCCTGTGTCCTCGTTATTCATTGCGACTAGCACCACGCACCACCACCTACAACTTTCATTGGACGCCCCTTAGCAGGGTCACGGACCAGGTCTAGCCACCGTGACAACCCCAGAACTGAGACAGAGAGGCCCGGTACCGAGTACCCCGCGGCCCTGCGTATGGGGGCGCTCCAAGTATATCCATATTTTTTATTTTTATTCTTTATTTTTTACATGAATATGGATCCCAGGGCCTGAAGGAGAGAACCATACGCACCGCACACGCCTGGGAACTTATAGGAACTTCCGATTCCAATTTCCGATATCACAAAAATATCGGAACTCGGTATCGGAATTCCGATACAGCGAATATCGGCCGATACCCGATATTTGCAGTATCGGAATGCTCAACACTATTAATGAGACAAAAATGAACTTTTTTTAATTTATCAAATGGCTGCAATGAAACAAAGAGTGAACATTTTAAAGGGGGACTGAATACTTTCCATACTCACAGTATATAAATAGTAATATATATAGTAATATATATATATGTATATATATATATATATATATATATATATATATATATATATTTATTACACACAGTGCCTTGAACAAGCATTTGTTCCCAGTTAACTTTTACACATTCTTTCACTTTACACGCACAAACTTAAATGCATTTTATTAGAGTTTTATGCATTTTGTCAACACAAAGTAGCAAGTATTTGGTATTCTAAATATTTTAAAAATATAAATTGTGACGTGGATTTGTACTCAGCCCCACTGAGTTAATACTTTGCAGAACCACCTGCTGTTGCAATTACTGCTGCAAGTATTTTTGAGTGTGTCTCTACCGGACATCTATAGGCTAAATGTTTTACTGTTTTTTTGAAAACTAGCTCTATCTCAGTGAGGTTGGATGGCAGTTGTTTATCTGTAAATAGTAATTTTCAAATCTTGTCACAGATCCTCAATATTATTTAGATCTGGACTGTGACTGGGCCATTGAAACACATGAATATGCTTTGAACTAAACTATTCCATTTTCTTAAACTGAGAAGAAAAAGTAAATGGCACTAGCAATCATAGGGCTTCTTAGGTGGAGATGATAGATCCTGTACATCGAGATCTAGCTTGAATGATATGCAGTGCTTCGCATGGAATTAAACATGTATATGAAGAATTGAAGAAATATGCAGCACACACCAATTAAAAAAAACCCATTAGTCCTTTATTCGAAACTTCGGACACAAAATCAGACGTGCAGGTTACAGAAGCATACTCATTCCAGTTTTGAACGATGGATTGATTAGAGCTACATGAGATGTTTAGAGCTTGGGATATTTTTTATGACCTAATACTGTTTTACATTTCTTCACAACTTAATTCTTGACCTGACTGGTGTGTCCCTAATGTTCGCAAACAAACCTCTAAAGCCTTCACAGAACAGATGTAGTTATACTGAGAATAAATAAATAACACCTTTATTATGCACATATATAAATATAAAATTCATACAGAAAAACGGACATATAGAGCTAAAACGATGACACCAACATCACAAAACCACCCAAGGTTGGGCATGTTTCATAATACATACCAAATCCACTCAAGTGAACAATATATCGTCCATAATAATAATAATAATTTTATTTATATAGCGCCAACATATTCCGCAGCGCTTTACAAATTATAGAGGGGACTTGTACAGACAATAGACATTACAGCATAGCAGAAATCACAGTTCAAAATAGATACCAAGAGGAGTGAGGGCCCTGCTCGCAAGCTTACAAACTATGAGGAAAAGGGGAGACACGAGAGGTGGATGGTAACAATTGCTTTAGTTATTTGGACCAGCCATAGTGTAAGGCTCGGGTGTTCATGTAAAGCTGCATGAACCAGTTAACTGCCTAAGTATGTAGCAGTACAGACACAGAGGCTATTAACTGTATAAAGTATATGAGAACATGATGCGAGGAACCTGATTATGTTTTTTTTTTCTTTTTTTTTGAATGGGCTACGCAGGGATAGTTAGGTTAATGCGTTGAGGCGGTAGGCCAATCAGTCCATCAGGGATAGTGCATATTTACCAAAGGTAAAGATACATGCAATAGAATAAATCACATTTGTGAATATAATAGGGGAAATTCCCAAAGCGCATAAACAATACCTTATATAAATAGATGGACAGTTCACTGGGGCATGCCCGCCCACCCCGACGCGCGTTTCGGCAAAAATGCCGTTCTCAAGGAGCGTATGGCAAGGACTGAATGCTTGGTTTAAATTACCCAGAACCAGAAATTGAGTGCAGCGTAGGAACGCACCAGACTTAGATATTTACAAAATCTGTCTGATGTGGTACTGAACCCGGCCGATAAGGGTGACAATGTCGTCCTGTGGCCAACAAAGTCATATGAAAAAGAAGCTTTCCGTCAACTTAATAATAACATTTGTTATAGGAAATTGACATATAACCCATTGAGTGCTTATTCCAGCCAGTTAAACAACATCATACAAGCGGCAGTCTGGGATGGTGTTGTCACCAAAGAGCTAGCTTCGGCACTCCTTGTCAATGATCCGTGGTAACAACATTCTATCTCCTTCTAAAAATCCATAAGGATATAGAGTCACCACCTGGAAGTCCAATTGTGTCAGGGAGGGGAAGCTTTTTGGAACATGTTAACAAAAGGATCAATTTCCACCTCCAGCCCCTCGTAACTGTGCTCCCATCTTATCTTAAAGATACAGGGGAGTTATTACACAGGGTCGATGGCCTGAATTTTGAGGGTGAATCTCTACTGGTTTCAGCAGATGTGGAGTCCCTTTATACTAATATAAGACATAAAGATGGTATTGCTGCAGTTAAATTTTTCTTGGAGACTTCAATTTTGTCCATTGGTTTTAGGGGACTCCTGCTGGAACTACTGGAGTTCACCCTCACACATAATTTCTTAGTCTTTAAGGGATCCTTCTACCTGCAACTCCAGGGGACAGCTATGGGGGCGGCCTTTGCGCCTGCCTACGCCAACCTGTTTTTGGGGTTGTGGAAGAGGGACCTCTTCCTGTCAGACCGGCTGTCGTTGGTAGGGGAAACTTAAGATACAGTTTCTTGAATGTGGGTATAGCAGACGTATTATTAAAAAAGCTTATCACAGGGCTAAACATTCTGCTTGTGATCGTCTGCTGTACAAACCACCAGATCTTGGTGCAGGTGGCGGGGATGGCCAACTTAGATTCATCACTACCTTTCACCCTCATTCAGACAGGGTGAGATCGGCATTAACCAGGGCATGGCCTATTTTACAGGTAGACCCAATTATTGGGAAGTTTCTCCCTAAATGTCCATTGATTACATTCAGGCGTGCTAAAAATTTAAGGGATTGTCTGACAAGAAGTCATTATGCAGGACAGGGGCCGAGGACATTCCTTGATATGGTTCCTGTTGCGGGTGGTTGTGTCCCGTGTGGCCATTGTGTGGCATGCCCCAATGTGGAGAGACAGGGGCCGAGGACATTCCTTGATATGGTTCCTGTTGCGGGTGGTTGTGTCCCGTGTGGCCATTGCGTGGCATGCCCCAATGTGGAGAGAGGTAACTCCTCTAATTCCAATGGTACAAGAAATTTTACAATCAGGAAGAGGATCACTTGTACAGCCAGATATGTTATATATCATGCGACATGCCCGTGTGGACTTGTCTACATCAGCATGACGACAAGACAACTCAAGGTTCGGGTTAGAGAGCATGTCTTAGGGATTCAGGCAGCTACGACCCACGAGGACACGACCACCCTCAAAACCATTCTGAGACATTTTAAAACCTTTCATCGATGTGAGAGCACCCTATTGAGGGTGCGCAGTATCGATGTCTTGGATATCAACATCAGAGTGGGAAATTTATTTAAACGGCTTGTCCAGATGGAATCATGCTGGATTTGGATGCTTGGGACAATTGATCCCCTGGGACTAAATGAAAACATTAGCTTTGGACCATTTTTGTAGTCACCTACTCGCTGTGTAGTGATGTATTCCCACATCTTGTTTGTAATTTTTTTGTGTTTTAATATTTTTTTATTTCTTTATTGCTTAGGTTCGTTGTACCAGAGGTTTGGAAAGTTGGAAGCGTCCTACACTATCAAACTCTCCACACTATGGCGACGATCAACATTATTGTGATTAATATGTCTGTTAGGTTATGTCTGGGGTTCTTCGGAGTTGTTATATTTATGAACACGGAGCCAGATGTCATTTTGATGTAACCTGGATTTGTGGTGTGGATAGCCTTGACATCTAGTAGTGGGCTGTATATGTGGGGATGTATGGTGTAGTTGGGTTGGGTGTGATACATGGGTATATTTATACATTTATATTGTAATCCCTGAGATGTATATATGTATATAGAGCTATCTTTGTATTTGGAGATGTATTATTGTTGCGATGTTTGCCTCCACCCAACTATAATCCATGTGGTCTGTTTAGGGGGGTTTTATATCCTTTATGTCCATATCCATATGTTTGTATACTATGATATTATGAATATACTCGTTCACTGCTGTGATGTACTTAGATCTATGTTTACTGTTATATTGATATCTTTTATCGCTGTGATAACTGAGCTGTTGTTTGATCTGTATTGCTCTTACTCTGAGTTCCCCATTTATGTTTACCTATAGTTGTCCTTGCGGGGATTGTTCAATTATGTATGTTTTTTATACTCGTATGCTGCCAACAATAAATATGGCTTCCCTTTGAGTAGGCATCATAGTCTGGCCACGCTATGGGCTCGTTCTGCCCGCAGTTATCCAGCGTAGTGTGCACCGACTTCCGGATCACTTTGGGCCCCACGTGTTTCCGGTGCTTCGGCGTCCGGGCTGTGTGCGGCTGGGCGGTAATGAGGGAGTCCATGGTAACGTGTCACTGCATTCAATTTCTGGTTCTGGGTAATTTAAACCAAGCATTCAGTCCTTGCCATACGCTCCTTGAGAAAGGCATTTTTGCCGAAACGTGCGTCGGGTTGGGCAGGCATGCCCCAGTGAACTGACCATCATTTTACATAAGGTATTGTTTGTACTCTTTGGGAATTTCCCCTATTATATTCACAAATGTGATTTATTCTATTGCATTTTTATTTTCCTTTGGTAAATATGCACTATTCCTGATGGACGTTATATTGTTCACTTGAGTGGATTTGGTATGTATTATGGGTCATGCCCAACCTTGGGCGGTTTTGTGACGTTGGTGTCATCATTTTAGCCCTATATGTCCGTTTTTTTGTATGAATTATATATTTATATATGTGCATAATAAAGGTGTTATTTATGAACTTTGGGACTGCTTGTTTTCCGTAGTTTTGTAGTATTCTCTGCAGTTGTTCTATTAATATCCACATTATGGTGGTGATTTTTTGATATATATTATAGTGACCTTCTTGAATAGTATATATTACCACCTATAATGTTTATCAAATTTGTGTTTTATATACACACACTTGTATTCCTGATTTTTTTTATTTACAACGTTCCCCTTACTATGGTGCGCTGAACAAACGTGCTTGAAGTTGTAGCAACAGTTGGTATAGCTACATTTCCCATTTGCCTATCTAAATAATTACAAACACACACTTCCTCATTGACACCATTAACCCCAATGCAGGGTACATTGACCATTGTTTAGCAAAGTGTTAATGACGAAAATTATTTCATAGGCATCTCTCTACAGTTGCCAAATGTTGTAAGACATCGACTCTTTGCTTAAGTAATACAGAAATATATTCTCTCTGAATCAGGATCCTGGCATTAAAGAACAAGCAAGTTGACCTTTACTAAAATATGTCATTGCCTAATGCTTTTTAATCCATTTGCTGAAATTTATTTGCCCGCATTCAGACGCAGGAAGTGTAGACAGAATATATATCTTCACCAAACAAGCACATTTCCTAAAACTTTCCACAATTATCTCTCTGTCTATCTAGTGATTAAATATCACTTTTATAACCGGTTTAAGGCAAATGTCTTGGAGATGATGTTTCACTTAGAGTAAATTCAGAAGTAATTATACGTTAAGTATGAGTCGATTAGTCAGGTTGCATGTTCAGCTATAAGGGGCAGGAATGCAGAAAGCCAAGGCTTCTCCTCTGGTGTCTCTCGTAAAATAGCAAAACTGTTCTGTCAGCTCTGTCCGTACCACTTGGTTTTCTTAATTGTTTAGAGGAAAACTTGTCAAACGCGTTAACTGCGTTTTTATTGGAGAGGTTGTCGCTTGACAACCCACCCAAATGTCATGGCCGGAGTCGAATGGGGTTACTAATTGATGTCGAACTAGGACAAGATTTTCCTTTAACCCTTTATCACCTTACACATTTTTTTTACTCCTTTCTTTTTTAAAAAAGAAAGTAAACTTAATGAGGACAAAGAAATCGAGGATCATTTTATTACTAGAGTTCAAAGTCAAAGCAACAGATGTAATGAGAATTGTAAATGTAAAATTTACAGCCATAAATAGGCATTATATATAGTGTGTCCGTAAAGTAATTGTGCACTTTTGACCAGTCACTGGAAAGCAACAAAAAACAATAGAAATGTGAAATCTGCTCCAAATAAAAGAAAAATTCTCCCAGTTTCATACCCATTCAGTGAAGTTCTATTTGGGATCCATTTATTGCCCTATACACATCCAAAGGATAGCATAAGCTTGTGGTTGCATGATATCACAGACCTGGCAGTGTATTAAGGCCCCGTCTCACTTAGCGATTTACCAACGATCACGACCAGCGATATGACCTGGCCGTGATCGTTGGTAAGTCGCTGTGTGGTCGCTGGGGAGCTGTCACACAGACAGCTCTCTCCAGCGACCAACGATCAGGGGAACGAGTTCGGCATCGTTGAAACTGTCTTCAACGATGCCGAAGTCCCCCTGCAGCACCCGGGTAACCAGGGTAAACATCGGGTTACTAAGCGCAGGGCCGCGCTTAGTAACCCGATGTTTACCCTGGTTACCAAAAAAAACAAACAGTACATACTCGCCTTTCGGTGTCCAGGTCCCTTGCCGTCTGCTTCCTGCTCTCTGACTGAGCCGCCGTACAGTGAGAGCAGAGCGCAGCGGTGACGTCACTGCTGTGCTCTCACTTCTCACTGTACGGCCGGCAGTCAGTGAGAGCAGGAAGCAGACGGCAAGGGACCTGACGGACATCAGAAGGCGAGTATGTATTGTTTGTTTTTTTTTACATTTACGCTGGTAACCAGGGTAAACATCGGGTTACTAAGCGCGGCCCTGCGCTTAGTAACCCGATGTTTACCCTGGTTACCAGTGAAGACATCGCTGGATCGGTGTCACACACACCGATTCAGCAATGTCAGCGGGGCCTCAACGACCAAAAAAAGGTCCAGGCCATTCCGACACGACCAGCGATCTCGCAGCAGGGGCCTGATCGCTGGTACGTGTCACACATAGCGAGATCGCTATGGAGGTCGCTGTTGCGTCACAAAACTTGTGACTCAGCAGCGATCTCGCTAGCGATCTCGCTATGTGAGACGGGGCCTTAAATCAGAGTTCAGTTTATCAGGGGTCAATCTGACTGGGGGCTCAGAAACAGCTTAAATGAGTTTGTGTTGTTTGATTGTTTTTTGTTATCTCTCCTCATGAACAGGTCCGATATGATTGGGCCAGAGAAAGGGTGCCAAAATGTAAACTATAAAAGTGCACCATGACTTTACAGACACACTGTACATAGGAAACAAAAGATGGAGGCAGCACACCAGTATAAGGTGACAGTATAAGGTGAAAAAGAGCTTATTTAATAGCCCATAGTGCTATTCAATGTAACTAAATCAAAACTCTGTAATTGTTTCTCCAGGCCCTTAATTTTAGTTTTTAATGACAACAGGAGATCTTTATCATGTTGAATCGACAAATTAATCATACTTTTTGAGCACTGAGCCAGACCAGCCTCCTAGGTGGTCTTAACGGATGTGGTAACTTCCCAGGCTGGAAATATTTGATCCTGAAGGCTATGTGGGAAGATAGATAATCTCAAATACTCCTCCAAAGAACGGATATTCCACCATACTCGTGTTATGGACTTATGTGTTTCAATTAAATCCCTGCTTTGTTTATTAAAATCTGAATTATACACATCGACTGTATCAAAAAGGCTCTGTCCACCATGACTGCTCCAAACAGCCTCCCTGGCATTGAGATCAAAAGCCATGGAACACAGTGTCACTGGAAAATGTATAAACAATAACAATCCGTATCATTCAATAATATTTAATAAATCATTAGATTGTTTGTGTCCTACCACTAAGAACCCCAGCAAGAAGAGATGAAATGATACAATTGAAATAGTGGGCACCACAGAATATACTAAAAATAGTGACCCATAGAGCCGGGTGCAACTTTATGCACTAACAAGAATGTGTGAAACCAAGGAGAAAGAGCGCAAAAATAGTGCACACACAGCATATACCATACATGAAAAAAGGCTTTATTGATACAAAAGTGGCAAACAGAAAATGACAATTAAAAACAATTAAAACCATGTGTAGAGCGGCATGCACAACAATGGTGAGCAGACTGGTGAAAATCTTGAGAAATCTCCTTAATAGTGAAATATTATCAGCCACGTATGTTAAAAAATATAACACTCCAGCAGGTAATAATTATCAATCATTAAGAGTTCTGGCTCCTACAGACGAGTTAGACCCTCCTAATCCACTCGTTACCTGCACTAAAGACAGCTGTCTCACTTAGTCACTTTTATAAAAGTCTCCTGTCCAAGACTCAATTAATGTCAGACTCTATCCTCTACAACATGGGCAAGACCAAAGAGCTTTATAAAGATGTCAGGGGCAAGATCATAGACCTGCACAAAGCTGGAATGGGCTACAAAACCATATGTAAGATGCTGGGTGAGCACATTAAGATCATGGAGTGGCCTAGCCAGTCTCCAGACCTTAATCCCATAGAAAACTTATGGAGGGAGTTGAAGCTTCGAGTTGCCAAGCAACAGCCTCAAAATCTTAATGATTTAAATATGATCTGCAAAGAGGAGTGGACCAAAATTCCTCCTGACGTGTGCGCAAACCTCATCATCAACAACAAAAAAATGTCTGACTGCTGTGACAAGGGTTTTGTCACCAAGTTTTGTTTTGTTTGCCAGAGGGATCAAATACTTATTTCTCACTGCAAAATGAAAATAAATTTATATAATTTATACAATGTGATTTTCTGGATTTTATTTTTGATATTCTATCTCTCAATGTTAAAATTAACCTACCCTTACAATTATAGACTGTTCATGTCTTTGTCAGTAGGCAAACTTCAAAAAATCAGCAAGGGATCAAATACTTATTTCCCCCACTGTATATTATGCTGAAAGTTTAGTAATTTGTCAAAAGAAGCAAAGGTAAGATGGAGTAGGGTTAGTTCAGAGTAAACCTGTTTCTGCAGAACACATCTCATTCACGTGCTACAGAAATTTTCCATGTGAAATTTCATCTGCAAAGTGACAAAATATACAGCGGAAACGGCCCTAGGGTGAGTACAAATGAAGAGGAAAAAAAGTCTATTCTGCTCTGGATTTACCAATAAAACTATTTTAAATCCACAAGAAAAGTGAGAAAGAAAAATTATACATGTGAGTAGAATAGGTGAAATGACCTAAATGGTGTATTAAAGGGAAGGTGAGCTAAGCCCACCAGCATCAGGGGCTTATCTACAGCATTCTGTAATGCTGGAGATAAGCCCCCAATGTATCCTAAAAGATGAGAAAGAGAGGTTAGATTTTACTCATCTGGGTGGGCCGTCCGATCCGATGGGTGTCACGGTCCGGTCCGGGGCCTCCCATCTTCATCAGATGACGTCCTCTTCTTGTCTTCACGCTGCGGCTCCGGGCAGAGCAAAGTACTGCAGTGCGCAGGCGCTGGGAAAGGTCAGAGAGCCTGGCACTTACGCACTGCAGTACTTTGCTCTGCCCTCTACAGGGTAGATAAAGTACGCCGGAGCCGCAGCATGAAGACAAGAAGAGGACGTCATCGTAAGAAGATGGGAGGCCCCGGACCGCGACGCCCATCATACCGGGACCGCCCCTGGATGAGTATAATCTAACCTCTTTTTCTCATCTTTTAGGTTACATCGGGGGCTTATTTACAGCATTACAGAATGCTGTAGATAAGCCCCTGATGCTGGTGGGCTTACCTCACCTTCGATTTTGGGGCTGACAGTTTCCCTTTAAGGAAAGATGTTTGTCCTTCATACTGTTTGTTTGTAAATTTCTAAATTGTTCAGGTCTAATAAACAACCTGTTTACATTTTTGTAATTAGCTATACAGAGGAGCTATGACTCGAGAAATATTTCTTGCCAAAATGGACCAAAAATTATGCAACATAACCAAAATTTGATATTTTAGTCTTTTCACCTACCTGAAGAAAAACTTTTTAAAAATACTGTTTTTACCTAACAATAGCTGTCTGGTAAGTAATAATGCCATGCCTGCTTTCTGAATGGGGCCAATGATTGAACCTAGAATTGCCATTATTTGAGGTGTGGTTTTTCGTGAGGAAGAAGTTTATTATACTTCAAAACACATCGAATAAAATTGCATGTCTATTTGACTTTTGAAATTAGCATCTTCAATAATCAGCAGGGCGAACAAGTCCACAAAATTTTCCTTGTCTTTATTGCAGTCGTGTGATGACCCGAGGATCTGCAGCAGCTGAACAACATTCCAAAACGCATGTTTCTACGGATCAGGTTAGCATAATCTGTTATCCTTCATTTTAATGTGTGTCGGATAAGACCCTCTTGCGCATTTTTTTTCTCCAGCCTTCCAGCTTTTGAGAAGGATTATTAAAGAATTTCTAAAGGCATGACTATTTTTGCCTAATACCTTAAATTTACATTGGATTTATCCACAATTTATAGCTTATAAATTACAAATAGTATATATGATCCCATTCAATGTACCGCAAAATGAATACAGAGAAGACACCAGACCTCTAAACAAATTGACCATACACCAGACCCCTAAATAACTATATAGATTCCAAACAACCAAACAACACCCACCATTAAAGAGTCCCCATACCCGACCCGTTCAGACTGACCCCAGACCTTACATTAGAGACTTCCCCCAAAATACTATCTTTAAGAATGTACTTTATATGTATTTAGTCATGTCCATCCGCAACTTATTTCTGGACAAGTCTTAATTTAATCCAAGAAAGTTTGAATTACTTTTTAAACCCTGAACAAATGAATTTGCCTCCTCAATCCTAAATCTGGGAGACCTGCCCTTGTTTGGGGAATCTACTGGACATGCTTATAGAGTAGTTAAGCTATACCACGATGTTATTAACATACAATGCGGTGAAAAATAAGTCTGGACGGGGGAAACAAACAATAGGTCATTCTTTGCCGAGTGGCAAAACCCAGCGCTATAATGGAGGAGGGTTATTGGAATATGAGGCCCCTTTCCTTTGTCTGTTGATGTATTTTTGCTTTGGGGATTTATCTAAGTACCCATATATTTTAGTTTTGTTTTTTTTAATAAGACGTGTAACATGTAACACCATACGTATGTGTAAATGCTTAGTTTATGCTTTATTATACCAATTGGTGTAGTTCCAATGGCAGACACTAGATGGGGCTGGGGTACTGTCAAAATGTAAATGTCTTCTTTCCATAGTTTTCCTGATTCTCTCAAAAAATATTTGGGATATCGTTTGTTTTTTCATGTCTTTATTTTGTTTACTTAGGAGAAAATAATAGGCTTTACATTTATTTGATATATCATAAATTGTTGCTGCTATGTTATAAAAAATAGCAATATTGTACAAAACTTGACAATCTGTTATATCTGTTATATGAGCTACAATACATTTCTACTTACATACCGTACATACATATAATTTAGCAATCAGTGTAGTTTTAGACCCTAAAAATTGCTATTTATTAATCTATGCCATATTTGTGTGTATGTATTGTACCGGACACTCTGCAGTCACTGTGTCCTTTTTTTGGCAATATTTCTTTTCTTCATTCCTTTCTTTTTTTTTTCTTTAATCGTCCTGTTATCCACATCTATGCTAAGAATAAATGGGCAGGATGATATGTTTTTAATGTTATTTTTCTTCTCCAATTAGAAATATCATAGACATGCTCAACACGACAAATATCAGTTTACATGTAAAATATTCCACATTGTAATGGCCACACACGGAGAAAAAACATTTTGAAGGTCATACGGCTATTAGAATGTATGTAATAATATATTATTATTTCATAAATCCTGATTAATCAATATTCATCATTTATTGTTTTTTTTTTCCAAACTATTTAATCTACATTTATTTTCATCTTTTAACAATGTATTTGTTTTCCATTTTTCTAAAATTTGTATCAATCCGTATGAAATGTGTCCGTGTGTAATTTACTATTACAATTTACATGACAATCGTGTGTTTAATATGCAAATGTGACATGACCTTTGCTTTCCAGATGTTACATTTTGTAAAAAAATAAATAAATAAATAAATAAATAGAAGAATAAATAAATAAATCATCAGAGATACATCTTTTTTTCCTCCCTCCTATTACATACCACATTGGGTAATAAAACAAATCATATCTTAAAGTGTATCCATTTACATCAAAATCACCACGTTCCTGTGCAGGATTTTAAGTATTTTGTCACTTTAAGCAAAAGATTAAATAGAGATAAACCTAATCTAGACATATTTGTAAGAGAGAATATTTTTTAAAAGGTCTGCCCGTTAGTCTAGTGGTACTAATTACAGCTAAACAATATAATGAGCTGCAAGTGATGCAAATTAGGTTAAAATGTCTAATTACCTGGACTATCAGTGACAATACAAGTTCCTGATGTGCTTTTATAGGTGCAGAGCAACAATTGTGTTGTCGTCCTTTTTTTTTTGGAGGAAAATAAAAACTAAAAAAATACATAGGAAAAAATAAAGAAATAATAAAATAATAAAATAATAATAATAACAGTAATATATATATATATATATATATATATATATATATATATATATATATATATATATATATTATACATATACTGTATGTATATTTAGATCTACACAACTATGGACTATTATTTTATCTATCTATCTATCTATCTATCTATCTATCTATCTATCTATCTATCTATCTATCTATCTAATCCTCTAGAGTTGTGTAAATTTAGGATTTCCGTCCCCCAATCCTCAGTGTAAGAACACAGTATCAGACCATTAGTCCATTGTAATATGTAGTGTAAAAAATAATGGTGTGGTAGGGAAGGTTAGGGATGTGGGCAGCTACAAGAAAGAAATGAAGAATAGAAGAAAGGGACATGCCATAGCAAATAAGGAGATGGACAGAATAAAGGGAGATAAGTTCAAGGGTATTATTCAGTGAAAACAAAGGAGAGCAGGAATAATAACCAAGGAAAAAAAGATAATTTGATGATGAATGGAGAAAGAAAATCTTAAACGATAAAGAGAACAGCGGTATTGAAAGCTAATATTGAATGTGTCTTTGATTGACTGTTTCACTGCCTGAAGATAGTCACCTGTAGCTACTATAAACATTTGATCCACACACACACATATATATATATATATATATATATATATATATATATATATATATATACATATACATCTATATATCTTACTTATTGAAAGTCGTGGATGGAGATGTTTCTAGATGCTTTGGTACAAAGGAAAAAAGGAAAGCAGCAGGAGACATACAAATAAAGGGGGGCGGCCTCCCACTCTCAGATCTTCCTGGAAGACAAAAAGCACCAGCCTAAGGAATTAAAATACTTATTAAAAGGCAACATGAATTTAAAAAAAAAGTCAAGTATCCCAGATTGGTCTTTAAACTGATAGCAGAACTTTTGTTTGCTGCAATTTGGCTTTATTAGC
This sequence comes from Ranitomeya variabilis, assembly GCF_051348905.1. Lineage (NCBI taxonomy): Eukaryota > Metazoa > Chordata > Amphibia > Anura > Dendrobatidae > Ranitomeya > Ranitomeya variabilis. The sequence goes on from NC_135236.1 coordinate 139,550,526, forward strand.
GCAAATCCTTTAAATCTCGTGCAGGTGTCTTGTGTAAACAAGCAGACAGCAGAAATAATGCAAACGACATGATTTTAGCATCTGCTATTGTCCTTGGATGTGGATGGGAGCGGGTGAGGAGTAACAGGCTGCATTTTCGCCTTTATCGCTCACAGCCTTTGCTTCGATCACAGGTTTTGTACGGGGTTAACCAGAAATCCTGCGTCTTTGCTTTCAATTTTTTGAGCGATAGTTTAATAGGAGCTTTGTTGGGTGGAAATGAATCTGATGCACAAATGCTTTACATGTCTGTGGTAAGGGTCATACATGGATCGCTCTGCACCACTGCAAGTAACAGAGCCAGCCACAGTATTATAAGGGTATGTTTCCACGGTACGTAAACGCTGCTTGTTTGACGCTGCAGCGTCAAACAAGCAGCGTCCAGATGTTCCAGCATAGTGGAGGGGATTTTATGAAATCCCGTCTCCACTATGCGTGGAAACCCGCACGCGGAGGCCCTGCGACTCCGGACATGCTGCGCGTCTTTTCAGAACGCAGCATGTCCGTGCACCTTGCGGGGACGCAGCGTCCCCGCAAGGCATATCACAGGGCCCTATGGCGAGGGGTGCGATGATCCCGGATGTGTACTGTACACATCCGGCACCATCGCGTCCCAGGAAGGGGGCGGGGCTTAGCGCCGAGCGGCTTCGCCGCTGCGGCGAACCCGCCGGCAAGCCGTACCGTGGAGCCATACCCTAAGGGGATTTAGGAAAGACGTGATGAAAGTGAACATGACCTTATTACACGAGCCACCGATTCCGCCATCAATACCATTGGTACCAATACTTACTCATTACCAGCTATGCCGGCTAGCTTAGCAAGTTTTCGATTCTTGCTTTTAGGGTCCATACACACTGTAATTTGCTGCATATGGTGGCATATGTCTGTTTTATGAACCTGTGGGCTCCCTGTATGCTGACATAAATCAGCACATTATTCTTCTATATAAACAAAAGAGGGAATATTTCCACAATGCAGCATGTGATATAATGTGTCATTATTTTTCATTTCTCATCATCCATCTTTGTGTCTACACGCAGCCACACAGCAGTACAAATGCTGCATTACAGATACTGCACATACAAAAAGAATTATGCATTATCCCCTTGTCTATGATGCCTCCGGTTCCTCTTGTTCTTTCTGTTTTATTTTATAAGCTCCACACTATTGTCCCAGCAAAAAAAAAAATATCAGAAATCACATTTCCCCACTAGAGGAATAGACTGACATTTCAAGGCAGTCAGTCTGACAAATGGCAGTCTATGGCTCAACACCACCGGAGTAAGAGCCTCTGCTCTGGCTGATAGAGGGGCACATTGAGTCGGAGGCCCTCCCTCCTTTATTACGTTCCATTAGCCATATAAGGCCTCATTAAGACATCCGCTTCACATGTATATGTTCTTTCTCTGTTTTTCACATTTATACCCATTATAATCCATGGAGCTGTTCACTTATCCATGTTTTTTATGGACCATTTATCTGTAAAAAATCAAGGAGTTTGTTTTTTATTGGCATTGCGGATGAAAGTCACCCATACAAGTCTATGGGTCCAAGAAAATCAAGGAAAACACAAGAATGGTATGTATGTGCACTCTGTGTGCTGTCCTTGATTACCATCACAATGGATGGAGAAACTTTGGTATTCATTTTTTTCATATGTGAATAATCTGACACACTGATGACACTCGGATCCAAAATATAGATGAAACTCGGTCTGTTTTTTTTTGTGCATGTGAAAAATGACGTACGTCTGAATGAGGTCTAAGGGTATGGCTCCACGGTACGGCTTGCCGGCGGGTTCGCCGCAGCGGCGAAGCCGCTCGGCGCTAAGCCCCGCCCCCTTTCTGGGACGCGATGGTGCCGGATGTGTACAGTACACATCCGGGATCATCGCACCCCTCGCCATAGGGCCCTGTGATATGCCTTGCGGGGACGCTGCGTCCCCGCAAGGTGTACGGACATGCTGCGTTCTGAAAAGACGCGCAGCATGTCCGGAGTCGCAGGGCCGCCGCGTGCGGGTTTCCACGCATAGTGGAGACGGGATTTCATAAAATCCCCTCCACTATGCTGGAACATCTGGACGCTGCTTGTTTGACGCTGCAGCGTCAAACAAGCAGCGTTTACGTACCGTGGAAACATACCCTAACAGTTTATAAACAGGGGTTAAACTGACAGGCCTTTGGGCATAAGGAAAAATAAACCAAAAACTTGCAGCACAAGGGAAAGGATTTACATCACTTCACCAGAATGCCTGACCACTGGGCCACCAGGGGATTTTATTGGGTCATTTAAATGCATGTAAGTATCATCGAGAAAGTAACTGTAAGGAAAATTAATGATTTCTCAGAGGTATTTTATGAGCTTAAAAAATAATTTAAAAGGAACTGAATTTAATATTAGTAAAGAATTATAATTTGATGAAAAGTTTTATTTTTTTTTTATTTCTGTACTTTGTTTGTACAACCTTCACTGTAAGTAAACAACAACACAGAGCTTGATAAGTGACACATCATTGAAGTCATTGTTTTGACCCCTACCTCATGCTGCCCTCAGATTACATAGCAAAACCCTGATGACAGATTTCCATTAATAAACTGTTACACTTATGTCTCTAGGTTAAAGTCTTATAAAATACAATGGAGATGATTCATTGTTCATTTACTGTAGGGTTGCTGCTTCCAACAGATGGCGCTATAGAGTTCAAGTCCTCTTCCTCTCTGAAGAGGCAATTTGTATATTAAATTCCCAGAGGAATTGCATGGTGGCGAATAAGCCTCCTTACCTTGGCGTGCCTGAGCTGGTATGTCACTCTTCATAAGGAGAAACGTTACCCTTTAATCCTCAGTCAAGAGCCTTTCACCTAACCAAATCAGTTCTCATACTTTACATTGACAAGGAGCAATAGCCCAAAACACTGTGTCTGCAAATTGAGATTCTGATTTGGCTTTTATCCTAAGGCCTCTTTCACATGCCCGTGTCTCTGGTACGCGTGACAACAGTTTTCACATGTAGCAGAGACACTGACACACATAGATGAGTCACCCGCCAGGGCCGCGGGGTACTCGGTACTGGGTCCGGTACTTAAAGAAACGTGTCACGGCGACGGCGAACTGGTCCATGGCCCTGGGCGCCCATGTTAAAGGGAAGGTCTTCAAAGGGGTTTTTGAAATTAGGAAAGTTCGTGACGCCACCTGTGGCATTCGGTCAGTGTGGTCCGATGCTGCCTAAAGGGGTCCTCTGGGGTGATGTTATGGTAGCCGGATGGTATAACTTCCCACAGGTGAAGTAGGTCCCCAGGGCTCCCGATGAATAGATGGAGGATGGTGAGTGGTGCAGTAAAGAACGAAGGACACAGTTGTGCATTCTCTTTACCTGGTTTACTGAAGACCTCAGGTAGCCACAGTCCAGGGCACCAGATCACAGGTACAGGCAGGGTCTGGCCGGCTTGGAGGCGAGTTCAGAGTCCAGCTTTATCAGGTGGAGTTAAAAGCCTTCCTTCTAGCACTGTGTTGTTATAGTCCCTTACTGCCTATAGCTTTGAAGCAAGGTCCTCTCAGTTATCTCTGTCTTTTGTTGAACTGGGACACAAGCCCGTATGACAGGTGACTTGAGCCTTTTTACAGGGTCTCTATCACGACCCGGGCTCTATGTGTCACTGTGTCTCCTGGGTGTTAGGGCGAACGGGCGATGTATAATCCAGCTGTCCTGCTGGTTTCTGCTATGTGCCTTAGAGTCCCACAAAAGCCTCGGTCTTCCAGCTACCGGTGTCTGCGCTCAATCAGGGATGTAGCCCAGTCTCAGCTATTCACCCCTGTTGTCACTCTCCTGTGCTTCACTCTCTGGCACGTTAGCTAAAGGCTGTTCTTCCCTCTGTCTCTCGCTATCTAGGAGCTACAGCACCTTAGGCTGTACGGCCCCTCACCCGTCCTTCTGCTTCAGACTGCTCCAGTCACCTGTCAGGCACCAACTCTCTAAATCTTCCCAAATGCCTAGCAACTGCCTAGCAACTAACTCCTTCTCCTGACCAAAGAAAGAGCAGCTCCCCTGATTTTGGGTGTAGAGCTCCCCCTTCTGGCCTGAAGTCAGAATGGTGTTGTATGTGCTGATTGCCTGTCAAAAAGGAATCTTCCATAGCTTCCAAGGGTGACATCACTTTTCCCGTGAGGAAAGCAATGCCACTGTGACAACCAGGACCTGGTATGTTACACTCCCCCCCACATTAAATCCAGTACTCCTGGACTGGGAAAAGAAAACAACAGTTACAGGTTATTAAAAGACATGCAAGATTTTTGTTAATGCTGATAAACAGGTAAAACATATGTAAACTTGAGCTTCCCTTTATGGGAGGTAATTTCTTAAACGTTACATAAAACAAGTGCAAACATTTTTCAGGTGCACAACATTACATTAATATCATTTCTATTTCTTGTTCTAGGGAAGGTCCTCAGGATTGCATCCTCCTGGACTGGAGGTCAGCTAGATCTTCTCCTTTGAGGGCACTTGCATGGACTGCACAATTTTGGTTAAGGGCATAGTCCCATATACTGTCCTGCACCCTCTGTTTACATCCAAAGAATCTCATTTTTACTATTGCTGCAGTGTGAGTGTCAAAGGTGTCTTTCAGTTTGGCTAATACTTGCTCAACAGTTCCTTTTGTTGTTCCAACAGGGGTACACCTGAAATAAGCTGGAGAGTCTATCTTTAAAGTCACTGAATGTATGGGACTCTCTGGAATATTGGGGTAGCCAGGCCGCTCCAGGAATATATGGCATGGACAGCGGCATTATGGGCGCTGTAGCCATGGCAGGGTCCAGCTTATTGGAGCTGCGGGCATTGCACTACCTGGTAGCTGTATGGGGCCTGCGGCTGTGTCCACTGCTGGGTCTGGGGGCATCATGGGACCTGCGGCTGCAACCACCACTGGGCCAGGGGATACTATGGGGCCTACAGCTGTGACCGCCGCCAATCCTCCTCCCAGGGCAGACATGGCCCTTCCCCCCTGCTAACCTTATAGGGGCAGGCGTTTCTCTTCCGGAAGCTGTAGCGGTACCTCCGCTGTGTGGTCTGCAGCAGTTCCTCTTGTCAGCAGTCGTGCGCTCTTCCCGGCCCTCCGCACGACGTCTTCACTTGCGGCTCTGCTGCACGGTGTCTTCACTTGCGGCTCTGCTGCATGGCGTCTTCACTTGCGGTTCCTCTCACAGCACGGCACCCGCCTCCTCCCCACGCTCTCTCTTCAGGCTCCACCCACAATGGCACACTCATCTTTTTTCTGCGCTCCTCAGGGCTCTCCTTCTGGCGGCTGTTGGCGGTTATTTTTAAAACAAAGTGCGCGCACAGTGTGACGCAGTTATGGCGATGTTTTGATGGCGATGTTTTAAAAGCTCATTAAAGTCTCTGGTACAAAATTTAATAAAGTATCTCTTTTAAGCACAGTCTCTTAGGCGCACAAGACCCATTTGCTGGGTCAGTCCATCCTGTTCGTGATGCCAAAATGAGTCGCCCGCCAGGGCCGTGGGGTACTTAGTACCAGGTCCGGTACTTAAAGAGATGTGTCACAGTGGCGGCGATTTGGTCCATGGCCCTGGGCGCCCATGTTAAAGGGAAGGACTTTAAAGGGTTTTTTGAAATTAGGAAAGTTCGTGATGCCACCTGTGGTATTTGGTCAGTGTGGACCGACGCTGACTAAAGGGGTCCTCTGGGGTGATGTTATGGCAGCCGGATGGTATAACTTCCCACAGGTGAAGTAGGTCCCTAGGGCTCCCGATGAATAGATGGAGGATGGTGAGTGGTGCAGTAAAGAACGAAGGACCTAGTTGTGCAGTATATTTACCTGGTTTACTGATGGTAGCAGTTAGCCATAGTCCAGGGCACCAAATCATAGGTACAAGCAGGGTCCGGATGGCTTGGAAGCGAGTTCAGAGTCCAGCTTTATCAGGTGGAGTTAAAAGCCTTCCTTCTAGCGTTGTGTAGTTATAGTCCCTTACTGCCTATGGCTTTGAAACAAGGTCCTCTCAGTTATCTCTGTCCTTTGTTGAACTGGGACACAAACCTGTATGACAGGTGACTTGAGCCTTTTTACAGGGTCTCTATCATGACCCGGGCTCTATGTGTCACTGTGTCTCCTGGGTGTTAGGGCGAACGGGTGATGTATAATCCAGCTGTCCTGCCGGTTTCTGCTATGTGCCTTAGAGTCCCACAAAAGCGTCAGTCTTCCAGCTACACGTGTCTGCGCTCAATCAGGGATGTAGCCCAGTCTCAACTATTCTCCCCTGTTGTCACTCTCCCGTGCTTCGCTCTCCGGCACGTTAGCTAAAGGCTGTTCTTCCCTCTGTCTTTCGCTATCTAGGAGCTACAGCACCTTAGGCTGTACAACCCCTCACCCGTCCTTCTGCTTCCGACTGCTCCAGTCATATGTAAGGCACCAACTGTCTAAACCTTCCCAACTGCCTAGCAACTAACTCCTCCTCCGGACCAAAGAGAGAGCAGCTCCCCTGATTTTGAGTGTAGAGCTCCCCCTTCTAGCCTGAAGTCAGAATGGTGTTGTATGTGCTGATTACCTGTCAAAAAGGAATCTCCATCACTTCCAAGCGTGATATCACTCTCCCTGTGAGGAAAGCAATGCCACTGTGACAACCAGGACCCTGGGGCGTCACATAGACCCATTCAAATGAATGGGTCTGTGCACGTCAGTGTGTTTCCATTGACAGTGTGTCCATGTGCCCCACACGGAGACATGTCCATTTTTTACTGTCTGCATGGGCCGCAAAATGTCCCACACACGTTCACATGGAGAACACACATGGATTTAACCCATCTGACACGCATCGGTGGCGGGGAAGAAGAGCTACAGTAAGTGCTGTTCCCAGGTGCTGGATGTTGAAGACGGCTCTCATCATTTTCCCCTGCTCTGCCGGTGATCTTCATGAGCAGAGGAGAATGATGACAGTTATATTCAAGTCAGATCAATGACAGAACAATTACAGCAGGTGGGGCTTTTGGGACTATTATTCCCATCAACCTACACCTGCTGCCACTAATAACAGTGACAGCAGGAGCTGATGATGTGGGTATTCCTTACATCACCTAAGCTATAACTAAATAAATGAATGAAAAACCCAGCTTGGGTTCCCCTCTATTTTTGATAGCCAGCCAGGCAAAGCTCACAGCTGGGGGCTGCATCCCTCAGCTGTCAGCTTCAGCAAGGCTGTTTATCAAGAATAGAGGGGTCCCCACGCTGTTTTTTTTTAACTATTACAAAAAAATGGGGATTTCTAGACTTGTGGAGCAGCTTCTTGCCCAGCTGCCCGCAAAGCCACCAGAGTCACCCAGTGGAGGTTCTGTGGCCGGAGACCTGTGTGAGAACACTTGCCACAGTGATGGAGGAGGAAAAAGAGGTAGATATGTTCATATGATGGCTGGTGGTTGTTGAGGCCCGCCAATTTCAGCACAGTGAGATTCCCAGACTAAGACATGTTTATCTCGCATGTGACATTTCATGCATGTAGTTGTTAAATTATTGCAATTTTTGCTTCTACTTAGTCACTTTTTGCAACATTGGCAGATAATGTGCGTTGGATCATCCTTTGCGGTCTCCACAAAGGCACAGGTTAGGCAACTCTGCGAAATTCAGACTCACGACCACTGCTGGCCACAGCCAGAGTTGTGGTGAGATTGCATCACTCTGTGTCTGTGTTGTAAGCTGCAACATAACCTCCCCGTCTTCCTCTTCATCCACCTCTTCTGCTGAGCTACCCAGCTGCATGCCTCTGGGTTCACACCAAGCGGGATCTACAACCTCATCATCATTGTCTCTGTTCTCCCACTCCTCGCCCTGAAAGCCACCCTTCTTATCTTTTTGCCCTGACAGCAGTGTACAGTCTGCGTGTGCCTCAAGTATCTGACTCTCATCAAGATCACCTTCATCCCCAGGGGGTTAACATCTGGTGGCGCGGGTTTTGATTTCTGCTCGGACCCTACCTCTTCCGGCCTTGGATCCAACAAAAACAAATTGGTGCAGATACTTTTCTTCTATGGATTCTGTGACTCTTTGGAGCTGACCTCTGATGCCAATGGAATAGGATGTGTGAAGAGCTCTGCAGACTCGCCCATCTGTGGTTCCCCACAGTCAGGCGGTTTGAAAGTTGTGATGCGGTGGGAAACAAGGTGTGATGTTAAGGTGGAGGAAAAGAAGGATAGGCCACTTGATGCAGCGCTTGCCATCCACTGGAGCACATGCTCTTTCTGGCCTTCATCTACAAGGCATACCGCTGTGCTGCTGACAAAAAAAGGGATTCGAGTAGCCCATCCAGTAACAGATGTTGTCAGTTCTCTTTGGATAGGACGAACCAGTGTTTGTTCAGTAGAGCTTTCAGTAACATTACCACCTAACCAACATATATGTTGAACACCAAGCCTATTCTCCTTTCCACTGTGACCTCACTTTTTCACACTCATGTTTTATGTACCCTTCTCCTCTTTTAACCAGCTGTTTCAAAATTCTAGGCCTAAATATGTCAGTCACCTGTCACTAAATTAAGAATAGGTGTTTATTTTATGAGATAGTGTGTCTGCACAACAATATTAGCCCAAACAATTTTGATTAGGAAATATGGTCTCCTGCATGCACCCAAATATTAGCCCAAACAATTTTGATTAGGAAATGGGGCCTCCTGAGTCCTGACTGCAACACAGTATTAGCCCTAAAGATTTGGATTGTGGACTCCTGCCTGCACAAAACTATTAGCACAAACTAGATGCTGTAAGATCGATTCCATACAGGACAGTATCCCTTGTGTCATGACATTGTGGATGGCTTCTGTGCCATGATTGGCCACCGGAATGTACACACATTAATTAAGTTAATTTTATAAACAAATACACTCCGTCCCACCTCTGACATATACCCATCCCCTCCCCTTATAAAACATGCCCCCCCTGCTCATAATACAGCAACATTATCCTAGCAAAAGTCCTCTCAAAAGCATTAGTGGAAACGTGATCATTTACTGAATTGTGCCCAAATTTTGCTAACATTGACGGGAATCTGAACACGAATCCGAATGTGCAACAATCATGCTTAATTTGAGATTGGCGAACGTTTTTCGAACAAGTTCGCTCATCCCTACTTAGACGTACATGCACACAGAATGTTTCTGGAATGTTTGGTAGCAGAAACTCTCTCTCTCTCTAGAAATCTCAAAACTCCTCAAAAACTAAGTAAGAGAATCCATGTGCACATAGTCTAAAGTCGTCGAGGGGACATAACTTCAGGCGTGGTTTTGCAGGAGAATGGAGTTAAGATTCTTTGCAGCCTTTTCATTGGACACCGCTTAGTTTGGATTAATTGGTGCGTTTTCCACCAGGAGTACATTCAAAGAGGTGACATGCACTTTTTTTCTCCAAATCTGCTTTTTTGAAATTCTGAAGCATTTAAAAGACGCACACAAGTCTGAATATATGAACAGCAAATCATTTTTCTATTATAGTGCCAAAAAATTTTTTTTGAGTGTTTTGTAAGCTCTTTTTATCAGCATATCTGCTCAAAAAACACAGTATGGGCATACCTTAAGCAAAAAATAAAACAAGACAATTAAGACTCTTCCTATTCATATCTTTTGTAAACTACTTCGCTGCTCATATGTACAGTATTTTGAGTGTTTTTTCTGCTTCAGCTTTTGAAAACCGCCTGGTGGGAAAAAAAACTGCATGTCACTTTTTGAAGCGTTTCCTGATGAAATCCCATCCAAACTTGGAACTGTCCATTAAAAAGGCTGAAAAAAATGCTTAAAGAATGAAAACTCTTAAAAAGAAATTTCGTAGCATCCTAAGGGCTGCACGCTTGTGGGGTGCATGCACGTGTCCCCTCAGGAAGGTATCCCTGTAGCTAAGTGTCCAAAAGCAGCAGTTAATTCAATGGCAGTTAGTCAGGGCAGGAGACAGGTAACCCACACTATATACTCCCTTTTAGCCTTGTGCCTTATTTCTACCTCCCTGTGTGCCCTTGCCATCCTCATTCACTGCCCAGTCCCATCTCCATCATTACTCATCCACATTAGCCCCTCTCTACTTCACTCTCCCACATACATCTCCCATTGTCAGGACTCTGAACATTTTTTATTACCTTTTTGTGCATTACTGCCCTTTTCCAAGATGGCGTCTTTGGTCTCATGTGCACTGTGTCTTCCTGCTATAAAACTCCACCCCAGCCTTCAGTCTGTGCTAGAGTACTCTGCCTTGCATCCAGCTCCTGACCTCTGGTTACTCCCTGGCTATATACCTGCTCCTGTGAACCTGTGGGGTTATCCTGCTACTCTGCTCTGAGTTCCTGCTGCATACACCAGTTCCAGTAATCCTCCTTCATCTGCTGCTCGTGTTTGTGTCAAATATCCTAAAGAATAATTGTGCTTCATAGACTTTCTGCGTGATTGCATTTTCCTCTGAAGTTTCCTATAGACTGCTGAGCTGCATTTGATATTTGCACCAAGTGTTGTGGACTTGAGTTTCTCTCTGCACCTGTTTGAATCACCGTGTGATAATATAGACTTTACCACTTATAAAACTGTGTCCTGTAGTTGTCTTGCTCCACGCAAAGAGTCTTGTTATGATCCGGTGACCTTGGAGCCGCATGAGAGACTTTCTCAGGAGAAGGTGGTACCTGTACTGACCGCAGACCCTGAACTAACACCGCAACTAGAAGTAGCCGTGGGATGTACCTAACAGGTCCTAGACACCTCGACACAGCCGGAGGACTAAATACCCCTATAGATGGAAATGGGAATTCTATCTTGCCTCAGAGCAGAACCCCAAAGGATAGGCAGCCCCCCACAAATATTGACTGTGAGTATAAAAGGAAAGACACACGCAGGCAGAAAAACAGGATTTAGCAAAAGAGGCACTTCTAGCTAAATAGAAAAGGATAGGACAGAATTCTAAGCGGTCAGTATTAAAATCCTAAAAATATCCACAGCAGATAATACAAATATTCTACATCTAACTAAAGACATAGAAAGTATATCTGCATCTCCTGAGAATCCAGCATGACTGAAAAATTCAAACAAAGTCTAAGCTGGACAAAAACTCAATGAATTGCACCGAATTGTAAAGCACACCAAAGAGCCTGCAGGTAAAACATCTCGGGAGGTGTAGGAGGTGCCCATGCAAATTGATTCCGTTCAGAGGCGCGAGATCAATGAGCCCCGGGAGCATCGCCTTTGCGAAAGTCTATGTTTCTACTGTGGCCAGTCTGACCACTTCTTGATCAATTATCCTAAGTGTCCCAGACGGCCTAACAAGGTGCTAGCAGCAGTAGGGGAGTATGACAACTGTGATGATGAATCTGACATCTCTGAATGTAGCCTGCCTTTAAACGCTGTATTCCATTCACTTTCTATGACTTCACCCCCCAAGGAGCTTAAGGAAACGAACTCTCACTGTTCTCTCCCTATTAAGATCCTGTGTTCAGGACAGTGGATTTCCAGTGCAGCTATGATTGACTCTGATGCAGGTGGCAATTTCATGGATATTGCATTTGCCAAGGAAAATGGTATTGAAATTCAGCAAAGAGCCTCTCCAATTACCATGGAAACAGTGGATGGGTTACCTTTAATCTCCGGGCCTGTGGATCAGGAGACCGTACCCCTTGAAATTTCGTTGGAGCCTAATCATCAGGAGCAACTTTCTTTCTTGTTAATTTCTTCTCATTTTCCTGTGATTTTAGGCATTCCTTGGTTGCGTTCTCAGAACCCAATTATCAACTGGGAGACCAAGGAGATTATCTTTCCAAAAAGGAGCAACTCAGCATTAACAGAAGCTGTCCCTGAGTCCATGGCTACGGAACCACATGTACAGGTATTTTCTTTACCTCCAGCTTATAAAGAATTCTCTGACATCTGTGACAAGAAGAATGCAGATCAGCTTCCTCCACACAGGCATTATGACTGTCCCATTGAGTTGCTTCCTGGGGCAGCTATTCCTTTTGGTAACGTATACCCTTTGGTGGCACCTGAGCTTCAAGCCTTAAAGGAGTATATTGATGAAAATCTGGCCAAATGCTTCATACGTCCTTCTTCCTCACCAGCAGGGGCACCTATCTTTTTTGTGAAGAAGATGGATGGGACCCTGAGACCCTGTGTTGATTATTGGGAACTCAATAAGGTAACCGTACGAAACCATTACCCTTTGCCTCTGATTCCCGAATTACTGGAAAGAGTACGCCATGCTAAGGTGTTCTCTAAACTGGATCTTCGTGGGGCTTATAATTTGGTGTGTATTCGTCCAGGGGATGAGTGGAAGGCCGCATTCAGATGCCGGTATGGACACTTTGAATCTCTTGTGATGCCCCTTGGGCTTTGTAACACCCCTGCAACGTTTCAACACCACGCTAATGACATTTTCAGAGATTTGTTGGACCAGTTTTAGTGATCTATTTGGACGATATACTAATCTTTTCTGACTCTCTACAGGAACATGAAGAACATGTCAAAACTGTTTTAAGACGTCTGAAAGAGAACCATCTGTATATTAAGAAATGCGAGTTCCATCGTTCTGAGATACAGTTCTTAGGTTATATCATTTCTCCCCAGGGGCTGAATATGGAATCTGGTAAGTTTCAGGCTATCCTTGACTGGCCGGTACCCAAGAACGTTAAGGAGGTCAAACGTTTTATTGGTTTTGCAAATTTCTACAGACGCTTCATTCTAAATTTTTCTGATATTGTCCATCCCATTACTTCATTGACAAAAAAGGAAAAGCCCTTTAAGTGGTCATCACAGGCTCAAGAAGCTTTTGATCGGCTTAAGATCTGTTTCACATCAGCACCGCTGTTCATACACCCAGATCCAACACTTTCTTTCATTGTGGAGGTGGACGCTTCTGATAATGCTTTGGGGGCTATTCTCTCCCAAAGAACTGGAGAGAAGGGTCTGCTACATCCTTGTGCTTTCTTTTCCTGTAGAATAACCTCAGCAGAGAAGAATTACAATGTGGGAGACAAGGAATTGCTGGCTATTATTGCGGCTTTCAAAGAATGGAGGCATCATCTGCAAGGAGCTGCACAACAGATCATAGTGCTAACTGACCATCGCAATTTAGAGTTTCTTAGATCCGCTAGATGTCTTTCTCCTCGTCAGGCTCATTGGAACTTATTTTTAAATCAATTTAACTTTGTTATCATGTACCGTCCAGGTTCTTGTAATGGGAAGGCTGATGCTTTATCCCAAATCCATGCTGCGGATTCCGTACCTGGAGCCCCATCCAAGACCATTCTATCTGATGCCAATTTCATCGGAGTTATCCACGATCAGGACTTGTGGAAGGAGTGCAGGGAGGCCTATGACGGTGATGTATTTCTGGCCAACCCACCTGTGCATATTAATCTTGTCTTTAAGGGTGGCATGTGGTTCAGAGATCGACATATCTACATCCCTGAGGTCGTCCGTCTGCAGATCCTCAAGTTGGTACATGACTCCAAGTTGGCTGGTCACAGGGGGGTACAGAAGACACAAGAGTTCCTGAGCCGATTCTTCTGGTGGCCAACTTGCCTGAAGGATACCAAGGACTATGTTCTCTCTTGCGAGGTATGTGCTCGTTACAAGACTCCTCATGTGGCACCTACGGGTCTTCTACAACCATTACCTGTTCCGTCCCGCCCTTGGGGGTCTATATAAATGGACTTTATTGTGGAGCTGCCTACATCGGGGGGCATGAATACAATCATGGTAGTTGATCGCCTGACTAAAGCTGCTCATTTTGTTACATGCACCGGCCTCCCCTCAGCTAAAGATACAGTGAACTTGGTTATACAGAATGTCTTTCGGTTGCATGGGGTTCTGGATGAGATCATCTCTGACCGTGGAGTGCAATTCACTTCAAGATTCTGGAAGGGGTTTTGCTCTGCACTCAATATTAATGTCTGTCTCTCTTCCGCTTACCATCCCCAGACAAATGGTCAGACTGAGCGTACCAACCAGACGCTGGAACAATATCTAAGTTGCTATGTCAGCCATCTCCAGGATAATTGGTTGGAGTTGCTGCCGTTAGCTGAATTTTCATATAACAATTCTCAGAGCGCCTCCACTAAATTTACACCTTTCTTTGCCAATCTGGGTTATCATCCGTGTATCTTACCTAGGTCTCCAATTAATTCTCCAGTTCCGGCAGTGGAGGAAAGGCTGACTGCGATGAGGCAAAATCTAGAGGTTCTGAAGGAATCCCTGACCACAGCTCAAGAACGTTATAAGAGATCGGCTGATAGATTCCGTAAACCTGCACCCATGTTCAAGGTAGGAGATTCCGTGTGGTTAGCAACTAAGAATCTGAAGTTAAACGTTCCTTCACAAAAACTTGGACAGAAATTCATTGGCCCTTTCAAGATCAACGGTATTGTGAGCTCTGTGGCCTGCCGGCTGAAGCTGCCTAGGACTATGAAGGTACACCCAGTTTTTCATGTATCTTTACTAAAGCCTGTATCTCCTAATACCTTCCAGGGGTGTGTTGTGCCACCTCCGCAGCCTGTGGTGACTGTTGGGCAAGAACAATTTGTGGTGGAGGAAATTGTTGATTCCAGGATTCGCAGGAATCGGCTCCAATATCTGATAAGATGGCAGGGATATCCCCCTGAGGAAGACTCTTGGGAACCTGTGAAAAACATCACTGCCCAACAGAAGATTTCTCGTTTTCATCAGAGATTCCCTGAGAAACCAGGTCCAGGATCGTCCTGAGGCCGCTTCTAAGGAGGGAGTAATGTCAGGACTCTGAACATTTTTTATTACCTTTTTGTGCATTACTGTCCTTTTCCAAGATGGCGTCTGTGGACTTATGTGCACTGTGTCTTCCTGCTATAAAACTCCACCCCAGCCTTCAGTCTGTGCTAGAGTACTCTGCCTTGCATCCAGCTCCTGACCTCTGGTTACTCCCTGGCTATATACCTGCTCCTGTGAACCTGTGGGGTTATCCTGCTACTCTGCTCTGAGTTCCTGCTGCATACACCAGTTCCAGTAATCCTCCTTCATCTGCTGCTCGTGTTTACTTCCATCTGCATTTGCTGGACATGTAAGCTGTTGCTGCTCTGCAAGAACCTGAGACTATTACCCAGACCTCCCTGGTTGAGCTAAGATATTATTTGAACTGCCTTATAAACATATCTATCTGTGTTTTGGACTAAGCAAGGACTTATTCGTGTCAAGTATCCTCAAGAATAATTGTGCTTCATAGACTTTCTGCGTGATTGCATTTTCCTCTGAAGTTTCCTATAGACTGCGGAGCTGCATTTGATATTTGCACCAAGTGTTGTGGACTTGACTTTCTCTCTGCACCTGTTTGAATCACCGTGTGATAATATAAACTTTAACACTTATAAAACTGTGTCCTGTAGTTGTCTTGTTCCACGCAAAGTGTCTCCTGAGTTATCCCCTATAATTATTACACCCATGCACTTCTCACCTTCCTGAAAAACCTCAGCCCATCTTGCCCAAAGATATCACACACAAAAAAATGTCACAATTCCAAGAACCTCTTTCTCTTTCTACTTCTACTTATTTCAAGGGATATCTCCCCCAACCCAGGTCCACCCTCCGTCAACCTCAACCCCTCCCTCACTTCACATCGAAACTTTACTAACCTGATTAACATTAGAAACACTCCTTCATCTCCCTCTTTTTTTATTGTGCACTCTGGAATCCATGGACTGTCTGCAATAAGCTTCCTTTCCTGCACAACTACTTTATAAACAAATCTCTTAATCTGGTGGCCCTCTCTGAAACCTGGATTCTGGATTCTGACACTGTCTCCCCTGCTACCATTTCCCATGGTGGCTTACATTTCTCCCATTCCCCAAGACCCGCAGACTTGGTGGTGGAGTAGGCATACTCCTGTCCCCACCATGCACTTTCCAGGTCATCCCCACAGTTCTTTCACTCTCTTTCTTGACAATTTATTTGCCTGGCTGCCACACTTCATGTCCTCAGAATTATCAACCGTTATCCTGGGAGACTTCAACATCCCCATTAACAGCCTCACGTCCCATTCTGCATCTCAGCTCCTAACTCTAACCACTTCTTTTGGCAGTAACACACTTGATTTGGTCTTTGTCCGACTCTGTTCAACCTCCTACCTAAATAACTCACCTCTTCCCCTTTCTGACCACAATATCCGCTCCTTCATGCTCACAAATCCTCACCCACCCCAGCACACTCCTACCTACCACACTGGCAGAAATTTACAAGCCTTTAGCACTCATTCACTTATAGATTGTAGGGAATCTGTAAGTGAATGAGGGCTAATGGCTTGTAAATTTCTGCAAGTGTGGTAGGTAGGAGTGTGCTGGGGTGGGCGAGGATTTGTGAGCATGAAGGAGAGGATATTGTATGAGAGGATTAATGAGAGGATACAATCATTACTGTCCCTGATCTCTTTTTCCTGTCCTGATCTGGCTGCACACTACTACAGTAACACCATCAGAAGCAACCTTTACCAAGTAACACCCCTCACCCTCAGAACCTCCAAACACAGAGTAAAATAGCCCTGGCTCACACTGCAAATTCGATTTCTCCAGCGATGCTCTTGGAGTGCTAAAAGCCTATGGAAGAAAACTTGCACGCTAGAAAACTTCATCCACTGCAATTTATGCTAAGAACCTATAACTCTGCCCTTCACCTCACCAAGCAGACCTAATTCACCACCCTGACCTCCTCACTATCTATCAACCCCAAAAAAGTTTTTGACACCTTTCACTCCCTCCTCAGTCTGAAAACACAGGCTCCTATCGCAAAAATCTATGCTGATGACCTGACCTCCCACTTTATAGGGAAAATGGAGAATATCCTTCAGGAAATCTGCTCGCAGCCACCAAGTGCAGTGACTCCCATCCCTCCCTGCATTTCTCCAGGCTCACTCTCCACATTTGATCCCATGACAGAAGAAGAAGTCTCCGAGGTCCTCTCTTCTTCTTGTCTGACTACATGCACTATCAACCCCATTCCCTCACATCTTCTCCAGTCTCTCTCTCCAGTCGCCACTACTCACCTAATTACAATCTTCAATCTCTCCCTCTCCTCTGGCATTTTCCCCTCCTCCTTCAAACACTCTATTATTACTCCATTATGAAAAAAAATCCCTCTCTTGACCCATCCTTTACAAATAACTACCGACCAATCTCCAACCTCCCCTTCATCTCTAAACTCTTGGAGTGCCTGGTCTACTCCCACCTTACCAGTTACCTTTCCACTCATTCTCTCCTAGATCTATCACAGTCCGACTTTTGCCCCCTACATTCAACAGAAACTGCACTTATCAAAGTGACTAACGACCTTCTGACAGCAAAACGTAATGGTGACCACTTTCTGCTCATTCTTCTCGACTTCTCTGCAGCTTTCGACACTGTTGACCACCATTTCCTACTCTCTATGCTCCAGTGAATAGGCATAAAGGACACTGCTCTCTCCTGGTTCTCTTCTTATTTTTCCTACTGCTCCTTCAGTGTTCTGTTCACTGGCTCTACTTCGTCTCCTCTTCCTTTCACTGTTGGGGTCCTTCAGGGCTCAGTGCTTCTCCCCTTTCTCTTCTCTCTCTACACAGCCCCAATTGGAAGGACCATCAGAAGATTTAGCTTTCAGTACCATCTTTATGCTGATGACACATAACTATACATGTCATCCTCTGAACTTACCGCTGCTGTACTACGGAACCCCAGTGACTGTCTGTCCACAGTCTCAAACATCATGTCCACTCTCCATCTGAAACTCAACCTTTCCAAAACGGAACTTCTTCTGCTCCCGCCATCTACTAACCTCCCTAAATCTGACATCTCCCTCTCCATGGGTGGCACCATAATTAATGCCTAGGCAGCAGGCGTGCTGTCTGGGTGTTATGTTTGACACTAATCTTTCCTTCACCTCCCATCTCTTGCCAACTCTTACACCTAAAGAACATCTCTAGAATCCACCCCTCTCACCATGAAAACAACAAAAACCCTCACTGTTGCCGTGTTCCACTCCCGCCTGGACTACTGTAATTCTCTATTAATTGGCCTCCCCTTCACTTGACTTTACCCTCTCCAGTCTATTCTTAATGCAGCAGCCAGGGTTGTCCATCTAGCTAATTGGTACTCAGACGCATCTGCTCTTCATCAGTCACTGCACTGGCTGCCCATACATTATAGGATCCAATTCGAACTGCTTGTTCTTACCCACAAAGCTCTCCATAGTGCGGCACCACCCTTCATCTCCTCCCTCGTTTCTGTTTATTGGCTACCCACTCGTTACACTCTGCTAGCGACTTTTGACTTAACTCTGCACTAATCTGAACCTCCCACTCCTGGCTCAAAGCCTTCTCCCGCGTTGAACCAATCCTCTGGAATGCTCTACCCCAAGAAATTAGGACTATTCACTACTTACACAGTTTTAGGCGCTCCCTCAAAACACATCTGTTCAGAGTGGCCTATCGCATTCCGTAATCAAAGTTCTTTCGTGTGTGTGTGGCCCATTCACTATCTATCTGAGAATAACCCTCCATCAAACTCCACCGGACCGAACAGCACCACAAATACTGGCTGGTGACTACCTCATGCAGCCTTTATCTATTCCCCACTCCATCAAGATGGCTGGACCATCATTGTAAATAAGTACCTGTACTTTGTGTGTTCCCCCACCTAATTGTAGATTGTAAGCTCTGACGAGCAAGGTGGTCTTATATTGCTTTAATTATTGTATTATTTTAAACATTTATTAGAAGGACACTGAAGCACCGCTATACTAGATATTAGAAGGAAGTCAGTCATATAGACTCCCTCTTCATGCCCTTTAGACCACACAGGATTGCTCCAAACAAAGATATGTACAAAAAACCGGAGCAGAAAAATCCAAAACAACATAGTTGTATATAAAAACACAAAAGTTTATTTAAATATAACTCATAAACATCAATGTATATATATATATATATATAAATGCACATACTCCCACGGGCGCTGTATGCAACCCGCAGTTAGGAGGTAATACAAAAAAGGGGAAAAAATGGTAGCCAACCACAAGGAGGAGTGGCACAAAGCAATGTGCCCATAACAAACCCCCCCCTTTTTTTGATAAATCAGTAAGGTGCCCAGCTCAAAGCCATCCCAGTAACATACAGGGTCATGCAGTATCCCCTGTTCACAGTCAATATCTAACTAATGCATAGACAGGCAGTGTGCTATATACAATAGGGCTTACCCATGCTAAGATCCTAGAAAAGGTCTCTCCTCCTGGTGTGGCACCCCCTGGACGCGCGTTTCGCGTTATCGCTTTTTCAACAGGGCTATTGTATAACCGTTCCCATGTTCTTTAAGTATTGCAATGACCGGAAGTACCGCCGGTATAACGGCGCATGCGCAGTGGCACCCGGGTAGCGTCATCAGCCAGGTCATCATAGCAGTGCGGGCGTAAGGGGGAAACTCCTCCCATAGACGTCATGTGACGCCCCCCTGCTATTGGAGATGAACACAGCAGAGGACGCATTGTCCGGGCGGCAGTGGGCATGCGCACACCTGGCGTCCATCTTTAAGAAGACCGCAAGCGGCCATATTCAGGAAGACTAAGGGGCTGTATACTCCCACCTACCATGTTAGGTGAAAAGCGGTGAATAAATAGTGCATAATATCAAATGTAATACGGCGATTCAGTGCCTAAAAAGACACAGATATCTGATATACCTAACATAATGGTGTAAACATATTAGAAAAACTCCTAATATAATATATAAAAAGCTGCATTCAGACATAAAGTGACATGTGCATATATTGAATACATAAAAAAACACAAGCTTATAAAAAATCGTGCGGTCTGCATTCAAATTGTTCATTGCTGCAGACTGTTTCTCCTTTTTCTCTCAGTGGCATCACAAGATAGCAAGTAGTGTTGTTACATGGAGGAAAGGAATATTAAACAGCCCCACCATCATCCACGGCCATAGACGTGCGAATATAAACTAAAATTAAAACAAACACAAGAACAATGATTATTAAAAGAAATTAAAACCAAATGGTGACTTCACTCAAGAGTAGAGAGTATGTGAAAATAGAGTCCATTTATTGAACTCAAATATCAAAGTGTCCTAATGCCACACAGGCGCAGAGGGAACAAGGGACAGGCACTATACTAAAAGTACCGGATATATCAGAGGAAAGGGGCGAAACTTAATTTTTCATTTAGCCCCTTTGGAGCCATGGTGTCAAGGGTGACAATCCACCTACACTCACGTTGTGCAAGAGTCTTGGTAGTATTGCCACCCCTGACCCCCCCATGTATCCTCTCTATGCCCCTAATTTTCAGGCCTCTGGGGTCACATCCATGGAACTTCCGGAAGTGTCTAGGTAAGGTTTTTAAACTAGCCACATCCACTGCCTTTTTTGCGGCAATGATGTCACGTACATGCTCGCGCGTCCGAATTCTTAATTCCCTAGATGTGAGACCCACATAGATGAGGGAGCAGGGGCACGTTGCATAATATACAACACAGTCGGTACTGCATGAGATAAATTCCCTTATTTTGAACTCCCTGCTCCCATCTGAGGTCTTGAAGGTCCCACATCTAAGGATATTCGGACACGCGACACATGATCCGCATGGGTAACACCCCTGTCTTGGGTTCACCGCACCCAAGAAATTTTTGTTGTTACTATTTTTGGCCACATAATGGCTCCTTACTAGATTGTCTCTCAGATTCCTACCCCTCCGCTGGGTCATGAGGGGGGAATCTGTCAAGTGTGACGCTAACACTGTGTCGGTCTGTAGTATAGACCAGTGCCTCTTCAATATTTCTCGGATGCGGTGCCACTGGCAGTTCGAAGTTGATATGAACCTGACCCCAGACCTGCCATCAGATTTTGATTTCCCTCCTTGTACCAATAAATCCTCCCTGCGTGTGGACTTAGCCCTTCCATACCCTGCCCTGATGCTCCGGCGACTGTATCCCCTCGCCTGAAAACGTTCCGATAGGATGGCGGACTGCCTCTCGAAGCGGGCTTCCGTAGAGCACACCCGTCTGTTCCTCAAAAATTGCCCAACTGGGATGGCCTTAATAACAGAATAATTGTGTGCCGAGGATGCATGCAACAACGAATTAACAGATGTATCTTTTCTATAAAGATCCGTTTCAATGGATCCATCCCCGGCCACACACAAAGTTATATCTAAAAAATCAATAGTGGTTTTGTGCCAAGAATAAGTAAACTTCAAATTGAAATTATTATGGTTCAATTCCTGCATGAATTCGGATAGGCTGGCCTCGCTACCGTTCCATACCATCAGAACATCATCAATGTAGCGAAACCAGCCCACCACTGGGTCGGCGGCATGTGCCCCGTCCCCCTGGAAAATATGTCTCTCCCAGTAGCCAAGAAAGAGGTTTGCATAGGACGGGGCACATGCCGCGCCCATTGCAGTACCTTGTAACTGCAAATAAAACCTATCCTTGAAAACAAAATAATTGTGAGTTAAAATAAATTCAAGTAACTCCAAAACAAATTCGACTAAATGGCCATCCCAGTTGGTACCTTCAAGGAAGAAACGGGCGGCCCCAAGTCCGTCCACATGTCTAATAGATGTATACAATGATTCAATATCAATAGTGACGAGAATCATACCCGCCTCGAGAGTCAGTCCATCCACCCTCCTCAGTACATCCGTGGTGTCTCTGACATAGGAGGGAAGTGTCTCAACTAGTGGCTTCAAGTAAAAGTCAACAAATTTACAGACATTCTCACATAACCCTCCTATGCCAGAGACAATCGGACGCCCAGGCGGGTTCACAGCATCCTTATGCACCTTGGGCAGGGCATAGAATGTGGCAGTCCTGGGGAATTTAGGTACAAGTCCCTCAAGTACCTTCCTGGGAACAGCATCCAGCCCGTCCGCCAGATCCATGATGCGCGTCAGTTTATTCATAAAAATCTGAGTGGGGTCTTGGGGTAATACCCTATACGTATCCTTGTTCCTTAATTGACGCATAATCTCCCTTTCATATTTCTCAATTGGCCATATAACCACATTCCCCCCCTTGTCTGCTGGTTTTATTACTACGGAATCAAGTTCCTGTAGTTCTTTCAGGGCTTTTCTATGCCCCGCTGTCAAATTGTCCTTATATAGACCCCTCGATATCTTGGCCAGATCCTCAGTGACCAATCTACAAAATATATCCACTTGTGGACATAAGGACAAGGGAGGGAATGTGGTTGACCTAGGCAAGAGTGTGGAAGGAAATTTACCTAAAAAGTCTGGTTGTTGTTCCTTGAGAAGATCCTCTAGCGCTGATAGAGCGTCGGCCTCCGCCTCACTCAATGGAATATCTCCAAGATTTTTTTGGCCATGTAGTTTTTTAAGTAATAATTTGCGACAAAATAAATGGGTGTCCTTTACGACTGTAAAGAAATCAAATTGGTTAGATGGAACAAAATTAAGCCCCAGTTTCAAAACCTCAATTTGTGTACCAGACAAATGGTGGGAAGACAAGTTAATCACCTCTAAACCTGTATTCTTTGCTTTCCGTTCATATAATGGCGGAGGGGTAAGTTTCCTTCTTTTGCCATTGTACTTCCCCTTGGCAGCTCTATTCGGTTGTATCTTCCGCTCCCTACCTCCGCCAGATGTATTAGATCGATCTGAGGTTATACTGATATCATCCACTGATGTTGCGGATGAGATAGAACCCGATCTAATTTGTGGTGCAGGGCGGATTTTATTTTTGCCCATCCTCCAACGATACACCCGATTTTCCCGGTAGTCTCCATTGTCTCTCTGTAATTTCTTGGTTTTAACCATGCTAATCTCCTGTTCCCATTTAGCAAAATCTTTATCCAAATCACCATTTAATTTTTCTAATGCCTCCGTGGTCAGGTCATCTTTAATAGTATTTTGGATAGTATCAATTTCTTTCTCCAACTCAGACAATTTTTTCGTATCCAATCGTATAAGTAACTCAATAAATCCCCTTGAACATTTGGTGGCTATTTCCTCCCACTCAGATTTAAATAGTTCATCTTCCACAGGGAAGGATGGAAATATCTGTACGCGCAATCCCCTTGGGATCAGGCCACGGGCCAGATACTGTCCCAGGGTAGCCTTGTTCCACCATAGTCTCGTGCGCCTGTGTAGCAGAGACTTCAACTTAACAACTCTCTCTCCAGAGTCATCACCATTTGTGATTAAAACACCATCGGACCCCTCTCTGAAAACCTCCTGTAACCGAGACAACCAAGTTTGGTCTCGTGTCCGAAAATCCATCGGCTTCAGGTTATTGGCTGTGGGAAACACAGAAAAGCAATATTTATTAGAAGGACACTGAAGCACCGCTATACTAGATATTAGAAGGAAGTCAGTCATATAGACTCCCTCTTCATGCCCTTTAGACCACACAGGATTGCTCCAAACAAAGATATGTACAAAAACCCGGAGCAGAAAAATCCAAAACAACATAGTTGTATATAAAAATTATTTTATATATTATTTTAAACATTGTTGCTTATGACTTGCGTATAGCGTATAAACTGTTATGCTGTAAAGCGCTGTGAAATACGTTGGCGCTATATAAATAAAGATTATTATTATTATTATTATTATTATTATTATCTCTTTATGAACATTTTAAAAAGCCCTCCAAAGTCCTCTTTCCACAAAGAAGAAAGTTTACTGTAGCAGATTATGTTATAAAACCTTGTTGTTTTTTGACCGACTCAAAAAACTACTAAGGCCTCATTCAGACCTTTATGAATCACAAATGTGCTATATCTGTGGTGTTGTACACAGATAGAACACATATCCATTAAATTTTCTGGTGCTATTTGTATGTTCACGTTTTGTTGTAAATGCAGTCCAAGAATTCAGTGATTGTCCAAACCAACATTTGTTTTTCTCACCAATTTCATAATAAATGTTTGGATCCTGAGATCATAATGACTTATTTCCAAAGATGTTTTTTTGCATTACTTATAGAATTCTATTTGGAGATATACACTCAAATATAATTACTCCCATCTTCTGCATACAATAGTGATGTTTTCTAATGACTTACTTCAAAGCTTCCTCTATGTGACTTACACAATAGTGTAATACAGGTTACATAGTAAAGCAAGAAAGAGATCTGAGAGATGTCATCCCGAGAAAAGCAATGAATGGGGCCACAGTTTTCACGTTGTTTTTTTCTTATTTTATTTACTATCATTGTATTTTGCTGTTTATGTGAAGTTTGTTTTCTCTGTGATATTAGTACATAAAGACTTTGAAATCAACAAGAGAACCATTGTATAATATCACACCGATAAAATGCAGTGATTTGTATCATAGGGGATTAACCCATATTGTTCATAGTTTATGACTTTAGAATAGAATTATTATCAGTATTATTAATTATTAAACACTGTACAGAGATAAATACTTTATAAATTTAGAAGGGCTGCAAGTCATAGAAATTGAATGTGGACTCACCAAAATTTGCAGAAATGATAATAAAACCTTTTTGTCCAGTATCTAGTAGAACTAAATTGATGCAAATTTATTTACCATAGCTTCATTGCAAATTAAGTGTTTTCTATTCAATAAGCTCTTGCACTACTTACTACCATTCTGGGACTTTTATCTGCCACTGCTTTCACTTAGGGTATGTGCACATCACATGACATTTTTTAGGCAAATTCCATCTAGTGTCAATCTTAAAAAATGCCACCACCCACCCACAAAAAATGAACCTAAGGGACAGGTGCAGACGAGCATATTTTCGGTCTGAGTGCAATCCGACAAACCATTGGATGACATTCGGACCAATGTAAGCCTATGGCGCCGTGCACGTATGCATTTTTAGTCAGAAGAAAAAAATAGCTGTATGCCCGAGTTTGATCTGATATTCAGATTACACACAACCATGTAAGTCAATGAGTCCATGGAAACCATTCAACTGAACTCATATGTCATCTGAGTGGAGTGCAGTTCGATTTCCATGCAGTGACAGAATGGAGAAGATGGAGAATTTATTTTTTTTCTCTATCTTCTCCTCATCCGAGAGAATTGGAGCACACTATGATCACACTCTGATCAAACTCTGATCAGTGTTTGATCAGACTGACATTTGTATAATCGACCGTATTCTCTCGGGTGAGAGAATCTACAGCCGTCTGCACCTGCCCTAATGCACAGCAATGTATTAATGATATGGCTTATTTCTCGGATAGCTTTCACTCAGAAAAGCTGCCAACAAAGCTGCCTTTGAAAAAAGACCATCAGCATTTCCTGAAGAAGCTTCACCTGTGAAAATGTGGCGACTGCGCTGGTATCCTAATGAAGCCTGCATAAAAATCCGCAGTGTGCAGTGGCCTCCACAATGTTCATGCAGTGTGCCATCATGGAAATGTAGCATCCCTGGCCACAAGCGCTTATCCACATGTCGATCATTAAGTGGACAATCCCAGTAACTGTGTTGGTAAGGGCACCGGTGATGTTCCTGGACACGAACTAAAACAAGGCGGGGATGGCACAACTGGACAAATAGTGTCGGCGGGGGACCGAGTACAGAGGGACAACATTTCTACACCTGTATGTACCAGGCCAAATTTTTATTTTTATTTGAAAGAGATGAAATTTCACACAAACCAAGTTCTAAAGTGTATATGAGAGTAGTCAATTTTGGAACAACCAATTTTCAACACTGGTACAAGGACAATTTTTGGTTTTATTAGAAAAAGCCAAAATTTCACACAAGCAAAGTCCTACAGTATATGTGACAACATTCAATTTTTGAACAACCAAGTTTCTACACTTGTAGTAGGCCAATTTTGTTTTTTTATTTCAAACCAATGAAATTTCACACAAACCAAGCTTGACAGTATATATCACAAGTAGAAATGAATGAACCTTCAGATGTTCGGGTCAGCCGTAACATACAATGGGGACACAAAGTTTCGTGTTTTAAAATGGATGCAAAATGGTTGCAGTCAGGGCTATGGGGACTGCGGAAGGAAACTAAATGGGGGTAATAGCAAGACAACTGCCCTGCAAACAAATGTTGATCGGAAAATTACTTAAAGTGGTTCTTTCACCATAGCAATCATGGTAAAATAGGAAGTAAATGAATAACATAAAAAGTGACCTGACAAAAACTCTACTTCCAGTTCAGTTAAAAATTTCACCCACAGAGCATGGGCCAGAGTACCCTTACATTAGCAGCTTACAAATTTCACACAGAGCATGGGGCAGAGTACCTCTACATTAACAGCTTACAAATTTCACCTACGTAACATGCTGTTAACACATATCTCCCACAGAAGCTGATAACATATGTCATCCACACAGAATGTTTTTAAATTTCCCTGAGAAAGCTTATTAAAGGGAACCTGTCACCCCGTTTTTTCCGTATGAGATAAAAATACTGTTAAATAGGGCCTGAGCTGTGCATTGCAATAGTGTATTTTGTGGACCCCGATTCCCCACCTATGCTGCCGAAATACGTTACCAAAGTAGTCGTTTTCGCCTGTCAATCAGGCTGGTCTGGTCAGATGGGCGTGGTGTCTTCCCCCAGATCTTGCTTAGTTTTCCGTTGGTGGCGTAGTGGTGTGCGCATGTCCAAGGTCCCGAATCCACTGCACAGGGGAGTGAAAAGAGCACGATGTGCGCTATTTCATTGGTGATCTGTGGGGGCGGCCATCTTCCTTTGGCCGCGCGTGCGCAGAAGCTGCGGTCTGCTGGCCGCGGCTTCAGGAAAATGGCCGCAGGATGCCGCGCGTGCGCAGATGGAGATCGCGGCGGCCATTTTCCTGAAGCAGAGATGCGAACTCTGCTTCAGGAAAATGGCCACCGCGATCTCCATCTGCGCATGCGCGGCATCCCGCGGCCATTTTCCTGAAGCCGCGGCCAGCAGAGCGCCACTTTTGCGCACGCGCGGCCAAAGGAAGATGGCCGCCCCCACATATCACCAATGAAATAGCGCACATCGTGCTCTTTTCACTCCCCTGTGCAGTGGATTCGGGACCTTGGACATGCGCACACCACTACGCCACCAACGGAAAACTAAGCAAGATCTGGGGGAAGACACCACGCCCATCTGACCAGACCAGCCTGATTGACAGGTGAAAACGACTACTTTGGTAACGTATTTCGGCAGCATAGGTGGGGAATCGGGGTCCACAAAATACACTATTGCAATGCACAGCTCAGGCCCTATTTAACAGTATTTTTATCTCATACGGAAAAAACGGGGTGACAGGTTCCCTTTAAAAATGTCACACCCAGACTATGGGGCACAGTAACCCCACAGCTCCAAAATGTCTGCTCCAGTATTGTGTGTTGCAAATGCTGCTGATAAAAAGCTGGCAGTATGATCAAGCTGGCGGTCTGGAGCGATGCTTACTACCGGCAGTCAAGTTAAAATATTCACCCACATAGCACATTGTTGACACATTTCCCCCACAGCTCCAAAATTTCATCTCCAGTAGTGTACAAGCAGCTGCAGATAAAAAGCTTGCAGTTTTATTCTGGATGCATATAGAGGTCTGCCACGAGGCTTGCTACTGCCAGTCCCAGCACCTTTGCCTTGAAATGCCTCCCAATGCTCTTTTCTTAGGGTTCTTGAATACTTCGGCTAGGGATAATGGAATTTTACTCTGTATCTATTTTCTTGTTTGTTCCAACTCGGACCATGATTAAGAGGGGACTCGATGGATAACAAAATGAAAGAACTGGATGCCCTCTCAGCCATCCAATCTAAAACCACCCAGAGGCAGGTTTGCAGAGTACACACGAGTAACGGAGAATCAGGTTTCTCTTTTGAAGATGCAACCTGATAAACATGTACCACATCCAAGAAAGGCACCAGTCAAGCAAGTTAACCACTTCTCAACTGAGTCAGCAGCTGATATAGCAAAACAGAATAGACATCCATGACACTTTAGATGCTCTGTAATTGAAATGAGTAGTTAAATCCTTTAATGGACTTTAGGCCCGGCCACAACGGTAGATTAAAATTATTTTTAGGCATACTACTCGTACAGACATGGCTGCAGAGTACACTGAGGCTTTTGGGCACAGTACCCCAGAAAAGGTAATAACAAATTTCAGCCACAGAACATGTTTCCACATTTATTCCACAGAAGCTGATAAAAATTTGCCCACGCAGACAATGGCCCATAGTACCACTGCAGGTATGGTTGCCGAGTACATACATAAAGCACATTACTCCCACAGATATTGGTTCAAGAAGAATACAATTTTTTTAAACCAAAAAAAAAAATCACACCAACCATGTTTTAGAAAATGTGACAATAGGCAATTTTTGAACAACCAAATTTTTACGCCTATACCAGGCCAATTTTGCATTTCATTTCACACAAAAGAAAATTCACACAAACCAAGTTGTAGAGTATATGTTACAACAGTTGATTTTTTGGAAAATAAATATTTTAACTGTACCAGGGCAAGTGGTTTGCAAAAATTTTAACCTAATATAATTTTACACAAAGCGCAATAAACTGTATGGATGTCAAACTGAATCAGGAGAAAATGTTTTAACGTACTTTTGGAGTGTTATATACCACCGAAATGTACCCAAGAACACACAATACTGTATGAATTAGTAATATAATTCCGATACATTTTTTAACAAGTTTTTTGAGGATTATAAACCACCAAAATGTATCCAAGAACACGTTATACTGTATGAGTGAGCAATATAATACAGACGCATTTTTGAGGGTTATATGCCACCAAAATGTACTCAAGAACACGCTATACTGTATGAGTGAATAATATAATACAGATCTATTTTTTAACAAGTTTTTTGACTGTTATATAGCATGAACACGTTATACTGTATGGATAAGCAATATTATACGGACAAATATTTGAACAAGTTTTTGGAGGGTTATATACCAATGAAATGTAACCAAGAACACAATGTTAGGGCTAGCAGAACACACCAAATAATTAGAGAGATGGTATAAGGTGCGTTCGCAGCCCGGGGTCCACCGTGCAGAGATGGAACCTGCTGCTGAGTAATGACAGACTATATGGCGGTACAATGAGGATACACACACGGGTTAGCTTCACCCTGTATGAAAGAAGCGAACCCTGTTGTGTCACAGGGCTGCGGTACCGCACAAAGAGCGCAAGCAAGGAGTCACAGAACTCAATCCCAAGATTCAGGATTAGAGTTCAACTAGACCACTTGCGCTCGACACCGCTACTGGGTGTCAGAATATAACTTAAATAATTATTTTATGCACAAGAGTGCGTGCAGTGCCGCTCTGGCGGATGCCACTAACCACCCAGACTTGGGTCAGGAAAGCGCTCTAATAGCGCACGGCGCCGCACTGGCGGTCACAGCAATAGACGCTGTATGGTGTGTAAAGTATTGATGGCTCTGTCGGGCGCTAGATAGCAAACATCCACCATACGCGAGCAGTCAAACACAAGGGAGGGGATGATTAATGAGCAACTTTCACACATCAACACACATACGTTCTCAAGTATACACTAGCGCATGGCCAAGCGGCCATGCTGACATTTTATAGCAGCAGTGCTACAAGACTTTCCAGATGGTCCAATAGGAGCCGCAACAGGACTTGAGCATGTGACGCTCGACCTCCAATGGGAGGTCGTCCTATGGGCATGCTCAGTAGGGGAAAAGCAGGACTTAGTCCCAGAAAGACCTGCTCGCCGCTGATCAGTGCTGACTACAAAGGCAGAGCCTGGAAGGGCAGCACTAACCAGTCGCCCAGTATCAGCCTGAGAGAGACACTGGGACCGATGTCTCTGCTGAGCAGGCTCCACTGCAGCTGGAGAAGAATGGGAGACTGCAGCAGAGATGGTTTGAGATTCCCCCTGTGCAGAGGCAGAAACTTGACACCTAACACACGTAATACTGTGTGGATGGGCAATATCACATCAATACATTTTTTATATATTTTTTGGAGGGTTATATACCGACAAAATGTACCCCAGAACAGTTTATACTCTATGGATGAGTCATTTAATCCAGATACATTTTTGAATGCTTTTTGGAAGTGTTATATACCACCGAAATGTACCCCAGAACACGTGACACTGTATGGATGACTAGTTATTATTATAATTATTTTTCATTTATATAGCACCATTAATTCCATGGTGCTATACATGAGAATAGGGTTACATACAGAGTTGTAGATATCGTTTACAGTAAACAAGTTTACAGTGACAGACTGGTACAGAGGGGAGAGGACCCTGTCCTTGCAGACTTACATTCTATGGGATAGTTGAATCCAGAAACTTTTTTTTACCTTTTTTGGAGGGTTAGAGATCACAGAAATTTACCCTAGACCACGGAATAATGTATGGGTGAGAAATTTAACCCAGACAAATTTTTTAACACTTTTTTGGAGTTTTGTATACCACTGTTATGTACCAGTACCCATGTTAAGTTGTATGGATGACTAATTGAATCCAGAAATAAATTTGAATCATAGATATTTTTGAAAGGGTAGTTTATGTACTTCTACACTCATAAAGGCATAAAGGCATTACATAAAGTGCAAAGCCAGGAAAAAAAATTAAGGACGGTCATCCATAGACCCCTGAAAGGCAACAACTGGCAGGCCTCATTCAAATATTTTAAAAGTGTACTTGCTGTACTCATACACTCATAAAGGCTTTGTACAAAGCCAAAAAAATATAAGGATTGTCATCCATGGACCCGAAAGGCAACAACTGGCAGGCCCCATTCAAATATTTTAAAAGTGTAGTTACTATACTACTACAGTCATAAAGGCTTTGCACAAAGTACAAAGCCATGAAAAAATTATAAGGACGGTCATCCAAAGACCCTTGAAAGGCAACAACTGGTAGGCCTCATTCAAATATTTTAAAAGTGTATTCCCTGTACTTGTACCACATACATGGGACAGATACAGCCACACCATGACCAGACCACATAGTGGCCGAATAATTCCACATACAAGGAACAAACACCACCACACCATGACCACACCACATGGTGACCGAATAATACCACATACAAGAGACGAATACCGCCACACCATGACCAGATCACATAGTGACCGAATAATACCACATACAAGAGACAAATACCACCACACCATGACCAGACCACATATTACCACCACTTAGTGATCGAATAACACCACCATCAATTTTCCAGCCAAGACTCGTCTCTGCAGAAAATAAGAAACAGTCATCAGCAGCTGATAGCTTCCAGAGCACATTCCCCACTTTTTTCCTGACTTCTACACTACATCAGATGAAGAAAAAATGTGATGTAGTGCCACACTGCTCAGTAACAGGATCCCCCTTTCATTCGCACCATGGAAAACAGTTTCCTAAAAAGTAAATTGAATTATAGTAGCAATCATTTCTCTAATTGGACCCTAAAGAAACTATGCTTCTCACTTGTCACCATAAACTAATAAAGTATGTTCCTCATTCTGACCCCCAAAACAGTAATTGGCACTCTTTATTTTATAATATGCCCCAGCCTGGCCTCCCTATATCTCTTGTCCAGCCTGACCCCATTTGTGCATCCTGGTCCCCCAGATATCCATCCTGACACCTATATGTCCATCCTGGCCCCAATATGTCCATCCTGGCCCCTCATATATCCATCCTAACCCCCCATATATCCATCCTAACCCCCATATATCCATTCTGGCCCCCATATATCCATCCTGTACCCTCCTTGTATTCATTGTAAACCCCCATATATCCATTCTGGCCCCTCCATATATCCATTCTGGGCCCCCATATATCCATCCTGGCCTCCAAAATATTCATCCTAGCCCCCTCCGTATATTCACTCTGCCCTCCCCATATATCCATCCTGACCCCCCATATATCCATCTTGACCCCAATATATCCATACTGGCCTCCAATATATCCATTCTGTCCCCCAATATATCCATCCTGGCCCCCCATATATCCATCCTGGCCCCTCCATATATCTATCCTGGCCCCCAATATATCTATCCAGGCCCACCATATATCCATCTTGGCCCACCATATATTCATCTTGGCCTCTCCATATATCCATCTTGGCTCCCCCATATATTTATTTATACCCCCATATATCCATCCTGGCTCCCCCATATATTTATTCTTACCCTCATATATCCATCCTGGCCCCGCATACTGTGCCTCCCTGCAGAGTAACGGGACCCCCCTTTCATTCGCACCATAGAAAACAGTTTCCTAAAAAGTAAATTGAATTATAGTAGTAATCATTTCCCTAATTGGACCCTAAAGAATCTATGCTTCTCACTTGTCACCATAAACTAATAAAGTGTGTTCCTCATTCTGGCCCCCAAAACAGTAATTAAGTCCCTCATCATGGCCCCCTTTATTTAATAATTTAATCTAGCCTGGCACCCTTTGTTTTATAACATGCCCCAGCCTGGCCCCCTATATCCCTTGTCCAGCTTGACCTCATATGTCCATCCTGGCCCCTCATATATCCATCCTAACCCCCCATATTTCCATCCTAACCCCCATATATCCATCCTGGCCCCCATATATCCATCCTGGTCACTCCTTGTATCCATCATAAACCCCCCCATATATCCATCCTGGCCCCTCCATATATCAATTCTGGCCCCCCATATATCCATCCTGGCCCCAATATATTCATCCTAACCCTCTCCATATATTCACTCTGGGCCCTCCATATATACATCCTGGCTCCCCCTATATCCATCCTGACCCCCATATATCCATACTGGCCTCCAATATATCCATTCTGTCCCCCTCAATATATCCATCCTGTCCCCCCATATATTCATCCTGGCCCCCCAATATATCTATCCTGGTCCACCATATATCCATCTTGGCCCCCCATATATTCATCTTGGCCTATCCATATATCCATCCTGGCTCCCCCATATATTTATTCATACCCCCATATACCCATTCTGGCTCCCCCATATATTTATTCTTACCCCCATATATCCATCCTGGCGCCCATATATCCATCCTGACCTTCTACATATCCATCCTAACCCCCTATATATCCATCCTGGCCCCTCCATATATCCATCCTGACCCCCATATATCCATCCTGGCCCCCAATATATCCATCCTGTCCTCCAACATATCCATCTTTGCCCCCCACATATCCATCCTGGCACCCCATATATCCATCCTGCCCCTCCATATATCCATCCTGGCCCCCCATATATATATATATCAAGGCCCCCCTATATATCCATCCTGGCCCCCATATATCCATTCTGGTATCCAATATATCCACCCTGGCCCCCCCATATATCCATCCTGGTCCCTCCATATATCCATCCTGGTCCCCCCATATATCCATCCTGGCCTCCAATATATACATCATGGCTTCCAATATATCCATCCTGCCCCCATATATCCATCCTCGCCCCCCATATATCCATCATGCACCCTCCTTATATCCATCCTGGCCTCAAATATCCATCCTGGCATCCCCTAGATATCCATCCTGGCCCACCCATATATCCATCCTGGCCCCTCCAAATATCTATCCTGGCATCTCCATATATCCATCCTGACACCCATATATCCATCCTGGACCCCCATATATTCATCCTTGCCCCCATACATCCATCCCAACCGCCCATATATCCATCCTTACCCCCCATATATAATTACTGGCCCCTCCACATATCTATCCTGGCCCCCATATATCCATCCTGACCCCAATATGTCCATCATGGCCCCCCATATATCCATCCTAACCCCCCATATATCCATCCTGTCCCTCCATATATCCATCCTGGCCCCCCCATATACAGTGGGTAAAAAAAGTATTTAGTCACCCACCAATTGTGCAAGTTCTCCCACTTTAAAAGTTTAGAGAGGCCTGCAATTCACATCATAGGTAGACCACAACTATGAGAGTCAAAATGAGAAATCAAATCCAGAAAATCACCTTGTCTGATTTGGCAAAATTTATTTTGAAAATTATGGTGGAAAATAAGTATGTGGTCATTAACAAAAGTTCATCTCAATATTTTGCTACATAGCCTTTGTTGGCAATGACAGAGCTCAAATGTTTTCTATAAGTCTTCACAAGGTTGGCACACACTGTTGGTGGTATGTTGGCCCATTCCTTCATGCAGATCTCCTCTAGAGCAGTGATGTTTACCGAAGGAAGAGGATTAATAAAGGGGCACATTGGCACATTGATCCCAGGAAGGGGATCTTGATTGGGCACATCAACCCCAATAAGGGGACAAGGATGGCACACATAAACCCCAGGAAGGGGACTAGGATGGCATACATTATTCCTAGGAAGGGGACAAGTATGGGTCACTTTGGCCAAACTATCGACTAATACCTCCCATATTTTTGTATATTTTCTGAACTTTATTTTTCAGGGTGCAGCCGGGCCCATTTGGGCTTGTAAACTGTGGTCTCTGTTCACATGGAATGCATTTGGATAGCGCTGGGCAGACCGCCTGATCAGATAGTATAGGCTGTTAACCAGGATGCCGTGCATTACGTATATGAGAACAGCACCCCATACAAGCCTCTATTGTGAAATAATATACGTGAATGGTTTTCTCATCGGTATTTTTGCACCTGTGTTGCTGGAGTTGATGTGCCCCATTCTTGGACCCTTATTGGGATTAATGTGCCCTTTTCCTGGTACTGATCACCTTCTTTGGGTTAATGTACTCCATCCAAGTTCCCTTCCTAGAGATAATGTGCCACATTCTGATCACATTCCTGAGGTTAATGTGCCCTGTTCTATAGCACATAAAAAACAAAATAAATATTATTCTCAACTATACCGCACACTTCGAAACCACACACAGTCCTTTTCTATATCTGGAGCAGGAGTCGGCAACTGGCTTTGGCGTCCCCACCATGGTGTATGACGTCACTTCTATGCTCCCCCAGTCGTGGGCACACCTACATCCACTGTGTACCCTGCATTGCAATACATCTCAGCAGAATGTGCGTCCTCAGACTTACATGCATCTGAAACAGCGTTGACGTTAGTGGGCACCCTCCATCTTTAAGCTGCAGTGCAGGAGTTGAGATTGTTGTATGCTTTGCTAACCCTGAGTTCACTTGCTGTAGAGGTATTAGGAATATGGTTTATGTTTTGATATTCAATGAAAGACTGTTATTCTAAGAAAACTTAATGTATACCGCAAATGTCTGGCTGTGTTTTAATAGAAAGTAGCAACAGAAAAAGAGGTTGCCCAGGATTTTTTTTGCTATGGTCCTAAAAAGTAACAGGCAAGTAATTGATAACTATCTACCTGTTCTATGTGGCGCTGGATCTCACGTTTCTCACAGTGAATTTTCATGGTGATCTGCACTGCGGTGAACTCAGTGACTTTTCCTCATGGTGCTGAGGTCACTGCAGTTTAGCCCGGCTGGAAATGCAGCCTCAGTGACCAGCGGTAACCTAGATGGTGTCACCACTGGTCACTGCTGCAGTCTCAGCAGCTCATTCACCAGTAGTTCACAGCCTGGACAGTCGCATATTGGCACCATCCAGGTTGAAAAGTATTAATCCCCAGACATGGATTAAGGCATGGGACAGAACGTCGGACAGGTGAGGGATATTGTTGTTTTTTTTACTTCTGTTTTATTACAGGAGATGAGGGCTTCAATGGAATGGGCTTTAGGTGAGTATAACTGTGTTTGTTATTTTTAAATAAAAATGGAAAAGTGTGTTTTGTTTTGATTTCAAATAAAGAACTTTATACCTATGTCTTTATTTACAATATAACTATAGGATTAGTAATGGATAGGTATCTCATAGACGCCTCTTCATTAGTAATCTGTGGGTTTGATTTCACCAGATAATACAAAGGTGACATCAACCCCACAAATATTACCCCACTTGCCACCGCTACAGGGCAAATGGGAAGAACTGGGAAAAGCGCCCGAATAAACGCATCTACCATGCTGAGAATACCAGCCCATAGGTGTTTGCTTTAGTAAGGCTGGTTGTCAAAAATTGGGGGATCCCACGCCAGTTTTTTAAACTATTTATTTATCTATCGTAAAGGCAGCGGCTGATGAATACTCCCATCATCCACCGCCTGCTCTCACTGTTATTAGTGGCAGCAGGTATAGACTGATGGGAGTAATAGTCTGATCAGTCGCTGCCTGCTCTCGCTGTTCTCACTTGAATATAACTCCCATCGTTCTTCCCTGCTCGCGCTGATCGCAGGCAGAGCAGGGGAGAATTATGTGACCCATCTTTAACATCCAGCGCCGGGGAACAGCGCTAACTGCACCAATGCTTCCCTGGCTCCAGTACATGTGGTGCTGATGCGGCACATGGGGGCACGCAGTTGCCACACGTGTGCCGCAAGT
Organism: Ranitomeya variabilis; assembly: GCF_051348905.1. NCBI lineage: Eukaryota > Metazoa > Chordata > Amphibia > Anura > Dendrobatidae > Ranitomeya > Ranitomeya variabilis. The sequence continues at coordinate 139,586,879 of NC_135236.1, forward strand.
ATTAAACAGACACGTATATATCCGGTACTGGAAATTTCAGAACTTGTGAAACCACCCTAAAGTGTATGGGTACCTATACTATTAATTAGCGCTTTGTGTGATTATATCATTATTAGTAGTGGTGGAGGTTTGGCAATAAGAATTAAATAATTGCACATGAAGTCCCTACATATCCATGTGCTGCTGTATAAATGTTTGAAAAATCCTCAGTATGCTTCTGTATGAAACTAAAGAAATACAAAACTACGTACAGTATTGTGCTATACTCATATATATGTGCTATACTACTGCTCAAAATAACAGTAAGTTTTAATAAGTAGTTGTAAAGATTAAATTTGCAATGGAAAATAAATACATTTTCATCATTCTTATTTCCTTCTCGACATTGGTTAAATTGGATTTAAAAAACATGTACAGTATAATTCTATGTTAAAGTAGATACTGTATACCTGAAACATTAACTGAAAAAATCTGCAAGACAATGCTGACAACCTGCCAAAGACTCCACATTGATAATAGATGCAATAGGGTTAATATAAGCATATAGTCAGTTGTCTGCACATCCTCAGCCTGATAATGAAGCATGAGGAAAACCAATTAATACTATTCACAAATCGTTCATTCCAGACTGGCATTAACTGACAGGAAGGTGCTTTACTTACTGTGAATTAAACCCATTCCTGGGGGAGTTTGGCAAGAGACAATGCAGCCAAGTATTTAATTTCTTGTTGTGTTAGTTCAGATTGGATGGGGTATTGATAAAGCGTTGTCAATAGCCTCGTTGAGAAGCTCTATTTGCACATAAATAGATTGACTGTTGTTTAATAGACATATAATTGTTGACAGATACTATTCAGAGCAGCATGCACAGATCCACAGGAGACATAAAGAGAGAATACAGAAGTCACACAAGTTTCTCTGACAAAATATAGGTCTCCTGAATGAAGTTACTACCTTCCCTAAATCAGCAAATGAGAACAGATACCCCATTATTTAATCTAGTCTCTGTCATCTTTCCAATATCTTCTCAAATCTGATTAGCACCTGCTCCCTATGAGCATAAAATACAGTAGTTGTTCACCTCATGGCCGCCAATAATAAGTAGAAACTTTACAGCAGGGGTACAGTTAGCAGCTGCTAGACTCTGTGTGTCACTTCTACCAAAGGTTAAAACAAAGGAATAAGATAATAATAATGATATGAATAAATTATAAGATTCCTATCTCCAAAATCAACATAGAAGAGGGACTTGTAGCCTACATATGTAAGACTGTGGATATTGGACCAATCGACTATGACCACCATTCTATATACAAATACACCACAAACTTAAATGTGTTTTATTGGGATTTTATGCAATATATCAACCAAAGTAGCAAATATTTCTGAAGTGTAAAGGAAATGATGCATACTAAATATTTTCAAAATATAAATCTCAAAATTGAAACATGCATTTGTATTCACCCCTCCTCTTGTCTGATACTCCTAAAATCCTGAGTAACTAATTGCTTCCATAAGTCACATAATTAGAAAATTGAGTTCACCTGTGTGTAATTTATTCTCAGTATTACTACAGTTGTTTTGTGAAGGCCTCAGAGGTTTGTTTGAGAAAGTTAGGTACCAAACAACATCATGAAAACCAAGGAGCACACCAGACAGGTCAGGGATAAAGTTGTGGAGAAGAGTTAAGCTCTGAAGATCTCATGGAGCACTGTTCAATCCATCATTCAAAAATGGAAAGAGTCTGGCCCAACTACAAACCTACCAAGACATGGCCGTCCACCTAAACTGAAAACTCAAGGAAAGAGAGAAGCCGCTAAGATGCCCATGGTCACGCTGGAGAAGCTGCAGAGATCCACAGATCAGGTGTGAGAATCTGTCCACTGGACAGTTATTAGTCGTATGCTACACAAATATGGTCTTTATGAAAGAGTTACAAGAAAGAAGTCATTTTTAAAAGCAAGCCATAAAAAGTTCAATTTCCAGTCTGGAAAAAGCCATCTAGGGGACACAGCTAGCATGTAGAAGAAGGGGCTCTGGTCAGATGAGACCAAAGTAGAACTTTTTGGTCTAAATCAGTGATGAGCGAGTGTACTCGTTGCTCGGGTTTTCCCGAGCACGCTCGGGTGACTTCCGAGTATTTATGACTGCTCGGAGATTTAGTTTTCATCACGGCAGCTGAATTATTTACAGCTACTAGCCTGCTTGATTACATGTAGGGATTCCCTAGCAACCAGGCAACCCCCACATGTACTCAGCCTGAGTAGTAGCTGTAAATCATTTTTCAGCCTCTAGATGACCAAAGCTGATAGACTCCAAAATACTTTCAGCAGCAACTGCAGCGAGAGGTGCTCCTAATACAAATGTACATCAAAATTTTCAGATTTATAGAAAAAATGCAGAAAAGTTCATGCGGTATGAACACTCTTTCAAGGCAGTGTATATATATATATATATATATAATATAAAGCTGAATGTGTGTGTGTATGTGTGTGTGTATGTGTGTATGTCCGGGATTGGCATCTGCACCGTCGCAGCTACAGCCACAAAATTTTGCACAGTCACATGTCTGGACCCTAAGAGCTTCATAGGCTATGTTGTGAGGCGAAATTTTAACCCCAAGCGTTCCAATTCACCAAACAATTTTGCCCCTATCTACATAATGGGGAAAAAGTGAAAGGAAAACTGTTGGAGGCAAATTGACAGCTGCCAGATGTACAGTTAGGTCCATATATATTTGGACAGAGACAACATTTTTCTCATTTTGGTTATAGACATTACCACAATGAATTTTAAACAAAACAATTCAGATGCAGTTGAAGTTCAGACTTTCAGCTTTCATTTGAGGGTATCCACATTAAAATTGGATGAAGGGTTTAGGAGTTTCAGCTCCTTAACATGTGCCACCCTGTTTTTAAAGGGACCAAAAGTAATTGGACAGATTCAATAATTTTAAATAAAATGTTCATTTCTAGTACTTGGTTGAAAACCCTTTGTTGGCAATGACTGCCTGAAGTCTTGAACTCATGGACATCACCAGATGCTGTGTTTCCTCCTTTTTGATGCTCTGCCAGGCCTTCACTGCGGTGGTTTTCAGTTGCTGTTTGTTTGTGGGCCTTTCTGTCTGAAGTTTAGTCTTTAACAAGTGAAATGCTGCTCAATTTGGTTGAGATCAGGTGACTGACTTGGCCATTCAGGAATATTCCACTTCTTTGCTTTAATAAACTCCTGGGTTGCTTTGGCTTCATGTTTTGGGTCATTGTCCATCTGTAGTATGAAACGACGACCAATCAGTTTGGCTGCATTTGGCTGGATCTGAGCACACAGTATGGCGGCTCTGAATACCTCAGAATTCATTCGGCTGCTTCTGTCCTGTGTCACATCATCAATAAACACTAGTGACCCAGTGTCACTGGCAGCCATGCATGCCCAAGCCATCACACTGCCTCCGCCGTGTTTTACAGATGATGTGGTATGCTTTGGATCATGAGCTGTACCAAGCCTTCGCCATACTTTTCTCTTTCCATCATTCTGGTAGAGGTTGATCTTGGTTTCATCTGTCCAAAGAATGTTCTTCCTGAACTGTGCTGGCTTTTTTAGATGTTTTTTAGCAAAGTCCAGTCTAGCCTTTTTATTCTTGACACTTATGAGTGGCTTGCACCGTGCAGTGAACCCTCTGTATTTACTTTCATGCAGTCTTCTCTTTATGATAGATTTGGATATTGATACGCCGACCTCCGGGAGAGTGTTGGTCACTTGGTTGGCTGTTGTGAAGGGGTTTCTCTTCACCATGGAGATTATTCTGCGATCACCCACCACTGTTGTCTTCCGTGGGTGCCCAGGTCTTTTTGCATTGATGAGATCACCAGTGCTTTCTTTCCTTCTCAGGATGTATTAAACTGTACATTTTGCCACTCCTAATATTGTAGCAATTTCTCGGATGGGTTTTTTCTCTGTTTTCACAGCTTAAGAATGGCTTGTTTCACCTTCATGGAGAGCACTTTTGACCGCATGTTTACTTCACAGCAAAACCTTCCAAATGCAAGCACCACACCTCAAATCAACTCCAGGCCTTTTATCTGCTTAATTCAGAATGACATAATGAAGGGATTGCCCACACCTGTCCATGAAATAGCCTTGGAGTCAATTGTCCAATTACTTTTGGTCCCTATAAAAAAACAGGGTGGCACAGGTTAAGGAGCTGAAACTCCTAAACTCTTCATCCAATTTTAATATGGATACCCTCAAATGAAAGCTAAAAGTCTGAACTTCAACTGCATCTGAATTGTTTTGTTTAAAATTAAATTGTGGTAATGTCTATAACCAAAATGAGAAAAATGTTGTCTCTGTCCAAATATATATGGACCTAACTGCATATACTGTACAGTTGCTAAGGTGGGGCCCCGACATGGGATACTCACCACACACGGGAATATGAACACACACACAAAATGCGCCACACACTACCACGTGCTTGAACACATATCACCCTCAGCACACATTTCACCACACATATACCAACCTCGCCACATAAAAGTCGAAGCACAAAAGTCGCCGCTCAAAACTCGCCATGCGCAAAACTCGCCACATGCAAAACTAGGCTCACGCAAAACTTGCCACACGTGCAAAACTCACCTCATGGAAAACTCGCCACACGCAAAACTTGCACACGCGGAAAAATTGCCACATGCACAAAAGTTGCAACACATGCAAAAGTTGCCTCACACAAAACTTGCACATACTCAAAACGCACCACACATAAAACTCGCCACGTGCAAAACTCGCCATGCGCAAAATTTGCTGCACACAACTTGCTACACTAACCTGTCACATGCAACTCGACACACAAAAAGTTGCTACACGCATGTCGCCACACAAAACTCATCTCACAAAAGTCGCTACATGCATGTCGCCACACGCAACTCAACATACACAACTTGACACATGAAACTCGCCCTAAAACACACACAAGTCTGGTATTATCCTTCAAAAATAAAAATCTGATTAATAAGCAGACAAACTACAAGAGCAACAACTGTACCATGTAGGAAATACGGCAGCTGTCAGTCACATGACCTGTCTATTATGTGTATGTGTGAGCTAATATATACTGCCAGGGGAAAGGGCTTCCTGTTGGCTGGGGATTTATCAGGCTGCCAATTTAGCTTACAAATACTGAGGTAAAAATACTGAGCAAATAATGTGTGAACGAGGTCTAATACAGGAGGAGATGACACACAGGTATATACTATATACAGGGGAGATGACACACACATATATACTATATACAGGGGAGATGACACACAGGTATATACTATATACAGGAAGAGATGACATACAGGTATATACTATATACAGGAGGAGATGACACACTGATATATACTATATACAGGAGGAGATGACATACAGGTACATACTATATACTGGAGATGACAGGTATATGCTATATACAGGAGCAGATGACACACAGGTATATACTACATACAGGAGGAGATGACTTACAGGTACAGTATATACTATATACAGGAGGAGATGACATACAGGTACAGTATATACTATATAAAAGAGGAGATGACACATAGGTATATAGAGGAGGAGATGACATACAGCAGGTATATACTATATAGAGGGGAGATGACATACAGGTATATACTATATACAGGAGATGACATACAGGTATATACTATATATAGGAGGAGATGACATACAGGTATATAGTATATACAGAAGAGATGACATACAGGTATATTTTATATACAGGAGGAGATGACACATAGGTATATACAATATACAGGAGAAGATGACATACAGCAGGTATATGCTATTTACAGGGGAGATGACATACAGGTATATACTATATACAGGAGATGACATACAGGTGTATACTATATATAAGGGAGATGACAAACATGTATATACTGAGGGGAAAATGAGAGGTGTGAGGTGAAATGAGGGGTGTGAGGTGAAAGTGAAAAGGTATGAGTGCAAAATGAGGGGAGTGAGGGAAAATAGTGGAGTGATCGGAAAATGACAGATGTGAGGTCGAAATGACAAGTGTTAGGGGGTATGAGAGGAGTGAGGAGGGAATGAGAGGAGTGAGGGGGAAAATAAGAGGTGTAAGGGAGAAAATGAGAGATGTGAGGGGGAAAATGAGAGGCGTCATGGGAAAATAAGAGAAGTGAGGTGCTATAACTAACCACAGATATTTACTATGCCCAGGCAACGCTGGGCTCTTCAGCTAGTATATATATATATATATATATATATATATATATATATATATATATATAGTGGGGAAAATAAGTATTTGATACACAGCCGATTTTGTAAGTTTTCCCACCTACAAAGAATGGAGAAGTCTGTAGTTTTTATCATAGATGCACTTCAACTGTGAAGGACACAATCTTAAATAAAAACAAGAAAATCACATTGTATGATTTTTACATAATTAAATTGCATTTTATTGCATGAATTAAGTATTTGATACAGTATTGTATGATCATACAAACGTTTTGGTTATATTTACATGTGCGGAGCTCAGTGCATTAAACGAGCGTGATTGACAATATTGAAGTAATTTGTGTCTTGTTTCCTGGCCTCTTTACACAGGATGATGAAGAATACTCATAATACACCATAACTACTGCAGGACCTTATAACACACCTCAGCTGCTGCAAAACCTTATAATACACCTTAGCTGCTGCAGATCCTCATAATATCCCTGAGCTGCTGCAGAACATCACAGTACACCTCAGCTGCTATTGTAGCTTTAAATTGATAGACTGGCTATTCTTCCCACATTGAATCATTACATGGTGATCTGCAGAGAGCAGTGATTCCATGAAACGCATGAGGCTTTCAGTGTTTTTTGTACAGAATAAGGAACCTGACAACTGGTTCCTACTGCACGGTCCCCAAGCCATAAATCAGATATTGGCTCTGTTATTGCCGCATTTCCGAGAAAACAAACATGTAATATCCGTCTGGAGATGATGAAATCAGCGGCTTCTCCTTGCTCTGCTACCCCAGACAGCAGCTCCCACTGTGTTTGTATAGTACTTCTGAAAGTTGTCATGGACATGGCGAATCCTAAAGTAGGTGTGTAATACTGTATATGCTTTCACTCTTTTTGCTGATTCAAGCGGTCACGTGATCACTCACGTGCCATTTGTAGTTTCATGGTCATGTGCTTCTCTCAACTGGATATGAGAGTGATGATGTCATGTGTGACATAACAACCAAACCCGGGAACGTGAATGCCGACACCTCTGTAACGGTGTCGGCAAAAGAAGTGAGTATAGGGGTTTTTATTAGTGTTGAGCATTCCGATACCGCAAGTATCGGGTATCGGCCGATATTTGCGGTATCGGAATTCCGATACCGAGATCCGATACTTGCCGCATATCGGATACCGGAATCGGAAGTTCTCAATTCAAACAGCACGAATTCAGCCAATGAGGACTGATTACAAGTGTGGGCACATCCTGTTCAGCATGGTGGGCATGAAACTACTGGCAAGGCTGTGATTGGCTGCTGAAATGATGTCATGATGCAGTTTAAAAGTCGCTGGCGCCATTTTGGGCTCACTCTGCTGTGAATTCAGTTAGGCATAGGATGCTGTGTTCTGACTGAGGGCCAGTTGAGATAGCGATTTGCTTCTTTGTGCTTTTCCCAGGCTAATTTAGCAACCGCTGTGTGTTCACCTTGCTTTTGCCTTGCAGCGCTGTTTTCACAGCGATCTGCAAGGTCTCTGTGTGTGTGTGTGTGAGTGAGTGCAGCCCACTCTGTAGTCTGTGTGCAGCCATAGCCGGTTGTATCCAGCTCAGGGTGGTTCACTGACTCATACAGTTCTATCCATTCCATTGTCCTTTTTTGCGAATAGTGCAGCCCACTGCACATTTTTTCAAATAATTCCTATTAGTGGCTTTCCACCCGTATCCAGCTAAATTGTGGAAAAACACTACATAGGATAACGTAGAGGAGGTTTTTGGGGCCTTGCAGCGCCGTGTACGGCTGTCTGCACGGTCTCCATGTGAGTGCAGCTCGCCCTGTAGTCTGTGTGCAGCCACAGCTGGTTGTATCCAGCTCAGGGTGGTTCACTGACTCATACAGTTCTAGCCATTCCATTGTCCTTTTTTGCAAATAATGCAGCCCGCTGCACATTTTTTCAAATAATTCCTATTAGTGGCTTTCCACCCGTATCCAGCTAAATTGTGGAAAAACACTACATAGGATAACGTAGAGGAGGTTTTTGGGGTCTTGCAGCGCCGTTTACGGCTGTCTGCACGGTCTCCGTGTGAGTGCAGCTCGCCCTGTAGTCTGTGTGCAGCCACAGCCGGTTGTATCCAGCTCAGGGTGGTTCACTGACTCATACAGTTCTAGCCATTCCATTGTCCTTTTTTGCAAATAGTGCAGCCCGCTGCACATTTTTTCAAATAATTCCTATTAGTGGCTTTCCACCCGTATCCAGCTACATTGTGGAAAAACACTACATAGGATAACGTAGAGGAGGTTTCTGGGGCCTTGCAGCGCCGTTTTCGGCTGTCTGCACAGTCTCCGTGTGAGTGCAGCTCGCGCTGTTGTCAGTTCAGCCCCCAAAAAATAAATAAGTAATAAAGTTCACCGAACACACCACTTTACAGTTGTGTAGGCCACATTAGCTCATATTAAAGTCTAGTCCACACTTAAGAAAATTAGTGTTTCTTATACCTGTTAGGAGCTGTTCAGGAATAAGCACACTAAGCCGTTAGTACTTTTCTGCTTATCTTTATCAGTCAACCAAGATGAAGAAGGCAGGGAGTAAGGCACGTGGGCGTGGGCGCGGTGCAGGGAGAGGACGTGGGGATTCTGTGCCTGCTGCGGGCACCGGTGAGTCATCATCACCCAGTTTCAGCAGGGGACAGTCCTTCATGCGCATCTTTGTCTGAGAGCGCCGTACACCGCTGCTGCGTGAAGACCAAATTGAAGCCGTTGTCGGATGGATGGCAGCTAACGCATCGACTTCAATTAGTGCCACATCCTCTCAGACACAGAGCACTGGAGAGCACCCATCTGTCTCTTCGCCACCTGCCAAATTGCCCAGGCAGACAGATAGCCCAGGACAGGAGCCGTCTCTACTTCTGTTCTCTGAATCTCTTGGCTTTGAAACAGGGGGCCAGCCAAGCAACATTGGAGAAATGGAAGAAGAGGCAGTGTGCAGTGATGCCCAACAGCTTTTTCTCTCTGAGTCTGAAGAGGCGGGTGGGCCAGTGCCTCCGGTCACCACACCGCAGAACGCATCCGCTGATGACACTCAGGTGCCACTTTCTGGTGCGTGCTGTGCTGCTGAGACTACCCAGGAGGAGCAGTTGGTGGCAGAGGGTAGTGTAGATGATGAGGTCCTTGACCCATCGTGGCGTGAGGGACAGGAAGGTGGTGGGAGCAGCTCTGAGGAAGAGATTCCCCAAACGGGCAAAAGAGGGAGAGGGAGGGGGAAGACTGCGGATCCTGTAGCCTCCACTTTGGCACCCGTTAGGAGCATGTCTCTTCCAAAAGCCAAAAAGGGCGCTCCCAAGATTTGCAGTGCCTGGTCCTTTTTTGACACAGTTGCAGATGACATTTGCTATGTCAAATGCAAGGTGTGTCATCATAAAATCAAAAGAGGGAAAAATGTCAGCAACCTCAATACCTCCAACATGTGGAAACATGTGCTGACCAGGCACGCGGCGGAGTTACAAAAACACACTGAAGACCTAGGCCAACCAACAGCGGCAGCTACCACCTCTTCAGCTCATGTTGCCTCTTCCTCCAGCTCACACACAGCTGGTTCGGCTGCCTCCCAGGATCGCCATGGAAGAACCTCTGGCACTGTTGTCCAGAGACCCACTGTAATTCCACCCGCAGCACCACGTTCCCAGTCATCCTCACACTCCCAGCCCAGTCTACAGCCATCGGTAGTACAGGCATGGGAGAAAGGGCGGCCTTTCTCGGCAAACCACCCATGAGCACAGGCTCTGACTGCAGGCATTGCCAAACTTCTGTCACTGGAAATGCTGTCATTCAGGCTGGTGGAGACTGACAGCTTCCATGACTTGATGTCATTGGCAGTCCCACAGTACAATGTGCCCAGCCGCTTTTATTTCAGCAGGCAAGCCGTCCCTGCCCTGCACAAGCATGTGGAGGGACACATAAAACACGCGCTACTGAACGCCATCAGTAGCAAGGTCGACCTCACCACCGATGCGTGGACCAGTCACCATGGACAGGGTCGATACCTTTCCCTCACTGCCCATTGGGTTAATGTTGTTGAGCCGGGTACAGATCGTGCGAGTGGCGCAGGACGTGTCCTGCCCACTCCAAGGATTGCAGGAATCCAGTCTGTATGCATTGACTCCTCCTCTTACACAAGTTCCTCAGAATCATCGCTGCAGGAGCCGTCACAGTCCACCTCCACATGGACCCGTGAACGTTTACCTGTTACGACCGACATGAGCACAGCCGTGGCCAAACGTCAACAGGCCGTCTTGAAATTAATTTCTTTGGGGAATCGAAGCCACACAGCGCAGGAGCTCTGGAATGCCATCAAGCAGGAGAGCATTGTGTGGTTTGTGGCAGCGAATCTCCAGCCAGGCATGGTAGTGTGTGATAATGGCCGAAATCTGGTGGCAGCTCTGGGCCTCGGCAACCTCACTCACATCCCATGTCTGGCACATGTGCTCAACTTGGTCGTGCAGAGTTTTTTGAGGGACTATCCGGATCTTGATGCACTGCTGCACAAGGTCCACCTAGAGTGTGCTCACTTGCGGTGTTCCAGCACGGCAAAATCGCGCATTGCGGCTCTGCAGCGCCAATTCCGCCTTCCGGAACATCGCATCATATGTGACCTACCTACCAGGTGGAATTCCACGTTACATATGTTGGGGCGGTTGTGTGAGCAGCAGCAAGCAGTAATGGAGTACCAGCTGCATCAGGCGCAAAGAAGTCGCACTCCGCGCCGTTCAGACTTCACAACCACAGAGTGGGCCACTATGAAGGACGTCTGCCAGGTTTTGCATCCCTTCGATTATTCCACGCGGATGGCGAGTGCAGATGATGCACTAGTCAGCATGACTGTCCCCCTTATCTGCCTGCTTGAAAAATCACTGCAAGCGCTAAGGGATGATGTTGTGGAAGAGGTGGAGGATGAGGATTCACCATTTCCATCATCTTCTGGACAGTCAGCGCCACGTGGTTCCTCACAAAAGCGTAGGCAGGGGACACTTTGTGAGGAGGATGAGGAGGAGTCAATGGAGGAGGAAGACATCGTTCCAGAGGAGGGAGTTACACAATTGTCCAGTAGTCAGTGTGTACAGCGAGGGTGGGGTGATGACGAGCGGGCAGAAATCACGCCTCAAGCAGGGGACAGCGCTTCTTGGCCAGTTGGCAGTCTGCAGCACATGGTTGATTACATGTTGCAGTGCCTGAGAAACGACCGCCGCATTGCCCACATTCTCAACATGTCTGATTATTGGGTGTTCACCCTCCTCGATCCTCGCTACCGGGACAACGTACAAAGCCTCATCACACCGTTGAACCAGGAGCGTAAAATGCGGGAGTACCAAGACACACTGGTGAAGTCCATCATCTTCTCCAGTCCAACTGAGAGAAGTGCTGCTAGTGCTTTACAAAGCAGCTCAGTGCGTCCAGGCAGTGGAGGAGGCTCTGCACAAAGAGGGAGCAGAAGCAGTGCCTCTGCCCAAGGCAAGACCAGTATGGCCCAACTGTGGCACAGTTTTTTGTGCCTGCCACAAATGTCTACACCATCACAGACGGCTCCAGTCAGCAGGAGGCAACGGTTCCGTCAGATGGTGACAGACTACATGTCTTGTCCTCTTGCTGTACTCCCAGACGGCTCTTCCCCTTTCAAGTTTTGGGTCTCTAAGCTGGATACATGGCCAGAGCTAAGCCAGTATGCATTGGAGGTGCTGTCTTGCCCTGCGGCCAGTGTATTATCGGAACGTGTCTTTAGTGCTGCAGGTGGTGTACTAACTGACCGTCGCATGCGACTATCCTCCGATAACGTTGACCGGCTTACTTTCCTGAAAATGAACAAGGCCTGGATCTCGCAGGAATTTGCCACTCCTCTTCCTGATTAAATAATTGGGTGACTGTCTACAGTATCCAGGTCTCCTGTTGTGTTCATCTTTCTACCTCCTGAACTGTAATTCCTGGGCTCCAACACCGCCAGTTGAGGCTCAGAAGTGCCGTCTGCACAGTCAAAACATATGACCCAGTGTTATTGGGTGTCAGTAACGTCAGCTGATCCCCAGCTGTGTAGCCGGCAATGTGTCCTGCGACCGCCACGCTGACACAACAACTGAAATGTAAGGGAACCTGTCCCCCCCCCAGGCGTTTGTTACTGAAATAGCCACCTTGTGCAGCAGTATTGCTGCACAAGGAAAAGGTAACTCTTTTTGTTTAGCTCCTTGCACAGGCAGAACTTAACACTTTTAAAGTGTGTCCACTGATACCGTAAAACCATCCCGGAGGTGGGACTTTCCTTTGTAATGTGATGCAGCACACCCGTCATTCCTACCCCCTTAGCGCCGTGCGCCGCCTCCTCCGCGTTGTTTAATTCTGTCCCGGAGCCAGCGCTGTTATGTTATCCCTTGGCCAGGCACACTTTGCGGTGCCCGTCTTCTGACATCATTTGTTGTCAGGCTGGCTGCGCCTGTGCGGCCGCGCTGGCCGAGATCCCGCCTCGCAGTGTCTTCTGATTTAATCACACTGCGGGCCTGGGATCCATGGGCATGCGCAGTGCATATCTTCACCTCAGTCTGCTGTCACTCATCTCCCTCCGCCTTCTTCAGACTGTACGCCATCAGCTGATCCCTAATAGCATGCCACGGCCATGACACCGCACAGTCTGAAGAAGCCGGAGGGAGGGGAGTGAGAGGCGAGGATATGCACTGCGCATGGCCACGGATCCCAGGCCCGCGGTGGGATTACATTAGACGACACTGCGAGGCGGGATCTGGGCCAGCGCGGCCGCACAGGCGCAGCCAGCCTGACACCAAATGATGTCAGAAGATGGGCAGCGCTAAGTGTGCCTGGCCAAGGGATAACATAACAGTGCAGGCTCCGGGACAGAATCAAACAACGCTGAGGAGGCGGCGCACGGTGCCAAGGGGGTAGGAATGATGGCTGTGCTGCGTCACATTACAAAGGAAAGTCCCACCTCCGGGACAGTTTAACGGTGTGAGGGGACACATTTCATAAGTGTTTAGTTCTGTGTTTGCAAGGAGCATAATGAAAAGAGCCACCTTTTCCTTTGGCATCCTTTGTGATGCAAAAGCTGGCTCTTTCAGCTACAAACGCCTTTTGGGGGGGGGGGGGTTAAAGGTTCCCTTTTGACTTGCTCCAATCAGGCTTCAGCCTAAACGGTGTTCCTCATAAAATGCAAAGAATAGAGCGCACTACCGATACAACCTGTAATAAAGTATAAAGACGGGGTGCAAAAAAGCAGCCAAACAAAGCAGGTGCAACAAGAAAAGAAGCTGCTCAAAGAATGCACACCACACAGAATGAGGCAAAAAAATATATACTAATAACAAAAGGAATTTTTATTGACACACAACAGCTTCAAAACATGTAAAACATAATTAAAAGCAATACAAACTACAGTTGGCACATAAGCATATAACGTGTGCAAAAATGCAGAGTACAAGTCTGCAGAAACCGGTATGTATATAACAGAAGTACCTTCTGGCTCATGGAGGTAATAGCAACCAATCAGACAGGTGCACCACCCTTATATGAACCAAGAACTGTCCACCGACCCGGGAAAACCAATCAAGTGTGGGTGCTCACCTACAGGGCAAAGCCACACAATTGCAATAACGCATGGAATAACTTATGGAGTCCCGGATGGTCCTATGTCCCTAATAAGACAAATGAGCTGAACATACCCAAAGAGGGGGAGGGCAGGCACACCGGCTCCAGACGCAGACAGAGTATGTGCCAAAAAGAGAAAACGCGAGGTGGGATCTGGGCTAGCGCGGCCGCACAGGCGCAGCCAGCCTGACACCAAATGATGTCAGAAGATGGGCAGCGTTAAGTGTGCCTGGCCAAGGGATAACATACAGCGCAGGCTCCGGGACAGAATCAAACAACGCTGAGGAGGCGGCGCACGGCGCCAAGGGGGTAGGAATGATGGCTGTGCTGCGTCACATTACAAAGGAAAGTCCCACCTCCGGGACGGTTTAACGGTGTGAGGGGACACATTTCATAAGTGTGTAGTTCAGCCTTTGAAAGGAGCATAATGAAAAGAGCCACCTTTTCCTTTTGCATCATTAGTGCTGTTCAAGATGGCTCTTTCAGCAACAAACGCCTGGGGTGGGGGTTAAAGGTTCCCTTTCAACTTTCTCCAGTGCAGCCTTCGGCCTACACTCTGCTCCTCCTGCTGACCCCGGGCTCTAACACCGCCAGTTGGCACCCGGAAGTGCTAGCTGCACAGAGCCAAACACCTCGCCAATGTGTCAGTGGGGTTCAGCAACGCCAGCTCTTCCCCTGCTGTGTAGCCGGCATCGTGTCCTGCAAACGCCACGCAGACACAACAGACCTAAAACTACCTCCAGTGCAGGCTTCGGCCTACACTCTGCTTCCTCTGCTCCTCCTGCTGACCCTGGGCTCTAACACCGCCAGTTGGCGCCCGGAAGTGCTGGCTGCACAGAGCCAAACACCTCGCCAATGTGTCAGTGGGGTTCAGCAACGCCAGCTGTTCCCCTGCTGTGTAGCCGGCATCGTGTCCTGCAAACGCCACGCAGACACAACAGACCTAAAACTGCCTCCAGTGCAGGCTTCGGCCTACACTCTGCTCCCTCTGCTCCTCCTGCTGACCCTGGGCTCTAACACCGCCAGTTGGCGCCCGGAAGTGCTGGCTGCACAAAGCCAAACACTTCGCCAATGTGTCAGTGGGGTTCAGCAACGCCAGCTGTTCCCCTGCTGTGTAGCCGGCATCGTGTCCTGCAAACGCCACGCAGACACAACAGACCTAAAACTGCCTCCAGTGCAGGCTTCGGCCTACACTCTGCTCCCTCTGCTCCTCCTGCTGACCCTGGGCTCTAACACTGCCAGTTGGCGCCCGGAAGTGCTGGCTGCACAGAGCCAAACACCTCGCCAATATGTCAGTGGGGTTCAGCAACGCCAGCTGTTCCCCTGCTGTGTAGCCGGCATCATGTCCTGCAAACGCCACGCAGACACAAGAACTGAAATTGAAGGGAACCTGTCCCCCCCCAGGTGTTTGTATGTATAACAGCCACCTTGTTCAGCAGTAATGCTGCATTTGTACAAGGTGGCTCATTAAGTTACTCTCCTTGCACACGCCGAACGCAACACGTCTAAAATGTGTCTCCTGAGACCATTAAACCGTCCCTGTGGTGGGACTTTCCTTTGTAATGAAACGCTGCAACCCCCTTGGTAGCACTGCCCGTCTTCTGACATCATTGGTTGGCTGGCTGCGACTCTGAGGCCGCCCTGCCCGACACAACGCCCCTCGGTGTCTTATTTATTTTGACTGCGAGGGTGTGATTGACGGGCATGAGCAGTGCATATCTTTGCCTGTCACTCATCTCCTTCCGCCGTCTTCAGACTGTACGGCTTCATGGCCGTGGCATGCGATAAGGGATCAGCTGACGCCGCACAGTCTGTAGCAGGTGTAAGGACACGAGTGAGAGGCGAACATATTTACTGTGCAAGGCCATGAATCCCAGCCCCACAGTGTGAATTAAGGAAAAGACACTGCAGGGCTGGGATTCATGGTCAACGCGAACCGCACCGGCCAACATAAAATTATGTCAGAAGACGGGCAGCGCTAACAGCGCATGGCCAAGGGATAACACGACAGCGCAGACTCCTGTACAGCTAATAACGACGCTCAGGAGGCTGCGCCCAGCACCAAGGTGGGATTTTTGACAGCTGTGCTGCGTCTCATTAAGAAGGAAAGTCACACCTCCAAGACAGTTTGACTGTATAAGGGGCTAAATGTTATACGTGTTTCATTCAGCGTCTGCAAGATTCAAAACTTAAAGAGCAACCTTTGACTTGTGCAGCATTACAGCTGCACAAGGTGTGGCTCTTCTAGTTTGTAACACCTGAGGGGGGGTTAAAGGTTACCTTTAAAATTTGTTCAATTAGGCTTCGGCCTACACTCTGCTCCCTCTCCTCCTGCTGACCCTGGGCTCTAACACCGCCAGTTGGCACCCGGAAGTGCTAGCTGCACAGAGAAAAACACCCGCCAATGTGTCAGTGGGGTTCAGCAACGCCAGCTGTTCCCCTGCTGTGTAGCCGGCATCGTGTCCTGCAAACGCCACGCAGACACAAAGCTGCCGCCAGTGCAGGCTTCGGCCTACACTCTGCTCCCTCTCCTCCTGCTGTCCCTGGTCTATAACACTGTCAGTTAGTGCCCGGAAGTGCTGGCTGCACAGAGAAAAACACCAGCCAATGTGTCAGTGGGTTTCAGTAACGCCAGCTGTTCCCCTGCTGTGTAGCCGGCATCGTGTCCTGCAAACGCCACGAAGACACAAAGCTGCCACCAGTGCAGGCTTCGGCCTACACTCTGCTCCCTCTCCTCCTGCTGTCCCTGGGCTCTAACACCGTCAGTTGGTGCCCGGAAGTGCTGGCTGCACAGAGAAAAACACCAGCCAATGTGTCAGTGGGGTTCAGTAACGCCAGCTGTTCCCCTGCTGTGTAGCCGGCATCGTGTCCTGCAAACACCACGCAGACACAAGAACTGAAATTGAAGGGAACCTGTCCCCCCCCAGGTGTTTGTATGTATAACAGCCACCTTGTACAGCAGTAATGCTGCATTTGTACAAGGTGGCTCATTAAGTTACTCTCCTTGCACACGCCAAACGCAACACGTCTAAAATGTGTCTCCTGAGACCATTAAACCGTCACTGAGGTGTGACTTTCCTTTGTAATGACACGCTGCAACCCCCTTGGTAGCACTGCCCGTCTTCTGACATCATTGGTTGGCTGGCTGCGCCTCTGCGGCCGCCCAGCCCGACACAACGCCCCTCAGTGTCTTATTTATTTTGACTGCGAGGGTGTGATTGAGGGGCATGAGCAATGCATATCTTCGCCTGTCACTCATCTCCTTCCGCCTTCTTCAGACTGTACGGCTTCATGGCCGTGGCATGCGATAAGGGATCAGCTGACGCCGCACAGTCTGTAGCAGGTGTAAGGACACGAGTGAGAGGCGAACATATTTACTGCGCAAAGCCATGAATCCCAGCCCCACAGTGTGAATTAAGGAAAAGACACTGCAGGGCTGGGATTCATGGTCAACGCGATCCGCACCGGCCGACATGAAATGATGTCAGAAGACGGGCAGCACTAAAAGCGCATGGCCAAGGGATAACACGACAGCGCAGACTACTGTACAGCTAATAAGGACGCTCAGGAGGCTGCGCCAGGCACCAAGGTGGGATTTTTGACAGCTGTGCTGCGTCTCATTAAGAAGGAAAGTCACGCCTCCAAGATAGTTTGACTGTATAAGGGGCTAAATGTTATTCGTGTTTCATTCAGCGTCTGCAAGATTCAAAACTTAAAGAGCAACCTTTGACTTGTGCAGCATTACAGCTGCACAAGGTGTGGCTCTTCTAGTTTGTAACACCTGAGGGGGGGGTTAAAGGTTACCTTTACCTTTAAAATTGGTTCAATTAGGCTTCGGCCTACACTTTGCTCCCTCTCCTCCTGCTGACCCTGGGCTCTAACACCGCCAGTTGGCGCCCGGAAGTGCTAGCTGCACAGAGAAAAACACCCGCCAATGTGTCAGTGGGGTTCAGCAACGCCAGCTGTTCCCCTGCTGTGTAGCCGGCATCGTGTCCTGCAAACGCCACGCAGACACAAAGCTGCCGCCAGTGCAGGCTTCGGCCTACACTCTGCTCCCTCTCCTCCTGCTGACCCTGGGCTCTAACACCGCCAGTTGGCGCCCGGAAGTGCTAGCTGCACAGAGAAAAACACCCGCCAAGGTGTCAGTGGGGTTCAGTAACGCCAGCTGTTCCCCTGCTGTGTAGCCGGCAACGTGTCCTGCAAACGCCATGCAGACACAAAGCTGCCGCCAGTGCAGGCTTCGGCCTACACTCTGCTCCCTCTCCTCCTGCTGTCCCTGGGCTCTAACACCGTCAGTTGGTGCCCGGAAGTGCTGGATGCACAGAGAAAATAACCAGCCAATGTGTCAGTGGGGTTCAG
Organism: Ranitomeya variabilis; assembly: GCF_051348905.1. Lineage (NCBI taxonomy): Eukaryota > Metazoa > Chordata > Amphibia > Anura > Dendrobatidae > Ranitomeya > Ranitomeya variabilis. The sequence continues at coordinate 139,605,090 of NC_135236.1, forward strand.
TAACGCCAGCTGTTCCCCTGCTGTGTAGCCGGCATCGTGTCCTGCAAACGCCACGCAGACACAAAGCTGCCGCCAGTGCAGACTTCGGCCTACACTCTGCTCCCTCTCCTCCTGCTGTCCCTGGGCTCTAACACCGTCAGTTGGTGCCCGGAAGTGCTGGCTGCACAGAGAAAAACACCAGCCAATGTGTCAGTGGGGTTCAGTAATGCCAGCTGTTCCCCTGCTGTGTAGCCGGCATCGTGTTCTGCAAACGTCACGCAGACACAAAGCTGCCGCCAGTTCAGGCTTCGGCCTACACTCTGCTCCCTCTCCTCCTGCTGTCCCTGGGCTCTAACACTGTCAGTTGGTGCCTGGAAGTGCTGGCTGCACAGAGAAAAACACCAGCCAATGTGTCAGTGGGGTTCAGTAACGCCAGCTGTTCCCCTGCTGTGTAGCCGGCATCGTGTCCTGCAAATGCCACGCAGACACAACAGACCTCCAAATGCCTCCAGTGCAGGCTTCGGCCTACACTCTGCTCCCCCTGCTGACCCTTTGCTCCAACCCCACTAGTTGGGGCTCTAAGAAGACAAGCTTGAATAGGTCCCCATCCTGGTTCCAGTACCGTCAGCTGGTTCCGGGCCGAGCCTTTGGCTTAGGTGCCTCCCTCTGGGTATCCGAGTTCCACCAACGTCAGCTGGTCCTCGGTAGTTCCATTGGCTCTTGGACCTTTGGCTACCCATCCGGGTTCCAGTACCGTCAGCTGGTTCTCGGCAGTGTCTTTTGCTCTTGTACCTTCTGCTCCCCATCCTGGTTCCAGTACCGTCAGCTGGTGCCGGGCAGAGCCTTTGGCTTAGGTGCCTCCCTCTGGGTATCCAAGTTCGACCAACGTCAGGTGGTCCTTGGTAGTGATTTCAGGCACGGGTACCTCCTGCTTAGTAACCGGGTTCCAGTAACGTCAGCTGGTCCTCGGTAGTTCCATTGGCTCTTGGACCTTCGGCTACCCATCCGGGTTCCAGTACCATCAGCTGGTTCTCGGCAGTGTCTTTTGCTCTTGTACCTTCTGCTCCCCATCCTGGTTCCAGTATCGTCAGCTGGTTCCGGGCAGAGCCTTTGGCTTAGGTGCCTCCCTCTGGGTATCCGAGTTCCACCAACGTCAGGTGGTCCTTGGTAGTGCTTTCAGGCACGGGTACCTCCTGCTTAGTAACCGGGTTCCAGTAACGTCAGCTGGTCCTCGGTAGTTCCATTGGCTCTTGGACCTTCGGGTAGCCATCCGAGTTCCAGTTCCATCAGCTGTTTCTTGGCATTTTCTCAGCCTTCTTGTACCTTCTGCTACATTTCCAAGTTCAAGACCCTAAAGACGATGACCCGGAAGACCACCCCTAAGATGACGATGACACCAGAGACGACAACCACTGAGATGACGACGACCCTGGAGACAACGACGACATGGGAGACCGAGAAGCAGAAGAGCAAGAGGCTGCAGAACAAAGAGCAGAAGAACATTAAGCATAACACTAAATATCAGAGCAAAAGATATTATCTAAATTATAAGCAGAAGAAGACTAAGCAGTGTATGGGGGTGAGTCCGTTCCTCCTCGTGGTGCCCCTGGATAAAGCCTGATGCTGCAGGCCAAACTGAACGCGGACAAATCTAACTGTTTTGTGACAGGCAGAACGGAAGGTGTAATTTTCAAACTTTTATAGATAACAACTACGGGAATGCCTGTCACAAATAAGAATATGATTAAGAAGTTGAATATGAAGAAGAATAATAGTTAAATAAAAAGAATATGAACAATGTAACAAAAAAAAATTATAGGTAGAAGATGAAGAAGAAGATGAATAAGGTGAAGAAGAACTTGATGTCAAAGATGCTGATGATGATGAAGAAGAAAGTGTGGGAGAAGTAAAAAAGAGGGTGAAGGGCGTGGAAGTAGTGAAACATCAATATCTGACAAAATAAAAAAAATCTTAACATAGTCAATGGCTTTGTAACTCCGAATGTCTTAAAAAAAAAATTAAAATTCCTGCTATTCTATTTGATTGGGCTAAACCTCTATGCCTTTAATGTCTCCGCCACCTCCCCCAATACATCCTACATTATTCTTAGTTGTTTTCCTTCATGTAGAATGAACCTACAAGGAAAGAAAGGGTTTATTTTAATTCCGATATTTTCGTCCCATTGACTTGCATTGATATCGGGTATCGGTATCGGCGAGATCCGATATTTTGCCGGTATCGGCCGATACTTTCCGATACCGATACTTTCCGATATCGGAAGGTATCGCTCAACACTAGTTTTTATCTTAATGGGGCCAAACATGAGGAGTGAGTAGGGGTAGTACTAGTAGTGATCAGGCCCCTTTGAGTACAGCACTCATCAATGATACGGTCATATGCAGGAGCTATAAGACTAATAACCTCTTCTTTTTCTATCATTAACATTTATTATCTATTATTTTATGTGTGTACATGTCATATGAATTAGACTAAATCATCGCCCAATTGATGAAATCTAGTCTGGGTGACTGAGGTGTTCATGCAGATCAGATATGCACCAATGAGTATTGTCATAGCTTTCTTTCCTGACTGGTAGTGCCCTAAGACTGAAGTAAAGGTACCTTCACACGAAACGACTTTACAACGAGAACGACAACGATCCGTGACGTTGCAGCGTCCTGGATAGCGATATCGTTGTGTTTGACACGCAGCAGCGATCTGGATCCTGCTGTGATATCGCTGGTCGTTGATTAAAGTTCAGAACTTTCTTTGGTCATCAGATCGGCATTTATCGTCAGGTTTGACACCAAAAGCAACGATATCAGCGATGTTTTACGCTGGTAACCAGGGTAAATATTGGGTTACTAAGCGCAGGGCTGCGCTTAGTAACCCGATGTTTACCCTGGTTACCAGCGTAAAAGTAAAAAAAACCAAACAGTACATACTCACCTGCATGTCCCCTGCCGTCCGCTTCCTGCTCTGACTGAGCGCCGGCCCTAAAGTGAAAGTAAAAGCACAGCGGTGACGTCACCGCTCTGCTGTTAGGGCCGGCGCTCACACAGTGCAGGGAAGCGGATGCCGGGGGACGCGCAGGTGAGTATGTAGTGTTTTTTTTTACTTTTAGGATGGTAACCAGGGTAAACATCGGGTTACTAAGCGCGGCCCTGTGCTTAGCAACCCGATGTTTACCCTGGTTACCCGGGGACCTCGGCATCGTTGGTCGCTGGAGAGCGGTCTGTGTGACAGCTCTCCAGCGATCAAACAGCGACGCTGCAGCGATCGGCATCGTTGTCGCTATCGCTGCAGCATCGCTTCGTGTGAAGGTACCTTAACTGAAAACCCCAGTTTGCTTGTATTTGCATTTCTGCAGATCTTTCATCTGTGAGAAGTAGGCAAACATACCTAGTGAGATGGCCTGCACAGTAAATAAGAGAATCTGCACAGAGATCCCACAGTGCTCGCACACAAACAAGCACCACATCACCTTCTCTACTGTAAGCCATATCTTCCTGTATGAAGAAGCAGGAAGAATACAAAATATATAATGCTTTCAAGTGCCTTCCAGGACAGTAGACATGTGTGACCTTCGACGACAAGAACCTGACGACTGGAGCTGCAAGCTACAAGGCAGTTCTAGGGGGTATGCAAAGAGCTGAAAATTATTACTTGTTAAAACTTTTATTTTCTATATTTGTAACTTTGGTTTTACTAATATTGTGGTACACCTGTTTATTTTATCATATGTAATTATAATAATAGTTTTTTTCTATAACACCAACATATTCCACATTATCAGACCTTGTACAATGGCGGTCAATAACTGGGCAATCACAGGTCAGCGGTTCCCAGTGGAGCACAGTTTTTATGGCAGAGTTGTTTTCCATCTCCAGAGTCATTAAGTAAGTCTCTCTCTTTTGTAAAGTACACATTTTTACAGTCCTTTCTCTTTATCTCGCCTGTATTTTGTAAGCACTTTTGATCAGTGGGATCTTCCATTCTACCTCTCTCCTATAGAATGTAAGTTATTATGATCACCAGGGTCTTCCCTCTCTCTCTCTTTACTGTAGAGTGTTAGCTCTTATGATCAGCAGGGTCTTCCCTCTCTCCTGTAGAAAGTAAGCTCTTATGGTCAGTGGGGTCCTCTTTCTTTTTTTTCTCTTCTCTAGAGTGCAAGGTCTTATGGTCAGCAGGTCTCTCTCCTCTACGACTCATGTATTTTCAGAGTAATTACAAGCTTTCCAGTATTGAGATTCACACAAATTTCTTCTCTCCAAATTGAATTATTTGGGAAAATTTGGCAAAGTTGGCAATTTTGAATAACAAAAAATACACTCATGTCTATGTAGGGAGGAGAGCCAAACTTGGGGTCTCTCTTGCGTGTCTGGGCCAGAACTGTCGGGACTGTCACCAGTGTTTCAGGGGGTAGAGATTTCGAACCGGAGCAGTTCAGGACACCTGACTGATGGGGGCAAGTCCGACATAAATAGCTGTCTGAGCGGGAAGAAGAAACATTTGGCAGGGAATGACCCTGTGAGTAGTGAGACGGTCAATTCCCTCTCGACGGACCCACGCCAGCTAGCTGTCCCTGGATCCTAGCTATACTGCCGACACATACTACCCCGAGCCCAGAGAGACATCCGCACCGGGTATTGACCAGGATAGAGTGCATACCTTGGCTCCACTCACCACCGCGGAGGCACGGCTTAGTCCCATCCTTGCGGTGCCTGCTGAGGACCGGCCTGTGCCTTTGGCTGTGTCCACTGGATTGTGTGCTTCAACTGCAGCCTTGTCTACTGAACTTTACATTTCTCCCACTGTGCCAGGAGACAGTGCAACACCTTTTTGCGGGACCGGATCGGAGACATCTCGTGCCGCCTGCAGCGCTGCCGAAGGATCTTCCAGCCACTTTACTCCAGCGCACAGAGACTGATAAGTTAGCCTATTACTTTCTTCTGCATTTGACTTTCTCCCATCCTCAAGTTCACATCCGTTACCCCCCTGCTTGTACCATTACTGTTTATATATATATTAAGAACCTGTTAACCCTTGCTCTGCCTCCTATGTGTCACTGCATCCTACGCTCTTGCTAACATACTACATCTAGCCAAATGTTGTATTACTTTACAGGGCATTGAAACTGCAGCAATGGTGAGTATATTAAAACTTAAATTTTAATAATAGCATATAAAAAAGAGACATAGCATCACATGGCAAAATTAAAATATCCCTGTTCCCAGTAACCGAGTACTAATGCTAGAAAGATAATGGTGGACACTAAATCAATGAAGTCTCAATCACTTAGGCCCAGACCCAATATTCATACGTAGCCCTAGAGAGAGGTAATCCAGTTCATGTGCATAGTGCATATATAAAAAAAACTAGATGGCTATTGTATAATACCAGATATACATGTGGAAGAGCAAATCATTAATGAGTGTAAAATAAATGGAACTCTCTCACCCATTTGTTTCCTCCACATGGAGTGTATGAGGTCCTTCCCTTGCAATGTTGCTTACAGGATCCCCATTTGGTCAAAAGAAGGCCTGTATTTTATTATTCATGGGTAATGGTGTAAACCTGTCTTGCAGCTTGACAAAGTTAAGCATATAGGAGATTGTATACACATTTAGGGCCCGGTGCCTTTAGTAGGTGTGTTTTTACTAGGCCGTATTACTTTACAGGGCTAATAAAAAAAATCCATATTTTTCACACACTGCATGAACCTAGAAACGTATCACTAGTCCTGCTTCATTTGTTTCTGTCTGTCTGGTATTCCATAGCATATTGAAGAAAAAAGTGCAGTTAAATAAGACAAAGCTAATCACAGAACTCCAGCAGAGAAAAAAAACTTCTTTCTTTATTCCATAGATTAAAACACATCAAACAGAAGCAACATATTTGTGTTAAATTGAACAGAGATGAGTACAGTTGTGGGGAAGTCCAAGTACAATATATGCCTCTATCTGCTCAGTAATGGTAGATGTAAGCAAATGGAGGCACTGTCGCCGACACTCATGGGATGATGATGTGTGCCAGTCATATATTAATGGTGTGAACATCTATAGTTTGTGGTGGCAGTGCAAGGCACACCACCAAAATATAATAGGGTGGCAAAGAAGGACTGTGGTAACTAGCACTACATGTGGACACCGTATAATCATACAGTAAAGGACACAGTGTGGCTTCCACGATTATGGTGGTGCACTGGTTGGCAGTCAGGGGTTGTTTCTTGGGGCACGGTTATAGGCACGGTTATATTACTTTTCTCTTGCATTTTTGATATGTAGATAGTTCTATTAGGGGAAACAAACGCTGTCACTGTAAGGGGCACTTTGGCTGGCTGGCGGGTTATTAGATGCTTACAAAATACATCATGATAGAATCACTACAACTCTTGGCAGCATGCAGCAATCATTTTGATCAGGCACGTTTGTGTATATAGAAAAAGATGATCCAGCTTCCAAAGGCTAAGATTTATTGATTAAAAAAATTCCATCATGGGTGTAGACACAGCTACGCGTTTCGAACATCCAATGCGTTCTTTTGAGTTTGTTAAAGAACACAATGAATGTTCGAAACGTGTAGCTGTTTCTACACCCATGATGGAATTTTTTTAAATTAATAAATCTTTGCCTTTGCAAGTTGGATAATCTTTTTTTATTTTCACTCAACAACTGGTCTTATGCTGTTCCATGCTTCCTAGGACGCCTAGCTGGAGTGAGCTGGTTTACCTTACTCACGTTTATTTTTTATTGTGTGTTCATATCTCAATGTTTGTGTATGTCTTTTGTGACTTTGAATTTCCTTGCCTGTACATTTTAAAGTTGGAATCAGGAAATTTGAAATCTGTATTAAAATTCTGGATTAATTTGATCAAACTGAAGTATTTGCTTTGATAAAAGATTGTTCAGGCAAATATATTTAATCAAATGCTTCTACAACCCTGTTCCGAACTTGTATTTCGTATTGAATTAGCGTTGACTCTCTTCGACAGTGTGGGGCTTAACTATTTTAAGCTTATGATGAGGTTTTGTTATTGAACGGCACATGACAATCAGTGACAGAATCTTTCCATGTAATGAATAGTCACCTATGGTTTCATACCGTCATATCGATAGCTCGTTCAGTATTGTATTTTCTATTATGAGAAGTGCATTATTTTAGGGTGATTCATTTCCCTCACTTCTTTTTGCTTCTCGCTCATTCCAAAACACATAGCTGATTGAAAATAAGGGATATTTTAACCCCAGCATCGCCAGACTAATTTAGAATTACTCTATTTATGAGCTTTTGATGGTTGGACCCCTCTACATCACCCCAAAGGACAGAGAACCCTCTGATTCACCAATCATATCATTGTCTGCTCTGCCTGTAACAGATGCAAGCAATTTACTCCTTTATTCCTGCATATTCAGTGTGAGCGGGGCTGCCAGTGACCTCTAACCTCAAAGCCTGCAGGATTCTAACCCTATGAAATTAAAGCTCTTTGCTCACTTATCCCCAAACGCACTGCTGGTGCTAAGCAGGCATCCCGCTGCATAGCAACGCTGACTATCCGTGCTCACTCATACCCCAGCGTAATCAAAGATTATTAAGGAAAATATACAGTGCTTTAATTTGATGAGATTGGTTATAGGTAGTACAGTTAAAGGTCAGTCTCTTCGTGTATCTCCCTCAGTCTCTGTAATATTTCCCTCTCGGTCTGATATTCTAGGCCCTAAACAACAGGCCACGAAGAACACGCTTATTTTTGACATGCTGGGATGATGAGCTCAATAGGGATAGAAATGAATTATTTAAAGATTGGATAAACAAAACATCCTGTGCCAGCTCTTACCTTTTATTTCTTTTTTTCCCCCCCACTTTATCTTTCTACGTGTTTAAAATTTGCATTCCTGGCGCAGCAGGTACGATGAAAGGAGCTGGGCAGAGGGGGGCAGGTGCAAGAACTAAACTTAATAGACCACTTATGGGCATGTCAAGGAGTGAATGATGACCTGTAACTTCCCTAGCAGGGGCAAGCTGATTTTTTTTTCTACAAGGCATGCAGTCTCTCAGCTAATACAGAGAAGCAGGCACGCTTTCACATATAATAACGGCATGGCAAAATCTTGTAGCACAGCATTTTCATTGTATTAACAATCCCGGTGATATAACACTCAGACATTTGAAGCATTTATTTTCATTCAAGTGTAAAGAATTTCAAAGATTCTTGTTGAACAATTTAGTTGCTAGCAGGAAACTTTACCCAGAATCCATGTGAAGCAAATACATACTGTTCCCTTATACTTAATGTACTTTAGTAAGTATGCTATAATATGCTGTCCTGTGATGAACCCTAGTCAGGCATGTCCTATAACCACTATGTCCTGATCAGGAGCATTCAGAATAAAATGCTACTCTAGAGACTTTGATATCTTGCATTTGAAGTAGTATGGTATAAGTCTTTGTTCACACTGGTGTTTGGGGTTCATTTGGGGCATTTTTGTCAGTTTTGATCTCAAGTTCTAGAGAAAAGGCGTGCACTCAGCTAAATATGGGGTAGGTGCAGGCTGGACCTGGAGTCAATCCAGTCAAAATCATAGATTACAAAAAACAGCCGCACTCAGAGTATAGGTTTTCAAAATGCGTAACAAGAGTCAGATATTTATTTGAGTCACCACAGAAGTAGAAAAAAGTGCTAAGGTAGGTAACATTTCGACCCCGTAATGGGTCTTTATCAAACCTCACTTTTAAGAAGATAGGAGTAGAAAAAAAGATGGAACCGCAGTAGAGTTTAGGGGCTCACAAGCAGAGCTATATGACAGTATTTGAATAAATCTGGAAAGGCACGGAAAGGGACATTGGTCCTGGTGAGAGCTGCGGTGCAGCACCATTTTGCCACCAAAATGATTGAAACCTTAAAAGAACCCCAACAATAAAATTAATGAGGTTCTCTAAGCATCCTTTACATCGGACAGACTTGACACCATGTTGTTGCTTCTAGTAGGAATGGAAGTCATGATGCATAACTGAACAGGGCTTATAGGGGTTGTCCCACAGCAACAAATTATCAAATCATCTTCTTACTATGATATAGAGGGGACACAGGACCCCCCTTAATCACACGAAGGAGATGGGGATCATGTGCCCTACCTTTAGGTGGAGTGCTTATCTCAAACAATTTACTTTGCTATCTTTGATCTTTCAGGATCAAAACTGCTTACAGACTCCTTTAAGGGCTTGTTTCCATTTGCGAGAATCACGTCCGTGTCTCGCATGTGGAAACCAAGCTCTGGTGCCGGCACTTGGGAGCGGAGCGTGCGGCCGCATAGCAACACATGGAGCTGCACGCTCCGCTCCCAAGTGCCGGCGCCAGAGCTTCGTTTCCACATGCGAGACACGGACGTGTTTCTCGCAAATGGAAACAAGCCCTAAAGCCAAGTTTCCCACCTTCAGTATTTGGTCAGTATTTTAGCCTAGTATTTGTAAGCCAAAACCAGGAGAAGAACAATCAGAGGAAAAGTATAATAGAAACATGTGCACCACTTCTGTATTTATCACCCACTCCTGGTTTTGGCTTAAAAATACTGAGGTAAAATACTGACCAAATACTGAACGTGTGAATGTGGCTTAAATGTGAGGATTTTATTTCACAAGGGCTGACCAATGGCAAAAAAGGGAAAATGTTTCAAACGCCAACAAGCGTCCTTTGTCAAGCTTCAAAAGCTATATTTCCCAAATTATTTAAACATTATCACATGACCAATGAGCTTGAGTTCGCATATCACATGATCAATTAGAAACATATGCAAATTTAATCAATCAAAAACACACATGTGCATTTAAAAACACATCAGATATACAAAAAAATATGCGAAAAAGAATAACATACAGCGCACAATATATGCCATAAGATTTTAACAAGGGTCTTAGGTTTGGAGATCAATAATGGAACATAACCTTTGCGTGCATTCAGTCCATGAAGGTGACAAGTTCCAAGTAAGAACATCCAGAAAGCCTCTCTGTTCAATATGCTTCTCTTGTGATCTCCTCCCCTCAGTGATTTTTTTATCAGTTCAATGCCTAAAACTCTAAAAGAAGACGTGCGTCTTTGGTGATGGACTATACAATTTTTCTATGCATGGGATATTGCCCTGTTAGAACTAGAAGATGAAACGATACCCCTCCTCACATGTAAAGTGCCATGGAATAAATGGTGTTATAATAAATAATAATAATAATAATAATAATATCGGTCAAGTGTTCAGAAATTCTAACTTTTAATTTTCTAGTGGTACACCCAATATAACACAAATTGCATTCCATGCACCTGATCACGTACGCTACATATTGAGAATTGCAATTAATATATTTCCTTATTTTGTGATGTTCACTATTGCTTTGCCCAGTAAATGTGCGGGAAACCACCAAATAACTACGTTTTGCATTGAAAAAAATCCTGTGTGATTTAACCAGGTGTCATATCTGGCTTTGATACAGAAAAAACTGGGGGAGATTGCCCAATGTAGCCGCTTTTTTAGCTGCTATGCGACACCTTGGCTCAAGTATGTTAGACAATGTCTCATCCTCATATAATACGGAGTTATGTTTCTGACTGGTTGACTTTATTTTATAGAACTGAGGGCTCTATGGAGCAGACAATACAGTGCAATTATTTGTCAATGTTCTAGATTCATTCTTATTAGTGATGAGCGAGTATACTTGTTGCTCGGGTTTTCCCGAGCATGCTCGGGTGGTCTCCAAGTATTTGTTAGTGCTCAGAGATTTAGTTTTTGTTGACTCAGCTGCATGATTTACGGCTGCTAGCCAGCCTGAGTACATGTGGGAGTTGTCTGGTTGCTAGGGAATCCCCACATGTATTCAAGCTGTCTAGCAGCTGCAAATCATGCAGCTGAGGCTACGAAAACTAAATCTCTGAGCACTAATAAGTACTTGGAGATCAACCGAGCATGCTCTGGGAAAACCAAAGCAACGAGTATACTCGCTCATCACTAATTCTTATGTGTGATCAATTTCTGTCAATCCTTGCCCTGCGCAATTTCTCTTGCCCTATTCAGTGAGCACCCAGAATATCCCCGCTTTTTCAATCTGTCCCAACATTGTTTCAATTCCACATTAAGTTTGACTCTATCACTGCAATTTTTAGTGATCCTGGTCATTTAGCCTACCGGTACCGATCTGATAGCGTGCTTGGGGTGACTGCTCCTGGCATGCAAAATGGTATTACCATATAACGGCTTGGAAAATACAGATGTGGTAATAACTTCACCACTAAAACCCTCCACAAATAAATCTAGAAAGGATATGGAAAGAGGATTAGTCACATGATTAAATGATAAATTACAATGGTTCAAATTCATATATTGAACACATTTTGGTATGGCAGATAAATCACCCCTCCAGATGAAGAGCATATATCTATGTATTTGCCATACCAAAACACATTTGCTGTAAAGGGATTATCATGAACAAAACATTCTTCCCAATAGAACATGATTAGATATGCCAATGATGGCTTGTGTTTTTCTCCTATGGCCAACCCCTTTCTTTGGGAATAATAGCATCCATCAAAGGAACAGTAGTTATTAGTCATCAAAAACTGAGTCACCTGAACTATATAGGAACAGAGATCATGATGTGATCACTGTATCTATGCAAGTGAAATTCTAGCACAGTGAGGTATCCATTTATACAAGGCCACTGCATCGCAACTTAGCTAAGAACATTCACCTGTCCAAACAAATTTGGATAATTGACCCAAAACATCCCTATGGCAGGTGGACTTCGACACCTGTAATAAATATACAGGGTGGGCCATTTATATGGATACACCTAAATAAAATGGGAATGGTTGGTGACATCAACTTCTTGTTTGTGGCACATTAGTATATGGGTGGGGAAAACCTTTCAAGATGTGTAGTGACCATGTCAACCATTTTGAAGTCGGCCATTTTGGATCCAACTTTATTTTTTTCAATGGGAAGAGGGTCATGTAACACATCAAACTTATTGAGAATTGCACAGGAAAAACAATGGTTTGCTTGATTTTTACGTAACTTTATTCTTTCATTTATTCTTTCAGCTATTTACAAGTTCAGACCACTTATAAAATGTGTTCAAAGTGCTGCCCATTGTGATGGAGTCTCAATGCAATCCTGTTTTCCTACTCTTTACACACTGATAGCAACACCGCAGAAGAAATGCTAGCACAGGCTTCCAGTATCCGTTGTTTCAGATGCTGCACATCTTGTATCTTCACAGCATAGACAATTGCCTTCAGATGACCCAAATATAAAAGTCTAAGGGGGTCAGATCGGGAGACCTTGGTGGCCATTCAGCTGGCCTATGTTGACCAATCCAATTTCCAGGAAACTGCTCATGTAGGAATGCTCGGACCTGACACCCATAATGTGGTGGTGCACCATTTTGGGTGTCAGGTCCGAGCATTCCTACATGAGCAGTTTCCTGTAAAGTGGATTGGTCATATCCATTAAAAATGGATATTTGAAGCCTGTGCTAGCATTTCTTCTGCGGTGTTGCTATCAGTGTGTCAAGAGTGGGAGAAGAGGGTTGCATTGATAATCCAACACAATGGGCAGCACTTTGAACACATTTTATAAGTTGTCATAAACTTGTAAATAACTCATGAAAGAGTAAAGTTGTGCTAAAACCAAGCACACCATTATTTTCTTGAGAAATTCTCAATACGTTTGATTTGTCATATGACCCTCTTCCCATTGGAAAAAATAAAGTTGGATGCAAAATGACCAACTTCGAAATGGCCGCCATGGTCACAACACATCTTGAAAAGTTTTCCCCCTCCCATATACTATTGTGCCACAAACAGGAAGTTGATGTCACCAACCATTCCCATTTTATTTAGGTGTATCCATATAAATGGCCCACCCTGTATAATCATTGAGGTCCCACCACTGGGACATCCACTGATCATAAGATTGGGCAGTCTTCCTCATAGTCTATTAGTCTATGAAATCACCACAATCAACTTGTTCATATTACATACACTTTAAAAAGGGTTGCCCTATTATGGCAGGTAGATTTTGACTCCTGTGATCAATTTTATATCAAAGGGGACTCACTCCTGGGACGCATACCAATAACGAGAAAGGGCAGCCTCATTCATTGTCTATAGAACTGATAGGCTTTGCATGACTACTGCTTCATTTTAATTGGGAACTTGGGACTAGTGTTGAGCGATACCTTCCGATATTTGAAAGTATTGGTATCGGATTGGATCGGCCGATATCCAAAAAATATTGGATATCGCCGATACCGATACCCGATACCAATACAAGTCAATGGGACACAAATATCGGAAGTGATCCTGGATGGTTCCCAGGGTCTGAAGGAGAGGAAACTCTCCTTCAGGCCCTGGGATCCATATTCATGTAAAAAATAAAAAATAAAAATAAAAAATATGGATATACTCACCCTCGGACGAGCCCTGGCTGTCACCGCTGCAAGCGTCTGCCTCCGTTCCTAAGAATGCAGAGAGTGAAGGACCTCCGATGACGTTGCGGTCATGTGAGCGGTCACATGAGCGGTCACGCGACCAATCACAAGACCACGACGTCATCGCAGGTCCTACACTCAATGCATACTTAGGAACAGAGGCTGCCGGTTGCACTGCTGTGAGCCAAGGGCCGTCGGTGGGTGAGTATATCCATATTTTTTATTTTTATTTTTTTTACATGAATATGGATCCCGATCCCGATTCCCGATATCGCAAAAATATCGGAACTCGGTATCGGAATTCCGATACAGCGAATATCAGCCGGTACCCGATATTTGCAGTATCGGAATGCTCAACACTACTTGGGACCCCTATTCTTGTGATCTCGGTGATTATGCATTTATAACAACTTATCATGTGAATAGATGGCAAATCTTGTTTGTATCCAACTCCTTAACGTTAAACGTGTAAAACAGAAGACTCTGTATGGAACAATTTAGATTCAGTCCCACAATATTGTTAATTCTCATCACAACCACATTCCAAGTATAATATATTAATGTTTCAAGATGTAGGTGCCAAAGTGGACCTATAACTGGACTGTTGTTTAATGAGCAGCACTACACAATGGAATAGAATGATTTCTTGAACCACTTCTAGTGCTAATTTAGGAAATGAATAATGTTTGATGGACTTCTTAAGACAAGTATAATGTATGAGAATTCTAGGAAACCTTTCCTTAATTTGCACACAAGCTTGTGTTATAGCACATTCATTGTATGTAATATTTCCATAACGGAACCAAATATTGATATACATGTTTGTATGTATATGAAGATTTCCCAATTTTTCCTTTACAACCATATACACGCATATAGTATAACAGGACCTGATTCTGCTTACATCAGGCAATGTGCCAGTTTGTTGCTCTATTTGTATGTATTTATGCTTTATATGCTTCATGCTCTTTTTTCCTTGTGCTACCTGGCTGTTGATATCATGCTGTATTATAAATAAACCAAACCACTACAAAGTGTCATTGCACTGTGCAGGTCAAACCCGACACAATGTTAATATTCTGAATGCTTCCTTCAGGTTTGTGTACTGTCCAGGTACAAGTAAAAAGAATGTGTAGGTGTATGGTGGTAAAACCTCAAAGGGCAACAAAATATACAGAGTATACAGAGGCTACAGAAGTATACAGTTAAAACAAATTTAATCTTAATCATTTTACCAGGTGTGCATATGTGTGTAGAATATGCTATACCTAATCTTTGATAACTTCCCCAAATTAAAAAAAACTATCTGGGTACAGTCTTGGGACCAGTGTGGCCATTCAAGCAGGTCTTGTCTACGTATGCACTAAAATTACTAAAAAAATAATATGAATAGACACTATGCTTACATTTAGAAACCTTTGTATTTATAGTGCTGCTGTATAAAAGCTTTAGGCAGTTGTGGAAAAAATGGTGCAAAGTAAGAATGCTTTAAAAAATAGAAGTGTGAATAGTTTATTTTTTTCATAAATGTATAAGATGCAAAGTGAATGAACAAAAGAGAAATTTAAATCAAATCAATATTTTTTGTGTCTGCCCTCTGCCTTCAATACAGCATCAATTCTTCTAGGTACACTCTGCACACTTTTTAAGGAAATTGGCAGGAAGATTGTTCCAAACATCTTGGTGAACGAATCACAGATCTTCTCTGCATATAGGCTTACGAAAGTCCTACTCTCTCTTCATATAATCCCATAAAGGCTTGATGATGTTGAGATCAGGGCTCTATGTCGGCAATATCATCGCTTCTAGGACTCTTTCTTCTTCTAAGTCACATGTCATCATGGCAAAACTGAGCACAGCAATAAGACACAACGTAGTTACCATATTTTTTGGACAATAAGACACACTTTTTTCCCCAAAGTTTTTTTTGGGGAAAATGAGGCATCAGAAACAATGCTATGCTACGGGCCCAGTGTTGGCGGTGAGTCAGAGCAGAGTTCATTGCTTTCCAGGAGGCCATTTTCCTGAAGTTGTGGTCCTTCGGAGGTGGTACATGCACAGACTTGGATCTCGACCCGGCCGAGATCTCAGTCTGTCTAAGCGGCTTCTCTGGTGGGCATTTCACTGAAGTCCACAGATTAAAGTCTGAAAAATATGGTATATTCCATCAGCCTCATCTCTTCCAAGAAAATATTTCAAGATATGCTGTTTAAATTCTTTTGAAGAAGCACCAAGAAATGAGCAACCTTCAGAACTGTGGATGCATTAGTTGACCAAGTCAATTCAGTGCAGCAGACGGAAGACACATTGTGCTTACTTCCCTCCAAAATTGTAATATGTCTATCATTGCCAGCAGCTCAGAATAGGGAAGCAACCAATGGGACCCAGCTACAGCCATCTACTGTTCAGAGAAGTCTTGCTAGAAGTGGTCTTTATGACAGTTGCGGCCCAAAATACATACCTTCCACAAGGCAAGCTCAGGCGACTCCAATAAACAGGAACTGGAGTAGCGAAAAATGGCAACAGGTGCTCCAGACTGATGAGTAGTGTTGAGCGATACCTTCCAATACTCAAAGGTATCGGTATCGGATGGTATCGGCCGATATCCAAAAAATATCGGATATCGCCGATACCGATACCCGATACCAATGCAAGTCAATGGGACACAAGTATCAGAAGGTATCCTGGATGGTTCCCAGGGTCTGAAGGAGAGGAAACTCTCCTTCAGGCCCTGGGATCCATATTCATGTAAAAAATAAAGAATTAAAATAAAAAATATGGATATACTCACCCCTCCGGCGGCCCCTGGACCTTACTGATGTAACCGGCACCCTCCGTTCCTAAGAATGAGCAGTGAAGGACCTTCGATGACATCGCGGCTTGTGATTGGTCACGTGACCACTCATGTGACCGCTCACGCGACCAATCACAAGCCGCAACGTCATCGCAGGTCCTAAACTCACTGCATTCTTAGGAACGGAGGCTGCCGGTTACATCGGTAAGGTCCAGGGGCCGCCGGACGGGTGAGTATATCCATATTTTTTATTTGTATTCTTTATTTTTTACATGAATATGGATTCCAGGGCCTGAAGGAGAGTCTCCTCTCCTCCAGACCCTGGGAACCATACACTGGGAACTTCCGATTCCGATTTCCGATATCACAAAAATATCGGAACTCGGTATCGGAATTCCGATACAGCAAATATCGGCCGATACCCGATACTTGCGGTATCGGAATGCTCAACACTACTGATGAGTCAAAATGGTAAATATTTGTCTTTAACAATTGGCATTTTACTCACCAAAGAACTGGAGAACGGTACAATAATGAGTGTCTGCAGGCGACAGTGAAACATGGTGAAGGCTACTTGTAGGTTTGGGGATACATTTCAGCAAATGGTGTTGGGGATATGGTAAGGGTTAATGGTGTCCTCAATGCTGAGAAATACAGGCATACAATTGCCCATTATGCAATAGCATCTCGGAGGCGTCAGATTGGCTCCAAATTTATTTTCAAGCAGGACAACAACACTAAACATAAAGCCAATGTCATTAAGAATCATTCAGCATAAAAAAGAACAAGGCATTCTAGAAATTGTAATATGGCAAACACAAAACCCTGATTTCAACATCATCAAGGGTGTGTGGGATTACATGAAGAGGAAAAAGGATCTCTGCAAGCCTACATTCAAGATGTTTTGAACAACCTTCCTGCCGAATGCCTTCAGAGACTGTGTGCAAGTGAGCCTAGAAGAATTGATGCTATTTTGATGACAAAGAGAGGTCACATCAAATATTGATTTGGTTTATATTTTTCTTTTGTTCATTCACTTTGCATTTTGTTGACTGCTTAAAATAAACTTTTAACCCTTGTATTTTGGAAAGCATATTCTTTGCATCCATCAGAATATCCTTGATCCTGATTGGGTAGACCATGTCGCGGTAGAATGACTTTTACGCTCCTTTGATCAAAATAGTGTTAACTAAGTACCCTATGTTACTTACATGCACTGAAATGATTTATTTATTTTACTTAATGATGGGTATTGGTTTATTGTGCTTTTATCCTAGCTTATATCAGCTATATGGCCACAGTGTGAATGTGCACACTTTTATGTCTATAGAAATTTAACATATGTAAAGTATATGCATACGTATATATACTGTCCTTGCAAAAGTATTCGGCCCACTGGAACTTTTCACCCTTTTCCCACATATCATGCTTCAAACATAAAGATACCAAATGTAAATGTTTGGTGAAGAATCAACAACAAGTGGAACACAATTGTGAAGTTGAACCAAATTTATTGGTTATTTTAAATTTTTGTGGAAATTCAAAAACTGAAAAGTGGGGCGTGCAATATTATTCGGCCCCTTTAACTTAATACTTTGTTGCGCCACCTTTTGTTGCGATTACAGCTGCAAGTCACTTGGGGTATGTGTCTATCAGTTTTGTACATCAAGAGACTGAAATTCTTGCACATTCTTCCTTGGCAAACAGCTCGAGCTCAGTGAGGTTTGATGGAGATCGTTTGTGAACAGCAGTTTTCAGCTCTTTCCACAGATTCTCGATTGAATTGAGGTCTGGACTTTGACTTGGCCATTCTAACACCTGGATACATTTATTTGTGAACCATTCCATTGTAGATTTTGCTTTATGTTTGGGATCATTGTCTTGTTGGAAGACAAATCTGCGTCCCAGTCTCAGGTCTTTTGCAGACTCCAACAGGCTTTCTTCAAGAATGGTCCTGTATTTGGCTCCATCCATCTTCACATCAGTTTTAACCATCTTCCCTGTCCCTGCTGAAGAAAAGCAGGCCCAAACCATGATGCTGCCACAACCATGTTTGACAGTGGGGATGGTGTGTTCAGGGTGATGAGCTGTGTTGCCTTTACATCAAACATATCGTTTGGCATTGTTGCCAAAAAGTTCGATTTTGGTTTCATCTGACCAGAGCACCTTCTTCCACATGTTTGGTGTGTCTCCCAGGTGGCTTGTTGCAAACTTTAAACAACACTTTTTATGGACATCTTTGAGAAATGGCTTTCTTCTTGCCACTCTTCCATAAAGGCCAGATTTGTGCAGTGTACGACTGATTGTTGTCATATGAACAGACTGTCCCACCTCAGCTGTATATCTCTAGAGTTCATCCGGAGGGATCATGGGACTCTTGGCTGCGTCTCTGATCAGTCTTCTCCTTGTTTGAGATGAAAGTTTAGAGGGACAGCCGAGTCTTGTTAGTTTTGCAGTGGTATGATACTCCTTCCATTTCAATATGATCGCGTGCACAGTGCTCCTTGGGATATTTAAAGTTTTGGAAATCATTTTTTATTCAAATTCGGCTTTAAACTTCTCCACAACAGTATCACGGACCTGCCTGTTGTGCTCCTTGGTCTTCATGATGCTTTCTGTGCTTCAAACAGAACCCTGAGACTATCACAGAGCAGGTGCATTTATACGGAGACTTGATTACACATAGGTGGGTTATATTTATCATCATTAGGCATTTAGGACAACATTGGATAATTCAGAGATCCACAATGAACTTCTGGAGTGTGTTTGCTGCATTGAAAGTAAAGGGGCCAAATAATATTGCACGCCCCACTTTTCAGTTTTTGAATTTCCACAAAAATTTAAAATAATCAATAAATTTCGTTCAACTTCACTATCGTGTTCCACTTTTTGTTGATTCTTCACCAAAAATTTACATTTGTTATCTTGTCATCTCCCCTGTATATAGTATATACCTGCTGTATGTCATCTCCTCCTCTATATACCTATGTGTCATCTCCTCTTTTATATAGTATATACCTGTATTTCATCTCCTCCTGTATATAGTATATACGTGTGTCATCTCCTTCTGTATATAGTATATACCTGTAAGTCATCTCCTCCTCTATATAGTATATACCTGTGTGTCATCTGCTCCTGTATGTAGTATATACCTGTGTGTCATCTCCTCCTGTATATAGTATGTACCTGTATGTCATCTCCTCCTGTATATAGTATATACCTGTGTGTCATCTCCTCCTGTATATAGTATATACCTGTGTGTCATCTCCTCCTGTATATAGTATATACCTGTGTGTCATCTCCTCCTGTATATACGTGTGTTATCTCCCCTGTATATAGTATATACCTGTGTGTCATCTCCTCCTGTATATAGTATATATATGTATGTCATCTCCCCTGTATATAGTATGTACCAGTATGTCATCTCCTCCTGTATATAGTTTGTACCTGTGTGTCATCTCCTCCTGTATATAGTATATACCTGTGTGTCATCTCCTCCTGTATATAGTATATACCTATATGTCATCTCCCCTGTATATAGTATATACCTGTGTGTCATCTCCCCTGTATATAGTATATAACTGTGTGTCATCTCCCCTGTATATATTATGTACCTGTATGTCATCTCCCCTGTATATAGTATATACCAGTGTGTCATCTCCTCCTGTATATAGTATATACCTGTGTGTCATCTACCCTGTATATAGTGTATATGTGTGTCATCTCCCCTGTATATAATATATACCTGTGTGTCATCTCCTGCTGTATATAGTATATATCTGTGTGTCATCTCCTCCCGTATTAAACCTCGTTCACACGTTATTTACTCAGTATATTTTTACCTCAGTATTTGTAAGCTAAATTGGCAGCCTGATAAATCCCCAGCCAACAGGAAGCCCTCCCCCCTGGCAGTATATATTAGCTCACACATACACATAATAGACAGGTCATGTGACTGACAGCTGCCGTATTTCCTATATGGTAAATTTGTTGCTCTTGTAGTTTGTCTGCTTATTAATCAGATTTTTATTTTTGAAGGATAATACCAGACTTGTGTGTGCTTTAGGGCGAGTTTCATGTGTCAAGTTGTGTGTGTTGAGTTGCGTGTGGCGACATGCATGTAGCAACTTTTGTGAGATGAGTTTTGTGTGGCGACATGCGTGTAGCAACTTTTTGTGTGTCGAGTTGCATGTGACAGGTTAGTGTAGCAAGTTGTGTGCAGCAAGTTTTGCGCATGGCGAGTTTTGCGCGTGGCGAGTTTTATGTGTGGTGCGTTTTGAGTATGTGCAAGTTTTGTGTGAGGCAACTTTTGCATGTGTTGCAACTTTTGTGCATGTGTCAATTTTTCCGCGTGTGCAAGTTTAGCATGTGGCGAGTTTTCCATGAGGTGAGTTTTGCACGTGTGGCGAGTTTTGCGTGAGCCTAGTTTTGCATGTGGTGAGTTTTGTGCTTGGCGAAGTTTGAGCGGCGACTTTTGTGTTTCGACTTTTATGTGGTGAGGTTGGTGTATGTGTGGTGAAATGTGTGCTGAGTAGTGTTGAGCGATACCTTCCGATATTTGAAAGTATTGATCGATACCCGATACCAATACAAGTAAATGGAACACAAATATCGGAATGTAATAGGGAGCGATCCTGGATGGTTCCCAGGGTGTGAAGGAGAGGAAACTCTCCTTCAGGCCCTGGGATCTATATTCATGTAAAAAATAAAGAATCAAAATAAAAAATATGGATATACTCATCCTCGGACGGCCCCTGGCTGTCACCGCTGCAAGCGTCTGCCTCCGTTCCTAAGAATGCAGAGTGAAGGACCTTCGATGACGTCGCGGTCACGTGAGCGGTCACATGAGCGGTCACGCGACCAATCACAAGACCGCGAGGTCCTACACTCACTGCATTCTTAGGAACGGAGGCTGCCGGTTGAACCGCTGAGAGCCAGGGGCCGTCGGTGAGTGAGTATATCCATATCTTTTACTTTTATTCTTTATTTTTTACATGAATATGGATCCCGATTCCGATTTCCGATAACGCAAAAATATCGGAACTCGGTATCAGAATTCCGATACAGCGAATATCGGCCGATACCCGATATTTGCAGTATCGGAATGCTCAACACTAGTGCTGAGGGTGGTATATGTGTTCAAGCACTTGGTAGTGTGTGGCGCATTTTGTGTGTGTGTTCATATTCCCGTGTGTGGTGAGTATCCCATGTCGGGGCCCCACCTTAGCAACTGTACAGTATATACTCTTTGGCGCCATCGCTCTCACTCTTTAAGTCCCCGTTGTTCACATCTGGCAGCTGTCAATTTGCCTCCAACACTTTTCCTTTCACTTTTTCCCCATTATGTAGATAGGGGCAAAATTGTTTGGTGAATTGGAACGCGCGGGGTTAAAATTTCGCCTCACAGCATAGCCTATGATGCTCTCAGGGTCCAGACGTGTGACTGTGCAAAATTTTGTGGCTGTAGCTGCAACGGTGCAGATGCCAATCCCGGACACACATACACACATACACACACACATTCAGCTTTATATATTAGATATATATACATATATATGTGTATGATACAGTATATACAAGTGGGGCAAAAAAGTATTTAGTCATTCAGCAATAGTGCAAGTTCCACCACTTAAAAAGATGAGAGGCGTCTGTAATTTAAATCATAGGTAGACCTCAACTATGGGAGACAAACTGAGTAATAAAAATCCAGAAAATCACATTGTCTGTTTTTTTATCATTTTATTTGCATATTATGGTGGAAAATAAGTATTTGGTCAGAAACAAACAATCAAGATTTCTGGCTCTCACAGACCTGTAACTTCTTCTTTAAGAGTCTCCTCTTTCCTCCACTCATTACCTGTAGTAATGGCACCTGTTTAAACTTGTTATCAGTATAAAAAGACACCTGTGCACACCCTCAAACAGTCTGACTCCAAACTCCACTATGGTGAAGACCAAAGAGCTGTCAAAGGACACCAGAAACAAAATTGTAGCCCTGCACCAGGCTGGGAAGACTGAATCTGCAATAGCCAACCAGCTTGGAGTGAAGAAATCAACAGTGGGAGCAATAATTAGAAAATGGAAGACATTCAAGACCACTGATAATCTCCCTCGATCTGGGGTTCCACGCAAAATCCCACCCCGTGGGGTCAGAATGATCACAAGAACGGTGAGCAAAAATCCCAGAACCACGCGGGGGGACCTAGTGAATGAACTGCAGAGAGCTGGGACCAATGTAACAAGGCCTACCATAAGTAACACACTACGCCACCATGGACTCAGATCCTGCAGTGCCAGACGTGTCCCACTGCTTAAGCCAGTACATGTCCGGGCCCGTCTAAAGTTTGCTAGAGAGCATTTGGATGATCCAGAGGAGTTTTGGGAGAATGTCCTATGGTCTGATGAAACCAAACTGGAACTGTTTGGTAGAAACACAACTTGTCGTGTTTGGAGGAAAAAGAATACTGAGTTGCATCCATCAAACACCATACCTACTGTAAAGCATGGTGGTGGAAACATCATGCTTTGGGGCTGTTTCTCTGCAAAGGGGCCAGGACGACTTGTCCGGGTACATGAAAGAATGAATGGCGCCATGTATCGTGAGATTTTGAGTGCAAACCTCCTTCCATCAGCAAGGGCATTGAAGAAGAAACGTGGCTGGGTCTTTTAACATGACAATGATCCAAAGCACACCGCCAGGAAGGAGTGGCTTCGTAAGAAGCATTTCAAGGTCCTGGAGTGGCCTAGCCAGTCTCCAGATCTCAACCCTATAGAAAACCTTTGGAGGGAGTTGAAAGTCCGTGTTGCCAAGCGAAAAGCCAAAAACATCACTGCTCTAGAGGAGATCTGCATGGAGGAATGGGCCAACATACCAACAACAGTGTGTGGCAACCTTGTGAAGACTTACAGAAAACGTTTGACCTCTGTCATTGCCAACAAAGGATATATTACAAAGTATTGAGATGAAATTTTGTTTCTGACCAAATACTTATTTTCCACCAGAATATGCAAATAAAATGATAAAAAAACAGACAATGTGATTTTCTGGATTTTTATTTCTCAGTTTGTCTCCCATAGTTGAGGTCTACCTATGATGTAAATTACAGACGCCTCTTATCTTTTTTAGTGGTGGAACTTGCACTATTGCTGAATGACTAAATACTTTTTTGCCCCACTTGTATATATATTATAGACATACACACAGTGCACAGTATAAATAAATAATTATATATCTATATATAACGGAGTGAAAGCAACAAGCAAGAAAACAAAAGAACAATGAAACAGTGTTCATATACAAGACAGGTCATGGGTTGACCAGCAGAATATCTTTGAGCCATGAAAACTTACTTTCAAACCTCAAGGTCATTGGCTTGGCAGCCCTTACCATGACTCTGGGGTCATCTGTGTCATTAATCTGGATGTTTCTTTTTCTATCTTTGTACATTTTTATCTTCAGAAAATGTTAACTTCTGATGAAGCCCTTCTGTCTGATAAACCATCACTATTCCCCTGACTGCTGCTATAAGACCTACACTAATGCATCTCAGACCTTCTCGACAATGATAAAGATACTGTACATCTAAGAAAGAAAATGAAACAAAAATAGACTTTTATTATTGCAGCATGTTCACCAGGACCCGTACATTGTATCACCCAAATTCTAGCCATTATAACTAAGCAACTTATTTTTTGGAGAGAGGGGGGAGGGCATTATGCACAAATTATGGAAGCTTTATCTGGCCCTCATACTACAATAAGTGGTATGATAACATAAGAATGTAATTGCTTTCATTCATTGCAAGTGCAGCGCCCCAGAGTCCTGGTCGTTGCAGTATTGTCGCTCTGCTGCTAAGGGGAGTGATGGTACGTCTGATGGCACTAAAGGAGTTCACCTGACCAGGTATTGCAGTCACACACTTCACTTCACACTCCGGCCACCAGGGGGAGCAAAAGGTTCTATGTATTAGGCCACTCCTCACACTCTGGTAAAACTGGGGGTTGGATAGGAAGTTAGAGAGAAGATGACTGGGTTTTACCCAGGTAACATCTAGTGAGAGAGAGCGTTGCTTGGGAAGATTCAGGGAGGTCCCTGTCAGGGGTGGGATCCTGGCAGTGGCCTAGCACAAGACAGATCATTAAGGAGCCGTGCCTGCACCTCATTGCGGCGGCATCCTAAGAAAGGACACGAAGCGAAGTATATTGTGGAGAAGTGAGAAACGAGATCACAGCACAAAGGAGATAGAACCAGAGAGCCCCAAGATCGGCAACATCCTTCTGAGGCGCGTAGCCAGCGGCCGGAACGCCGAGGAAGTAATAGACTCTACGCATTACTTTGAACTACGGTAGGGCAGTTAACTCTAGGTTGGCTGTCTCACCTTTACACCTAATGAAGACAATGGAGGCAATTGTGGGAGAGGGGCGTCTCTAGGGTCCCTATAAAATAACTCCAGGCCTACCCCGTCATACGGGTGCGTCCTATCCAAACCATCTGGGGGACGGAGAGAAAGAACAGAAACATACATGACAGTTGTGAGGACTATCCCGTGGTGCTCAGCAGGGAGGTACTACAACACACAGGCGCTAGGAGGAAGGCTACTGATTTCCACCTGCAAAGGGAACTCTGGATGTGCCTTCGGACCAGCCGGTCTCAGCCAGCCCTGTTAGCAGTGCTCTGGTTTGCGGATGTCGAAGCCTTCAGAAAAAAGGTAAAGAGACTGCAATCCTGTGTCCTTGTTATTTACTGCGACCTACACTGTCATCTACATCTTTAATTGGGCGCCCATTAGCAGGGCCACGGACCGGGTCAGGCCACCGTGACATCCCCAGAACCGAGGGACCCGGTACCGAGTACCCCGCTGACCTGCGTTTGGGGGCCGTTCCACAGGATATACATTTCTTTTAACATCCATATGTAATCGGTGATTACTTGACAAATGTAATATGTTTGTAGTCAAACCAAATGACTATGAAATACTTCACGTTACTTCTGAATGTGACGTAAATAAGTGAAGGAGAGTTGACACTGTAGTAGTGAAGATCATAGGAGAGAATGGACGCCTTTTAATGCTGTAAACTTATTGGTGTCACCTCCAGTATATTATTTGGTGTTATCAGGGTGTGTTAGATTAGGGTTATGACTGAATGATATTTTAATTTGAGATATTTCATGTGGTGTCACGAACCAATATGGTTAAGCTCAGCGGACGACACCACTTACACCAAACAACGGGATGGAAGACCCTCACAGTAGGGAACAAGTGATGGGGCACCTCCTGAGTTCCAACTGGTGCCTGTCCCTAAACTCTCCTAACGGCCTAAGGGGGTCCTTCCCCTCGCCGCCGTCTCATACCTAAACTCTGTTTGTCTTCTCATTATTCCCTGGCTAGGGCACTGGCTGGCAAGGACGCTAGCCACCACGGCAGATGGCGAACAACACAGGGAGAGGGACAACAATAAGACAGACAGAAAAAGGGAAAATAGAACTGTCCCTGCTGAAAAGCACCACACAGCTGAGGATATGGCATCAGGACCACGAACTCCACAAACACAGCAGAAGCACCACTGCAACCAGAGAGCTCTTTACTCTAGGCTTGGTCAACATAGATTACTGTATCACCGACAGTGAGCTGATGGCTCACGTGACTTTTTAAAGGATGGTGGAAGTGATCACCACCACAAATCAGCTGATTAGCAATCAAAGCAGCTGCCAGCAAGGAAACTGATATTTAACCCTTGCTGTCCTGAAAGGAAAGAAGCTACACTTAAATTATAGCGGAGCCAGAGCTGCCACAAATCCAAAATGAATCGTAACAGTTGGATTGTATATCTGGATTAGTTATCTTGTGCAGTGTTCAGGAGTTTGAGCTGTGTAGAGTCCTAATTGTGTGCCAGTTCAGGATACCATAAAACGTAATGTGTATGTTCTTGACTATGCTCACATATAAGTCAAAAGCATGCTGGAGAGTGGAACATATAAGTCAAAAGCATGCTGGAGAGTGGAAATTAAAGAAGCACTCCCATCAAAGTTTTAATCCAATTAATATATTGCAGTCATCACATTATACAGACACTGTGTAATTACAGTTACTCATTTTGCCTTTCTACAAAGTAAATTCTTCTGTTTTCTCTTTTCTATGTAGAAACTGAAAGTATACTGTACCTTGCATTTATTTTCACTCTCTTAACCTATTTCCGATGTTGGGCATAATAGTACGCTCACAAAGGACTCCCCCTGTTTGGTGCAGGTACCGGCGGTGAGCACACATATACCGTGCACATGATAGCTGATCTATACAACGATCCACCCAAGGCTGTTAACTCTTTAAATGCCTCTGTCAATCTCTGACAGTGGCATTTAAATTGCGCTTACCGGAAACGCGTTGTTAATCCCACCCATCAGTAACCCCGTAACATGATCGCGGGTCACCAATAGGTCAGCATGACAGCCAGAAGTCTAAAGCAGACGACTATGGTTGACATTGCCATAGCAAGTGAGCATTTCTGCCACACACAGGCGATCTGATCATCGCCTTTGTAGCCAAAGTGATCAAAATATTGCAAAGTATTGCAGCTTCTTGTCTCCCATGGAGACTTTTGAAGCATGCAAAAAGCCATAACATTTTTATTTTACTGTCACTATGGCCATGTGAGGGCTTGTTTTTTTGGGGATGAGTTGTAATTTTGAATGATACCATTGGTTTTACCATGTAGTGTACTCAAAAACAGGAAACATTATTCCAAGTTGGGAGAAATTGCAAAAAAAATGTATTTCCACAGTGCTTTTTTGGATTTTTTGTTTACCATGTTCACCAAATGCTATAATTGACCTGCCATTATAATTCTCCAGGTAATTATGAGTTTGTAGATATTAAACATGTATATGTTGTTTTTTTATTTAAATGGTGAAAAAAATATCCAAAGTTTGTTAAAAAAAAATTAAAAATTAAGTAAGCATCTCAATTTTTCGTGATCTGTGGCTGGGTGAAGGCTTATTTTTTTGCGTGCCGAGCTGATGTTTTTAATTATACTATTTTGGAGACAAGATCTTGCATGGAGCCCCAGACTAAGGAAGATTGACAGACATCTTGTGTTTCTTCCATTTTCTAATAATTGTGGCAACTGTTGTTGCCTTCTCACCAAGCTGCTTGCCTATTGTCCTGTAGCCCATCCCAGCCTTGTGCAGGTCTATAATTTTGTCCCTGGTGTACTTAAACAGCTCTTTGGTCTTGGCCATGATGGAGAGGTGGGAGTGCGATTGATTGAGTATGTAGACAGGTTTCTTTTATCCAGGTAACAAGGTCAAACAGGTGCAATTAATACAGGTAATGAGTGCAGAGTAGGAGGGCTTCTTATAGAAATTTTAGCAGGTCTGTGAGAGCCAGAATTCTTGTTAGTTGGTAGGTGATCAAATACTTATTTCATGCAATAAAATGCAGTTTAATTATTTAAAAATCATGCAATGTGATTTTCTGTTTATATTTAGATTCTGTCACTCAGAGTTGAAGCGTATCTATGATAAAAATTACAGACCTCTCCATTGTTTGTGGGTGGAAAATATAAACTGCTCAATAAAATAAAGGGAACATTAAAATACTACATCCTAGATATCTCTGAATGAAATATTCCAGTTGAAAATGTTTATTCATTACATAATAATAATAATAATCTTTATTTTTATATAGCGCTAACATATTAGGCAGCGCTTTACAGTTTGCACACAATATCATCGCTGTCCCCGATGGGGCTCACAATCTAAATTCCCTATCGGAATGTGTTCAGAACACTAAAACATAACAATTACCAATATAAATCAAAATGAATATCCCACGGAGGTCTGGATTTGGAATGATACTCAAAATCAAAGTGGCAGCAGTTCGTGGCATCTCCAGACTCTGTCATGTCTATCACATGTGCTTAGTGTGAACCTGCTTTCATCTATGAAGAGCAGAGGGCGCCAGTGGCGAATTTGCCAATCCTGGTGTTCTGTGGCAAATGCCAAGCATCCTGCACGGTGTTGGACTGTGAGCACAACCCCCATCTGTGGACGTCGGGCACTCAGACCATCCTCATGGATTCGATTTCTAACCATTTGTGCAGATACAAGCTCATTTGTGGCCTGCTGGAGGTCATTTTGCAGGGCTCTGGCAGTGCTCCTCCTGTTTCTCCTTGCACAAAGGTGGAGGTAGCGGCCCTGATGATGGGTTGTTGCCCTCCTGTGGCCCCCTCCATGTCTCCTGGTGTACTGGTCTGTCTCCTGGTAGTGCCTCCAGCCTCTGGACACTACGCTGACCGACACAGCAAACCTTCTTGCCACAGCTCGCATTGATGTACCATCCTGGATGAGCTGCACTACCTGATCCACTTGTGTGGGTTGTAGAGTCCATCTCTTGCTACCAGGGGTGTGAAAGCACAGCCAACATTCAAAAGTGACCAAAACATCAGCCAGAAAGCATTGGCACTGAGATGTTGTCTGCGGCCCCACCTGCAGAACCACTCCTTTATTGAGTGTGTCTTGATAATTGCCAATAAATTCCATCTGTTGTCTACTCCATTTGCACAACAGCATGTGAAATTGATTGTCAAACAGTGTTGCTTCCTACGTGGACAGTTTGATTTCACAGAAGTTTGATTTACTTGGAGCTATATTCTGTTGTTTAAGTGTTCCCTTTATTTTTTTGAGCAGTGTATTTTATTCAAGATGGGATAGGCTTGGCCAAATCCTACAACGGGGGCCCATCAGGCTCTCGTTATGCCACTGATAACTGCAATACATGAAGAGGGTAAAAACTTTAATGGTAGTACTTCTTTAAATAATGTATTGCATGTGGAAGGTATAGAAACATGATGGCATGTAATTATGAGGTTTATACAGATAGATCAGCATGTGATCTCAGCTGCTTCTTACTCTGAGGTAAAACATTTTTATGCCTGTTTAAAAACTTATTTTACCTCGCAGAAAGATTCAGCTGTGATCCCTTGCTGTAAAGTTTGTATACTCATTTCCTTCCCTCCCTGCCCAAGAGCTGTGGTATGATCATGTAAAGAGGTGTCGGGGCCCTTACGTGCCTCCTCTCTCCTTTATACTGGGCACACGTGTCGCCTGCAGCACCCTGATGGTTTACTAATAGTGTTGAGCATTCCGATACCGCAAGTATCGGGTATCGGCCGATATTTGCTGTATCGGAATTCTGATACCGAGATCCGATACTTTTGTGGTATCGGGTATCGGTATCGAAACAACATTAATGTGTAAAATAAAGAATTAAAATAAAAAATATTGCTATACTCACCTCTCCAACGCAGCCTGCACCTTACCGAGGGAACCGGCAGCGTTGTTTGTTTAAAATTCGCGCTTTAACCTCCTTACGTGAAGTCCCGGCTTGTGATTGGTCGCGCGCCGCCCATGTGGCCGCGACGCGACCAATCACAGCAAGCCGTGACGTAATTTCAGGTCCTTCAGGATTTTAAAATTACGTTCCGGCTTTGTGATTGGTCGCGTCGCGGTCACATGGGCGACGCAACCAATCACAAGCCGGGACTTCACGTAAGGAGGTTAAAGCGCGAATTTTAAGCAAACAACGCTGCCGGTTCCCTCGGTAAGGTGCAGGCTGCGTCGGAGAGGTGAGTATAGCAATATTTTTTATTTTAATTCTTTATTTTACACATTAATATGGTTCCCAGGGCCTGAAGGAGAGTTTCCTCTCCTTCAGACCCTGGGAACCATCAGGAATACCGTCCGATACATGAGTCCCATTGACTTGTATTGGTATCGGGTATCGGTATCGGATTAGATCCGATACTTTGCCGGTATCGGCCGATACTTTCCGATACCGATACTTTCAAGTATCGGACGGTATCGCTCAACACTATTTACTAATGTTTTATATTGCTATGTATGTCATTGTGATGTGTTGTACTCTGATGTGTAATGTGCTGAATGTGTACTCTTATTGTTTTTCACTGTAATGTACATGTTTAGTTTAGGGACAGAATACTAAGAGTTAAACTGTTGGGAGGAGTTAAAAGAGGGATGATGTTGTGTAATCCAGGCACAACACTAATGCTAGCATAGACAAGTCTCCATGTGAGTCTGCAGCTGCATCTGATGACTCCCAAACCAACCTGCATCAGGACCAAGAAATCAAGAGTGATTTCAAAATACCGCAACATTCAAAAGAACTGCCATGGACACTAGACACGGAGCTTAGCAGGTGCCAAAGTATTTAGCAGGTGTTTTTCCTTTTACTGATATTCAACAAACTGGCCTTTGTTACAGAGGTTTCTGTGTTGCATCCACAAAAATGCTGCTGGCCGGTGGAGCGAGTTGAGAGAAGTGAACGTGGAAAATAGTCAGACAGAGATAACATTTCAGGCATCAAGTCTTAAGGGCACCAAAGAGTTATAAAGTTCAGAGTAAATGTAAATAAAAATTTGGGTAAGTAAACAAAGGGACGATCCAGCATAAGTATATGGGAGTAATAATACAATGCAGCAGTGACTGGAAACCAGAGGGAGCAATGTCCAGTTTTAAATAGATCACTGCTGGCCCACATTGGCAACTGAATCTATTATTTTATTTGTCCATCCATCAGTCCCAGCGATTGGCAGCCTAGCAGGTCTTTTAACATGATTAGTCACCTGTGTATTAATAGCTGGGTAGCACACATATCTCCCGGTAGGAGCATAATGAACTTTACCATTGGTGGAGTCATAAGCAGAACATGCTGTGGTGCGGGCAAACCTCTCAGCACTGATGTCACCTCCACCTTCTACATTATAAGGTGGTAATAACCACTCTGATTGTGTGACCAATGACCATCCATTGTGAATATGGGGGAATGCTGGCTTGTCTCTGACAGTAAATATTGTGGGAAAAATGGATCAGGTAATTGGAATTCAACATTACAGACTATTTTGTTTTCAAGGAAGATAATCTGTCATCCGAGAGGCAGAACTTTACTCCCCCATCCGGATTGAGAACACTTGCATGCTCGCCCAAATTTACTGGCGTGCAAGTGGCTGGAAATGAAAAGTTCTTACATTTATGTATTATACTTACTTATAAAGAGCCATTAATTCCAAAGCGCTTTACAGACATCATCACTGTCCCCATTGGGGCTCACAATATAAATTCCCTAGCAGTATGTCTTTGGAGTGTTGGAGGAAACCAGAGTACCTGTCAGAAACCAACATAAGCAAGAGGAGATCATACAAAATTCTTGCAGATGGGGTTTTGATTTGATCCCGGGACCCCAGTTCTGCAAAGCAACACTGTTAACCAACCGCTGAGCCAAAATAAATACCCTATGAAGACAAAAATGCGGTCAGGCGGAGCACTGGGAGTACAAAAGGGGGCAAAAGGTTATTAAAATGTACAGACCTTTGTTAAAATGCTGAACACACAACACGTTAGGGTGCACAACCAAGATAGGTGAGTGGATCCCGTTTCATCGGACACTTCATTTGACCATCGGGTATCATCCTATGAGCGCCCCCTGTCATGGTTCCCAATGGCAGGGGAACGTCAGGACACATAAATAACGAACGAGCTCTTGGGTGATGGAATCTCGAGCTGACCGTGAGCTAAACCTACCACACAACTAATAGTGGCCGGGGGGCGTGCCTACGTTTTATCCCTAGACGTCTCTCGCCAGCCGGAGAACTAACTTACCCTAGTAGAGGAAAAAACAGACCTGGCTTACCTCTAGGGAAATTCCCCCAAAAAGGAGACAGAAGCCCCCCACATATATTGACGGTGAGTTCAGAGGAAAAGACATACGCAGTATGAAGGTAGGTTCAGCAAAGCGAGGTCCGCTTACTAGATAGTAGAAAGATACAAAAGGGAACTGCACGGTCAGCTGAAAACCCTTTTAAAATACCATCCTGAAATTACTTTAAAACTCATGTGTCAACTCATGACACCGGAGTGGTAATTTCAGCCCACAAGAGCTTCCAGCTACAGAGAATGACTTAACTGTAAACTGGAACAAAAATGCAAACAAACTTAGGACTAAGAGTCCAACTTAGCTGATCAGTAGTCTAAGAGCAGGAACATGCAACAGAAAGGCTCTGGTTACATTGATGGCCGGCAAGGCAATGACTGAAGAGCAGGATTAAATAGGAACTCCCCACTACTGATGAAAACAGGTGAACTGAGAAAGAAAACACACCCGAGTGACCAGTACCACTAGCCACCACCAGAAGGAGCCCAAAAGCAGATTCACAACAGCCCCCTTAGGCTACGTTCACATTTGCGGTGTGCGCCGCAGCGTCGCCGCCGCAACGCACAGCGCAAATGTGAACACATGCACAACGCTGCTTTTTGCGCCGCATGCGTCCTTTTTTCCATTGAATTTGGACGCAGCAAAAATGCAACTTGCTGCGTCCTCCGCGCCCCGACGCGGGCGCCGCAGGGACGCATGCGGCGCAAAAAGCAAGTGCACCGCATGTCCATGCGCCCCCATGTTAAATATAGGGGCGCATGATGCATGCGGCGCCGCTGCGGCGCCCGACGCTGCGGCGCTAGCCGCAAATGTGAACGTAGCCTTACTCTGTTTTTTAAAATAAAAACTAAACTAAACTATATAATGTGTATTGTCAAATAAGGTGTTTTTTCATATTTCTGTTGTTACTTTTGGGTATGTGTCT
Source organism: Ranitomeya variabilis (assembly GCF_051348905.1). NCBI lineage: Eukaryota > Metazoa > Chordata > Amphibia > Anura > Dendrobatidae > Ranitomeya > Ranitomeya variabilis. Next base: position 139,637,989 of record NC_135236.1, read on the forward strand.
TGCATTCTTCGTTTCTAAAGTAATTTGGAACATTGCAGTTGGCACATAAAGGGAACAGTTATAAATACTGTAGATATTGGCAGAAGTACCTGTTTAATATCTATTATTTGAGATCGAGTGGATCTTTTGAGTTCATTACTGAATACTGTAAACCATGGGATAAAAAAATAGGGGCAGAAGCAGTCAAGCTCTTCTGTGGAATAGATAGAATTTTTTAGTGCTCTCCTCTGCCTTATGCAAACACACACCAGTTATCCCCACTATTATTGTAATCTGTTATTTGAAAAGCACCGTCTGGTCTCCACCATTAGAAACAATAAAAACACTCATTCTTTTCAAAAGCGCTTAAAAATTGTTCATTGCAGGGCAAATAGCATCACAGATATTGTAATGATAATAACATTCATCCAGCTAAAAGTAAACTCAGGTGATAATGTTCCCTTGTTGTATCCATTCTACTAGTATGTGTTTCATGCAATAATAGAGAAAAATGACTTGCATTGTTGTATGCATCTAAGATTTTTTTGACCTCAGTCTGGTGGGTACCCTCAGTGAACTTTAGCAATTATAAAAGGAAAAGTCTGCTGAAATTTGCAGGCATTATCTTGGATAATTACCAGGGAACAGTCATGTTTCAATGCGAAAGGAGATAATTTTAAATTCAATTTTACATTGCCTTCTCTATACTCATGAAGCATAGGAACCATTGTAGGGGCTGCAGTTATCTTATTTAATGCCTGAAATTGGTCACTTAGAGATGCCTATTTTGTCAGATGTTATTATGTTAATATACACCTAGGACAACATTTTAGCCTACTTAGTCTTATTATGGTAAACTACAAGGAGATCTTGTTACATAGAAACGCATTAGAGAATAGAGGTGCATTTGACTGACAGCCTTGGCTGGAAGTATATGGATTTCCCAGGAAAAGTGCTGTATTTTATGATTTTTTTTACCCTTTCAGTGATTTTTTTTTATTTTGTCTGATCCAAATTGTATTTGGTGATATTAGACTTTAAAAGAAATCAAAGGCTAGAAAATATATATCTTGGTAACTAGTACTATAATTTGTATTAACTATATAGCAATAACTATGCAAATTAGCTCTCCCTTTATGAAGAAGAAAATGTTCTCTCTACTGCTATCTATTGGTGATTTAACGAGTATGTCAATGTCTGACTTATTTTAGGGTTATTCAGTTTCTTAAAAGTAATATACTGTACACCAATATTCCCCGCCAATTAGCTTCACTGGATGGCTCCATTGAAGTTGATAGGAGGATGTGCCACTGGTCAGACCCTCACTGATCTGATTTTGATGGCTTTTCCAAAGGACACAGTTGGGTTGGGAGATTCGCTGGCTAGACCGAGCACTGCAGTCCAATCTTGCTCCAATTAATACGGCCGCCTGATTGCACCTTAAGAATTTGCTATTAATTAAAGTTGGTTAAACCTTTCAATGAGCCTTGAAACATGATTAAGGTTATTATTCGAACCATAAATAGAAATGCTTTACTTTAAGATTCTTTACTAAGTAGGACATTGACTTACATGGAAAAATATAGGTAGCACGAGAGACAAAAGTTTCAACCTTTGGGAGGAAATCTAATTTGAATACTTTTCCCAGAGAGTATTGCGTGTAACGCTCCTTACCACTGCTGAATCTCTGCATTGAGAACCAGTACTTTTCTACCTTATTTGTTTGATTACATGCAATATTTCATTTCAGCTTTTCTTGAAAAGAGGTTGTCTAGGGTTAGAGTATTTTTCTGAGTGTCAAAGATTCATGCTGTGTATGGTATTTAATTTCCCCAGAGAAGTGGTGTCACTAATGTAAGTTCCAGGCCCCTGGTATTATACTGACCAGCCGGCATCTTCATCTGTTCTCAGCGCCACTCTGGTCGGTCTTTCAGCAGTTTGTGACCTGCTGGATCCAGTGTTTGTTGGGTGAGCCGAAGGTCACTACTCGGTGTAGGTCTATGAGAGCCAGAATGAAGTCAGAAAAAAGTTCTCATAGACTTATACTGAGAACTTGTGACCATTACCTCTGACTTCTGGTCAGAAGTTGCGGTCACAAGATGGTGACACTGGATCAGATCAGAACCGAGAAGATCAGAAAATGGCTAGGAGTAAGTATATCTCTAGGGGCAGGAAACATGGATTACTGACACCACTCCAGCGCTGAAATAAAAAAAAATGCCAGAGTGGTGCTTTAAACTTAAATGACACAGAAATTGAGGTCACAGAAGCAGAAGCCAAAGGTTCTGTAAATTTTACACTTTAGCAGTAAATAGGACTGTGGACTGTTACTAAGAAGTACTAATCCAAATCACCAGGGATGATGATACACACACAAAAGAATACAGCAGCCTCTGTAAGCGTTAAGTTGTATGCAAACAGTGAATAAGTGAAATTTGGACTGCATTACTGTAACTATTACTAGCTACTTGTAATGCCATGCCGGCATCCCTGCATGGTCCCTCTTCCTCCTTCAGCAAGGATGCTGACATGTGCACTGCTCCAGTTGAAGCAACATCCTTGTTCCCTACTGTGCTGCCTCCTGCTCTGTGTCAGTGTATGCCCTGTTATGGACCTGGTGGTTAGGAGCACCCGGAATGACCTGATGAGTAAACTAGTAATCAGAACAAGCTCTGGGAAAGTGGGAACTCTGCTGACCGCAAACTCTACTCCTATCACACACTAGAAATAGCCGTGGAGCGTACCTAACTCTCCCTAGATGCCTGTTGTGGATTTTGTTTTTGGGCTCCCTCTGGTGGTTACGGCTGGTACTGGGTGACTTTGGTGGGTTGCGGTCTCTGGTTTCCACCTGTCCATCAGAGGCTGGGTGTTTCCTATTTAACCTGGCTTTCCTGTCATTCCCTTGCTGGCTATCAATGTACTCAGATGTGCTCAGTTTGGTTCCTGACTACCTGCTCCCAGATCTTTCAGGATAAGCTAAGTTCTGTTTTTCAGTTGTTTTGTTCTTTTTGTCCAGCTTGCTAATTATGACTCTATGCTAGCTGGTAGCTCTAGTGGGCTGAGGTTCTCCCCATGTGCCATGAGTTGGCACATGGGTTCTTGTAATCTCAGGATGGTTTTTGATTAGGGTTTTTTGCTGACCGCTATAGCGGTCCTCATTTTGCTAAATCTATTTTCATCTCTATGTGCGTGCCTTCCTCTCATTTCACCGTCAATACATGTGGGGGGCAACTATACCTTTTGGGGTTCATTTCTCTGGAGGCAAGCTAGGTCTTTATTTCCTCTGCAGTACTAGTTAGCTCTTAGGCTGGCGCGTGGCGTCTAGAATCAACGTAGGCACGCTCCCTGGCTATTTCTAGTTGTGTTTGTCAGGAGTAGGGCAGCGGTCAGCCCAGGTTCCATCACCCTAGAGCTCGTCCGTTATTTATGTTATTTTGCTTGTCCAGTGCGATCCCCAGCCATTGGGATCCATGATAGTATAGCCGGCCCACAAAGTGTTAATTGTTTGGGCTGAAGCAGGAGAAAAAGAAGTGTTTAAGGGAATTTTTTTTTTTTTTTTTCCCCCTCAGAGTTTTGCTGCCTAGCCCTTAATTGCTGTCTAGCTGCTTCTTACCTCCTCTTAACCCTTGAATGGCTCTGACCTTAGCTGTTTAACATGGATGTCCAGAGTTTGGCTTCCAGCCTGAGTAATCTTGCTGCAAAAGTTCAAAGCATACAGGATTTTGTTGTTCACACTCCTATGTCTGAACCTAGAATTCCTATTCCAGAGTTTTTTTCTGGAGATAGATCTACCTTCCTGAATTTCAGGAACAATTGCAAATTGTTTCTTTCTTTGAAATCTCGCTCCTCTGGAGACCCTGCTCAGCAGGTTAAGATTGTAATATCTTTCCTGCGGGGCGACCCTCAGAATTGGGCATTTGCATTGGCACCAGGGGATCCTGCATTGCTCAGTGTGGATGCGTTTTTTCTGGCACTGGGATTGCTCTATGAGGAACCTAACCTGGAGATTCAGGCTGAAAAGGCTTTATTAGCCCTCTCTCAGGGGCATGATGAAGCGGAAGTATATTGTCAAAAATTTCGGAAATGGTCGGTGCTTACTCAGTGGAATGAGTGCGCCCTGGCTGCAAACTTCAGAGATGGTCTTTCTGAGGCCATTAAGGATATTATGGTGGGGTTCCCTGCGCCTACAGGTCTGCATGAGTCTATGGCTATGGCCATTCAGATTGATCGGCGTTTACGGGAGCGCAAACCTGTGCACCAGTTGGCGGTGTCTTCTGAACAGGCACCTGAGACTATGCAATGTGATAGAATTCAGTCCAGAAGTGAACGGCAAAATTATAGGCGGAAAAATGGATTGTGTTTTTATTGTGGTGATTCAGCTCATGTTATATCAGCATGCTCTAAACGCACAAAAAAGGTTGATAAATCTTTTGCCATTAGTACTTTGCAGTCTAAGTTCATTTTGTCTGTAACTCTGATTTGTTCACTGTCTTCCATTTCCGTCGATGCCTATGTGGATTCGGGCGCTGCCCTGAGTCTTATGGATTGGTCATTTGCCAAACGCTGCGGTTTTAGTCTGGAGCCTCTGGAAGTTCCTATTCCTTTGAAGGGAATTGACTCTACACCATTGGCTATGAATAAACCGCAGTACTGGACACAAGTGACCATGCGCATGACTCCCGTTCATCAGGAGGTGATTCGCTTCCTTGTACTGTATAATTTACATGATGTACTAGTGCTTGGTCTGCCATGGTTACAAACTCATAATCCTGTCCTGGATTGGAAAACAATGTCTGTGTTAAGCTGGGGATGTCAGGGGGTTCATGATGATGCACCTCTGATTTCAATCGCTTCATCTACTCCTTCTGAGGTCCCTGCGTTTTTGTCTGACTATCGGGATGTTTTTGAGGAGCCTAAGCTCAATTCGCTCCCTCCTCATAGGGATTGTGACTGTGCTATAGAATTAATTCCTGGCAGTAAGTTCCCTAAGGGTCATTTATTTAATCTGTCAGTGCCAGAGCATACTGCTATGCGGAATTATATTAAGGAGTCCTTGGAAAAGGGACATATTCGTCCATCTTCGTCCCCTCTGGGAGCAGGTTTTTTTTTTTGTGGCAAAAAAGGATGGTTCCCTGAGGCCTTGTATAGATTATCGCCTTCTGAATAAGATTACAGTCAAATATCAGTATCCATTGCCATTATTGACTGATTTGTTTGCTCGCATTAAGGGGGCTAGGTGGTTCACTAAGATAGATCTTCGCGGTGCGTATAATCTTGTGCGGATAAAACAGGGTGATGAGTGGAAAACCGCATTTAATACGCCTGAGGGCCATTTTGAGTATTTGGTAATGCCTTTTGGACTTTCTAATGCTCCTTCAGTCTTTCAGTCCTTTATGCACAATATTTTCCGTGAATATCTGGATAAGTTTATGATTGTGTATTTGGATGATATTTTGGTGTTTTCTGATGACTGGGAGTCTCATGTTCTACAGGTCAGGAAGGTGTTTCAAGTCCTGCGGGCCAATTCTCTGTTTGTGAAGGGCTCAAAATGTCTCTTCGGAGTCCAGAAGATTTCTTTTTTGGGGTACATTTTTTCTCCTTCTACTATTGAGATGGATCCCGTCAAGGTTCAGGCGATTTGTGACTGGACACAACCTACATCTGTTAAGAGTCTTCAGAAGTTCTTGGGTTTTGCTAATTTTTATCGTCGGTTCATTACTAATTTTTCCAGTGTTGTTAAACCTTTGACTGATTTGACTAAAAAGGGTGATGATGTTGCTAATTGGTATCCTACGGCTGTGGAGGCCTTTCAGGAACTTAAGCGCCGGTTTTCTTCTGCTCCTGTGTTATGTCAACCAGATGTTTCACTTCCTTTTCAGGTTGAGGTTGATGCTTCCGAGATTGGAGCGGGGGCGGTTTTGTCACAGAGAAGTTCCAATGGCTCGGTGATGAAGCCATGTGCGTTCTTTTCTAGAAAATTCTCGCCCGCCGAGCGCAATTATGATGTGGGTAATCGGGAGCTTTTGGCCATGAAGTGGGCATTTGAGGAGTGGCGTCATTGGCTTGAGGGTGCTAGACATCGTGTGGTGGTCTTGACTGATCACAAAAATCTGATTTACCTTGAGTCTGCCAGGCGTCTGAATCCTAGACAGGCTCGTTGGTCATTGTTTTTTTCTCATTTCAATTTTGTGGTTTCATACCTGCCAGGTTCAAAGAATGTGAAGGCAGATGCTCTTTCCAGGAGTTTTGTGCCTGACTCTCCTGGAGACTCTGGGCCTACTGGTATCCTTAGGGATGGGGTAATATTGTCCGCCGTCTCCCCAGACTTGCGACGTGCATTGCAGGAGTTTCAGGCGGATAAACCTGATCGTTGTCCACCAGAAAGACTGTTTGTTCCGGATGATTGGACCAGTAGAGTCATCTCCGAGGTCCATTCTTCTGTGTTGGCTGGTCATCCTGGAATATTTGGTACTAGACACTTGGTGGCCAGGTCTTTTTGGTGGCCTTCCTTGTCAAGGGATGTGCGCACCTTTGTGCAGTCTTGTGAAGTGTGTGCTCGGGCTAAGCCTTGCTGTTCTCGGGCCAGTGGGTTGTTGTTATCCTTGCCTATCCCGAAGAGGCCTTGGACGCACATTTCCATGGATTTTATTTCAGATCTCCCTGTCTCACAGAAAATGTCCGTTATCTGGGTTGTGTGTGACCGCTTTTCTAAGATGGTTCATTTGGTACCCTTGCCTAAGTTGCCTTCCTCCTCTGAGTTGGTCCCTTTGTTTTTTCAGAACGTGGTTCGTTTGCATGGGATTCCGGAGAATATCGTTTCTGACAGGGGATCCCAGTTTGTGTCTAGATTTTGGCGGACGTTTTGTGCTAAGATGGGCATTGATTTGTCTTTCTCGTCTGCATTCCATCCTCAGACGAATGGCCAGACGGAGCGAACTAATCAGACCTTGGAAACTTATTTAAGGTGTTTTGTTTCTGCTGATCAAGATGACTGGGTTGCCTTTTTGCCACTGGCCGAATTTGCCCTTAATAATCGGGCTAGTTCTCCTACTTTGGTCTCTCCTTTCTTTTGTAATTCGGGGTTTCATCCTCATTTTTCCTCTGGTCAGGTGGAGCCTTCGGATTGTCCTGGAGTGGACGTGGTGGTGGACAGGCTACATCAGATTTGGAATCAGGTGGTGGACAATTTGAAGTTGTCTCAGGAGAAGACTCAGCAGTTTGCTAATCGCCGTCGCCGCGTGGGTCCCCGACTTCTTGTTGGGGACTTGGTGTGGTTGTCTTCTCGTTTTGTCCCTATGAAGGTCTCTTCTCCTAAGTTCAAGCCTCGGTTCATCGGTCCTTATAAGATCTTGGAGATTCTTAACCCTGTATCTTTTCGTTTGGATCTCCCAGCATCGTTTGCTATTCATAATGTGTTCCATCGGTCGTTATTGCGGAGGTATGAGGTGCCCGTTGTTCCTTCGGTTGAGCCTCCTGCTCCGGTGCTGGTGGAGGGAGAATTGGAGTATGTTGTTGAGAAGATTTTGGATTCTCGTGTTTCCAGACGTAGACTCCAGTATTTGGTTAAGTGGAAGGGTTATGGTCAGGAGGATAATTCCTGGGTGGTCGCCTCTGATGTTCATGCGACTGATTTGGTCCGCGCCTTCCATAGAGCTCATCCTGATCGCCCTGGGGGTTCTCGTGAGGGTTCGGTGACCCCTCCTCAAGGGGGGGTACTGTTGTGGATTTTGTTTTTGGGCTCCCTCTGGTGGTTACGGCTGGTACTGGGTGACTTTGGTGGGTTGCGGTCTCTGGTTTCCACCTGTCCATCAGAGGCTGGGTGTTTCCTATTTAACCTGGCTTTCCTGTCATTCCCTTGCTGGCTATCAATGTACTCAGATGTGCTCAGTTTGGTTCCTGACTACCTGCTCCCAGATCTTTCAGGATAAGCTAAGTTCTGTTTTTCAGTTGTTTTGTTCTTTTTGTCCAGCTTGCTAATTATGACTCTATGCTAGCTGGTAGCTCTAGTGGGCTGAGGTTCTCCCCATGTGCCATGAGTTGGCACATGGGTTCTTGTAATCTCAGGATGGTTTTTGATTAGGGTTTTTTGCTGACCGCTCAGACCCCTTTTGTATCATTCTGCTTTCTAGCTATAGCGGGCCTCATTTTGCTAAATCTATTTTCATCTCTATGTGCGTGCCTTCCTCTCATTTCACCGTCAATGTGGGGGGCAACTATACCTTTTGGGGTTCATTTCTCTGGAGGCAAGCTAGGTCTTTATTTCCTCTGCAGTACTAGTTAGCTCTTAGGCTGGCGCGTGGCGTCTAGAATCAACGTAGGCACGCTCCCTGGCTATTTCTAGTTGTGTTTGTCAGGAGTAGGGCAGCGGTCAGCCCAGGTTCCATCACCCTAGAGCTCGTCCGTTATTTATGTTATTTTGCTTGTCCAGTGCGATCCCCAGCCATTGGGATCCATGATAGATGCCTCTTCACAGCCTAAGAGCTAACTACCCCTAAAGATAGAAATAGAGCCTAACCTTTCCTCAGAGAAAATTCCCCAAAGGTAAAGGCAGCCCCCCACATATATTGACTGTGAGTTAAGAGGAAAGTCACAAACACAGGAATGAAACAGGTTTTAGCAAAGGAGGCCAGACTTCACTAAACAGTCAGAGGATAGAAAAGGGAACTATGCGGTCAGCACAAAAGACTACAAAAAACCACGCAGAGTAAGCAAAAAGACTCCCCACACCGACTCACGGTGTGGAGGTGCCACTCTGCACCCCAGAGCTTCCAGCTAGCAAGGGAATATCATGATAGCAAGCTGGACTAGAAATTAGCAGTACTAAGAAATATATTCAGGAAGCAGTAACAACAAATGAACTAGCAAAGACTTAGCTTCTGCTGGAGTAGACAGGTCCTCAGAGAAGTCCAAGAGAGATCTGAACCAATACTGATACATTGACAGCTGGCATGAAGTAACGATCTGAGTAGAGTTAAATAGGGAAGCCAGCCTAACAGTAAACGAGGTCAGCTGAGAAAGCAAACCTCAGAGACCAGCAGTTCCGCTCAAAGCCACCAGAGGGAGTCCAAGAGCAGAACTAACCAAAGTACCATTCATGACCACAGGAGGGAGTCCGAGAACGGAATTCACAACAGTGCCCCACAGGTCTTCCTTTGGAAATGCCCCCAGCCAATATCTGGGAGGCAATAAGTATTAAAAGCTTGCTCTCCAGTAGGGAGATACCTGAGCAACATTCTCCATTCTATAGTTTTGTGCAACTTGTGAGTTGCCAGGCTCCTGGATCCCATACTGTGCTTATGTAGGATGATGGGCATGTTGCTCACGCACCTTGAGAAGCCTTGACGCAATGTTGTACTGTGTGATACATAATGTTATGTGATGTTAAGTATAATGGCCACAAGATGGCAATAGCATTGTTATAGTCTGCCCAGCAACAATCAGTAAGTAGGGTAAGATAGAGTTAAGTACAGAGTTTATCCCAGAGAGGGAGGGGCTATGCAGCAGGAACAAAAAGGACTTCCTGTTACTGTAGTTAGTCAAAAAGCGTGTGCAGAGTAAAGACCTCAGGTCTAGTGTGAGCAGTGCTGCATGCAGTGTATGTCACTGTGGCAAGAGAGGAACTACTGGAACAGATAGTAAGAGCTTGTAAGAGGAGAGATAGCGGACAAGAGAAGTGAGTAGTAGTCCAGAATCGGAACAGAGAGAGTGAGAGAAAGAACATCGGGGCCTGGGATAGGAAGCCTAGCAGGACGGTATCAAGTCTTCACCAGAGAGGTAACGGAAGGCAAGAGTAAAGGGAAGGAAAAGGAAGAGACTATGTATATCATTGTAGCTGCTAAATGTAAAGACAGTAACAGTAAAGAAAGTCAAGTGTCACCATATTTGGACACATCCTCTTCTACTGAGAAATCACAAGACGCGTTGCTACAGGATAGAGTCTATGACTCTTGTGGACTGGAAACTGAGAGTAATTGTGTGGGGCCATAGTGTAACACTTCAGCCTGTACGTTTCCCACAGAAGAAAAGGGGCCGTGGCGTTACACCTCGAGCCGTGCAGTCTCCAGAGAGGAAAATGGAAGCTCACAAGATAGTATGCTGGTTTGTGCAAACAGTAGAGAAAGTGAAGAAGATAGAGTGTTTTCAGGGAAGAAGATGTGTGTGTTCATGTTGCTTGTGGCTAAAGAAACATCCTTGAAGATAAATGCCTACTATGTGCTGTATATAATTCATATGAAATTATTCTTCTGTAAAAAGAAGTTTAATTTTTAATGGTGGTCTGCTTTCATGAACTGGTTAACATACGGTCCTGCCAAACCAGCGTCACATGCATCCTGCATGGACAATCTACCCCTATGGCACAAGCCCACACATCCAGCCAGGACCCCCACTTTCTTGTAATGTGCTGGGGAATAGGAGATGAGTACCTCGCCCATGGCTACTGTCCTGAGTCATGTTACACTAAGTCTGAACCTTTTCCTTTATCTTGTCTTGTGCAGTTCTGAATCTTGAAGCCACTTCAGCAATACCAGTGCCTTGAGTTGGACCCGGGGCACCAGAACCCTGTCACTGCACCCTATAGTAACAATGTCTGAAGCCAATGTCTGAAGACAAACCCACTGTACGTGAGCCTGACACCACTCCCTGCACCAAACTGCTCTGTTTGACTGCAGACTTGTGAAGGTCAGAGAGGCTGCACCCACTAGATGCCTTGTGCATAGGGGGCATGCATGTTGCATGCAGCACCTCCGTTCTTGGCTCAGAAACTGGTGAATCCTTGCAGCGCACAGTGCTTGTGCTGGGGGATTCAAAAGTCTGCAGTCACATAGAATCACTGAGGTCTAAGGGGTAAGGTTTCTCCTTATGGTGAATGACATACCAGCTCTGGCTTGTCAAGGTAAGGAGGCTTATTCGCCGTGCAATGCTCCTCTGGGAAATTTAATATGCAAATTGCCTCTTCAGAGAAAAAGAGGACTTGAAATCTATAGCGCCACCAGTTGGAAGTAGTGATCCTACAAGTCACAACCAACCCTTTAACGAGTCTTGCAATATGACTTAGGATAAGAGCCAAATCAGTATCTCAATTTGTAGACACGGTGTTTCGGGCTGTTGGCCCTCGTCAGTGCGAAGCATGAGAACTGATTTGGCTAGGTGAGAGGCTCTGGACTGAGGTCTAAGGGGTAAGGTTTCTCCTTGTGGAGAGTGACATACCAGCTCTGGATTGTCAAGGTGAGGAGGCCTATTCGCCATGCATTGCTCCTCTGGGAAATTTAATGTGCAAATTGCCTCTTCAGAGAAAAAGAGGACTTGATGACAATTCTGCAAAGATCTGTCTCTGATTCTGGAAGAATTGAGGTAACAGGAAGCTTCAGCATTTGATGGTATCATTACATGAAGCTTCTTGGAATGAAAAAAGAAAGAAAGTGGGATACTTGATGACAATATAAAATCAAGGATTAGGACAACACATTTCTGGACAAAAGGAAACATCAGACCACAAGGTACCCAATTAGGATTAACCTACATAAGATATCATGAAGCCTGACACAAAATTAGTAATAATATGTAACTTTAAACTAGCAGACTGGGCTTTACAGTAAAAATCCAAACTTTGACCCTGGGTCGGCTTTAATGCATTTTTAACAAACCTGCCTATATGGGCCAATGATTATTTGCTTTGTACAGATTTGAAAAATTATAGAACAATGTCAAGTACCAAGTTCAGAAAATTCTCACTGCCATTTCTGTGCTGACACCCACTTGAGCTGCTTTGAATTTATTTTTTCTTTAAATCCAAGGGAGGAACAATAGTGGTATTATTAACCAAAGCACCCCTTTCAGTGGACATTTCTGAAGTTTTTACTGGTTCATAACCTTCATGATCAGAAGCCTAGAAAGGGAGAATAAAGCTCAGTGAACAGACAAGAATGTGATCATATTATGTAGTCCTAGAGGTTCATGCTTTTATTCTCTCCCACACATGCCCTTACTTTGCTTGCTAGTCACCCACCAACAAGGGTCTGTCCTTGGCACAGAGGTTGACATCAAAGTACTTGTACAACTAACGGTTTGATGCTAATGTCTGCATTCTATAAATATAGAAAGAGTAACACATCATTTCAATGAAAGGCTCTCTCACATGGAAAGACAAAGAGTCTGGAACAAAACCCTCTAATCTGCCAGTCTGTATAGTCCTGGCGGGCAGAGTACATATGACATTGACAGCTGAGGGTGAACTGCGTTAGTACTCTTTGAGTTTACAAACAAGAGGTCTAATTTAGGAGAACATTCTCCCCATCTGATTATTTCTGAGTTTCATCTGTTCAGTAAAAATAAAAAAATAAATGTCATGACTGTGAATGGCCGATTCAGTGACTTATTAACTTCTTTAACCGTATCGCTATGTTAAAGGGCACAAGGGAGGTCGATATTAATGTGTAATGTTATTAATCAAAAGGCAAAAATATCCATGAAATCATTCATTACTGTGTATCAGCAGTGCTAAACTCAATATGGAAAAAAGAATAATGCTCAAAAGATGTTTGGATGGAGCAAATAAGCAAGTGCAGAAAAAATAAAGCACTATCACAGACAACAGATGAGAGGGGCTCACAAATTAATCTTGAATTAATTATTGCCATGGAAACATTTGCATATTTCAGATTTTTACAATCTGAGTACATTTTTATGTTTGTTTTTGTATTGAGTGTGTTGGAAAAGCTACGCAGGAATCATTCTAATTGGCTGTAGAGAAACAGTATTGACTTGCTAATGTATCAAAGACGACCACTTAAGACTACCAGTATACTAGACTTTGCTTTATTCTATCTATTGTATCCATACATTGACTGCACTTTTTTGTTAAGATTTTAAGATTTGAAAATATAACATATTACATTAACTTATTAATCAGAGATAAAGGTGTTTTATTTTAGTTCCCATCATTAATGCTTCCAAAGTTGCTCTAATGCTCGTAAACTAGGTCCTACAAACTAATGAGCTTTAGGTGGTACATGCCTGTTAAAGAATTGTATCTACATAGTAGGTTTGACCAGAACAGATGCAATGATAGTACCAATATAACATCGAAACCTAAAGGATACCTGTCAGGAGATGCAGACTGCTCAACCATGGACAGTGTGAAGTACACAGGCTTCTCCATTGCAACGTGCAGGACTCTCCCTATTACTGATGAGCAAGTATACTCGTTGCTCGGGTGGTCTCCAAATATTTGTGACTGTTCGGAGATTTAGTTTTTGTTGACACAGCTTCATGATTTACAGCTGCTAGCCAGGCTGAGTACATGTGGGGGTTGCCTGGTTGCTAGGGATCCCCACATGTAATCAAGCTGTCTAGTAGCCGTAAATCTAGTAGCAGCTGCGGCAAGGAAAGCTAAAACTACGAGCAGTCACAAATACTCAGAGACCACCTGAGCAACGAGTATACTCGCTCATCACTACTTCCTATCTATACACAAATATGGACAGATCGGTCAATCAAGTTGAGATATGCAGAATGAAGCCTGACGATAGCCGTCCAGCCAACAATTTTCAGAGAGGTTCTCTTAAGTCATTATACCTCTCTGGCAATGTTTTTTATATACTTCACAATCATAGCCAAGTCATTGATTTTTTTCTGTAATTATGAATATTATGGCCAAGGCAGAGTGGCTTGCTGCATACCCACTGGCTTCTGGTCCTACCAGCAAACCTAGCCCACTATACATTATTGGTGCAATGCACTGAATTGCCATATTACTACCATTTTCACTGTCCTGTTTTGTTTTGTTTTGCTTATCACTACTTTTTTGTATAAAATAATGAGCATTATATAGCCAGTTATGGATCAACTAGATGGTGGCCCAATTCTAACGCATCGGGTATTCTAGAATATGTAAGTAGTTTATTTATGAAGTTTTCAGAATAATGCAATTTATACAAAGGACTCGGCCGGCCAGCCGCGACCAATTAGCGAAGCGTGGTTCAAATTCTTCTCCAATTCGCGGGTGGACTGTGATTGTCGCTGATTGTTTGTGGCCGGGCGTGATCAATCAGTGAAGCCAGGGCCAGCTCCAGGTTTTTGAGGGCCCCGGGCAAAAGAGTCTCAGTGGGACCCCCTCTTTAGCACATACCACGATTCATGATGCACAGATACAGCAGAGAAATATAGCACAGTCAAGTAGCGTATAACACAGCCCACGTAGTATATAACACAGCCACATAGTATATAGCACAGCCACGTAGTATATAACACAGCCCACGTAGTATATAACCCGTCCACGTAGTATATAGCACAGCCACGTAGTATATTGCCCAGCCACGTAGTATATAGCACAGCCCACATAGTATATTGCCCAGCCACGTAGTATATTGCCCAGCCACGTAGTATATTGCCCAGCCACGTAGTATATTGTCCAGCCACATAGTATATAGCATACACATGTAGTATATTGCACAGACATGTAGTATATTGCCCAGCCACGTAATATATTGCACAGCCATGAAGTATATTGCACAGCCACGTAATATATTGAACAGCCACATAGTATATAGCACAGAGACGTAGTATATAACACTGCCCATGCAGTATATAACCCAGGCCATGTAGTATAGGGCACAGAAATGTAGTATATTGCCCAGCCACATAATATATACCACAGCCACGTAGTATATAGCACAGCCCACATAGTATATAGCACAGAGATGTAGTATATAACATAGCCCACGCAGTATCTAACACAGCCCACATAGTATATAGCAATGTGGGCACCATATCCCTGTTAAAAAAAGAATTAAAATAAAAAATAGTTATATACTCACCTTCTGTCGGCCCCCGGATCTATCCCAGGCATTTACCGATGCTCCTTGTGACGCTCCGGTTCCAAGAGTGCATTGCGGTCTCGTGAGATGATGACGTAGTGGTCTCACGAGCCAGCTCCTATTCCTCCTTCTCAGCCTCCACCTCCTCATTGTTACCCAATCTGTGTTTAGCAGATGAGATAAGGCTGGTCTTGGTAGTATCTCCCTGACTCCTGTCTCCCTCCATCTCTACTTGGTCCGCATGCAAAGCTTCATGTATAATTGCCAGCAGTGACTGTTTAAGTAGCCGAAGGTAAGTGGGATCACTGCACCGCTCACCATCTTTGTGAAGACCTCAAAGTCTTGGAGAATAGCCCAAATGTCAGACATCTATGCCCACTTTTCAGCTGTTATGTCTGGAGGCTGACCACAATACCGATGGGCATGTTGGAGCTGGTATTCCACAATTGGCTTCTGCTGCTCACAATGCCTTGCCAGCATCTGCAGTGTATACTTCCAGCACGTCATGTCGCACACCAGTCGATGAGCTGGCACTTGCATGCGTTGATGCAACACCGCCATTCCTGCAGCAGCTGAAGCTGATTTGCCTTAATAGGCACTGGCGCGGCGTGCATTGACCAGATGCATATGGCATATCTTGGTAGGTTTTTAGAAACCGCTGAACAAATTGAGCAAGTAGGGCAAGCATGGTACATATGTGAGTTTGCCAAGTGTCACAGCCACCACCAGGTTATGCCCATTATCACACACGACCATGGTTTATTGTAGGTTTAGCAGTGAGAGCCACAGATCTGTCTGGTCTGTTATTCCTTTTAATAACTCTGACATTGTGTGCAGTTTGTCTCCTAGGTAAATTAGCTTCAGCAGAGCCTGTTACCACATCGCTTAGGCAGTGGTTAATGTGGACGATGTGCACATCTTAGATTAAGGATAAGGGGGAGCAGGAGAGGTTGCTGGAACTGATGTAGGAGGTGAAGGAAACCCTGATAGAGGTAGGGCCAGCAATGCTCTTCATCTGTAGCTCACATGCAGTGCAAGGGAGAAACTTGGCCTTGGCCTCAACAATATTCACCCTGTGTGTCATCAGTGAAATGTAGCATCTCTGGCCACAAAAGCATGTCAATGTGTGAGTCGTTAAAGGGAACCTGTCACCCCCAAAATCGAGGGTGAGCTAAGCCCACCACCATCAGGGGCTTATCTACAGCATTCTGGAATTCTGTAGATAAGCCCCCGATGAATCCTGAAAGATGAGAAAAAGAGGTTAGATTATACTTACCCAGAGGCGTTCCTGCTGCGGTCTGGTCCGATGGGTGTCGCGGTCCGCTCCAGCGCCTCCCATCTTCTTACAATGATGTCCTCTTCTTGTCTTCACGCTGCAGCTTTGGCGCAGTCATACTTTGCCCTGTTGAGGGCAGAGCAAAGTACTGCAGTGCGCAGGCGCCGGGAAAGGTCAGAGAGGCCCGGCACCTGTGCACTGCAGTACTTTGCTCTGCCCTCAACAGGGCAGACAAAGTATGCCTGCGCTGGAGCCATGGCAGGAAGACAAGAGGACGTCATCGTATGAAGATGGGAGGCCCCGGACCGGACCACGACGCCCATCGGATCGGACCGCCCACCCAGGTGAGTATAATCTAACCTCTTTTTCTCATCTGTAGATAAGCCCCTGATGCAGGTGGGCTTAGCTCAGCTTCGATTTTGGGGGTGACAGGTTCCATTTAAGTGGACAATCCCAGTAACCACGATGGTAAGGACATGGGTTCTATAATCTTACAAAATTAGGTATAATGAAGGGTAGACAATAATTTTTGCACCTTCACTTAGTGGGTATCTAGACTCGTGTTTGTTTTTTTAAATATACTTAATTAAAGTTATATTTTAACCCCTTTGAGACCTAGCCTGTGTTCACCTTATTGACCCGGCCAATTTTTACAATACTGACCACTGTCACTGTATGAGGTCATAACTCTAGAATGCTGTAACGGACCCTGGTGATTCTGAGAATGTTTTCTCATATTGTACTTTATGATAACAGGAACACTTCTTCTATGTGACTTGCGTTTATTTGTGAAAAAAAGGAAATTTTGAGAAAATTAGAAAATTTCGCAATTTTCACACTTTTAATTTTTATGCCCGTTAAAAGTCATATCGCAAAACAAGTTAATAAATATTATTTCCCACATGTCTACTTTGCATCAGCACAATTTTGGAACTAAAATTTTTTAGGTTAGGAAGTTATAAGGGCTAAAAATTGACCAGCGATTTCTAATTTTTTCAGCAAATTTTACAAAACCATTTTTTTTAGGGACCACATCACATTTGAAGTCAATTTGAGGATTCTATATGAAACAAAATACCCAAAAGTGACACTGGAGCGCCCGCCAGGGCCTAGGGGATACTTGGTACCGTGTCTGGTTGTCATTAAAGAGGTGGTCACGGTGGCAGCGACCCTGTCTGTGACCCTAGGTGTCCAAGTAAAAGGGATTTATTGAATAAAGAATAAAGTTTGTTTGTGATGCCACTTGTGTCAGGGATGACCGATCCTGCTTAAAGGGGTCCACTGGGGTGATGTTATGGCAGCAGGGATGGTAAGGCTTCCCACAGTTGAAGCTGGGTCCCCAGGGCTCCCAGTGCAGTAGATGAAGATGATGTAGTGCCAGAAAGAATTAGAGAACACAAGGTTGCGGTCTCTTTACCTTTTTACTGATGCAAGGCAGCCACAGTCCAGGGTACAGATCACACGTGATGGTTCGGTCCGGCCAGCCTGGAAGTGATTCTGAGATCCCCCTAGCCAGGTGGGATTGGCAGCCTTCCTTTCTGCGCTGTGTTGTTGTTCCTTGCTGCCTAAGGCCTCACACAAGGTCCTCACTTTCTCTCTGTCCCTTTTAGTAGGATACTACCCACATGGCAGGCAACTCGAGCATTTTTACAGGTGTCTCTAAGATGACTCCGGGCTCTACGTGTTGCTGTGCCTTCAGGTGTAATGGTGGACAGGCGACTTGCAATCTGCTGACCACCAGTTTCTGCTATGGGGCATAGAGTTACCCCCACAACCTCCATCTTCCGACTACCGGTTTCATGTGCTTCAGCGTGGAAGAAGCTGGAGTCAGAACATGTTGCATGTATGAGTTACCTGTTAAAGGGATCTTTTCCTGGCCTCCAGGCATGGCATCACCCTCCCAGTGAGGAAGGCAATACCACTGTGACAGCCGAACTCCTGGGGTGTCACAACATCATTCTAAAAACTGTACTCCTCAAGGTGCTCAAAACCACATTCAAGAAGTTTATTAACCCTTCAGGTACTTCACAGCAGCTAAAGAAACGTGGAAAGAAAAAATGAACATTTACATTTTTTGTGACAAAAATGATCTTTCAGCAACATCTTTTTATTTTCACAAGTGTAAGGCTATGTGCACACGTTCAGTATTTTTCGCTTTTTTTTCGCGTTTTTTCGCTATAAAAACGTGATAAAAGCGCGAAAAAAAATGCCTCCTATTATTTACAGTGTATTCCGCATTTTTTGGGCAAATGTTGCATTTTTTTCTGCGAAAAAATCGCATCGCGGAAAAAAAAGCAACATGTTCATTAAAAATGCGGAATTGCGGGGATTCCGCACACCTAGGAGTGCATTGATCTGCTTACTTCCCGCACGGGGCTGTGTACACCATGCGGGAAGTAAGCAGATTATGTGCGGTTGGTACCCAGGGTGGAGGAGAGGAGACTCTCCTCCACGGACTGGGCACCATATAATTGGCAAAAAAAAAAGAATTAAAATAAAAAATAGTGATATACTCACCTTCGATGGCCCCCGGAGTGTTCCCGCCTCTCACCGCTGCATGCTGCCGCTTCGGTTCCTAAAGATGGTGTGGTTCAGGACCTGCGATGACGTCGCTGTCTTGTGATTGGTCGCGAGACCGGTCATGTGACCGTTCACGTGACCGCGGCGTCAATGAAGGTCCTGAACCACACCATCTATAGGAACGGACGCCGCTGAGGATATCGGCTGTCTGCAGAGGGTGAATATAACCATTTTTTTATTTTTTTTATTATTTTTAAACATTCTATCTTTTACTATAGATGCTGCATAAGCAGCATCTATGGTAAAAAGTTGGTCACACTTGGCAAACACTATGTTTGACAAGTGTGACCAACCTGTCAGTCAGTTTTCCAAGCGATGCTACAGATCGCTTGAAAAACTTTAGCATTCTGCAAGCTAATTACGCTTGCAAAATGCTAAAAAAAACGCGAAAAAAAAAAATGCGGATTTCTTGCAGAAAATTCCCGGTTTTCTTCAGGAAATTTCTGCAAGAAATCCTGACGTGTGCACATACCCTAAAAGGAGAAAGTGAACACTAAACGTTGTTGTGCAATTTCTCCTGAGTATGCCAATACCCCATATATGCAGGTAAACAACTGCTTGGGCCCATGGCAAGGCTCAGAAGGGAAGTAGCACCTTTTGACTTTTTGAAAGCAAAATTGGCTGGAATGGAGAGCGGATGCCATGTCACGTTTGAAGAGCCCCTGATGTGCCTAAACATTGGAAACCCCCCACAAGTGACCCTGTTTTGGAAACTAGACCCTTCAAGGAACTTATATAGCTGTGTGGTGAGCACTTTGAACCCCCAGGTGCTTCTCAGAAGTTTAAAACGTAGAGCCGTAAAAATAAAAAATAAAATTTTTTCCACAAAATTATTTTTCAGCAACTATTTTTTATTTTTCACAAGTGTAAAAGGAGAAATTGAACCACTATAGTTTTTGTGCAATTTCTCCTGAGTACGCTGATACCTCATATTTGGGGAAAAACCACTGTTTGGGCGCACGACAGGGCTCAGAAGGGAAGGAGCACCTCTTGACTTTTTGAACGCAAAATTGGCTGGAATTGAGAGCGGACGCCATGTTGCGTTTGAAGAGCCCCTGATGTGCCTAAACATTTGAAAACCCCCACAAGTGACCCTCTTTGGAAACTAGACCCTTCAAGGAACTTATCTAGCTGTGTGGTGAGCACTTTGAACCCCCAGGTGCTTCACAGAAATTTAGAACGTGGAGCCGTGAAAATAAAAAAATCACATTTTCCACAAAAATGTTCTTTAGCAATTATTTTTTTATTCTCACAAGGGTAACAGGAGAAGAAGGTCTGCTATAGCTGTTGTGCAATTTCTCCTGAGTACACCGATACCCCACATGTGGGAGAAAACCACTGCTTGGGTGCACGGCAGGGCTCGGAATGAAACGAGTGATGTTTTCGATTGCAGACTTTGATGGAATGGTCTGCAGGCGTCATGTTGCATTTAAAGAGCCCCTAATGTGCCAAAATAGTGGAAATCCCCACAAGTGACCCCATTTTGGAAACTTCACCCCTGAAGGAATTCATCTAGAGGCATATTTTTATAGTATTATTTATAATTCTTTTGGTTATACTGGTGTATATATTTTTAATGTAGTGGTATGTGTAAGATGTGCGGGGTTCATCAGATAATAAAAGTGTGTTGAGTCAACAGGGTACAAACTAATTTTATTAATTTGTGGATGTGTGGTATGCTTTGAAACAATCCTTAATGCAAAGGCCAGGTTTCTCAGGGCAGGTTTCACAATGGTAAATTGTGTCCTTTCGGATTCCCCTCTCGGAGCATACTCTTTCCCGCGTTTTGTGATCGTCCTTTCCTCGCTGTTTGGGGAACCTGTCCTGGGAAATGTTGACCTGGGACAATGCAGGCACTATTAGATTCAGACGTACTGGGACCCTCACCTCCCTCAGTGCCAAACATTAGGGCCTTAATAACTTCCTTCTGAAACTGAAGGAAGGTCCCCGTATTGTCCGCAGATCAGAACAGCACAAAAGCATTGTACATTGCCATCTGTACAATGTGCACTGCCAATTTTTTGTACCATACTTCGGCTTTTCGCATGGCACTGCATGGTTGGAGGACCTGATCTGAGAGATCTACACCCCCCATGTACCAATTGTAATCCAAGATACAATCTGGCTTTGGGACTTGTGTTGTGGTCCCATGAACAGTGACAAGGGAGCTTTTGTCACTGTGTATGGTGGTCAAGATAAGGACATCCCTTTTGTCCTTATACTTAACCACCAGCATGTTGTCGCTGCATTGGGCTCTGCTTTCACTTTTTCTCAGTGTTTGCCCGATTAGCGGCTTAGGGAGGCCTCGCTGATTTTTTTGCATGGTGCCACATGCAGCTGTACCTCTGGCAGAGAGGGCCCTGAAGAGTATGATGCTGGTGTAAATGTTGTCAATGTAGAGGTGATAACCCTTATCCAGCAGTGGGTGCAGCAATTCCCACACAATTTTCCCACTTACCCGCAGGATGGGGGGCATTCAGGGGGGTTAATCTGGGTGTTCATCCCCTCGTAGACCCTAAATCTGTGGATGTACCCTGAGGTACTCTCACACAGTTTGTACAGCTTTATTCCGTACCTGGACCTCTTACTAGGCAGGTATTGTCGGAATTTTAGCCTCCCTTTGAAGTGAAAGAGAGATTCATCAATAGCAATGTCCCTCTGGGGTGTGTACGCCTCAGCAATTTTTCTGCTGTAGTGGTCAACCACTTGCTGAATTTTATATAGACGATCAAAGTTAGGATTGTCTCGGAGAGGACACTGTGCATTATCACTGTATTGCAAAAATGTATGTATCACTTCAAAACGTTTCCTTTTCATGGCCATGCGGAATACCCGTGTACTGTAGAGAATATCAGTACTTCAGTATTGCCGAAGCTTTGGCTTTCAGATTATGCCCATATGCAGCACAATTCCCCAAAATGTCATCATCTCTGCTGCAGTTACGGGGGTCCATCTGGCGAATTATGACGTGGGATTTTGGGTGAAAAATTGTTGGGCATACAGGTTTGTCTGGGCAACCATAAGATTTATTATTTCATCACTGAAAAAGAATTTGAAGAAGTCAATTTCAGTGAAGTCAGTGGTGTCAAACTGGATTCCTGAGTTGCCTATGAAATCCGGAATGACAGGCTGATAATTTTCAGGGGGTGCAATCGATATGGGATCGATCGCTGCAGGAGTTGCCTGGAGGGCAAGGGCGCCTTGTTGGGGGTCCTTCCTCACTTGGTGAGGAGATGAGGAATAGAGGAAAGTGGGATCTTCCTCACTGGCTGAATCCGTATAGGACACAAAGATGGTGTAAGCCTCCTCTGGTGAATAGCGTCTTGACAAATGGGCCATTTTTATTTTTTTCCCAAACCCCAGGGATGTGTGTGAAAGTGGTGCTTTTACACGTGTAAGGTGTGGGGCTTGTGTAATACGGTACAGTTTATTATAAAAAAACCAAAGAAAACAAAATAGAGAGATAAAATGTAGAAAAGAAAAAAATTCAAAGAAAAACCAGATGTAAAAAAAAAAGTTTGTATTAAAAGAAAATAGACGTTCACTACACTAATGCCCTCCCTATAAATTTACCAGATGCAAATAATTCTTTTTTACAAAAGAAAAATGAATGCCACCAACTGCTGCACCCCTACATTTAGCAATGGACTGCAAAGCGCTAATACCTGCCTAGAGACTGTATTCAGCCACTCCTGCTCCTGCAACTCTCTCTCCCTCCCAAGGCTAAATGCAGATTGCATCTGATACAAACAGCTAAGGTAACGTTCACATTAGCGTTCTGCGCCGCAGCGTCGGGCGCCGCAGCGTCGCCGCATGCGTCATGCGCCCCTATATTTAACATGGGGGCGCATGGACATGCGTTGCACTTGCGTTTTGCGACGCATGCGTCACTGCGGCGCATGCGTCATGGCGCAGAGGACGCAGCAAGTTGCATTTTTGGTGCGTCCAAAATCAAGCCAAAAAAGGACGCATGCGTCGCAAAACGCAGCGTTGTGCATGCATTGTGCATGCGTTGTTCCTGCGTTGTGCGTTGCGTCGCCGACGCTGCGGCGCACAACGCAAATGTGAACGTAGCCTAAGCGCACAAATAGCCTTTACAAGGACTGTTAGTTTGATGGTTCAGCTTTAGCACCAGTATCAACACTGTAGGACTCTAAATTGTGCACACACACGCCTGGACAAGCACTCTCTCCCTCCAATAACTGCTGTCACAGAGCTGTGCAATGGCGTCAGTGTGCTGAGCCTGGCAGCTCCTGTCCTTTTATGGCCCCTGTCACATGTCACAAGCCCAGCCAATCACAGTAATGCCACTACCAAGATGGCTACGACATTTCAGTGACTCGCAATCAATCCCCACATGCTTATTGGTTGTGTATCAGGTGCCAAACATGTGGGGCAGAGATTTGAGTTTGGAATCAAGGACAAGCTAATGCTCACCATGTAATGAGCATATCCGAGCTCCCAGATTCTTGAGGTATATCTGAGTATTACCGAGTATGTTCACTCATCCCTACTGCATACTTAATATTTACTTACATTTTTGAAAAGTACATGAGAATTGCAGTGAAAATGGTATAATTTACTGGTTGATACCTAATATCTATAGTGCTGATATCTACCTCTGTATGCTACATATGTTTTATATAAATGATATATAGCAATGTATAATGTCTCTCAATATACCTCAGATTTTTTTTTACAGAGAATGTTGTATCTTGTACTTCAAATTCTTTTAATGACATTGTCCCTTTAATTTTGCTATTCTTATCATGCGGCCGCTGAGTGGCCTGCAGGCTCCCCTGATTAAATCATATGTCTCTGCTTTGTGCTTGGTTTTTCTGCAGTTGACATCTGCCCTAAATCTAAGCTTATGCTCAGGGCTACCTCTCTTGTTCGACCTGTCAATACTAAATTTATCAAAACTTAGAATGTGGATATCCTTTTAACCTATTCATCCACATTAGATAATTCTTGCCCTGGCCCCAAGGCTCAGTGCTAGGAACCTTTTCATTCTTTGGTCTTTCCACCGGCTCTCAAGGTTGTCATTTTTTGGATTTTCTTGGATCATGTGTTCTTGGATAAGACATTTGCCTAGGGCTCACCACTATAAGTTGCCTGGGACATGGGTTAACATCCAACCTTCAGGACACACCATGCCATGCACACTAGCTCAGATCAAGTCAGTGATGCTGCCACGGCTCAAAAACACAATATTATAGAGAATTCCTTAGCAGTCAGAAACAAAATCACAGCTTTGAATTAACCATATTGTAGACTACATGGGATATCACACACTACTCCAGCTGACTTTACTAATACAGTGAATTTACCTATTTTGGTACATTACAACTAGTGTTGAGCATTCCGATACCGCAAGTATCGGGTATCGGCCGATACTTGCGGGTATCGGAATTCCGATACCGAGATCCGATACTTTTGTGGTATCGGGAATCGGTATCGGGATTAATATCAATGTGTAAAATAAAGAATTAAAATAAAAAATAGGGATATACTCACCTCTCCGGCGGCTCCTGGACTTTACCGCCGTAACCGGGAGCCGTTGTACCTAAGAATGCGCGCCGGAAGGGCCTTAGATGAGGTCACTGCGCTCTGATTGGTCCGTAGCGGTCGTGTGACCGCTACGCGACCAATCACAAAGCAGTGACGTCACCTAAGGTCTTTCAAGCTACCAATCAGAAGCTGCGGACGTCTTCTAAGGTATTTCAAGCTCTTGAAAGACCTTAGGTGACGTCACTGCTTTGTGATTGGTCGCATAGCGGTCACGTGACCGCTACGGACCAATCAGAGCGCAGTGACCTCATCTAAGGCCCTTCAAGCGCGCATTCTTAGGTACAACGGCTCCCGGTTACGGCGGTAAAGTCCAGGCTGCGTCGGAGGGTGAGTATATCCCTATTTTTTATTTTAATTCTTTCTTTTACACATTGATATGGATCCCAGGGCCTGAAGGAGAGTTTCCTCTCCTTCAGACCCTGGGAACCATACAGGATACCGTCCGATACTTGGTGTCCCATTGACTTGTATTGGTATCGGGTATCGGTATCGGATTAGATCCGATACTTTGCCGGTATCGGCCGATACTTTCCGATACCGATACTTTCAAGTATCGGACGGTATCGCTCAACACTAATTACAACCTGTGTTTAAATATTTAAATATTTTTCTAATCCAATTTAAGTGTGATGCATCAGCACTAAATAGTCTAAGTTTATGAAGTTAAGTGAGAAAAATATAGACATAAATTAAATATATGGGATCAAATAACTAAAAATTGGCATGTGCATATGTGAAGCGCCTGCCAGGGCCGTGGGGTACTCATTACCGCATCCGGTGCTCAAAGGGATGCGCCACGGCGGCGGTGACCCGGTCTGTGGCCCTGGGTGCCCAAGTAAAAGGGAAGGTCTTTAAAGGGGTTTGTGAAATAATAATAGTTCGTGATGCCACCTGTGGTACTCGGTCAGGGGTGACTGACGCTGCTTAAAGGGGTCCTCTGGAGTGATGTTATGGCAGCAAGGATGGTATGGCTTCCCACAGGTGAAGCTGGGTGCCCAGTGCTCCCGATGTGGTTGGCAAGGAGGATGTGGTGCTGGAAAATAAACAGAGGATATAGGGTTGCTGCCTCTTTACCTGGTTTACTGATGGTAGACAGCCACAGTCCAGGGTACCAGCAATGGGTGCAGGTGAGGTCTCACAGGCCTGGAAGCAATTACAGATCCCTTTCCCAGGTGAGGTTCGAAAGCCTTCCATCTCGCACCTTTAAGCAAGTTCCTTGGTGCCTGTGGCTTCTGTCAAGGTCTTCTCTCTCCTGTCCTGGGACAGTACCTGCATGGTAGGCGACTCGAGCCTTTTTACAGAGTCTCTATCACAACTCTGGCTCTGTGTGTTGCTGTGCCTTCAGGTTGGGGTGCGGACAGTCGACATAAAATATACTGTCCTCCGGTTCTGCTGTGGGACATAGAGTACTACACAGCTTGGGGCTCCCGCTGCCTGATTCCTGCGCTTTGGCTGGGAAGGAGTGCAACCTCAGCTCCCTTCCAGCTCCTTTGTTCTCCTGTGCTTCTCCCCTCAGGCACTTGTTATCAATAAAGAAAAGAATGTCCAGCTTCACCGAATCCGTAAAAAAGAGTTTTGACATGTCATGATAAGGGAGCTTAATCTCCAGAAACGCGTTGAGATTCTTACCCATATGGCTTGTGCTGAAGTCTGTATCCTCTATGTTTAATAGTATGTGAATAAAGAAAACTCTTTTTTACGGATTCGGTGAAGCTGGACATTCTTTTCTTTTTTGGACTCTATACGCCTGAACACAGCGGGTCCGTGCTCCCGAGGATTGGTTTATGCATCACGGGTGAGCTGGTTTATATTCCTTCTTTCCAACTTGTTATCAATGCAACCAGTCTGCTTATCTCCTCCCTCTCCCCTGGAGCTGCAGCACCACACGTGGCTG
The DNA here is from genome assembly GCF_051348905.1 of Ranitomeya variabilis. NCBI lineage: Eukaryota > Metazoa > Chordata > Amphibia > Anura > Dendrobatidae > Ranitomeya > Ranitomeya variabilis. The sequence continues at coordinate 139,664,105 of NC_135236.1, forward strand.
CACGGCCCCAGATCAGCTCTCACTCCTATTCCCTTCTCCTTTGGTCTGCCTGGACCAACTGCCTTCTCCAACTCCTAACTCTAACTAACTAACCTCCTCCAGACCAGAATATATCTATATCTGGGGGAAGCTCCCCTGAAACCAGGTTTAGAGCTCCCCTTCTGGCTAGGAATCAGAATGTGTTGCATGTAGGTGTACAATCTGTTAAAGGGATCTTCCTTGCTTCCAGGTATGACATCACCTTCCCCGAAAGGAAGGCTACATCCCTGTAACAAACGGTTACCTAGAGTGTTACATATGTATTCATCCCCTTTGCCAATGAAGCTCCTAAAAATTTCTTGGGCAAGCAATTACCTTCATAAGTCACATGCTTACTGAAAGGAAGTCCACCTGTGTGCAATCTAAGTGTGACATGGTCTGTCATGGTCTATCAGTATTGTAGTGCTGCGGCAGCATCATACGCAGTGAAGAGGCTGTGACCCACAAAGTTCAAACACAAAAGTTTCTTTAATGTATTATTTCACACATAAAGGTGCATAGCATTTTATAGTATATGTCATCAAAGTTCAATACACACAGTTGCATCTCGTATCAGTGCCCGTTTCATAGCACTACACATCATATGGCTTTTAGATTGCAGTCCCTAAACATGCCGGGTCTCTCCTTGTCCAGTATCAGTGGGGCAACGGCATGCCATATTACAGTCTCCAAACAGCTTTACATGTTGCAGACACTGCACATGCCAGTCTTCCTGTGACTAGTTCCTGTGGGTGTCCTGCACCGCTGTATCACAGTCTCTTTACTCACACAGCCGTACACAGCCCAGGATATCCTCTGGATAGCAGCCAGGCACCATATCCACCTGTTTGCAACCATTGATCAGTGACCCCTACCTTTTACAAGAGTCACTGCCTAACATATCCTTGTCACTCCGTATGGCATCCCCACCTAAAACAACATTTTCAGTCTCTCCTGCCAATACCTCTAGGGTGAGCCTATTGGGATTACACTCTGACCCTAATTTGGTGACCCCCTGTGGCAGGTATCTCAACATTTTCAGGTTCTACGCCCGACACAGCACATAAGCACATTCTCTGCTGCTTCCACTGCAGCTCCTGCTGCTGCAGAACCTCTTGCTGCAGCTGCAACTCCTCCGCAACGCAGACTTCATGGACCCGCTGATCCACAATAAATCTTTGTAACCTCACCGAGTTACCACCAGAAGCCTTCAATCTTTGTGCCCCCCCCCCCCACTGAGCCACAGCAAGCTGTCTTGAAAGAAATTTTCAAGCAGATTTGCACAGCGCTATGCAGCATGCTTTGTGGTATGCCTCAGTTCACACTGCCCACATTCTTTCCACCATATGTATTTGCAGTAGCACGAACGCAATGAAGAGGCAGTGACCCACAAAGTTCAAACACAAAAGTCTCTTTAATGTGTTACTTCACACATAAAGGTGCATAGCACTTTATAGTAAACATCATCAAAGTTCAATACACATAGTTACATCTCTTCACAGTTCCCATTTCATAGCACTACATATCATATGGCTTTTAGATTGCAGCCCCTAAACACACCGGACCTCTCCTTGTCCAGTATCCGTGGGGCGACCGCACGCCATATTACAGTCTCCAAACACAGCTTCACATGTTGCAGACAGTACACACGCCAGTCCTTCTCTGACTAGTTCCCATGGGTGTCCTGCACCGCTGTATCACAGTCTTTTTAATCACACAGCCGTTCGCAGCCCAGGATATTCTCCGGATAGCAGCCAGGCACCATATCCACCTGTTTGAAATCGTTACACATGACTGTCCTCTTTCGGGCACAGGACATCTACCTCCGGTACACCTCCGGGCACAGGATTGTCCACATTCAACTCTTTCATGCACAGGACATGCACATCCGGCACCTCTGGGCACAGGACTGTCCACATCCGAGACCAGTTACCATGGATGACTTGCATCGCTGTATACGCTGCCGGTGCCAGGCTATTCAGCTGCCATAGCTGCTGGCTCCACTGGCCTGTGATGCTTCACACACACAGCCAGCGCTCTGCAGGCCTCTGTGCACAACAGCACACACCAGACGGACACTGACATTGCACCTGACACACAGATACTCCTTACTGCAGGGTTTTTAACAAACAAATCTGTGCCTTTCAGCCACATGGAAAGCCCGAACCAGAAATCTGTGCCTGCCATGCACACCTATGGACTTCATCCATCTTCATGCACCATCCAGGGAGGAAAATATAGTGTGAACACTACTTGCATTCACATAGAAACCCTGGTTGGTATCTAGTTCAGAAAGGGTCCATAAAAATTGGACTCCAGCTGCGATGGGAAAATGTTAAGACTGTAAAAAACACGTAAAGCACAATAGGGTCTTATCGTAGTTATATAGAGTAGGTAACCATATGAATTGCCTACCTGGTGGGGTTGTGTGTGACACAACCACTCTTTAGTGTACAGACACTAGCCGATGCTGCAACCATGCTCAATTGCAAGAATTACCAAAGGAGGTGGAGATATCCTATGCTGGATGGACACAAACCGGATCCAAGGATTGATGGGATGAAAGTGTTTTAATTATCAACGCGTTTCACAGTCAACCTGACTCCTTCCTCAAGACACCTACATATACAGTGACCAATACAATTGCATACAGTTAAATATAAAAAATTCCAATAAAGGCACCAAGGAAAAGGGGAGGAGAAAACAGTAACATGTGATATACATACTTCATTAAAAACACATTTTATCCCCTTTCCGATATCAGGCGTACATTTACGAAGATGTCAGATTATCTCCCTTCCCTCACCGCCGGAGCCCACATCTTTCTTGTTACATGTCAGCTGTTTTTAACAGCTCATGCTTTGCTATGCTTTACAACTACGATCAGAATGTTTAAAGTCAAAGTCCCATAATGGGACTAAGTAAAAAATAAAAAAAGAACGAAAAAAGTTGCAAATTGTTTTTTTATTAAATCACAAAATAATAATAAAAATAAAAATATATTGTACCCACAAAAACTTTTAAGAAATTTTTTTTACAAAAAAAGTATACATGGTTAATATCACCAAGTCCGAAATGACCTGCCCTATAAAAATGTCACACTATTTATCCCCTACAGTGAACGCCATAAAAAAAAAAAAAAAAATGAGCCAAAAAAACATGCTTCATGAACATACCATCAAACAAAAAATTAAATAAAATGAGGATCATAAGGACAAATGCAAATAAAAATTGTATAGCTGAAAACGTCATCTTGTCCCGCAAAAAAATAAGTCATAATACAACTCCATCATTGGAAAAATAAAAAAAGTTATAGCTCTTAGAATAAAGCAATGCAAAAAAAAATTTTTTATTTCGATAAAATAGTTTTATTGTGTAAAAGCGCCAAAACATAAAAAAAAATGTGATATTGCTGCAATCATGCTGACTGGAAGAATCAAGATGCCTTATCAATTTTACCACATGCAGAATAACAAAAAAAAAAAAAAACTACTTCCTGAATTGCTGATTCTTGCTCATTTTTCGTCCCAAAAATCGGAATAGAAAGCAATCAAAAAATGTCATGTGCCCAAAAATGGTACCAAAAAAAGGCCAACTCGTCCCGCAAAAAAAAAGCCCTCCCATGACTTTGTCCACAGAAATATGGAAAAATTATAGCTGTCAAAATTTGGTGATGAAAAAGCTAGATTTTACAAAAAAGCATCTTTTCATTTGTAAAAGCAGCCAAACATAAAAACCAAATATAAATTTGGCATCGCTGTTATCGCACCGACCCGAAGAATAAAGTTGTTTTATTACTTGTACAGCATAAGGAACTGCATAACAAATAAATAAAACCAGTTCTTCACCTGCTGTTGATTTGTTCATTCTGACTCTCAAAAATTACAGTAAGGCTTGGCTCACATTTATCCTCTTCTCTGGGCTGTGAGCTTACTCGGGGGTTTCCGTGTAAATATCTGAAACACGACATTCAGACGGAACTCCTGATGGAAGATTCCCTATAATGAGGCAAATGTAGGCAATGTGGACGCCGTCTGACTTGTGATCCAGCAGTCTACGTTTTTAGAAGTGTGCATAAAGGTGCCATTGTAATGACACCTAAGGTGTCACTGGCGCTGCCCAGGAGGTGCTATCAGGGGGCGAGTGAATGAGCACAGGGTGTGCAGGTAGAAGGAACGCAGTGCACAAGGACCTTAGACTAGTGTAATGAGCACAGGACCTGGCACTGAGAGATCACGTGACCAGGGGGGCAGAGCCACCACATTTGAGTGTAGTGAAGGGCACTGAGCATCCAGAGCACAGGGCAAAGAACAGTAAACGTGGTCAAGGAGAGCTGAGAGTTAGGAGCCAGATGAACGTACAGTACCTAGGGACAAGAAAAGAGTAAACGGGGACAAGCCAAGGGGGTCAGATAACCAGGAGAGATGGAGCAGTACAAAAGCAGGATACAGAAGCAGAAGTCAGGGGACAAACTGAATCATACACAGCAAGGCATAAAAGCACAGAAGCACACGTTTAAGGACGAGTCACCTGGGTCAGCAACCACTAACCGAGTATACAGAATTATCACCGACACTAAATGCAGGTACTGCCAACATTAAATAGCCACCCGAAAACCAAAGAGAGGTGGACTGAATTATCCCTGACCTTACCAGGATAGAGGCGGAACCATCCTACCCAGAGTCATGGCAGTACACCCCTCTCAATGGGGGCCATGGGACCCCCAGGTTTCCCAGGAAAACAGGCATGAAAGGAGCGCAGCAGACGATCGGCATGAACCGATCGGGACTCAGGATCGGTCCTCAGGACCATACCCCTTCCAGTGCACAAGATACTGGAGGGAATGGCGGACCAACCGGGAATCCATGATGCGCTCCACCTCAAACTCCTCCTGACTATCCACCAACACAGGCAGCGAGGGACCCAATGACACTTCTTCCACAGCCCCCAATGGTTTCAGCAGGGCCCTATGGAACATATTGGGTATCTTAAAATATGCTGGAAGATGCAAACGAAATGCCACTGGACTAACCACCTCTGTGATCTCATAAGGGCCAATAAACTTAGGCGACAATTTAGCCAAAGGAACCTTAAGTTTAATGTTCCTGGTGGACAGTAACACTTTATCCCCAACCTGAAGTGTGGTCCCACAGTCCGTCTCCTGTTCGCAAAAAGCTTACATTTCCTCTGAGCCTCCCCAATATTCTTTTGGACCGCCCGCCATAAATTCCCCAACTGCTGTACATCTAAATCAGCCCCTGGTCAACCAGAGTCCAGATGAGAAAACTCCCCAAAGCGTGGATTAAACCCATAGTTACAAAAGAAAGGGGAGTTACCTGTGGAGTGGTTAACACGGTTATTAAATGCAAATTCTGCTAAAGGTAAGGCATCGGACCAGTCCTCTTGACTGGAAGTGGCAAGGCAGTGCAAAATCTGTTCTAACGATAAATTGGTCCGTTCGGTCTGACCATTGGTCTCTGGATGGTAAGCAGATGAGAAAGACAACTCGAGTCAATACCAAAGCTTTTACAGAACGCCCTCCAAAGTCTGGACACAAACTGCACGCCACAGTCAGATGCCACATTCAAGGGCGCACCATGCAAACGAACCACATGTTAAACGAACAACCTAGACAAGGTCTTGGCAGAGGGTAGTGCCACTAAGGATACAAAGTGTGCTTGCTTAGTAAACCTGTCTACTACCACCTAGATGACAGTATTACCCTTGGAGGGAGGAAAATAGGTGATAAAGTCCATGGACAGATGTGTCCATGGTCTATAAGGAACTGGCAAAGGCATCAATTCCCCGGCCGGTTATGAGAGCTCTTAGCGCGGGCACAAACTTCACAGGCAGACACAAATTTTGTAACATCAGATGTAAGCGAGGCCCACCAAAAAACTCTTGCGATGGCCCCATGAGTGGCCGAAATCCCCGGCTATCCACTAAGCACTGAATCATGGAACTCCTGGAGAACTTTGAGTCAAAGTTTGACCAGAACAAACAATTTTCCCACCAGCTTGGATGGGGGGTCTGGGACTGGGCTTCCCAAATCTCCCGTTGCAAACCTGCAGACACATCGGCTACCACCGTTATAGAATGGAGGATGGAGAAACTGGATCCAGACTCTGGGGCAAGGCATCAGCCTTCACATTCTTAGACCCTGAATGAAAAGTGGTTGAGAACTGGAACCGGGAAAAACAAAGTGACCATCTGGCTTGCCTGGGGGTCAACCTTTTAGCAGACTCAATATACACTAGGTTCTTGTGGTCAGTAACTACAGTAATGGGATGAACTGCCCCCCTCCAAAAATGCCTCCATTCTTCAAAGGCCAACTTAACTGCAAGAAGTTCCTGATTACCCATACCCACATCATAATTTCTTTCTGCCGGGGAGAACTTCCTGGAGAAGAAGGCGCATGGTCTCAGATTGGTCAAGGTGGCAGGCCCCTGGGGCAACATTGCCTTCACCCCCACCTCTGAGGCATCAACCTCCACCACAAAAGGTAACGATGGATCTAGTTGAACCAGTTCTTATCATCAACCCCCTTCTGTGTCAAGTCAGTGAGGGGCTTGACCACCTGAGAGAACCCTTTAATAAACCTCTGGTAGTAATTGGCAAATTCCAAGAAGAGCTAAAAACCCTTCAAGTCCTGGGGTTGAACCCAATCAACAATGGCCTGCACTAGAGATAATGAACCCCAAGAAAGGCAATTCCTGAGTGAAAAAAGAGCATTTCTCTAGCTTGGCGAAAAGTTGGTTCTCCCTGAGTCTCTGAGCAACTTCTCGAAGATGACCAATATGTAATTGCTTATCTAGTGAATAAACCAGAATGTCATCCAAGTATATAACCACAAACCTCCCAATACAATCAGAGAACACATGATTGATGAAGTTTTGGAAAACCACAGGGGCATTGGTCAGACCAAACAGCGTAACTAAATTTTCAAGCAGCCCTTCTGAGGTGAGAAATGCACATTTCCACTCATTCTCCTCCCGCACCCGGATGAGGTTGTATGACTCCCGTAAATCTAATTTTGAAAACCATTTGGCCCCGGACAATTGGTTACACAAATCGGGAATGAGTGAGAGGGGATATGTATTTCATACAGTAATTTTATTTCATTCCTGAAAGTCAAGGCATGGGCGGAGACCACATCTTTTTTTTTTACAAAAAAACCCTGCAGCAACAAGAGACACGGATGGGGGGATATGCCCCTTGCGGAGACTCTCAGATATGTACTCCTTCATGGCGACCCACTCGGGACCAGAAAGGTTAAACAATTGGGTTTTTGTCAATTTAGCCCCAGGAATCAGGTCAATGACACAATCAAAAGGGCGGTGCGGTGGTAACCCCTCAGCCTGACTTTCGGAAAACACATCCTTAAAGTCCTTCAGGTACTCCAGAATACCCTCCAGACCGACGAATGATACAGACACAGAATTCAGGCATTTATTTTCACAGTTGGACCCCCATTTAACAATTTCCCAGGCCTCCCAGTCAATGACTGGATTATGACATTGCAATCAAGGAAACCCCAAGACCAATTCAGCAAGGAGGTTGTCCAGAACGAAACAGGCTATCAGCTTGAAATGAACAGACTCCACCTTAAGGATGAATTCTTTAGTAACAGAGTTGATCCCATCCTTGGTGAGCAGGGTTGAGTCAACAGCCACCACATTCAGGGGTTTGTCCAACCCAACTGTCCCTATCTCACAGTTGGCCACTAACCTCGAGTCAATCAAGTTCACTGAAGACCCACAATCGGCAAATGCAGAAGAGGAAAAAAAAACAATTGTTCACACCAACTTCCACTTTTAACAATAGTTTGTAGGCTGAGGAAAAAAGTACCTGTGGGTCTGGATAACCTCCTCGGCAGTTATCCAGACCTAGTCATTTCCCTAGACCTTGGAATCTGGGAGCAGGAGGGATAGTCCTTTATCCAATGACCCGGCTCTCCACAATAGAAGCAGAGTTTTATCTCTCTGTGACATCACCTTTCCTTTTCCTTCATGGAGACAGCCCCCACCTCCATGGGCTCAACTGACGCTGAAGACTTTGACTTCACTGGCAACAGAGGAGCATCTCGTTGCACAACACCTCTTTCTCTCAGCCTGCGGTCCATAAGGGCTGCCTCGGTCATAGCCTCCTCCAGAGAGTCGGGCGGTGGTTGCAGGGCCAAGGCATCCTTTAGATGCTCGGAGAGACCTCGTCGGAATAGCCCCCTGAGTGCCGAGTCATTCCAGGAAACTTTGGGTGCCCATTGTCTGTACTCAGAACAGTACCACTCAGCTGAGCACTTTATCTGGGTAAGACTCATCATCGTGTCCTCTGCCAATCTCAGCCGATCAGGTTCATTGTATATAAGACCCAAGGCCTCAAAGAACTGATCCACAGACATTTTCTCAGGGGAGGTTGGAGATAGGGAGAAAGCCCAGGATTGCGGCCCCTCACATAACAGGGAAATATCTATCCCCACCATTTGGCTCTCATCACCCGAGGTCCGAGGATGCAGGAAAAAAAGTAATTTACAACTCTCTTTAAATACGTGTATTTATTTTCTTATCCCCAGAAAAGTATCCGGAGGTTTGACAGAGGGTTCCGGAGAGGATAAGGACACATCAGGCATGATACCCTTCCCACTGCCAAACATGGAAGAGGCACCCTGAACAGCATTAACGGTATCTGCCAACTCCCTCTGTATCTATTGCTGAGAAGCAACAAGCGCTCTTTGCTCAACAGAGCAGGTTCTGCATCATCTTAGTCAGCTGAGATACCTGATCTGACAGAGCACGCAGCAGGTCCATAGAAAACACACAAACAAAAAAAATAAAACCCTGAAAAATTGTTTGGGTCGGTGATAATGTAATGACACCTAAGGTGTCACTGGCGCTGCCCAGCGGGCGCATGAATGAGCTCAGGGAGTGCAGGCAGAAGGAACACAGTGCACAAGGAATTTACACTAGTGTAGTGAGCACAGGACCTGGCACTGAGCGATCACGTGACCAGGGGGCAGAGTCACCACACGTGAGTGCAGGGAGGGACACTGAGCATCCAGAGCACAGGGCAAAGACAGTAAACGTGGTCAAGGAGAGCCGAGAGTCAGGAGCCAGATGAACGCACAGTACCTAGGGACAAGACAAAGAGTAAACGGGGACAAGCCAAAGGGGTCAGATAAACATTAGAGACGGAGCAGTGCAAAAGCAGAATACAGAGGCAGAAGTCAGGGGACAAACCGAATCATACACAGCAAGGCACACAAGCACAGAGGCACATGTTTAAGGACGAGTCACCTGGATCAGCAATGACTAACCTAGTATACGGAAGTATCACCGACACTAAATGCAGGTACTGCCAACATTAAATAGCCGCCCCAAAACCAAAGAGAGGCGGACTGAATTAACCCTGACCTGACCAGGATGGAGGCGGAACCATCCTGTCCAGAGTCATGACAGCCATCAGCCAAAGTTTTGTGCAGTTCTGAAAGAAAGGATACTGCTAAACAGAGCCAAGACAGAGTCCAGAGTAACTCTGTTGCTTCATTATAGTGAATGGTTCCTTTCGGGGGGTTTCATATGAATCATGTCACTCAGAGTAAAGCGCAGGATAAATGTGATCCCCAATGTTATGTAAAATGTTCCTAACAAAAACTTTAAATCAATCCACAAAAAAAACCATTCAGGTCCATCATCTGTCAAAGGAAATATAGTGGGCTTCCTCCTTACTGGCAGCACAAAGGCTCTGAAGAAGTGAAATGGCTGCTTGCCCCCAAAAGAAATTCAGCAAATTCTGAGCTCCCAAATCCAAATGCCTCCCTCCATTCTGAGCCCCAATGTGCCTAAACCACATTGAGCATCCACATGTTTGGCATTTCTGTATATATGAGAGCCTGCCTAATTTAAAGGTGCATGACTCAAGAAGCATGAGCTAGTCACTACAACGTACTGGTCACTAGAATGTAGTGGTGACTGCAATGTACTGGTCACTACAATGTACTGTGGACTACAATGTACTGTGGACTTCAATGTACTGGGGACTACAACAGCAGGTTGCAATTTTCACTCAGTAACATCCTCTGCTGCTTGTTTCTGGAAAACACTCATGGAGTCAAAATCGTCACTACATCTGTAGATATATTCCCAAAAGGGTATAGTTTCCAAAATGTGGTCACTTGAGGGGGGATTTGGCTTTTCTAGCAATTAGTGGCTCTGTATTTTATTCTAGGAAAATCTAAGCTCCCAGATACAAATAGCGCTCCATCCCTCCAGAGTCTCGCCGTGTGGCTTAGCAATACTGTACAGTCACATATGGGGTATGCTCACATTCATCAGAAATTGTGGGACAAATTTTCATGCCATTTTTACTCACTTCCCAATGTAAAAATGTAAAATTTGAGGCTAAAACATTTTTGTGGGAAATTTTTTTTAAAAATTTTCACAGATCAACATTCTAAATTTCTGTGAAGCACCTGGAGGTTCAAGATTATCACCACACATCTAGATAAAATCCTTGAGGGATCTAGTTTCCAAAATGGGATCACTTGTGAGAATATTCCACTGTTTAGCCACATCAGGGGCTCTCCAAATGCTACACGACACCTGCAGACCATTACATCAAAGTCTGCATTTGAAAACATCATTCCTTTCTTTCTGAGCCCGACTGTGCACCCAAATGGTAGTTTTCCCACAAATATGGGGTATCTAAGTACTCAGGAGAAGTTGCTCTACAAATTTGGGGTCCATTTGTTACCTTTGTGAAAATAAAAAAAATTGGTGCTAAACGTTTTTTTATTTTCACAGCTCAACGTTATAAACTTCTGTGAAGCACCTGGGGGTTCAATATGCTCACCATTCATCTAGATACATTCCATAGGGGTCTAGATGCCAACATTGGGTCACTTGTGGGGGGGTTTCAACTGTTTAGGCACATCAGGGGCTCTCTAAACGCGACATGGCATCCGCTAATGACTCTAGCCAATTTTGCACTTAAAAAGTCAAACCGTGCTCCTTTTGTTTTCAAGCACTGCCGCATGCCCAAACAGTAGTTTTCCCCCACATATGGAGTATTGGCATAATCAGAAGAAGTTGCTCAACAAACTGAATAGTGCAATTTCTCCTGTTACTCTTGTGAAAATAAAAAAATTAGATCTAAAATGAAATTTTTGTGACAAAAATGTGATTTTTTATTTTCTCAGCCCAACATTATAAACTTCTGTGAAGCACCTAGGGCTTCAAGGTGCTTACCACATATCAATATATGTTCCTTGAGGGGTATAGTTTACAAAATTGGATCACTTGTGGAGGGATTCTATTGTTTAGGCACATTAAAGGCTCTCCAAAATGGGACATGGAATCCACTAATGATCCCAATCAGTGGAAGCCATTGAAGCGTTCCAGAGTTAAACCATATAAAGTGACATTGGTCCAAATTGTAAAATTTGGCCTAGGTTTATGAAGTTGAAGACTTGGGCTTGGAGGTTACAAGATGCTCCAGTCCTATTTATATGGGTCATGCTCTTGTACAGGGTATGTGGTTCTACTTCTTTATTTTCCTAGAATTTACCTCATGGTTGGCAGTTCTAATGAAATAATTGATAAATGAGAAATTCTTCAGGATCACCAATTTTTATTTGAATCTGTCAGCAGGTTTTTGCTGTGTAATTTGACAGCAGTATGAAGGAGGAATAGAGACCCTGATTCCAGCAATGTATCACTTAGTTTATTGTAGCAGTTAGGATAGAGCCACAGTTTTCACCTGCAGAGCTAGCAGATCTGAGTTGTGGAGCTGTGTATAACTGTGTATAAGTCCACACCACTGATTGTCAGCTTCCTGTGTACATTTTTATTTGCAGAAAGCTGTTAATCAGTGCGGGGGGCATGGTTGGACTAGGAGGCACAGGGCCAGTTGTCCTGTAGTAAAAATCTCCTGCTCATAAAACACTGATTGTATTGAAACAGCAAAACGCAGCCCAGTCAGAGACACATCGCTGTAATCAGGTTTTCTGCTCTGACATTATAGTGTTCTCAGATTACATAGCAAATACTTGGTGACATATTCCCTTTAACTTCTCAGTACATTTTATCTCAATTTCCTTTTGGGTTTATTATTGATACGCTCAGTTCTATCTGATTCATTAAAGTACCACTTTAAAAGTCAGGGAAACAGCTATGCCATCTTGCCATCTACAGTTATATGGGATACTATATTTTACTATTACGCTTTGTAAAACTGTTACACACGAAACCTTTAAAGGGAACTTGTCACAATGAAAATACCATCAATTCTGCAGGCGCCATGTAATAGAGCAGGAGAAGCTGAGTAGACTGAATAGACTGATACACAGTTTTGTGAGAAAAGATTCTGCACAATCTGTGTTTTCAACATTTAATCCTCGTTTTGGGATTTTGGGTCCAGTAGGCGGCCCCATCAGTGACTGACAGCTATGTCTGCATGCACTTTGAAACATATAAATCTGTCAGTCATTAAAAATCCCAGAAAGAGGTCTAAATGATGAATACACAGACTATACTGAATCTTTTCAAACAAAAATATATATCAATCTACTTAGGTTCCCCTGCTCTATATCATGGTGCCTGCAGATTGGACGGCATTTTCATGGTGACAGGTTCACTTTAACTCCTTCCCTTTTTAGTCAAAGTACAGGTCCCTTTTCACCTGGAACTGAACTATAAAACTGTCTAAAAGAAAAACTCTCTGAGTAGTCCAAAGCAGCCAATTATAGTACGGATTTCATTTTTCAGGCGTAGAATGCAAACTGAAACTGAAAGTCTCCCCAAACTTATAGTCACAGACAGTAACTGATATGTACCACCCGGAAAAATGAATTCAACATGGCGGAATATTTCCATAAGTCAGCAATAAATTCAGGGACCTTTACTGCACATGATAAACTACCCCCATATCAAAATGAACCCATTAATATAATTAAGAAAAAAAAGAATCTCCCCAGCTGTTTGGTAGTAAGGAGCCAACTTAATGTTTTTTTCATTGCACAGGTGCCAATAATATGCAAGTAAGGGTGTGGAAGTGGAGTCTCATCAGCCTCTTACCAAATAAGCTGCCAGGATGTTTGGATAATCCATTCACCCCTTACCCACACCCCTGCTTCACCAGCACCATCACCACCATGAATGCATATGTCTGTCTTATTCCACCTGAGCTTTGCTGGGCATGTCGTCCTTTTTTGTGCAATATGTTTATTGCTGTAGTTTATTGCTCTTATGCAATATGCATTTGCTGTTTTTGAGCATAAGCTTGGTGGGTGAAATATCTGAGGGAGTGAGCTATCCTTGAAAATATTCAGTATGTATTGGTAAAAGTACAGAAAGGGCATGTGAGACTAGGAGGTGGATTTAGCCTGATTCTTCCAACCATTAGGTCTTGGTAGCTGAGAGCTTGCTTCCACCTTTGCTAGACTGCTCTCAGGGATCTTACCTCCATGACTGCATGACATGTTACAGAGGTATTCCTCTATGGAGTTACTGTTTCAAGAGGAGTATATCCACGTAATTTGGTGCAGTTCAAAGGTAACATGCGGTGGTACACAGAAAGCAGATGACTTAGGACTGCAGAAACTTTGCGTGTTGTCCTACCTGCTCCATGCACACATCTCTGTCTGTGCATTATACATTAGATTGGAAGGTTTGATTAATTTGCCAAAATATTCTAAAATTACACATCAGGCATATGTAAAAGTAAAGAATATATATACACTATCTTTCAAAAGTTTAGGGTCACTTAGAAATGTTCTTATTTTTGAAAGAAAAGCACAGTTTTTTCCAATGAAGCTAACATTAAATGATTCAGAAATACAATCTATACATTGTTAATGTGGTAAATGACTATTCTAGCTGCAAACGTCTGGTTTGTAATACAATATATTCATAGATGTATAGAGGTCCATTTCCAACAACCATCAGTTCAGGGTTCTTACGGTACTTTGTGTTTGCTAATTGTGTAAGAAGGCTAATGGATGGTTAGAATACCCTTGAAAACCTTTGTGCAAGTATGTTAGCACAGCTGAAAACAGTTTGGCTGATTAGAAAACCTATAAACCTGACCTTCCTTTGAGCTAGTTGAGAATCTGAAGCATTACATTTGTCGGTTCCATTAAACTCTCAAAATGGCCAGAAAAAACGAACTTTCATGTGAAACTCAACAGTCTATTCTTGTTCTTAGAAATAAAGGCTATTCCATGCGAGAAATTGCCAAGAAACTGAAGATTTCCTTCAACGGTGTGTACTACTCCCTTCAGAGGAGAGCACAAACAGGCTCTAACCAGAGTAGAAAGAGAAGTGGGAGGCCCCGCTGCACAACTGAGCAACAAGTACATTAGAGTCTATAGTTTGAGAAATTGACACATCACAGATCCTCAACTGGCAGCTTCATTAAATAGTACATGCAAAATGCCAGTGTCAACATCTACAGTGAAGAGGCGACTCTGGGATGCTGGCCTTCAGGGCAGGCTGGCAAAGAAAAAGCCATATCTGAGACAGACCAATAAAAGGAAAAGATTAATATGGGCAAACGAGCAAAGACATTGGACAGAGGAAAATTGGAAAAAAGTGTTATGGATAGACGAATCCAAGTTTGAGGTGTTTGGATCACACAGAAGAACATTTGTGAGACACAGAATAACTGAAAAGATGCTGGAAGAGTGCCTGATGCCATCTGTCAAGCATGGTGGAGGTAATGTGATGGTCTGGGGTTGCTTTCATGCTGGTAAAGTGGGAGATTTGTATAAGGTTAAAGGAATTTTGAATAAGGAAGTCTATCACTCCATTTTCCATTGCCATGCCATACCCTGTGGACAGTGCTTGAGTGGAGCCAATTTCATCCTACAACAGGACAATGACCCAAAGCACACCTCCAAATTATGCAAGAACTATTTAGGGAAGCAGCTGGTATTCTATCTGTAATGGAGTGGCCAGCGCAGTCACCAGATCTCAACCCCATTGAGCTGTTGTGGGAGCAGCTTGACCGTATGGTACGTAAAAAGTGCCCATCAAGCCAAACCAATTTGTGGGTGGGGCTTCTGGAAGCATGGGGTGAAATTTCTCTATATTACCTCAGCAAATTAACTGCTAGAATGCCAAAGGTCTGCAATGCTGTAATTACTGCAAAGGGAGCATTCTTTGTCAAAAGTAAAGTTTGAAGGAGAAAATTACTATTTGAAATAAAAAAATTTTTTTGAACCTTGTATCAATGTCTGGACTAGATTTTAAATTCATTTGGCAACTCATTTGATTAATGAAAGTATGAGTTTTCATGAAAAACACAAAATTGTCTCGGTGACCCTAAACTTTTGAACGGTAGTATACACAGTACAGACCAAAAGTATGGACACACCTTCTCATTTAAAGATGTTTCTGTATTTTCATGACTATGAAAATTGTACATTCACACTGAAGGCATCAAAACTATGAATTAACACATGTGGAATTATATAGGCATATGCAGAGATTGAATGTGTGTGATATAGATGAGTTTTACAGTTCATTTTGCATGATATTGTTATTAATTAATTTAATTAAAATTCATTATTAGCAAATAGCATTAACCATTATGATGACAGCATAGATTATTACAGATGATTGATAAGGCTTGCAGGTAGATAACCATGGTAAAATCAGGATGTCAGATTGTAAATTGTATGATGACTTATGATTCGGGTCATGGTTGACATTGGTCATGTCTCCATTACAACTGTTCGGGTTTTTTTGCAATCATTCCACTTTTCGTCTCCCCGCTGCAGATGTAAGTATAAGAAATGCTGTAGTTTTGTGTTGAAAAAGCAGAGATGCTTCCTGTCAGCAGAGTGGGACTTGCATGCGGAGATGAGGGAAAGGACAATGTGACAGCATTCTCTTTCTCTTTGTTGATTTTAGTTTGCCACTTTACATACATCCAAAAAATGCCATGTATGAACCAATCTCATCTCTGATTATCATCCTCACATCAGCGAGAGGCCCAGTGACAGCTGGCTTTCCTGTGTCTCTTGAAAAAAAATGAGAAAAAACCCCGCTCTCTCCAGCACACAGCACCATGCTTTGACACGCCGCTGAAGTAATTATCTGCCGAGCGGCTGCACACACCCCGCAGAGCGTGCTGGTGTCTCGTCTGACACATCTGGGCACAGAAAGTAATTGAAACAGCTGCTTCTGCCCATATGGCATGGAAAGGCTGGTGGTAGGATGCTCGCTGCATTGGCCGTACCTACCTAAGGCAAATTAGCCATCATTAATCCCAAGATCTGACCAGAATAAGCACAGCTCCTAATGAAAACATATGCAAAGGAAACTCATACAGGCTGTTAAACAGTTACAGTTTTTTATCTGTTGACTATACTGAACAATTCGCACCTATTATAAAATCAGATGTGTGCAGCGATAGTGGACAGGGCGGTTTTCTTTTCTTTTCTGGGTAACTCATAAAGCCAACTTAATGAAAAAGCTAAAGGTAAATAGAATTAAAGCCTCAAAAATGCAAATAAATAAAATATAAAAACATGTAAAAAGTAATTCTATGCCTCTTAAAAAACACACAACAAAAACGTGTTTATAAAGATCGTAGTTCCTTTGGTATGTAGTTATTTTTGGAAATTTTTAGGAGACATCAATCATTTGAAAATCATCTTTCACTATTCATCACTTTTTTTTAACATACAGCCTGCAGTACTTAGTTGTATAATAACTTGGATATTAAAAGACTGGCTGTAATGTCCTTTTTGATGAGAGTTCATGCTTTTACATTAGTTATTTTAACTGTGACCCTAATGTGCTTTAGGTCTGTAGTATACATTGAAAATTGGGGTTAAGAATCTTATTGTGCCCCCAACAAATAGTATAATGCACCACAGATTGTTCACAATTTTGGAAAAGTACATTCTATAAGGAAACTCCAGCAGACACATGAAATCATTATCATAACCCCTAATCTAGCCCACATGATAACAGCGTACTCTGCATTCCCCAGATGCCACCTCTGACTGTGAATAATCCCATCCAATGTCTTATGCCAGAGATATCTATGTTTTTATATATAAATGAGCTGTTTGGGGCTATGGGCAGGACACTGATCTGCATGAGAATCTGCCTCCAGAGCTTATTTTACAGTAGGGGGAATTATAAGTTTGAGACACGTAAAAACACAAAACGGGAGAATTGAACTTTGTCTTAGGCTAGTTTCACACTAGCATTTACCTGCTCTGCGGCGGGCTGCGGACTTCCTCCGTGAAGCCCCGCCCCGCCGCACCTCCGCCGCTAGCTCCGCCTACTTCTGCATGCGGCCTGTGTACCTATATTTAACATTAGGTACGCAGGTCGTGCCGCAGCATGCAGATGGTGCTGCATGCGTCGTTTTGACGATGCAGAAAAAAAAATGCTACATGGCTGCATCTACGATGGTCGCCGCATCGTCAAAACGACGCATGCGGCACCATCCGCATACTGCGGCACGACCTGCGTACCTAATGTTAAATATAGGTACACAGGCCGCATGCAGAAGTAGGCGGAGCTAGCGGCGGAGGTGCGGCGAGGCGGGGCTTCACGGAGGAAGTCCGCAGCCTGCCGCAGATCAGGTAAACGCTAGTGTGAAACTAGCCTTATGCATTTTTTTGCAGCCCTTGAGTTCTGCTGTAGAACAATATTGCAGCCCTGACTGCATGTGAGATGGAAGCTGAAGCTGAGAGGAACCTGCAGATGTGTCAGGTATAATCACACACAGCTCTGCAGTGAGATCAGGAGAGCAGAGAGCAGTCATCACACATCACACTGGTAACTGCCCCTTATATTTACAATAATCTCTGGAGGCAGATTCTCAGGGAGATCTATTCTGGCCCTTAGAACTGAACAGTTCATTTACATATAAGAAAAACATGGATTTTTCTGGAACAAGACATCGGATTGTAGATATCCAGACATCATTTCACTCAATTTCCTATCACCGACATGCTTATAGAGACGGCTTAAGAGGGTTGATCTTACTGACCAATTCCGTTTAATCGCACAGTCCTAAATAAAGTAAGGAACTGTAAGTAATTTATGTGGAACAATAAGATCGGGTGCAGGCGGCTGCATTTTACGGTCTGTAAATGGACCACAATGCCCAGCCTGACCATGATTCTCATGACCTGTGTCTATAGCCACATAGACACATTGCAGTCCATATGTGAACTGTGAAATATGGCCACCTGAATCCGGCCTTAAGTTCCGCTATATATCCTACAAAGAATCCAGGTACTAATAATACATAAGTGATTGCTAGTGGAGAAAAGCAAGGAGATTCAAACTGCCTTAGTCCAGTGTCCACGTAGTTGCTTTGCTGTAGCCAGACCTGACACTGTGAACTTCCTCACATATTGGCATCCTGGATGACTCTAACATTTACTAAGCTCACTTGATAATATGATTTCACATGAGGTCTAGTCACTAGGTCCCTTTGTAATGCCATGACGTGCATTGTGACTGGAAGGCATGTCGCCACATGAGGCGTAGTGATCTCAAGAATGCTGGGCTAAGGAAGTTCATACTGCCCTGGTTCATATGTCACAAAATACCGAAGTGGAGAATGGACTGAGATTGAGGAAATAATTTTGCTCAACTCTAATCACCATAATAATATTGTAATTTTTAAAAAAAAAATTGTAATCACATAATGTAGAAGAATAGTTCTCGTCGGCTGTGATAACCGCCGCATTGTGTCTAGCTTATTCTAATCCTATGAATAGTGTATGTAACTGCCTGTAATAAGTAGTGAGATTGGTTTGATCATACTGTATCCATGTCAATGTGACTGCTTTGTTCCATAGGGTGCAATTAACCCCTAGCATGCTATTAGGATATCACTTGAAGGTGATAGAATACCATATACCATCCTTCTTTAGTGAATTGCGAAGCACAGAAGTCAGCTTCAGCCAATGGGTGAAAAATCCAGACTGAGGAATATTATTTAACAAGATTGGGAAAGGTTTGCTCACTTTGAAAAAACAGGGATAATTGTATGACAATAAAGAAGACTTCCTGCAAATTGTGGCAGCTGGGGAAATTCTTTTATCTTCAATGAGAACTTTGAATAGGTTTGCTTTTATCCTAGAGGAAAGAATTTGATAACTAGCTTTTGTACCTTATAAACCCATGGGTTAGTAGGTCTTCCTTACTCTTGGGAGAAGCATTGTGGATGCTGTATGTTAGAACAGATATCCTTGTCTGCGTTGTGAAGACACTGCGGTTATAGAAGCCCTCAAGGGACAGTTATAATG
This sequence comes from Ranitomeya variabilis, assembly GCF_051348905.1. Taxonomy (NCBI): domain Eukaryota; kingdom Metazoa; phylum Chordata; class Amphibia; order Anura; family Dendrobatidae; genus Ranitomeya; species Ranitomeya variabilis. The sequence goes on from NC_135236.1 coordinate 139,683,399, forward strand.
ATCAGGACAGAAAAGTGAAGTCTGTCCTGGAGCTGGAAAGTGCATCGTTTAATGAAAATGTTGTATGTTATTAATAGATTTATGGTAGTAACAAGCCTCGGAGGTGGCCTGGAGTATTCAGTAAAGTGTTTCTACTCTGCGTAGAGTTTTGTTTTTTTAATTTATACTTTTACCCCTAGAAAAGAGCAGTTACAGTAACCCCAAGGAACAGATACAATCAAGAGGCAGCCCTGGGCATGAGAAGGTCTCTGTTGTTCTTCAGAGCAGGGCATTTGTAGTTCACCAATCAAGGTCACAGAGATGATTAGGCTCTCAGCTTAACATGCAGTCAATGCAAGTAAAAGTTACATTGTCTGAATGTGTTTCGTTCTTCTCCAGTGGATGTTATGGCAGTACATCATACACGAGGCAGAGATCTTTTATTTATACATAGCCCGGCAGGCTAAGATGTGCTGCAAATAACATGGGAAGAAACAGCAAATGATATATCTTTCCAACAAAGTCCATCATCTCATCTTTAATTACCGTTATCCAACACCCTCTGCAACTTAAAAACATTGTCAAAGTTACTATAAAGGCATCATTCGCCCCTTATGTTTTTTGTTTTCAGTTTGAAACCCCGATGGCTATCTACTTACACTGAATCAAGAATATAATTGTTGCCTAAGGTGCCTCTAATATATTCTACATGGGGTGTAAGGGGCATCTAATAAGTTCTACATGGAATGGATTTTTATGCATTAAATTATTTTCCTCTTATTGTAGGGAATTACATTTTCATATAATGACCCCTTTCACGCAGCATAATTTTGTAAGTTTTTGACTTAAGAAAACACATTCAAAATGCAACTCAGCTGTCCTGCCAGTCTCTGCTATGTGTCTTAGAGTCCCACAAAAGCCTCTGTGTTCCGGCTACCGGTGATCTGCGCTTCAGAGGGAGATAGTTCATTCGCAGCTGGTCTTCCCTGATGTTACTCTCCTGTGCTTCGCTCTCCTGCATGCTCACTGAACAATGTTCGGCTTTCTGTATGTCGATTTCTCCAGGGGCTGTTGTTGTGAATTTGGTTTCTGGGCTCCCCCGGTGGTTTCTGGTGGTACTGCACTTGTGTGCTTCATCTCCTCTGTTCACCTGTTTCCATCAGGATGTGGGAGTTGTCTATTTAGCCTTGCTCCTCAGTCATTTCTATGCCGGCCAACAATGTTACCAGAAGCCTTTCTGTTGCATGTTCCTGCTCCTAGACTACTATCAGCTAAGTTGGACTTGTAGTCCTAAGATTGTTTTGCATTTTTGTTCCAGTTCTCTGTGTTTGAATATTTCTGAGGCTGGAAGCTCTTGTGAGCTGAAATTGCCACTCTGGTGTCATGAGTTGATATTAGAGTCTTAAAGTAATTTCAGGATGGTGTTTTGAAAGGGTTTTCAGCTGACTGTGAAGTTCCCTTTTCTGTCTTCCTACTATCTAGTAAGCGGACCTCAATTTGCTAAACCTATCTTCATACTTCGTATGTCAATTTCCTCTAAAATCACCGACAATATATGTGGGGGCTACTGTCTGCCTTTTGGGGAAAATTTCTCTAGAGGTAAGCCAGGTCTGTATTTTCCTCTGCTAGGGTCAGTCAGTCCTCCGGCTGGCGCTGGGCGTCTAGGGATAAAACGTAGGCACGCTACCCGGCCACTGTTAGTTGTGCGGTAGGTTTAGCTCACAGTCAGCTCGAGTTCCCATCTTCCAAGAGCTAGTCCTTTTGTATGCTTTACTACGGTCTCTTGCCATTGAGAACCATGACAGTTTGGCCGGCCAAGGGTTAAAATAATTGGCAGAAGAAAGGAGAGAAAAGAAGTCTGCAGAGAATTTTTTTTTTCTTTTTTGTGAGTTTGCTCATTAGTTGATTCACTTGCATCTCTGCTTACTGCAGCCTTCGTCTCTCTCTCCTTCTAATCCTTGAATGGTTCTGATTTCACCTGATTAAAATGGATCCACAGAGTTTAGCTATAGGTTTGGATAATCTCGCTATGAAGGTTCAAAGTTTACAGGATTTTGTAATTCATGCTCCTATATCTGAACCTAGAATTCCTTTACCTGAATTTTTCTCCGGGGATAGATCTCGCTTCCAGAATTTCAAACATAATTGTAAATTATTTTTGTCTCTGAGATCTCGCTCCGCTGGAGATCCTGCACAGCAGGTCAGGATTGTAATTTCCTTGCTCCGGGGCGACCCTCAGGATTGGGCCTTTGCTTTGGCACCAGGGGATCCTGCGTTGCTCAATGTGGATGCGTTTTTCCTGGCTTTGGGGTTGCTTTATGAGGAACCTCATTTTGAGATTCAGGCTGAAAAAGCCTTGATGGCCCTGTCTCAAGGGCAAGATGAGGCTGAAATATACTGCCAAAAATTTCGCAAGTGGTCTGTGCTTACTCAGTGGAATGAGTGCGCCCTGGCGGCGAATTTCAGAGAGGGTCTCTCTGATGCCATTAAAGATGTTATGGTGGGGTTCCCTGTGCCTACAGGTCTGAATGAGTCCATGACAATGGCTATTCAGATTGATCGGCATTTGCGGGAGCGCAAACCTGTGCACCATTTGGCGGTGTCTACTGAGAAGGCGCCAGAGATTATGCAATGTGATAGAATTCTGTCCAGAAGCGAACGACAGAATTTTAGGCAGAAAAATGGGTTATGCTTCTATTGTGGTGATTCAACTCATGTTATATCAGCATGCTCTAAACGTACTAAGAAGGTTGATAAGTCTGTTTCAATTGGCACTTTACAGTCTAAGTTTATTCTATCTGTGACCCTGATTTGCTCTTTATCGTCTATTACCGCGGACGCCTATGTCGACTCTGGCGCCGCTTTGAGTCTTATGGATTGGTCCTTTGCCAAACGCTGTGGGTTTAATTTAGAGCCTCTGGAAGTTCCTATACCTCTGAAGGGTATTGACTCCACGCCATTGGCTAGTAATAAACCACAATACTGGACACAAGTAACTATGCGTATTAATCCGGATCACCAGGAGATTATTCGCTTCCTTGTGTTGTATAATCTACATGATGTGTTGGTGCTTGGATTGCCATGGCTGCAATCTCATAACCCAGTCCTCGACTGGAAAGCAATGTCTGTGTTAAGCTGGGGATGTCAGGGGACTCATGGGGACGTACCTTTGGTTTCCATTTCGTCATCTATTCCCTCTGAGATTCCGGAATTTTTATCTGATTATCGTGACGTTTTTGAGGAGCCTAAACTTGGTTCACTACCTCCGCACAGAGATTGCGATTGTACTATAGATCTGATTCCGGGCAGTAAGTTTCCAAAGGGTCGTTTATTTAATCTATCTGTGCCTGAACATGCTGCTATGCGGGAATATATTAAGGAGTCCTTGGAAAAGGGACATATTCGTCCTTCGTCATCTCCCTTAGGAGCCGGTTTTTTCTTTGTATCTAAAAAAGATGGCTCTTTGAGGCCGTGTATTGATTATCGGCTTTTGAATAAAATCACGGTTAAATATCAGTATCCTTTGCCACTGCTTACTGATTTGTTTGCTCGAATAAAGGGGGCCAAGTGGTTCTCTAAGATTGATCTTCGTGGGGCGTATAATTTAGTGCGAATTAAGCAGGGGGATGAGTGGAAAACCGCATTTAATACGCCTGAGGGCCATTTTGAGTATTTAGTAATGCCTTTTGGTCTTTCAAATGCCCCTTCAGTCTTTCAGTCTTTTATGCATGATATTTTCCGTGAATATTTGGATAAATTTATGATTGTGTGTCTGGATGATATTTTGATTTTTTCGGATGACTGGGACTCTCATGTCCAACAGGTCAGGAGGGTTTTTCAGGTTTTGCGCTCTAATTCCTTGTGTGTAAAGGGTTCTAAGTGTGTTTTTGGGGTTCAAAAGATTTCGTTTTTGGGGTACATTTTTTCCCCCTCTTCCATTGAGATGGACCCTGTCAAGGTTCAGGCTATTTGTGATTGGACGCAACCCTCTTCTCTTAAGAGCCTTCAGAAGTTTTTGGGCTTTGCTAATTTTTATCGTCGATTTATAACTGGTTTTTCTGATGTTGCTAAGCCGTTGACTGATTTGACTAAGAAGGGTGCTGATGTTGCTGATTGGTCCCCTGCTGCTGTGGAGGCCTTTCGGGAGCTTAAGCGCCCCTTTTCTTCCGCCCCTGTATTGCGTCAGCCTGATGTTACTCTTCCTTTTCAGGTTGAGGTCGACGCTTCAGAAATCGGAGCTGGGGCGGTTTTGTCGCAGAAAAGTTCCGACTGCTCCGTGATGAGACCTTGCGCGTTCTTTTCTCGTAAATTTTCGCCCGCTGAGCGAAATTATGATATTGGTAATCGGGAGCTCTTGGCTATGAAGTGGGCTTTTGAGGAGTGGCGTCATTGGCTTGAGGGGGCTAGACATCAGGTGGTGGTATTGACCGACCACAAGAATTTGATTTATCTTGAGTCTGCCAGGCGCCTGAATCCTAGACAGGCGCGCTGGTCGTTATTTTTCTCTCGGTTTAATTTTGTGGTTTCTTACCTACCGGGTTCTAAAAATGTGAAGGCGGATGCCCTTTCTAGAAGTTTTGAGCCTGATTCCCCTGGTAATTCTGAACCTACAGGTATCCTTAAGGATGGAGTGATATTATCTGCTGTTTCCCCAGACTTGCGACGGGTCTTGCAGGAGTTTCAGGCGGATAGACCTGATCGTTGCCCGCCTGGTAGACTGTTTGTTCCGCATGATTGGACCAGTAGAGTCATCTCGGAGGTCCATTCTTCTGCGTTAGCTGGTCATCCTGGAATCTTTGGTACCAGGGATTTGGTGGCTAGGTCCTTCTGGTGGCCTTCCCTGTCGCGAGATGTGCGAGGTTTTGTGCAGTCTTGTGATGTTTGTGCTCGGGCCAAGCCTTGTTGTTCTCGGGCTAGTGGATTGTTGTTATCTTTGCCTATTCCGAAGAGGCCTTGGACTCACATCTCCATGGATTTTATTTCTGATCTCCCTGTTTCTCAGAAGATGTCTGTCATCTGGGTGGTGTGTGACCGTTTCTCTAAGATGGTCCATTTGGTCCCCTTGCCTAAATTGCCTTCCTCATCCGAGCTGGTTCCTCTGTTTTTTCAAAATGTGGTTCGCTTGCATGGTATTCCAGAGAATATCGTTTCTGACAGGGGAACCCAATTCGTGTCTAGATTTTGGCGAGCGTTCTGTGCTAGGATGGGCATTGATTTGTCTTTTTCGTCTGCTTTCCATCCTCAGACTAATGGCCAGACCGAGCGAACTAATCAGACCTTGGAGACTTATTTGAGGTGTTTTGTGTCTGCGGATCAGGATGATTGGGTTGCCTTTTTGCCCTTGGCGGAGTTTGCCCTCAATAACCGGGCTAGTTCTGCCACCTTGGTTTCTCCTTTCTTCTGTAATTCGGGGTTTCATCCTCGTTTCTCTTCCGGTCAGGTGGAGTCTTCGGATTGTCCTGGAGTGGATGCTGTGGTGGAGAGGTTGCATCAGATTTGGGGGCATGTAGTGGACAATTTGAAGTTGTCCCAGGAGAAGACTCAGCAGTTTGCCAACCGCCGTCGTCGTGCTGGTCCTCGTCTTTGTGTTGGGGACTTGGTGTGGTTGTCTTCTCGTTTTGTCCCTATGAAGGTTTCTTCTCCTAAGTTTAAGCCTCGGTTCATCGGCCCGTACAAGATATTGGAGATTCTTAACCCTGTGTCCTTTCGTTTGGACCTCCCTGCATCTTTTTCTATTCATAATGTCTTCCATCGGTCATTGTTGCGCAGGTATGAGGTACCGGTTGTGCCTTCCGTTGAGCCTCCTGCTCCGGTGTTGGTTGAGGGTGAGTTGGAGTACGTTGTCGAGAAGATCTTGGACTCCCGTGTTTCCAGATGGAGACTTCAGTATTTGGTCAAGTGGAAGGGCTACGGTCAGGAGGATAACTCTTGGGTGACTGCCTCTGATGTTCATGCCTCCGATTTGGTCCGTGCCTTTCATAGGGCTCATCCTGATCGCCCTGGTGGTTCTGGTGAGGGTTCGGTGCCCCCTCCTTGAGGGGGGGTACTGTTGTGAATTTGGTTTCTGGGCTCCCCCGGTGGTTTCTGGTGGTACTGCACTTGTGTGCTTCATCTCCTCTGTTCACCTGTTTCCATCAGGATGTGGGAGTTGTCTATTTAGCCTTGCTCCTCAGTCATTTCTATGCCGGCCAACAATGTTACCAGAAGCCTTTCTGTTGCATGTTCCTGCTCCTAGACTACTATCAGCTAAGTTGGACTTGTAGTCCTAAGATTGTTTTGCATTTTTGTTCCAGTTCTCTGTGTTTGAATATTTCTGAGGCTGGAAGCTCTTGTGAGCTGAAATTGCCACTCTGGTGTCATGAGTTGATATTAGAGTCTTAAAGTAATTTCAGGATGGTGTTTTGAAAGGGTTTTCAGCTGACTGTGAAGTTCCCTTTTCTGTCTTCCTACTATCTAGTAAGCGGACCTCAATTTGCTAAACCTATCTTCATACTTCGTATGTCAATTTCCTCTAAAATCACCGACAATATATGTGGGGGCTACTGTCTGCCTTTTGGGGAAAATTTCTCTAGAGGTAAGCCAGGTCTGTATTTTCCTCTGCTAGGGTCAGTCAGTCCTCCGGCTGGCGCTGGGCGTCTAGGGATAAAACGTAGGCACGCTACCCGGCCACTGTTAGTTGTGCGGTAGGTTTAGCTCACAGTCAGCTCGAGTTCCCATCTTCCAAGAGCTAGTCCTTTTGTATGCTTTACTACGGTCTCTTGCCATTGAGAACCATGACAGGCTGTACTGCTTCAGACTACACGGCCCCTTCAGACCTTCTGACACTCTATTTCGGTCTGCTCTCTTCTGTGTCTCTGACAATCTAATCCCTGCTTCCCTCCAAACCACAATATATATAGGGGAGTCACCTAGTAAATAGGATCAAAAGCTCCCCCTTGTGGCCTGGAGTGTGAACATGTTGTGTGTATTGTGGTTACCTGATAAAAGATATCCTGCATCACTTCCAAACGTAACATCACTCTCCCTGTGAGGAAAGCAATGCTACTGTGACGTCCAGGACCCTGGAGCGCCACACAAGTCTTTGTCGCTGAATGTTATTATTTCTTTTAGTTTTCATTTACTTGTATGTTAAGAATAAATGTTGGCTTTGACTTAGAATAATTAGCATTTTTGCAAATATGCTTGACATACACAGGACATATACAGGACATCCGTCAGTAAACCAGTGAACTCTTGAGTGGACGACATAATTTCTGTAGAATACGGCCTGCAATTTTTCTAATTGCTCATACGGCTAGAAGAACTGCGCTAAAGCCTGATGAATTTCTTGCTATTTTGCATTCTATACATTCTATAAATTAAAGTTGCAACAATACCAGGAGCAAGAAACTCTAAAAAGAAACTAAGACAAGCCAGGAGTCAAAATGACTCCATTTGGTAGTTCTAGGGGGGGTCACCAGTCCGGTAATCCTAGTGTTAAAGCATTTTGTGTAGGTATTTCATATAGACCTCTATTTTTACTCTGTATTGCATTTTGGGGGGTGTTTTTTTTTTTTGCTTTTTGGTAGTACAATTTTTAGAGGAATCACAATTTGTGGCATCGCTAGTAACACATAAAAGTGTATCAAAAAATGCTTTCATTAATGATTGTTAATTATGTATGCATGTTCATTTGTAACAGTATAAAATTAACTGGTGTAATACAGATTTTTGTACTTTATTTTCCCTTCAGTCACTGGTGAATATCATTTGTATTTGATTGTGTGCATTAAGTCACTGCACGACACAGTAAATATGGTAGAGACAGGCTATAGGAGAGTAGGACTGGTCTCCAACCCTATCTTGTATGCTGTGGCCGCAACAGCTGTGAACTACGTACACCCCCTGCCATGTGCAGTTCACAGCCGCTGATGGTGCTGGGCACCATTGTATTGTAGCTAGTGTTGAGCGATACCTTCCGATATTTGAAAGTATCGGTATCGGATTGGATCGGCCGATACTGGCAAAATATCGGATCTCGCCGATACCGATACCCGATACCAATACAAGTCAATGGGACACAAATATCGGAAGGTATCCTGGATGGTTCCCAGGGTCTGAAGGAGAGGAAACTCTCCTTCAGGCCCTGGGATCCATATTCATGTAAAAAATAAAGAATTAAAATAAAAAATATGGATATACTCACCCCTCCGACAGCCCCTGGACCTTAGCGATGTAACCAGCTGCCTCCGTTCCTAAGAATGTAGAGTGAAGGACCTTCGATGACGTCGCGGCTTGTGATTGGTCGCGTGACCGCTCATGTGACCGCTCACGCGACCAATCACAAGCCGCGACGTCATCGCAGGTCCTAAACTCACTGCATTCTTAGGAACGGAGGCTGCCAGTTACATCGCTAAGGTCCAGGGGCCGCCGGAGGGGTGAGTATATCCATATTTTTTATTTTAATTCTTTATTTTTTACATGAATATGGATCCCAGGGCCTGAAGGAGAGTCTCCTCTCCTCCAGACCCTGGGAACCATACACTGGGAACTTCCGATTCCGATTTCCGATATCACAAAAATATCGGAACTCGGTATCGGAATTCCGATACAGCAAATATCGGCCGATACCCGATACTTGCGGTATCGGAATGCTCAACACTAATTGTAGCCAATCTGTCTCCATTGACCACTATTTACAGTACTCAGAGTGCAGCAAATCATTGTAGGCTGCTGTGCACTGAGCACTGTAATTAGTGATGAGCAGATGTAGCAGGACAGGCATTCGGGTGGGAGGTGGTGACTTCATCCAGAGGTGAGGAAATGTTGAATAGCTTGCAATTGTACTACTAATGTCATATCACCCAACCTGTTCTCACCACAGAAAGAAGTCACCACTGCAGCCCTGGTGTCTGACCTGCTATCACCACCCATATTTTGGTGCCCAGACCTGCTCATCACTATTTGCAGTGTTGAGAGCACAGCTGTTGCTGCTGATTTTACTTCTGCACTTTTTACACTGTAAGGCTACGGTCACACTATCAGTATGTGGTCAGTATTTTACATCAGTATTTGTAAGCCAAAACCAGGAGTGGAACAAACAGAGGGGAAAGCTATAAGAGAAACATGTCACCAAGTTTGTATTTTTTACCCACTCCTGGTTTTGGCTTACAAATACTGATGTGAAATACTGACCAAATACTGATAGTGTGACTGTAGCCTAATTAGCAGTTAGTGATGAGAACAAGTCTGGGCATCAGGATTGCGGCATTGACTCCTTCCTGCAGTGAGAACAGCCTGGGTAGCCTGGCATTAGTATTATATTTGCATGCTATTCCACCTGTTCTCACTGTGGATAATGTGACGTGACAAAAAAAGTGAAGTGAAAAACAAAGTAAAAAAACATAAAATAAAAAGATAAAAAAAACTATTGAATCTTCACATTTCTTCCCCATTAAAAATAAAGAAATAAAAAAAATAAATATAGTTGCTATAGCTGCGCCTATAAAAGCTCAGTCTATAAAAATATACTATTACTGTAATTAAGTCCCTGTGGTAAATGTGATAAACAAAAATAATCAAAATGACTGAATTTAGCTTTTTTGGTTACCTCCCTTAAAAAAATGCAACAAGAAGCGATCAAAACATATATAACCCAAATAAATAAATCAACCCAATACCCAAACCCAAACCCAAATAAATCAATAAAAAAATGTCAGCTCACAATGCATAAAGCCAGCCCTACCATATCTCCATTGTCTGAAAAATTAATATTTAATGGGTCCAAGAAAATGGTGACAAAATAATTTTTTTACAAATGTCAGAAATTGTACTCAACATTTTTTTAACAGCTTTTTTCAACACTGTCTACAAGTCAGTATCACATTATGGTCACTGACTGAATTGCACTAGGATCCAAAACTTTATTCTCCTTTTGCAAATCCCCAAGAAGGGAAGGATCGACATCGCATTTACAGAAGTGGACACATTTACAGCAATCATAATGCGAGCAAGCCTTACAATTTTTGTTTTCATGTCACATTATTTTTTTTATATTTTATATATATATATATATATATATATATATATATATATATATATATATATATATATATATATATATATATTTATATAAAAAAATAATACATATGTGAAAAAATAACATTAATACTTTTTTTTAATTGTTTTACTTTTCTTTTTTTCTTTTTTTTGTACAAATTCCCTTTATTTAAAAAAAACAATCAAACTGTCCGTAGATACAAAAACACTCAAGAGCATCCAAAGCTGCTGAAAGAAATGTAAGAAAAAAATCCATGTAAAAATGCTTGAACCTGCATTTTTTGTAACCATTGAATAATAGTGTGTAAGCCATTTGTTCCATGAATCGGAGTAATGAAAAAAAAATCAACTTAGTAGTGCAACCCCGTAAGAAAAGTCCTGTAGAGAGGAACTTTTTGCAGGCACTGTATGATAAATGATGAGATATCGCAGACTTGCCTGAGGTCAGAGTTCTCCTTGCATTATTATAATTATTATTTTAGTGTCAGTAGAAAGGCCCCTTTTCATGGCTTTACATTTACCGGGTAGGAGTCTGGTTATAGGGCGGTCAGAAGCGCAGCCACATTGTAACAAGTAGCTAAGGATTCACAAAGGCAGCGGTGACTTTTACTGCTTCCCTGCTCCATCTCGGTCATTAATTTCCTAGTGAGGGATGAGATGGTCACTTTGTACAGTTCTGCTCCATTCATTATGAAGGATGAGAAGCTGTTATAAATGTGTTCATGTGATGTATGCTTAGGTCATTGACTAGAGATACAATGAAGCCATAACTCAATCCCAGCGTCACCTGATGACTTAACTTTTGGATATTTTTTTTTTCCTGCTGACATTTATAAAGTTATAAATGTGGCTTCCTGCCCTTAACCCCTTGTTAAAGTTTTAGGTTTCTTCTGCTGCAGTGCAAAAATAAATTACGTCCATGTACCGGAATCACATAAGATAAATTTAACAAGGCTTCACGCAAAAATTTTCTGGATTACAGTTAACAAGACACTGCCTTAAAGTCACACATTTCGGAAATTAAGCTTCTGATATCACTTATGTAAAAAAATAAATATTCAGATCAGTTTGGATCCTGCTACTAAGTATTTTTGGGGGATCTTAAAGAAGTTGTCCACTACTATAACCTTTTTTTTTTTCTTTCATAAATCTTGCTATTATGTGCCACTGAAAACATCTACTGTGTTTATTTTAGCAATATTACCTTTTATCATGCTGTAGCAGCACATTTTAGTGCTGGATTCAGCTCTCATGGAGTTAATCGACAACTTCCTTTCTCCTGAGTCATTGTGCTCTAATACTACAAGTTCCATGATGCATTGCACTGCTACTAAGCCTGAACCTAGCACACCCACTCCAAAACACACCCCAACCCCTCCCTCCTCTCCCTCCTCTAGTTTCAAAAAGATTTGTGATGTCATTTCTGTCCGACCTCCTCTTTTACATTTGTCCAACCCACACTCCATTACACACAGATAGAGGGATAGATAGATGGATAGATAGATAGATAGATAGATAGATAGATAGATAGATAGATAGATAGATAGTTAGATACATACAGATATATCTATGTCTATTTCCATAGGTATGTCCATATCCATGTTTCTAAACCCCTTCACCCCCTGGAGCTTTTTTGTTTTTGTTTATCGCTCCCCTTCTTTCCAGAGCCATAATTTTTCCGTCAGTATGGCCATGTGGGGGCTTATCTTTTGCAGAACAAGTTCTACTTTTGAACGCCATCATTGGTTTTAGCATGTCGTGTAGCAGGAAATGTGAAAAAAATTCAAAGTGCAATGAAATGGCAAAAAAAGTGCAATCCCACGCTTGTTTTTTGCTTGGCTTTTTGGCTAGGTTCACTAAATGCTAAGGCTATGTGCACACATTGTGGATTTGATTGCAGATCCGCAGCGTTTTTTGCTGCACTGAATTGCATCAAATCCGCAGTGTAGTGTACAACCAATGTAAGTCTATGGGAGCCGCAGACTTGTGCACATGCTGCGGAAAAAGCCGCACCGAAACCGCACCAAGAACTGCATCAAAACCGCACCAAAAACTGTATCAAAACCGCACCAAAACTGCGAAACTGCACCAGGTTTTGATGCAGTTTTTGGTGCAATTTTGATGCAGTTTTTGGTGCAGTTTTGATGCTTTTTTTGGTGCGGTTTATGCGCGGTTTTAATGCCGTTTTTGGAAATAAGTAAATAAACGGAAAATGTGCATGATTTGAATGGAAACATGCATGAAAAAACGGATTCCAAGGCCGGATTCATCATTTCACAGCTCAGTTTCATACTTTTTTTGCCGGATCCGTCGCTGTGCGTTTTTTCGCCGGACAGAAAAAACGTTCCTCTGTATGTGTTTTCCATCCGGCGGAAACAGCTTTTTTTGACGGATCCGGCAAAAAACGGATGAAACTCTATGAGAAAAAGACGGATCGTCGGAAAAAAATGGATCCGTTTTTTTCAAAACTCGCCGGATTGTGCCTCACGGCAAAAACCTGATGTGTGAAAGCACCCAAATATATGGATAGATACATCTATGTATCTATAGATATATCTATAGATAAATATATCTATAGATAGATATATCCATAGATATATAATAGAAAGGCCGATGTTTCTATAAGGCTACTTTCACACTTGCGTTTTTCGCAATCCGTCTTTTTGGGAAAAAAACGGATCCTGCAAATGTGCTCGCAGGATGCGTTTTTTACCCATAGACTTGTATTAGTGAAGGATCACGACGGATGGCCACACGTCGCGTCCATCGTGCAACGGATGCGTCGTGTTTTGGCGGACCGTTGGCACATCCGTCACGTCTGCCATTTTCTACCGCGCATGCGCGGCCAAAACTCCGCCCCCTCCTCCCCGGACTTCAGAATGGGCAGCGGATGCGTTGAAAAACTGCATCCGCTGCACACGACGTGCACAAATTTCACAACGTGCGTCGGTACGTCGGCCCAACGCATAGCGATGGACCCGTGCCGACGCAAGTGTGAAACAGGGCTTAATGAGCGTTTAATTTAATAAAAAACTGAAAAAAACGGTGTGGGCTCCCGCGCAATTTTCTGTGCCAGAGGGGGAAAGCCGACGGCCGAGGCCAATATTTGTAGCCTGCTATGAATATCAGCCCGCAGCTGTCTGCGTAGCCTTTACTGGCTATTAAAATAGGGGGACCCCCCCAAAAAAATGACGTGGGGTCACCCTATATTTTATAGCCAGAAAGGCTACGCAGACAGCTGCGGGCTGATATTCATAGCCTAGAGAGGGGCCATGGATATTGGTCCCCCCCCGGCTACAAATACCAGTCCGCAGCCACCCCAGAAATGGCGCATCTGTAAGTCTACGTTCACATTAGCGTTCGGCGCCGCAGCGTCGCCGCATGCGTCATGCGCCCCTATATTTAACATGGGGGTGCATGGACATGCATTGTGCTGCGTTTTGCGACGCATGGGTTTTTTTGGCCGCAAGCGTTGGGCGCAGAGGACACAGCAAGTTGCATTTTTTTTGCGTCCAACTTTCGGCCAAAAAGGACGCATGCGTCGTTTTAGCGTGCGTTTTGTTGCATTTTTGTTTGCGTTGCGTCTCCGACGCTGCGGCGCACAACGCAAATGTGAACGTAGCCTTAGATGCGCCAATTCCGGCACTGAGGCTGGTTTCACACTTGCGTTTTTGGACGCTGCGTTTTAGCGCTAAAAAACGCATGCATTTTTTTCCTATACTTAACATTAAAAACGCATGCGTTTTTTCACATGCGTTTTGACGCGTTTTCGGCAACGCATGCGTTTTTGAACGCGCGCGTTTGTTTGCGTTAAAAACGCATGTGTTTTTATAGAAAAAAAACAGAAAAAACACTGAAAAACCACCCACCACCATCAGGGTGATAAAGGGATCCAAACCCTAACCCTACCCCTATAACCTCACCCCTAACCGTGTAATGAACATTTTATGACATAGTGCCACGATATTTAAGTGCCACGTATGTAAGTGCCACGTATGTAAGTGCCACGTATGTAAGTGCCACGTGTATAAGTGCCACGTATGTAAGTGCCACGTGCCACGTATGTAAGTGCCACGTATGTAAGTGCCATGTATGTAAGTGCCACGTATGTAAGTGCCACGTGCCACGTATATAAGTGCCACGTATGTAAGTGCCACGTATATAAGTGCCACGTATGTAAGTGCCACGTGCCACGTATGTAAGTGTCACGTATGTAAGTGCCACGTATGTAAGTGCCACGTGCCACGTATATAAGTGCCACGTATGTAAGTGCCACGTGCCACGTATATAAGTGCCACGTATGTAAGTGCCACGTGCCACGTATTTAAGTGCCACGTATGTAAGTGCCACGTGCCACGTATATAAGTACCACGTATGTAAGTGCCACGTGCCACGTATCTAAGTGCCATGTGCCACGTATGTAAGTGCCACGTATGTAAGTGCCACGTGCCACGTATGTAAGTGTCACGTATGTAAGTGCCACGTATATAAGTGCCACGTATGCAAGTGCCACGTGCCACGTATATAAGTGCCACGTATGTAAGTGCCACGTGCCACGTATGTAAGTGCCACGTATGTAAGTGCCACGTATGTAAGTGCCACGTATGTAAGTGCCACGTGCCACGTATATAAGTGCCACGTATGTAAGTGCCACGTGCCACGTATTTAAGTAAGTGCCACGTATGTAAGTGCCACATGCCACGTATATAAGTACCACGTATGTAAGTGCCACGTGCCACGTATCTAAGTGCCATGTGCCACGTATGTAAGTGCCACGTATGTAAGTGCCACGTGCCACGTATGTAAGTGTCACGTATGTAAGTGCCACGTATATAAGTGCCACGTGCCACGTATATAAGTGCCACGTATGTAAGTGCCACGTGCCACGTATTTAAGGACAATGGCTCCTGCAGTGCATCACTGAGGTTACTATACACTGGTCTCACTTTATGGCAAAAAGCTGCGTGGGAACTTTCTCATACAGCATACCATAAAGTGAGACTAGGGACTATTTTCTCACAGGGGCGTAGGAATACATTGTGGGGAATACATTGTGGAAGGATACCTTCCTCCCCTCATTGTGTTCCTGGAGCCCCTAGAGAGTGGTTGCATCACCTGATGCTCCTGCTCTCTACGGGAGATCGTCGTGGGACACTCGTTTTAATTGGATTTCTGCGGATCAGGGAGTATAGTGTTTGTTTATTATTTTAATATTTTTTACAGATGACAATGGCTTCGGGGATCAAAGTGACAAGTGATGGTGAGTATGTACTCTATGTTATATGTACTGTATGTATGTTGTATGTATGTACTGTATGTGGCATGTCACATGAAGTCACATGTTGCATGTTGTCGCATGCTGCATGTCGTCGCATGGCGCATGTTGTCGCATGACGCATGTTGGCGCATGCTGCATGTCGTCGCATGTCATCACATGCTGCATGTCGTCGCATGGCGCATGTCGTCGCATGGCGTCGCATGGTGCATGTTGTCGCATGCTGCACGTTGGCGCATGTCGTCGCATGCTGCATGTCGTCGCATGGCGCATGTTGTCGCATGGCGCATGTTGTCGCGTGCTGCATGTTGTCGCATGGGCATGTCGTCGCATGGCGCATGTTGTCGCATGGCGCATGTTGTCGCATGCTGCACGTCGTCGCATGGTGCATGTTGTCGCATGGCGCATGTTGTCGCATGCTGCACGTCGTCGCATGGTGCATGTTGTCGCATGGTGCATGTTGGCGCATGTTGTCGCATGCTGCATGTTGTCCCATGGCGCATGTTGTCGCATGGCGCATGTTGTCGCATGCTGCACGTCGTCGCATGCTGCACGTCGTCGCATGGCGCATGTTCTGTATGTGTGTATGTACTGTATATGTGTTTTTTTTTTTTACATTCAACACATTAGCCGGATGATGGGACTACTACTGTCCCATCATTGGCTAATGTGTCACTCACTGTCACTGTAGCAGGTAGAGCCCGATGGGACTTGTAGTCCCATCGGACCATGCCTGCACAGAGACACTGGGGCTCTGCATGCCGGTATGTGCGGGCGGCGCCGGTACGTGCGGACCGTGGCTCTGCGTGCCAGCATGTGATGGCCGGCGCCGCCGCCCGCACATACCGGAACCGGCACCGGCACGCAGAGCCACGCACATCACATCGAGGATTCCCTGCCTAGCCCCGCCCCCAGCACATGCACAGCTCCGCCCGCCCCCCAGCACAGCCCCGCAGGCAGCGGGGCCGGGGCTCTGCATGCCGCGCCGGTATGTGCGGGCCGGGGCTGTGCGGGCCGGCGCTGCCCGCACATACCGGCGCCGGCCCGCACATACCGGAGCCGGCATGCAGAGCCCCGCACATCACATCGTGTATTCCCTGCCTAGCCCCGCCCCCAGCAAGTCCCGCCCGCCCCTAGCACAGCCCCGCAGGCAGCCCACAGCCCAGTCACTCTTGAGTGACTGCTGACTGTGCGGCTGGGACACGCCTGCTGCTGACGTCACGTCAATTTCCAGAGCCTGGAAATTGACGTGACGTCGGCGGAAATAAGCGGCGGCTGCAGCCTGGGGATCACGTGACCCGGACTCAGCCGCCGCTACAGCGCCGCTCACAGGCGAAAACGGCAACGGAAGGTAATCACACAATTCATCAGGGGCCCCGGGGGGATACATTGGGGGGTTAATTGAAAGTAGTGGACAACCCCTTTAAACATGAATACCCATTCTTAGTTTTGTGTGTCTGTGCTTGTAAAATTGTTCTTCAACCTTAGAGTAATGTAGCTTGATGAAATGAATATTACTGGCAAAATGGATGGACTGAGTGACCTAATAGAGGGCTCCTGGGAGCAGTGCATGATTCTATGCAGTACATATAATACGTAATGCATGGGGATGTACATCTGTAGCTAATGGTTTCTGTGAGAACAGGAGTAATGTTATATTGGCCCGTGGAACTACTGTATATCTGCACTTTATTCTCTATATCTATATGCTTAATCTAACATGTTCATAGACTATGTTCACATCAGCATTATGGCTTCTTTTCATAATGAAACCAAGCTTCTGGATCTGTTTAACAGCAGACAGAGACCCCCATATCTAGAGAGACCCCATTTCAGCATTATCTTTTGTGCAATGATGGACTCTGTACCCGAGACCCAAAAGCAGAAGTAAACAGATCCTTTCATGGGTCAATTTACGTCCAATCTTCCCTGCCAGGATGCTATTAGGCCTCATTTCAGACGTCAGTGATCCTTCATGACCATAAAAAAAGGTCTAAGTGTCATCAGGTTTTTTGAGCTGAGCTTCATCAGAGATTTTCTTATAATGAAAAATAATAAATAAATTACAAAGCTTCTCCAATACGTTGATTGTTAATCATGGATAGTAGATATGAGCAAATCTTTTCAGATTTGAATTCCCCTACTTTGTTGAATTTTCCCCAAGAATTCAATTCACGAAGAATAAGAAAGCTTGTAATTGCTCATAAAAATAAACATGGTGGAGAGAGAAAGAACTTTACAAACCATAAGAGCTTGCACATTACAGGTGAGAAAGAAAGTACCCCACTGACTATAAGAGCTTACTCCACGTGTGGGCAATTAATTTTCTTGAGGAACCACATGAGAGGCAGAGAGGCAATGACTGTTGTGAAGGGCCAAACCAATAGGCTGAAATAAATATTATCATTATAATTATAATAATTATAATAATTATATGACTTAATATTGAGCAGAATTAAGTGTGCTGACATCCCCCTACATATATATATGAGCCCTCACACAGTCCTCATATATTCCATAAGAGCCTACACATGGCCTCCTATATTCAGTATGAGCCCCCACATAGCCCCTCTATATACAGTATGATGTGCCACATAGCCCCCTGTACACAGTGTGAGCACATACATAGCCTCTCTATGTACAGTTACAGACTTCTATATAAGCCCCTATATACACTATAAGCCACCAAACAGCCCCCACATAGCCCTCTATAATACAGTATGAGCCCCACATAGCCTCCAATATACAGTACTAGCCTCCACATAGTCTCCTATACACAGTATATGGAAACATCCAACATACGTATGAAAAAAACAACACATACTCATCTCACTCCCATTTCCTAGGCACTCTGCTCCTGTCTCCGATGCGCTGACAATATAATGACGTCATCGCGTCTGCTTTCCCAGGCATACACGCTGATTGGTAACAGGAGGTTTCGAAGGCTCCATTCTCCACCAATGTATACACTACTGTCTGATTCCTAAGGCTGTGGATAGCAGTGACAGCATTAGGGAGTGAACTGGCAGCAGGCAAGGGCATGTTGCACCCCGTGGGTCACTGTTTCACCCCTTCAGCTGTCTCGGTCCGCAGGTCAGACTGGAACAACCAGAAGGCACATGTGGCTTGCGGGCTGCACTTTGCTTAGCTCTGGCTTCCACTCCACAGTAAAGGGAGGGCCCAGCTTATCATAAGAGCTTACAGCTTACAGGTGAGAGAGAGAGGACCCCACTGGCCATAAAAGCTTACACTCTACAGAAGAGAGGTAATGGTGCTGAGCAAGTTTTTTTTGTGGACACACGGATCTCATAAAAACATGGATATGTGACGGTCCCATAGAATGCATGCCCATCATAGTCTATGTGTGAAAAAAAAGGTAGAAAACATATATGATAACTGGACATCTGAGGGAGGCTTTAGAAACATATAGGTACTGATTCATCATTGCATTTCCATTAGATTTTAGTTGTGAATACCGCTCAATTAGTGATTTTGTGATTTGCAAAAAATTCATTAAACGAGTTACCGTATATACTCGAGTATAAGCCGAGATTTTCAGCCCAAATTTTTGGGCTGAAAGTGCCCCCTCGGCTTATACTCGAGTCACGGTCGGCGGGTGAGGGGGAGAGGGCGCCCGAGGCATACTTACCTAGTCCCGGCGATCCTGACGCTCCCCCTCCCCGTCCCACGGTCTCCGGGTGCAGCAGCTCTTCCCCTGTACAGCGGTCACATGGGACCGCTCATTAGAGAAATGAATAGGCTGCTCCACCTCCATAGGGGCGGAGCCGCGTATTCATTTCTCTAATCAGCGGTGCCGGTGACCGCTGACAGAGGAAGAGGCTGCGGCACCGAAGACCAGCTGTCCGGGGGAAGGAGCGGGACGCCGGGACCAGGTAAGTATTACATATTCACCTGTCCTCGTTCCACACGCTGGGCATCGCGCCATCTTCCCGGCGTCTCTCCTCACTGACTGTTCAGGTCAGAGGGCGCGATGACACATATAGTGTGCATGCCGCCCTCTGCCTGATCAGTCAGTGCAGGGAAACGCCGGGAAGATGGCGCCCAGGAGCTGCAAGCAAGAGAGGTGAGTATGTGTTTTATTATTTTTATTGCAGCAGCAGCACAGCTTTGGGGCAATAATGGACGGTGCAGAGCACTATATGGCACAGCTATGGGGCAACGGTGCAGAGCACTATATGGCACAGCTATGGGGCAACGGTGCAGAGCACTATATGGCACAGCTATGGGGCAACGGTGCAGAGCACTATATGGCACAGCTATGGGGCAACGGTGCAGAGCACTATATGGCACAGCTATGGGGCAATAATGGACGGTGCAGAGCACTATATGGCACAGCTATGGGGCAACGGTGCAGAGCACTGTATGGCACAGCTATGGGGCAACGGTGCAGAGCACTATATGGCACAGCTATGGGGCAACGGTGCAGAGCACTATATGGCACAGCTATGGGGCAATAATGGTGCAGAGCACTATATGGCACAGCTATGGGGCAATAATGGACGGTGCAGAGCACTATATGGCACAGCTATGGGGCAATAATGGTGCAGAGCACTGTATGGCACAGCTATGGGGCAATAATGGTGCAGAGCACTGTATGGCACAGCTATGGGGCAATAATGGTGCAGAGCACTATATGGCACAGCTATGGGACAATAATGGTGCAGAGCACTGTATGGCACATCTATGGGGCAATTATGAACGGTGCAGAGCACTATATGGCACAGCTATGGGGCAATTATGAACGGTGCAGAGCACTATATGGCTCAGCTATGGGGCCATAATGAACGGTACGGAGCATCTATTTTTATTTTTGAAATTCACCGGTAGCTGCTGCATTTTCCACCCTAGGCTTATACTCGAGTCAATAAGTTTTCCCAGTTTTTTGTGGCAAAATTAGGGGGGTCGGCTTATACTCGGGTCGGCTTATACTCGAGTATATACGGTATATATTTTTTAAGTTGTCTTTTTTTGTTTCAGTTAATTTTCTGATTTTACAGTACGGTTTTTCCAGATGTTTATAGGAGTGAAGCAACGTTTCTGCCCAAAAGGGCCTTTTTCTAGCCAGAAGTACAATAAAAATTACAGCAATATAATTATCTATCCTGAGTACAAATGAGTGGATCGATCAGCAGACTATGCAGTTCTAGCCGATTC
Source organism: Ranitomeya variabilis (assembly GCF_051348905.1). Lineage (NCBI taxonomy): Eukaryota > Metazoa > Chordata > Amphibia > Anura > Dendrobatidae > Ranitomeya > Ranitomeya variabilis. The sequence continues at coordinate 139,703,866 of NC_135236.1, forward strand.
TTCCGAAATTTGTAATTTCACGTGAATTGGAATATTTTGAGATTCAATTTGTGGTTCACAAGAAACAAAAATTGACCAACACCATCTTCCACACTGCTGAAGCATCAGAGAGTGGACTAATGTAATTTTGCTTTGCCATGCGAGCTTTCCCATAGTTCGCTGCAGCTGTGACATTGGTGGTCAGTTCCTGGGCTGTTACAGATTGCCAGAACCCAGTTGACCACAGTTTATACAACAGAGTCATTTTCTACCTCCATAGTTACTGTTTAAGTCTTTCTCCTGTAGCGTGTAAGCTCTTAGGGTATGTGTCCACGTTCAGGATTGCATCAGGATTTGGTCAGGATTTTCCATCAGTATTTGTAAGCCAAAACCAGGAGTGGGTGATAAATGCAGAAGTGGTGCATATGTTTCTATTATACTTTTCCTCGAATTGTTCCACTCCTGGTTTTGGCTTACAAATACTGATGGAAAATCCTGACCAAATCCTGATGCAATCCTGAACGTGGACACATACCCTTATGGTCAGTGGGATCCTTTCTCACTCTTTCTCTCTTCTACCACACATGTATTTTCTGAGCAATTCCAAGCTTTCCAGTAATGACATTTGTGTGAATTTCTCTGCAAATCATATTTTTTTAGAAAATTTGGCTAAGTTGCAAATTTCACAAGATCCACTTAATTCTGAGATAAAAATAAAAAGTATAAATATGAGAGCAGATTGAATAATGAACCATGTAGTTTTCTTGTGCAATTTTTTTTTTTATTCTTGTAAAAGGGTCAGTTTTATGTGTGGGGCCTATCGCTGTTAACTTGGTACCTCACTCAGAGATTTAGGCTGGGGTCACACTGCGTTATGGCAGCCCATTAGACGGACTGGTCCGTTAACACCTATTATCGGGCGCATTGCCAACGCATGCCATAATCGACATGCGCTAGCGATGTGCCATCATTCAGTGACGGAGCCTCAGATGCGGGCTGCAGCAGATGATTCATCTGTGCTAGCGGTATAGCATAACGCGATGGCGTGTATGCTATAGCGTTAACGCAGCCCGTCAACACTATGTGTTGAACTGGCTGCTTTAACACAGTATGAACCTGGCCTTACAAAGACACAGCAAAATTTTACTGAAACAGACATTTGCTCAGGATAAGGCAACTGGCATAATGTTTCTCACAGATTTTGTGAGTTATATACAGAATAAAGTTGAGGTACAATTCTTGGTGATCAGTTTCCATAGGAGTAACAATTGGATTGCTTTTGTTTCCTCTCACTGGATATGAACTATATGTTGGAATTAAATAATGGAAGTAATGTATAGTATTTCCCAACATATAACTCCGATGGAAGCATCCAACATGAGCTGTAGTATTGTCATACAGTAACATATGTCAATCTTAGGCTTCCATGTTAAAAAGCAAAAGCAAAAAAAAAATGGTGAAAGGGGTTGTCTCATGTTGCTGAAGAGTAGTGCCTTGCTCTTCTGCATCCCAGCTTTTTGCTTGCTGGGGAAGAGGGAGAGTTCCTGGTTGGTTGATTGACAGTTTGGGCCAGCAACATTTTCACAATGACGTCTTGATTGGTACACTCGCAAACGCTGCATACAGATGGAAATTTTCCTCCACTGCACTGATGGAGCACAGTTGTACTAAAGCCATCCTCAGTGCAGTTGTCAGCCACTGGACTCCTTTGATAGACTCCAGTGTGACAGGTAACCTAGCCAATGTGTAATAAACAATAGAATTAAAATTTCCTCCTTAATAGAGAAAAAAATAAACTGAGTAAATTGCAATGTTACTTGTTTTAATAAATATTTTGCAATTCTACCCATTTAAGATGAGGAGACAATGCCTTTTAACTGAATGCCTCTGGACGGTATACTACACTGTTACATGTAATGTAGAACATAGGGTATAAATCTGGCATTCGTGCTAGGAGCTTTTTAAAGTTTTTTTCTTCCATTTTTTTCATGTCATGTAGATGCTGTTTACAAACAGGATACACAGTAAGTGTGAAGGATTTTCAGCAGACAAATGGCGCAGCAAAATTTGTAGTAAAATTGTGATAGTTGGGAAAGAGCAAAGATGAATATTTGCATTTAGCTTTTACGTTTCCTTCGAAGATTTTCTCACAAATATTTTATCTAAATTTATATCCTCGAACTGATAAATAAAATTATTTGCAAACATTTTAGGCTACGTTCACATTTGCGGTCAGGGCCGCAGCGTCGGGCGCCGCAGCGGCGCCGCATGCGTCATGCGCCCCTATACTTAACATGGGGGCGCATGGACATGCGTTGTGCTGCGTTTTGCGCCGCATGGCCGCAAGCGTTGGACGCAAGAAACGCTTCAAGTTGCATTTTTTTTGCGTCCAACTTGCGGGCAAAAACGACGCATGCGGCGCAAAACGCAGCGTTTTAGCGTGCGTTTTGCCGCGTTTTTGTTTGCGTTGTGCGCTGCGGCGCCGACGCTGCGGCGCACAACGCAAATGTGAACGTAGCCTTATTCATTCTTTTCGCTCACTGAAAATGGTATGACAGGTGTTGGATTCTTTCGAGGTGTAAAGGATGACTAGTTTGGTGAGAAATGCAAATATGTTGCAGCCATGTAAGCAAGCAACAGTATTTTCGTTCTTCCAAGTTATATAATAATACATCTAAAATTGTGAAGTTAAACTACTGGATTTTTCAAAAATCTGTTCATGTCCTATAGCACTCAGTAATTCCAAAGGCTATGATTGTATATTACATTACTGTGCTCACTGACTAATCCATCTATGGCCATTCACCAAAATTATCTCCATTTACCTCATTTTGCACATGTTCTTGGCATTACCTAAAGATCTTATCCAAGCTTCCTTTTTTTCTCGAATGTGGTTAACAACTCCAATTTCTTACTAAAAAATTTATCAAAGTATCACGTCACATAAGCAAAACTCTTTACAGACTGCAATACACATCACAAGTACTGTGTGGCCACACAGAGACACATACAATCATGAGAAAAACTAAGTATGTCCTCTTTGAATTCTTTACTTATGAGGACATAATAAAAATAAAAACATTTGGTCCTTAGAAGGTCTTACAATTTGATAAATACAAACTCAAATGAATACCAATACATGACAAAGTATAATGTGTCAATATGTATTCCAGAAAAATTAAGCCAATATGTAGAAGCAGTGTTTGCAAAATTAAGTACACCCTTATTTACTGAAGAAGATTTAAGAGGGTAGGTAGCGGCCAGCTGCTGCTAAATAAATGCCCTTGATTAATAGCTCATCAGCACGTATGACCACATCTATAAAAGCAGAAGTTTGGGCACTTTGCTGACCTGGAACATTCAAGAGTATATTAAATCAATGCCAAGGAGTTAAAGGCATCAATAACTTAGAAAAACAATGGTTTCTGCACATTAATATTTAAACAGGTATAATACATTTTCAAACAATTTGGAGTCAATCATTTAACAGTGAGAAACATTATTCGCAAGTGGAAAACATTCAAGACAGATGACAATCTTTCCAGGAGTGGACGTCCCAGCAAATTCACGAAATTCATCCAAAGTGAGATCATGCAAAGCTCATAGAAATAGCAAAAAAAAATCCAAGAATTGCAGCTCAGACTCTAAAGGCTTCAGTATGTAAAATGTTCAAATTCATTTCAATATAATTAGAAAAGATTGACTAGTTTAGAAGGGTTGCCAGGAGAAAGCCTTTTCTTTTTGAAAATAACATGGCAGCAAGGCTAAAGTTTGTAAAGTTGTATCAGTACAAACCCTACCACATCTGTGACAATTTCCTTTGGACAGACAGGATCAAAGAAGAAGACATTTGTCCTTAATGTTCTGTTCCACATTTCTCAAAGCGCAAACACAGCATACCAGCACAAACATGGACTTTTGAGCTTCTGCAGAGCTGGCTAGAAGAAATAAAGGACAGGAAGTATTATTGTGTGGGGAGTAAAACTTTTGCAGATCAATGAGAGGAGGACTAGAGAGGAACTGTGAATACTTTGTGCATGAAAGGAAAAGTGTCACGCAACATGTAGGAAAGGCTAAGTGCAACACGAAGGGATAAGGGGAAGGGGGGCCCAACTCTAGAGAAGCTGGGAGTCGAGACCCCTAGGCAGCTCCAATGTCACCCTGTCTTCCCTAAGAGACTCTAAATAGGTTCTGCACCAATCGCCAAGCAGGATACCTAATACCTGCCGGACCCTAGTGGTAAGCCCTGCTTAGGGAAGTAAGGGGTGGACGCTGGTCCAACCACACTAACACTAGGACAGCTAGGATACATGAAACAAGGGAGACACTAAGCTTGAGTAGACTCAGAGAGAAACACCAATGTCCTTTAAACTCCAAAGAGGACAATAGCCGACTGCTACGGCTCCAAGCCTCAACTGAGAAATGCAAATGGAAATATCACCTGCAACTCCCAGCAGGAAGTTGGGAGTTATAAACACCCATATCCAGGTGTGACCATTAGAGATGGTGGAGATGGCCACTGGGTCCTAGCATCAGAAGGACCAGGCAGAAGTCTGCAAAGCAAATTGCTGAAACCTTCTGCAGAGAGATGCAGTGCAATGGTCTGCAGCCTCTGACAGATCCATGACAGAAACCCACAGTACTATCTGTTCTGTATGCAGTACCTCACATCCAGCAGATGAAAAGTCCCAACCCCACCTCCTGTCATCCATGTCTGCTTATCTGTTAATTAGGATAGATCTCATTTGACAACGAGCAATGATCAGTAAAATTAAGAGGAGGGAGACATATTGGCTTTCGATTCATCAATTTTTATCTTGTAGTGTTTGTTGCTGTTTTTGCATTTTTCAAAATGGTGCATGTGATTCATAGATTTAATGCAAAGTCAAAAATGGTCTTTTTTCCGGTCTCAAATTGTTTTTGTGACATTTTGGCATCAAAAGTTGAACATTTTGCAAAAATGGCGCAAAAAATTAGTCAAAATACTGGCATACTCAAAAATACACCTAGCGGACTAGAGTAAAGTTGTGCCAAATTTTGCACATATTTTAAAAGTCACAAAGCGGTTAAAAAAACAAACATACAAACATAAATAAAATAGACTTAAAAAATGGGCAAATAGAATAATGAATTGGGATCCAAAAACAAAGTCACAAAATATACAAAACTAGACAAAAAATAGGTGCCAAAGCAATGATGAATCAGGGCCCTAGTGGCCAGGACATTATTACAAGGGTAATTTAATATTTTCTACAAATGATATTGCTATTTAATACACTGACTATTAAATGAAGATAATTTTAGTTAGACCACCACCCCAACCTTTTTTTATTTCAGCGCTGCTGTGGTTTTAATCCATGTTCTCTGTCCCTCATAATATCTACTGGCCGCCATCTTCTGCTCTTCCTAGCCATGTAAGATACCCAAGCGAAGTAGTTATGGATGAGCTTCTTTTCCCATTTGTTCTGACACGATACAGGCAACACGTGTCCATATCCCGGTATACTGCTGTTTGTGGAGTGTGTCACACTTAATTCATGGGCATAGGCCTCCATTGAAGCCAGGCTTTCCTCTTATGGAGCCTCAGCAGTATTAACTCAACGAGACATGGATTGCATAAAGACAATAAAACTTTTACTTGACAAAAAATGACAGTCTTAACAAACAGGCCTACAGGATAAGGCCCAACAAGTTGTCATCTTTACCACAGGTACCGGACACAAATTCATCCTTGGTTATTGGTATGAGTAGAGTATCCCTCTTGCTTTCTTCCCTGGCACTAGGAATTCTTCTCTACTTGTAGCAGTATATTCGAATTCCATCTCACTCTGCCTCTGAGAGCTTGAGTCCAATATCACCTGCAGATTCGCAGGAAGAGTGTACCCCCTTGCCCCGACATTTATCTTGAGTTCTCAGGCCAGCAAAGGGATTCATGTGGAGGTGATCTCTGACAATCCACTGCCCCTTGTTATAACAAGGAAACATATCAGGTACAAAGCATTATTCATATTCTACACCACAGTAGCATTGTTGTAATTTTGTGGCTCTGATATGAAGCTGTCTGCAGCCCTCGTGCACATAAAAAAATATTTTTTTCTGATGCAAAACGTGATACAGCCTGCTGTATTTCACATTGTCATTTTGTGGAGGTGATATGAAGCTGTCAGCAGACCTCACGAACATTAAAATATATATTTTTTCTGTTGCTAAACGTGATACAGCCAGCTATATCCATTCATATTGTGGCATTGAAATTGTTCTGTGTGCAGAGCTGTGCACATTAAAATTTTAACTGCATGTTTGGCATCCAATTTCTCACAGGCATCTTTTCTGCTTAGTTTGAGACACAAATCAGTTACACCTATCTTCTGACGAACATCCAATGTTTTCTGATAATTGGTGCTGGGAAAACGACTAACCATTTGTTAGGTGTCGAGTTCTGCCGCTGCACAGGGGGAATCTCGAACCATGTCTGCTGCGGTCTCCCATTCTCCTCCAGCTGTTGTGGAACCTGCTCAGTGGAGACATCGGTCCCAGCGTCTGGCTCAGCCTGATACTGTGCGAATGGTTTCTGTTGCCTTTCCAGGTTCTGCCCTTGTAGCCAGCACTGGTCAGCGGTGAGCAGGCTTTTCTGGGACTAAGTCCTGCTTTTCACACTCTGAGCATGCCCACGGGAGGACCTCTCATTGGAGGTCGGGGCTCACATGCTCAGGCCCTGTTGCAGCTCCTATTGGTCCACCAGGAAGGTCCTGTAGAGCTGCAACTACAAAAGGTTCGCATGGCCGAACAGCCATGCGCTAGTATCAAATGTGTTTGGCTTATGCCAGTGGATACTATACCACTCTATACATATGTGGTGTGAGGCTGTAGCTTTGGAACTGTACACTCAGGCAGGCAGCTAGCGTCAGTGGGGGCAATTAGCCTTGGCTTAGCATCTGGTTCGTTCATGTGTGCGGTTAGCACAGAAGAGATCCAGAGCAAGCACAACCCTTAGTTAGGGTAATAGTTTTGTGTACAGCGCGACTCTGTGAGTCAGCAGAGATTGCTTTCAGTTCACACGGGGTGAAGCTTAACCCATGTGTGAGCTCAGAGGTTATCCACCGTTACTTTGCAGCAGATATCTCTGCACGATGGACCCCGGGCTGCGAACGCACCTTGTAGCAACCTATCTATTATTGCGGCATTCCGCTAGTCCTAACAGTATACTAGCGCCAGGGTCTGGCTAAGTAATGGCGGACAAACAGTGATTACAGGGGTACATCCAGCAGCTGGAGGGCAGGTTGGCGGCTTTCGAGTTTGCAACCTCAGCTGTGGATGTTACCGCAATAGCTGTTCAGGCTGCTAGCGTGGCTGCAGCAACTTTAACCACTGCCACCCCTGTTCCGACCTTATCCCACCTTCTGCTGCCAGAGAAATACTCTGGTGACAGTAAATCATGAAGGGGTTTCCTGAGCCAGTGCGGTGTACACCTCAAGCTCCTGGCTGCACATTTTCTTACAGAGTGTGCAAAGGTGAGATTCATTATTTCTCTTCTGTCGGACAGGGCGTTGAAGTGGGCTACGCCGCTGTGGGAGTGCGAAGATCATGTGGTGCAGAGTGCCCCTCAGTTTTTGAGCACTCTGAAACAAGTCTTTTTAGGACCTCGAGTCACCCATGATGTGGCGCTCCAACTGCTGGCATTGACTCAGGGTTCGTCCATGGTCAGCCATTTTGCCGTCCACTTTCAGACTTTAGCATCCGAGCTGGAGTAACCAGATAGAGCCCTCATGCCGGTATTTTGGAGTGGGCTGGCTGACCATGTGAAGGATGCTTTGGCCACTAGGGAGATTCTCGCCACACTGGAGGAGCTCATAGCAGTATCAACTCACATTGACCTTCGTTTTAACGAGCGAAGGTTGGAGCGAGCCCAGTGTAGGCAGAGGTTTTGGCTGGCTCCCACCTTCGCCAAACCTCTGGAATCTTCGGTCCAGGCATCCGAGTCACATGAGGCCATGGAGGTGTCATGAGCGGGATCTAAGTCCCGGACCACCAGTGCACTTAAGGTCTGTCATGTTTGCCGCCAGTCAGGACACCTGCCTACAGATGTTCTCAGTGGTCAGGAAAACATCAGCGTCTAGTGGTAGTTGGAGGAGGTACACTAGACACGGCAACATTTTCCTCCAAATTGTCCTTCAAGGGGACAATTACCATAGGCCCATCCACTCTTATGGTAGAGCTCTGCGTGGACTCCGGGGTGGAGGGCAATTTCATGTCATCTGCTTTCGCCCAACGACACGCAATACCCCTGGTGATGCTCGCCAAACCTGTGACTGTTCGACTGGTAAATGGGTCAACACAACCCTCACAGATTACACAGCAAACCATTCCATTCTTCACTCTTTCCATGTCTCCATCTCATCAGGAGATTATTTCCCTACTAGTCATTCCCGAGGGAATTGATGAGGTCTTGTTGGGGATACCATGGCTATGCTACCACTCTCCTCATATAGAGTGGTCCTCAGGGAGTAAATCCTGTGAGGGTAGATGTCAGAGGGAGTGCGTTCAGGTTGCTACAACTGAGGTACCAGCAGATCTTTCTTCTCTCCCCAAGCACTATTGGCTCTATGCGGATGTGTTCTCCAAAAGGGCTGCAGAGACCCTTCCACCTCACCGCCCCTATGACTGTCCTATTGACCTTGTGCCTGGTGCAGAGCCTCCCCGGGGTCGAGTCTGTCAGTTATCTCTTCCGCATATGGAGGCAATGTCCCAGTACATCCGAGAAAATCTGGCAAGAGGATTCATTAGAAAGTCAGTGTCACCTGCAGGGGCAGGGCTCTTCTTCGTGCAGAAGAAGAGTGGAGAACTACATCCATGCATAGACTACAGGGGTCTTAACGCCATCACCGTTAAGAATAAGCACCCACTACCCCTGATATCTGAGCTCTTTGATAGGCTACGGGGAGCAAGGGTATTTACTAAATTAGATCTGCGGGGTGCTTACAACCTGATTCTCATCCGTTAGGGGGACAAATGGAAGACGGCTTTTAACACCTGGGATGTGCACTATGAATATCTGGTGCTGCCCTTCGGGCTCTGTAATGCCCCAGCCATCTTCTAAGACTTTGTGAATGACATCTTCTGGGATATGTTCACCACCTCGGTCGTGGTCTATCTGGATGATATTCTCATCAACTCTCCAGATATTGACTCCCACCGGAGAGATGTTTGCAAAGTCTTCGACCTCTTATATGCAAACTCCCTCAATGCCAAGTTGGAGAAATGTGTGTTTGAGCAGGAGTCCTTACCTTTCCTTGGCTATATCATCTCTGCCCAGGCTATGGATCCTGCCAAGCTACAAGCAGTGATGGACTGGCAGGAACCTCATTCTCTTAAAGTGGTGCAGCGCTTTATGGGGTTCATTAACTACTATCACCAGTTCATTCCCCACTTCTCAACTTTGGTAGCTCCCTTTGTTGCCCTCACCAAGAAGGGAGCAAATCCCAAATTGTGGTCGGAGGAGGTCTCCAAGGCCTTTCTTGCTATTAAGTCACACTTCACTAGCGCTCCCAACCTACATCGCCCCGATGTTGATAAGCCGTTTATAATGGAGGTGGATGCCTCATCCGTTAATGCTGGAGCAGTCCTCTTCCAAAAAGATGCTCAAGGTTGGAAGCATCCTTGCTTCTTCTTTTCCAAGACCTTCTCACCAGCAGAGAAGAATTATTCCATCGGAGACAGGGAGTTGCTAGCTATGAAGTTGGCTTTCTCAGAGTGGAGACACCTCCTGGAGGGGGCTCGCTTTCCCTTCCAGGTTTTTACAGACCACAAAAATTTGGTGTACTTACAGACAGCCCAGCTGCTAAATTCTCTCCAGGCCAGATGGTCCCTGTTCTTCTCCCGGTTCAATTTCACCCTCCATTTTCTCTCCAGGGAGAAGAACATTTGTTCCGACACTCTCTTCTGCTCCGTAGTGTCATCAGAGGAGGAGGAGCCTCGGCTTATTGTCCCTTCTGAGAACCGTGGCTCAGGTTTCGCTAGAGTCTGTGCCCCCGGGCAAAACGTTTGTACCATCAAGTTTGCGACCGGAGGTTCTCTCTTGGGCTCATTGGTCCAGGGTGGGTGGACATTTTGGGACCAAGAGGACATTTGAGCTTCTGGCGAGGACATACTGGTGGCCGCATGTGGCTCGTGACGTCGGGGATTATATTTGGGCATTTGTCTCCTGTGCCAAGAATCGGTCTCCTCAGCAATGGCCTGCTGGGCTACTTTACCCCCTGCCGGTGTGCTGCATTGTTCTCACGCAATTGCAGTCTCTGATATCTTTAGTGGTGCTTCTGTGCATGTTGTTGCTGTTGCTGGAGATGTTAATTAATTTGTGGAAATGTAAAAAGTGCTGCTTGGGTGTCCATCTGCTGGATTGGGTATATTGGAAGACCTGTCGGTCCCTATTATAATATTTCTACTGTGGTAAAATTGATGCCACTTTGTTAGTGTCTGCCACTAATTATTGGAAATGTGAACAGTGTAGTGGAAGACTTGTCAGTCCCTATTGGAAAATATTTCTATCATGGTGAAATTGATGTCACTTTGTTGGCATCTGACAATAATATTTTGTAAGGCTGGTTTCAGACTTGCATATGGGAATGCTGCAGATGGCAGCATACTTCCTCCCTGAAACCACACTTATGCTCCGCCTACGCTCCAGCTACACCTCCTTGCATCCTGAGGTGCCTTGCGTACCTATCTTTAACATTGGGTACGCAGGGGCATATGCTGTATGCGGATGCCTCCACATGCGCCGTTTACGCATACAACGTACGTCCCTGTGTACCCAATGTTAAAGATAGGTATGCAGGCACCGCAGGACGCAAGGAGGCGTAGGCAGAGCGTAGGCGGAGCATAGGCATGGTTTCAGGGAGGAAGTATGCTGCCATCCGCAGCACTCCCGTACACAAGTCTAAAACCAGAGAATCAAGAAGGGTCACGTACATTTTTGATTAAAAAACGGATTACGTGCAATAGTAGATACGTGATTTACTATGCGATATGCCCATGTCGGAAAATCTATGTGGGCATGACCACTAGACCGCTAAAAATTAGGATTCGGGAGCACATTCTGGGTATTGTGGCGGCGGCAACAGCAGAAGATATTACAGCATTAAAAACGATCCCACGGCACTTTAGACAATACCACGGTTGTAATGGGGATCTACTTAGATGTAAGGGGATCGATATGCTGGATATGGATATTCGGGGAGGAAATATGACGAAGAGGCTAGCCCAATTAGAGTCCAGGTGGATATGGACGTTGGGAACAGTCCATCCATCTGGACTCAATGAATATATTAGCTATGCTCCATTCCTGTAACTGCTGCCCAAATGTATAATCCCACGTGTTACTACTGCCCATTATTGCAGTTTTATGTGTGTGTTTTTAATTGTTATCTTTATTTCTATTTTTATTTTTATTTCTAGTTGTTTCGTTTCATATATATGGTGTTCCAACCAGCAAGTGTATGGAATAACAATGGAGAGAACAAAGTGATCTGGAAGATATGCCATCTTTATATATCCCTTTTGTTGTAAAGCTTACAATGCATGTTTTCTAATTACTACATCTGTGTTACTTTGTTTCTGGGATTCCTTTGTATGTATTATACTTGCCGTATGGTAATTTATTCCTGTGTTGTTATATTAGTCACATTGGGGGCGTGTATGCGTACGGATTGCCTCTTTGTTCCTGCCCCTGACGCGTGTGTTGTCCACTTGCTGCCACGCCTGTTGGCTCTCGGCGTCTGTAGTGAGAAGGAGGTGCTCCACCTCTCTGTGACGCCGATGCCAGCTGGCGTTGTTGTTGACTGGGCAACAGCACGCGTCACTTCCGGGGGCGTGGTACGTCACTTCCGGTTGCGCGGCTTTCTGCAGCAGCCGGCAACTATAAAATCTGGGGACAGCGTGTATATGGTGCGGCCCCTTGAAAAAGGAGACCGAAACGCGCGTCGGGGCGCACGTGGCACCACGGGTATTGGTGATACCTGCACCGCACTTTATATAGGTAATTTTACCGGACATTTATTATTATATTATGGTGTTCTCCAGCTTAGCTGGATATGGTGTGTAGGGATAATATGTTGCACTTAGGGCGCTTCATCCAGGGGGGTATTAGTATTTGAGCAGTCTTTTGTACCTTTCTACTGTTTGTGTCCATCCCTGGATACGCTTTGATTATTTACATATGTGCCATCTACTCTTTGCCATATGAATCCCGTGGCTATGCATTGTTATGGGTGTTAGTATGTAGTGGGTGTGTTTGTGCCCCCCTTCTTTGTACACCATGGTTATATGCCTGTAATTTTAGCTCTTTAATAAACTTTGTGCTTTTTACAAGATTATATGGCCTTTTGATCATCGTTTTTTGGTTTTCTTTATATGATAGTTGGTGATAGGCTTCCAGTCCTATTATTGATAACATGGTATAGTTACACTTTATATATTTATGAATTAACATCAGGTTGTTATATTTACCATGTTGTGTTGTCATATTTATCTCTATACAAGTCTAAAACCAGCCTAAATCTGTAGACTACAGGTTGGAACTCCTTCATGTCTATTGCCTTTAGCAGTAGGCCTCCGATACTGGCAGTCCTCCACTCTCTTTGAGTCAATTACCCTTGTTACTATCCTTACATGTTACTGGATGTTGTAGTTTTTAGGATGCTGCATTGTTCTCGCGTAACTGCAGTCGCTGATATCTTTAGTGGGGCTTCTTTGCTTGTTACTGCTGGAGATGCTAACTGATTTGTGGGAATGGGAACAGTCCTTGGGTGTCCATCTGCTGGGTTGGTTGTTTTGGAAGACCTGTTGGTCCCTATTATACTATTTCTATTGTGGTAAAATTGATGACACTAATTTTTGGAAATGTGAACACTTCTGGTTGGGTGTCCATCTGCTGGGTTGGGTGTAGTGGAAGGCTTGTCGGTCCCTATTAGACTATTTCTACTGTAGTAAAATTGATGTCACAGTGTTGGTGTCTGGCAATAATTTTTTCTAAATGTGTAGACTTGTGATTGGGTCTCCTTCATGCATGTTGCCTCTAGCAGTAGGCCTCCAATACCGGCAGTCCTCCACTCTCTTTGAGTCAACTACCCATGTTATTATCCTTACATTTTTCTGACAATAGTAATCTATGAAACTAATATGTGTGCCACCTGAGTGTGGCTGAGTATCAATTTCAATTTTTTGTTTTGTTTTCTCACTTATATAGCGCCAATAATTCAATCTCACTGTCACCATTGGGACTCACAATCTAAATTTACTATCTCTATGTCTTTGCAGTGTGGGTAGAAAAATAATTACTGGGAGTAATTTCTCGCAAACACGGGTAGAATATACAAACGCTTTGAAACTGCTGTTCTTGGTGGGGTTGGAACACAGGACTCCAGCTGTGCAAGGCTGCTAATGCTTTTACATTGCTAACCCAGTTGTCAGCGCTATTTTGAATCATAACTATAGGGATAACAATCATGTTGCAGATAGTGCTGAAAGAAGGCACTCAATGGTCAGTCTCTTTCATGAGGTCCAACTCCACAGTGTGTTGGTGGCAGTTAGTGTTGAGCGATACCTTCCGATACTCAAAGGTATCGGTATCGGATGGTATTGGCCGATATCTGAAAAATATCGGATATCGCCGATACCGATACCCGATACCAATGCAAGTCAATGGGACACAAGTATCGGAAGGTATCCTGGATGGTTCCCAGGGTCTGAAGGAGAGGAAACTCTCCTTCAGGCCCTGGGATCCATATGCATGTGTAAAATAAAGAATAAAAATAAAAAATAGGGATATGCTCACCCTCTGACGTGCCCTGGTAGTAACCGCTGTAACCGGCAGCCTCCGTTCCTAAGAATGAGGAGTTTAGGACCTACGATGACGTCGCGGCTTGTGATTGGTCGCGTGACCGTTCATGTGACCGCTCACATGACCAATCACAAGCCGCGACGTCATCGCAGGTCCTAAACTCCTCATTCTTAGGAACCGAGGCTGCCGGTTACATCGGTAAGGTCCAGGGGCCGCCGGACAGGTGAGTATATCCATATTTTTTATTTTAATTCTTTATTTTTTTACATGAATATGGATCCCAGGGCCTGAAGGAGAGTCTCCTCTCCTCCAGACCCTGGGAACCATACACTGGGAACTTCCGATTCCGATTTCCGATATCACAAAAATATCGGAACTCGGTATCGGAATTCCGATACCGCAGGTATCGGCCAATACCCGATACTTGCGGTATTGGAATGCTCAACACTAGTGGCAGTATAACACTTAAGTTTTCTTCCTCCATCCCCTCCTGACTACCATGTACAACATAGAGGGAATCATTATCATCATCATCTCCTAACTGTTACGCATCCATCACCTCTTCCTTCTTGTCCTTTTCATGGTCCATCTCTATTTATTCTTCCCATGGAAACCACCTGTGAAACAACAGACCTGAACTTATAGATATTGTTAACCCAAACAGAATCCTCCTCTGCTTCCTCCTCTTCCCCCAGGACCACCATCGCCACCTCCTCAGCCAGACTATTTAACCCCTTAACCCCTGGAGCTTTTTTCGGTTTTGCTTTTTTGTTGTTCACTCCTTCACAGAGCCATAACTTTTTTATCTTTCCGTCAATTTGGCCATTTGTGGGCTAATTTTTTAGTGGGATGAGTTGTACCTTTGAGCGACACTATTGGTTTTACCATGTCATGTACTAGAAAACAGGAAAAAAAATTCCAATTGTGGTGAAATTGCAAAAAAAGTGCAGTCCCACACTTGTTTTTTGTTTGACTTTTTTGCACTAAATGCTAAAAACTGACCTGACATTATGATTCTACAGTCATTACGAGTTCATAGACACCAAATATGTTCATTTTTATCTAAGTGGTGAAAAAAAAAATCCAAACTTTGCTAAAAAAAAAAAAATTGTGCAATTTTCCAATACCTGTAGCGTTGCCATTTTTCGTGAACTGTGGTTGGGTAAGGGCTTATTTTTTGCCTGCTGAGCTGACATTTTTAATGCTGACATTTTTGTGCAGATACATTCTTTTGATCACCCATTATTGCATTTTATTGCAATGTCATGGCGACAAAAAAAAGTAAGTCTGGTGGTTTGACTTTTTTTTATCGCTACGCTAATTAGCGATCAGGTTAATCCTTTTTCTTATTGATAGATCAGGCGATTCTTAACGCGGGGATACCATTTTTTTATTGTTTTATTTTGAATGGGGCTAAGGGGGGTGATTTAAACTTTTATATTTTTTTATTTTTTTCATATTTTTAAAAACAATTTTTTTTTATTTTGGCATGCTTCAATAGCCACTATGGGCGGCTAGAACCTGCCACAACTTGATCGGCTCTGCTACATAGAGGTGCTGCTAAGATTACATCCTTGCTATTAGTGCTGACCACAGGGTGGAGTGCATAGCAATCCGGCATCAACAACCACAGATGCACCGATGACCCTCAATCATGTGACGGGGGTCACCGGTGCACACATTTCCAGCCGAATGGCCGAAAGCGTTTATTAAATGCTGCTGTCAGAGTTTGACAGTGGCATTTAACTAGTTAATGTGATCCATCCGCGCCTATTGCGGGTACATGTCAGCTGTTCAAAACAGCTGACATGTCCTGGTTTTGATGCAGGCTCACCGCTGGAGCCCACATCAAAGCCGGTGTTCTGCTGTCATCTGCGTACTATTCCCTCCGATGGCAGAAAGGGGTTAAAGTGTGCTCCAGCATGTAGGTAACAGTAATAGTGATGCTGATGACAGCATCGTCACCGCCAACCATCATAGTTTCCATTAAGAAAAGGTGCAGAATGGTGCAGAAGTCATTCGTCTGTGTGAATTGTGTGAATTGCACCACGTACTTCCTGCGTTGTGCCTGGCTATGAAAAATGTCATACTGCACCAGGTCTCAGCCCTGCTGCCAGAGTTGCTGCAACATGTGCAGAGTTTAATTCCACTGTGTGATCATATCACATAACAACCGGTTAACCGGTAGGCCAAAAGATCTCTATACCAACTGAAGTGCAATGGTGAAAGTGAGCACACAATGACAGAGGTTTCTGCAGCAGTGCATCCAGGCTGGAATAGTGGCAGAGGATTGCTGTACCATCAGGTTAAGGATGGGAGCCATGCAAGGCATGTGTGTAGGGTTGGCCCGGCAACCAGGTTTGCACCATTATGGCACGCGGCCTTCCTTGACTCCAGGTTGAGTGTAGACAGGCATTGCTCAAACTCGGCATGGATAGCTGTCCACAACTGTTGATCTGCATGACTGCAATCTCCAAGGCATATTAATGTAGACACTGCCTGATTGTGGTGAACCCTTGCTGCGCAGTACGGAGGTGGGGGCATTTTCTCTGCAGTAGGGTGTAGCGACTTTTATTTTTATAGGATCGGGTCGGGTTTCACGAAACCCGACTTTCTCAAGAGTCGGGTCGAGTGAAATCGGCCGATCCTATAAAAAAGTCGGGGTCGGGGTCGGCCGAAACGCGAAACCCAATGCAGTGCAATGGGATACTATGGTTCCCAGGGTCTGAAGGAGAGGAAACTCTCCTTCAGGCCCTGGGATCCATATTTAAGTGTAAAATAAAGAATTAAAATAAAAAATATTGATATGCTCACCTCTCCGACGCAGCCTGGACATCGCCGCTGGTAACCGGCATCTTCCGTTCCTAAGAATGGCGCTTGAAAGACCTTTCGATGACGTCACAGCTTGTGATTGGTCGCGGCGGCCCTCGTGACCGCTGAGCGACCAATCACAACAAGCCGTGACGTAATTCTCAGGTCCTAAATTCCTCATTCTAGGAATTTAGGCCATGAGAATTACGTCACGGCTTGTGATTGGTCGCTGAGCGGTTACGTGGGCCGCCGCGACCAATGACAAGCCGTGACGTCATCGAAAGGTCTTTCAAGCGCCATTCTTAGGAACGGAAGATGCCGGTTACCAGCGGCGCAAACATATCGGAACTCGGTATCAGAATTCCAATCCCAGATTCAGAAGATCGCCGACCTCATGGCCGACCCCACACAGGGGTCGGGTCGGGTTTCATGAAACCCGACTTTGCCAAAAGTCGGCGACTTCTGAAAATGGCTGACCCGTTTCGCTCAACCCTACTCTGCAGTGTTGGAACATGTGTTTCATTAAGGCAGAGGTTGTGGGCAGGGCCGGCTCCAGATTTTTGTGGGCCCCAGGCAAAAGAGTCTCAGTGGGCCCGCATACCACGATTCATGATGCACAGATACAGAGGAGAAATATACATATACTACACAAGGCCTATCCTTCCCCCTCATCCTTCACATAGGCAGATCTGCACACACAAAATACGCAGACATGCACACACACACACACACACACAATACGCAGACATGTACACATACAATATGTAAACATACACATACATACAGTACGCAGACATGCACAAACATACTATAAGCAGACATGCACACATACAATATGCAGACATGCACACACACAAAATACGCAGACATGCACACACACATACAGTACGCAGACATGCACACACACACACAGTACGCAGACATGCACACACACAGTACGCAGACATACACACACACACAGTACGCAGACAAGCACACACACATAGTACGCAGACATGCACACACACAGTACGCAGACATGCACACACACACAGTACGTAGACATGCACACAAGCAGGGCGCAGACATGCACACACACACATTACGCAGACATGCACACGCACAATACGCAGACATGCACACACACAGTACGCAGACATGCACACACACAGTACGCAGACATGCACACACACAGTACGCAGACATGCACACACACAGTACGCAGACATGCACACACGCACAATATGGAGAGATGCACAGCACACACATACAGTAAAATACGCACATATACATACACAATACGCAGACATGCACACACACAATACGCTGATATGTAAATACATATATTTGAAGACAAATACACAAAAATACAAAAATATATACAGTCATACACACTGATATACACACAGATATGCACATCATACATGCATACGCAGACACAAGCCTCACTCACCTCCCCCTGGCTTGTCGCTCATCAGGCTGCTCTGGCATGTGGCTATGGAGGGCTCGCTCTTTGATGGCCGTCAAACATGGCCGCACACAGTGCACTCTGCAGCTGTGTCTGCTACTAAATGATGCGGTCGGCTGGCACTGTGCCTTTATCTTTGCTTGTGTATCTGCCCGGCCACGTCATTACTACAGCTGCAGAGTGCACTGTGCGCGACCATGTTTGTTTAAGTGACGGCAGAGCTCAGTTTTGCCAAAGCTGCTGGGGGAGCGGCCAGGGCTCCCTTTTGTCCCAGCCACCAGTGGGCACCCCCATTTGTTCAGGGCCCCGGCAGTTGCCCGGGTACGCCGGGTGCTGATGCCGGCCCTGGTTGCAGGCACAGGTGGAGGCCCTAGAGGAGGTGGAGAAGGCAGATGTACTGAAAGAACTGTTACAAACAGAGGTTTGTTCCGCAATCCCTGGGGATTCTAAGACTTGGTGTCTAGTGACACCTTGGACCTTGGTATCTACTACTTTTTATTCTCAATCCCCTGATGTGTACTACTTTAGTTCTCCAAATCAAGCTGTTTCGTAGTTTAGTTCTCCAACTCCAGGCTTGAATAGTGGCAGAGGATTGCTGTACCATCAGGATAAGGATGGGAGCCATGCAAGGCATGTGTGTAGGGTTGGCCCGGCAACCAGGTTTGCACCATTATGGCACATGGCCTTCCTTGACTCCAGGTTGAGTGTAGACAGGCATTGCTCAAACTTGGCATGGATAGCTGTCCACAACTGTTGATCTGCATGACTGCAATTTCAAAGGCATATTAATGTAGACACTGCCTGATTGTGGTGAGCCCTTGCTGCGCAGTACGGAGGTGGGGGTATTTTCTCTACAGTGTTGGAACGTGTGTTTCATTAAGGCAGGGGTCGTGGGCAGGGCCGGCTCCAGGTTTTTGTGGGCCCCGGGTAAAAGAGTCTCAGTGGGCCCACATACCACGATTCATGATGCACAGATACGGAGGAGAAATATAGATATACTACATAGGGCCTAGCCTTCCCCCTCATCCTTCACATAGGCAGATCTGCACACACAAAATATGCAGACATGCACACACACACACACACACAATACACAGACATGTACACATACAATATGTAAACATACACATACATACAGTACGCAGACATGCACAAACATACAATAAGCAGACATGCACACATACAATACGCAGACATGCGCACACACAAAATACCCAGACATGCACACATATACAGTATGCAGACATGCACACACACAGTACGCAGGCATGCACACATACAATACGCAGACATGCACACACATACAGTATGCAGACATGCACATAGATACAGTATGCAGACATACACACACACAGTACGCAGACATGCATACACACATAGTATGCAGACATGCACACACACACAGTACGTAGACATGCACACACACACAGTACGCAGACATGCACACACACAGTACGCAGACATACACACACACACAGTACGCAGACATGCACACACACATAGTACACAGACATGCACACACACATAGTATGCAGACATGCACACACACATAGTACGCAGACATGCACATACACAGTATGCAGATATGCACACACACAGTATGCAGACATACACGCACAATATGGAGAGATGCACAGCACACACATACAGTAAAATACGCAGATATACACACACAATACGCAGACATGCACACACACAATACGCAGATATGTACATACATATATTTGAAGACAAATACACACAAATACATAAATATATACAGTCATACACACTGATATACACACAGATATGCACATCATACATGCATGCATACACAGACAGACACAAGCCTCACTCACCTCCCCCTGGCTTGTCGCTCATCAGGCTGCTCTAGCATGTGGCTATGGAGGGCACGCTGTTTGATGGCCGTCAGACATGGCCACACACAGTGCACTCTGCAGCTGTGTCTGCTACTAAATGATGCGGTCGGCCGGCACTGTGCCTTTAACTTTGCTTGTGTATCTGCCCGGCCACGTCATTACTACAGCTGCAGAGTGCACTGTGCGCGACCATGTTTGTTTAAGTGACGGCTGAGCTCAGTAGTGCCGAAGCTGCTGGGGGAGCGGCCAGGGCTCCCTGTTATCCCGGCCACCAGTGGGCACCCCCATTTGTTCAAGACCCTGGCAGTTGCCAGGGTACGCCGGGTGCTGATGCTGGCCCTGGTTGCGGGCACAGGTGGAGGCCCTAGAGGAGGTGGAGAAGGCAGATGTACTGAAGAAAATGTTACAAACAGAGGTTTGTTCCGCAATCCCTGGGAATTCTAAGACTTGGTGTCTTGTGACATCTTGGACCTTGGTATCTACTACTTTTTATTCTCCATCCCCTGATGTGTACTACTTTAGTTCTCCAACCCAAGCTGTTTTGTAGTTTAGTTCTCCAACCCCTGTTGTCTATTAGTTTAGTTATCCATGTTTTGGTGTGTGTTTCTTACCTTCTGCAATCATAGCTGTTTCGTAGTTTAGTTATCCAACTCCTATTGTCTATTACTTTAGTTCTCCAGGTTCTGGTGTTAATTTGTTTTGTTCTGCAATCATAGCTGTTTAGTAGTTTAGTTCTCCAACCCCTGTTGTCCAGTAGTTTAGTTATCTATCTTATGGTGTGTATTGGTTTAGTTCTACAACCCTAGCTATGTAGTAGTTTAATTCTCCAACCCCTGTTGTCTAGTAGTTTAGTTATCCATCTTATTGTGCATAGTGTTTTTTCTCCATCCCCAAGCACCCTGCAAGCCTTGTGGATTGCAAGACTTGTGGAACAGCCCCTTCCCCACAGCCCCCACAGCCACCAGAGTTATCCAGTGCCCAGTCATCGAGATGTAACTCCTATGTCCATGCTTGCTCTTCCAGGTGTCATTGTTGAAATGCACCCTGGCAGACATAGAATTTTTTAGGGAATGGGTGATGTTGTTGGTGACTTGCTGTTGTAGCGCAGGCACATCTTTCTTAGAGAAGTGATAATAACTGGGCAACTGATACTGGGGAACTATGACAGCCATCAGCTCTCAGAAAACATCTGTCTCCACATGGCGAAAGGTTGCATTTCCATGGCCAACAGATTTGAGTGGCCATGCAATAATCATAGAGATCACAGGTCGTGAGTCATGCAGAAACAAGTGCTGTGATGTTTGTAGGGAATAGCTCTCAGCTGGCCCCTACTGTCCAGACAATGAGATGATTGGGTGACAATTATCTATGAGGCTGCAGGCTGTTCACAATAATTAGTTCTCATAAAAGTAATGGTGAGCGTACGGCTTATCTATGTCCAGATTAGAACACATGGAATATGTGTATATCACGCCGTACGATCACTGCTAACTCCACTATAACCTTAAACTCCTTGTTGCCAACAATATTCCTGGTTTTAAAGAAATAATTAAATACAGACCGTTTTGACACCATTCTTCTTTTGAGGTTCACACAGTCAGGGTGTTCCATCCTTTCTCCTTCAGAGTAGCAGTCATATACCGGCCCCCAGGCTCACCCACCCACTTCCTTGACCACTTTTATGCATTGCTGCCACACTTCATGTCCTCAAAATTAACAACCCATATCCTGGGAGACTTCAACAGCCCCACCTCCCCAACTGCATCCCAGCTTCTATCTCCAGCCAATTCTCCTGGGCTCTCACAACATTCAAACTCTGAGACACACAAAGACGGTAACACCCCTGGTCTGGACTTTGTCCGGCTCAGTTCAATCTCCATTAAATAATTTGATTATCTTAAACGTGGTAACTTTTGACTGTATTATATGAACGGCTGACTTGTAAAGATATGCGGGATATGTTTGCAATATATAATTAAAGATTATTATTAGTAGTAGATTGAAGATGATGAAGTTCAAGCTGTTAGCTTTGCCATGAGTAGAAAGAAAGAATCATTTATATGAGCACACCTGCACAAATGAGGATTCGCTGCTGTGCTGACACAGGGTGGAGTCGGGTGCCCATGACAAGTTGCTGGATTGGGAGAGTGGTGCAGGCCGAGATGTTACGGTGGATTGAGAAAGATGGGGTGCGCTTGATATGTAATGTGATGAGGGAACAGCCGCCATCTTGGACGGGCATACTAACACAGATTGGCGTGACTCCATTTTGTCTCCTGGTCACAGGTCTGCAGAGAGGAGTGCTCCTGGCCCCCACCTTTTCTAATGAACATAGTGCCTATTAGTATGGTAATCGGCTGAGCTCAGTGTAGATTGCAGAAGGTACTTCAAAGCTCAGGGAGGAAGCCACACCAGCAGGGGGCTTGGAAATGCCTGGGGGCATAATTAAACCACGCATGTCAAGTGGCCACTGGATACACATCTCTTATGGCTGTCCAGTCAAACTGTCTCAAACATGGAATCGTGAATTATGGACGCATCGTCCGAGGTACCGGCTCATAAAAAATATTCCCCTCGTCCTAAAGAAATTGTGCATCTAATAGTGCGACTCCTGTGTCCCTGGGAGGTCTGAAACCCGAGATATAGAGATCAGCCTCCCACAGGGACCGAATGGGTCCAGGTTTGATCCCTGTACGACCGGCAGAACAAACCACAGGCGCTGGTACTGCCCGGGTACTGATCCGATCATCCTGAGAGAAGTTATCCCATTTATTAGATATTGGAATAAATTTTGCAGGGAGGCAGAGGGGTGGAGATTGCTAAGCCCACCCAGCTACAGGGGGAGGGACACGGCAGGGTTAAGAGCTGGAACATGTGGAGAGCGGGTGACACACAGAAGATGACCAGCTAAGAAACAGGGCATGCCAGCCAGAGGGGGCAAGCACATGCTTTCTGGGGGCTGCCCGGCAACTAAAGTTTTGGACCTGCGGAACGCTGCGCCCCCCGGCTTCCACAAGCGACCTCTAACCTGGTAAAGTGACCTCCAGCTTTATACCTTAAGCCTTGTATCATTGTTGTTATATTGTACTCTGACTGTAACTCTTGATATATTGTGATTGTATATTTCTTGTAATTACCTAGTGCGCCCTTAAGGCAATTAAATCATAAATTAATTTTGGGCTGATCCTTTTACTCTGATTGTGAATCCTAGAATACCCAGTGTGGGTAACAGGGCAGACTCCCCGGCGGCCATTTGCTCTAGGTGCAGTTCCCTTACTGACCTGAGAGACAAAGGGGGCGCCAGAGAGCTGTGCCTGTGTAGTGACGTCACGGATTGGTGACGTGGGAGGAACAGGGGCTTCCTTCACATGTAAGATCAGTGAAAAACAGCAGGCATGTCCACTACCATATCAGCTGACAGGCTCTCAGTCACCCCAACTGTAGGAGGTAAACAAGTAGAGGTTCTGCAGCCGGAGACCTGTGTGACAACACTTGCCACAGTGAGGGAGGAGGAAGAATCAGAATATTCAGTTGATGGGGTGAATTTTAGCACAGTGACATTCCCAGATTAATGCATGTTGATCACGCATGTGCCAGTTCATGCATGTAGTACTGAAATGATTTCATTTTTTTTTTTTACTCTGTCGTTTTTAAAAAAGTTGACAGATAACTTAGATAAAGACCCAAGCTAGGCAACTGCAGAACCGCGAACATTGCTGTCCACTGCCAGAGTTGGGGCTCAGGATGCATTGGTTATCATGGTTACATAACTCTGTCTACATAACCTCCTCATCTTCCTCCTTCTTCTCCTCTGCTGAGGTACTCAGCTGCATGCCTCTGGGTTGACACAAAGTGTGATCTACTGCCTCATCGTCATCCTCTCTGTTCTCCCACTCCTCACCCTGAAAGTCACTGTTAGGGCTAGCGGAACGCACCGAGTAAATATAGATGTTTATTATTATTGATGTGTTCGCAGTCCGGGGTCCACCGTGCAGGGGAACCTGCTGCTAGTAAATGGTGGCACTATTTGGCGGTATAGATTAGCTCTGTTACCTCACAGAGTAGTCAAGAAAGGAAAGCTCTGCACCCTGTTAGACTTCACAGGAGCACAGGTTAACTGCCCATCAGAGAGCAGTCAGTGGTCATGCAAACATACAATCTCCTCACCGGAGGAGCCGGTATTCTAGGGGCTTATTTCAGCCGGGGCCCTAAATCCATGCACACAATCTCCTCGCCGGAGGTGCCGGCATTCTAGGGGCTTATTTCAGCCGAAATGACCACACTGGCGCATGCACGTAACAGATTCAATACTAGCGCATGGCCGTGCGGTCATGAGAGCCTTAAATAGCTGCAGCAAGTACAGGACCTTCCTAGAAGGACCAATGAGGAGCTGCTACAGAGCCTGAGCACCTTCAGGACCTTCCTAGAGGACCAATGGATTTAGCTGCAGTATCTGAACATGTGACCCTCGATCTCCACTGAGAGATCTTACTCTGGGCATGCTCAAAACGAGAAAAGCAGGACTTAGTCCCAGAAGCGTCTGCTCGCCGCTGCCCAGCACTGACTTCAATGGCAGAAGCTGGAAAAGCAGCAGTAACCCTTTGTACAGTCAGACTGAGCGAGATGCTGGGACTGACGTCTCCGCTGAGCAGGCTCCACTGCGGCAGGAGAAGAATGGGAGACCGCAGCGGAGATGGCCCAAGATTCCCCCTGTGCAGAGGCGGGAACTCGACCCCTAACAGTCACCCTCCTCCTTTTTCTGCGCCAACAGCACAGTACAGTCCATGGGTGCCTCATGTATCTGAGTCTCGTCACGAATCGATCACCTTCACCTAACGGGGTTAACGTCTGTTGATGAGGGTTTGGATTATGCTCAGACCCAACTTTGTCCGGCCATTGATCAAACCGAGAAAAATTTGGCTGTTGGTGCAGATGATTTCCTCCTCTTGAGTCTGTGAATCTTTGGAGTACACTTCTGATGCCCAGGGCATACAATGTGTGAAAAGATCTGCAGACTCAGCCATCTGTGGTTCTCAACAGTCAGTTGGGCGATTGGAGTGTTGTGATGTGGGGGACAACAAGGACTGAGGACTGTACTGTGTGTGATATTAAGGTGGAGGAAAGGGAGGCGAGGCCATTTGATGCAGTGCTTGCCATCTACTGTAGCACATGTTCTTTATGGCCCTCATCTTCAAAGTGTACCACTGTACAGCTGCCTAAGAAAGGGAGTAAAGTAGCCCATTCAGTAACAGAAGTTGTAAAAATGCTGTGCAATTACTGCAGCAAAACAAACCAACTTCTCATCCCAGATATCATACCTGTCTCAAAACCCTAAACAGCTATTCAGTACTTTTAATTCTCTCCTGCGTCCACCAGCTCTTCCTCCCTCTCCTCTCATCTCAGCTGAAGACTTTGCCTCACTATCTGTGAACTTGGCACAATAACGTCCCACCTCATTCCAAACCTTACCACAGTCTTCATCCCAAGCCTAACCCACCTCTTCAACCTGTCGTCCCACATGATTGAAACATACAGGTGCTTCTCACAAAATTAGAATATCACCAAAAAGTTAATTTATTTCATTTCTTCAATAGAAAAAGTGAAACACATATAGAGTCATTACAAGCAGAGTGATCTATTTCAAGAGTTTATTTCTGTTATTGTTGATGATTATGGCTTACAGCCAATGAAAACCCAAAAGTCATTATCTCAGTAAATTAGAATACTTTATAACACCAGCTTGAAAAATGATTTTAAAATCTGAAATGTTGGCTTACTGAAATGTATGTTCAGTAAATGGACTCAAAACTTGATCGGGGCTCCTTTTGCATCAATTACTGCATCAATGCGGCATGGCATGAAAGGGATCAGCCTGTGGCACTGCTAAGGTGTTATGGAAGCCCAGGTTGCTTTGATAGCACATTCAGCTCAACTGCATTGTTGGATCTGGTGTCTCTCATCTTCCTCTTGGTGTGGCCCCCTCTTCACTGAGCTGGGCAGTTCATATATCGTCCATCCAAAGCTGGGTGTCTGGTTGGGTGCCAGTTACTCTCTGCCACTATTCACACTAGGTAGGTTTTAACATTAGAGAGTGTAGTTACTGTCCCAATTGGGTATACTTGTCGTGGTGGGACAGCTTTATGCTTTTTTTGATCAAAAACAGTGTTTTCTAAATACCCTTTGTTAATTAGTTAATGCACTTGCTTTTTTACTTATTTTCAATAGGGTATATGCACACAGAGTTTTCTCTTTGGTTTTGCTTGTTTCTATGGCCAGTGTGAACATGCCTTTACATCATGCATGTTTTCAAATCATACTCCGGCTCAATTTTCTGTTTTTCTTCACTATTTTTGTATTTAGTACAATATAGGGTGTGGCCCCCTTTTCACTGAGCTAGGCAGTTCATATATAGTCTCTCCAAAGCTGGGTGTCTGGTTGGGTCCCGGTTACTCTCTGCCACTATTCACACTAGGCAGGTTTTAAGATTAGAGAGTGTAGTTACTGTCCCAATTGGGTATACCTTGTCGCAGTGGGACAGCTTTATGCTTTGATCAAAAACAGTGTTTACTAAATACCCTATGTTAATTATTTAATGCACTTGCTTTTTTACTTATTTATTTTCATTAGGGTATATGCACACATTGTTTTTTCTTTGGTTTTACTTGTTTCTATGGTCAGTGTGAACATGCCTTTACATCATGCATGTTTTCAAGTCATACTACGGTTCAGTTTTCTGTTTTTCCTCTTGACAATACCCCATAGATTCTATCCCATAGATTCTCTATGGGGTTAAAGTCAGGTGAGTTTGCTGGCAAATCAAGAGCAGTGATACTGTTTTTAATCCAGATATTGGTACTTTTGGCAGTGTGGAGAGGTGCCAAGTTTTGCTGAAGAATTAAATTTCCATCTCCAGAAAGCTTGTCGGAAGAGGGAAGCATGAAGTGCTCCAAAATATCTTGGTAGACGGCTGAGCTGACTTTGATCTTGATAAAACACAGTGGACCTACACCAGCAGATGACATGGCTCCCCAAACCATCACTGATTGTGGAAACTTCACATTAGACCTCAAGCAGCTTCTGGTGTTGTCTAATTCCTCTTGGTATCTGTTGATCTATGTGATTATTATTATCCTGTAATGTCTTTTGTCTGTACAAGTCCACTCTAAAATGTAAAGTGCTGCAGAATATGTTGGTGCTATAGAATAAAATTATTATTATATTTTTATTATTATGAATGGCTTGACACAAGGAATGCGACACTTGTAGCCCATGTCATGGATATGTCTCTGTGTGGTGGCTCTTGAATCAATGACTACAGCAGCAGTCCACTCCTTGTGAATCTCCCCAAAATTTTTGAATGGCCTTTCCTTAATCCTTTTAAGGCTGCGATTATCCCGGTTGCTTGTGCACCTTTTTCCACCACACTTTTTCCTTCAACTCAACTTTCCATTAATATGCCTGGATACAGCACTCTGTAAACATCCAGCTTCTATAGCAATGATCTTTTGTGGTTTACCCTCCTTGTGGAGCGTGTCAATGACTGCCTTCTGGACATCTGTCAAGTTAGCAGTCTTTCCCATGATTGTGAAGCCTTCTGAAACAGACAAAGGGACCTTTTTAAATACTTAGGAAGCTTTTACAGGTGTTTTTTGTTAATTATTCTAATTTACTGAGATACACGTGGAAAAAGATAGAACCGGAGGATAGAAGCCGCGCAGACCACAATGAAGGTAACAGAGTTACACACACACTCTGTTTATTAGCCTACGCGTTTCGTGGCAAACAGGCCACTTCATCAGGGCATCAAGATTCATCAGTAAAACCAGGTATATACCAACAAATACAATCAAAAAAACACAAAACATGTATAAGCCCCACCCTCTTACGCGTGTATTGGGTGTGTTGGTCTCGCTTGCCAATGAGGGCAGTGGAGGTGAGGCCAACATACTTGACTGCCTGCTACATGAGGAAATCCACCATGGGGTACCTCCCCCAATATTAACACCTAGAGTAGGGAATAATTCTAACTTAATAGATATTCAGGAGAACGAGATACAAGTTAATAAAACAAAGAAGAGATTATTTGTGGATAATTCCAGGTCTGGATCTTCCTCTGTTTGTTTTTTACCAAGGGTTGTAGAAAACAACAACAGTATAACGAAATACTTTCTTCCGATATCACAAAAAAGAAAAAACTTAGAAGAGGAACCCGAGGAAAGAAAAAGAACAAAAAAGTACATAACACCGAGACCAATCTAAATAATATGGAGCAACAAGTGCAGGTTTTTGTGAATAAGAATGGATGTAAACTGGAAAGAAGAGGTAATATTTTTAATCTTTCCAAACACAAACTGACCATAGGTGAAATAAAAGTTTTAAACAGGGGCCTGTCTTTTTGCCCAAATAATAAATCTAAAGATGTGGAGCTTTTCATGGACCTTCAACATTTCATCCGGAAATTAACTTTAAAGAGACATTTCTGCATAAAAGATGATAGAAAAGAGACGGTTGAGATGGATGGTGATAACATCAAACATTGTCAACTAAAGGACAAATCTAAATTTTACCCCATCCATAATCAGGGCCACCATCTAAAAACCTACATAGATTTGGTTTTGAATGACTTCGAGTACTTGAATTTTAAGCGAGGGTCGATTAATAATCTGACGACAATTGAAACTGAGGGCATTAAGACTCTCAAAAATGATGCAGAGTGTGTGTGTAACTCTGTTACCTTCATTGTGGTCTGCGCGGCTTCTATCCTCCGGTTCTATCTTTTTCCACGTGGATCCATACTGTTTGCCGGGAGCCTGCTGCGACCATACGTGCTTATCCAAGGGAGTTGTGACCTATCACAACCAGACCAGGTGAGTCTGTTTTGTGGGGGTCCAGGTGATTGCGATACCTGAAGGTATTACTCTATGTGCGCTTCTTTTTCTTGTTTTTAGAATTTACTGAGATAATGACTTTTGGGTTTTCATTAGCTGTAAACCATAATTCATCAACTTTAACAGAAATAAACACTTGAAATAGATCACTCTGTTTGTAATGACTCTTTATAATATATGAGTTTTACTTTCTGTATTGAAGAACTGAAATAAATTAACCTTTTGATGATATTCTAATTTTGTGAGAAGCACCTGTACCTGAACAGTAGAAGACAGCAGCTGGTAAGTATAATACAAAGGGCAGTGAATCGGTGATATTACATTAGTGATATCATTCAAGCAGTGAAATAAAAACCAAATGCTGTGATGGTGTTTCAACCAACAATGACCAATTAAAGATTCACATGCATCAGTAATGTTATGAGGATATGTAAAAGGATTAACTAAATCTTCCCCATTAAGAGAAATATCAGAAATGTGAATTTCTATATGTTCAATTGTATGTTCTCACAAAGGTGTCTGAGTGTAACTTATCCTCCTCTCCACTCTAAAACCACGTGCACACTCAGCCAAGTGAAGTGTGCATGCTTTGTGGGGGCTGGAACAAATATCTTGTGTGCAGAGTGAGGAGTGAGAGTAAAAAGATTCTAGTTTAATTTGATGGACCCTCGAGGGTAATCTATTAATACATTCTACCTTTAAAAATAAATCCTAATAGATTTAATGTTTCTTTCAATTTCAATAAGAATTGATCTACCCATCTACTGTATTTAGCTAATTTGCTTTTTCATGTTTAATTTCTTAGAATTAACCTTAACAGGTTAACAAGCAGAGATCATCATTTCCTGGGTACTTTTGCTCTTTAAAAGTTTTCTAGGCTAATTACAGGAATATAATAGATTTGATCTGGCTGTTTACATTTTTCCTTCCAGATTTGACATGGATAATAAAGCTATTGTTGTTATAATGTAACCTTATATTTCGCACTCTCAGCGTGACAGTCGTATGGGGCATGTTGCTTTGTCACTGGAGACACCTCATTCCATCATGTCAGACTTTACGCATACAGGCAGCATACACTCTGACTTTTAAATGTCGGCAGGGCTGAAAAATCTATATGGCGTAAACTTTTGCCTAAAAATCAATCTCATGTAGGGTTTGATTAGAGGAAAATTGTTATCCCATTTGTTTCTACATTTGTCTGCATGTTGTCCTTTTCACTCATAGGCTAGCCAATGAGAAACGTTCTTTAAAAATTCCCCGAGAAAGTGTATGACATTAAAATGTCCTTTGATGCTCTTTCACTAAACATTGGACATTAGCAGTTAGGGTGACACTGATCCCTAATGCATCTCAGTTCGATCAATAGCTCCAGAATTTTGCAATTAAGAAGGGTTTCTTCCTGTTAATGCAGACTGTTTCGTGTTATTTTCATCTTCTTGTTCAGAGATATGATTTAAGGAAGAAGATACATTTCTAGCTAAGTGAATGATTATATTTGTTATTTAGCATATTACTATCAAATGCAGAAATGTAAATTCTATTGTGCATACCTGCTTTATTAAATACCTCTCAAAATATAACATTCTTTATATTTATCTTTCTTGCTTTTCCCCTTTTCTGCCTCTTGTGACCCTGTTATTTTGTTCATAAATTTATCCCAACAGCTTACACTTCTTTTTACTACCCTCCCGATCCTGTTATTTTATAGTTAAAATGTACTATTAATAATTATGTTTGAAAATCTATTTTGTTACTGTTAAACCTAATAAAAAATATTTGAAAAAAAAAATAACCTTCATGTATCTATCCTTTCTATCTAAGCATAGATAGTGCATAGATTGTGCAATAATTGTGCATTCTTAATGTCATTTGTAAGTATCTCAGAAGGAACACATTATTAAAGAAAATGAAAATGACTTAAAGCGGATAACTGGGACTTTGTTTTGTTTTTTGGCTATGGAGCTAAGAAATTATCATCCGAACACTCTAAAATTGGCGGTTTTGTTCGATGTTATGTGTGTGGATGCTTTAAAGGGAACCTGTCAGGTCCCTCATTTTCTCCAACCCAGTAGCATTCACCTATGTATGATTAAACTGCCTGCCTAACCAGCAATGTATAATGTAGTTCAGTTAAACAAATGCTTTAAAAAAGCATTTATAAAGTCCCCTTTTTTATGCTAATTAGGGTTTTGACTAGTCGATGGGGCATTAGATTACCCAGACTGATCGTCCCTCTCTCCAAGTTATCACACCCCTGCACAAGCCAGCCTCATTACCAGCTCACGCAAATTTAGCGCATGCACGCCGCTCATTTTGGCACTTCCGAGCTTCAGAAGTGCACTGCACGTGACTGGAAGCCATCTTCTGAACTTCAGTGGTTCCTGATTCCTTCTTTGGGAATATGGGGACATAATAGATTACTTGCAAATGACAGGGGCAATGTGAGGCAGTGGTGGGAGTCAAATACGAGTGTCATTACGTATACAAGGGTGGGAGGGAGGGATACGAGGGTCGTTACCAGGATTTGTTTGGAAACATGCTGAACCCACTGGTGAGTGTTGTAATCACAGCCACTACTGTGGTTACAATGCAAAAAAAAGTAAATGTGGACTGGGTCAAGTTATTTGACCAGGTCACATTTAGGAAAACATGATATGGGCTTTTATTTTTGAAAATCTCTGTAGGAAGGTAGTGGGACAGATCTTTCCCTCCTGTCTGGGTCTTGCAAGTGGCCCATGGCCACTGTTTACATTTAAACCTGCGGGTAAGGGTTGGGTGTGTTAGTTTTTTTGTTTCTTGTGCAGCAGAGCTGTAGGTGTATGTCTGTGTATGTATCTTTGTATGCTTGGCTGTGTGAGCTTGAACACAGACCTGATCCAGAGACCTTGGTAGAGCCAACACAGCACTCATGATTTATACAGGAGTGCTAGTGCCAGAGACATGGGTAAAACTGACATATCACCCGAGATTCCTACAGTGGTACAGGCACCCATAACACCACCAAACTATATAAGGACATTACCAGCTGAGATCCGGATGAGAAAGATTTATGTTTTGTTTGTAAATTTGGCAAATAAAGTCATTATGTTGAATTTATCTGGGTAACTGCCTTTCTACCTTACTGATGGGAAAGTTGCTGCCTTACACATGCTATGAAACTGTAGTCACTTTTCATTTCTCTATGGTACCAAGAAGGAGTGAGATGTCCCAGAGGCACAGCCTGAGTAGAAAACCGATGTGACAAAAAATGTGCAAGTAGTAAAGTAAATGTAAATGCTAAAAGATATATTTTTATTTGATAGATAAAAAAATGCATTCATACAAATAGTAAGTGAGAAACTTAATTCAAGCATTAAAGTTATGTCATGATACAGATTGTAGTGCCAGCAAATGTAATTCCCGGTAGAGTAAGTCACATAAGGTGCATATAATAATGTAGACATAATGAGGCTCGCCCACCTTACAACTGACATGAGTTTCACCAATGCTTCCTCAGGAGTAGAAGAAGTAGTGGACATTGATTTGTGCCTCATTTTTGTAGGTTTACCTTGTAGCTCACCCACCATTTATCTTTGTGTCTGTTTTATTGGATATATACTTGTGTTTTTTAAATGCATTTAATAGAAATATATTTTTTTGTATTTGCATTTACCTTAGTCCCGGCACATTTTTTGTCGTGTTTGTTTTAATTTGTTCATATTGGTTCTGAAACTTATAAAAAGCCAAAACAAAGCCATATGTGTGACACCGAAATTCTAGTCCACGATGCTGCAAATTGTTCCCTCTTTTACAGTTTGAAAACTGAACTTATTTTGTGTTTTTTTTTCTTGTTTTTATCTGTTTATTACGCATTAATTCAATACAATGTAATTTAGACTTATTTCCTGTGTTTTGCTTCTCAGTCTGTGACTTGCGCTGGTCTGAAAGAAAAAGGGCATTTAGAAATGCTTTAAATTCTAGACACAAGTTAAACTTGGCAGCAGAGGTGTCAATACACACATAGTCTTTATTGCCTGCCTATTAAACTTTGCTGAGGGGGAATGGGTACTTCTAATCCAGATGTGGCCACATGCTCTAATCTGCCTGCCATCAGTCTGGAAGGAGGTCCAAGATACATGTTGGATGGATTTCATTAGAGGGAACAAAGTACACATTGTTTATCCTTTCCAGATAGTCCAAGTAGGAAACAAGCGTATCATGCTAATTTGTCTCCATTAGAATATCACTCAGTCAGAAACAGTTTCAGCCGTCCAGATTTCCAGCCTGATACCAGACAGACAAAAGTGAAAACGTTCAGGTTAATGTAACTCCATCCCCTCTCGAGAAAGCCAACAAACTGGTCATTTGGGTAACCTGACCCTGGAAGTGACTGATAAGGCTGTGAAAGTGGAAGAAAATCAAGTTCTAACAAAGTACCACTGGCAAACATGTCCCCCGAATAACACAATTATCTGCTGACACCAGGTGCAGCCTTGTTGTTCTGTTAGACTTTTGTTTCATTTAATAACATTTCCAAAGTGCTCCCAGACGTCAATTAGACTCAGACCCCTTTCCCCTATGAAGTCGAATGTGCAGCGACATTTTGCTATGAAGTGAACAGCGCTCTCACAAAATCTCTCCATGTGTTCGAGACACATCATTTGAGATCCGTGGTGGCTTGAGGAACTTGGGCAGGTGGCAGCAAATTTCTATTTCCTTTTTAATTTAAACCCTAAAGGCAGCAAAACAAATGTTGTCAACCCCCAAGTCTGAGAACAGTGAACTGCACTTCTTTTAATTTTGCTGATCAGCTCTTATGAGACCTGTTTTTATAAACCCTTCTGAATCCATTTTTTGCACCTAATCTGATGATAACTGATGTCTTAACAGCATAATTTTTCATCAAGCTTTTCCATCAGCTTCTATATTGTGAACTGGTGAGCTGGTATAAAATAACACAATGTGTAGTATTATCTGATCTGGCTCTTTTAGGCCATGTTCACACATTGCGGTTTTTACCGCGGAACCGCAGCGATTTTGCCGCTGCAGGTCCGCTGCAGTTTCCATTGTGTTTACATTCACATTAGGCTCCAGAAGAACAACTGAAATACTGGATAAATGTGAGTGATCCAATAACAAACTATGGGATGTGTTCTTCATCAGTTTTCCCAATGTTTTTCTGGCAAGGCAGACAAGATAAAAAGCCGGATCGATGGAATTATGGAAACCCACCCTAGCAGAGCAGAACAACAGAATTTGGAAATGTAGATGTGAACGAAAACTTAAACTGAAACCACTATAAATTTCCAAACAGGGATGTAGATATAGGAAGTGCAAGCCTAGCAGTTGAACCAAGGGCCTAGTGTATGAGGGATGCAAAGGCCCTTCACCACAAGGGAAGTTATACATTTTGTACTAGGGCCCAGCAGCCTCATGTTACCTGTGTGTCCAACATGTACTACTAAACAGATATTCCCATCTCAGCTTTTCATGTCTGAGACAGGAGTAACTGTCCTCAGAGAGTTTCTAAAGAATTGCAGCATAGCTTACTGTGTTCTGCCATTTCTGTAACTCCTATTCATTTCACAGCTCAGCCACTTTTGGCTGTATCTGTAGAAACACCTCCAGTAGTCAATGCCTGGATTCTTGTTTCAGCCTTGAAAAGTTGAGATAAAATTAACTGTTTTATATAAGTCAAAGGCGACTATCTCTTCAGTACATGAAATACATTATAACCCAATGTAATCTACTAACATGTACTGCATGAAAGATGTAAGATTATTGGAATATTGGAAAATCCTCACTAATAAAATCTTTGTAATAATAAATAATTGATTGCTGAAATAACAGCCCTTGTACTATAGCTTCAGTCATCAATAAACTGGACAGAAAGGATGAATAGATTGAATGTGTCTCTTATTTCTAAATCCCAGAAATCTGATAAACTAGAATGACTATATTAGGCTATGTGCACACGTTGCCGATTGGTGTGTGGATTTTTCCTCACTGTTTTTGCCAAATGCGCAGGTAAACAGCACTGCGCACAGCTTAGAGTCATTTGCACTTAAAATTCTCTGCAGTCAAGAAGCAAGTACAATAAGAACCTTGCAGATTTTTAATTGTTTTTACACTAATCTTGATCTGAAATGTACTTTATTATTAATTAATCTGTCCTTCAGATCAACCTATCCAAGTCTCTTTTTTCAGATCAAACAAAGTTGGTGTGAACCTCCAAGATAATTTACCATTCTATGTACTGTATTGTGTAGTAGCCATGAATGGTACTGCAAATTCTCCTTTACAAAAGAATATACAAAGTTGTGCGATTTCTATTAATGCTGTGTCTCCTCCACTCAGCAGATCAATGGAAGTGATAGGGTTGAGACATCCATGATCTGAAATTTATAATATATCCTAAGTATGTCATCAATAATAAACCCCTAAATGAATTCTTTAACCCCTTAGTGACAGAGCCAATTTGGTACTTAATGACCGAGCCAATTTTTACAATTCTGACCAGTGTCACTTTATGAGGTTATAACTCTGGAACGCTTTATCGGATCCCGCTGATTCTGAGATTGTTTTTTCGTGACATGTTGTACTTCAAGTTAGTGGTAACATTTCTTCGATATTACTTGCGATTATTTATGAAAAAAATGGAAATATGGCGAAAATTTTTAAAATTTTGCAATTTTCAAACTTTGTATTTTTATGCCCTTAAATCAGAGAGATATGTCACAAAAAATAGTTAATAAATAACATTTCTCACATGTCTACTTTACATCAGCACAATTTTGGAAACAATTTTTTTTTTTTTAGGGAGTTATAAGGGTTAAAAGTTGACCAGCAATTTCTCATTTTTACAACACCATGTTTTTTTTAGGGACCACATCACCTTTGAAGTGATTTTGAGGGGTCTATATGATAGAAAATACCCAAGTGTGACACCATTCTAAAAACTGCACCCCTCAAGCTGCTCAAAACCACATTCAAGAAGTTTATTAACCCTTTACGCACTTCACAGGAACTAAAACAATGTGGAAGAAAAAAATGAACATTTTACTTTTTTTTGCAAACATTTTACTTCAGAACCATTTTTTTTTATTTTCACAAGTGTAAAAACAGAAATTTAACCACAAATTTTGTTGTGCAATTTTTCCTGAGTACGCCGATACCCCATATGTGGAGGTAAACCACTGTTTGGGCGCACCGCAGAGCTTGGAAGTGAAGGAGCACCGTTTGACTGTTTCAATGCAGAATTGGCTGGAATTGAGATCGGACGCCATGTCGCGTTTGGAGAGCCCCTAATGTGCCTAAACAGTGGAAACCCCCCACAAGTGACACCATTTTGGAAACTAGACCCCCCAAGGAACTTATCTAGATGTGTGGTGAGCACTTTTAACCCCCAAGTGCTTCACAGAAGTTTATAACGTAGAGCCGTGAAAATAAAAAATCGCATTTGTTTTCACAAAAATGATTTTTTTCGCCCACAAATTCTTATTTTCACAAGGGTAACAGGAGAAATTAGACCACAAAAGTTGTTGTGCAATTTCTCCTGAGTACGTTGATACCCCATATGTGGAGGTAAACCACTGTTTGGGCGCACCGCAGAGCTTGGAAGTGAAGGAGCACCGTTTGACTTTTTCAATGCAGAATTGGCTGGAATTGAGATCGGATGCCATGTCGCGTTTGGAGAGTCCCTGATGTGCCTAAACAGTGGAAACCCCCCACAAGTGACACCATTTTGGAAACTAGACCCCCCAAGGAACTTATCTAGATGTGTGGTGAGCACTTTGAACCCCCAAGTGCTTCACAGAAGTTTATAACGTAGAGCCGTGAAAATAAAAAATCTCATTTTTTCTACAAAAATGATCTTTTTGCCCCCAAATTTTTATTTTCACAAAGGTAACAGGAGAAATTAGACCACAAAAGTTGTTGTACAATTTCTCCTGAGTACGTCGATACCCCATATATGGGGGTAAACCACTGTTTGGGCGCACCGCAGAGCTTGGAAGAGAAGGAGTGTCGTTTTACTTTTTCAATGTAGAATTGGCTGGAATTGAGATCGGACGCCATGTCACGTTTGGAGAGCCGCTGATGTGCCTAAACAGTAGAGACCCCCCACATATGACACCATTTTGGAAACTAGACCCCTTAAGGAACTTATCTAGATGTGTGGTGAGCACTTTAAACCCCCAGGTGCTTCACAGAAGTTTATAACGTAGAGCCGTGAAAATAAAAAAATCGCATTTTTTCTACAAAAATGATCTTTTTGCCTCCAAATTTTTATTTTACCAAGGGTAACAGGAGAAAATGGACCACAGAAGCTGTTGTACAATTTGTCTTGAGTACGCCGACACCCCATATGTGGGGGTAAACCACTGTTTGGGCGCATGGCTGAGCTCGGAAGCAAAGGAGCGCCATTTGACTTTTCAATGCAAAATTGACTGGAATTGAGATCGGACGCCATGTCGCGTTTGGAGAGCCCCTGATGTGCCTAAACAGCAGAAACCCCCCAAAAGTGACCCCATTTTGGAAACTAGACCCCCCATGGAACTTATCTAGATGTGTAGTGAGAACTTTGAATGCCCAAGTGCATCACAGAAGTTTATAATGCAGAGTCGTGAAAATAAAAAATATATATTTTTTAACAATAAAGATTTTTTAGCCCCCAAGTTTTTATTTTCACAAGGGTAACAAGAGAAATTGGACCCCAAAAGTTGTTGTCCAATTTGTCCTGAGTATGCTGGTACCCCATATGTGGGGGTAAACCACTGTCTGGGCGCACGGCAGAGCTCGGAAGGGAAGGAGTGCCATTTTGGAATGCAGACTTTGATAGAATTGTCTGCGGGCGTTATGTTGCCTTTGCAGACCCCTAATGTACCTAAACAGTAGAAACCCCCAACAAGTGACCCCATTTTGGAAAATAGACCCCCCAAGGAACTTATCTAGATATGTGGTGAGAACTTTGAATGCCCAAGTGCTTCACAGAAGTTTATAATGCAGAGTAGTGAAAATAAAAAATATTTTTTTTCCCACAAAAAAGATTTTTTTAGCCCCCAAATTTTTATTTTCACAAGGGTAACAAGAGAAATTGGACCCCAAAAGTTGTTGTCCAATTTGTCCTGAGTATGCTGGTACCCCATATGTGGGGGTAAACCACTGTTTGGGCGCACGGCAGAGCTCGGAAGGGAAGGAGCGCCATTTTGGAATGCAGACTTTGATAGAATTGTCTGCGGGCGTTATGTTGCGT
This sequence comes from Ranitomeya variabilis, assembly GCF_051348905.1. Classification (NCBI taxonomy): domain Eukaryota; kingdom Metazoa; phylum Chordata; class Amphibia; order Anura; family Dendrobatidae; genus Ranitomeya; species Ranitomeya variabilis. The sequence goes on from NC_135236.1 coordinate 139,741,922, forward strand.
TTGCAGACCCCTAATGTACCTAAACAGTAGAAACCCCCACAAGTGACCAAATTTTGGAAACTAGACCCCCTAAGGAACTTATCTAGATATGTGGTGAGAACTTTGAAAGCTCAAGTGCTTCACAGAAATTTATAATGCAGAGTAGTGAAAATAAAAAAAAATATTTTTTTCCAACAAAAAAGATTTTTAGCCCCCAAGTTTTTATTTTCACAAGGGTAACAGGAGAAATTGGACCCCAAAAGTTGTTGTCCAATTTATCCCGAGTACGCTGATGCCCCATATGTGGGGGTAAACCACTGTTTGGGCGCACGGCAGAGCTCAGAAGGGAGGGAGTACCATTTGACTTTTTAGCGCAAAATTGGCTGTCGTGTTTGGAGACCCCCTGATGTACCTAAACAGTGGAAACCCCCCAATTCTAACTCCAACCCTAACCCCAACACAGCCCTAACCCTAATCTCAACCCGATCCATAATCCTAATCACAACCCTAACGATAATCACAACCCTAACCCCAAAACAGCCCTAATCTCAACCCTAACCATAACCCTAATCAAAACCCTAAATCCAACACACCCCTAACCCTAATCCCAACCCTAACCCTAATCCCAACCCTAATCCCAACCCTAACCCTAATCCCAACCCTAATCCCAAACGTAACACTAATCCCAACCCTAATCCAAACCCTAACCCTAATCCCAACTCTAACCCTAACTTTAGCCCCAAACCTAACTTTAGCCCCAACCCTAACCATAACTTTAGCCCCCGTCGTCACAAAAAAGTTCAATGTAACCTTTTTTTTGTACGTCGCGTCCGCCATTTCCGCGGATGCGTGGCCGTAACTCTGCCCCCTCCTCCCCAGGACATAGACTGGGCAGCAGATGCGTTGAAAAACTGCATCCGCTGCCCACGTTGTGCACAATTTTCACAACGTGCGTCGGTACATCGGGCCGACGCATTGCGACCGCCCCGTACCGACGCAAGTGTGAAAGAAGCCTAAGGCTACTTTCACACTAGCGTCGTACTCGGCCCATCACAGTGTGTCGGGCCGACGTACCGAGGCTAGCGTTGTAAGCGCCGCACAACGGGTGCAGCGGATGCTGTTTTTTCAACGCATCCGCTGCCCCATTCTGAGGTGCGGGGAGGCGGGGGCGGAGTTCCGGCCACGCATGCGCGGTCGGAAATGGCGGACACGTCGCACAAAAAAGTTACATGTAGTTTTTTTTGTGTTGATGGTCCGCCGAAGCACGACGCATCCGTCGCACGATGGATGCGACATGTGGCAATCCGTCGCAATGCGTCGCTAATACAAGCCAATGGAGAAAAAACGCATCCTGCAAGCACTTTTGCAGGATGCGTTTTTTCTCCAACAACGCATTGCGACGGAAGCCAAAAAACGCTAGTGTGAAAGTAGCCTAACCCTAACCCTAGCCCTAACCCTAAATTTAGCCCCAACCCTAACCCTAACCCTAACCCTAACTCTAACCCTAACCCTAACTCTAACCCTAACCCTAACCCTAACTCTAACCCTAACTCTAACCCTAACCCTAACCCTAACCCTAATTTTAGCCCCAAGTTGTCTTCTCCTGCCGGCCGGCAGATGGCAGCAGATGGCGGGCGCACTGCGCATGCGCCCGCCATGATGAAAAAGCCGGCTGGCAGGAGAAGACAGAAGAGGACCCAGGGACCCCGGGTGAGTATGTTAGGGTCCCCGAATCCCCCTATTTCTCTGTCCTCTGATGTGCGATCACATCAGAGGACAGAGAAATAACTGATCGCTTTTTTTTTTTTTTTTGCGGTCGCCGGTAAACTGTTAATTACCGGCGATCGCAAAGCAGGGGTCGGTGCAAACCGACCCCGATCATGTTCTTTGGGGTCTCGGCTACCCCCGGCAGCCGAGACCCCAAAGAACATCCGGGTGCCGGGCGGCGGGCGCACTGCGCGTGCGCCCGCCATTTTTTCCCGGAAAAAAGATGGCGGCGCCCATGGGGAGACACGAGGAGCACCGGGGGAGGTAGGTAAGTATTGGGGGGCTATTGGGGGCCATCGGGGACCACATTTCTCTGTCCTCCGATGTGCGATCACATCGGAGGACAGAGAAATTAAACGGCAAATCGCGTTTTTTTTTTTTTTGTTGCGACCGCCGGTAAACGGTTAATTACCGGCGATCGCAACTCGGGGGTCGGTAAAAACCCCCCGAATCATGTTCTCTGGGGTCTCGGCTACCCTCGGCAACCGAGACCCCAGAGAAAATCCGACTCTGGGGGGCGCTATTCACTTTTTCCACAGCGCCGTTAATTAACGGCGCTGTGGATTAAGTACCCTTAGCGGCCGCCGTTAAAAGGCGTATCGGCGGTCGTTAAGGGGTTAAATTAATACATCAGTATTCAGTAACATCCCATAATCCCTTCAGTAAAAGCTGCAAACAGCCAGAATAATATGACTTAAAGGGGATCCATCATGGAGATTAACAATTTGTGTTTTAACTTAGAATTTTTTTTATTTCCCACAAAAATAAATAATAATTGAATGTAACTAACTTAAATACTTAAGAAATGAATTGCAGGGCATATAAACAATGTTAAATAACACAATTCACTTTAGGAGTTAGATAAGAACATCTTGCCAACTGGTGCTCTCTTAAATATTGGTAGTATAAAGTTTAGAGCTTAAATGATCGATGTGCATACATATATATACCATTAAATTTTCTGTAACTGCTGCTTTGCAGAGCTGGAAATAAGGGGGAAGGGAAAAATTGTGCAATTGGCCAGACCCACCATCCCAAAAGGACCCCTACACAGCTGCAAGTTTAGTGGGGCGGTCAGTCTTTGGTCTCCTGTGTCTTTACAAACCAGAAATTGCACTAACAATTCCACTCTTGAATTATCAGTGCAGCATTTAAGGTTAGAAGTGTCAAAAGAAATTTAATATGCAAATTGCCTCCAGAGAAAAAGAGAAAAAGAGGACTTGAACTCTATAGCGCCACCTATTGGAAGTAGCGGCCCTACAAATCACAGTCAACCCTTTAACAAGTCATGCAATATGACTTAGGATAAGAACCAAATCAGTATCTCAATTCGCAGACACGGTGTTTCGGGCTGTTGGCCCTCGTCAGTGCGAAGCATGAGAACTGATTTGGCTAGATGAGAGGCTCTGGACTGGGGTCTAAGGGGTAACGTTTCTCCTTATGGAGAGTGACATACCAGCTGGCTTGTCAAGGTAAGGAGGCTTATTCGCCGTGCAATGCTCCTCTGGGAATTTAAATATGCAAATTGCCTCTGCTGAAAAAAAGAGGACTTAACTCTATAGCGCCACCTATTGGAAGTAGCAATCCTACAAGTCACAATCAACCCTTTAACGAGTCGTGCAATATGACTTAGGATAAAAGCCAAATCAGTATCTCAATTCGCAGACATGGTGTTTCGGGCTGTTGGCCCTTGTCAGTGCGAAGCATGAGAACTGATTTGGCTAGGTGAGAGGCTCTGGACTGAGGTTTAAGGGGTAAGGTTTCTCCTTGTTTCTCCTTGTGGAGAGTGACATACCAGCTCTGGCTTGTCAAGGTAAGGAGGCTTATTTGCCGTGCAATGTTCCTCTGGGAAATGTAATACGCAAATTGTCTCTTCAGAAAAAAAAAGGACTTGAACTCTATAGCGCCACCTATTGGAAGTAGCAACCCTACAAGTCACAATCAACCCTTTAACGAGTCGTGCAGTATGACTTAGGATAAAAGCCAAATCAGTATCTCAATTCGCAGACACGGTGTTTCGTGCTGTTGGCCCTCGTCAGTGCGAAGCATGAGAAATGATTTGGCTAGATGAGAGGCTCTGAACTGAGGTTTAAGGGGTAACGTTTCTCCTTGTTTCTCCTTGTGGAGAGTGACATACCAGCTCTGGCTTGTCAAGGTAAGGAGGCTTATTCGCCGTGCAATATTCCTCTGGGAAATGTAATATGCAAATTGTCTCTTCAAGAAAAAAAAGAGGCCTTGAACTCTATAGCGCCATCAATTGGAAGAAATTTAGTAACACCATGGTCACATGACCAAAATTTGTTTCCCCCTCAAGAATGGAGTAACTGAAGAGGAGGAGATAGCCTGGAGGAACTGAAGAGAAGAGAGCCTGTTATGTCCTATACACTCAGTGTGTGTGTGTGTGTGTGTGTGTGTGCGTGTGTGCGTGTGTGCGTGTGTGCGTGTAGCATGGAGTGTGTGTATGTGTGTAACATACAGTGTCTCAGGTAGCACAGAGTGTGTGTGTTTTTTGCAAGCTCAGTGAATCAATTTTATAAAGACTACAGACTTTATGTATGTGCTGTCCAAAATATGTTTAAAATATATTACAATAGAACAGTAGATAGTTTAACTTTTTTGCTAACATTTTTGAATGAGACTTGAAGTTGTAACACTGTGTACACAAGACAGTTGCAATAATAGTTAGACTATAGTCTTTGCTCTGTCCAAAAGGAGAGCAGTATACACATGGCCGGTTTTAGACAAAAAAGTGGTCGTTGGTAAAAGTAAAAATGGGAATGCAAATGCTAGCATATTCATATTCAAGCCATTGAGCTAATGAAGAATGATGGGGATAGAACAATTGATAATACATTGCCAGCATAAAGAGTGCATGTGTAGCATGGAGGGTGTGTAACATAAAGTTTGTAAGTAGCATGGTGTGTGTGTATAACACAGTTTGTGCAGGTAGCATGGAAAGTGTGTAGTATGTGTGATATATAGTATGTGTTTAGCGTGGGGTGTGTGTATGTGTAACATAGAGTATGTGTAGAATCCATGTTTAAAAATGCCAGTAGTGCAGGTGAACAATTGTAAGGATAAACATGTCAGGAAAATGCTCATTTATTGGGTATTTGAAACGTTTATAATGGAACAAAACTTGTTGTTCATGGCCACACATCACCAAGTGTAAAGAGGACATGTGCGTCAGATAACATGATTCTGTGTGGGGACAGAATAATTTATTATCGTTCTACCCCTATCATTCTTCATCAGACTTGGAAATAGACTATTGCCCCTTGTTTAACAGTTTGAATTCAGCTTGTCTAAATACCCTAATTGTTTATGTGGGATGGAGCAATATGTTAATAATTAGGGCCCCTCTTTTACTCTTGCTTAGGGCCACACTTTTTTTACATTGGCCCTGGGTAAACAGCATTTCATGCAAAAATGTTAGACAAAAGCATATGCTATCTAATGTTCTATAATATATTCTGCAGCATACAATGCTATCTCTGAACAGTACATGAATAAAGTCTGTAGTTTCTGTAAAACAGATGCACTGAGCTTGCAAAAAATGGCAAAAATGTAGATATTGGATTGCACCATTATGCTTTACCAGAATAGAAAAAATACACCAATTTGCTGCTGTGTCCTAACTCCAAATACATATCTTATTGATTATACTTCAGGGTTTTGTAAGCGTCTGAATACAAGTGCTTCATATGTTCAGAGGCTTTGAAGCTGACTGAAGTAGCTGCATACAGGTAATACTGGCTGGGAAATCAAAGGCATTGAAACGTCTCCTTCCCCTTCAGTAAACAATGCAGTCTGCACTTGCATAATTATTATTACTGCCTATTACTAGGACATAGTGAGCACAGGAAGAAAAGATTTTGACCACCTTTAGAAAAGAAATATCGCACATCTGACTTAATCAGATTTCAGGCTGAATAAATTGTTTCACTGAACATGTCCATGTAGTCGCTTTCTAGTTCGATAAGCCATTTTGGGTAGGATTATCTCGGAAAGGTTTTTCCATTTCAACCTTCCACAACAATTGTCAGAAACTAGGAGTTTATTCTTAAAGGGGTCAATCGCTTTTAAAAAGTAAAATCACATCGTAAAACAAAAAAGAAGTAATACTCATACCTGTCCAAGAGTTTGCAGCCGCTGTCCTGGACTTGGGGTACAAATCATGTGACCTCAACAGCCAATCAGTGTTTCTGACATCATGGGCAATACTTTATATGCATTAGCGCTCAGCGCAGAGCCATGATGCCAAAAGTGCATCCCGTAACAGGTGAGGTTCCTAATTGGCTACAACAGTCACAATCTCTCTGCTTTTGAAGAAAGGCTAGATGACCATAGATTATTAACCCAGAAAAGATAAAGTGAGAAATGATTATTTTTTTGTTGCATGATATTTACAACAGGTTTTTTTTCCCGAATTTGGATGAACTGTTTAAGGACCACTGACCACTGTGCACAGAGTCATGACTTTGAATGATAGTCATAGCAACTCCAAGTGAGTTCCTATTACCGAGCCATAGCCAATTTCAATGCCACTGTATGGTGGAGCTATACTTTAACCCATTTTATTTTAGGAGCATTGCTCATTCGGGAGAATTTACGCAATGTGAGTTATTGTGTGTCCTTGGAATTTATAAGGAGACTATATTATGGACTATACAATATCTACTCCTCAACATTGAAATTGTATCACCAGAAGGGAAAAGTCGTGGAATTATGAAAATCACAAGATAGATAGACATGGGAATGATATGCAAGTGTTGTAAAAATTGAAACCAAATTGTCAAAACTTCTTGATTTATTCAGTATGGTGTATGAGAAGCATGTGCAGAAATCCCCGCACTTACATGCCGTGGCTTCTATATATGAGGCATTTATGGTTATCTGAGGAAAGTTATGTCTTCTGAATCATCAAGATCCGCTACTGGCAGGTCCCTTTGCAATTGCCAACCAATGATGTTGTGAATGTGCTTGAGAGACAAATCAGGAGACACTGCGGGACATGGTGGCACGTAGACCATGCAGGCTGCTCACACTAGCACAAACAACATGTGGCCCAGTGTAGTCATGTTGTAACAATAAATGGACACTAAAGATAGCAAAGCGTAAAAGACATAAGATGTTTAAACTGTGTTTAATTGAGAATTGTTTCTTTTTGGGTCAAAGAGATGGGTACAACTATAGATGGTACAACCGGGCCCTCGAGCCTAGGTGGCCCAAAAGGTGCCTTTAACATATATAAGAAGACCAATACTATTAAAGACCAAAGATAGTTGAGGACCCTGTTGAAGATTTTGCACTGAGCATGCAGTGATAGCTTTCAACTACTGAATTAGACTGCCCACTGGACTCATATATAAATAAACACCAGGGATTTCAATTAATTAAAAGGCAAGTTATACTGAAACTTTCCCCCCCAAAATCTATGTCAATCTCATTAGCTCTTCCTGGTTTATAACAGCCTGTCTGAACATCAAATACCATTTTCAACATGACAGGTTCCCTTGAACACAATTCTGCTTAATCGTCGTCACCCAGACCAATCTGGCTTTATGTGTGATGCTAGTCACTTCTCATGGCCAAGCCGTGAGTCATAGTGGTCAAGTTGTCCAAGGTCAGAAGCCAGGAGAGTACGTCATAAACAGAAGGAAGAGACAAAATCGTAGTCAGGTAACGTTTCGAGGTCAGAGTACCGGTGTAACAGGCCAGATTACTCCCCCCGCCCAGAATATACCCAGGGTTAAAGTGGCCTAGGCCAGATTATACCCCAGTGTAACAGGCCAGATTAACCCCCACGCCCAGAATATACCCGGGGTTAAAGTGGCCTAGGCCAGATTATACCCCGGGTATATTCTGGCCTAGCCCAAGCAATACCCTGGGGTATAAATTGGACTAGTCCAGTTTATACCCCTCTGGGACAGAATATACCCCGGGTATATTCTGGCCTAGCCCAAGGGATATAATCTGGCCTAGGCCACTTTAACCCCGGGTATATTCTGGGCGGGGGGTTAATCTGGCCTATCACACTGGGAGGATAATGGATCAGAGCTGAAGGGGTTAAACAGGCAGGTAGTCAGAACAAAGTCCAAGGTCAGGCAACAGACCAAACATATAGAACTCAAGTCACAGAAAGCACAGCACAAACCTCACAAGATGAATGTAAGTCTGGCAGTGTTCTAGGAAATGCAGCTCAGTTAAGAAGCATGGCCATTAAGTGGAATAATGAACACATGAGACAGCCAATGCCTCACAGTCTCAGATTGGATAGTCGAGCTGTCAATCAACAAACTGACAGCTCAGCACGCCCCTGTACCAGATTGGATGGCCAAGCTGTCAATCACAGTACTAACAGCTTCAGCATACTAACAGCTTCAGCACACCCCTATACCAGACTGGAATGCCGAGCTGTCAGTAACTGCATCCAAGACACCCTGAGGGGTGGAACCATGACATTATGACTGAATAATCTATAAATGAAAATCTTAGATGAATCCATGTGATATCACAAATAGGCCCATCAAATAAAGAGACCTGGATATTAGCATAAATAGCTTCATGCTACAAAAGCATTATATTGTATCCAATAGTCCTTTCTGTTTCAAGTTCAACATCAAAATGCTATATTAGCATTATCCTCTTTACAGAGAGGTATCCTTAAAAGCTTTCTAGCAATAGAACCCCTGGTCATCAAAGTAAGAGCTCATTCTTATTGCAAAGGTTTGCCTATAGGCCAAAGCAAAAACAGAATTGCATTATATGAAGACAATTTAATGCTTACTCTCTGACCCCACATCATCACTTCCAAGGTCTACATATTAATTGAGCCTAATCATCCTTCATGCCTCTTACTCAGAAATGTAGGTTGAACACAAGGGAGTCACTTTGTAGTCTTCAGATTGTTTCAAAGTTTAAATATTTAGGGATCCATATCTCTTATAGTAATATCAAGGTGGAGTGGTGGGGGCAGAAGATAGATTGGAGGTTGTCAAGGAGAGTTAGATGAGAGGTGGGAATTTGGAAGCAAACGGGAGCAGTGATATGGGGCGATAGCTGGGCATAGCAGTTGGGTCAAGATTAGCTTTTTTGAGGATGGGTGTGATGGTGGCATGTTTGAAGGCAGAGAGGAAGGTACTAGAAGATAACGATAGGTTGAAGAGATGGGTTAGGGCTGGAATGAGAATGTTAGTGAGGTTGGGGAGCAGGTGGGAAGGGATGGGGTCAAGTGCACAGATGGTGAGGTGTGATTTGGAAAGGAGGTGAGTAAGTTCTCCTTCATTGATGTTGGAGAGGGAAGTTATTAGGGAAGGGCAGAGGTCTGGTATATGGAGTGGTTGGGGTGATGGAACAGTAAAGGTTTGCCTTGTTTGGTTGATTTTGTTTTTGAAGTAGGTGGCAAAGTCCTCAGAAGAGATGAGGGGAGATGGAGGTGGCAGTGGTGGGTGGAGGAGAGAGGTAAATGTGCTGAACAGTTGTTTTGGGTTATAGGATAGTGAGGATACAGGGTTAGTGAAATAGGTCTGTTTAGCAGAAGTGAGGGCTAGTTTGAAGGCAAGTGTAGCTTGTTTGAAAGCAGTGAAGTCGCCTGGCAGGCGTGCTTTCTTCCAACGCCGCTCCACGACCCTGGATGCTTGTTGGAGTTTTTTGGTGAGGTTGTTATGCCAGGGTTGCCTATTGATTTGTCGCACTTTGCCATGCTGATGGCTGATGTGAAGGTGGAGTTATAGAAAGCCGTGGCGCTGTCCATGTCGCAGAGTGAAGATATGGAGGACAGGGGTAGAAGAGAATCTGAGAGTCTGTGAATGTCTAGGTGTGCAAGGATTTTGCTAGGATGTGGTAATGGCTGGACATGGGAGGTGGGTGAGGAGGACAAGGATGAGAAGGTGAGTAGATGGTGGTCAGATAGGGGGAAGGGAGAGGTTGTGAGATTAGATAAGGAACAGAGGCAGGTGAAGATGAGGTCTAGTGTATGTCCGTCTGCATGGGTGGCTGTGGAGGACCACTGAGTAAGTCCAAAGGATGAGGTAAGGGCCAGGAGCTTGGAGGCTGCTGGCTGGCGGGTGTCAGTAGAGATATTAAATTCACCCATTATGATGGTGGGGATGTCAGCAGAGAGAAAATGAAGAAGCCAGGTAGAGAATTGGTCAATGAAGGCAGTGGCTGAGCCCGGTGGTCGGTATATGACAGCCATTTGGAGATTAGAGGGAGAGTAGATATGGACAGCGTGAACCTCGAAAGAAGGGAGGATAAGGGAGGGTGGGGGTTGGATAGGGTTGAAGTAGCAGTTTTTAGAAAAAAGAAAACCCACTCCTCTGCCATGTCTGTTGCCAGAGCAAGGAGTATGGGTAATGTGGAGGCCACCGTAACTCAGTGCAGCAGGGAAGGCCATGTCTGGGGGCGTCAGCCAGGTCTTAGTGAGGGCCAGGAAGGAAAGGTTGCGGGAAGTGAAGAGTTCCTGGATCACGTGGAGCTTGTTGCAGACGGAGCGGGCATTCCAGAGTGCCCCAGAGAGAGGAAGCAGGGGGGTGGGGGTCAGTGGCATAGATTTTAAGTTAAAGGGGTTGTGGCAGTTTCTTTTAGTGTGAGAAGGATAGGGTTAAATGATGCATTTCATGAATCTATCTAACATTTGGTCATACAAAGTTGTCAAGGAAAAACAAAAAGGATTTCAAAGAGAAAGTCTGTTTAAAAAATTTCACAAATCTTACAGAAAATAAAGAGCAAATACAAAAGCCACTAAAAAAGATCATATTACTCCTGGAGAAACAGCAATGTTGAATCAAGATCAATGGCTCTTACGGGAAGCATATGGACAGCACATACTATAGAGTCCCACTTTACATGGTTCCTGCATTTGTCAATGGCATGTGGCTTGTGTGTCTATTTAAAATCTAATGCTTCACATTAGACTTAGGTTAGATTATGCTATCACTTATGGTTTGCCACAGAAGCCAAATACACTTTTGGATGGCCTATTTACTTTTATGGTTGGTCATGAAATAGGAGAAAAGCCACAGCCTTAGTTGGTCACTGTTCTTTCATTAAACTAACAGGCAATACAATGAATAATGACATTGCAAAGTACTTTACCCCAAATGACATATTCAGTAAAAAATAAAATCACTTCAAAATACCAACCAATAGGTGTTTTCCTTCTTTGTAACTGGAAATCCCAGGCAATGCATGCTGGGGGTGGGCTGAAGGGGCCCATTCACATGGTGGGGCCCACCCAGAGAAGCCAGCACTTATAACTGTATCAGTGTGCACAGCAGCTAAAAAGTTTAAACTCTTGTCTAAAGTAGGAAGCCTTGTCTCATTGCCATACTGCTCCACTTTTTGTAGTTTGCAGGTCTCTTTAGGTCTGTGGTCTACAGAATGGTGGGAGCATACAGGATATCAGCCTCCAGGTGAAGGTGGCATGATGAAGTCCTCCTCCTGAGCTGAAATGTTGATTGTGCCCCAGGATCTGGAATGAGGTGACATTGTAGTGTTTCTTTCTTTCTTTCTTTCTTTCTTTCTTTCTTTCTTTCTTTCTTTCTTTCTTTCTTTCTTTCTTTCTTGAATGAATGAATTAGTACTTGTAGGGGAATGTTGGAGCATTATACTGTGTGGTAGGGATTACTACTGTGGGGCTATCATTCTGTGTGGGGGGCTGTGGGGGAGTCCTACTTTGTGTAGGGGCTGTGAAACCATCATACTGTGTACGAGGACCACTGTGGGACCATCATACTGGGTGGGAGGTGGTGTAAAGGGGCTGAGAGGGCCATCTTTCTCTGTGTGGTTGTTTGTGGGGCCATTATACTGTGTGAGTGCCATTGTAGTGTTTGTGGGGCTGTGGGACTTTCAAATTATGTGAGGGTTGTGGGACTTCATACTGTATTGGAGGCTGTAATGTTATGATACTGTGTATTGGGGGTCTGTTGGGGTCATAATACTGTGTGGGAATTTGTGAGGCCATTATGGTGTGTTTGGAGGATGTGAGGGCATCATTCTGTGTGGAAGTCTGTAGGTCCATCTAAATGTGTGGGAGGCTGTTAGGGCTTTAATTCTGTTTTGGGGCTGTAAAGGACCATCATACTGTGTAAGGAGGTTGTGTGGGCATCAACCTGTGCGGGAGGCTGTGGGTGCATCAAACTGTGTGTGAGGATATTAGAGCCATCATATTATGTGGAAGGGCATTGAGGGGCCATAATAATGTATGTGGGGGTGATGGGGCTATTATAATGTGTGGGAGCCAGTGAGGGCCATCATACTGTGCGTAGTAGAGCTGTAGGTACATCATATTGTGTGGGAGACATTGATGGCATTGTACTTTGTGGAGGGGACTTTTGGGGCATCAGAAGACATTATTATTATTTTTAGTGACACTTAGGGAGCCATATTATGTGTTAAGTAGGAACGTAGGTATTATTATAAAATAGAGGCACTCAGGGTATTGTAACTATCAAATGAGCACACAGGGGGCATTATTACTTTTTAGGGAACAAAATGTGAACCCTATTATTTCCTAAAAGCACTTACAGAGGGCATTACTGTGTGTAAAGGTCAATTTTATTATCTAGAGTGCACAATTGTGACATTTTACTTCATAAGGCGCACAGTAGTGGGAATTATTGCATGGGGCACAAAGTAGAGCACTATTGCCATGCCTTACATTAGGTGAAGTAATAGGGACAAATACAGCAGCAGTGGGCTCACCATTGGGGTAACCCCAGAATGATAAGTTTGTATAGGCTTGAAATGTGAGTCAACTGTGTCTTTATTGGAAATTGTGTGAACGAGTTGTGGTTGGAGAAGTTATCATGGCGGTCTGGGCAAATGAAAATAGGGAAAAAGTTACCTACTCCATCAGAAAGAGCATCACCTTTAAGTCACAAAATATAATCTTTTAATATGTTCTATAGAACTGTTATATACCTCTAAATGGTCACTGCATAGCAGTAATATTGTTTTTTCTATAATGACTTTTTTTTTCAGAAACCGAGGTGGTTATCTGTTAAGGTTCCCCTTTAACCTCTTTGATTAATGTGTCACCGTAGTTTTAAAATGGTTACCTAGGTTAGGTGGTCAGTCAGATGTATTTTCCTCCAACTCAACCCCACCGCACACCCTTCACCTTCTCCTGGGCTGAATTCTTACCTACGTCTCTGCTAAGAAGTAAAGGTAAGGAATTTCCAGCACATTTAGTGCTGGTGAAAGGTTGATAAAGAGGCACCAACCAATCAACCACAGTAGATGGCAAGCTATTTAGTATGAGAATCATCACACTTCCTGGACATATAAGAGTGGCATGTGCACTAAAATTAGTTTTATTGATGGTGGGCATCAAATGCAAGAAGACTATGAGAGATGCATTTTGTTGGAAAAAAATCTTAACAGATATGCAGTAAAATGACGACCCCTATCTCAGACATATTACCTGTTTAAATATTTTATTTTTTGCCAGTCGGAAGTTGCACAAGACCAATTCTTCTTTCAGACTATATCCATTAATCTCCGTGAATATAGATTAAATACAGACCACATACGACTCATTGTAGAGAATGGCGCACTGCTGAAATGACTGCGATCTAGGCTTAGCTACACATTCATTCTCACTGCAATAAGCACAATACCAAGTAATTTCTGGGATTAAGATATTAGTTCTTTTAAAACTGAGATGTAAATGTTAAATAAAGAAAGCCCCTTGGAATCCCATATGGCTCACAGGTGTGTAAACTTTGGCTCAGTGCCTGAGAAATCTGGGTTACTTCATGTGTTTCAACCTTAATTGTGCCTTCTGATAATATTTCAACAGGTTTGCACTCAAAGGCCCAGTCTTTCTATGGCACAAGCCTGTCTCACTCAGGAGCTGCACAGATGTTCCTGTCGAAAAAAAAAAAACCTCGCTCGGCAAGGAAAAAAAAAAACATTCCGAAGCTTTCTCTTTTATTAAAACCTACACCCCCATGTGTGTCTCATTTAGCATTGCTCTGCAGGGAGTTTGCATTGCATGAAAATGATCTGGTAACGGAAAGAAAAGACAGAGGAATGCAACTACTAAAAGAAATGATGTCTACCTGTTCTTTCAAAAGAACAACATATGCAAACTAAAATCCACCAGACAGGTTATAATTCTTCTACACTACCCAATTCTGAGATCGATGTATGTTACATGGTTTCAGCAATAGAGATTTATGTACATTTCTACTTTGGCCTATCTATTCCTTGGGAGACTGCCACCCACTCAGATTTGTAGGGTTTGGAATGATGTGCAGTTGTAGGTTTTACATATATTATTCATGAAGGTGCTCAATTCCAGGAGGGTGAATATCTTATATATACAGAAATAAATGCTAAACAGCTGAAGGAAGGTACAGGAGACAAAAATGGTGGCTCCTGGGGACCAATGCCAAAATATATAACAGGTACAACAGTTATAATACTTGTGCACACATGTCATTCTTAGTTCTGCACCCTTCACCATCTGAAATGGCGTTCTTTGTTATCCCAAATCTTTCTAGCTATTTATCTATAGAAACCAAAATCAGAAAACGTGCAATTATGACACTGACACTAAACCAAATACCAGGCTTACACTTCCTGTTCTCTACAGGTGACTTTTCTAACAATGACAGATACAAACCTCTATATAGAGTAAAACCCTAGTCCATGCCCTCATCATCTCCCGCATCGAATACTGTAACCTCCTGCTCTGTGGCCTCCCCTCTAACACTCTCGCACTCCTCCAATCTATTCTAAACTCAGCTGCCCGACTAATCCACCTGTCCCCCCGCTATTCCCCGGCCTCTCCCCTCTCTCAATCCCTTCACTGGCTCCCCATTACCCAGAGACTCCAGTACAAAAGCCTAACCATGACATACAAAGCCATCCACAACCTGTCTCCTCCATACATCTGTGACCTCGTCTCCTGGTACTTTCCTGCACGCAACCTCCGATCCTCACAAGATCTCCTTCTCAACTCCCCTCATATGTCCTCTTCCCACAATGGCATACAAGATTTCTCTCGCGTATCACCCCTACTCTGGAACTCTCTACCACAACATGTTAGACTCTCACCTACCATCGAAACCTTCTAAAAGAACCTGAAGACCCACCTCTTCTGGCAAGCCTACAACCTGCAGTAACCACCGATTGACCAAACCACTGCACGACCAGCTCTATCCTCACCTACTGTATCCTCACCTATCCCTTGTAGATTGTGAGCCCTCGCGGACAGGGTCCTCTCTCCTCCTGTACCAGTTGTGACTTGTATTGTTCAAGATTATTGTACCTGTTTTTATTATGTATACCCCTCCTCACATGTAAAGTGCCATGGAATAAATGGCGCTATAATAATAAATAATAATAATACTCACCATTAGACTAACAGCAGAAGAAGCTACAGAGGTCCTGCAGGAACAGAAGGAGAAGAATGTGGGGTCAAAATGGGCAGCTCAAGTATTGAGTTGTTACAGAAATAAACAAGAGGGTTCACGGGATAATAAGGGCAATTTTTTAAGTAGAGAAATGAGAAATAAGGATGGAGCAAATAGGGAAAAAAAAGAGACATGTCGGCACCTAGAAGGGGTGAGAGAGTGGATAAGACTGGAACATACAGATCAATACTTCTGCACGCTGGGGGCTAACAAGGGTTAAGGAGCAGAAGGGTTTCAATATCACCGAAACAGCATTAAGTGCTCACAGTAATGGGAAGCTGTCATGGTTCTCAATGGCAAGAGAACGTAATAAAGCATTCCAAAGGACTAGCTCTTGGAAGATGGGAACTCGAGCTGACCATGAGCTAAACCTACCGCACAACTAACAGTGGCCGGGTAGCATGCCTACGTTTTATCCCTAGACGCCCAGCGCCAGCCGGAGAACTGACTGACCCTAGCAGAGGAAAATACAGACCTGGCTTACCTCTAGAGAAATTTTCCCCAAAAGGCAGACAGTAGCCCCCACATATATTGGCGGTGATTTTAGAGGAAATTGACATACGAAGTATGAAGATAGGTTTAGCAAATTGAGGTCCGCTTACTAGATAGTAGGAAGACAGAAAAGGGAACTTCACGGTCAGCTGAAAACCCTTTCAAAATACCATCCTGAAATTACTTTAAGACTCTAATATCAACTCATGACACCAGAGTGGCAATTTCAGCTCACAAGAGCTTCCAGCCTCAGAAATATTCAATCACAGAGAACTGGAACAAAAATGCAAAACAAACTTAGGACAACAAGTCCAACTTAGCTGATAGTTGTCTAGGAGCAGGAACATGCAACAGAAAGGCTTCTGGTAACATTGTTGGCCGGCATAGAAATGACTGAGGAGCAAGGCTAAATAGAAAACTCCCACATCCAGATGGAAAACAGGTGAACAGAGGAGATGAAGCACACAAGTGCAGTACCACCAGAAACCACCGGGGGAGCCCAGAAACCAAATTCACAACAGTACCCCCCCCTCAAGGAGGGGGCACCGAACCCTCACCAGAACCACCAGGGCGATCAGGATGAGCCCTATGAAAGGCACGGACCAAATCGGAGGCATGAACATCAGAGGCTGTCACCCAAGAGTTATCCTCCTGACCGTAGCCCTTCCACTTGACCAGATACTGAAGTCTCCGTCTGGAAACACGGGAGTCCAAGATCTTCTCGACAACGTACTCCAACTCACCCTCAACCAACACCGGAGCAGGAGGCTCCACGGAAGGCACAACCGGTACCTCATACCTGCGTAACAATGACCGATGGAAGACATTATGAATAGAAAAAGATGCAGGGAGGTCCAAACGAAAGGACACAGGGTTAAGAATCTCCAATATCTTGTACGGGCCGATGAACCGAGGCTTAAACTTAGGAGAAGAAACCTTCATAGGGACAAAACGAGAAGATAACCACACCAAGTCCCCAACACAAAGACGAGGACCAACACGACGACGGCGGTTGGCAAAATGCTGAGTCTTCTCCTGGGACAACTTCAAATTGTCCACCACATGCCCCCAAATCTGATGCAACCTCTCCACCACAGCATCCACTCCAGGACAATCCAAAGACTCCACCTGACCGGAAGAGAAACGAGGATGAAACCCCGAATTACAGAAGAAAGGAGAAACCAAGGTGGCAGAACTAGCCCGATTATTGAGGGCAAACTCCGCCAAGGGCAAAAAGGCAACCCAATCATCCTGATCCGCAGACACAAAACACCTCAAATAAGTCTCCAAGGTCTGATTAGTTCGCTCGGTCTGGCCATTAGTCTGAGGATGGAAAGCAGACGAAAAAGACAAATCAATGCCCATCCTAGCACAGAACGCTCGCCAAAATCTAGACACGAATTGGGTTCCCCTGTCAGAAACGATATTCTCCGGAATACCATGCAAGCGCACCACATTTTGAAAAAACAGAGGAACCAGCTCGGATGAGGAAGGCAATTTGGGCAAGGGAACCAAATGGACCATCTTAGAGAAACGGTCACACACCACCCAGATGACAGACATCTTCTGAGAAACAGGGAGATCAGAAATAAAATCCATGGAGATGTGAGTCCAAGGCCTCTTCGGAATAGGCAAGGATAACAACAATCCACTAGCCCGAGAACAACAAGGCTTGGCCCGAGCACAAACATCACAAGACTGCACAAAACCTCGCACATCTCGCGACAGGGAAGGCCACCAGAAGGACCTAGCCACCAAATCCCTGGTACCAAAGATTCCAGGATGACCTGCTAACGCAGAAGAATGGACCTCCGAGATGACTCCACTGGTCCAATCATCAGGAACAAACATTCTACCAGGCGGGCAACGATCAGGTCTATTCGCCTGAAACTCCTGCAAGACCCGTCGCAAGTCTGGGGAAACAGCAGATAATATCACTCCATCCTTAAGGATACCTGTAGGTTCAGAATTACCAGGGGAATCAGGCTCAAAACTCCTAGAAAGGGCATCCGCCTTCACATTTTTAGAACCTGGTAGGTAAGAAACCACAAAATTAAACCGAGAGAAAAATAACGACCAGCGCGCCTGTCTAGGATTCAGGCGCCTGGCAGACTCAAGATAAATCAAATTCTTGTGGTCGGTCAATACCACCATCTGATGTCTAGCCCCCTCAAGCCAATGACGCCACTCCTCAAAAGCCCACTTCATAGCCAAGAGCTCCCGATTACCAATATCATAATTTCGCTCAGCGGGCGAAAATTTACGAGAAAAGAACGCACAAGGTCTCATCACGGAGCAGTCGGAACTTTTCTGCGACAAAACCGCCCCAGCTCCGATTTCTGAAGCGTCAACCTCAACCTGAAAAGGAAGAGTAACATCAGGCTGACGCAATACAGGGGCGGAAGAAAAGCGGCGCTTAAGCTCCCGAAAGGCCTCCACAGCAGCAGGGGACCAATCAGTAACATCAGCACCCTTCTTAGTCAAATCAGTCAACGGTTTAGCAACATCAGAAAAACCAGTTATAAATTGACGATAAAAATTAGCAAAGCCCAAAAACTTCTGAAGACTCTTAAGAGAAGAGGGTTGCGTCCAATCACCAATAGCCTGAACCTTGACAGGGTCCATCTCAATGGAAGAGGGGAAAAAAATGTACCCCAAAAACGAAATCTTTTGAACCCCAAAAACGCACTTAGAACCCTTTACACACAAGGAATTAGAGCGCAAAACCTGAAAAACCCTCCTGACCTGTTGGACATGAGAGTCCCAGTCATCCGAAAAAATCAAAATATCATCAAGATACACAATCAAAAATTTATCCAAATAATCACGGAAAATGTCATGCATAAAGGACTGAAAGACTGAAGGGGCATTTGAAAGACCAAAAGGCATTACTAAGTACTCAAAATGGCCCTCAGGCGTATTAAATGCGGTTTTCCACTCATCCCCCTGCTTAATTCGCACCAAATTATACGCCCCACGAAGATCAATCTTAGAGAACCACTTGGCCCCCTTTATTCGAGCAAACAAATCAGTAAGCAGTGGCAAAGGATACTGATATTTAACCGTGATTTTATTCAAAAGCCGATAATCAATACACGGCCTCAAAGAGCCATCTTTTTTAGCTACAAAGAAAAAACCGGCTCCTAAGGGAGATGACGAAGGACGAATATGTCCCTTTTCCAAGGACTCCTTAATATATTCCCGCATAGCAGCATGTTCAGGCACAGACAGATTAAATAAACGACCCTTTGGAAACTTACTGCCCGGAATCAGATCTATAGTACAATCGCAATCTCTGTGCGGAGGTAGTGAACCAAGTTTAGGCTCCTCAAAAACGTCACGATAATCAGATAAAAATTCCGGAATCTCAGAGGGAATAGATGACGAAATGGAAACCAAAGGTACGTCCCCATGAGTCCCCTGACATCCCCAGCTTAACACAGACATTGCTTTCCAGTCGAGGACTGGGTTATGAGATTGCAGCCATGGCAATCCAAGCACCAACACATCATGTAGATTATACAACACAAGGAAGCGAATAATCTCCTGGTGATCCGGATTAATACGCATAGTTACTTGTGTCCAGTATTGTGGTTTGTTACTAGCCAATGGCGTGGAGTCAATACCCTTCAGAGGTATAGGAACTTCCAGAGGCTCTAAATCAAACCCACAGCGTTTGGCAAAGGACCAATCCATAAGACTCAAAGCGGCGCCAGAGTCGACATAGGCGTCCGCGGTAATAGACGATAAAGAGCAAATCAGGGTCACAGATAGAATAAACTTAGACTGTAAAGTGCCAATTGAAACAGACTTATCAACCTTTTTAGTACGTTTAGAGCATGCTGATATAACATGAGTTGAATCACCACAATAGAAGCATAACCCATTTTTTCGCCTAAAATTCTGTCGTTCGCTTCTGGACAGAATTCTATCACATTGCATAATCTCTGGCGTCTTCTCAGTAGACACCGCCAAATGGTGCACAGGTTTGCGCTCCCGCAAACGCCGATCAATCTGAATAGCCATTGTCATGGACTCATTCAGACCTGTAGGCACAGGGAACCCCACCATAACATCTTTAATGGCATCAGAGAGACCCTCTCTGAATTTCGCCGCCAGGGCGCACTCATTCCACTGAGTAAGCACAGACCACTTACGAAATTTTTGGCAGTATATTTCAGCCTCATCTTGCCCTTGAGACAGGGCCATTAAGGCTTTTTCAGCCTGAATTTCTAAATGAGGTTTGTTGTGAAATTGGATTCTGGGCTTCCCCGGTGGCCACTTGTGGAATTTTACTTGTGTGCATCATCCCCTCTGTTCACCTGCTCCTATCAGGATGTGGGAGTCGCTATATAACCTTGCTCCTCTGTCAGTTTCATGCCGGTCAACAATGTAATCAGAAGCCTTCTGTGCATGTTCCTGCTACTAGACAACTCCTAGCTAAGTTGGACTTTTGTCCTTGTGTGTTTTTGCATTTTGTTCCTGTTCACAGCTGCTGTTTCGTTACTGTGTCTGGAAAGCTCTTGTGAGCGGAAATTGCCACTCTGGTGTTATGAGTTAATGCTAGAGTCTTAAAGTAATTTCTGGATGGTGTTTTGATAGGGTTTTCTGCTGACCATGAAAGTGCCCTTTCTGTCTTCATGCTATCTAGTAAGCGGACCTCGATTTTGCTAAACCTATTTTCATACTACGTTTGTCATTTCATCTAAAATCACCGCCAATATATGTGGGGGCCTCTGTCTGCCTTTTGGGAAGATTTCTCTAGAGGTGAGCCAGGACTGTCTTTTCCTCTGCTAGGATTAGGTAGTTCTCCGGCTGGCGCTGGGCATCTAGGGATAAAAAACGTAGGCATGCTACCCGGCCACTTCTAGTTGTGCGGCAGGTTTAGTTCATGGTCAGTATAGTTTCCATCTTCCAAGAGCTAGTTCTCATATATGCTGGGCTATGTTCTCTCGCCATTGAGAATCATGACAGTTTGACCGGCCCAAAGAAGGGTTAAATTACTGGCTGAGAAAGGAGAGAAAAAAGAAGTCTGCTACAATTTTTTTTTTTTTTTTTTTTTTCCCTCTAGTTCTGAGTGTGCTCTTAATTGAATCACTTGCTAGTCTGCCTATACTGCAGCCTTCCTCTCTTTCTCTCCTTCTAATCCTTGAATGGCTCTGTGTTCACCTGTTTCAAATGGATCTTCAGAGTGTAGCTACAGGTTTGAATAATCTCGCCACAAAGGTACAAAATTTGCAAGATTTTGTTGTTCATGCACTTATGTCTGAGCCTAGAATTCCTTTGCCTGAATTCTTCTCGGGGAATAGATCTCACTTTCAAAATTTTAAAAATAATTGCAAATTGTTTTTGTCCCTGAAGTCTCGCTCTGCCGGAGACCCTGCACAGCAGGTCAGGATTGTAATTTCCTTGCTCCGGGGCGACCCTCAGGACTGGGCTTTTGCATTGGCACCAGGGGATCCTGCGTTGCTCAATGTGGATGCGTTTTTTCTGGCCTTGGGGTTGCTTTATGAGGAACCTCATTTAGAGCTTCAGGCGGAAAAGGCCTTGATGTCCTTGTCTCAGGGGCAAGATGAAGCTGAAATATACTGCCAAAAATTCCTCAAATGGTCTGTGCTTACTCAGTGGAATGAGTGCGCCCTGGCGGCGATTTTCAGAGAAGGTCTCTCTGATGCCATTAAGGATGTTATGGTGGGGTTCCCTGTGCCTGCGAGTCTGAATGAGTCCATGACGATGGCTATTCAGATCGATAGGCGTCTGCGGGAGCGCAAACCTGTGCACCATTTGGCGGTGTCTACTGAGAAAACGCCAGAAAATATGCAATGTGATAGAATTCTGTCCAGAAGCGAGCGGCAGAATTTTAGACGAAAAAATGGGTTGTGCTTCTATTGTGGTGATTCAACTCATGTTATATCAGCATGCTTTAAGCGTACTAAGAAGCCTGACAAGTCTGTTTCAATTAGCACTTTACAGTCTAAGTTTATTCTATCTGTGACCCTGATTTGTTCTTTGTCATCTATTACCGCGGATGCCTATGTCGACTCTGGCGCTGCTTTGAGTCTTGTGGATTGGTCCTTTGCCAAACGCTGTGGGTATGATTTGGAGCCATTGGAGGCTCCGATACCTCTGAAAGGGATTGACTCCACCCCATTGGCTAGTAATAAACCACAATACTGGACACAAGTGACTATGCGTGTTAATCCGGATCACCAGGAGGTTATTCGCTTTCTGGTGCTGTATAATCTACATGATGTTTTGGTGCTGGGATTGCCATGGCTGCAATCTCATAACCCAGTCCTCGACTGGAGAGCTATGTCTGTGTTAAGCTGGGGATGTAAAGGAACTCATGGGGACGTACCTTTGGTTTCCATTTCATCATCTATTCCCTCTGAGATTCCTGAATTCTTGTCTGACTTTCGTGACGTTTTTGAAGAACCCAAGGTTGGTTCACTACCTCCGCACCGGGAGTGCGATTGTGCCATAGACTTGATCCCGGGTAGTAAATACCCTAAGGGTCGTTTATTTAATCTGTCTGTGCCTGAACACGCGGCTATGCGAGAATATATAAAGGAGTCCTTGGAAAAGGGACATATTCGTCCTTCGTCATCTCCCTTAGGAGCCGTTTTTTTCTTTGTGTCTAAGAAAGACGTCTCTTTGAGGCCGTGTATTGATTATCGACTTTTGAATAAAATCACGGTTAAATATCAATATCCGTTACCACTGCTTACTGATTTGTTTGCTCGTATAAAGGGGGCCAAGTGGTTCTCTAAGATTGATCTCCGTGGGGCGTATAATTTGGTGCAAATCAAGCAGGGGGATGAGTGGAAAACCGCATTTAATACGCCCGAGGGCCATTTTGAGTATTTGGTGATGCCTTTTGGTCTTTCAAATGCCCCTTCAGTCTTCCAGTCCTTTATGCATGACATTTTCCGCGATTATTTGGATAAATTTATGATTGTGTATCTGGATGATATTCTGATTTTTTCGGATGACTGGGACTCTCATGTCCAGCAGGTCAGGAGGGTTTTTCAGGTTTTGCGGTCTAATTCCTTGTGTGTGAAGGGTTCTAAGTGTGTTTTTGGGGTTCAAAAGATTTCCTTCTTGGGATACATTTTTTCCCCCTCTTCCATCGAGATGGATCCTGTCAAGGTTCAGGCTATTGGTGATTGGACGCAACCCTCTTCTCTTAAGAGTCTTCAGAAATTTTTGGGCTTTGCTAACCTTTATCGTCGATTTATTGCTGGTTTTTCTGATGTTGTAAAACCATTGACTGATTTGACTAAGAAGGGTGCTGATGTTGCTGATTGGTCCCCTGATGCTGTGGAGGCCTTTCGGGAGCTCAAGCGCCGCTTTTCTTCCGCCCCAGTGTTGCGTCAGCCTGATGTTGCTCTTCCTTTTCAGGTTGAGGTCGACGCTTCTGAAATCGGAGCTGGGGCGGTGTTGTCGCAGAGAAGTTCCGACTGCTCCGTGATGAGACCTTGTGCCTTTTTTTCCCGTAAATTTTCGCCCGCCGAGCGGAATTATGATATTGGGAATCGGGAGCTTTTGGCCATGAAGTGGGCTTTTGAGGAGTGGCGTCACTGGCTTGAGGGGGCCAGACATCAGGTGGTGGTATTGACTGACCACAAAAATTTAATTTACCTTGAGTCTGCCAGGCGCCTGAATCCTAGACAGGCGCGCTGGTCGTTGTTTTTCTCTCGGTTTAATTTTGTGGTGTCTTACCTACCGGGTTCTAAGAATGTTAAGGCGGATGCCCTTTCTAGGAGTTTTGAGCCTGACTCCCCTGGTAATTCTGAGCCCACAGGTATCCTTAAAGATGGAGTGATATTGTCTGCCGTTTCTCCAGACCTGCGGCGGGCCTTGCAGGAGTTTCAGGCGGATAGACCTGATCGTTGCCCACCTGGTAGACTGTTTGTTCCTGATGATTGGACCAGTAGAGTCATCTCTGAGGTTCATTCTTCTGCGTTGGCAGGTCATCCTGGAATCTTTGGTACCAGGGATTTGGTGGCAAGGTCCTTCTGGTGGCCTTCCCTGTCACGAGATGTGCGAGGCTTTGTGCAGTCTTGTGACGTTTGTGCTCGGGCCAAGCCTTGTTGTTCTCGGGCTAGTGGATTGTTGTTACCCTTGCCTATCCCGAAGAGGCCTTGGACGCACATCTCGATGGATTTTATTTCGGATCTGCCTGTTTCTCAGAAGATGTCTGTCATCTGGGTGGTGTGTGACCGTTTCTCTAAGATGGTCCATCTGGTTCCCTTGCCTAAGTTGCCTTCTTCTTCCGAGTTGGTTCCTCTGTTTTTTCAAAATGTGGTTCGTTAGCATGGTATTCCGGAGAATATCGTTTCTGACAGAGGGACCCAATTCGTGTCTAGATTTTGGCGGGCATTCTGTGCTAGGATGGGCATAGATTTGTCTTTTTCGTCTGCTTTCCATCCTCAGACTAATGGCCAGACCGAGCGGACTAATCAGACCTTGGAGACATATTTGAGGTGTTTTGTGTCTGCGGATCAGGATGATTGGGTTGCTTTTTTGCCTTTGGCGGAGTTCGCCCTCAATAATCGGGCCAGCTCTGCCACCTTGGTGTCCCCGTTTTTCTGTAATTCGGGGTTTCATCCTCGATTTTCCTCCGGTCAAGTGGAATCTTTGGATTGTCCTGGAGTGGATGCTGTGGTGGAGAGGTTGCATCAGATTTGGGGGCAGGTGGTGGACAATTTGAAGTTGTCCCAGGAGAAGACTCAGCTTTTTGCCAACCGCCATCGTCGTGTTGGTCCTCGGCTTTGTGTTGGGGACTTGGTGTGGTTGTCTTCTCGTTTTGTCCCTATGAGGGTTTCTTCTCCTAAGTTTAAGCCTCGGTTCATCGGCCCGTACAAGATATTGGAGATTCTTAACCCTGTGTCCTTCCGTTTGGACCTCCCTGCATCCTTTTCGATTCATAATGTTTTTCATCGGTCATTGTTGCGCAGGTATGAGGTACCGGCTGTGCCTTCCGTTGAGCCTCCTGCTCCGGTGTTGGTTGAGGGTGAGTTGGAGTACATTGTGGAAAAGATCTTAGACTCTCGTGTTTCCAGACGGAAACTCCAGTATCTGGTCAAATGGAAGGGATACGGTCAGGAGGATAATTCTTGGGTGACTGCCTCTGATGTTCATGCCTCCGATCTGGTCCGTGCCTTTCATAGGGCTCATCCTGATCGCCCTGGTGGTTCTGGTGAGGGTTCGGTGCCCCCTCCTTGAGGGGGGGGTACTGTTGTGAAATTGGATTCTGGGCTCCCCCGGTGGCCACTTGTGGAATTTTACTTGTGTGCATCATCCCCTCTGTTCACCTGCTCCTATCAGGATGTGGGAGTCGCTATATAACCTTGCTCCTCTGTCAGTTTCATGCCGGTCAACAATGTAATCAGAAGCCTTCTGTGCATGTTCCTGCTACTAGACAACTCCTAGCTAAGTTGGACTTTTGTCCTTGTGTGTTTTTGCATTTTGTTCCTGTTCACAGCTGCTGTTTCGTTACTGTGTCTGGAAAGCTCTTGTGAGCGGAAATTGCCACTCTGGTGTTATGAGTTAATGCTAGAGTCTTAAAGTAATTTCTGGATGGTGTTTTGATAGGGTTTTCTGCTGACCATGAAAGTGCCCTTTCTGTCTTCATGCTATCTAGTAAGCGGACCTCGATTTTGCTAAACCTATTTTCATACTACGTTTGTCATTTCATCTAAAATCACCGCCAATATATGTGGGGGCCTCTGTCTGCCTCTTGGGAAAATTTCTCTAGAGGTGAGCCAGGACTGTCTTTTCCTCTGCTAGGATTAGGTAGTTCTCCGGCTGGCGCTGGGCATCTAGGGATAAAAAACGTAGGCATGCTACCCGGCCACTTCTAGTTGTGCGGCAGGTTTAGTTCATGGTCAGTATAGTTTCCATCTTCCAAGAGCTAGTTCTCATATATGCTGGGCTATGTTCTCTCGCCATTGAGAATCATGACAGAGGTTCCTCATAAAGCAACCCCAAAGCCAGGAAAAACGCATCCACATTGAGCAACACAGGATCCCCTGGTGCCAAAGCAAAGGCCCAATCCTGAGGGTCGCCCTGGAGCAAGGAAATTACAATCCTGACCTGCTGTGCAGGATCTCCAGCGGAGCGAGATCTCAGAGACAAAAATAATTTACAATTATGTTTGAAATTCTGGAAGCGAGATCTATCCCCAGAGAAAAATTCAGGTAAAGGAATTCTAGGTTCAGATGTAGGAGCATGAATAACGAAATCCTGTAAGCTTTGAACCTTCATAGCGAGATTATTCAAACCTGTAGCTAAACTCTGAGGATCCATATTAATCAGGTGAAATCAGAACCATTCAAGGATTAGAAGGAGAGAGAGACGAAGGCTGCAGTAAGCAGAGATGCTAGTGAATCAACTAATGAGCAAACTCAGGAAAAAAAAAAAAAAAAATCTCTGCAGACTTCTTTTCTCTCCTTTCTTCTGCCAATTATTTTAACTCTTGGCCGGCCAAACTGTCATGGTTCTCAATGGCAAGAGAACGTAATAAAGCATACCAAAGGACTAGCTCTTGGAAGATGGGAACTCGAGCTGACCATGAGCTAAACCTACCGCACAACTAACAGTGGCCGGGTAGCGTGCCTACGTTTTATCCCTAGACGCCCAGCGCCAGCCGGAGAACTGACTGACCCTAGCAGAGGAAAATACAGACCTGGCTTACCTCTAGAGAAATTTTCCCCAAAAGGCAGACAGTAGCCCCCACATATATTGGCGGTGATTTTAGAGGAAATTGACATACGAAGTATGAAGATAGGTTTAGCAAATTGAGGTCCGCTTACTAGATAGTAGGAAGACAGAAAAGGGAACTTCACGGTCAGCTGAAAACCCTTTCAAAATACCATCCTGAAATTACTTTAAGACTCTAATATCAACTCATGACACCAGAGTGGCAATTTCAGCTCACAAGAGCTTCCAGCCTCAGAAATATTCAATCACAGAGAACTGGAACAAAAATGCAAAACAAACTTAGGACAATAAGTCCAACTTAGCTGATAGTTGTCTAGGAGCAGGAACATGCAACAGAAAGGCTTCTGGTAACATTGTTGGCCGGCATAGAAATGACTGAGGAGCAAGGCTAAATAGAAAACTCCCACATCCAGATGGAAAACAGGTGAACAGAGGAGATGAAGCACACAAGTGCAGTACCACCAGAAACCACCGGGGGAGCCCAGAAACCAAGTTCACAACAGGAAGCACTGTAACATGTAGATAAAATGCGGTTTTGGTACAATTTTCCCTATAGCTGCTGCTAGCTGAGGACGTGGCTTGCTGTCGCCTTTGAGCAGAGTCTAATTTCACTACTTGGACATGGTGATTATTAAAGTGGAGATGTCAATGCGAATAAGTCTGATATAGTTGGCAGTTCCACTGTTGTGTGAGGGACATGTGTATGAAGTGTGTACATTATGTATGTAATGTATGAGTGACGTGTCATGTATTGACAAAAAGAAGAACTTGGCACTCAAATGGAGATGTGGTGAAATAAAGTTCCTTTTATTGTAGCATTCAAGGTTTGTTAAACGTTTTTGGTCTTACATCAGACTTTCATCACAACTAAAAAAAGAGGGTATACAGAAAAAAAAGAGGGGTCATATTATACATATACAGGATAATATTGTACCACAAAAGAGCAAAAATACAACATCATAATCATGCAATTTGTCTAATAGGAGCTCCGGTGTTTTTAAATTCATAACTATGTCCTTCACGTATAGAACAAATATTTATAGTAACAGATCAGAAAGATAAATGCAAGAATCCTCATATGTCGTTTATGCAATTTACTATATCCTTACTATGTTGTATAGTAGACTGGAGCTCAGGCCAGATCCCATTGATATATTGATATAGCTATCAAAATACCGGAGTGTTTATAATGGTCCATTCCAGATGTTGTCTATATATCTACGCCATATTACGGAATGTTGATGAAACAATGGATGGGTGTAAATGTAGTCCTCCTCAAATGAGGGCATGTAGGCAATTGCATACGGAGGGGCTACATTAGAGCCCATCGCTGTCCCCTGTGTCTGGATATAATGCATCCTGGAATAGGAAGAAGCTATCTTTTAAAGCAAGTCCCAGCAGATCAGAACAGAGGTCCTTGATCCTTGAGTCTGAATTTGCATCTGTCATTAGTCTAGCTAGGGATTTAAGCCCTTCTGATGGGTGATAGATGTGTAAAGACTACTGACATCCTGTTATGACTCTGGACAGGATGGTTCCGTCTCCATCCGGGTCAGGTCAGGACTAATTTTAGTTCACCTCTCTTTGGTTCTGGGGCGGCTATTTAATGTGCGCAGTTCCAGGATTTGGTGTCAGTGATAATAATAATAATAATAATAATAATCTTTATATTTATATAGCACTAACATATTCCGCAGTGCTTTACAGTTTTTGTACACATTATTATCGCTGTCCCCGATGGGGTTGACAATCTAGAATCCCTATCAGTATGTTTTTGTGATAGTGATACTACAAGTGATACTTCTGTATACTCGGTTTGTGGCTGTTGACCCAGATTACTCGTCTGTAAATGTTGTGCCTCTGCTTGTGTGCTTTGCTGTGTATGACTCGGTTTGTCCTCTGATTTTTGCCTTTTGTATTTTGCTTTGTACTGCCCTGTCCTTTCCGGTTATCTGACTCCTTGACTTAGCTCCATTTACTCTTTGTTTTATCCCTAGGTACTACGCTCACATCTGGCTTTTGATCCTTGGCTTTCCTTGACCAGGTTTACT
The DNA here is from genome assembly GCF_051348905.1 of Ranitomeya variabilis. Classification (NCBI taxonomy): domain Eukaryota; kingdom Metazoa; phylum Chordata; class Amphibia; order Anura; family Dendrobatidae; genus Ranitomeya; species Ranitomeya variabilis. The sequence continues at coordinate 139,770,363 of NC_135236.1, forward strand.
GTCTGTGCCTTGCACTCTGTGCATTCAGTTGCCTTCCCTGCACTCACGCATGGTGACTCCACCCCTTGGTCATGTGACTGCTCAGTGCTAGGTCCTGTGCTCACTGCTTAGTCTCAGGTCGTTGTGCACAGCATGTCTTGTTCCTGCACTCCCTATGCTTGTTCCCATGCCCTCTGATAGCACCCCCTACGCAGCACCAGTGACACCATTGGTGTCAACACATGTCCCAAGTGATAAGGTGGAAGACATATTTAATGTGTGATTGACCTATGTGTGTCACGTATGTAATGTGTGATTGACGTGCGCATCTGTATGTAATGTAGATGTGAATTGTACATGTCATAAGTCTAATGTGTGAATGTCATGAGTGTGTCAGGTATGTAATGTGGGAGTGCCATGTGTGGGTGTCATTTGTGTAAGTGATTTTTGTGACTCACTCATTTAGTGGGCAGTGAATGGGTGTAAAAAGGGCCTAGCTATGTGTGGCACAACTGTACATCTCTCAGAAGTCCAGCTGTCATTGTTGGCATGTGTCATTGAAGCACTGTAGCAACGTGGTACTGCTATTCACTGCTGTGAACCCAGGGCTCACTGCACCTGAATATGGTCTCCCAATGGGTCTGAGGATCTTATCCCGGTACCTAATGGCAGTCATATTAGCTCTGGCTAGCACATAGAGGGCTGTGTGGCTCTCCAAAGAAATGTTTCCTCATGCTATTGCTGACCCACTGCCAAACCAGTCATGCTGGAGGATGTTGCAAGCAGCAGAACCATCTCAATGGCACCTCCAGAATATATCACGTCTGTCACATGTCGTTGTGGCGCCCCAGGGTCCTGGTCGTCACAGTAATGTCACTTTCCTCACGGGGAGAGTGATGCTACGTTTGGAGGCAAAGGATAACTGTCGCCAGGTACCACAAACATGCAACACATTCATACTCCAGGCCACCACAGGGAGCTTTTGATCCTATTTACTAGGTGACTCCCCATATATATAACTGGTAGTCTGTAGGGAGAGTTAGAAAGTTCCAGACAGCCGTCTGAGGAGGACAGAGGGTTCACGTAGCTGTGCATGCCCTAAGAACTGCAGCTCCCAGGAAATAGACATTTAGAAAGCAGAATTGATTGCAGTGAGCATGCAGGAAAGCAAGGCACAGAAGAGGATACCAGAAGGGGACCAGCCCCGAGCAGGCTGCCTCCTTCTGAGGCGCAGAACACCGGTAGCCGGAACACCGAGGTTGTGAGGACCTCCACGCCATACATCAGAGACCGGCAGGACAGCTAATTGCACGTTACCTGTCCACACCTACAGCCAGGAGGCACGGTGACACCCCACAGAGCTGGGTCATCTAAGAGACCCTGTAAACAGGCTCAAGTCACCAGTCATACGGGTTTTGTCCTATCCTATTTGGGGAACAGAGAGAAAGAGATAACATCTGTGAGGACCTTATGTGAAGCTTCTAGCAGTAAGGGACTACACCACTACAGTGCAAAGGAAGGCTTTTACTTTCCACCTGGATAAGGGGACTCTGCACTTGCCTCTAAACTGGCCGGACCCTACCTGCCCTGTGACCCAGTGCCCTGGACTGTGGCTGCTGAAGTCTTCAGTAAATGAGGTAAAGAGACTGCAAACCTGTGTTCTCATTCCTTACTGCACCCCTCACCATTCTACCATCTACACACTGGGAAGCCCTGGGGACATACTTCACCTGTGGGAAGTTATACCATCTAGCTGCCATAACATCACCCCAGCGGACCCCTTAAAGCAGCGTCGGTCCCCACTGACCGAATACCACAGGTGGCATCACGAATATAAACTTTATTCCCTTTTAAGACCTTTCCCTTTTACATGGGCGAGCAGGGCCACGGACCGGGTCGCAGCCACCATGACATCCCCCTGTGAACACCAGACACGGTACCGAGTACCCCTTGCCTTGACGTGGCACTCCATCATCAGTGCAAACTTACTCTCATTTGTGAACAAAGGGCACCAAGTTGAATCAGCCAATTATGGTGTTCTCTGACAAATGCCAATCTCCCTGCACGGTGTGGGGATGTAAGCACAATGCCACTTATGGACATCAGGCCCTCATACCACCCTCATGGAGTCTTGTTTCTGAAAGTTTGAGCAGACACATGTATGTTAGCAGCCTGATGGAGGTAATTTTGCAGGGCTCTGGCACTGCTCCTCCTGTTCCTCCTTACACAAAGGAAGAGGTAGTGGTCCTGCTACTGGGTTGTTGCCCTCCTACAGCCCCCTCCATGTCTACTGGTGTACTGGCCTGTCTCCTGGTATCTGCTTCATGCTCTGGACACTGTGCTGACAGACACAACTGGATGTACTGCACTACTTGAGCAACTTCTGTGGGTTATAGACACTGCCTCATGCTACTGTACAGTACCTCTAAGGGTAACAGCAATGACAAAATGCAAAAGTGACCAAAACAAAAGACAAAAAGGAGAGGAACAGAGAAATGGTCTCTGGTCACCCCCTGCAGAACCACTCCTTTATACGGGTTGTCTTGCTAATTGCCTATCATTTCTACCTGTTGTCTATTCCATTTGCACAACAGCAAGAGCTTCATAACTGGACAGGTTGATTTCACAGAAGTGTGATTGACTTGGAGTTACATTGTGTTAGTAACAAACTCTTATTTCCAAAACTCAGGGATTTCAAAATAACAAATTCTTTACCTAAGAACTGGCAAATAGCAAATATGATGCCAATATTCAAAAAAGGAACAAAATCTGAGTCTGAAAATTACAGGGCTATAAGGGCAAACATCTTTGAGAGTTTTCTAAGGGATGCTATCCTGGAGTATCTCAATAAAAATAACCTTATAGCCAACCATCAACATGAGTTTTTGAAGGATTGGTGTGGTCTGACTAATCCGACAATCTGATCAGCTTCTTTTAGGATGTAAGCTTCTGATCGGACCAGGGTAAGCCTGTGAATTTTATACAACTGGACATATCTAAGGCATTCGATACAGTGTCAAATAAAAGGTTGGCACAGAAACTGAAAACAATGGGGCTAAAGGGAAATATGTGTTCTTGTGATAAGAACTAGCTCAGTCATAGAGAACAGAGAGTGAGTATTAATGGAACACAATCTGCTTGGGTCACAGTTAGCAATGGGGAGTAGTACAGGGTCAGTTTTGTGCCTTCTTCTTCTAACATATTTATTAATGAATCTGCAGAAGGCACATAGAGTAAAATATCAATATTTGTAGATGATAGAGAGCTCTCAAATTTATTTGAATATTTCAAATACTATATATAATATAAACCTTGTAGTGAGAATGTCACCAAGTTTTTCAACATAATCTGAATGCAGCATGATATATTTGTATTTATTTATTTTTATTTATTTTACTCACTTACCGTATATAGCTCCATTAATTTCACAGCGCTTTACAGACACTATCGGCACTGTATAGAGGTAAAGACCCTAATTTCAGTGATGAATCACTTAATGGGCTGCTTGCTGCCATTTTGATAAAAACCATTGTTTTACCTGCTGTAGATTTACCAATTCTCTGAATGCTGAGCTCTGTCTAAATGCTTCCACACCAATAATTGGACCGAAAATATGAATCTACACTCAGTGACACATTGCTAGAATCAGGGCCTATTGTGCTACATTTTGCTGCTCTCAGATAACATAGCCAAAACCTGGTGACAGATTCCCTTTAAGATTACAATGAGCTGTAGGACAATAGAAGCTTTTGGAGTTTAACAAAGAATAAGATGCATAAATGGACAGTGTGCTGTCCAATATCTCCTTGAATTAAATTATGTATATTGAAAACTCCATCTTTATGTATATATGTCCATTTGCAATCTCATTTGTGTACTTGTCACATTGAAAAGTTCTTCTGAAATGTTCCTACACAGTAAGAGCTGCATAGTTGTAAGAGAAAACTTCATAGTTTGTAATGCCTACAATATACTTTTAAATTAGCCTTCATAAAATATATGTTTTTGTTTTAAAGGGTATTATATTATGTTATACATAATCAGAGGAAACTCTTTTGGCTTCTGCGCCCAAATGCAAAATCTGTAACAGAGCTCAACATCTACCATGTGCCATTTATAGTCAACCCATGAGGCACAATGTGCCTATGTAGTTGGGACTCCTTAGGCATCAAGGTCTAGGTGTGACTTCTACCTCTGCATCCCTTCTACATAATGAGTAATAATAAGCTAACAAGGTACAACAAATTAAAGTATCATTAGTTATTTATTTATTTAATAATGACCTACAACTCGATCTTGTTGCAAGCCTAAATAGGTCCTCCAGGGTCTTCTCTTGATTGTATCAAGCCATCAGGTCGCTGGCCTTCCTCTTCGCCTTGTTCCTTATATTCTTCTGAACATGATGTCCTTCTCCAGTGATTGCTCTCTTCGTATGTTGCGTCCAAAGCAGGCAAGTTAAGCTTGGTAATCCTTGCTGGAAAATGTGTCAGACACACTTCCAAATTTTTCTTATCAAAAAATTACCAAGCCAAAAATGTGTATAATCTGGGCTGAAGAATTGAAAGGATTGTGTTTTTATTACATATTTATCGCCTTGATTGAAGCAATACTCTACTTTAGAATATAATCGCCTATCTGCCTCAGCCATTTTCTTTTGAATTCTACAAATATTTATCAGTCAGATTATTACAGTTACTCTTTATAATCCATAGTTGAACAAAGATTTCTCATTTTAGAAAATGGGAAAGATGTTATTTACCTATTAAAATGAATGAGAGTGGCACAAAAAAGGTGAGCTTTAATGGGTTGAATTTCTGTTGAATATTGAGCTGATGTTTACTTGCAATGTCAAAAATGAAGAAAGCAGTTTTACAAAATAAAAATACCGCATGACCTAATAGAAATACAAATTTATACTTAAGAATGAAATAATCCTAAATATTGAAAGGAATGCTAAAAGGCAGGAAAGAGTTAAAAAACTGCCTGCCAGCTCCATGGGACCGGCTGACTTTCTCAAAGTTTATCTAATGGCAATTACAGAATGCTAATGCTAACATTGTTCTTTCTTATTATGAATGGTCTATACACACATGGTCCCAATTAAAATGTACTCAGTACTTGTGGTGCGGGGTAAATCCACACACATACGTGAGACCGAGCTTCAAGATTTTACAAGCAATTCAAACAACCCTGTCTATATTAATTCTTCTTGCCTGATAGTAATTGAAGTCTAAAGGTAGTTGTTAAAGAAACAGATATACAAAACCCCTAGTGTTTTACACAAGGGCAAGAATGCTATTTTAGAACTATGTCGGTTCACAGAGGTGTTCAGGTCTAGGTTCAATGCCTTTTCTCTTTCTTCTTTAAGCATATACTTATCATTGAATTATTTTCTTAAATGAATAATATATAAAGAAAAAATGCTGACTTTCCGAGCTTATCCTCCAAATAACTATCGATATGATACTTGTTCTATTTATTTGCCTCATTTGGTTATACAGGGGATTTTAGGATAAAAAATAATAAGCAGTGATAGATAATAAACCTGTACTGCAGGACTAAATGCCCCCACACACTTTAGATCAAAGTCTCCTCAACCCCCAAATTCGGGCAAAGGATAGCCCTTTAGAGACTCTTCCCCGAGGGATGATGATGAAGGGGGTAGAGACAATACGGCTATTGAAATTTCAAAGTCTAATTCTATTATTTGGTGCATAGATAAGATGCAACCAAAATAGTGTGGCAGAGGCCCCATCATGGAGAACACAAGAACACGTGCTGTCCTGTGCATCAGAGAATTAGGAGAGAAAGCTACCAAATGTGTGACTGTCTTTACTTGTAATTAGAGATGAGCAGATCTTTTGAAATTTGTATTGGACGACTTTGCTGAATTTTCCATAAAAATTTGATGCGTGACAAAAAATTTGCATTAATCTCAGTACTGGAAAGCTTGTAATTGCATGTAAAATATAGGTGGGGGAGAGGAGAGAGAGAGAGGACACTGCTGACCATAAGAGCTTACACTCTGCGGGAGAGAGAGGACCCTCCTGACCTTCAGAGGTTACACTCTGTGGGAGAGAGAAAGGACCCTGCTGACCATAAGAGCTTACACTCTACAGGAGAGAGAGAGGACCTTTCTGACCATAAGAGCTTACCATAAGAGCTTACACTATGCAGGAGAGATAGAAGACCCTGACCACCTTGTTCATAAAAACCAACACTCTACAGTAAGGAGAGTGGACCATGTTGACCATAATAACTTACACTCTACAGGAGATAGAGGACCTTGAGAACCATAAGAGCTTACACTCTACAGGTTAGAGTGGACCCTGATGACCATAAGACCTTACACTCTACAGGAGAGAAAGAGAGAGGACCTTGCTGACATTGAGTTTACACTCTGCAGGAGAGAGATAGGATCCCACTGATCATAAAAACTTACAAACTACAGGACAGACTTACCCAGTGACTCAGTAGATGGATAACAATTTTACTATTTAACCTGTGCTCTATTGGGAACTGCTGATCTGTGATGGTCCAGGTACTAACCACCACTGTACAAGGTATGGCAATCCATCAGATGTGATAGCTACAGAGCATTATGGGGAGGTCCACACAGCAATGCAAATTCATGCTAGTCCGCTCTCAAATCTCAAAATGTTTGAATTCGCAGAAAATTCAACTTGAACTCGATCCTTTGAGGATCGATCTGCTCAACAAGTTGTAACACATCAAGATCTTGTTGCTTTTAGACAATTCATTGTAAATTATTATTATTATTTTTTAAATTTGCATTATAAAAATGGTGTTTTTTTAAGCTTGACCTGAGGGAACTTTGTGTGCAGAGAAAGCTCCAGACAACCCAGCGCTCTAAATCACCAGAGAAGGTAGAAGGGGCATTTAAAACCATTGGGAGGTACAGTGTACTAAGTCTATAGTCGCGCCAAGGGTGCGCAGATCAAGATAATAAGAATATTTGATTAAATCTCACTGTCTTTAGAACACAGACATAGTTTAAAACAGGTGTGGCTACATCTTCTATAAGGCTATGTGCTGTCAGTTTTTCTGTCCTCTCAGACTAACTCCTATGTCTTTGATTTACGTTTTTATTGCAGCTTTTATTACAGAATTCTTGTGCTCCATGGATCCAATAGCATTGAGGAATCTTGTTTGTTTATACTGTAACAGAGGTTTAGTCAGGAGTGTAGCTGTAGCCTTTGAAGATATAGGAAGACAACAGTATTGTAAAAAACATTTTGGAAGTTCAGGGGCTTTTTGAGTATTTTTATATAGATTGTAAGCTTGCGAGCAGCAGGGCCCTCATTCCTCCTGGTATCTGTTTTGAACTGTGATTTCTGTTATGCTGTAATGTCTATTGTCTGTACAAGTCCCCTCTATAAGTTGTAAAGCGCTGCGGAATATGTTGGCGCTATATAAATAAAATTATTATTATTATTATTATTATTATTATTAGGACCTTAAATGGACAGCACTAGGACCAATGTTATTCAGTTTGGCAGCTCAGATAACAATTTTTTCACAAATACCGTATATCCTCATTTATGCATGCACTTGCCTACTCAAGTCTGTGGTTGCAAAAAATATAAGATCCTATACGGATCAACCATATAGCATCCGACTTTTATGGATACATTGCAATTCCTATCATGGGAAACTGTATTTGGTCTTGTATCTTTAATTAACGGCTAACATTTAAACACGAATGCAATACATGTGTCATAAAGATGGAATATGGATCACAATGGATATGCACTGAAGCAGGGCTTCTCTTCCTTTTTTAAAAACAATAGGGGGCGGATGTGCAGTACCCAGCCGCGGCCACTATAAGCAGATGGAGCAGCTCCGAAACTGAGCAGTTCTTGCAGCCGCCAGCACAGAGAACAGCTGATCGGTGGGGGTGCGGTGTGTCGCACCTCCACCGATCAGACATTGATAACCTACCCTAAGGAGAGGTCATCAATGTTAAAGTAGTGAACAACATATTTAATTATATTACTTGCTCTAAAAATCAATTTATTTGTTCTTGGTTTTTGCTTCCAACTGAGATATGATCTTTTAAACCAAAATGAAAGTTTGGCTGCAATAAGCATGTAAATTATGATGCCTTACATCAATCCCGTGGCAGAAGAACAAAGATGGCTTTGTGCCATCAGGAAAGCATGCAATATAATTTATTCCTTCAATCTGCCGAATGACTCTACCACTTAGACGCTCCATAACCTATCTATACTCACAGTAAAAAAATGTGATGAGTGTTGTGTATGAACAGTGTAAAATATTACACATTGGCTAAGTAATTTGCAGCAGATGATTCTTTTGGCTTTTTCCAGGTTAGATGATGTTTTCCACAGCTTGATTCTTTTTAGATCATGTAAGTCCCAACAGTGTGGTCCTTTCCACAGAATTTTTTGACAATCAGTAACCTGACATTGCTAAAATATTTTGTGATACATAAGTCTCGGTATCATGATTATCCTCAAACAGCCATAATATTTTGACAACTCATGTCTTTCTCAATTCCTTAAGCAACGTGGAGGTAGTGAGCAGGGTCATGCTGAATGACGTTATTACAGATGAGGGATCCTTATAGGTATGAGAAGCACCAAGCTGTCAAAGAGTTAAAACCAGCCACTAATGCTGGCACTAGTGATTGTCAAGTGATTTCCAGTGCCTGGACAGGTCTTGATGGAATAAATGTTGGCTGCTGACTCTTCCAATTTTACAACACTCTTTTGTGTCACTGAAACAGTCTTGTCCGAGATTGAGATATTTGCAAACTGTCATCTCTGATAAATATCCACCTTGAGTGACACCGCAGGCCCCCGCTCTCCCATTCTAAAACGTACCTAGCTGGCACTGAGCCGGCAGAATTTCATTGCTCATGAAAGGTGATTAGCAAACAGATGATTTCCTCCTTCTCTCATTTGGCTTCCTCCCCTTTCCTCAGCCCCTATGATATGGCTAAGTGACAGGTTCAAAAGGCAACAGGCAGACAGGAGAGGCAGAGATCTGCCAGAAGCGTGAGTGATGAGACTGTGGAAGCATTTCATTCATCCTGCCGCTGCTGCTGGGTCAGGGACTGGAGGAATGTTTAGTACTGTCACAACAGTAGCAGAGAGCATCTATAACACAACAATTATTGTGGCTCTGAAGGAAGGACTGATAAAAAGTCTTTAGGGTCTATTCATCAAAGCTACATTTGGCCAATTTGCAGATTTTCGTCAAACCCTTTGTGAATTGTATCCTTATTCGCTGTTCATCAAGTCCCTATACACACAGAAACTAGATAGAAAATGTATTAACTTACCTAAGGTTTACTAGGATGACGACATGATTTTCTGGTACTTGCCACTGCATAATTTAACTGTACTCTTTGTAATGAGTGGCTATGTTAGACAGTGTTCACAGTACATACTTCCCCATGTTCAGAACTCAAGGAATACCTTCTGAAGAGTCAAAAAAACATATTCAAAAGTTTCCTCAACGTAGCAATTTACATGAATGAACCGAAAGAAGGGGAAATTACTGTATGAGCTCCGCCATACAAAAACCACTAAAACCCAAAAGGAGAATGGACAACAGAGCTGATAAAATGTAAAAAAAAAAATATTTTATTGAAATACTCTAAAATAATTAATAGTTACAAGACAACAATAATAACTAGATAGTAATGACGCAAAAAGAAAGAGAGGGACAGCGACCTAGTACCACATGCAGGAAACAAGGAGGTAGCAGGATTGCAAATTGCTAAATACACCTTATAAATCTCATATATAAATAAATAGATAACTTGTCTCAAGACAATACTAATCAAGGGTGTATGAGTACATGATAGAAAATACATATAATTAGATGGTAAAGTATAGCCTTCCGGATCCTTTAATATCCACTGATGCAAATAAAGTAAGTATAAAAAGTGCCAATAGTGCAATGGATGGGATAAATGCCATATTAAAGTGCCAATAGTGCACTAAATAAACCTAAGTAGGTACCGCATTAGCAACTGTAATAAACATATGCGCTGCACTCAATCCAAGTATAGTAAGGTATGATTACCAAATATATATATAGAGAAAATCCCACTGCTGTGGTAATCCTATTTAAAATATATATGCGCTGCCAAATGGCAGAATGCAGGGTATATAATAAAGAGATTATGATGGTGATATAACATACAAAGTTGTAAACTTGGAGGAGACCACAGCAGTCAATATTTAGACCCACTATACGAGGAAGGAGACCCAATGGTAGAAGGGAACCATTATGGTAAGCTAGACCAACCTGCTCCTGGATGTGGGATGAAAGACCCCAACGCGCGTTTCGCACATTTGGCTTCTTTTGGCACATTTTGGCATATACACATAACACCGTGTGAATGCTGTGAGGTCGTAAAGATTATATGTGAACAAATGCACTAAATACACCTACAAAAACCATATATACGTAAGCAAAATGTGTCTGAACATATATAGGTGTATACATGATTTACATGAATGTGGCAACCACAGTCTAAAACATGAAACTGGGCTCCATATTAGCTCCTTTCTGGTGCTGTCCGTCCTTTTTTGCAAAACGCAATGGTGTGGTGGTCATGTAATACAGACAGGCACCAAAAGAAAGGAGGTGACATGGAGAATTTATTCATTTCAATTAGGTAAATAGATTTTGGAAAGACATCTGAATATGCTGGCTAATTAGGCAGAACCATTTGAATGGAGCACTGAGCGGGGAGGAAAACACTGTGTGAACAATGCCTTAAACCAATTGTATAGGATTTTAAAAGCATGCCTGCAGTTTTTCACAACGTGTATATGAGGTAGTGCTGCTGAGCCCCACATTATGTGGACATATCTGGGGCTGTTTTTTGAAGTCAGCAGCCATGTTTTTCTTAACTTGCATTGATGCTTTAACAGCAGAGTCAGATAGCTGTATAAATCAGAGTAAGATCGGAACGCATTGCAAGGACTGGCCGGCAGCTCTCGCGACCTGAGCCACTGGGTTCCGATCTCATTCTGATTTATACAGCCATCTGACTAAGCTCTTATTGTCTTGCATCATCAGATACCGCTACAGGAGGTGGACAGCCTTCCATTGCCTTTGGGTGCACTGTCTGCAACATTGCGTGATGTCTTTAAAAAGTTACAATGTGAATATGGGCTACAAAGGCTTTCCTGTAGTTTAATGTGTCACATTTGGAACCTTAGAATTATAAAAGGTAATGTTACCATGAATAAGTTTTGTTTCACAACATCTCTAAAAGTTTATATTTTCTTTAAAAATAATTCAGAAGACAATGAAGATAATAGCATCTGAGGAGCAGTCTATAAATCACTACATCAGTAATCTGAGATATTGCAATTTCCTTGGTAATATTAGACCATATGGAAATTGTTTACTGTATTTGGCTCTTTTGTTTTCTGTACCAACCCCCAATGTAATAAATGTGTTGCTTGATGTCACAGAAATATACTTTTTGCCATCTCCTTAAGGACTATAAGAAAGGGAACTGCAAAAATGGGCCCCAAAAGATAAATCTTTACTCACTCCTTAGTTGCATTGAATGCTATATACAGTTAACTACATGACCCCCTATCCATGCTCCTGGTTGGTAGTCTCTTACAAAATGAAAAGACGTGCAGCTTGCCCAACTAACCTGGAATTCCGAAGGGTAAGAAAATTTGCACAGACCCTGTCCACGACCAGTGACTACTCATCTGGACTATGGACCAGGGTCATGCAAAGTGATCTGCTCATTTCTATTGTCAACCTTTTTTTAACCTGATCCATCCCAGTTTGGCAATGTGTGAAAATGGCACTACTTACTCACTATGCTTGGGATCAAAGTATTAGTGTGGCTGTATGTAAGTGAAATAATGATGGGATAAATGCAGGAATAAAATTCAGAAAGAGGCGTACCTTATCAGTGACATTCACCTCCGTGTTCTTCACCGGAAAGAGTATACCATATTCATTAGGGTATGTTTGCAGAGTATTTTAACCTGATTTTATCACAGAAAAATTACATTTTCTGTAGAAAGAAAATGCACGAAAAATGCATAATGCCCCCTTAACATGTCCGTGTTTCCTGCACGTGCGGTGTTATTTTTCACACGTAATGGAGACATGTACATACGGACACCCAATATAATCTATTGGGCTGTATACATGTCCTTGTGACCCACACGTAGACATGTAAATTTTTCTTGGCAGAAAGAATGACATTACATATCGCCCACGTGCACACAGATGACATAAGTGTGACATCCATGTGACATCGGTGTGACATGTACTGGATGAGAATGCAGAATAGAAATGAAAGATTTTTTGATAGATAAATAGATAGATAGATAGACATGAGATAGATAGATAGATAGATAGATAGATAGATATGGGGTGAATAGATATCTGTGAGATATGTAATTAATGCCTTGCTTGTGTGCATATATTAACCCAATAAATAAGTGAATGAAAAAAATGATGACCCCTTTTTAATAACCAGCAAAGGTAAAGCAGACAGCTATGGGCTTATACTATCAGGCTGTGAAGGTCCCTGGTTATTGGTCCCTACCCAGCTAAAAAATACAAGCCCGCACCCACCCCAGAAGTGGAGCATCACATTAGATGCACTTCAACTTTGCTCTTCCAGATTTCCCTGGCACGGTGGCAATCAGGGTAAAGGGGCTTGGGGTTGATGTCACCTAAGAATTGTCAAAAAAAACTGCAGGCATCAAAGACTGGGGTTAATGGAGAGGTGTCAATTAGACACCCCCGTTACTAACCCAGTAATAAAAAGCCACACACACACATACTTTATTAAAATAAACATTCCCCCACACTTTCTATAGTTCACCAATTTGTAAAAAAATAAATCCCTCCCAGGTCCAATATTGTCCAGGGAATCCAACATAGTCCACATATAGAAGCCTGAAAAACATAAAAAGAGAAGAAGAAAAACAAGACACTGTCCCTTGTTCACCAATTTATGATAAAAAGAGTTACCACACAGGTCTGATGTATTCCAGCATTTCCCATGATGTTACCCCAATCTGGCTCACACTGTGCTCAGCAAATCCCAGCGACTGTGAGTAGCAGTAACATTACTGCTGTTCACAATTGCTGAGTCTCGCTGAGTGCAGAGTGAGCCGGTGACTCTGTTAAGTCGTGACATCAGTACCCAGCTACTGTGAAGAGTAGTGATATCAGTAACTTTACTGCTATTCACAGTCGCAGCTGACTGACAGCCGGGCCCAATTCAGAGCCAGTATCAGTCAGAAATTGGGACATACCGTATATACTCGAGTATAAGCCGAGATTTTCAGCCCAAATTTTTGGGCTGAAAGTGCCCCTCTCGGCTTATACTCGAGTCACGGTTGGCGGTGGGGTCGGCGGGTGAGGGGGAGAGGGCGCTGAGGCATACTCACCTAGTCCCGGCGCTCCTGGCGCTCCCCCTGCCCGTCCCACGGTCTTCGGTGCCGCAGCTCTTCCCCTGTTCAGCGGTCACGTGGGACCGCTCATTAGAGAAATGAATAGGCGGCTCCACCTCCCATAGGGGCGGAGCCGCCTATTCATTTCTCTAATCAGCGGTGCCGGTGACCGCTGATAGAGGAAGAGGCTGCGGCACCGAAGACCAGCTGTCTGGGGGAAGGAGCGGGACGCCGGGAGCAGGTATGTCATATTCACCTGTCCGCGTTCCACACGCCGGGCGCCGCTCTGTCTTCGCGTCCTCTTGCTCTGACTGTGCAGGTCAGAGGGCGCGATGACGCATATAGTGTGCGCGCCGCCCTCTGCCTGATCAGTCAGTGTGGAGAGACGCCGGGACGGGACGCTGAGGAGCTGCAAGCAAGAGAGGTGAGTATGTGTTTTATTATTTTTATTGCAGCAGCAGCACAGCTTTCTATGGCACATCCTATGGGGCAACAATGAACGGTGCAGAGCACTATATGGCACAGCTATCAGGCAATAAGGAGCGGTGCAGAGCACTATATGGCACAGCTATGGGGCAACAATGAATGGTGCAGAGCACTATATGGCACAGCTATGGGGCAATAAGGAACGGTGCAGAGCACTATATGGCACAGCTATGGGGCAATAAGGAGCGGTGCAGAGCACTATATGGCACAGCTATGGGGCAATAAGGAACGGTGCAGAGCACTATATGGCACAGCTATGGGGCAACAATGAACGGTGCAGAGCACTATATGGCACAGCTATGGGGCAATAAGGAACGGTGCAGAGCACTATATGGCACAGCTATGGGGCAATAAGGAGCGGTGCAGAGCACTATATGGCACAGCTATGGGGCAATAAGGAACGGTGCAGAGCACTATATGGCACAGCTATGGGGCAACAATGAACGGTGCAGAGCACTATATGGCACAGCTATGGGGCAATAAGGAACGGTGCAGAGCACTATATGGCACAGCTATGGGGCAATAAGGAGCGGTGCACAGCACTATATGGCACAGCTATGGGGCAATAATGAACGGTGCAGAGCACTATATGGCACAGCTATGGGGCAATAAGGAGCGGTGCAGAGCACTATATGGCACAGCTATGGGGCAATAAGGAGCGGTGCAGAGCACTATATGGCACAGCTATGGGGCAACAATGAACGGTGCAGAGCACTATATGGCACAGCTATGGGGCAATAAGGAACGGTGCAGAGCACTATATGGCACAGCTATGGGGCAATAAGGAGCGGTGCAGATCACTATATGGCACAGCTATGGGGCAATAAGGAATGGTGCAGAGCACTATATGGCACAGCTATGGGGCAACAATGAACGGTGCAGAGCACTATATGGCACAGCTATGGGGCAATAAGGAACGGTGCAGAGCACTATATGGCACAGCTATGGGGCAATAAGGAGTGGTGCACAGCACTATATGGCACAGCTATGGGGCAATAATGAACGGTGCAGAGCACTATATGGCACAGCTATGGGGCAATAAGGAGCGGTGCAGAGCACTATATGGCACAGCTATGGGGCAATAAGGAGCGGTGCAGAGCACTATATGGCACAGCTATGGGGCAACAATGAACGGTGCAGAGCACTATATGGCACAGCTATGGGGCAATAAGGAGCGGTGCAGAGCACTATTTGGCACAGCTATGGGGCAATAAGGAATGGTGCAGAGCACTATATGGCACAGCTATGGGGCAACAATGAACGGTGCAGAGCACTATATGGCACAGCTATGGGGCAATAAGGAACGGTGCAGAGCACTATATGGCACAGCTATGGGGCAATAAGGAGCGGTGCAGAGCACTATATGGCACAGCTATGGGGCAATAATGAACGGTGCAGAGCACTATATGGCACAGCTATGGGGCAGTAATGAACGGTGCAGAGCACTATATGGCACAGCTATGGGGCAATTCTGAACGGTGCAGAGCACTATATGGCACAGCTATGGGGCAATAATGAACGGTGCAGAGCACTATATGGCACAGCTATGGGGCAATAATGAACGGTGCAGAGCACTATATGGCACAGCTATGGGGCAACAATGAACGGTGCAGAGCACTATATGGCACAGCTATGGGGCAATAAGGAACGGTGCAGAGCACTATATGGCACAGCTATGGGGCAATAAGGAGCGGTGCACAGCACTATATGGCACAGCTATGGGGCAATAATGAACGGTGCAGAGCACTATATGGCACAGCTATGGGGCAATAAGGAGCGGTGCAGAGCACTATATGGCACAGCTATGGGGCAATAAGGAGCGGTGCAGAGCACTATATGGCACAGCTATGGGGCAACAATGAACGGTGCAGAGCACTATATGGCACAGCTATGGGGCAATAAGGAACGGTGCAGAGCACTATATGGCACAGCTATGGGGCAATAAGGAGCGGTGCAGATCACTATATGGCACAGCTATGGGGCAATAAGGAATGGTGCAGAGCACTATATGGCACAGCTATGGGGCAACAATGAACGGTGCAGAGCACTATATGGCACAGCTATGGGGCAATAAGGAACGGTGCAGAGCACTATATGGCACAGCTATGGGGCAATAAGGAGTGGTGCACAGCACTATATGGCACAGCTATGGGGCAATAATGAACGGTGCAGAGCACTATATGGCACAGCTATGGGGCAATAAGGAGCGGTGCAGAGCACTATATGGCACAGCTATGGGGCAATAAGGAGCGGTGCAGAGCACTATATGGCACAGCTATGGGGCAACAATGAACGGTGCAGAGCACTATATGGCACAGCTATGGGGCAATAAGGAGCGGTGCAGAGCACTATTTGGCACAGCTATGGGGCAATAAGGAACGGTGCAGAGCACTATATGGCACAGCTATGGGGCAACAATGAACGGTGCAGAGCACTATATGGCACAGCTATGGGGCAATAAGGAACGGTGCAGAGCACTATATGGCACAGCTATGGGGCAATAAGGAGCGGTGCAGAGCACTATATGGCACAGCTATGGGGCAATAATGAACGGTGCAGAGCACTATATGGCACAGCTATGGGGCAGTAATGAATGGTGCAGAGCACTATATGGCACAGCTATGGGGCAATTCTGAACGGTGCAGAGCACTATATGGCACAGCTATGGGGCAATAATGAACGGTGCAGAGCACTATATGGCACAGCTATGGGGCAATAATGAACGGTGCAGAGCACTATATGGCACAGCTATGGGGCAATTCTGAACGGTGCAGAGCACTATATGGCACAGCTATGGGGCAATAATGAATGGTGCAGAGCACTATATGGCACAGCTATGGGGCAGTAATGAACGGTGCAGAGCACTATATGGCACAGCTATGGGGCAATAATGAACGGTGCAGAGCACTATATGGCACAGCTATGGGGCAATTATGAGCAGTGGAGAGCGCTATGGGGCAATTATGAATGGTGCACAGCTTTCTATGGCACAGCTTTTTATGGCACATCTATGGGGCAATTATGAACGGTGCCGAGCACTATATGGCACAGCTATGGGGCAATAATGAATGGTGCAGAGCACTATATGGCACAGCTATGGGGCCATAATGAACGGTATGGAGCATCTATTTTTATTTTTGAAATTCACCGGTAGCTGCTGCATTTTCCACCCTAGGCTTATACTCGAGTCAATAAGTTTTCCCAGTTTTTTGTGGCAAAATTAGGGGGGTCGGCTTATACTCGGGTCGGCTTATACTCGAGTATATACGGTAGTTAAAACTGCTGCTCTGTATACTCACAGTGGTGATTGAACCCACACCTGCTCCCAGGGTCGGACTGGCCCACCGGGACACCTGTGAAATTCCTGGTGGGCCCCGCCCCAGAGAGGAGGAGGAGGAAGGAAACAAAAAAAAGGACACGGGCCCTTTAAATCTTCGGGCGGTGCCGACCGCTGCCACAACCAGGGCCCCCCCGGTGCCAGCGCTGGCATCGGGCCCCCCTTCTAATACTCACCTCTCCTTGCTCCGGCGGCAGCTGCAGACGTCTTCAGCACCCCCTGACTCTGTGACGTCTCACGGCAGAGGGTGCGATGACGTCATCACTGCACACTCAACCTCTCTGTCCTGAGCGTTGCAGAGCCGGTGAGACGCTGAAGACACTGCAGCTGCCGCCGGAACGAGGAGAGGTGAGGATTTAACTTTTTTCTTAATGTTTTTTTTCTATGGGGCCCATAATAATGTATGGAGGAGCCGGGTGGGCCATAATGCTGTGTGGAGGAGTGGGGTCCCATAATACTGAATGGAGGACCTGGGGGGCATAATACTGTGTTGAGGAGCTGGGGGGGCATAATACTGCGTGGAGGAGCTGGGGGGCGTAATACTGTGTGGAGAAGCTCGGGAGCATAGTACTGTGTGGAGGAGCGGGGGGCCCATAATACTGTGTGGAGGAGCTGGAGGGGCGTAACACTGTGTGGAGGAGCTGGGGGGCATAATACTGTGTGGAAGAGCTGGGGGGCATAATAATGTGTGGAGGACCTGGGGGGCATAATTGTTGTGAACTCTGTTTTCGGGCTCCCTCTTGTGGTCACAGGTGGTATTGTGTGAGTTTTGTTTTTGGGCTCCCCCTGGTGGCTTTGTTTGTTATCTTGCGGATCTGTGGCTGGATCAGCTGCCTCGTTATGCACTAGGGAGTTTCCTATTTAGCTCTGCTTCACCTCCACTTGTTGCCGGCTGTCGATGTATTCAGTGCTATTCTGATCTCCCCTGATTATCTTCGTTTTCAGTCTTTTCTGGAGAAGCTAAGTTTCTGTTTGATTATTTTTTGCTCATCAGTCTGCAATATGATTTCAGTGTATGATGAGTTTAGTCCAGCTTGCTAATATGTGAGTTCTTGCTGCTGGTAAGCTCTGCGTTTGTGCTTTCCCCTTAACTCACCGTTAGTATTTGTGGGGGGGCTTTTCTATATCTTTGGGGTCATTTCTCTGAGGCAAATAAGGACTTTACTTTCCCTCTAGGAATAGGTAGTTTCTCAGGCCGTGAAGAGACGTCTAGGATTTCCAGGTAACGTTCCACGGCTGCCTATAGTTGTTTGCGGATAGGATCAGGTTGCGGTCAATCCAGATACCACTTCCCCAAAGCTGGTCGTCGGTTTAGTTACTTAGCTAGTCAAACTTGCGATCATTGCCACTAGGATCATAGCAGTACAGCCGGCCCATAAAGTGTTAATTGCATGACAGAAGCAAGAGAAGAGAAGCCTTGAGGAATTTTTTTTTTTTTTTTGCTGCCGTGTGTCTAGCTGCTGTGTGTCTAGCTTCTCTCCTCCTCTTAATCTTGGTGTGGCTCTGAGTTCAGCTGCTGACATGGATATCCAGAGTTTGGCCTCCAGTGTAGATCATCTTGCTGCAAGGGTACAAAGTATTCAGGATTTTGTTGTTCACAGTCCTATGTCAGAGCCTAGAATACCTATTCCGGAGTTGTTTTCTGGAGATAGATCTAGGTTCCTGAATTTTAAGAACAATTGCAAAATGTTTCTTTCTTTGAAACCTCGTTCCTCTGGTGATTCCGTTCAGCAAGTTAAGATTATTATTTCTTTCTTGCACGGCGACCCTCAAGATTGGGCCTTCGCATTGGCGCCAGGGGATCCTGCATTGCTCAGTGTGGATGCGTTTTTTCTGGCCCTTGGATTGCTCTATGAGGAACCTAATCTTGAGAACCAGGCTGAAAAAGCTTTGTTGGCCCTCTCTCAGGGGCAAGATGAAGCAGAGGTGTATTGCCAGAAATTTCGGAAATGGTCGGTGCTTACTCAATGGAATGAGTGTGCCCTGGCTGCAAATTTCAGAAAGGGTCTTTCTGAAGCCATTAAGAATGTCATGGTGGGGTTCCCTACGCCTGCAGGTCTGAATGATTCAATGACTCTGGCCATTCAGATTGATCGGCATTTGCGGGAGCGCAAACCTGCGCACCATTTGGCGGTGTCTTCTGAACAGACACCTGAGTCTATGCAATGTGATAGAATTCTGACCAGAAGTGAGCGGCAAAATTATAGACGGCAAAATGGGTTGTGCTTTTACTGTGGTGACTCAGCTCATGTTATCTCAGCATGCTCTAAGCGCACAAAAAAGATTGATAAATCTGTCACCATCGGTACTTTACAGCCTAAGTTCATTTTGTCTGTTACCCTGATTTGTTCCCTGTCATCTTACCCGGTTATGGCTTTTGTAGATTCAGGTGCTGCCCTGAGCCTGATGGATTTGTCATTTGCCCGGCGCTGTGGTTTTGTTTTGGAGCCTTTAAAATTCCCTATTCCACTAAGGGGTATTGATGCTACACCATTGGCTATGAATAAACCTCAGTACTGGACGCAAGTGACCATGTGCATGACTCCTGTTCATCAGGAGGTGATTCGCTTTCTTGTTCTGCATAATTTGCATGATGTTGTCGTGTTGGGTCTGCCATGGTTGCAGACTCATAATCCAGTCCTGGATTGGAAAGCAATGTCTGTGTCAAGTTGGGGTTGCCAGGGAATTCATGGCGACGCTCCTGTGGTGTCAATTGCTTCATCCACTCCTTCTGAAGTCCCTGCGTTTTTGTCGGACTACCAGGATGTATTTGATGAGCCCAAACTCAGTTCTCTACCTCCTCATATGGATTGTGATTGTGCTATAAATTTGATTCCTGGTAGTAAGTTTCCTAAGGGACAACTTTTCAATTTGTCAGTGCCGGAGCATACTGCTATGCGGAGTTATATAAAGGAGTCTTTGGAGAAAGGACTTATTCGCCCCTCCTCCTCCCCTCTGGGTGCGGGATTCTTTTTTGTGGCTAAGAAGGATGGTTCCCTGAGACCTTGTATTGATTATCGCCTTCTAAATAAAATCACGGTCAAATTTCAGTATCCTTTGCCATTGTTATCTGATCTGTTTGCTCGCATTAGGGGGTCTAGTTGGTTCACCAAGATAGATCTTCGTGGTGCGTATAACCTTGTGCATATTAAGCAGGGTGATGAATGGAAAACTGCATTTAATACGCCCGAAGGCCATTTCGAGTACTTGGTGATGCCTTTTGGACTTTCTAACGCTCCTTCTGTCTTTCAGTCCTTCATGCACGACATCTTCCGCGAGTATCTAGATAAATTTATGATTGTGTATCTGGATGATATTCTGTTTTTTTCTGATGATTGGGAGTCCCATGTTAAGCAGGTCAGGATGGTGTTTCAGGTCCTGCGTGCCAATGCTTTATTTGTGAAGGGCTCAAAATGTCTTTTTGGAGTCCAGAAGGTTTCTTTTTTGGGTTTCATTTTTTCCCCTTCTACTATTGAGATGGACCCAGTCAAGGTTCAGGCTATTCATGACTGGACTCAGCCTACATCTGTTAAGAGTCTTCAGAAGTTCTTGGGTTTTGCTAATTTTTACCGTCGCTTCATCGCTAATTTTTCTGGTGTTGTTAAGCCTTTGACGGATTTGACCAAGAAGGGTTCTGATGTTACTAATTGGTCTCCTGCGGCTGTGGAGGCCTTTCGAGAGCTGAAGCGCCGGTTTTCCTCGGCTCCGGTCTTATGTCAGCCAGATGTCTCTCTTCCTTTCCAGGTCGAGGTTGATGCTTCTGAGATTGGACCGGGGGCTGTTTTGTCGCAGAGAAGCTCTGATGGCTCTGTGATGAAGCCATGTGCTTTCTTTTCAAGAAAGTTTTTGCCTGCCGAGCGGAATTATGATGTCGGTAATCGGGAGTTGTTGGCTATGAAGTGGGCATTTGAGGAGTGGCGACATTGGCTCGAGGGAGCTAAGCATCGTGTGGTGGTCTTGACTAATCACAAAAATCTGATTTATCTCGAGTCGGCCAAGCGGCTGAATCCTAGACAGGCTCGTTGGTCGTTGTTTTTCTCTCGTTTTGATTTTGTGGTCTCGTACCTGCCTGGTTCGAAGAATGTGAAGGCTGATGCTCTTTCTAGGAGTTTTGTGCCTGACTCTCCTGGAGATTCTGAGCTGGCTGGTATCCTCAGAGAAGGGGTGATTTTGTCTGCCATCTCCCCAGATTTGCGACGAGTGCTGCAGGAGTTTCAGGCGGATAGACCTGACCGTTGTCCACCGGAGAGACTGTTTGTCCCAGATAGATGGACCAACAGAGTTATTTCCGAGGTTCATTCTTCGGTGTTGGCAGGCCATCCTGGAATATTTGGTACCAGAGATTTGGTGGCCAGGTCCTTTTGGTGGCCTTTCTTGCCGCGGGATGTGCGTTCCTTTGTGCAGTCTTGTGGAATTTGTGCTCGGGCTAAGCCTTGCTGTTCTCGTGCCAGTGGTTTGCTGTTACCTTTGCCTGTCCCGAAGAGGCCTTGGACGCACATTTCCATGGATTTTATTTCAGATCTCCCTGTCTCTCAGAGAATGTCTGTCATCTGGGTGGTGTGTGATCGTTTTTCTAAGATGGTCCATTTGGTGCCCTTGCCTAAGTTGCCTTCCTCCTCCGAGTTGGTTCCGCTGTTTTTTCAAAATGTGGTTCGTTTGCACGGGATCCCTGAGAATATTGTTTCCGACAGAGGATCCCAGTTTGTGTCTAGATTTTGGCGGACCTTTTGTGCTAAGATGGGCATTGATTTGTCTTTTTCGTCGGCCTTCCATCCTCAGACGAATGGCCAGACCGAGCGAACTAATCAGACCTTGGAAACCTATTTAGGATGTTTTGTTTCTGCTGATCAGGACGACTGGGTGGCTTTTTTGCCATTGGCCGAATTTGCCCTTAATAATCGGGCTAGTTCTGCTACTTTGGTTTCGCCTTTTTTTTGTAATTCGGGGTTTCATCCTCGTTTTTCCTCGGGTCAGGTGGAGCCTTCTGACTGTCCTGGAGTGGATCTTGTGGTGGATAGGTTGCATCAGATTTGGGATCATGTGGTGCACAATTTGAAGCTGTCACAAGAGAAGGCTCAGCACTTTGCCAACCGCCGTTGCTGTGTGGGTCCCCGACTTCGCGTTGGGGACTTGGTGTGGTTGTCTTTTCACTTTGTTCCTATGAAGGTCTCCTCTCCCAAGTTCAAGCCTCGGTTTATCGGTCCTTATAAGATTTTGGAAGTCCTTAACCCTGTGTCATTTCGTTTGGACCTCCCAGCATCGTTTGCTATTCATATTGTGTTCCATCGGTTGTTGTTGCGGAGGGATGTGGTGCCTGTGGTTCCTTCGGTTGAGCCTCCTGCCCCTGTGCTGGTTGAGGGAGAATTGGAATACGTGGTGGAGAAGATCTTGGATTCTCGTATTTCTAGATGCAGGCTTCAGTATTTGGTTAAGTGGAAGGGCTATGGTCAGGAGGATAATTCCTGGGTTGTCGCCTCTGATGTTCATGCGGCTGATTTGGTTCGTGCCTTCCATGTGGCTCACCCTGATCGCCCTGGGGGGTTTTGATGAGGGTTCGGTGACCCCTCCTCAATGGGGGGGTACTGTTGTGAACTCTGTTTTCGGGCTCCCTCTTGTGGTCACAGATGGTATTGTGTGAGTTTTGTTTTTGGGCTCCCCCTGGTGGCTTTGTTTGTTATGCTTGCGGATCTGTGGCTGGATCAGCTGCCTCGTTATGCACTAGGGAGTTTCCTATTTAGCTCTGCTTCACCTCCACTTGTTGCCGGCTGTCGATGTATTCAGTGCTATTCTGATCTCCCCTGATTATCTTCGTTTTCAGTCTCTTCTGGAGAAGCTAAGTTTCTGTTTGATTATTTTTTGCTCATCAGTCTGCAATATGATTTCAGTGTATAATGAGTTTAGTCCAGCTTGCTAATATGTGAGTTCTTGCTGCTGGTAAGCTCTGGAGTACGGAGTTGCTTCCCCCGCACCGTTAGTTGGTGTGGGGGCTCGAGCAATCTCTGCGTGGATATTTTGCTTAGGGTTTTCTATTGACCGCACAGCTCCCTTCCTATTTTCTGCTATCTAGTGTTAGCGGGCCTCATTTGCTAAATCTATTTCATCTCTACGTTTGTGCTTTCCCCTTAACTCACCGTTAGTATTTGTGGGGGGGCTTTTCTATATCTTTGGGGTCATTTCTCTGAGGCAAGTAAGGACTTTACTTTCCCTCTAGGAATAGGTAGTTTCTCAGGCCGTGAAGAGACGTCTAGGATTTCCAGGTAACGTTCCACGGCTGCCTATAGTTGTTTGCGGATAGGATCAGGTTGCGGTCAATCCAGATACCACTTCCCCAAAGCTGGTCGTCGGTTTAGTTACTTAGCTAGTCAAACTTGCGATCCTTGCCACTAGGATCATAACACATAATACTGTGTGGAGGACCTGGGGGGCGTAATACTGTGTGGAGGAGCGAGGGGCCCATAATACTGTGTGGAGGAGTGGGGGGCCCATAATACTGTATGGAGGAGCGGGGGATCCAATAATACTGTGTGAAGGAGCGGGGGGCCCATAATGCTGTGTGGAGGAGCAGGGGCATAATACTGTATGGCGGAGCGGGGATCCCATGATACTGTGTGGAGGAACGGCGTCCCATAATACTGTGTGGAGGAGCGGGGGGCATAATACTGTATGGCGGAGCGGGGATCCCATGATACTGTGTGGCGGAACGGCATCCCATAATACTGTGTGGAGGAGCGGGGGGCATAATACTGTATGTGGGAGTGGGGATCCCGTGATACTGTGTGGAGGAGTGGGCTCCCATGATACTGTATGGAGGAGTGGGGACATAATACTGTTTGAAGGATCGGGGGGCCCATAATACTGTGTGGAGGAGCCGGGGGCCCATAATACTGTGTGGAGGGGCGGGGGATCCCATAATACTAAGTGGAGGAGTGGGGGGCCCGTATACTGTGTGGAGAAGCGGGGGGGCCATAATACTGTGTGGAGGAGCGGCGTCCCATAATACTGTGTGAAGGAGCGGGGGGCATGATACTGTATGGAGGAGCGGGGGGGATAATACTGTATGGAGGAGCAGGGGGCATAATACTGTATGGAGGAGCAGAGGGGGGCATAATACTGTGTGGAGGAACAAGGTCCCATAATACTGTGTGGAGGAGCGGGGATGCATAATACTGAATAGAGGAGCAGGGTCTCATAATACTGTATGGAGGAGCAGGGTCCCATAATACTGTATGGAGGACCGGGGGGGCATAATACTGTGTGGAGGACCGAGGTCCCATAATACTGTATGGAGGAGTGGGAATGCATAATACTGTATGGAGGAGCAGGGTCCCATAATACTGTGTGGGGGAACGGGGTCCCATAATACTGTATGGTGACATAATTGCTGTATTGAGGTCAGGATGAGGAACATACATTATTGGTTTATGGTGGCAAGTGTGGACATAATTACTGTAGGGGCCAATCAGTGGACATTATTACTGCTGTAATTTACTTTTAAGCTTACTGTCTTCTCCATGGGGAAAACAAAAGGGGTCCTGCTACTGTGCAAGGTGGCACTAAGTCTTTTTTTTCTTCATCTGACAAAGTATAGAAGTCGAGGAAAATAGTGGGGAATGTGCTCTGGAAGCGATTAGCTATAGCTAACTGTGTTATTTTCTGCAGAGATGAGTCTTTGCTGGAAAAAGTAATGGCGGTCTGCACTGGATGAAGAAAAAAGACTTCAACTACAGATGTCACCGGTGAGTCAGTGTGTTGCTTGTACACTTATACTATATACTGTATACTGTGTACAGAGCTCCTTTGTATATTGTCACTGGTGATCACTGTATTATGTATACACTGACACTATATACAGAGCTCTTGTGTATAGTGTCACTGGTGATCACTGTATTACCTGTACACTATACACTATATACAGAGCTCCTGTGTATGTCATTGGTGATCACTGTATTACCTGTACACTGACACTGTATACAGAGCTTCTGTGTATGTCACTGGTGATCATCACTGTATTACCTGTACACTATACACTATATACAGAGCTCCTGTGTATAATGTCATTGGTGATCACTGTATTACCTGTACACTATATACAGAACTCCTGTGTATAATGTCATTGGTGATCACTGTATTACCTGTACATTGACACTATATACAGAGCTCCTGTGTATAATGTCACCAGTGATCACTGTATTACCTGTACACTGACACCTTATACAGATCTCCTGTGTATAATGTCACCTGTGATCACTGTATTACCTGTACACTGACACTATATACAGAGGTACTGTGTATATTGTCACTGGTGATAATAACAGTGTTGTTAGTATTGTGGTTTGTATTCATGATCAATATTGTAGTAGTCGGGCACTATGTATTTGTAGTTTGTGGTCTGGTCACGGAGTGGCAGTATTTCTCCTTGTATGTGGTATCATTTGGTCTCTATATGCTGGTAATATTTATTTTTATTTATTTTTACTAATTTATATAGCGCTGTTAATTTTACAGCGCTTTACAGACATTATTGCCACTGTCCCTGATGAGGCTCACAATCTAGATTCCCTAGCAGTAAGTCTTTGTAAATGTGGAAGGAAACCAGAGTACCTGGGGGAAACCCATACAAACACGGGGAGAACATACAAACTCATGGCAGATGTTGTCCTTGGTGGGATTTGAACCCAGGACTCCAGCACTGCAAAGCTGCAGTGCTAACCTCTGAACCATGCTGCCCTAATATGTCATATTATTCGGTCACTATGTGGTGGTAATATGTGATCTGGTCATGGTGTGGTGGTATTTGTCCCTTGTATGTAGTATTATTTGATCACTATGTGGTCTGGTCATGGTGTGTTGGTATTTCTTCCTGTATGTGGTAATATTGGTCTTGGTATAGTGGATTGTGTTGTGTATGATAGTCATTTGTTCTCTGTGATATTAATTAGGAGAAGATTCTTTATTTCCTTTAGAGTGTTAATGCTTTGTACACAGTGGCGGAGATGCACTTACAGGGGGTTTCCTGCAGGGAAAAAAGTAATCCCCTCTTCACAGGATAAGTGATAACATATTGATTGGTGGGGGGGGGTCTGACTGCTTGGACCCATTCAGCAATATGTGGAACTTTTTATCCCCATTAGACTGGAGTGGCATGTCTGACTAGATCACTGATGCATTCATTCACTCTGTGGCTTCACTTGTTTTTTTCTGGAAGCCCCAAATAGCCGCTGCATTTTAAAATAGGGATAAAAGTGCCCTGTCAGGGATAAAACTTCCCCTTTCTTACGATCGGTGCAGTTTCTAATGGTCGGACCTAAGCGATCACCTATCCTGTGGGGCCCATGGATCGGTGATAACTTGTTTTAACCAAGAACCTCATTAATGTAAACTATTGTAATTAAGGGAAGTAATGGTGTGCACTCAGGTCAAGAGCAAGGAGGTGCTGGTAAAACAGACCATGTGGTCCAAATAGTCATGTACCAAAAAATTACCGCACACTCAGAACCGGTATGATGCAAAAGTATTTCACAATTTTATTGTGTTCACAAACCAGGTTGCCACAAAGGAAAATGTGCAGATAGAAACCCAACGTTTCGACCCTCCCGGGTCTTATTCATGGGGTTACTTGGTGCCCGATTAAACACACATACGAGTGGCAGGCGTGGGGCAGGAGGATAAATCCCTTGGCATATAAACTGTCACTTAACAGGGAGCAAGATGGGGACATATAGATTCTCAACGGAACGTGATTGTCCAATAAGGAGGCCGTCACTTTTGCGGTGGGCCTTTATAATCCTGGATGTCCTGTGTGGGCGGTGCTCCCATGTCCGGTCAAGTGTGGCACGCAAGAAAGGGGATGTCTTGTATAAGCAGCGCTCCCAGATGCCGCAACAGCAGGGCGCGGGAGCGCCGCTTATACAAAACATCCCCTTTCTTGCATGCCACACTTGACAGGACACGGGAGCGCCGCCCACACAGAACATCCAGGATTATACAGGCCCACCGCAAACGTGACGGCCTCCTTATTGGACAATCACATTCCATTGAGAATCTATATGTCCCCATCTTGTTCCCTGTTAAGCAACAGTTTATATGCCAAGGGATTTAACCTCCTGCCCCACGCCTGCCACTCGTATGTGTGTTTAATCGTGCACCAAGTAACCCCATGAATAAGACCCGGGAGGGTCAAAACGTTGGGTTTCTATCTGCACATTTTCCATTGTGGCAACCTGATTTGTGAACACAATAAACTTGTGAAATACTTTTGCATCATACCGGTTCTGAGTGTGCGGTAACTATCGTGATTATACATCCCAGTTATGGGGGTGCACAGTAGCAGCAGCCGCCTGTGTTTTACAGCTGATGCTCCACTATAATGACAGATATTTGCATATAGCTGTAGGGTGGGCCCCTAGAGTCCATTCCCCTGGTGGGCCTCAGACACCCCAGTCCGACCCTGCCTGCACCGCCCCTGTGACTAAAACCAGAACACTGCGGAGGGAATAAAGATAATTTTCTCCCAGCGTTCGATTAAGTGTAGGCTCTGGGTAGGTTGACAATGCTATTAACCTGCAGATTTGTCCTTTATCTGCAGGTCAATAACTTTTTTTTTTCTGGTTACAAGATCCCTTTAATGCAAACACAGCATTAGTAATGTCAAAGTGACCTTCACATATCTGTCTGTGGGTAATTACATGGTAACCTTTCTTAATTGTTATTTTGTCACACACATTATCTGTACAACAATCAAAGTTTTTTACCTTTTTTTCCCTATTCCTATTTTTACATTATGCACTGTGACATCTTGTCACTAAACAGTCACCCAGAAATGGTTGCTGTGCTGCATTCCTTGACTCAACTTTTATACTGGCTGTTTTAGACTTTGCTATTTGATGGTCATTCTATATTATGTGAAAGTTGCAAGGCATTTTTTGGGAAGTCTGCCTTCTTGTGCCCGAGATCATGTGAGCATTCTTAAAGGGAACCTGTCAGCCCCAAAACCAAAGGTGAGCTAAGCCCACCAGCATCAGAGGCTTATCTACAGCATTCTGTAATGCTGTAGATAAGCCCCCGATGTATCCTGAAAGATGAAAAAAAGAGGTTAAATTATACTCACCCAGGGGCGGTCCCGGTACGATGGGCGTAGCGGACCATTCCGAGGCCTCCCATCTTCTTACGATGACGTCCTCTTCTTGTATTCACGCTGCGGCTCCGGCGCAGGCATACTTTGTCTGCCCTGTTGAGGGCAGAACAAAGTCCTGCAGTGAGCAGGCGCCGGGCCTCTCTGACCTTTCCCGGAGCCGCAGCGTGACTTCAAGAAGAGGACATCATCGTAAGAAGATGGGAGGCCCCGGACCGCGACGCCTATCGGACATAGCGGGACCGCCCCTGGGAGAGTATAATCTAACCTCTTTTTATCATCTTTCAGGATACATCGGGGGCTTAGCTACAGCATTCCAGAATGCTGTAGATAAGCCCCTGATGACGGTGGGCTTAGCTCATCTTCGATTTTGAGGGTGACAAGTTCCCTTTAATCTGATTCATTCTTCTGCTATGTATAAAATAACAGTGCGCATTTTAAATGATCCTCGCTAGTCAAATCGCAAATTGTTGGGATTCACTGAGTCTAGGGAATTTCTTATCATTTGATGCACTTTGTCTTTTTTTAACTCATTATTGTGGTCAAATGGATAATTTTGTCTTGTTTTAAGGTCAGTTTCACAAGTCAATATTCATGCAATGTCTGGAGCAGATGCCGGCCCCTTGACCCAAATTCATCAGTCTGAGTCCTCATTCAGACATCAATTTCAGCAAAATTTCATCGTGTTTTACATTAGAGTGTGATCAACGTTTCATCAGTTTTTTCACTGATATGAAAAAAAAGTTTTTCCACTTTCTATCAGTCAGTGAAAATGGACAGCACCTAGATGGCACTTCTCCTGGAAGTCCATTTTGGAGTTCCAGGAGATGTCCGGGAAGAGAGAGATGATTGTTTTCAATAGGATTTGGGTTATGATTCAAGTTTGGGTACAGTTCTGGTACCGAACCAAACTTCCCTGGGTCCGTTCATCACGAATCCTAACCTCACTGATAACCTGCCAAGGCACATAAGAGCGTGTATTTATGCATGTGGTGGTGCTTATACTTTATACTGAATAAATTGAGATGTTTTGAAAATGTTGCCGCTATTTTTTCATCATTTACATATCATTAACATGTCTATTGCTGTCATTTTTGTCATAATTCCATGAAGTTTCTTTCTCAGTGTTGCAATTTCAATGATGAGGAGTGTACAGTTTATTAGTTTGGTCCAGACAGGAGACCCACAACAGTCCGTATTCAGAACATGAATGTCGATGTGTGAAAGTGGCCGCACGAATTACCTTATCATAGAACATTATCAATGTATCGAAACGAAACCATGGTGTCCCAAAGAGTTAACGAACAATTTTAAGCCTGCAATATCAGCATAGTAATGAGCAAGTGATTCATAATTGTAGCACGTAATATATTACTTTCCTGATTAAATCAGGAAAAGAACAGACCTCTAGGTAAGCGTGAATATTATTTTTATTATAATGACTGAAAACCAGTAATGCCAAAGGAATGGCTTATTTGTAGAGTTAGCATAAGCCCACTCTGGCTCGCTGAGAGGTGTTATGGCCTTCTGTG
This sequence comes from Ranitomeya variabilis, assembly GCF_051348905.1. Classification (NCBI taxonomy): domain Eukaryota; kingdom Metazoa; phylum Chordata; class Amphibia; order Anura; family Dendrobatidae; genus Ranitomeya; species Ranitomeya variabilis. The sequence continues at coordinate 139,800,273 of NC_135236.1, forward strand.
TGAAATCCCATTCATTTAATCAGTTTAAAAATGTTACTCTGCCCCCCTGCACAACAAAAGCAGCACCAATTTGTGTTGTCCTTTGAATCCACACAAGGCAGACATTTTGATTGATAGACTTTCCTAGGATGTGGGGCTATGATCGATGTATGTATGCGGAGACCATAATGAATTCTGCAAACAGGTGATGCTTCCAGATTCCAGGGCTTCTTGATAAGAAGGAATTCTAATCATGTAAGTCCTTTAAACACCAGTAAGTATGTAGCGCTGTGTGATATTCATTAATTTCAATGATTGGACTCCAATTCAGTGTAATGGTCTTTCTTTAAAACCGTGCTTTGTATGTAGATAGCATTACTTTTTTTTTTTTTTTAAATTTATTACCAGAAGTTATGTGTCACCGAATGACATCCTCCCTGACAGTGATATTATTATGAAGTGAACTATGGTGCATTTATTATACTACAGTCAATGGGTGATGAATGGTAATAAATCATAATAACTTATGTCTGATATCCTCCAAATACATTTACTGTACATCATATTCACAAAGGTCATTTTCTTTTCCCTCAACTGAGTAAAATAAATACCTATAAATGAAGACATTCTAGTATCTTCTATTTGTAATGTGCTAGGAAATTAATGTGGCAGAGCACATGGACGTGAAATAGTAAAATAGTATCGAAATATGAATAAATTAGCAGTGTTTTTTGCAGTCAGGCATATTTACCTATGGAAAAGCTGGGTGACAACCAATATGAATGGCACAAAACAGCTCACGCGAGTTGTCATTATCGTTTTTTTAAAGTCAAGTATAGCAAATCTGCCCTGTTGCGCAGATTTTTTTCACTTCGGGTTTTGAAAAAATCCTGGTTGGAAAAAAGAAAAAAGTATGTCTTTTCTGATGGAATCTTCTACAACAAGGCATTGCCCAAACAAAAGACTACAAAAAAAGACCAGAAAAAATGATTTAGGCAAAAACTCTTAAGAATGTTTCAAAAACTCTTCAAAGCTACTTAAGGAAATAAAAAACTTCTCCAAAAACTCATCAAAGAAAGAGAATTTCCTCCAAAAACTTGTTGTTTTTGACAGGCTCAAAATAAACATAGAGGTCTGTTCCCAAACAGTGTAAATGCAGTTGATTGATGAGGCTAAAGGAGAAGCATTGTCTATGAGGTGTTAAGAAATATTATGCATTCTGCGGAAAATATCCGAGGTGTAAATTGACCAGCGCTGTGGATTTGAAATCTGCAGCATCATAATTAATTGATTAATAATAAAGCAAGGCAACTTCATAAAATATACTTACACAGCCTAAAGATTTGAAGGAACATTACAAATACTACTCTCAGCATCACAGTCTTTCATCAGAGGTTACTCTGCATTGACAAAGTTGGGAATCTGGAAGAACTCTTCATAGAATGGTACGAGAGGAACAGGGCACAACAAAAACGTGGGTGACTTTTTTACATAACATACATGTTCCTGGATCTCATTTCATCCTTTGCACCAATAGACATGTATCACTTTACAGTGATCCTGTGGCTCATTCTTATTTTAACCCCTTAACGTCCAATGACGGATATATCTGACATTGGACGCCTCGCCCTGTTTGGTGCGGACTCCGGCAATGAGCCTGCATCTTTACAGGGATATGACAACTGATCTAATCAGCTGTCATTTGCCCCTAACATCCGAGGGTGGAATCGCGATCTACCCGTGGCTGTTAACATGCACACACAGGAAGTTAGGCTGCCCAGCTGTCGGCGCTGATAGCAAGTGAGCATTTCTGCTACATATCGAAGAGCTGCATCCCTGCTCTATATAGTACAAGCGATCAGATGATCGCAGCTTCTAGTCTATCATGGGGTATATTGAAGCAAGAAAAAAGCAAAAAAAAATGTTTTTAGAAATATTACAAAAGTAAAAGAAATATAAATGTTCAAATCACCCCCATTCGCCCCATTCAAAATAAAACAATAAGAAAAAATCAAATATACACATATTTGGAATCACTGCTTTCAGAATCACCGGATCTGTCCATATATAAAAATAATTAATTTCATCGGTAAATGGCGTAGCGAGAAAAAATCGAAAAGCCAGAATTACGTTTTTTTTGGTAGCTACAACATTGCAACAAAATGCAATAATGGACGATATCGATATAAAGACTAAAATGGTATCAATATAAACATCAGATCGGCGCACAAAAAATAAGCTCTCACCAGGCCCCAGATCCCGAAAAATGGAGACTCTACAGGTCTCGGAAAATGGCAACTTTTTTTTTAAATAAATTTTGGATTTTTTTTCTCCACTTAAATAAAAAAGAACCTAGACATATTTGGTGTCTGTGAACTCATAATGGCCTGGAGAATCATAATGGCAGGTCAGTTTAGCATTTAGTGAACATGGTAAAAAAAATACAAAAAACAATTGTGGAATCGCACTTTTTTTGCAATTTCACCGCATTTGGAATTGTCTTTCTTGTTTTCTAGCACAAGATATGGTAAAACCAATGGTGCCATTCAAAAGTACAACTCGTCCTGCAAAAAATAATCACTCACATGGCCATATTGATTGAAAAATAAAAAAGTTATGGCCATGGGAAGAAGAGGAGCAAAAAAATGGAAACATAATTTTTCTTCTCGATCCATGCCAAACCGTTACAAGGATTTCCATCTACGATTCAACTCTGCAGAATGTAATGCAGAAATATTTGACTCATCAGTTTTCCAGCATCATCCACACTTTTCCACTTATACATGATGTTATTACCAGCCTGTCAACAGGAAGCTGGCTCTGTGGTCACCAACATCAGCTGCTTTCACCAGCCTGAATCGGGACATCAGTAAAGGAGGCAGGAAGAGTGGTCGGAGCCCCAGTCTCTTGATGATGTTATGTTTGAGACTCCCCAGTGCATCCTGCGAAATGCCAACAGAAGTGAACAAAAACTATAAAACAGGAAGTTGGAGGGATTTCAGTAGGGAATTATCAGTTGATGTAAAGTACAAAGTAGTTAACTTAAAAAATGAAATTCTGATATAATGACTAGTAGGTTACAACACTGTTAACTATGTAACTGCACTGCAAGGCAACAGCTGTAACCATTTAACTACTATTTGGAACAGGTTGGGAAAAGATGGGTGTCAGTCATTGAGGGAACTGTTATGGCAGCCATATGGGGTATTATTAAACGTTAAAATGCTGTACCATGCACTTATCCCTGGTGCTGTGATTAATAGGTTGGAGGTGCTGTGTTTTTTTTGCATACATGTCCTCCAATTTAAATAACTCAAATAGATTTTTTCCAGTTTTAATAGATATTGAATAGTTGTTTTTTTTTTAAATCTGCCATCACACTGAGTATGCTCACGTGACTGCACCCACGTCCCTCCAGCTGAACCGTGTCCCATATTTGGGTTTTCTGTTACTGTCTAGCCTCCTATCAGTATAAGTTTGTTTCCTGCTATTGTGATTGCTTCTGTAACTGCTGGATTAATGGCTGTAGATATAATTGTTGATAGTTTTTAGGAGAAAATGGTAATTTCATAGCTAGAAGAGTGTTAATAATGCTAAGTGATGGGATTGTAAAACTGAACTGGCAGAATGTAATCCCCATGGGGACATCATAATAAGAATAATTCACAATGTAACAGTAGAACAGCGTTTTACGCTATCTCAGGTTGTCTGTCCTCATATCATTGGTTTAAGGTTACATGTGGCTTTTTAGGAGACCAACGTAGTAGTGTAATTCAGTAAGTGGTTTTTACAGTATCTCTGTGCATATAAGTTTGGTTGTAGACTTGATCTTTGACTCATTAAATTTATATTAGGGACTTTATACCTTACTCCTTGTAATGTCAAAATTTACTTAGGAGCACCATGTATCCATTGTATAGTTGACAATTTTGATAATATGCCTATTTTTCTCCTTTTATCCACTGCCAGCACTTTATTGAATTATATTATGCACACATTTTCACTTCACAAGTTTATTTTCATTCAGTAATGCTTTTTGAGCTTTTTTAAGCATCTTTGAGAAAAATTTACTTCTGTTATATGTGTTATACTTAGGAAATGTCCTACGCTTAACACAGGAGAACCACAGAGATGATTCTACTGAAGAATTAAAAATACTTTGAAACACTTGGAGAATAAACTGCTCTGATACAGTTTTTTTAGTTCGACTCCTTTATTAGATATAATACCAGCAGCGCAGGTAAGGCTACTTTCACACTAGCGTCGGGCTCGGCCCGTCGCAGTGCGTCGGGCCGAGGTCACCGACGCTAGCGTTGTCTCCGCCGCACAACGGGGGCAGCGGATACATTTTTCCAGCGCATCCGCTGCCCCATTGTGAGGTGCGGGGAAGTGCGGGGAGGTGGGGGCGAAATTCCGGCCGCGCATGCGCGGTCTGAAAAAGCGTACCTTCGGGAGCAAAAAACGTTACATGTAACGTTTTTTGCTCCCGGCGGACCGCCACAACACGGCGCAACCATCTCACGACGGTTGCAACGTGTGGCAATCCGTCGCAATGCATTGTGACGGATTGCATTTAACGCTAGTGCGAAAGTAGCCTTACCCACAACTTCTGAATATTCCCATATATCTTATACTGATCAACCATTAATTACAAAAATAATTCAGTCTATGGTCATCGTATGTCACCAACATGGAATACCATTATTACTACTATGGAACTACTCTGGGAAACTACTATATGAGCACTACATTAGGACATTACTGTGTGCATACTACCATGAGAATGCTCAGTATCAGAAATGCTCTTTACCACAGCAGCAGCCTTTTTATGTTTATTATATTATTATCCATACTACTGTAGCCTCCTATGGAATTACTGTATTAACACTTCATGGAGTATTACTATAGTATTGTATTAGGCACAGACTTAAAAACATAATAGAAAACGGTGTCTTAATCAGGACCCATTCTATTGGCCATATTAGAGAGTTCAAAAAAGGTATGCCAGATTGACTAAGGGTTACATGATCAGCCTTTAATTTGAGTCAGTGCTACATCTCAAATGAGCATTCTCAACTACGACATTAATGGTATTTCCAAAGGTTATGCCACATGGGTCTGATGGATGCAGGTTCCAATTGCATATTGTGGCTGCAATGAATAGAGAGATGGCTATTAGTGATGAGTAGTGTTGAGCATTCCGATACCGCAAGTATCGGGTATCGGCCGATACTTGCGGGTATCGGAATTCCGATACCGAGATCCGATACTTTTGTGGTATCGGGTATCGGTATCGAAACAACATTAATGTAAAAATGTGTAAAAGAGAGAATTAAAATAAAAAATTTTGCTATACTCACCTCTCCGACGCAGCCTGCACCTTACCGAGGGAAGCGGCAGCGTTCTTTGTTTAAAATTTGCGCTTTTCTTTCCTTTACGTGAAGTCCCGGCTTGTGATTGGTTGCGTCGCAGTCACATGGGCGACGCAACCAATCACAGCAAGCCGTGACGTAATTTCAGGTCCTTAAGGATTTTAAAATTACGTCCCGGCTTTGTGATTGGTTGCGTCGCAGTCACATGGGCGACGCAACCAATCACAGCAAGCCGTGACGTAATTTCAGGCCCTTAAGGATTTTAAAATTACGTCCCGGCTTTGTGATTGGTTGCGTCACAGTCACATGGGCGACGCAACCAATCACAAGCCGTGACGTCACGGGAGGCTGGACACGCGCGCATTTTAAAATGCGCGCTTGTCCAGCCTCCCGTGACGTCCCGGCTTGTGATTGGTTGCGTCGCGGTCAACCAATCACAAGCCGGGAGGCTGGACACGCGCGCATTTTAAAAATTTTAAAATGCGCGCGTGTCCAGCCTCCCGGCTTGTGATTGGTTGACCGCGACGCAACCAATCACAAGCCGGGACGTCACGGGAGGCCGTGTTTGGGGGCAGACAGCTGGAAGGACAGGACCCGGTATTATCAGCGGGGTAGAGCTGCCCCCACCGGTATACACAGCGACCGCCGCTACAGCAGAGGGGCCGGTAATAATCCGACGGAGAAAGAACAGAGATTGAGAGGGAAATTCGAAACCAGCAATTTAAAATGCGCACGTGTCCAGCCTCCCGGCTTGTGATTGGTTGACCGCGAGGCAACCAATCACAAGCCGGGACGTCACGGGAGGCTGGACACGCGCTCATTTTAAAATGCGCGCGTGTCCAGCCTCCCGGCTTGTGATTGGTTGACCGCGAGGCAACCAATCACAAGCCGGGACGTCACGGGAGGCTGGACACGCGCTCATTTTAAAATGCGCGCGTGTCCAGCCTCCCGTGACGTCACGGCTTGTGATTGGTTGCGTCGCCCATGTGACTGCGACGCAACCAATCACAAAGCCGGGACGTAATTTTAAAATCCTTAAGGACCTGAAATTACGTCACGGCTTGCTGTGATTGGTTGTGTCGCCCATGTGACTGCGATGCAACCAATCACAAAGCCGGAGCGTAATTTTAAAATACTGAATGACCTGAAATTACGTCACGGCTTGCTGTGATTGGTTGCGTCGCAGCCACATGGGCGGCACGCGACCAATCACAAGCCGGGACTTCACGTAAGGAAAGAAAAGCGCGAATTTTAAGCAAACAACGCTGCCGGTTCCCTCGCTGAGGTTCAGGCTGCGTCGGAGAGGTGAGTATAGCAATATTTTTTATTTTAATTCTTTCTTTTACACATTAATATGGTTCCCAGGGCCTGAAGGAGAGTTTCCTCTCCTTCAGACCCTGAGAACCATCAGGAATACCGTCCGATACTTGAGTCCCATTGACTTGTATTGGTATCGGGTATCGGTATCGGATTGGATCCGATACTTTGCCGGTATCGGCCGATACTTTCCGATACCGATACTTTCAAGTATCGGACGGTATCGCTCAACACTAGTGATGAGCAAGCGTGCTCTAATAACATGTTTTCTGAGTACGCTTGGGTGTTATCCGAGCATCTTAGCATGCTCATATATTACGTTCGAGTCTCTGCAGCTGCATAATTTGCGGCTGTAAGACAGCCTGAACACATGTGGGAATTGCGCAACTAATAAGCAATCCCTGCAGGTGTTCAGGCTGTCTAACAGCCACAAACCATGCAGCCTCAGAGACTCGATCATAATTTACACTACCATTCTAAAGTTTAGGGTCACTTAGAAATGTTCTTATTTTTGAAAGAAAAGCACAGTTTTTTCCAATGAAGCTAACATTAATTGATTCAGAAATACACACTATACATTGTTAATGTGGTAAATGACTATTCTAGCTGCAAATGTCTGGTTTGTAATGCAATATCTTCATAGGTGTAAAGATGCCCATTTCCAACAACCATCACTCCAGTGTTCTTATGGTACTTTGTGTTTGCTAACTGTGTAAGAAGGCTAATGGATGGTTAGAATACCCTTGAAAATCCTTGTGCAAGTATGTTAGCACAGCTGAAAACAGTTTGGCTGATTAGAGAACCTATAAAACTGACCTTCCTTTGTGCTAGTTGAGAATCTGGCGCATTATATTTGTTAGTTCCATTAAACTCTCAAAATGGATAGAAAAAAAGAACTTTCATTTGAAACTTGACAGTCTATTCTTGTTCTTAGAAAAGAAGGCTATTCCATGCGAGGAATTGCCAAGAAACTGAAGATTTCCTACAACGGTGTGTACTACTCCCTTCAGAGGAGAGCACAAACAGGCTCTAACCAGAGTAGAAAGAGAAGTGGGAGGCATCACTGCACAACTGAGCAACAAGACAAGTACATTAGAGTCTGTAGTCCTCAACTGGCAGCTTCATTAAATAGTACACACAAAAATTAAAAAGTACACGCAAAACATCAGTGTCAACATCTACAGTGAAGTGAGTGGCAAAGAAAATATTAGCCATATCTGAGACTGGCTAATAAAAGGAAAAAAATAATATGGGCAAAAGAACACAGACTTTGGACAGAGGAAGATTGTAAAAAAGTGTTATGGACAGACGAATCCAAGTTTGAGGTGTCTGGATCACACAGAAGAACATTTGTGAGACGCAGAACAACTGAAAAGATGCTGTAAGAGTGCCTAATGCCACCTGTCAAGCATGGTGGAGGTAATGTGATGTTCTGGGGTTGCTTTAGTGCTGGTAAAGTTGGAGATTTGTAGAAGGTAAAAGGGATTTTGAATAAGGAAGACTATCACTCCTTTTGCAAAGCCACGCCATACCCTGTGGACAGCACTTGATTTCATCCTGCAACAGGACAATGACCCAAAGCACACCTCCAAATTATGCAAGAACTATTTAGGGAAGAAGCAGGCAGCTGGTATTCTATCTGTAATGGAGTGGCCAGCGCAGTCACCAGATCTCAACCCCATTGAGCTGTTGTGGGAGCAGCTTGACCGTATGGTAAGCAAAAAGTGCTCATCAAGCCAAACCAACTTGTGGGAGAGGCTTCTGGAAGCATGGGGTAACATTTTTCCCAGATTATCTCAGCAAATTAACTGCTAGAATGCCAAAGGTCTGCAATGCTGTAATTGATGCAAAGGGAGCATTCTTTGATGAAAGCAAAGTTTGAAGGAGAAAATCATTATTTCAAATAAAAAATTTTTTTTGAACCTTGTCAATGTCTGGACAAGATTTTCAATTCATTTGGCAACAAATTTGATTAATAAAAGTATGAGTTTTCATGGAAAACACAAAATTGTCTGGGTGACCCTAAACAGTAGTGTATAAGCACACCCAGATGCTCGGATAACACCCGTGCATGCTTGGATAAGACTTAATCCGAGCACTTTCGCTCATAACTAATGGCCATGCATTCTTGATTTTCTTGATTCTTTTCTATGAGATATCAAAAATAAATTAGCAATCAAATAGTAAATGCCAGTTCTATCAGATACGAATAATATCTTTATTCTTTAAGTATTATAACAGGACCCATTTCAATAAGCTGATCACCTGGCTCACTTCTGAAAAAGTGATGGAATTTTGAAGCAACTATTTATGGTGGCCAGAGTAAAAAAACAGTCATTTTTTTCCTCGGAGTCTCCATGGTTTCATGCAAATTCAAACACTCGGCTCTCTCCATTATACATTTTCTCTCTCCTTGGTTCTCATGTTAAATTTTACTTGGAAGTCAACACAATGCCTGATCTATAACAGCCTATGAGGGAAGAGCTAGCCAAACTTAGCAAGAGCATGTTTATTCTAATGGCCTGATTCAGTAAGATGTTTGCACCAAAATTCTGGTGTAAAACACTTTAATTCATAACATTTTAGTGCAATTAAGAAGTTGCATGAAAATATTGTGACATTTAACTCATGTAGCATGGGCGTGACATGGCTGAGTCTAACAGTCCAAATTCATGAAAAAGGTTTGTCACTTTAGTGGCATAAATTATTCCAGAAATATACATCAGTCCCTGACAGGCTCCAGACTGGAGCAAATTTCTCATGGCAGCGCACGCTAGTTATGAAATACACCGTGTCTTATTCAATATGTGACGTGTGCATTTTAATGAATCAGGTACGTTGTTCTACAGTGAGCCAAAGTACCAGCATACTCAAAAATACCCTATGGAGTGTGGGGTGGGGACTCAAGTAGAGTTGCTCAAAATTTTGCAACTTTTTAAAAAGTTGAAAATTGATGAATCTGGCAAAAATATCTGAAATAGCTGAACTCTTCAACAAAAGAGCAAATGGAATAATGAATTGGATGTAAACAAAAAAAGTTGCAAAACACACAAAAGTAGACAAAACAGTGGCAAAGTCAATGAAAAATTTGGGCCTTAATGTCTTTTGAAAGCCTGAAGCTAAAATACCTGAGCATATGCATAGCAAATAGTTTTTGCATAGAAATGAATGTGCTTAATCTTTTGAGTGTTTTTAAAGAGTTTCTTTGGCAGTGTTTACAGCATAAAAAATTTCAGAAAAAGATGCAATGTGAACATACCCCATAACAGTAGCTGTGTCCCATAAATATATATAATATTAACAGGGACATCTCTGGATAAAGTTTATAAAGAAAAAGTGCAGATCAGAAATGCAAAAATAATCCTAAAAAACACACAAATGCATTGTCACAATTAAACAAAAAAAGGATAATCTTTCCAATTTAGAAACATAGTGATAATCCAGTCAGCTAAATATTTGCATCGGCCTACATAATACAATCTGTATGAGAAATCTTTACATTCATAAACTAGAAATCCCAGGGTCTATCTTTTGTGTCAAGAGTGAGTGGGTCGCTGTGGCTCCACGCCTGTACTATAGTAGAAGGAGTGTAGGGAGACATGACATCCTGGTTAAAGTCCTGGCCTTTTGTGTTTTTCCCATGGCAAGTTCAAAGCCTTCTCTTTCCAAACTTATCTAGAGTGAAGTTGGGGGGAGATAAAATGTGAAATAAGTAATTTCACACATGATTATCAGCTGAGTCCTATCCTGTTTGTCCAGCCAGGAACGTGTTAAGTGAACAGTAACTAGATTCAGAAAGCAGCTAAATGCACCCTAGTTATCAGTGGCAGTAAATGGAAGATAATAGTACCACCAGAGAGTTAAGAATTGGCTTGTCTTTGAGCTGCCAAAGTGTTTCGTCTCTCTTTTATTATATTCACAGCGGTAATCCAATATGTCACAGTGTTAGTAATACAGTGCTGACTTCTGTCATCTGTATGTAATGCTTATCAACTCACTGCCTGCGATTCACCCTCTTGTCAGGGACAATTATTCCTCAAAGTGGGGAGGTTAAAACTGGAGAGAAATTATAGCTGAGAACAACATGTGAATGGCATCTAATCACCCTTCGTGCCTGGGAAGCTGACGTCAGCATAGGGTGGGGGGTGCATCTGCAAAGCGCCCAACCAAGGTGACATGTTTGTAACCTTTTGTTTTCTTATGGAGATGTCACAGCTGGAGTTGGTACACAGAAAATCCTTCTTTTCTATAATTTGAAAAACATCTCTTTAATAATTATGACAATAATGAGAGCGATTCATGTAAGATATCAAAATTCGTCTTCCTGCCTGCCCTACACTTTTACATATATTAAACACGGAAATATCTAAGTATCTAAGATACTCCTGTATCTTTGGCATACAAGATGGCCATTGACAGATGACACATGCATAAATCTGGGGAAAAATCTCTGAACTCTAACACGGCACCTGCCGGACAGATTAACAAGTACACTGCAACTGGAAGACATAATTACTGTGTATGAACATGAGGACAATAATATATCTCCATTTTCTAAGAAATTATAAGGTTCTGCATGCTCATTTACATGACCAAGTGTGACCCAACAAAACTTTGGATCGCACTCTGACCAATGTTATTCTATGGGGAAGTTCACGTCTAATTTTTTTCTTCGGACAGAGTCTGTGCGAGGAAAAAATCACAGAATGCCTGAGTTTGATCTGAAACAAATCAATGAGTGCGTGGAAACCATTGGACTTCTTTTGGATGACATCTGAGTACAATACGATTTCCACAGATGGATACAATAGAGAAAATAAAGACTTTTTTCTCATTCTTCTACATATTTGGGAAAATTGGATCACGCTTTGATCATGCTGTAGTCAAACTCTGATCAGAGTTTGATTGACATAATTGATCCAATTTTCCCAGGTGACAAAAAATATGCTCGTCTGCACCTAGCCTTATTTTAGTAGCCCAAAGAAGAAGCCATTATGAAATAACATGCAATAACAAATAACCAATGAAACACAAATTTACATTTTGATAACCACTTTTTTTTACGGTGACATTTGAGAAAAGTCCTTGAAGGTCAGCTAGTTGAGCAGGTCTAGACTCTCAACTCCTGCCAATGTCCATTGTTTTACATTGATGCCTATGTAGTGCTCTACAGACTCGAGGTCATGATGTTGTGGTGGGATTGTGATCTCTCGAGATGGTGGACAATTATAGGTGGTGAACTCTTTTGCCCATATAATAATTCAGTCTTTAAAACGTAGAATAAATTTGCAACTATTATATGACAGCACAAAGAAATGTAATTGAATTTTTATATTTCATGCTGAAGAAAGTCCTGCTGAGACAAATCAATCCTCTAAACTAATTAGATAAAAGTACAAAGTATCAGTAGTGAACTAAAAACAAAACCGTTATCATTATTTTATGGGTTTAGAATGTGGTTCTATAACATGTCATCCCCGTGCCATTGATTTTCTTCCAGCAAAGAAATAACTATTAGAGCAAATCCTCTGACCCGTGCCATTTTGCAGGTCTGATGCTCATGTGAGTACAATGATAATTCCTTACTCATCTGCAGCATAAGAGGGGTCAAAGAACAACGTTGTAAATATATAATGATTATGTCATTTGGTGAATTAGTAAAAGATCATCCACGATCAATGACTAGTAATAATATACAAGTTTTACAGGAGAATTACTTATTCTAGCTGATCTCTAACATTTCTGTATTAATATTTTACAGAATAAGATCCTCACTACATATTCTTTGTGAAAATATAAGTATTACAATAGATCAATAAGTATATTTTTTTAGCTAAGTTCATTTTAATAAGGTAAAAAATAGTATAGTCTTCTGATAAGGATGAAACTGTGCAGAGTAAGTTGCAGCATTTGGACAGTGTTGAGGTTCAAGACTATGAAAAGGCTAAATAGGCCATATTTCTACTCCACATAGAACAGGAGGCTCCGAGGTAGACATTTTAGAAGTTGTATGAAGTTTTTAATTTTCTGGTTCAGGGGCTATTTAATCTATGACACAGCTAATCGGCATGCTTTAAAGAGGATCTTTCATCATTTTGAACATGTTAAACTGGCCACATCATTGAATAGTGGCTGCATAGCTGAGCAAAACACATTTTTACTTTTTCATTTGGACTCTATGTTGCACAGATATTTGCTTGTAAAGTTTAAATTATAAACCTAGGTTTGGTTAAGTTCCAGTGCGAGTCACCTAAGACTTTTTTTTCCCATGGTAGTGCATACTTCTTTCCCTGTATGAGGGTGAGCAATCATAAGCAGGCAGCAACATTCAAGGAATAAACGGACATTCCCTTATAATATCTTAGAACAGGCTTTGTTCTGTGTGAGACATGTAATAACAGACAGTTTGCTCTTCTCACTCGTCTCACCGCAGAGCTGTGTGTGATTACAAAGTGCTGGGAGAAGAGCAGAAATAAGTGTAATTAAATTCTCCTTTCAGTTTTCAAGTCAAGACAGTCAGAGTGAGGGAAGGGGACGTACAGCAGAGCTGAGCTCTGTTTCATTACAAATACTGCTTGCAGCTCTCCCCTCACAGTGCTGCCATCTCTGCTGTACTGCCCCTCCCTCACACTGACTGCTGTGAGGTGAAATCTACTCTTGACACTTGGTAATCACACACAGCTCTGCAGTGAGATCAGTATGGAGAGTAGACCGTCAGTCACTACAGGTCTCACATAGAAAAAAGTCTAATCTAACCTATTGTTAGGGCATGTTCTTTCTTCCTTTTCAGGATATGCCATGAATTTATAGTAAATGTAGGTTACATGTTGTGAATTTGGATTCTGGGCTCCCCCGGTGGCCGCTTGTGGAATTGGACTTGTCATCCTCTTTCCTGTTTCACCTGATTCCATCAGTAGTGGGTGTCGCTATTTAAGCTCATTTCTCTGGTGGTTTCTTGCCGGTCAACAATGTTATCTGATGCCTCTCAGTGCTTGTTCCTGCTTCTAGACAACTACTAGATAAGTTGGACTTTTGTCCATGTTTTGTTTTGCCTATTTGTTCCAGTTCACAGCTGAAGTTTTGTTACTGTGTCTGGAAAGCTCTCGTTGATCAGGGATTGCTACTCTGGCGTTATGAGTTAATGCCAGAGTTTAAGGTAATCTCTGGATGGTGTTTTGTTAGTGTTTTCCTGCTGACCATGAAAGTATACTATCTGTCTTCTGCTATCTAGTAAGCGGACCTCAAATTTGCTAAGACTATTTTCCTGCTGCGTTTGTTGTTTCATCTGAACTCACCGTCATTATATGTGGGGGGCTACTGTCTTCTTTGGAATATTTCTCTAGAGGTGAGCCAGGTCTTATATTTCCCTCTGCTAGCTATTTAGGTCTTAGGCCAGAGCTGGGCATCTAGCGATAAATAGGAAATGCTACCTGGCTATTTCTAGTTGCGCGGCAGGCTTAGTTCATGGTCAGTATAGTTCCATCTTCCGAGAGCTTGTCCCTCTATAGGCTTGCTATGATCTCTGCCTGCAGAGATCATGACAGTTTGACCGGCCAATAAAGTGTTAAAGACCCTGGTTGAGAAAGGAGAGTTATAAGAAGTCTGCTGGAATTTTTTTTTTTTTTTTTCTCCTCCAGTCTGCCTTGCTGCAGTCTTTTTTCTCTCTCTCCTCCTAATCTCTGTATGCTCTGTGTGCACCTGACAATAATGGATCTCCAGAGTGTAACTGCGGGTTTGAATAATCTCATCACGAAAGTACAAAATTTACAAGATTTTGTGGTACATGCTCCGGTATCTGAGCCGAGAATTCCTTTGCCGGAGTTCTTCACAGGGAATAGAGCTAGCTTCCAGAATTTCCGAAATAATTGTAAGCTTTATTTGTCCCTGAAGTCTCGTTCAGCTGGAGACCCTGCTCAGCAGGTTAGGATTGTGATTTCCTTGCTCAGGGGTGACCCTCAAGATTGGGCCTTCTCATTGCCAGCAGGGGATCCTGCGTTACGCGATGTGGATGCGTTTTTTCTGGCCTTGGGCTTGCTTTATGAGGAACCTCATTTGGAACTTCAGGCAGAAAAAACTTTGATGGCACTATCTCAGGGGCAAGACGAAGCTGAAGTTTTCTGCCAAAAATTCCGTAAATGGTCTGTGCTTACTCAGTGGAATGAGTGCGCCTTGGCGGCAACTTTCAGAGAAGGTCTCTCTGATGCCGTTAAGGATGTTATGGTGGGGTTCCCTTTGCCTGCAGGTCTGAATGAGTCCATGACAATGGCTATTCAGATTGATAGGCGTCTGCGGGAGCGCAAACCGGTGCACCATCTGGCGGTGTCTATGGAAAAGACGCCAGAAAGTATGCAGTGTGATAGAATTCTGTCCAGGAGCGAGCGACAGAATTTTAGACGGAAGAATGGATTGTGTTTCTATTGTGGGGATTCTACTCATGTTATATCGGCATGCTCTAGGCGTACAAAGAAGCTTGATAAGTCTGTTTCCATTGGCACCATTCAGTCTAAGTTTATTTTGTCTGTAACCCTGATTTGCTCTTTGTCATCCATTGCCACGGACGCCTATGTTGACTCTGGCGCCGCTCTGAGTCTTATGGATTGGTCCTTTGCCAATCGTTGTGGTTTTGATTTAGAGCCTTTGGAGACTCTTATTCCTCTGAAGGGGATTGACTCCACCCCATTGGCTAATAATAAACCACAATACTGGACACAAGTAACCATGCGTATCAATCCGGATCACCAGGAGATTATTCGTTTCCTGGTGCTGTATAATTTACATGACGATTTGGTACTGGGATTGCCATGGTTGCAGTCTCACAACCCAGTCTTGGACTGGAGAGCAATGTCTGTGTTGAGCTGGGGATGTAAGGGTATTCATGGGGACGTACCTTTGGTTTCTATTTCGTCGTCCATTCCCTCTGAAGTCCCTGAGTTCCTCTCTGATTATCAAGACGTCTTTGACGAACCCAAGCTTGGGTCGTTACCTCCGCACCGTGAGTGCGATTGTGCCATAGATTTGATACCGGGTTGTAAATATCCAAAGGGTCGTTTGTTTAATTTGTCTGTGCCGGAACATGCTGCTATGCGGGAATATATAAAGGAGTCTTTGGAAAAGGGACATATTCGTCCATCTTCTTCTCCCTTGGGAGCTGGGTTTTTCTTTGTCTCAAAAAAAGACGGCTCTTTGAGACCATGTATTGATTATCGGCTTCTGAATAAGATCACTGTTAAGTATCAATACCCATTGCCATTGCTTACTGATTTGTTTGCTCGTATAGAGGGTGCTAAGTGGTTCTCTAAAATTGATCTTCGTGGGGCGTATAATTTGGTGCGGATCAGGCAGGGGGATGAGTGGAAGACCGCATTTAATACGCCCGAGGGCCACTTTGAGTATTTGGTCATGCCTTTTGGTCTTTCTAATGCCCCTTCAGTTTTCCAGTCTTTTATGCATGATATTTTCCGCGATTTTCTGGATAAATTTATGATAATATATCTGGATGATATTCTGATTTTTTCTGATGACTGGGACTCTCATGTCCAGCAGGTCAGGAGAGTTTTTCAGGTTCTGCGGTCTAATTCTTTATGTGTGAAGGGGTCTAAGTGCGTTTTTGGGGTCCAGAAAATTTCCTTTTTGGGGTATATTTTTTCTCCCTCTTCCATTGAGATGGATCCCGTCAAGGTGCAAGCTATTTGTGACTGGACTCAGCCCTCCTCTCTTAAGGGTCTTCAGAGATTTTTGGGCTTTGCCAACTTTTACCGCCGATTTATTGCTGGTTTTTCGGATGTCGTTAAACCACTGACTGATTTGACCAGACAAGGCGCTGATGTTGCTAATTGGTCCCCTCATGCTGTAGAGGCCTTTCAGGAGCTTAAGCGCCGTTTTGCCTCTGCCCCTGTGTTGCGTCAGCCTGATGTGAATCTGCCTTTTCAGGTTGAGGTTGACGCTTCGGAGATCGGAGCTGGGGCAGTGTTGTCGCAGAAAGGTTCCGACTGCTCCGTCATTAGGCCTTGTGCCTTCTTTTCTCGCAAATTTTCGCCCGCAGAGCGGAATTATGATGTTGGGAATCGGGAGCTTTTGGCCATGAAGTGGGCGTTTGAGGAGTGGCGCCATTGGCTCGAGGGGGCTAGACATCAGGTGGTGGTATTGACTGACCACAAAAATTTGATTTATCTTGAGACTGCCAGACGCCTGAATCCTAGACAGGCGCGCTGGTCTTTATTTTTTTCTCGCTTTAATTTTGTGGTGTCATACCTACCGGGTTCTAAGAATGTTAAGGCAGATGCCCTTTCTAGGAGTTTTGACCCGGACTCTCCTGGTAATTCTGAACCCACAGGTATCCTTAGGGAGGGAGTAATTTTGTCGGCCGTTTCTCCTGATCTGCGGCGGTCCTTGCAAGAGTTTCAGGCGGATAGACCGGATCGTTGTCCGCCTGATAGACTGTTTGTTCCGGATGATTGGACCAGCAGAGTCATCTCTGAGGTACATTCTTCTGCATTGGCAGGTCATCCCGGAATTTTTGGTACCAGGGATTTGGTGGCAAGATCCTTCTGGTGGCCTTCTCTGTCACGAGATGTGCGAGTCTTTGTGCAGTCATGTGACGTTTGTGCTCGGGCCAAGTCTTGTAGTTCTCGGGCTAGCGGACTGCTGTTGCCCTTGCCTATTCCTAAGAGGCCTTGGACACACATCTCGATGGATTTTATTTCAGATCTGCCTGTTTCCCAGAAGATGTCTGTCATCTGGGTGGTCTGTGACCGTTTCTCTAAAATGGTCCATTTGGTTCCTCTGCCCAAGTTGCCTTCTTCTTCTGAGTTGGTTCCTCTGTTTTTTCAGAATGTTGTCCGATTGCACGGTATTCCTGAGAATATTGTTTCTGACAGAGGTACCCAATTTGTGTCTAGATTTTGGCGGGCATTCTGTGCTAGGATGGGCATAGATTTGTCTTTTTCATCTGCTTTTCACCCTCAGACTAATGGCCAGACCGAGCGGACTAATCAGACCCTTGAGACATATCTGAGGTGTTTTGTCTCTGCTGACCAGGATGATTGGGTTGCTTTTTTGCCATTGGCAGAGTTCGCCCTCAATAATCGGGCCAGTTCTTCCACCTTGGTGTCCCCGTTTTTCTGTAATTCGGGGTTTCACCCTCGATTTTCCTCCGGTCAGGTGGAATCCTCGGATTGTCCTGGAGTGGATGCGGTGGTAGAGAGATTGCATCACATCTGGGGGCAGGTTATGGACAATTTGAAGTTGTCCCAGGAGAAGACTCAGCGTTTTGCCAACCGTCATCGTCGTGTTGGTTCTCGGCTTTGTGTTGGAGATTTAGTGTGGTTGTCTTCTCGTTTTGTCCCTATGAGGGTCTCTTCTCCTAAGTTTAAACCTCGGTTCATCGGCCCTTATAGAATATTGGAGATTCTTAATCCTGTTTCTTTCCGTTTGGACCTCCCTGCGTCCTTTTCCATTCATAACGTTTTTCATCGGTCGTTATTGCGCAGGTATGAGGTACCTGTTGTACCTTCAGTTGAGCCTCCTGCTCCGGTGTTGGTTGAGGGTGAGTTGGAGTACGTTGTGGAGAAAATTTTGGACTCTCGTGTTTCCAGACGGAAACTCCAGTATCTGGTCAACTGGAAGGGTTACGGCCAGGAGGATAATTCTTGGGTCAATGCATCTGATGTTCATGCTTCTGATCTTGTTCGTGCCTTCCATAGGGCTCATCCTGGTCGCCCTGGTGGATCTGGTGAGGGTTCGGTGCCCCCTCCTTGAGGGGGGGGTACTGTTGTGAATTTGGATTCTGGGCTCCCCCGGTGGCCGCTTGTGGAATTGGACTTGTCATCCTCTTTCCTGTTTCACCTGATTCCATCAGTAGTGGGTGTCGCTATTTAAGCTCATTTCTCTGGTGGTTTCTTGCCGGTCAACAATGTTATCTGATGCCTCTCAGTGCTTGTTCCTGCTTCTAGACAACTACTAGATAAGTTGGACTTTTGTCCATGTTTTGTTTTGCCTATTTGTTCCAGTTCACAGCTGAAGTTTTGTTACTGTGTCTGGAAAGCTCTCGTTGATCAGGGATTGCTACTCTGGCGTTATGAGTTAATGCCAGAGTTTAAGGTAATCTCTGGATGGTGTTTTGTTAGTGTTTTCCTGCTGACCATGAAAGTATACTATCTGTCTTCTGCTATCTAGTAAGCGGACCTCAAATTTGCTAAGACTATTTTCCTGCTGCGTTTGTTGTTTCATCTGAACTCACCGTCATTATATGTGGGGGGCTACTGTCTTCTTTGGAATATTTCTCTAGAGGTGAGCCAGGTCTTATATTTCCCTCTGCTAGCTATTTAGGTCTTAGGCCAGAGCTGGGCATCTAGCGATAAATAGGAAATGCTACCTGGCTATTTCTAGTTGCGCGGCAGGCTTAGTTCATGGTCAGTATAGTTCCATCTTCCGAGAGCTTGTCCCTCTATAGGCTTGCTATGATCTCTGCCTGCAGAGATCATGACAGTTACACCAATGAAACGTGGGCCTACCTTGAGAACGAGGCCTAATTGTTCACTCTGGTCAGATGGGGTTGTAATTCCTTTAGAAATAAATAAGAATTCTGACCACCTTTCCCCTGAGAGCAACATGTACCAAGACCTTATTCGGGTTTCATGCTATTTATGACATTTGCCAAAAATGTATGAAATGGGAATACCTCTTTTAAAGGGGCATCCTGACATGATAAAGCTATAGGATTAATGTTTGGTAAGTTGGGGGCTATCCACTGTGACAAACTAAAAGAACCAGGTCCAGGATTCATGTTGGATACAGGTGATCTGAACAGAAGAGCAGAACATTGTCTCCAACAATATGCCAATATACCAACCAATTCCAACATATATTGATTTGATGACAACAAACTAAAGCAAAATAATCATGAGTTTTTTAATTTTTATCAGTGAGAAAACTTTTTGTGTGTATTGTATCACCGATCATTCGTTCTGTTCTCCACTAAATGATATTATTAATTCAGATTAGCAGAGTGTGATCACTACCCCCATTGACACTTCTATATGGTATTACAATCACTGAAGCTCTGCCATCTCATCTGAGAAGATAATGTATCAGAATGAAGAACAGATGGGAGAGAGGCCTCATTTGTTCATGGAAGTGCTCACTTATTTAGTATGGATGAGTCATAAATCTCTGTCACATACAAAGATATAACATAGTTTAAAGTACTTAGATTCGATACTGGATATATCTTGAAATTGCAGATGAAACGTGGCATAATAGAATTGAACCATGTAATAATGCTGGAGACATTTTTTAATGACCGTAGTTAGTAATTATAGGAATAGAATTAAATGAAGGTATACGTCATGCCATTTTAATGCTATGTAATATTTTCAACCACATTTTGTTTAAGTGTATTATGTTGGTGAAATTTCTATGTAGTAACCTTTTAAATACAAGCTACATTGTAATAATATGGTATTTTCCTATTTGAATCTGTTACTTGATTTCACAATAAAAACAATGTGCATTTTTAAAGGGGACATGTGAGGTCAATTGGGGCCTCCCAAACAGCTCGAAATAATAATTTGTAGCAATAATTCAGCAATAAAATCATGTGCTTGGTGTATCATACAATTAGTTATATCTCTTAAAAAAGAAGCCTTTTATTGCCTTCATAGAAAACAGTTCAGCTTCATGGATGTACATTATGCCTGTCCAAAAAAGAATGAAATTGCGTGAATGTGCGAGATCGCCAAAGACTAGCATACTTACTTTTAAATGCACATCAGAATGTATAGTTCTGTAACTAAAATGAGCCTTTAAAATAGGCATTTTAGTATCAGACATGAAATGTTTACAAAATGGATTACACTGCCATTTTGACATGAATTTTCAAAGTTAGTACACCAGCTCCATCATGTTTGAGAGATCTTTTTAATAATCTATGCATCCTGTTTGTTAACTATGATGAAAGACTTATTAATTATGTAAAGCATTGCTTAGTTAATATAATAAAAGTAGATATAGAAAAAGGAGTTATGCCATGTTTGTTTCTTCAGGAGTGCACTGCTCCTCTGCCTTCTGGCTTCCAGTATGCTGGGGTGGTGTGCTTCTGAAGATTGACAGTTTGGGTCAGCGGAAAGGCTGGACCTCTGTCATTAACCGTATGCTCTCCCGTGCTCTTAGCAGAGGCAGCTTTGTCTATTCAGCATGGGTTGTAAGTGCAGGAGGACTGAGGCTGGCTAGTGTCCTTGGCCAAAAGATGAATACCACTGAATTAAAAAGTTCTCCTTTCTTGAGAGAAGAAAATATTTTTATGAAGAGGAAAATTAAAAAGTAGTTTTTACAAGCGCTTTGCAATTTTACCCATGTAATAAGATGACACAACCCTTCCAAGTGCAGGACCTGCAAATAGATAAAAAGAGACCCAAATTCTTCAAATGTGTTTTACAAACAAAACCAAGTACATGATGGCACTCCAGGACACCTTAAACCCTTAGCACAAGGTTACGTATGTGTACATTAGCGCTGGGATCACTGATTGTGGAGGGTGCTCAGGAGCTGAGCTATCTCCAGAGGATACATAGACAAGCATGACAGTCAACCATGGTATACTATTATTCACAATTTATTACCATATAATCAACCTGGATTACCACAGCCTATCATCAATTACTACATAGAACTACACAAAGAAAGATGATCTCAAGGCTACTTTTAATATATCAAAACCATAATTTTATTGAAACACTGTAACATTTAAAACCATACTGCCAGAATTAGGGAAGAAGAATAACAGACCTATTGCACACAATCACCCATTGTCGATGCACAGCTCCATGTGACAGGCATCTGCCTCACATATTAAGTATTGGTGGGAAGCCAATAATATATGTTGTCATAATGACCAGAATGAATAAATAACCTTTCTAGTTATCCTGTATGTCACCACCAATTGCCGGCATCACTCTGCTACCACTCAACAGTATACCCACCTACCCAGACCATACTGAGCATAGAATCAATACTATGGTATAATTACCTTGGGTAACACCAATGTGGAGTGCCACTATCACCTTGACCCACGCGTCCACCCCAGGTGATAGTGGCACTCCACATTGGAGTTACCCAAGATAATTATACCATAGTATTGATTCTATGCTCAGTATGGTCTGGGTAGGTGGGTATACTGTTGAGTGGTAGCAGAGTGATGCCGGCAATTGGTGGTGACATACAGGATAACTAGAAAAGTTATTTATTTATTCTGGTCATTATGACAACATATATTATTGGCTTCCCACCGATACTTAATATGTGAGGCAGATGTATTTCACCTGGAGCTGTTCGTCGACAATGGGTGTTTGTGTGCGATAGGCCTGTTATTCTACTTCCCTATTTCTGGCAGTATGGTTTTAAATGTTACAGTGTTTAAATAAAATTATGGTTTTGATATATTAAAAGTGGCCTTGTGATCATCTTTCTTTGTGTAGTTCTATTTCCAGAGGATGCCTACGTTACATAGTCGGCATACGTCTCTAATAGCAGCAGCCTGAGCTGAGCTCCGATCAATGATGTAAACCATTTGGATGTCGCTGTCAGTTTCTGATGGTGATATATAAATAAAGCTTTAATCAGGCACCAATGGGTTATAATGGCAGCTGGGGGCATACAGAAGGGCTTTTTTGCTGCCATCTTGTGAAGCCCAGCCACTGACTCAGCTCTATAGGGAAGCCATGATTTTACTATATACTGCAATATATAATACACTGCTCAATAAAATAAAGGGAATACTAAAATCCCACATCCTAGATATCACAGAATGAAATATTCCAGTTGTAAATCTTTATTCATTACATAGTGGAATGTGTTGAGAACAATAAAACCTGAAAGTGATCAACGTAAATCACAACTAGCATCCCACGGAGGTCTGGAGTTGCAATGATGCTCAAAATCAAAGTGGAAAATGAAGTTACAGGCTGATCCAACTTCAGTACAAATGCCTAAAGACAAGGAAATGATGCTCGGTAGTGTGTGGCCTCCACGTGCCTATATGATCTCCCTACAATGCCTGGGATACTCCTGATGAGGCGGTGGATGGTCTCCTGAGGGATCTCCTCCCAGACCTGGATTAAAGCATCCGCCAACTCATGAATAGTCTGTGCTGCAACGTGACGTTGGTGGTTGGTGCGAGACATGATGTCCCAGATGTGTTCAATCAGATTCAGGTCTGGGGAATGGGCAGGCCAGTCCATAGCTTCAATGCCTTCATCTTTCTGGAACTGCTGACACACTCCAGCCAAATGAGGTCTGGCATTGTTCTGCATTAGGAGGCACCCAGGGCCAACCGCACCAGCATATGGTCTTACAATGGGTCTGAGGATCTCATCTCGGTACCTAATAGCAGTCTGGCTACCTCTAGCGAGCACACGGAGAGCTGATCAGCCCTCCAAAGAAATGCTATGCCACACCATTACTGACCCACTGCCAAACCGATCATGCTGAAGAATGTTGCAGGCAGCAGATCGCTCTCCACGGCGTCTCCATACTCTGTCACATTTGTCACGTCTGTCACATGTGCTCAGTGTGAACCTGCTTTCATCTGTGAAGAGCACAGGGCGCCAGTGGCAAATTTGCCAATCCTGGTGCTATGTGGCAAATTCCAAGCGTCCTGCACGGTGTTAGGCTGTGACCATAACCCCCATCTGTGGACGTCGGGCACTCAGACCATCCTCATGGAGTCGGTTTCTAAACATTTTTGCAGACACATGCACATTTGTGGCCTGCTGGAGGTCATTTTGCAGGGCTCTGGCAGTGCTCCTCCTGCTGTGGTAGCGGTCCTGCTGCTGGATTGTTGCCCTCCTATTGCCCACTCCACATCTCATGGTGTACTTGCCTGTCTCCTGGTAGCGCCTGCATCCTCCCCGACACTACGCTGACAGACACAGCAAACCTTCTTTCCACAGCTCGCATTGATGTGACATCCTGGATGAGCTGCACTACCTGAGCCATTTGCGTGGGTTGTAGAGTCCGTCTCATGCTACCACGAGTGTGAAAGCACAACCAACATTCAAAAGTGACCAAAACATCAGCCAGAAAGCATTGGTACTGAGATGTGGTCTGTGGTTCCCCACCTGCAGGACCACTCCTTTATTGAGTGTGTCTTGATAATTGCCAATAATTTCCATCTGTTGTTTATTCCATTTGCACAACAGCATGTGAAATTGATTGTCAAACAGTGTTGCTTCCTAAGTGGACAGTTTGATTTCACAGAAGTTTGATTTACTTAGAGTTATATTCTGTTGTTTAAGTGTTCCCTTTATTGTTTGAGCTGTGTATAATAAATCAGATGATCACAGATACAATTACCCTAAGGGAGCTAAAATAAAATATATATATATATTTTTAAAAAAATGTATTTACCCCCTTTTACCCTCCTGCATTAACAGTAACGTTCAAAATCTTGTATGTGCCCCAAATTGATATCAACAATATTATCAGCTCGCCACTCAAAAAAAACAAGCCTTCCTTGCACACAACTCCATCAACGGAAAGATAAAAACATTATGGATCTCGAAAAATGATGACACAATCCAAAATAACTTCTCTACAAAATTTGCATTTTTTCACCACTTAAATTATAAAATACAGTATCTATGCAAATTTTGTACTGCCATAATTCTATGGGCCTGTATTGTAATATTTCTACGTCATTTTTACCACAAAATGAATACCATAAAAACAATGGCAGAGTTGCAGTTTTTTCATTATTTGATTCTACTTGGATATTTTACCCATTTTTCAATATACTGAATGGAAAATGGAAGGTGTCATTCAAAACTAAGCACAGCACAAGCCCACGTTCTGCTACATTGGTGATAAAATAAAAGGGTTTTGTTTCTTAGAAGTGGAGGGATAAATGTATTAAAAAAATATAAAAACAAAAAATTGTCTGCATAGATAAGCGGTTTACATTGTAGCTTATTATTATGTATAGTGAATAATTAGGCTCTTTGAGGTGTAAGGCCATGAGCACCAATATAGTAAGTTTTTACCCATTTTATGTATAGTATCAGGCAAACTCTATCGAACATATATTCTGTTATTACTACCTCCAGTTATTAAACTCCAAGTAGAAAAAACCCATTAGGCGAAATTGAACTGTGTATGGTTTTCCTTATAGGCTCCAGTCGGCCATTGACAGCTAACTGCAAATATACATTAGGAAATTTAATCAAGCATTCTTCTTTTTTGAAGATTCATATAAAACAATAGCACAAAATGAAACCCATTGTTGCTTAACAACCAGTAAGATATGGGTTATACAAATGTATTTATTCCCAGCTAAACACTGAGCATATATATGTTATCATTTATTGTCACACACTCAGTTGTGTGATGAATCAAGATCACATAAACTATCATTGAAACTCTTTGCTCTTTCATCAGCATATGCTGAAATGTGTGGAGCAAGATCATATAATCATTGAATGTTAGATTTGGAAGGGACCTCCAGGGTCATCATGACCAATCCCTGCTCAATGCAGGAGTCACTAAACCATTTCAGACAGATGTCTGTCCAGCCTTTTTTGGAAGACTTCCATTGTAGGAGTACTCACAGCCTCGACCACTCACTGATGACTCTCACTGTCAAAAAGTTTTTTCGAATATCTACACTCCCTGACAGAAGTTATGTCGCTTATCCTTGTTATGTAAATAAGAGCTTATAACCTGACGTTAAATTCATTCATTGATTGTATAAATTATTCTTTTGAAAGCTGAAACCCTTCGAAATGTGGTTTAGGTTAAGAAAATAAATTGGCATCAATGCAGAAATATTGATCAGTTAATGGACACAGAATGGTCTGATTTTGGCAAGACAAAAGTTTTGTCGCCTTGTCATATAATGCACTCAATCCTAGTTTACATCCTCACCTGTGCTCAGTAAATGATCGGTTAATTAGTGTGTATGTATAAAAAGAAACCCAGCCCCCCAGACCTTCACTTGAACTGCAACTTGAGCTCTGACAATATGCCAAAAATCCACCCTGCGACCAAAGCCTGGATTATCAAGAGCTGGCACCTTTAATGTGTCTCAGCGTCAAGTACAAAGAATTAAAACATTTTTTGAAGAGACTGGAGATGTGTTTGACAAGCCCAGGTCCGGCAGACCCCACAAGACAACTGCTCAGGAGGAACATTTATTGGTTAGAAAATCCAAAGCAAGCCCCTCTTCCACTGCAAAAGAGCTTCAACAGGCCTGGTCACCTCAAGTCCATGTGTCAACTAGAACAGTTTGTAGAATTCTGTCTTGAAATGGCCTCCATGGTCAAATCAGTGCCCAGAAGCCAGCACTAAACAAAAGGCAAATTAAAATCTGTGTGGCATTTGCAAAGTCCCACAGCCTGTTAAACAGATGGACGCTGGAAAAGTGGCAAATGGTGGATTTCTTTGATGAATCTTCAGTAGAATTACACCACAGCCACAGCAAATACTGCAGGAGACCTACTGGAGCTCATATGGATCCAAAATACACCCAGAAAACAGTTCAATTTGGTGGTGGAAAGATCATGGTCTGGGGTTACATTCTGTATGGGGTGTGTGAAACATTTGCAAGGTGGAAGGCAATGTCAATAGCCTAAAATATCAAGAAGTATTAGCTACCTCTTATATTCCAAATCATAAAAGGGGTCAAATTCTGCAGCAGGATGGTGCTCCATCTCATACTTCCATTTCTACAGCAAAGTTCCTCCAGGCAAAAAAGATCAAGGTGCTCAAGGACTGGTCAGCCCAATCACCAGACATGAACATCATTGAGCATGTTTTGGGTAGGATGAAAGAGGAAGCTTGGAAGACAAAACCAAAGAATCTAGATGAATTCTGGGAGGTATGTAAGACTGCATTCTTTTCTATTCCTGATGACTTCAATAATAAATTGTATGAATCATTGTTGAACCGCATGGATGCAGTCCTTCAAGCTCATGGAAGTCGCACAAAAATTAAATATGACTCTAATAGCACCACAATTTCATTCAACAATGTTATACAACATATATTTGTATTTTAAGTTAATTATTTGTTTGAATATCACATTACTTTCTGTGGGCGACAAAACTTTTGGTTTGCCAAAATCTAACCATTCTGTGTCCATTAACTGATCAATATTTCTGCATTGATGCCAATTTATTTTATTAACCTATACCACATTTCAGAGGGTTTCAGCTTTCAAAAGAATAATTTATACAACCAATGGATGAATTTAATGTCAGGTTATAAGCTTTTATTTACATAACATGGATAAGTGACATAATTTCTGTCAGGGAGTGTAATCTGTATCTTCTCCCTTTCAGTTTCATACCGTTGCTTCTCATGTTTCCCTGTGCAAATGAAAATAAGGATGATCCCTCTACACAGTGACATCCTTTCAGATATTTGTAGACAGCTATTAAGTCACCTCTTAGCCTTCTTTTTTGCAAGTTAAACAGTCCCAAATCCTTTAACCGTTCCTCGTAGGACATACTTTGCAGTCCATTCACCATGCTGATACTTCTTCTCTGAACTTTCTCCAGTTTTTCAATATCATGCAGATGATCTCCTTTAGTGAGGAACATATTCAAGATGTTTCAAAATGTCTTACGTGTCATTGCCTGGTCATCCAATGGATTTGATGCTAATTGCAACCTACTGAGTGTTTAGATAGCATGTTGCGATAATCTGCTGAATTTTTGTGAAAAATTGGAGAACTTGGGGAAACTTGGAGAAATTGGAGTAACCAAATTCAAGGAAATGTTTACTATCTATCTATCTATCTATCTATCTATCTATAGTTGTAGATTAAAATCTGCCTTTAATATGTGTGTATATATATATATTCTTAAATCTCATAAAGGGATATGTATCTTGTCGATTTACAACTAAGAAATGCAAATGCGTTCATAAATCAAATCTCAAAGACATCAGCAAACTTATGTATTAGCCCCCTCTGTGTCTCAAGAATAAATGAATTTAAGAAAAGGACAAAAATGACAATACCTCAACTAATCAGAAGTTTTGTTGAAAGAATATATGTTGGCATTAGGTGTTTCAGATGAGCATTGAACACCATACCATGCGGGAAATCATTCTTTAATCAGAGAAACTTGCACAAAAGCCTGACTGGTTCCTCATAAGACAGATCATCATTCTGCCAAGGGTAAATGAAGTTTCTTTAAAAAAAAATAGAGAAAAAGGTGTGCATGGTGTTATATTGTTCGGAGGTTCAAGGACTACCTCAGACCTCTAGCATACTTTTTCATGTAATGGGGCGAATATATTAAAAAATTACTTTGATCAACATGGAAAACTGCCAAAAGTATCAACGGAGATGAGAGCACCAGACATAACACAACAATGCCTGGGTATAACTTATTTAATGCATTACATATACATCACAAGGGTTCTTTATAAAGCAGAACCTTATAAGAAATGGCTATCACTGTTCTTCATGGCTCTTATTTAAAGATGATGAGAAGCATTGGGAACAAATGAAGTTTTGACTTTTCAGACCCCAATTGAATTGATACTATGGACCTCTACAGGGAAGCAGACCCATAGTTGACAATGACGAATATCCAATAGGATGATCATAAAAAAACACACACAGAAATAAAATAAAAAAAAAACAAATACGAATAATCTTTATATCCAGCAGTGAATAAGAAAAAAGAAACCAACTTTGTAGATATGAAGACTCATCATTAAATTAGACTTCTCAAACAAAGGCCTAATCCGCACAAAGCTACGGAGGTCAGCCATCTTTTACTAGACACACCTTTTCCCACAATAACTATCCGACGTGCCGCTAACAAGCTTGAACACAGTGGGGCGAGGGATGTGCTACGCTTTGTAGATTCTTGGAAATAGAGGTCATGTTCTGCTTGTTATAACTGGTACTGACTACTGTAAGATATATATGACATTTGTGTTGGCATGCCTCTTGACTGGATGAATAAATGACAAATATCCTTCATGTATGAATGGGCAGACACCCTCGTAGACGTCTTATCTGCACTATCACTGTCTTTGAAAGACTTTTGATAGCTTTCTATATGGATGAATAGGACAAATAGATTTATCGGCTGACAATCGCCAGCCATGTCCATCTTTTAGGCAAGATCTAATATACAGATGTAATTTTTCTTCTTGGTAAGTATCTGAAAAATTGAAAAATCTGATGTTGTTTGGGGCATTAAAATATTTAATCTAAGTAATTAAAGAAGGCAGGAACCCACATTGTTAAATATAATTTGTTACCCCTTTAAATTCTAAATCAGTTTAACTATTTTATGACAAATTTACCAATACAATGTAGGTATAGTGCATATATCCTACCACATCTATACTATGTTAGTACTACAGAACTATTGATATGAGCTTGGCTATGTCTTTCAGGAGGATTAAATACTGAATAAATTGGGACCAGTGTGGAACAAAAAAAGGACTCAGTAGCTCAAAATATAGTCAGAAGTGTCCCATAGATACATCAAGTAAGAGTAAAACTCCCTCATTTGACAGGAGTAAAAAAAGTAGAGAAGCAAAACACTATATAGTTACACCATGATTAAGGAGTAATCCGAAACATGAAGTTTAACAGTTCACATGATACTTTGTGTGTGAATGTTTTAATTGCCTAAGATAAAGAAATAGATGCATTTAATGGATTAATAATAATAATAATAATAATAATAATTTTATTTCTATAGCGCCAACATATTCTGCAGCACTTTACATTTTGGATTGCTGTTGATTGCTACTATTGATGGATCTTTTGAGACCTCCATGCATGGATCCTTAGGTAGCAACAAGTAACATATGAGTGACCTGACTACTCACACCTTCTTTATATAGTTACATACCGGTAGTTAATACAGTTAAAAAAAAAGTACATCAAGTTAAACTGAGGAATGGGAGAGGGTAAAGGGGATGTTCAACCTACAGTACATGGATCAGTTCTGCCCAGCAATATGTACATGATTACAATGGATCCATTCATATACACGGGATATATAGTAATCACAATCATTATCAGATATCTTACTTAGAAGGCTTCAGCCACATTTCACCATCATACAGTATATCTTCCTCCTCATCAGATATATTCTCCTTGGTAGCCCAATGATTGAAAGTGACCTTCCCCCCCAGCACTGAAAAGTAACTATTTTTGTCGCTTATAGTAAACCTACCTCATGCCCTCTGGTTTCCTCCCGCTACATCAATCCTCAGATAAGTGTTCCATACCTCCTGATTTTAAGATGGCCAACACAATGACATGGGAAGCTCAGTGATATGTCTAGACCATGTCTCCTCTTTGTTTCCCATCCCACAGCATAAGAAAGGTATATTTTAGATTTACCATTGCAACGGTCATGGCGGAAGCCAGAGAAATTGAACAGTGACCTATACAAGGGAGGCATCAAATGGGGGGCACCAGGCAGGGTGACTATACATGTGAAATGTGTAGGTCATTTTAAACCATAAGTCTAGCTCATTTCACTCAGGGTCTATTTGATCTCTGGGTCAACCATCCCGGTTATCACTCACTCTCTGTATGACTTCTTACATGTAATCACGTCTTCTTTTAATTAAATGGTTAAATGTTAATTGAAACACAACCCAAAAAAAGTCAATAAATTGCTTGCCTGTAACTAGTTATTAATCTCTTCTGGTATTTCCCTATCTTTATGAGACAAGTTATTGTAAGATTTTCATCAATTCCTACAGGGTAATGGGTAACAGCAGGTTATTCTCAACTTTGACCTTCCCAGAAAACACATGATGGGAGCAATGTCCCCAGGTGTTTCCAAACATTGTACATTTTCTATAGATATGCATCCAGGAGCCATGCGAGTCCACTGACTGATACAGTGCTCAATGAAAAGGCTGTTTGAACTCCGCTCAAACACCTGCTTTCTATTTTGTTGTGCAAGTTTACATGAAATCTTTCCAGCAAGGTTTAGATTACGTTTGCCAAGGTCAAAACCTCAGACAGGGTCCTCTGGTCCTATTTTTTTCTTCGATCTTTTTAAATAAGTCTCTCCAGTAAAAAATGTTGCCTAATGAATAATAACTGTATAGAACTATAGGGTTGGCCATAAAGTCTAATGGCAAAATTAAAAAAGTAGTAAATTATAGGTCTGATTTCTGTTTTTTTTTAATGCTTCAAAAAATTTGTTCTAAGAAAACAATGAGCGGCATACATAATCTAGCAGGATAGCCTGTACGCAAATTTCATGTAATGAACCAGTGATCAGGAGCCTTTGTGTACAGTGTTATGAGAACATTTTCAGCCATATGTAAAACTATAGATTATAGCTGAAAGTATGTCATGTAAGTCTATTCTGGACATCTATCTATTGTCTGTCAGTCTGTCCATCCATCTGTCCGTCTATCCATTTGTCTCATATGTATTAATCTTTTTCTGTAACACACAAGACCACACTGCAATTCGTTAAAGCAATATCAGATGTGCAGCTGGAGCAGAGATGTGATTTCATAACACAGAACACTATGTCCATTCTTATCTTTAAGGGACCCTGTCACCTGATTCATGCTGACCAAACCACGGGCAGCATGAATCAGTGCCTGGATGTATGGTTCGGAGCATTTCAGAGAAAATATACTTCAACCCCTTAACCCCGGGCCATTTTCTGTTTTTGCATTTTTGTTTTTTGCTCCCCTTCTTCCCAGAGCCATAACTTTTTTTATTTTTTTGGTCAAATTGGCCATGTGTTTTTTGTGGGACGAGTTGTACTTTTGAACAACACCATTGGTTTTAACATATCGTGTACTGGAAAACAGGAAAAAAATTTCAAGTGCGGTGAAATTATGAAAAAAGTGCAATTCCACAGCTGTTTTTTTTAGCATGTTCACTAAATGCTACAACTGTCCTGCTATGATGATTCTCCAGGTCATTACAAGTTCAAAGATACCAAACATGTCTAGGTTTTTTTTTATTTAAGTAGTAAAAAAAAAATCCAAAGTTTTGCAAAAATAAAAAAAATGGCACTATTTTCCAAAACCTGTAGTGTCTCCATTTTTCGGGATCTGGGGCTGGGTGAGGGCTTACTTTTTGTGTGCCAAGCTGACATTTTTATTGTACTATTTTAGTGTAGACATGATCTTTTGAATGCCCGTTATTGCATTTTATTGCAAAGTAGAGGCAACAAAAAAGAACTTAATTCTTGCGTTTTTACTTTTCTTTTTTTGCTACGCCGTTTAACGATCAGGTTAATTCTTTTTTTTAATTAATGTATTGGGCGATTCTGAATGTGGTGATACCAAATATGTGTATGTTTGATTTTAATTTTATTGTTTTATTTTTAATGGTGCGAAAGGGGGGGGGGTGATTTGAACTTTTAATTTTTTTTTATTTTTGTAATATTTTAAAAACATTTTTTACTTTTTGCATGCTTCAATAGTCTCTATGGGAGACTAGAAGCGGCAGTTGTCTGATCGGCTCTGCTACATACAGACAATGATCAGATCATAGCAATCCAGCTCTGACAAGTATAGAGGTCTGCTGGAGACCTCTGCTTATCATGCCAATCCATCGGTGACTCGCAATCACGTTATGGGGTCACCGATGGGTGGGATTTCCAACACATTTGCCAGAAACTCAAGTTAAATGCCACTGACAGAGACTGACAGTGGCATTTAATGGGTTAAAAGCCGCGGGTGGATCGCGA
This sequence comes from Ranitomeya variabilis, assembly GCF_051348905.1. Taxonomy (NCBI): domain Eukaryota; kingdom Metazoa; phylum Chordata; class Amphibia; order Anura; family Dendrobatidae; genus Ranitomeya; species Ranitomeya variabilis. The sequence goes on from NC_135236.1 coordinate 139,832,644, forward strand.
TTCCACCCAAGGCTGTTAGAGGCACATGTCAGCTCTTCAAAACAGCTGACATGTACCAGAGCCCACATCAAAGGGAGGGAGTCTGACGTGGGCATATTACTATACCCAACGTCAGAAAGGGGTTAAAGTTCCATCTGAGAACCATAGTCATAGACAGTGTTATATCATTATCACATTACAAGCACTTTACAGACAATATCTGCACTTTTCTTATTGGGGCTCACAATCAAGCCACTTAACAGTATGTCTTTGGAGTGTGGGATAATACCCACGCACACACGGGGAGAACATACAGACTCCTTGCAGATGTTGTCCTTGGTGGGTTTGAACCAATCATGATCAGTAAGGCCGATTTCACACGTCAGTGATTCCGGTACGTGAGGTGACAGTTTCCTCATGTACCGGAGACACTGACAAACGTAGACCCATAAAAATCAATGCATCTGTGCAGATGTCATTGATTTTTTGCGGACTGTGTCTCCGTGTGCCAAACACGGAGACATGTCAGTGTTCGTGGGAGCGCACGTTTTACACGGACCCAATAGAGTCAATGGGTCCGCATAAAACATGGACCTCACACGGACATTCTCCGTCTGGGGTCCGTGTGCGTGCAGGAGACAGCGCTACAGTAAGCGCTGTCCCCCCCACATGGTGCTGAAGCCGGTATTCATATCTTCCCTGTAGCAGCGTTTGCTATAGAGAAAATATGAAGAATAGTGTTAAAAATAAAGATTTAGGTGTCCGCCGCCCCCCCACCCCCTGTGCGCCCCCCCGCTGGTCAGAAAATACTTACCCGCTCCCTCGCTCCTTCCTGGTCTGGCCGCGCCTCCTACTGTATGCGGTCATACAGCCGATCATTTACAATCATGAATAGTCGGCTCCGCCCCTATGGGAGGTGGAGCCACATATTCATGACTGTAAATGATCGGGCCCACGTGACCGCATGCAGGAGAAGCCGCGGCCAGACCAGGAAGCAGCGAGGGAGCGGGTAAGTATTTTCTGACCAGCGGGGGGGCGCACAGGGGGTGGGGGGGCGGCGGACACATAGATCTTTATTTTAAACACTATTCTTCATATTTTCTCTACAGCAAACGTTGCTGCAGGGAAGATATGAATCGCAGCTTCAGCACCATGCAGAGTGGGTACCACACGCTCCGTGTGGTACCCACTCGCCATACGGGCGGCACACGTGTGCCGCACGTATGGCCTCCGTGAGTTCCCAGGCACACGGACACGGATAACTCCGGTACCGATTTATTCCGGTACCGGAATTATCTGGACGTGTGGGACAGCCCTAAGATTGAAGCAACATTGATGATATACTGAAGCAACATCATCCATATTTCTTCTTAAATATGGATCCATATTGTGGATATTTACCAATATGCTTGTGTGAAATGGATCCTAAGCCTTTCTCACACGGCAGTAGTTTGCGTTAGGGAATGGAATCCACTGTACTGAAAAAAAACTAGCATTTTCATCATGCCCATGTTTTGGAATGAATTTGTCTCACAAATATTAATGCAAAATACTGATTAACATACTTCCATGTGAAAATGGCTTTAAGAGGTTTTTTGGGCACCTAATATTGACAAATAACAGATTGTTGGGGGATGGGGGTCCGACCTTCCAACATCTGGCTTCCCACCAATTGCCTGATTATTACTAGATGCCCGGTCCACCCCTTTAAGGGTTCATTCACACTTACATATGAAAGTGGGTATTTAATATGTTTTTCTTCACTTTTTTATTGCTTTTTTATATTGTCCTCTAATTTGTCTGTTTTTTATGTATTTTCTTCATTCTTTAACTATTTTCTTTGCTACTTTTGTCATTTTGAAGAAATATGGATGATTAAAAAATGAAGCGAATGCATACGTATTAACTACAATATGCATACACAGAACATGCATTTTTTGGAACATGTCATTAATTGAATAAAAACCCATCCACATAAAAATGACACAGACACAAACTGTACATAAATCAGAAATGTGGATAGAAACATTTACCTGTATGCAATGGAAATAACTAAATGGATATGCTTTCATAAGTGTAAATGTTCAGTGTAGGAAGCATAGTTTTTATTGAAATTTAAAAAGGTTATCATGAAAGATTGTGATCCTTTTATGGGATAATTGACAGCTGTTAAACCAAATAAACAATCGGAACTGTGCGAAGTACGGGGAATAACATGTCGTATAAAAACACAATTAACTTTTTCCCCTGAAGTGTAAAATTCCCTCTTGTCTTCCCTTCTTACAAGCTGTGATTCCCACGTGAAATATCTTAACCTGCTTCCTCCACTTGTCAATCACTGGTTCCATATGAAGCTGTGGTATGTCAGGCTCTGACCTCTGACCCCACCTCTGATTCCTAAAACCACCATTCATTGAACTCATTTAATTATTTAGGCTGTTTCTAATAAATGTGAAAATGTGGATTTAACACTTTTCAGATGCTCCTTTTTGGAGTTCCAGCTTCTAAGGGGCTGTCATTGTACATGGAGAAGAGATCCATAAAGTCAATAATTTCCTTTGCCCTCGTCATATTAGCTTTACTGAATGTACATGAGGATGTACAAGTTGTGGCTTGTCATAATAAAGTGGTCTTGTGAACTTGTGACTTGCTGGCCTGATCACAAAATGTAAATCTTTAGAAAGTTTATGAAATAATTTGTATGGGGAAGTACGGTAAGTAGATATATAATAAATGGTAAAACTCAACTAGGAAGGGGGAGGGGAAAATGTGTATCCAGGCCCAGGCTGCAGGTTGGATGCAACCTGTGGCCGGTATGAGTAAGAGGTGATGGAGGGAGTGGACTACTCTTGGAACTTCTCTATGTGCCAATGCGCCGCACTGCCAGATCGTCCCATCTGCTGGTTTGCAGATATTCATCCATGTATATGCATCCAAGCGTGCATTCATATTGCCGATTATAGTGAATGAGTGTTCCTTGATTCATTTGTTTCCAGATAATCAGCCAGTATAAACAGGCTGCCAATCACTTGATGCTTGTTTGACAGGTAAAATGATTTTGAAATCTGCATAAAAATCATCATTCTCAGCAGCAAATCATCCTGTGTAAACAAGATATGTGCTGGTGAGAACAATCACAGCATTTACTCGCAAAATGATCTATAAAGAATTGTGATTGGCCTGTAGAAACAGGCTGTTTACTGATCGGCAAGTATGTAGCTGGTCAGCGGTGATTTAACATCCCTCTTCAGCTAGTGTAAACCTAAGTCACAGCTAAGGGAACATCAGTCAAGACCAAAGTCAGTGCAGCCATCTACCAGGAAATTTTAGAGTACTTCATGCTTCCCTCTGCCGACAAGTTTTTTGGAGATGGAAACTGCATTCTCCAGCAGGACTTGGCACCTGTCCACACTGCCAAAAGTACCAATACCTGGTTTAAAAACAACAGTATCACTGTGCTTGATTGGCCAGCGAACTCATCTGACCTTAACCCCATAGAGAATATATGGGGTATTGTCAAGAGGAAGATTGAGAGACACCAGACCCAACAATGCAGAGGAGCTGAAGGCGAGGCCAGGGGCCAACCAACTCCAGCACAAACTGCAAATGGATGAGCATCCTCAGACGCACATTCAGCTGAAGTGTATTGCACCCCACAGACCCATCGGGTCCGTGAGAGGCAATATATGTTGCCAGCCAATGAGAGGCCAGCAGATGACATCGGTGTGCACGTGACTGGAGACGCATGGAAGTTACATCATGCTCTCTGGTCGCACGCTGAAGTAAGCTGCTAGCTTCACAAGAGGATGCCACTTGGTGGGGAGCAAATGAAGGTGAGTATTTTTTTATTTTTTAAATCAGTGGTCCTACTATTACATGGATGGACTATGGGCTGTGCATTATACTATATGGATAGATTATGGCCTGTGCATTATGCTACATTCATGACTATGGGCTGTGCATTACACTTTTATGGATGACTATGAACTGTGCACTACACTTTACGGATGACTATGGGCTGTGTATTACAGTTTATGAATTACTATGGGCTGTGCATTATACTACATGTATGACTATAAGGTGCATAACACTACTTATATGACTATGGGCTATGCATTATACTATATGGATGACTATGTTATGTGCATTATTGTTTATTGATGACTATGGGCTGTGTCTTATAGTTTATGGTGACTATGGGCTGTGCATTATACTACATATATGACTATGAGGTGCATTATACTACATGTATGCCTATGGGCTGTGCATTATACATGTTTGTCTATGAACTGTGCATTATACTATATGTTTGACTATGAACTGTGCATTATACTATATGGATGACTTTGGGATGTGCATTATACTTTATGAATGACAATGAGCTGTGAATTATACTATATGTATAACTATGAGGGGCATTATACTACATGTATGACTATATGATGTGCATTATACTATATAGATGACTATGGGATGTGCATTCTAATACATGGATGACAAGGGACTGTGCATTATACTACATTTATGACTATGGGCTGTGCATTATACTATATGGATGACTATGTGATTGTATTATAAATTATGGATGACTATGGGCTGTGCAGAATCAGGAGGACAAGGATGCCGTGATCACTAACCGGTTGGGGAATACTCGCTTGGCAACAGGATAAACATAGACAGGCACGTTTTTTTCACATAAACAGTCTATTTTGGTTTATTTAAGCATCATAAACCACTGTAGGCCATGTTACCCATCACAGAACACACATAGTCCTTGGCACTTCATAGTATATGGCTTTGAAACGCAGTCACTAAACACGCCGGATCAGTTACTGTGGGTGACCGGACACCAAACAGTTCTTTAATGTCCATGGAACGCAAAAGGCACCAACACACGACATTAGGTTGCAGTCTCTAAACATGCTGGACCTTACTCCGTCCAGTTACCTATTGCACAGTTCATTAACTGACCCCCTGTCAGTACACACATTTCCCCATACTCTGGGTTACCTTCCAGGAGCTCCTGCTCCACATGCTGACACCTGTCAGCACTCTCTCTCCCAGGGAAGCTGCCAAACTGGGATCATTGTCCTGGACAAAGCCTTGCTCACCAGGCCACCTGACAGTTCCAGATCCTCCGACGGACGGTAGCTCCCCCAATGCAGTGCCATCACAGACTATGCAGACATGGCCTCTCCATGTGCTATTCAGGATGTCCGTTCCCCTGGGACTGTCCAACACACAGGCCTCCAGGTTCAAGGCATCACCATGTGCTCTTCAGAAAGTCCATCCCCACCTGGGACCCTCCAACACATAGAACTTCCAGGACCTTACACACTCTCACACACCATTCAGGTACATACACTCAGACCATGTGACCAGACCTCAGTCACATTATATAGCTTGTAACCACTCCCATAGGTGGGAGGTATGTGTGGTTAGTCAGACCCACCCAGCTCTCCAACTAACCCTGTAAGCCTCCCTTTAAAGCTACACAAACACAACTCTTATGGAACTACAAGTCCCAGAACAACAATACTGGCTTACAGTGCAGACTCCCTCTGTGACACATACCAGCCATTTACAATCATGCCGGACCCTGTTTCACCAACCCAGTTATGCCTCCATGCATATCCTGAGGAGCCCACACAGCAGCCCTTAGCTGCAGCATGGGTCACAGCATCACACATCACATTACAAAAATGTTAGTAAGGATAAAAAGACATATGAGGACAAACAAATTTGGAGTGAAGGACTCGGATGTAGTGGGTCAGAGGTTAACACAATAAGTCTAAGGCCAGAGTCACACTAGAGTAAAATGCGGACGAGTGCTATGCGAGAAAACATCCTATAGCACTTGTACCAGTGTTAATCTATGGGGCAGCTCACATCACCGTTTTTTTTCTCTGGCTTATTCAGCATCCAAGTGAAATCGCAGCATGCTGCGATTGTACACGTATATCACCCGAATCTTGCCAATGCAAGTCTATGGGTGAAAAAAAAAATTGGACACAACATGGACCATCAGTGTGACTTGCGAGAAATACGCACACATTTTCCTCATTTCAGTCTATTGAGCCATTAATTTCATTGGGGAAAAGCAGTGAGAACTGTAAAGCCATACACATGTCATATGGATGTCATACATATACTGCAACCCTTGACCTACTGTGTCCTTCCCCACAATCCTGTAGATTGTAAGCCCGCAAGGGCAGGGTCCTCTTCCCGCTGTACCAGTCTGTCATTGTTAGTTTTGTTTACTGTAAGTGATATTTGTATTTTGATGTAACCCCTTCTCATGTACAGCACCATGGAATTAATGGTGCTATATAAATAAACAATAATAATAATAATAATACGGATGTCATATGGATACTTAGATGCGATGAAATCGCATCATCGCATTGCAAATGTATTACACACGGCTGACCATATGGAGAACATTTGTGCGACTCTCAGCTGAGAGAATCGGACCGATTTTTCATACGTTAAGTGTGACGCCGGCCTAAGGATCAGGAAGTCACATTCCTAAGAGTGACTAAGAAAATTTATATTCCAGGAGTGCAAGACATAAAATTTCCTACTGTTAACAAATTACCCCATATATATATGAGTGTTTGTAGGTAAAGTATGACTCAGTTACCTGTTTAAAATCAGGGATACTGCTATAATACATATGTATAACAGTAAAGTGCTGCAGGAATGCTCCTTACCCATATAAATCCTTGTGTGATGTCAGATTACGCAGTCCCACTGCGCGTTTCGTGTTGGCTTGTTATGGTTTGTTCACTATCACCTTCAGGCCAGGTGATGCAAATTTCCCAGCTTTATAAAAAACAAGCATACTCTAACCTTGTGGCAAAAAACAGCAGTCATAGGTTCTTCTAAGCAGCTGCCTAGCACTCTAAAAATGAAAATGAGTTCATAGACACCAAACATGTCTAGGCTCTTTTTTACCTAGGTGGTGAAAAAAAATTCCAGACTTCCAGACTGTTCAAAACAGCTGATATGTCCCTGGAAAGATGTTGGCTCATCGCCAGAGCCCACATCAAAGGGAAGGATACTGACATTGGTATACTAGGCGGTAAGGGGTTAAAATACAACTCTTTGGCCACAGTGATCAAAAGGTATGTGTGGAGAAAAAAGGGCACATAATTTCAGGAAAATAACATCTTGGCAACCATTAAGCATGGGGGTGAATCAATCATGCTTCGAGGTTGTGTTGCATCCAATGGCATGGGGAACATTTCACAGGTAGAGGCAAGAATAGATTCAATTAAATTTCAACAAAATTTTGATGCAAACAAAACATTATCTTTAAAAAAGCTAAAGCTGAAAAGGGGATGGCTTCTGCAAATGGATAATGATGCTAAACACACATCAAAATCCACAACTGACTACCTCAAAAGACGTAAATGGAAGTTTATACAATGGCCCTTACAGTCTCCTGATCTGAATATCACTCAAAATCTGTGGCTAGACCTCAAAATAGCAGCGTGTGCAGGACGACTCAGGAATTTCACACAGCTGGAAGAATTTTCCAAGGAAGAATGGATGAAAATCCCTCAACCAAAAATTATAAAACTCTTGGCTGGCTACAAAAAGCATTTACAAGCTGTGTTATGTGCAGGAGGGGGTGCTACTACATACTAACCATGTAGGGTGCCCAAACATTTCCAACACCCATTTTCCTTTTTGTAATTTTTAAAATGTAAAAGTTTGAAATATTTTTATTTTATTAAAATCCAAAGTAAATGTGTCATCTTTAACTTTAGGACTTTCAGAAATCGTTTCATCTTCAAGTTGCCTAACTGTTCACAATAACAGTAATTTGGACCAGGGGTGTCCAAACTTTTACAAGTCACTGTATGTGACAGTTTTGAGATGATTAGGAAAGAATTCTAGTCTCTGAATATTTTCATTTATTGACACAAAGCCAAAATGTTGAAATTGATGATGAAATGAAACATAAAACATAAAATAAAGTTACAGAATTTTTTAATTTTATTTATAATATGAACATGAATCTTCATTTACATAAAGACAGAAAATGTCTTCAAGTGGTTTTTAAATGCCCGTGTAATGTTGCCAACAAAAGATGAAAATCGTTTGGGCACTTACATTAGTTATACAAATTATTTGGATATATACAGCATTAGCATACTAATGTGGAACAAATTTTGCATGCAATGCCGGGTTGTAAATACTAAAATTATTGCCTACACCGATGCTTAGCAGAGTGCCGTCGGATAGCACTTGCAAGCTGCCATACACAGCTTTTGTGCCCTGATATTTAGTGTCAGTGCAAGAAACTTTTATACTTGTTTCCACTTGAGTATGTCTTTCTGCTTCTCACTTTTCTTCTGTCATCACTAGCTTTGTCCATCTGAAGATTTATTATATAAAGAAGCTCTTAATCTCTCTTGGCTCTACCTCGCTGCCAGCTTGAAGTACTTGGATCAAACCTTACAGCTGTGAATTGTGACATTGCCTGGATGACAGCCCAGAAAAGTTTTTTTCCCTGAGAAAATTCTTGGGGACCAGATGGGGAAATGAAATCGGTTTCTAATGGAGAGTGAGAAAAAGAACGGTGGAGATGAGGATTGTTTAAATTCCCTTCTGAAAAGGTTACACTTTATAAATACAAACAAATGGACATGGATTCAGAACTGGCAAGTGTCCACCGAATACTGTAAAATGGCACACGCCAAGACCTGAAAATGCTGATAGTTACATGATAGAATTACAGTATGTGATCCGTGTAATAAGACACATAATATGCAACTGCTTAGCAACTATCATACACAAATGTCGGAATAATTGACTAAGTGTACCATAAAAAGGCATGGCACAGGCTCACATTAACAAGTATTTTGGAGCCCTTATATATGGAAGGCAGAAAGCTAGTAAAATTAGTAAGAAGGATAATGTAGTGTCTCACAAAATGTGGTCCTAGGGGCCCTTTCACTTTACGTTTTTTCCTACGTATAGTGACCCAGTCGGGTCTTATGTCTGAACCCCCCCTGAAAATGGGGTTTCGGTAGATGTACCCAAGGCACCATTGGCTATAATGATGCAGAAAGAGTCACTATGTGCATCATTTTCAGGACTAAACTCCTACGGGGGTCGGACTGCAAGATGTAGTACACTATGCCATTGTGGTCGCCTCAATAGGCATACACAGCCTAACAGATGACATGACATTGCTCTATCGACGTGACATTGGCAGAAGCAGGGGAAATGCCAGGAGTGTTTTTTTATTTTTATTTTTTATTTTCAAACTTTTCAATACATATAAACAGGCAAACATTCATACAGGTTACATGAATCGGATGAGGGTGGATACATATTTAAAAAAGGAATATACTGTCGCAATTCGGCCAAACCCTCAACACGGATTAATAGCCGGAAGTGTCCACAGATCTGATTGTGGCAGAACCGGTATGTGATCAAAGTAATAGGCTATGCAATCCGTAACCTGAGTCTCAAGAAGATATCGTTCAGAAATTAAAACCAACAATAACAATAAGACAATCAAAGAAAAATAAAAAATAAGAAGGAAGGAGAGAGGGGGTGGGGGGAGTACCGGGGGGGGAGGGACTCGAGGTGAGGGGGGAGAGAAGCGGTCAAAGCAGAGCTCCTTATACAAAAATACCCCGTCAGAGATAAAAAACATGGTCAGAATGAAACCAAAAACATACGGGGAGCAGAACAGATAATTTTGACCGATTAGGAAGCAGAGAACAGGGCGAATACCGAGTATGACTCAAACAATTAGGTAATTGAGCTGTATCTGGGTCCATCACAGTGCAGTAGAAGAACCTTAGGAGAAACAAGTTAGCACAACCATATGTTGTGTAAGGAGGATAGTGAATGGGAAACTAAGGGGTAGTTTGAGATGCTAGCTGCCAGGGCAGCCATACACGAAAGAATTTGTCATGCGTATGTGAATCCCAACTGGTCAGCTCTTCCATCCTGAAGATGTCCTGGACTTTTTTAAGCCATTCATTGATATGAGGGGGGGACGTTTGTCTCCAGTGTATGGCGATCAAGTGCTTGGCAGCGGCTATTAGAAGGGGGAGTAGGTCATGCTTCTTAGGTTTGTAGGACTTCGTGGGGAGGGACAGTAGAACCTCTTGAGGAGTCAAACTCTGCGTTATTAGTTTCATCTGGCGGAGTCGATTAAAAATCTCCTCCCAAAATTTAGCGATAATTGGGCATGACCAAAAAATGTGCGCCAAAGAACCTCTAGTCTTCATACATCTCCAGCACAGCGGAGAATCCGAGAGGCCAATGTGATAGAGCGACTCAGGGGTTCTGTACCATCTGGAGAGGACTTTAAAGGCATTCTCCTGGAGCAAGACACATCTTGAGAACCCATGTGAGTGTTCCAAGACCTGTGCTATTTCTCTGTTGGAGAGAGATATGTTCAGCTCAGACTCCCATGAGGAGATATATAGGGGTTTAAAGTGAGATTTAGGGGAGATTAAGTTATGATATAGTTTGGAAATTAATTTAGGGGGTGTAGGGTTGAGTTTAAGAAGAAGTTCCAGCCAGGGCCAATCTGAATTAGTTTGGATGTCCGACTTAAGCCTAGAAATAATATATTGTACATGATGGAATTGAATGAAATCTTTGGGATGTTTCTTGGCGTCTCGAGGCCAACTATTTGTGCAACTAATTTGGTTGGAGAGATGGTGTGAAATTGGGAGGGTCGGCAGGGATTTCCAGAGGTCAAATGTGTCTATATATTTTGGTTCAATGAGCCAAGGTATAACTCCCAGAGGCATACTGTCCAAAAAAAGGCAACATGGCCAGTTGTTCTGGACTAGCTTCTTCCTAATAGTCAGGGTGTTGCAGGTTATTTCCTCCAGAGAATTTTGTGGGGGGGCTGCAGAGGTCCAGAGATACTTCTCCGCCTCACCTCCCATTAACAAGCGTTCAAGATTAGGGGTTTTTGGATCATGTCTTGATTTAACCAGGCACATCCACCTAGCCAGATGTATAGCCTGGTAGTAGGTCTTAAAGTTTGGGAGTCCAAGGCCACCTTTCTTTTTCGGGAGCGAAAGTATTTTGAAGGGTAGTCTAGCCCTCCTGCCCCTCCACATATACCCATTGACTATTTTATTGGCTGAAGTGAAGAAAGATTTAGGGAGAGGTATGGGAATCATGGTCATATGGTAGAATATTTTTGGTAGGATGTACGATTTAATTATATTTATCCTTCCGATCCATGAGAGAAATGGTAAGTCATAGGATTTAAGAAGTGTTTGGAGATTATCTAGAAGGGGTATAAAATTGTATTTATACAGAGATGAGGGATTAGCAGTGAGGAAGATTCCTAGATATTTCAGTTTGTCTGCAAGCCATTTGAAAGGGGTAGACTTTTTAAGTTCCAAGACTGCTTTGACCGGTAACGAAACATTCATGACTTCCGATTTGTGCATATTAACTTTGAAGTTGGAAATGACCCCAAACTCGTCAAGAAGTTTCAGGATAGAGGGAAAAGCAGTCGTAGGATTTGAGATCACGATCATAAGGTCATCTGCGAATGCAGCTGTTTTAAATTCTGTTTGTTCCACGATTAGACCCCTGATCAAATCCTCCTGTCTTATTCTTTGTATTAAAGTCTCCATTACTAGCACAAAGAGGGTGGGGGAGAGAGGGCAGCCCTGTCTGGTTCCATTCCTAATCCCGAAGGAATCTGAAAGTAACCCGTTGACTCTGACCCTAGCGGTTGGATCAGAGTACAGAGTCATGATGGCATCAATAAAAGGTTGGGGGAAGTCAAACTTCCGTAAAGTGCATACCATGTAGTGCCAACTAACTCTGTCAAAGGCTGTCTCAGCATTAGTAGATAACAGAGCCAACGGGGTTCCAGAGCGTTTAGCATGTGAAATGGCTAAGAGGATTTTTAGGGCATTGTCTTTACCCTCTCGTCCCCTGACAAAGCCCACTTGATCAGGGTGAATCAGGGACTCGAGGACGATATTGATCCTTGATGCAAGGATTTTTGCCCAAAGTTTCAAATCTGAATTCAACAAAGATATTGGGCGGTAGTTACCACAATGGCTCCCGTCTCTCCCCTCCTTTGGGATAACAGATATGTGTGCTTCTAAAGTTTGTTTAGTTGGGGGGTTTCCTGCCAGGAAGGAGTTAAAAAGAGAGGCCAAGCGTGGAAGAAGTATGTCTGAGAATTTCCTATAATAGGACATTGGGAAGCCGTCCGGGCCTGGAGTCTTATTGATTGCCATGTTTTGTAAAGTGTCGCTAATTTCTTGGCAGGTGACTTGGGCTAAGAGAGCTGAATGGTCTTTAATTTGGACTTTCGGGAGGGAAAGAGGGGCTAGGAATTCCTGGATCCTATCTGCAGCAGTTATACAGTCTTTCATGGGGTCAGGGGCTTCTAAGTTATAGAGGGATTGGTAGTAGCATCTGAACGCCTCTGCAGTATCTTCCGACCTGTCGACCCTCGTGTTTGGGTCTTTATGAATATGCTTTATAAATTTGTTTTCTCTCTGCTTTTTAAGAAGATGAGAGGTCAGTCTGCGATTCTTATTTCCGTGTACATAGAAACGGTGTTTACAATGCATGAAGATCTTTGCAGATTTAATGTTAAGCAAATCTTTTAATTTATTACGAAGGGCCACCAGATCCTGTTGTAGATTCTGAGTGTTAATTTTTTTGTGGAGGCGTTCTGTGGTTGCTATTTGATGTAAAAGAGACATCATTTCTTTCTCCCTCTGTTTTGCCAGGAGTGGTTTGTGACCGCTCTGAGCTGGCAGAGATTGGTGGCAAGCAGAACAGGTATGCAGTTAGCAACTGCCTGCTAGTTCTTAGCCTCGTACACAAGCAAATTAAAAGTCCTGGACAACCCCTGTAAAGGGGTTTTCCCCTACTAGGACAACCCGTCTTGATCTGAATGTTTGCCTTGTGAAAATAAAAACTCGTTCCATCAGTGTTGACACTTGCATTCCAAGGACTCTCGTGCAGTCGTTACGACACGTGAGACCTACACTCTATCAGTGTCAGCGTCGCCGTCCACGCCTTCAGACATATATGTAATCAAGAAAATGTGAGAGCTGCAGTTGGCCTCTTAATGCCTCTTGATTACTCATATGTCCGACGGCGAGGACAGAGACACCGGCGCTGATTGGGCGGCACTGATTGGGCGCAGAGCACACATTTCATAACAACTGCATGTGAGTCCCGGGAATGCGACTGTCAACACCACTGGAATGGCACCTGCATGGGAGGTGAGTATAAATGTTTTTATTTTCATGGGGGAAAACAGTCAGATCAAGAAGGCGTTGATCTAGTAGTGAACAACCCCAGGTTTATGGAAGGTAGTTTTTTTTTTCATCTGCAAATGAACTAATTTTAATCATTGTAGTTTTAACCATCCATGTATTAAAAAAGAACAAATGGAAATTTCCAAAGATTCACTTGAATAGGTGAGTTTTACTAGAGTAGTTTTACTAGAGTAGGACATGCTTCTGTTTTGTTATGTAGATCATCAATCTGCAAAAAGAACTGACTTGTGAAACAGCGTCAAAGTATAATGTGCTGTTAATGGTAACCACATTTGAAACCCAACATTAATAGATTAAACATCCGACTCTAGCACCTGTGACACTATTGCATATTATCTTATCCAATCTCTCAAATGTTTTCCAAATTTGTCATTTGCTCCCCTTTTAATATACACCTTTTTCTCCATTAAAATGGTATCACTTAGGCACTTCTATCGAGGTGGACCTTTATCCAGCCAATGTCTGGCAATGGTTTTCTTAGTATCATACACATTAGCTATAGCCAAACGTACAGTAGGGGAACTTCCAACATCCTCCACCAGTCCCAAAATATATGACATGGGACTGAGCGGGACCCTATTGTTAAAACTTGCAAAATTACCCTGTCTACATTTTCCCATAGCCCCCATCTGTGAGCATGGCCAGAACATATGCATCAGATCGGCTCCTTCATCCCCACAGTGGGGGGCAACAATCGTACAATCTAAGGCCAATACGACATAATGACTTTGGGGTTCTATAGGTTCTATGGATCAAAAACATTTGTGACCTCCTCTGAGACATATTAATTGATAGCTGACTTGTTGAGTGCAAGATATCATCCCATTCCTCCTTGGAATGTGTCCCACATCCAAATCCCATCTAGACTACAGCCATAGGATTCCTCCAGTATACCTGACAATAGGGAGCTTAACCTCAAGGACATAATACCTTTAGTTGATTTACTTCGCATCACACGACATAGGATCCCAGTATGTGAGATAGAAAGGCCGGAAATTACTTCCTAAAAATATTGTGCATTTTCCTGAGCCAATATTTAGGTATCCATACCGGAGAACTGTGAAGAGCATATAAAGTGCAGGGCATAAGGCACATTTTAATGAGACTGGTTCTGCCCAGGGCCAGAGTTGCGCATGTTTAGCTTATTCTGCATTCATTGTCTACAGGACTGCCGGAAATAGCGGGGCACTGCACTTTAGTAGCTATCCTTTTAAAAAACCTATTAATGCAAAGTTATAAAAAAAGCTGATCCATTATGCAGTACGCTTGTAAATCTACAATGATGGTTCCATTTGAGGACTGTGGCACTATTATTATTAATTATTATAGCACCACTTATTCCATGGTGCATTACATGTGAAAATGGGTATATATAGCAAAAAACAAGTATAATCATCTTGAACAAAACGAGTCACCAACTGGTACAGGAGGAGAGAGGACCCTGCCCGCGAGGGCTCGTAATGAGTAAATGTTGTGCTAATTTCCCCTTCTCCTCTCTCTGCAAGCTTTACAAGTATTCAGTAGCTTACTCCACTATTAGATATTTATATTAGGTGCATCCAGCAATCACGCCTCTCTCCAAAAATGAATACATTTAGCTAAACCTTCCTCTTTAAAGAAGATGGGATGCTACTTAAAAAACAAAACTTTATTATAAAGGTGGTCCCAGTGGGTTTAGCAGCATGGCATTGTTATTCATGTGGTGCACAGTGCCTTTATTAACTTGATAGCTGCTGGCCTATGCAGAGCACAGCAGCTGAAATAACTTTGTAATTGGCTGCTGCACTCTGCATAGGCAGGGGACAAAAGTGCTGAGCAGTACATGAATTTCCATACCCTGCTACTAAACACAGAGAGACCACATTTACAAAAAGGTTGATTACTTCAAGCTGCAGCTGCATTCAGAGTTTGAAAAAGAAGCAGTGATTTATCACTCAATTAGTGTAAAGAGCTTGGCATCGGCAACCCATGCAAGTGGTCTGGGATAATATTAAAGACAATGGAGATCGAGGGCCCCAGAATGTTGCACTCTTATAGAATTCGGCACTTAAGACAACACCCCTGTGGCCTCCTTATGCCACAGCACCCATCGGCAGTGCTACAGAACAGAGATCTAGCAGATGGCAATGGAGGGCTCTCCAACTTGTACCATTTAGACAGCCAGCTAACAAGGGTAAAATGGTGTTTAAATTAACTGAGTACACCCTATCTTGTGCTCTTTGCCCTGAATGACAAGTTGAATGATGACAGCAGCGTCTGGAGTGAGTGCCACAACTAGAATAGGAATATCAGCAGTAATAACCAATTGAGAATGTGCTCAAGGTGCAGATCTGGACAATTTGATGATGTCTGAGACTTGTACATGAACCCAAACCAAGGGCTTTGTTTAGACTTGTCCTGGTTATAATCCATAATAAAGACTCCTTGGTGCTGATCACTCCACATAGGACTGATATTCGATTTACACTTTGCTGATAAAAATGAGAATTGCATAATCACAAGATTTGATCTTGTATTATCTGAAAGATCTCACAATTATTGTATATGGCTAAACTTAGTAACGCTAGAATTTGTCACATTTTATTTAAAGTGTCGGTATGGCCTATTTATCTGTTTATTACACTGCAATGTTTGCATCTCTATTAGTGCTAATGATTCTGAAGTTATTATTAGTATGTTTCAAGCTGTTTCTCCAAGTCTTCAATACATTATTGTCACTTGATATACTGTAGATATCTTCTCCTTTCTACAGAAAAAAAACACTCCATAAGACAAAAAGGGACATTTATGAAGAGACATTTCGGACATAAAAATGGATCTGAGTTGAAGAATAAAACAATCTGTTTCTTTAGTAAGTAAAGAAACTGACTTTTAGGGTTATAAAGTTGTTACCATCAATTCTTCTAAAAGAAAGTGTGATAGCTTTCTTCCTTTCATCTGCCAGTCCCTTTTAAACTGCAGGTTTTGAGAGAGTTTCTGTTGGAGGTGCCTTTTCTTGAAGCAAGCATCTAACTAAAAATTCTGTTTTTCTCAGCAGATGTTGAGATATGATGTGAAAGAGAAATTTCTAGTCTGAAATCCAAAAGAAATGTCACTTGTGTAAGTTACAAAGAGGCAGTCAGTGCCGAGTCTTCCTGATTTCAGTACACATACAAATGCAAGGCTGAAAACACAACTACGAATTACTTTGTAGGATGTTTGCTTTGGATTTAGGATAAAATATAAAGAGAAGTTCATGTGAAAATGTAGCTCCCAAAGATGAACACAGATCAGTGCCAGCAGATAGAGCTGGGCTATGAATGAGGAAGGCAGTGTATCATGAAGAAGCATCTCGGAGTTACAAGGACATGAAAGATGCATGAGAAATGATTATGGCAAATGACCAGAGACATTGAAGTAGCCGGTAATGGAAACTGATTTAATCTGACCTGCTAATAGTTATGTCTAAAGACTGAAAAGGTGTTATCTACCAATCGGACATTTTGTAGTTTAGTTTTATTTAAACTAAAGAGGTTGTCCACTATTTTTTCATTTGGATAGGTCATCAATGTCTGATCCGTCGGGGTCTGATACCCGGCACCTGTGCCGGTTAGCTGTTCTCGGAGTCGTGGTCGGCTGCCGTTGGCAGGAAGTGCTCGATTGTGGAGATGTTCCATCTTCTGATAGTGGCCGCAGCAGGTTTCTGCACATCCACCTCCTATTGATTTGAGTAGGAGGCAAATGTGCAGTAATGAGCTGCGGCCACATCAAAATATGTAGCAGCTCCACAACTGAGCATTTCTGGCAAGTGGCCACCACTGCCGATTCCGAGAACAGCTGACCGGTTACAGTAGCAAAATTATAAATTTTTTACATTTTCATTTTTTTCACCACTTATTTAAAAAAGAAAAAAAAAACCTTCAAATTAGGTGTTAGGGCTAGCGGAATGCACCGAGTAAATATAGATGTTATTATTGGTGCGTTCGCAGCCCGGGGTCCACCGTGCAGGAGGAACCTGCTGCTAGCAAATGACAGCACTATATGGCGGTTTAAGTGAACTCTGTTACTTCACAGAGTCGCACGGAAACAAGATGCTGTGCCCTGTTAACCCCACAGGAATTCACAGCTAACTGCCAAGCTGAAGGCAGTCTGTGGTCACGCAAACATACAATCTCCTCACTGGAGGAGCCAGTTTTCTAGGGGCTTATTTCAGCCGGGGCCCTAAATCCACGCACACAATCTCCTCGCCGGAGGTGCCAGCATTCTAGGGGCTTATTTCAGCCAAGTCCCTGAACACACATCAATGTGACCACACTGGCGCATGCACATAACAGATTTGATACTAGCGCATGGCCGTGCAGTCATGCGAACCCTTTATAGCTGCAGCAGGTACATGACCTTCCAAGAAAGACCAATGAGAGGCTACCACAGAGCCTGAGCACCTTCAGAACCTTCCTGGAGGACCAATGGGTTTTGCTGCAGTATCAAAGCATGTGACCCTCGACCTCCAATAAGAGATCTCACCCTGGGCATGCTCAGAAGGAGAAAAGCAGGACTTAGTCCCAGAAGTGTCTGCTTGCCACTGCCCAGCACTGGTCTTAATGGCAGAACCTGGAAGTACAGCAGTAACCAGGCGCAGAGTATCTGCCTGAGTCAGACGCTGGGACCGACGTCTCCGCTGAGCAGGCTCCACTGCGGCTGGAGAAGCATGGGAGACCGCAGTGGAGATGGATCGAGATTCCCCCTGTGCAGAGGCGGGAACTCGACACCTAACATTACCCCCCGTCCTAGGGCCCACCTCCCTGGACCTCGCTACGTTCGAATGCAGCAATGAGCTGCGGAGCTCGAATATGCTCAGCAGGCTCCCAGGACCTGTCCTCTGGGCCATAACTCCTCCAATCCACCAAATAATTTTTTTTGCCATGTACCACCTTGCACCCCAAGATAGCGTTCACCTCGTAATCATCCGAAAATAAACCTGATGTCCTGGCAGATGACTCAGAAAACTGGGACATGTATACGGGCTTTAAGAGGGACACATGAAAGGTGTCGGTGATACCCAGGCATGGAGGAAGGGCCAGACGGTAGACCACAGGGTTAACCTGTTCGAGGACCTTGAAGGGACCCAAGTAGCGAGGTGCAAACTTAGTGGACTCAACTCGCAGCCTGATGTTATGGGCAGAGAGCCACACTAAGTCGCCAGGAGCAAAGATCGGAGCGGGGTGCCGATGTGCATCGGCGGAGGACCTCATTCTCTCCTTGGAGGCCCGGATGGCATCCTGAGTGCGGTCCCAAATGTCCCGTGCCTCCACAGCCCAGTCTGCCACCCTGGAGTCGGCAGAAGACACAGGCATAGGCACAGGAACCCACGGATGCTGACCGTAATTAAGGAGGAATGGAGTCTGACCAGTGGAGTCGGCTACGGCGTTGTTAAGCACAAACTCCGCCCACGGTAGCAAGGATGCCCAGTCATCCTGCCTAGCAGAAACAAAATGTCACAGATATGTGACCAGAGTCTGGTTGGCCATCTCTACCAACCCATTCGTCTCGGGATGATATGCTGAAGAGAGATTCAACTCAATGCTGAGTAGACGACAAAGCTCTCTCCAGAACCGAGACGCAAACTGGGGACCCCGGACACTGACAATTTTGTCCGGCATTTGTAGGCGAAAGACATGTTTAATAAACAACGCTGCCAGAGCCCGTGCAGAAGGTAGCCGTGGAAGAGGCACCAAATGCACCATTTTGGAAAAAAGGTCGGTGATCACCCAAATAATGGTGCAGCCATCGGACTTGGGTAAGCCACCACAAAGTCCGTCCCGACCATCTCCCAGGGCCTGTCTGCCACCGGCATGGGATAAAGTAAGCCAGCTGGCCGTTGTCGAGGAGACTTATTTTTGGCGCAGGAGACACACGCCCGAATATAGTCTCTGACGTCACGGGCCATATGCGGCCACCAGTACGTCCTCACCAGAAGCTCAGATGTCCTTTTGGTCCCAAAGTGTCCACCCACCCTGCACGAGTGAGCCCAAGAGAGAACCTCCGGTCGCAAATTTGCTGGCATGAAAGTCTTACCCGGGGGCACAGACTCTAGCGAAACCGGAGCCACGGTCCTCAGACTCTCAGAAGGGACAATAAGCTGAGGTTCCTCCTCCTCCGCTGATGACACTACGGAGCAGGAGAGAGCATCGGCATGAATGTTCTTCTCCCCGGAGAGAAAATGGAGGGTGAAAAGGAACCGGGAGAAGAACAGGGACCATCTGGCCTGGCGAGAATTTAGCCGCTGGGCAGTCTGAATATAGACCAAGTTCTTGTGGTCGGTGAAAACTTGGAAGGGAAAACGAGCCCCCTCCAAGAGATGTCTCCACTCCGAGAAGGCCAACTTCATAGCTAGCAACTCCCTGACCCCGATGAAATAATTCCTCTCCGCCGGTGTGAAGGTCTTAGAGAAAAAGAAGCAGGGATGCTTCCGAGCTTGAGCATCCTTTTGGAATAGGACTGCTCCAGCACCGACAGATGAGGCATCCACCTCCATTATGAAAGGCTTATCTACATCAGGGCGATGTAGAATGGGAGCACTAGCAAAGTGGGACTTAATAGAGAGAAAGGCCTTGGAGACCTCTTCCGACCACAACTTGGGATTTGCTCCCTTTTTGGTGAGGGCAACCAAAGGAGCTACCAAAGTTGAGACGTGGGGAATGAACTGGCAATAGTAATTAATGAACCCCATAAAGTGCTGCACCACTTTGAGAGAATGGGGTTCTTGCCAGTCCATCACAGCCTGTAGCTTGGCAGGATCTCACCCTGGGCATGCTCAGAAGGAGAAAAGCGCGACTTAGTCCCAGAAGCGTCTGCTCGCCGCTGCCCAGCACTGGTCTTAATGGCAGAACCTGGAAGAACAGCAGTAACCAGGCACAGAGTATCTGCCTAAGTCAGACGCTGGGACTGAGCAAGCTCCACTGTGGCTGGAGAAGGATGGGAGACGGCAGTGGAGATGGCTCGAGATTCCCCCTGTGCAGAGGCGGGAACTCAACACCTAACATTAGGTGTCACTGCTATTTATTTATATGACCTTGAAAATCATGTTGCCAGGAGATACAGCTCTGGCACAAATTAAGAGACCACCACATCAAAACCCTGTCATGGGCAGCCTAATCACCAGACCTGAAGCCCATTGAAAACCTCTGGAATGTAATCAAGAGGATGATGGATAGTCACAAGCCAACAAACAAAGAAGAACTGCTTACATTTTTGCACCAGAAGCAGTGTGAAAGACTGGTGGATAGCATGCCAAGACGCATGAAAGCTGTGATTAAAAATCATGGTTCTTCCACAAAATATTGATTTCTGAACTCTTCCTGAGTTAATACATTAGTATTGTTGTTTCTAAATGATCATGAACTTGCTTTCTTTGCATTATTTGAGGTCTGAAAGCACTGTTTGTTTGTTTTTGTTTTTTTTTAATTTTGAACATTTTTCCTTTTCAGAAAAAAAAATACAAAATGTATTGCTTGGAAATTCGGAGACATGTTGTCAGAAGTTTATACCTATAAAGAGAAAAATCAGACAAACTGAACATTTTGCAGTGGTCTCTTATTTTTTTGCCAGAGCTGTATATACACTTCCATATACTACATGGATTGTCCATTCCTATAATATAGAGGCAAGGCAGGTGTACCCTATTTATTGTAGCTGTTATTATAGATATACCCAGATATCATGGTCTTTTTGCTATATAAGCCACAGGGTTTAACTTGCTTTTTGATTACATACTTTTGTGTGCACCATTTATCACCACGCCATCCCATTTTTTGTACTTTTTTATCCTGTAGTTTTGTATTTGTCTACTGTTTTTGTATTCATATATAATACATATAAATTATTTCTAAACTATATAAATTAATTGTTTTCCCTCTATTTCACTGTAGGTGAAAGTTTTGCCACTATACTGTTATTAGCATTTTAACAGATCACAATAGCTGGCGGACCCTGCGGCCATTATATGACAACCATCAAGACTACACAATTATCATCACAGAGTGTCAATGGGGTTAAAAAGGGAGCCTTTGTTAACCATTATGTTGCTTTTGACAGCAGCATCTAGGGGTTACATGTCCACGATCAGTGCTAACACTGAGGCTGCCGTCACACTAGCAATATTTGGTCAGTATTTTACATCAGTATTTGTAAGCCATAACCAGGAGTGGGTGATAAATGCAGAAGTGGTGCATATGTTTCTATTATACTTTTCCTTTATTTGTTCCACTCCTGGTTTTGACTTACACATACTGATGTAAAATACTGACCAAATACTGCTAGTGTGACGCCTGATTGTGGCCAATATTGCAATGTATCAGCTATAGTATAAAGCTGACACCTGCTGGGTTTTCAACCATCGGGGGGTGATGTTCCCTTATCCCTCATGGACGTAAAAAGATGAATAAATGGTCATTAACCCCTTCATGACCCAGCCTATTTTGACCTTAATGACCTGTCCGTTTTTCAATTCTGACCAGTGTCCCTTTATGAGGTAATAACTCAGGAATGCTTCAACAGACCCTAGCAGTTTTGAGACTGTTTTTTCGAGACATATTGGGCTTCATGTTAGTGGTAAATTTAGGTCAATAATTTTTGCGTTTATTTGTGAAAAAAATGGAAATTTGGCGAAAATTTTGAAAATTTCACAATTTTCAAATTTTAAATTTTTAATATTTTTATTCTGTTAAACGAGAGAGTTAGGTGACACAAAACAGTTAATAAATAACATTACCCACATGTCTACTTTACATCAGCACAATTTTGGAAACAAAATTTTTTTTGCTAGGAAGTTATAAGGGTTAAAATTTGACCAGCGATTTCTCATTTTTACAACAAAATTTACAAAACCATTTTTTTTAGGGACCACCTCACATTTGAAGTCAGTTTCAGGGGTCTATATGGCTGAAAATACCCAAAAGTGACACCATTCTAAAAACTGCACCCCTCAAGGTACTCAAAACCACATTCACGAAGTTTATTAACCCTTCAGGTGCTTCACAGCAGCAGAAGCAACATGGAAGGAAAAAATGAACATTTAACTTTTTAGTTACAAAAATGATCTTTTAGCAACAATTTTTTTATTTTCCCAAGGGTAAAAAGAGAAACTGGACCCCAAAAGTTATTGTACAATTTGTCTTGAGTACGCCGATACCTCATATGTGGGGGGAACCACTGTTTGGGCACACGACAGGGCTCGGAAGGGAAAGAGCGCCATTTGACTTTTTCAATGAAAAATTGGCTCCAATCTTTAGCGGACACCATGTCGCGTTTGGAGAGCTCCTGTGTGCCTAAATATTGGAGCTCCCCCACAAGTCACCCCATTTTGGAAACTAGACCCCACAAGGAACTTATCTAGATGCATAGTGAGCACTTTGAACCCCCAAGTGCTTCACAAATTGATCTGTAAAAATGAAAAAGTACTTTTTTTCACAAACAATTTATTTTAGCCTCAATTTGTTCATTTCCACATGGGCAACAGGATGAAATGGATCCTAAAATGTGTTGAGCAATTTATCCTGAGTACACCGATACCTCATATGTGGTTACAAACCACTGTTTGGGCACACGGCAGGGCTCAGAATGGAAGGAGCTCCATTTGACTTTTGAATGAAAAATTAGCTCCAATCGTTAGCGGACACCATGTCACGTTTGGAGAGCCCCTGTGTGCCTAAACATTGGAGCTCCCCAACAATTGACCCCATTTTGGAAACTAGACCCCCAAAGGAACTTATCTAGATGCATAGTGAGCACTTTGAACCCCCAGGTGCTTCACAAATTGATCCATAAAAATGAAAAAGTACTTTTTTTTCACAAAAAATTTCTTTTAGCCTCAATTTGTTCATTTCCACATGGGCAGCAGGATAAAATGAATACTAAATTGTATTGGGCAATTTCTCCTGAGTTCACTGATACCTCACATGTGGGGGTAAACCACTGTTTGGGCACACGGCAGGGCTCGGAAGGGAAGGAGCGCCATTTTATTTTTTGAATGAAAAATTAGCTCCAATCATTAGCGGACACCATGTCGCGTTTGGAGAGACCCCGTGTGCCTAAACATTGGAGCTCCCAAACATGTGACCCCATTTTGGAAACTAGACCTCCCATGGAACTAATCTAGATGTGCAGTGACCACTTTAAACCCCCAAGTGCTTCACATAAGTTTATAACGCAGAGCCGTGAAAATAAATAATCTTTTTTCTTTCCTCAAGAATTATTTTTTAGCCCGCAATTTTTTATTTTTACAAGAGTAACAGGAGAAATTGGACCCCAAAAGTTGTTGTCCAGTTTGTCCTGAGTACGCTGATACCCCATATGTGGGGGGAACCACTGTTTTGGCACACGTCAGGGCTCGGAAGGGAAGTAGTGATGTTTTGGAATGCAGACTTTGATCGAATGGTCTGCGGGCATCATGTTATGTTTGCAGAGCCCCTGATGTGCCTAAACAGTAGAAACCCCCCACAAGTGACCCCATTTTGGAAACTAGACCCCCCAAGGAACTTATCTAGATATGTGGTGAGCACTTTGAACCCCCAAGTGCTACACAGAAGTTTACAACGCAGAGCCGTGAAAATAAAAAATCATTTTTCTTTCCTCAAAAATGATGTTTTAGCAAGCAACTTTTTATTTTCACAAGGGTAAAAGAAGAAATTGGACCCCAATGGTTGCTGCCCAGTTTGTCCTGAGTATGCTGGTACCCCATATGTGGGGGTAAACCACTGTTTTGGCACACATCGGGGATCAGAAGGGAAGTAGTGACGTTTTGAAATGCAGACTTTGATGGAATGGTCTGCTGGCGTCACGTTGCATTTTCAGAGCCCCTGATGTGCCTAAACAGTAGAAACCCCCCACAAGTGACCCTATTTTGGAAACTATACCCCCAAAGGAACTTATCTAGATATGTGGTGAGCACTTTGAACCCCCAAGTGCTTCACAGAAGTTTACACCGCAGAGCCATGAAAATAAAAAATAATTTTTCTTTCCTCAAAAATGATGTTTTAGCAAGCAATTTTTTTATTTTCACAAGGGTAACAGGAGAAATTGGACCCCAATAATTGTTGCCCAGTTTGTCCCGAGTATGCTGCTACCCCATATGTGGGGGTAAACCACTGTTTGGGCGCACGTCGGAGCTCGGAAGCGAGGGAGCACCATTTGACTTTTTGAACGCAAGATTGGCTGGAATCAATGGTGGCGCCATGTTGCGTTTGGAGACCCCTGATGTGCCTAAACAGTGGAAACCCCTCAATTCTAACTCCAACACTAACCCCAACACACCCCTAACCCTAATCTCAACTCTAGCCATAACCCTAACCCCAACACAACCCTGACCACAACCCTAACCCCAACACACCCCTAACCCTAATCCCAACCCTAATCTTAACCCTAATCCCAACCCTAACCACAACCCTAACCCCAACACACCCATAACCATAACCCTAACCACAAGCCTAATCTTAACCCTATTTCCAGCCCTAGCCCTAATTCCAACCCTAACTCTAATTTCAACCCTAACCCCAAGGCTATGTGCCCACGTTGCAGATTTGTGTGAGAATTTTCCGCACCATTTTTGAAAAATCCGCAGGTAAAAGGCAATGCGTTTTACCTGCGGATTTACTGCGGATTTCCAGTGTTTTTTGTGCGGATTTCACCTGCGGATTCCTATTGAGGAACAGGTGTAAAACGCTGCGTAATCCGCACAAAGAATTGACATGCTGTGGAAAATACAACGCAGCGTTCCCGCGCTGTATTTTCCGCACCATGGGCACAGCGGATTTGGTTTTCCATAGGTTTACATGGAACTGTAAACCTGATGGAACACTGCTACGAATCCGCAGTGGCCAATCCACTGCGGATACGCAGCCAAATCCGCACCGTGTGCACATAGCGTAATTCTAAGGCTATGTGCACACGCTGCGGAAAACGCTGCGGATCTGCAGTGTTTCCGCAGCTGCGGGTGCGCAGCAGTTTCCCATGAGTTTATAGTTCAATGTAAACCTATGGGAAACAAAAAACGCTGTGCCCATGCTGCGGAAAAAAATGCGCGGAAACGCAGCGGTTTACATTCTGCAGCATGTCACTTCTTTCTGCGGATTCCACAGCGGTTTTACACTTGCTCCAATAGAAAACCGCAGTTGTAAAACCGCAGTGAAATCCGCAGAAAAACCACGGTGAATCCGCGATAATTCCGCAGCGATTTTGCACTGTGGATTTATCAGATCCGCTGCGGAAAAATCCGCAGAGGACCAGAATACGTGTGCACATACCCTAACCCTAACCCTAGTTCTAACCCTAACCCTAGTTCTAACCCTAACCCTAACCCTAGTTCTAACCCTAACCCTAGTTCTAACCCTAACCCTAACCCTAGTTCTAACTTTAGTGGGGGGAAAAATAAAAAAAAATATTTTCTTTATTTTATTGTTGTCCCTACCTACAGGGGTGATAAAGGGGGGGGGTCATTTACTATTTTTTTTATTTTGATCACTGTGATAGGTTTTATCACAGTGATCAAAATGTACATTGAACAAATCTGCCGGCCGGCAGATTCGGCGGGCGCACTGTGTATGCGCCCGCCATTTTGGAAGATGGCGGCGCCCAGGGAGAAGACGGATGGACACCGGGAGTCTCGGTAAGTATGAAGGGGGGGAGATCGGAGCACGGGGGGGTTCGGAGCACGGGGGGTGGATCGCAGCACGGGGGGAGCGGACAGGAGGATGGGGGAGCGGACAGGAGGCGGAGGGGAGCGGACCACCGAACGGAGGACTGGGGAGTAGATCGGGGGCGGTGGGGGGGCAGACCAGTATTTCCAGCCATGGCCGATGATATTGCAGCATCGGCCATGGCTGGATTGTAATATTTCACCATTTTCATAGGTGAAATATTACAAATTGCTCTGATTGGCTGTTGCACTTTCAACAGCCAATCAGAGTGATCGTAGCCACGGGGGGGTGAAGCCACCCCCCTGGGCTAAAGTACCACTCCCCCTGTCCCTGCAGATCAGGTGAAATTGGAGTTAACCCTTTCACCCGATCTGCAGGGACGCGCTCATTCTGTGACACAGCATATGCGTCACAGGTCAGATTGGCACCGACTTTCATGATGCATACGCTGTGTCACAGGTCGGGAAGGGGTTAAATGGTTAAACCTAACACTTTCCCTAACAACCCTTAGGGCTCATTCAGACGTCTGGGTACAATTGTCCGAGATCGGATCGCAATACACAAACTGGCCGTGGCTCTCCCAACCTGAAAGTGACAGCCTCATAGAAACACATGAAACTTTCATGCTCAGGTCAGGAGACGGCCGGTCCGTGCATTGCTAACTCTTACCAAAATCTTTTTGTTTATTGATTGGACCATGAAGAATTAATTTACACAGGTGTTTTAGAACATAAAATAGTCAAAAGAAGTAAAATTAACCACATTGATAAAGATCTCACAATTCCGCAATACATGCAAGAGAAAAAACTGTGTTCTTGCATGTTGATGTATTGCTCTACTTTCAGTACCTCTCGGAACTGATAATCTGTTGTTTACTTTAAAAAAACAAAAATAGAAGAAAACTGCGCTCCCCTCATAAGGCAAAAGGTTAGAAATGATTTGTCCTGCATTGATCAATTTGCTGAAGTTGTCTTTTCATAGATTGTATTAATGGGCTTTCATTTTCTTTTATTTAGTGTTTTTTATGCCGTCTCTTAAAAAGATCAATGGCTAGCTCTGCAAGAACCATTGCACGAGCAAGCCTCATTTTCCCTTTAAATGTAAAAATACTTTATTTTTATTTGTAATAGAATGCCTTTTTTTTCCTTCTTCTTACTTTCTACCACCTGCAGTGCCATTTTTCCCTTTCCCTTTGTTGCTATGTGTTTTAAAGGAAATTAATAGAAAAAAAAACGAATGTCCAATTTTGATTTAAAATCCAGCAATGCCACATCCAATAATGAATTTTCTTTCACCAATAAAACACCAGGACGCCAAACAGTAGGGGAGTTCTTATGTCATTCTATAAGCGCCATTGTTTGATTACAAATATTTATATGAACTTGCCATTCTTCCTCTCTCTTCCTTTTCATAATGATTTTGCAACTTCTGCTTTCTTTTGACAAAGGAATTCTTGCAGAGTTGCCAAAAAGGTGAAAGAGAAAGGGCAACCCTTTTTATTTTCATTCTCCAGAAGAACTTGTGGGGCTTTGACACATTTTAACGGATAGGGAGGGAAGATGTACGTGTTTCCAAAGCTGTAGAGTGTTTCATGTTATAGAAGTAAAGCTTGCCTTTATAAACCTGCCTGGTTTTGTGAAAAGTACTTCTTCAATCAAGAGGAAAAGGCTGCGACTATTCGCAAGGGTCCAGTCATTCCAAAAATCAAGATGTTACTCTACATTATAACACACCATAGGGTCTCTGAGTCAAAGACTCTATTAATGTCATGCAGCGGGACAGAGTAAAACTCATTTAAGTTGGAATCAGTTGGATGACACCTGTTTGTCAATTCTGAAACATGACCAATTTCAGCTAAAATATTGCAGGGAACATGATAATAAGGACCTGAAATCAGCCATATTGAAATTAATTCTTTACACTGAACATGGTCTTTATTGTTGGAACGGCTGATCACAGGATATCGTACTGCTGAGATCTCCAGCTATTAGTTGTAATATTAAAGGGAATCTGGCAAGTAGTGTTAATTCCCCCTGCAGCACCCCAACAGGTGAAATAAAACATTAAACAGCGTGCATTGAATCAGTGATCGGCCAGGGAAATGCATGAGTGTTCTTGTCCTTCTAAGAAAATCATTTTGTGAACACTATACACTGGCTTTCTAATTAAGGTCTTAAAGGGGCTGTCCGGCCTTAGGCTACAAATCTGCAGTTACCCTGTGTGGCTGCAGACTTTATAATCCTCACATTGCGGTCTGCGTGTTGTGAGGATTCTCTGCTGCCACCATCAGGAGTGGTGTGTGCGAAATCGCAAGAAGTATGCAAATCGCAATACCGCCTGCTCCCAACTCTGGCAATGGAGAATCCGCACAGCATGCAGGATTAACAAGTCTGCCATCATATAGAATGATAGCTGAACAACCCCTTTAACACAAATTCTTCAAAAGAAGCAAAAATATGACACCTACACTCATCCTTTAACCCCTTAAGCCCCGAGGGTGGTTTGCACGTTAATGACCAGGCCAATTTTTACAATTCTGACCACTGTCCCTTTATGAGGTTATAACTCTGGAACGCTTCAACGGATCTTGGCGATTCTGACATTGTTTTCTCGTGACATATTGTACTTCATGTTAGTGGTAAAATTTGTTCGATATAACTTGCGTTTATTTGTGAAAAAAACGAATATTTGGCGAAAATTTGGAAAATTTCGCAATTTTCCAACTTTGAATTTTTATGCCCTTAAATCACAGACATATGTCACACAAAATACTTAATAAATAACATTTTCCACATGTCTACTTTACATCAGCACAATTTTGGAACCAAAATTTTTTTTTGTGACGGAGTTATAAGGGTTAAAAGTTGACCAGCAATTTCTCATTTTTACAACACCATTTTTTTTTAGGGACCACATCTCATTTGAAGTCATTTTGACGGGTCTATATGATAGAAAATACCCAAGTGTGACACCATTCTAAAAACTGCACCCCTCAAGGTACTCAAAACCACTTTCAAGAAGTTTATTAACCCTTCAGGTGTTTCACAGGAATTTTTGGAATGTTTAAATAAAAATGAACATTTAACTTTTTTTCACACAAAATTTATTTCAGCTCCAATTTGTTTTATTTTACCAAGGGTAACAGGAGAAAATAGACCCCAAAAGTTGTTGTACAATTTGTTCTGAGTACGCTGATACCCCATATGTGGGGGTAAACCACAGTTTGGGCGCATGGCAGAGCTTGGAAGCAAAGGAGCGCCATTTGACTTTTCAATGCAAAATTGACTGGAATTGAGATGGGACGCCATGTTGCATTTGGAGAGCCCCTGATGTGCCTAAACATTGAAACCCCTAACAAGTGACACCATTTTGGAAAGTAGACCCCCTAAGGAACTTATCTAGATGTGTGGTGAGCACTTTGACCCAACAAGTGCTTTACAGAAGTTTATAATGCAAAGCCGTAAAAATAAAAAATCATATTTTTTCACAAAAATGATCTTTTCACCCCCAATTTTTTATTTTCCCAAGGGTGAGAGAAGAAATTGGACCCCAAAAATTGTTGTGCAATTTGTCCTGAGTACGCTGATACCCCATATGTGGGTGTAAACCATTGTTTGGGCGCAGGGCAGAGCTCGGAAGGGAAGGAGCGCCATTTGACTTTTCAATGCAAAATTGACTGGAATTGAGATGGGACGCCATGTTGCATTTAGAGAGCCCTTGATGTGCCTAAACATTGAAACCCCTAACAAGTGACACCATTTTGGAAAGTAGACCCCCTAAGGAACTTATCTAGATGTGTGGTGAGCATTTTGACCCAACAAGTGCTTTACAGAAGTTTATAATGCAGAGCCGTAAAAATAAAAAATCATATTTTTTCACAAAAATGATCTTTTCACCCCCAATTTTTTATTTTCCCAAGGGTAAGAGAAGAAATTGGACCCCAAAAATTGTTGTGCAATTTGTCCTGAGTACACTGATACCCCATATGTGGGTGTAAACCATTGTTTGGGCGCAGGGCAGAGCTCAGAAGGGAAGGAGCGCCATTTGACTTTTCAATGCAAAATTGACTGGAATTGAGATGGGACGCCATGTTGCGTTTGGAGAGCCCCTAATGTGCCTAAACATTGAAACCCCCCACGAGTGACACCATTTTGGAAAGTAGACCCCTTAAGGAACTTATCTAGATATGTGTTGAGCACTTTGACCCAACAAGTGCTTCACAGAAGTTTATAATGCAGAGCCGTAAAAATAAAAAATCATATTTTTTCACAAAAATGATCTTTTCACCCCCATTTTTTTATTTCCCCAAGGGTAAGAGAAGAAATTAGACCACAAAAGTTGTTGTGCAATTTGTCCTGAGTACGACGATACCCCATATGTGGGTGTAAACCATTGTTTGGGTGCATAGCAGAGCTCAGAAGGGAAGAAGCGCTATTTTACTTTTCAATGCAAAATTGACTGGAATTAAGATGGGATGCCATGTTGCGTTTGGAG
The DNA here is from genome assembly GCF_051348905.1 of Ranitomeya variabilis. Taxonomy (NCBI): domain Eukaryota; kingdom Metazoa; phylum Chordata; class Amphibia; order Anura; family Dendrobatidae; genus Ranitomeya; species Ranitomeya variabilis. The sequence goes on from NC_135236.1 coordinate 139,863,101, forward strand.
AGCCCCTGATGTGCCTAAACATTAAACCCCCCCACAAGTGACACCATTTTGGAAAGTAGACCCCCTAAGGAACTTATCTAGATGTGTTTTGAGAGCTTTGAACCCCCAAGTGTTTCACTACAGTTTATAACGCAGAGCCGTGAAAATAAAAATATTTTTTTTTTTCACAAAAATGATTTTTTAGCCCCCAAGTTTTGTATTTTCACAAGGGTATCAGGATAAATTGGACCATAAAAGTTGTTGTCCAATTTGTCCTGAGTACGCTGATACCCCCTATGTGGGGGGGAACCACTGTTTGGGCGCATGACAGAGCTCGGAAGTGAAGGAGCGCCATTTGGAATGCAGACTTAAATGGATTGGTCTGCAGGCGTCACGTTGCATTTGCAGAGCCCCTGATGTACCCAAACAGTACAAACCCCCCACAAGTGACCCCATATTGGAAACTAGACCCCCCAAGGAACTTATCTAGATGTGTTGTGAGAACTTTGAACCCCCAAGTGTTTCACTACAGTTTATAACGCAGAGCCGTGAAAATATTATTTTTTTTTTTTTTTCACAAAAATGAAATTTAGCCCCCAGTTTTGTATTTTCACAAGGGTATCAGGATAAATTGGACCCCAGAAGTTGTTGTCCAATTTGTCCTGAGTACGCTGATACCCCCTATGTGGGGGGGAACCACTGTTTGGGCGCATGACAGAGCTCGGAAGGGAAGGAGCGCCATTTGGAATGCAGACTTAAATGGATTGGTCTGCAGGCGTCACGTTGCATTTGCAGAGCCCCTGATGTACCCAAACAGTACAAACCCCCCACAAGTGACCCCATATTGGAAACTAGACCTCCCAAGGAACTTATCTAGATGTGTTGTGAGAACTTTGAACCCCCAAGTGTTTCACTACAGTTTACAACGCAGAGCCGTGAAAATAAAACATATTTTTTTTCCCACAAAAATGATTTTTAGCCCCCCAAATTTTTATTTTCCCAAGGATAACAAGAGAACTTGGACCCCAGAAGTTGTTGTTCAATTTGTCCCTAGTACGCTGATACCCCATATGTTGGGGTAAACCCCTTTTTGGACGCACGGGAGAGCTCGGAAGGGAAGGAGCACTGTTTTACTTTTTCAACGCAGAATTGGCTGGAATTGAGATTGGACGCCATGTCGCGTTTGGAGAGCCCCTGATGTGCCTGAACAGTGGAAGCTCCCCAATTCTACCTGAAACCCTACCCCTAACCTCACCCCTAACCGTTTACTGAACATTTTCTGACAGTCATAAGTGCCACGTATATAAGTGCCACGTATTTAAGAGCCACGTATTTAAGTGCCACGTATTTCAGTGCCACGTATTTCAGTGCCACGTATTTCAGTGCCACGATATTTCAGTGCCACGTATTTCAGTGCCACGTATTTCAGTGCCACGTATTTCAGGCACTGAAAAATACGTGGCACGTAAATACTTCAGTGCCACGATATTTCAGTGCCACGATATTTCAGTGCCACGAATTTCAGTGCCACGAATTTCAGTGCCACGTATTTCAGTGCCACATATTTCAGGCACTGAAAAATACGTGGCACGTAAATACGTGGCACTGAAATACGTGGCACTGAAATACGTGGCACTGAAATACGTGGCACTGAAATACGTGGCACTGAAATACGTGGCACTGAAATACGTGGCACTTAAATACGTGGCACTTATATACGTGGCCACTGAAATATCGTGGCACTTATATACGTATATACGTATATAAACGTATAATTCAGTGCCACGTATTTCAGTGCCACGTATTTCAGGTTAGGGGTAGGGTTAGGGGTAGGGTTAGGGTTTTTTGTTTTTTTCTTGTTTTCTTGTGTTTTTCTATAAAAACGCATGCGTTTTACCGCGTTTACATGCATTTTTTCACACATGCGGTTTTTTTAAAAAACGCATGCAGATAAAAACGCAAGTGTGAAACCAGACTAAAAGACGCTTTTTATAGCAAAAAAGTTTTTGCGTCTCCACATTTTGAGACCTATAATTTTTCCACATTTTGGTCCACAGAGTCATGTGAGGTCTTGTTTTTTGCGGGACGAGTTGACGTTTTTATTGGTAACATTTTCGGACACGTGACAGTTTTTGATCGCTTTTTATTCCGATTTTTGTGAGGCAGAAAGACCAAAAACCAGCTATTCATGAATTTCTTTTGGGGGAGGCGTTTATACCGTTCCGCGTTTGGTAAAATTGATAAAGCAGTTTTATTCTTCGGGTCAGTACGATTACAGCGATACCTCATTTATATCATTTTTTTATGTTTTGACGCTTTTATACGATAAAAACTATTTTATAGAAAAAATAATTATTTTGGCATCGCTTTATTCTGAGGACTATAACTTTTTAATTTTTTTGCTGATGATGCTGTATGGCAGCTCGTTTTTTGCGGGACAATATGACGTTTTCAGTGGTACCATGGTTATTTATATCCGTCTTTTTGATCGCGTGTTATTCCACTTTTTGTTCGGCGGTATGGTAATAAAGCGTTGTTTTTTGCCTCGTTTTTTTTTTTTTTTTTCTTACGGTGTTTACTGAAGGGGTTAACTAGTGGGCCAGTTTTATAGGTTGGGTCGTTACGGACGCGGCGATACTAAATATGTGTACTTTTATTGTTTTTGTTTGTTTTTTTAGATAAAGAAATGTATTTATGGGAATAATATATTTTTTTTTATTATTATTTATTTAGGAATTTTTTTTTTTTTTTTTTTACACATGTGGAAATTTTTTTTTTTACTTTTTTACTTTGTCCCAGGGGGGGACATCACAGATCGCAGATCTGATAGTGTGCACAGCACTCTATGAGATCCGCGATCATCCTTTCATCGGAGCAGGCTGCAGCTTTCATCTGCAGCCTGCTCCGACCCGGAAGTGCTCCCTGCAGGACCCGGATACAGCCCCTCGGCCATTTTGGATCCGGGGCCTGCAGGGAGAAGACGTTCGGTACGAGGTGAGTACATCACCTTGTACCGATCGTCTCAGGGAAGCCCGCAGGGAGCCCCCTCCCTGCGCGATGCTTCCCTGTACCGCCGGTACACCGCGATCATGTTTGATCGCGGTGTGCCGGGGGTTAATGTGCCGGGGGCGGTCCGTGACCGCTCCTGGCACATAGTGCCGGATGTCAGCTGCGATATGCAGCCGACACCCGGCCGCGATCGGCCGCGCTCCCCCCGTGAGCGCGGCCGATCGCGTATGACGTACTATCCCGTCACCGGGAATTAAGGCCCACCCCACCTCGACGGGATAGTACGTCATACGGGCTTAAGGGGTTAATTAATTACAAATAATAAAACAGCAGAACATGGGCTACGGCAACGCAAAACTGAAGTAAAACTGAAGTAAGGCATTTCTGTGGGTCAGGATATTTGGAAACTCATGAAGGACAACAACGATCCAAAATTTAAAGTTCATCGTGGAGAACATGCTGAAATGTTCCAAAGCCTTGGGTTGTCTAATGAATTTGATGTTAATGTATATACTCGAGTATATTTTTCAACACATTTTTTATGCTGATAAAGCCCCCCTCAGCTTATACTCAAGTCAGGGTCCCAAAAGATGGACAGGGAGTGGCAGCGGTGGAATAGAGGATCAAAGGAGGCAGGAGCTGGCTGCTGCGGCTAAAGCCTGTGCCTGCTGCTAAAGAGGAATGAATATTCACTGCACTCCAAGTGAATATTAATTCCTCTTTAATAGCAGACACAGTCACAGCTGCTGGCTTCCTGCAGCTGCTGGGCAATCATGTGTGCCCGATACTTAAGGGAAAGGAATATTCACTGCCCTCCACTCCCATGAGTGTGAAGTACAGTGAACATTCACTCCCTATAGGAGCGTGCACATATGATTGCCCATCAGCTGCAATAAAGAGAAATGAATATTCACTGCTCTCCACTCACATAGTCCCGGCGTGGAGAGCAGTGAGTATTAGAGCATCTGTGCTCTGCTTGTAAGCAGCACATGACGTCACTGCCATGCGCTGCTTACAAGCATAAATCAGCTGCTGACATCAGAGCAAGGGAAGGTAAGTAGGCTGGTTTATTTAAATGATTTTCTGATGGGTGCCATGCATACCAGGGTAGGGATGGGGTGGCCTTGCATACAAGTATAGGGATGAGGGGGTCATGCATACCAGAATAGGGATGGGGACCATGAATACCAGTATAGGGATGAGGGAGCCATGCATATCAGGATTGGGATGAGAAGGCCATGCATACAAGGGTAGGAATGAGGGGCCATGCATACCAGGCTTATACCCGAGTCAATAAGTTTTCCCAGTTTTTTGTGGTAAAATTAGGTGCCTCGGCTTATATTCGGGTAGGTTTATATTCGAGTATATAAGTTTTTGCACTCCCATTTGGACTACTTTCCTGAAATCCTTGTAGCTGTTAGCGATGAGCAAGGAGAAAGATTTCATCAGGATATCAAGGAGATGGAACCACGTTACCAAGGTAGATGGAACATGAGCATGATGGGGAACTACTGCTGGATGCTTCACAGAGAAGATCTGTATGCCTTATATATCTTATATAAGAGAAAAGGTATCAAAAGAAGCTTTGAAGAGAAAATGAAAAGGCGCAAGAATTAATTTCCAATAAAGTTGCAGAATGAATGTTCAATAATTTTTTATATATAATATTGTATACATTTTTGGCTATAATAAAGACTTTTCTTGCTCATCTCGCTTGTAAGTAATTTAACACACATTTTGTGCAAAATCCATAAGTGATGGCTAAAAAGCGATGGTTAAATCAGGGCACAAGAAAACTTAAGATTCAGTCATTGGATTTGAAAAAAAAATTATAAACCCCAAATTTTGCATACCTGTGTAATTTTCTTTTTTGGACATCCATTCTCTTGGCTATACTTGTATCAGACTGTCTTCCAGACATGCACATGGGCTCTGGAACAAATAGACAGCAGAAGCTTTAAAATGAAGTGCACAGAGTATGCATACTTACCAATAATTATAACACAAAATTTGGGACATTTAACCTTCGTCCGGCTGAGTATGTACAATTGTAACTATTCCATTTTAAAATTGCAATAACTTTTTTTTGAAAAGCCATAGAGGGCTGAAATTTCGTGACATCTCTGCAGTTTTGGTCAAGAACATATTGGCCAAATTTCGATAAAATATCTCCACCCCCTTCCGAGATAAGGGTCAAGATATTTTTGCATCCATAACAAGCTGCATAGGTACAAATGTACCCTCATATATTTTGAATGAAAATAATGCAAGGAAAAAAGAATAATATATTTTTTAATGATAATGCTATTTTATTATTATAAACAAGTAAAAAAACTGTTCATTTACATTATAAAAGATAATGTAAGAAACTTTTTTCGATTGATTTTCTTCGCAAGTAATGCATGTTATCTTTGCTACCGAGTGTTCATCGCAAATGGGTTTCACACAAACCACACAAGACTTTCTAGTCTTACGTTGTTTTCGCCTCAGGTCTCGGCAGACATAGCAACTACCAAGAACAGGGGAGGGTCCACGACTACCATGAGGTATTTGAGGGCCAGCTGCTGCTTGCGATGCTACCAGAATGCATCATCCAAGCACCATTTCTACTGCACCTCGAAGAAAATGGTTTCTCATCATCATTCAGTTTGTACTACGATCTTCAATTGCAGGCATACACAGCTGATTTGCGAGATCTTTCAGGAACTTTCTTCGTTGATCCTTTGTCCTGAAGCTTGGATTGTGTTCTCTGTAGATGATGTAGGATGCTAACCCAGTGACGTCAATCATATTGTAGAAAAATGCCAGAGGCCAACGTAATGTTCGTCGTTTCACAGTGTACTCTCCCAACATTTTATCCATAACATCACCTCCGCCTTTTGTTTTGTTGTAGTATTTTATTATCTCTGGCTTGGCTGCTAGTGTCTCTTCAACTTCTCCCATTATGTGCATAGATGATAGAAGCACGACTGATTTGTTCTTCTTTGGTACATATGAACAGACTGTTGCATCATGATAAAATTTGTCAAGTTTACAGGCCTTTCTTTGGCAGGCTGTATGTTGCTAGGTAGGAACCTTTTGTTTTTTCTCACTGTACCAACAAGTGTCATGTTCTAGGAGTTCAATACCTTAGCTAGTTCCATGGTTGTAAAGAAGTTATTGGTGGTGACATTTTGTCCAGAGTCTTTAAATGAGCTCACTAGGTCCAATACTGTTTGTTCACCAATGTTTACTTGTCGAGGACCATCAGTTGGTTTCCCAGTGTAGAGCTGACCTTGTAATGGGTAGGCGTTTGACGAGTCACAAGCCCAGAAAATCTTTATGCCATATTTAGCTGGTTTTGAAGGTATATACTGGGTAAATTTAGTATGGCCTCTAAATGGAAATAATTGCTCGTCGACGGTGATACAATTATATGGCTTGTAGGCTCTATCCAGATTTCTGTTCAGCATTATCCAGATGTCCCGTATTGGTGCAGCTTTATCTGTTTGCACACATTCTGCACGTGTATTTTCCTTGTCAAATCTGATAAATCAGGGTATCATCTTGAAGCGGTCACAAGACATGGCTGCACGTATAAGAGGCAGAGCAGCAACATTCCACATTTCCTCCAGATTCTCTTTGTTGTCTCTGTGCACACCAGCAGCAATCAGTATGCCCAAAAATACATGGAGTTCAGTTTCAGTAAATTGCTTGAATGTTTTTTGTGGTGGCCGTTCAGAAGAATCAGGAAAACGTTGTACCAGTTCATTGTTGTAAGCATCACAAACTCTCTTGGCCTTTCGATTAGTTTCTCGTAATATGATGTCACACATCTCGGGAGTCATGATTGACTTGAATAGCTCTTTTGCTGTATACAGGTTGCTGATTGCTGCAGGGCCACCTCTTTGTCATAGGACATTACAAGATTTTGTTTGTGCATTTGGCAGTGGATCACTACACCACTGAGTTTTATCCTTAGCAGTCCAAATGTCGCCTGCACTTTGAGGCACAGACTCATCCTCAACACTTTCGTCTGAGTCGTATTCTTTTTCCTGCTCTATGACCATTTCTTGTTCAATGTCGAAATCTTCTTCAGTAACATCCACTTGTGGTACATAGTTTTCATCATCAGATGCAACATATGGTTCTTCCTCATGCTCAGAATCAGATTCTTCTAGCATTCGCATTATTTCGTCAGACGTAAATCTGTAAATATGAAAAAATGAAAAATAAATAATTTTCCAAAATACTACACAATACTACATTATTGGCTTTTCACAAAATGATACTAACCTGCAAACATGTTTTCTTGGATTATGGCGGAAACTAGATCCAGCATCACTATCACTCATGATGATGACTTGGTAGATGAATTTTGGCTTGAATTGAATTTAGTTCAGTAACACGTGGCAAGTAGAATGAAACTCGATTCTAAAGAGCAGATAAAAAAGTAAATTATTTCTAGTGATAATTATTTATAAATGTCATTTATATATTATGTAAACCATATACGGTTTCAGAATTTTCATTCCATCTTCGACTGTTTTTTCGACCAATAGGAAAATTGTAACAGAGCCACCATCTTTATTTTGTGCTGAATATAAGTAAAACATCGTAAAACAATATGTAGATACTAATTATTATCCATTTTTCGTATAGAAATCATACCTATAGTGATAAGTTTCATACAAAATATATGTAAGCCAAGTCCAGGCTCAAAGACAATTTCTGACTGTTCTGTCCCCACGTAAGGCGAATGAAGGTATAACTGGCTGTTAGATGCTGTGAGACTTTCCTACCTTCGTATCCAAGAAATTGAAGACTTCACAAGCCTAGAAATGTGTGTGCTCACAGCAATGAGATGAACAGCAAAATGGCTACTGAGAGGAGGGAGGCAGGAAGAGAAGTAGAAGCCACTCCCAGTTTGAATCAACTTAATTGACAGCAACATAAGTGAGCAGTAACAACAGTGGCCAATAGATATCAGCATAACATTTGTAGCTGAATGAACTTTAGTTTCTGAAACCAAGTAAAGGGGAAAGTCTTCCCACAGTGGAGGTATATATGAAGGTATAATTGTACCTCTGCAGCCTGTTAACGTTGTAAAATTATGCAGCCTGACGAAGGTTAAAGCCTGTTTACAGGTCATTCAGGAACATCCAGGGTCGGAACAAGGTATTTTGGGGCTCTAGGCATATGAGGATTGTGGTGCCCCTCCTCCCACATGCGTTTTACCCCTCCATCCGCACATACAGCAATGCCCCCCTCTTTGTCTTCAATTACAGATGCCTTCTACTGCAGCAGCCTGCATTCTTATGGTCTCCTACCAGTTTGTGGACTGGCAGTGGCAGCACTTCAGCATAGCAGTGTAAAGAAAGGTTTCTGATGACTCTGAGACAGAATTAGTATATAGAATAGATCCTCTATCAGTGCTGCTGCCTAATACTAGGGATAATTGCCGCAAGGGGCTGGCTGGCAATTTTGATTGCTTGGGGGAAATCACAAAGTAGTGGCCCATGATTAGCAGTATATGCGTAATGGCTCTGATTCAATAATGATGTGGTACAAAAGAAAAATGTATTTTACTCCTAAATCTCTAGCTATTTAATGTCATCATTTGATCTTTTTCTAATATACTTTAATTTAAAATTCCCTATCCTACCTTCACTACACTATCTGTTTTAAACATTTTTTACTTCTCTTTTATGACTCTTCATTTGAGAATCCCAGCACATGTTGGGATACTTAAATGAGACTTCATCAGTGCCCCGTCCCTGAAATGAAGGATAATCAGTGTCCATTTTAGGGGCTGGGCTAATCCCTACCCTACTGAACATGTATCGGCTGTCAATTCTGATGGATGCTCTGTAGATTCCTGTCACTGTGCACTGTTCTTCTCAGTGCACAGTGACAGTGTGCTCTATCGCCGGCTATGATCAGAAGGGATGAGCCAGCAACAGAACAGAGTGCACTGTCATTCCACATTGTAAGTATAGAATGAGCAGAGACCAGTGCTGCCCCCACAAGAGACAATAGATAAGATTATTGCAGGCCTCCTGTCTAGCTGCCAGGTATCACTGAACTGGACGCTGGATCGGAGTCCCACATATAGATCCGCTCATCTCTAGTTATATCCTTTCTTTGTAATAGACCTGGATACATTTAAAAAATGTGGTGAAAATCTTGTTTAAAGGGAACCTGTCGGCAGAATTGTGCTGAGTAAACTATAGACAGTGTCAGGTTGGCTCCGCTATACTGATTAAAATAATTCTTGAGTTGATGAAATCCGCCTTGTGGTTGTTGTTTAATCTTTCGTTGCAGTTTTCAGTTAATGAGACTCTCATGCTTCGAGGTGATAATCTCCTTATGGCTCATGTCATGACAGGTTACTAATCCCTCAGTGACCTGCTCCCTGTTTTACATTCTGAATACAATATGATTCTTAAAAAAAAAATTCACATTCATCAGGCAGGCGTCGACCACGGAGCCTGCACTGTAGCATGATAAGGTGGATAATATGCATATTTTTGTTTTATTTAGACATATAATTTTGTTTAAGAAATTTTTTTTTGCAAATAAAATGTCACATTCTGATTGATGCTACTGTGCAGGTGATGCTGCCGGCATCATTTTTGTAGAGAAAAAAAATTAGGCTTTACCTACTGCAAACACATATTTAATAGGGATCAATTTAGAAGGCCAGGTCACCTAAAAAAGCCGGATTGTCCATCACTAGAACTCATTGATGCCTGCTGTCTGAACCGCCAAGACGCTCCTCTCCGGCAGGAAGAAGATGAGCTCCCTCCACCTCATCAGATGACTGCACCAGGCGCCTATTGACTGCTGAACACTTCTCTACTGTGGTGTGTCCGGTGCAGCTGCTCAGCACGTAAGCAAAGTAAAGCGAAGTAAAGCAGAGCTTAGAGTTGCCAGGACTGATGGCACTCTCTCTTCTGTGGTGGAATAGGCAGCAGTGCTGATGAGAGCTCTGATGAGGACATCAGATTGGCAAGACACAAGCATGCAGTGTGACAGCATTGGCAGATCGTGCTCATGTAGATTCATTTTTTCCCTTTGATATTGCACTCCTTCCTGCTTCACCTGAGGGGGCTCCTTAGGCAGTTGCCTACTCTGCCTACACCTTGTCCCGTACCTGGGAACAACTTCAAATGTCCAGAAATGGTCCAATCCTGGTACGTAAAGCCTGCACAAGGATATATTTATTGTCTAGTTTAACGACAGTTGCCCAAGCGTTCAAGTAGATAAATGTCAAATATTCCACTTTTACAGACATGTTAACGGGAACTTGTCAAATTGAAAAAGCAGTGTAATCTGCAAAAATTACGTTTTTTTGTCTCCACGACATTGCATTAAAATGCAATAACTGGTGGTCAAAGAATCGTATCTACACCAAAATGGTATCACTAAAAATGACAGCTTGTCACACAAAAAATGAGCCCTCAAACAACCAGAGATCATGAAAAATGGAGACGCTACTGGTATCGGAAAATGGCTCAAATTTTTTTTTTTTTTTTTTTTATAAAGTTTGGAATTTTTTTCACTATTAGATAAAAAAGAACCTAGTCATGTTTGGTGTCTATGAACTCATAATGAACTGGAGAATAATAATGACACGTTAGTTTTAGGATTTAGTGAACCTAGCAAAAAACAAGTGTGGGATTGCACTTTTTTTGCAATTTCACCACACTTGGAATTTTGTTCCTGTTTTCTATTACATGACATGGTAAAACCATGATGTCTTTCAAAAGTACAACTCGTCCCACAAAAAACAAGCCCCACATTGGCCATATTAACGGAAAAATAAAAAAGTTATGGGTCTGGGAAATAGGGGAGTGAAAAACAAAAATGCAAAACTGAAAAAAGCTCCGGGGGTTAAGAGGTTAAGCACACAGAAAAAAAGACAGAAGAAAGTTTTACCACTTCTGTCTTCTCTGATTTCCTGCACACAGCACTCAACAATCCATGTATATAGATAACAGATATCGCCACTGTCATTGCCCTGGTACTGGTGGTTACTTGACTGATCAAATAATCACTGGTATCCTGGAACACTAATAAGACCCAGGACAGCTCTTACACTGGCAACTGAAAATGGGCTGATGATTACCCCTGTACATTGTGAGACCAGATCTAAAAAAAACCCCACATTGCTAAATAGAAAAACATTTAAAAAACTATTCAGATTATTGTAAGCAAAAAAATGTTTTTAAAAGTTTCAGCTGTTAAACTAAAATACTTTAAAATGGCAAAAATGTGACTAATGCTGAAGGACCAAAATAATTAATTCAGAACCAGTAAAAGGGTTGTCCAGGTTATATGGCACACTTATCATCACAATGAGCATTTTTCAATATTTAAAAAAAATTTCCTTTCCTACCTCTTTTAAAAATGCTAAATATTACTTTCTGTTATTATTATTAATATAGATTTACAAAAAAATTCACAGGTTATTTGTCAGTTAAATTTAGTTGGTAATCTCAACTTTTAAAACTTCTCAGACATAAATCTGCAGACTTTTTCTAGTTTCTTTAATTTTGTTCAGTTATTCTGCGTGCACAGTTATCCGCAGACTGAACTTCCAAACTCATCCTGTTCTTTTCCTCAGTCTGCGCCGATGACAAGCCATTCAAGTTCTCATCTGCATATCCCTCAGAGCCTGCAACAGAATGCAGATCGAGTCTCTGTGCTCCGGAAGCTGACACAGCTCTGGCAAACAAGGAAGAACTGTCAAAGCCAGCAGTCCATTAGAGGAAGAACATGAAGCAGTAAGAAGAACTGCAGAGTATGGTGTGATGGAATGCTAATGGAATAGCAAGATCTAGGGAAGAATAACATAGGAGTAAACATAGCCCGTATTATAGTCTACAGTCCGCACTGTATGTCCTCAGTTATATTACATAGCCTAGTAAGAACACCATAAATGTGGATTTCTTCTAAATCATAGTAATATTCAAAGAAAAGGAATGTAGCATTATACATTTACAGTATAAATAAATAGAAACATTATAACATACAGTATTTTATAACAGGATGTTAAATTGGCAGTGCAGCATAATGTGGATATTCCTTAAAGGAAAGATGTCAAAAGGTTTTCGCTATATAATCTGAGAGCAACATAATATTCGGCAAGAAAGCCTGATTCCAGGGATGTGTCTCCCCTACTGAGCTGCTTGATGTAGTTTTGATGCATTCCTTGTTTGTCTGATACAGATGTAACAAAGCTAAGACTTCTGGGCTGTGCATAAGCCCACCCACACCCCTGACTGGCAGTTGTGTATAACTCCTGCCCACAACCCCGACTGGCAGCTTCCTGTGTATAACCAACCTCCACCCCTGAGTGGCAGTTTCCTGTGTACAATCACAGAAACACCCCTGACTTGAAGTTTCCTGTGCATAACCCCACCCACATCTCTGGGTGACAGCTTCCTGTGTATTACCTCACCCATGACTGGCAGGTTCCTGTGTATAACCCCCTCCTGCACCCCTGACTTGCAGGTTCCTCTGTGTAACCTCACCCCCACCCCTGACTGGCAGCTTCCTGTGTATAACCCCATTCATACCCCTGACTAGCAGCTTCCTGTGTATAATCCACCCACACCACTGGCTAGCAGCTTCCTGTGTATAATCCACCCACACCACTGGCTAGCAGCTTCCTGTGTATAATCCACCCACACCACTGGCTAGCAGTTTCCTGTGTTTAACCCCGCCAACATCCCTGACTAGCAGCTTCTTGTATATAACTCCACCCACACCACTGACTAGAAGCTTCCTGTGTATAACCCCTCCCACACCCCTGACTGGCAGTTCCTGTGTATAACCCCTCCCACACCCCTGACTGGCAGTTCCTGTGTATAACCCCATTCATACCCCTGACTAGCAGCTTCCTGTGTATAATCCACCCACACCACTGGCTAGCAGCTTCCTGTGTATAATCCACCCACACCACTGGCTAGCAGCTTCCTGTGTATAATCCACCCACACCACTGGCTAGCAGTTTCCTGTGTTTAACCCCGCCAACATCCCTGACTAGCAGCTTCTTGTATATAACTCCACCCACACCACTGACTAGAAGCTTCCTGTGTATAACCCCTCCCACACCCCTGACTGGCAGTTCCTGTGTATAACCCCACCCACACCCCTGACTGGCTGCTCCTGTGTATAACCCCTCCCCCACCCCTGACTCCTGACTGGCAGCTCCTGTGTATATCCCCTCCCACACCCCTGACTGGCAGCTCCTGTGTATAACCCCTCCCCCACCCCTGACTCCTGACTGGCAGCTCCTGTGTATATCCCCTCCCACACCCCTGACTGGCAGTTCCTGTGTATAACCCCACCCACACCCCTGACTGGCAGCTCCTATGTATAACCCGGCCCACACCCCTGACTGGCAGCTCCTGTGTATATCCCCTCCCACACCCCTGACTGGCAGTTCCTGTGTATAACCCCACCCACACCCCTGACTGGCAGCTCCTATGTATAACCCGGCCCACACCCCTGACTGGCAGCTCCTGTGTATAACCCGGCCCACACCCCTGACTGGCAGCTCCTGTGTATAACCCGGCCCACACCCCTGACTGGCAGCTCCTATGTATAACCCGGCCCACACCCCTGACTGGCAGCTCCTATGTATAACCCGGCCCACACCCCTGACTAGCAGCTCCTATGTATAACCTGGCCCACACCCCTGATTGGCAGCTCCTATGTATAACCTGGCCCACACCCCTGACTGGCAGCTCCTATGTATAACCCGGCCCACACCCCTGACTGGCAGCTCCTATGCATAACCTGGCCCACACCCCTGACTGGCAGCTCCTATGTATAATCCCGCCCACACCCCTGACTGGCAGCTCCTATGTATAACCCGGCCCACACCCCTGACTGGCAGCTCCTATGTATAACCCGGCCCACACCCCTGACTGGCAGCTCCTATGTATAACCCGGCCCACACCCCTGACTGGCAGCTCCTATGTATAACCCCGCCCACACCCCTGACTGGCAGCTCCTGTGTATAACTCCACCCACACCCCTGACTGGCAGCTTCCTGTGTATAACCCGGCCCACACCCCTGACTAGCAGCTTCCTGTGTATAACTCCACCCACACCTCGGGCTGACAGATTCCTGTGTATTACCCTGCCCATGACTGGCAGCTTCCTGTGTGAAATGCCATCCGCACCTCTGTCTGGCATCTTCCTGTGTATACTGATTTGTTAGCAAGTTGCTGATCAGTGGACATGACAGGTTCTATTTAATGTATAACTAATACTGGAATTCTGCCATTTACAAGTATAGTTATCCTGAAATGACAACGGAGCAACCTGGAGAACTAAACTTTCATGTGGTTTTCAGATCAGTAGGCTACATCCTAGGTTTAATGCTCTAGCCTGTATTCTGTTGAATGGCCAACATTGTCATTGAAGAGAATCTGAATAGACTAATCAAACCTATATAAAAAGACAGTTCTGAAATTTACTATATAATGCTGCTATTTATACATGTCTCTTAAATGTTAGTATGATTGCACCCAAAGTGAGTTTAAATATATAAAAATGAAATTCACATTTCATATTGGGACTAATACATTACAATATTATGTTCTCAGTGAATAGCTTAATCTATTACCTGCATTTAAAGAAAAAAGTATCCAAATGTTTCCATATACTTAAATCAGCATTTAGGTTGAATTTATTTTTAGCAAATACTGATATTTTTTATTTTATTTTTCATGTCACTTATTAGAAATGAGTGAATTGATCCATGGAGGATTAAATTCAAGCTGAATTTCCTGAAACTTACAGTTTCAATTGAACTCTGTAATGTAACTGCAGTTGCACTCAGCCACCACCAAGGGTCACTGTTAAGGGAAAAAGGGTCACACTTAATGTGTAGCACTTCGGTGCAGAAGTGCAGGCTGCCACCAGGAGGCGACAGAGTAGTCAGAAAGGCCAAAGTCAGCAACAAACAGGGAGATGACGTACTAGAGGTCAGAGCCAGATGGGAGTGAGGTATTAAAAACGTGAGATGGAAAGAGGAGTCAAGGTACAAGCCAGACGGTCAAAAGCCAGTCGGAGAATGCAGTACCAGAGACAGAAAAACCAAAGGCGGAGTTCAGAGTTCAAGCCGAGTCATACACTGTAGGGAAATCACCAAACCTACACTGAGTCAGGGATAGGGAACAGGTCAGACACACACATGGGAAGTCAGAGGCAGAAGGATCCCAAGGGTATACGGATCAGCTGCTCAAGCCAAGGACCAGAACTATCACTGACAAAGGCTACCAAAAATAGCACAAATAAATAGCCACACAAGAACCAAAGTGAGGCAGGAAAGGTTAACCCCTCCATGACCAGGCCGGGGAAAGAGAAGCAAGAAGTAAACCCTGACCTGGATCATGACAAATTCAAACATTTTAAGATTCGATTCATGGTTCTCAAAATAATAAAAACAAATTCTGACACAATTTTCCATACTGCTCAGAGTGGGTTAACATATTTTTGCATGGTTTTCCCATAATGCAGCTATGATATCTAGTAGATTATCATATCTTGTACAGTGGTGGTCATCACAGATCAGGGGCTCCCAGCAGAGCACAGTTTGTACGGCAGAGTCTTTTGCATCTCTAGTGTTACTGGGAAAGCCGTTATGGTCTGCGGGGTTCTCTCTCTCCCTCCTCTCCCCTCGTATATTTTCCAAGCAATCAGAAGCTTTCCATTATTGATAATTGTGAAAATGTATTCTCTTATAATGAAACTTTTGGTAAAATACAGCGCAGTCCGCAAATTTGAACTTCTAAAAATCCTCTCATCTCTAGTCACTATCTATATTCAGAAAACACAGACCATTACGCCTAATATTAGACTCCTACTTCTTGCTGGGTACATTAATATTAGGTAAAATAGACTGACTCTGTCTCTGATGAATTGTATCACATATTGGGAATGGTGGATTCTGTGTTATCTACTATATATATGGATGTAAAACGAGAAAACGAGACTCACAGAAAATCAGTGGACAATGTGCCATAAGAAATTGGAAAATAAATTAATACCAATACAAGCCAATATCAAACAGAGAAAAAGGGACAAATACATACGTGACAAAACTGACTTTGATACCGGCAGAATTTTTTCATGGAATATACAACAGAATGATAATGGTAGAAAAAGATTTGCCAGTAATTGGAGAAAGAAATCTGTGAATGGAAAAAACCGCTATAAGGACTACTTAACAACGGAGTCTGAATCCAGTCTTAGTGACAGCACAGGTACAGCGGCCGGTTCTTTGGATGGTCTGTTTAGCGGTGATACAGAAATAGCAGCGGGATCCACCCCTTTAGGAGAAAGACCCGAAGGGGTAGAGGAAGAAAGAAACAGCGGAACGGATCAGCGCAGACAACGGAAACGGAGACATGTTGCATGGACACGGAAGTATTAAAAATTCCAGTAGGAGAGACAGTGCTAAATTTGACTGAACACGTATTGACACCGACCCATTTGTCTCTTTTATCTAAAGGCTTGAATTACAGCATGCCAGAACCATTTGATCTGACTGAATTTAAGATCGACCTATTCAAATCTATTAGAAAGATTCATCTTTTTAAAAATTTTGCAAATAAAAGTATCATAAATAATACATCAGAGGGTGAGGTTCCCTGCAAAATTGGTCCCCTGGGATTTATGGCAGGTACAGGGGCACTCACTGATATGAGGGAAGATGCTGATTTATTATTAGGTTTAACAGAAGATGTGAATCGACATGATATTGAAGGGGTTGGAAATGTGGTACCCTTTAAAGGAGGAGTCTCCTCTAAATTTATGCCCATGGTCTCCCCAGGTAACATGGTCGATTTATTTGAGTCCCAAGTTATAAAGGATGTGGAAGCCTTACTATACCATAAAGCTGCCAATAACATCACGGCAGGAGAGGCTGGGGTGCTGCAGGAAATTATGTCTTGGGAAGACACTGTTGTCCGGGCGGCTGACAAGGGGGGTAAAATAGTGCTGATCCCCAAGGATTATTATATTAATGAAGCCAAAAGACAATTATCCGATAAAACGGTGTATAGTTTGTTACCCAGGAACCCTCTGCAAAAATTTAAAAGTGAATTAACTTCCTATTTGAGGAAATTTGTGGAATTGGGAACAATTTCGCAGAAAAAGGCGGAAAAGCTGCTACCGGGGTTCCCCACCAGACCCCACTGGTACCACATCCCGAAAATTCACAAGTCCACTACCTCTCCACCGGGACGCCCGATCGTATCTGGGATAGGGTCGCTCACTGAGCCCCTGTCCCAGTATATTGATTGGCTGCTGCGCCCAATGTTGAAACATATTCCTTCTTACCTAAAGGACACTAACTCTTTTTTGGAAAGCATACGGGGTTTTGACTGGCAGGAAGGCTTCTCATTAGCGTCTATCGACGTAGAGAGTCTATATACCAGAATCCCCCAGTTGGTAGGAGTGGACATTATTAGATCTATTTTGAATACCACCGAGAAAAGTGAAAACTTTATTAATTTTATTTGTGAAGGATTGAATTTCGTGTTGACTCACAACTGCTTCACATTTTTGGATGATTGGTACTTACAACGGGAGGGTACCGCGATGGGGACCCCGGTAGCATGCACTTTTGCGAATCTGTTCCTGGGTGCTTTTGAAGAAAGATATGTGTATTCGGAGGACAATGGTTTCTTGCAGCACATTAAATATTTTCGTCGCTTTGTGGATGATATAATCCTAATTTGGGACGGGCCACAGGCAGTGTTTCAAGACTTCGTGATGCATCTAAATTGTACTAATGATTTAAATATGACTTTTACGTCCGTATTTGGAGGAGAACGCTTGGAGTTCTTGGACGTGCTTGTAGAAGTCAAAAAAGGAAGAGTTTGCACTTCATTGTATCGCAAACCGGTGTCAGCTAATACTTTGATGCACTACGAAAGTTACCATCCTGTACATACAAAACGGGCGTTGCCATATAGCCAGTTCCTAAGAGTCAGCAGAATTAACAATACAGAGGAAGGCTTTCTTCGACAGACTGGGGAGATGAGAGATCGTTTCGGGGAGAGAGGTTACCCGGAGGAATTATTAACTTCAGCCCTAGATAGGGTACGTAACGAAAGAACTACACAATCGGGTGCCAGTTTTCCATCCCGTCGAAAGCAGGAAAAAAGGAGGTTTAATTTTTGTTTCAAATTCAGCAGTATGGACCAACAGATAAGGTTGGCAATAAAGAAGAATTGGCATTTGCTAGAGAGAGACAAAGAGTTGACAGAGGTGGCAGCTAGGGGTCCCCTAATAGCAAACAGGAGGAGTGTAAGATTGCGGGATAAATTGGTAAAAAACCGTATAACTAAACCTCATACTAATTGGTTAAAAGGGGTGTCCCCTAAGGGGAACTTTAAGTGTGGCCACTGTTCGTGTTGTCAGCAACATCTGACCGATCGATGTATCAGAATAGGGGCGGTGTCACACGTTGTTAAAGATTTCATTACATGCAAAACCGATCACGTTGTTTATGTATTGTTTTGCACTTGCAGATTCGTTTATATTGGTAAGACCATCCGTCCTATGTACGTGCGATTTCGGGAACATTGTAGATCCGTAGTGTCCGGGAAAGGTGTCCCGCGGTTTATCGCGCATATGAGAGATGTGCATGGAGGCAGGGTAGATTGCCTTACCTTCGCTGGCATTGAAAGGGTGACTCTACCGGCACAAGGGGGAGATTTGGACAATCTTCTGCTGAGGAGTGAAGCCAGGTGGATTCTGCGCAGTAATGCAATGGGTCCCCTTGGCTTCAATGACAGAGTCGACATGTCCATTTTCCTATAGAGGGCGCTGTATTGCCCAGCTAGACGGATGAATTATTTGTGGTGTCAGAGTATTCCGTATAGATTATTTGTCCATAAGTGTCTGGGAAAAATAGATTCCCTTGCGTTATACATGTATATTCTATAAGCCTATGTATTAGCTCTCTTGTTTTTAAACAAATGTTTTTAATATGTGTTCAATGTATTGTAGTGTTTTGTGGGTGGAACCTGATGTGTGGGGGGGTGTGTCGGTCTGGCACACTATATCCGCTGCCGGTTTCATACACAATTCGACCCGTAGAAGCACAAACAGGTGCGAAACGGCCGTCGTCCATCTCCTCTGCTCACACGGGCTGAGGCCCCCTCTCTTTCCCCCGGCCACAACGGCCCTCTGGATGTTGTTGCATAAATAAAGGAATCACTTTTGGAAACTGGTGAGTGCCCTCATTGCTTTTTCTAATTGGATATATATGGATGTGTTAATTTTAGTGATGAGTGAGCATGCTCCGGTGTTATCCAAGTATCTCGGGCATGCTCTAGTACTATGTTCAAGTCCCCATGGGGACTGCATGATATGCGGCTGTTAGGCAATCCCCATGTGTTGAGGCTGTCTAACAGCCACAAGACATAAAGCCACAGGTACTCGAACATATTACTTGAGCACACCCGAGATACTCAGATAACACCCATGCATGCTCAGATAATACTAAATCCAAGCACGCTGGCTTACCAATAGTTAGCTTTTACTGCAGTCGTGCCTGTGATGATAATGAGACTATTTAAAGGTCTTCTGTACAAAACAAGAAATGTGCGTTTGGCACTAGTCTTAGTGGTCAGCAGCCACTGGGTGATGTAACCCAGGGAATAAAGTGTAAGTCCAACTCCCTGTATAGAGATTAAAGGAATGTTTTGTTTCTTCTGGTACCTGCTAGATGGAGTGGCTAGTGCCATGACCCTCTATGAAAACCCTATTAAGAGCTGTCAGGCCTGCACACATGGCTCTACTTTACATTTATTTAAAGGTGGTATTTTTAATTTAATACCATTTTATACCATGGAATGAAATCATGCTGTATTGTGGTATCACACAGTTCTTCTAATATGCTATTATTGTTGTTGTGTTGTTATTACAGTAAATTAGCTGTTTTTAAGGGGTTTTAGGGTTTATGGCTACTAAACCAATAACTGGGTATATCGGAGAGTAGTGACATAGCAGAGTGATATCACCATCAATCAAGTCCAAACTGTAAGCATTGGCCATGGCTTACTGGGAGAGCTGGGGAACTTGTTGGGCTGTTGGCCGCCCCCGAGCACTCGTGAGCTCATTTGCTTTACCAAGCAAAGTTATTTTTCTTCACACTGCTCACTCTTTGCGGCCACAAAGGTAAGTTTGCACATGTGTTTAAGTCCCCCATGCTGCGCTGTCATTGGTTTAAAAGCCACAAACCGTCTGACAGACTCTTTAATTCAGAGCTTTATATCAACATCATATAAATACACCTTTCTAAGGCAGGCAAAATATTTCTGCGATAACAGATCTTCTTTGATTGTGAACATACATGAAGAAAAAAGTATACCTAGCTTTACTGCATCTCTAAGGGATCTATTTTTGCTCTATATGTCTTCATTGGCGGTGTTCGCTTCAGACAATTCCTTCTGGATGTTTTAGCTTCCTCTGTAAACTGTCGACTTGATGCAAAATGTAGACTAATGAAAACTTGAGGGAAATGTCTTAAACAAATAGCCAGAAATGCTAACTGAGGTCGGTGAACGCCACAAGTTTTAGCACTTTCTATAGAATGTGTATGTGGTACGCCTGGAATCTGGCTCTCACATTCTGAGGGATTCTCTGCATTCCTATAATGAATATTCAGCATTTTTTTCATGTAAAAATCCCTTGGCTGAGTCTGCAGAGATGAGATATACGCATCAGCATTAAGCTCTTCTTTTACTGTCATGGGGATGTGCAACTTGTTAAGAATGTGTTGTACTGAAGCCGTCTGATAGACAGCAGGCTGCAAGGGGCAGTTTGCAGATTTCAAATCCTTTCCCTTTAATTAGAGTTCAGTGGAAGTGCAGAGGATCCAAAAGATGCAGTGCACAAAGATGATAAACACAGAGTGCATCTCTAGCTTAAGTATGACAAACTAAGGGAAGAACTAGATACTTTCTGGATAATTAAGAAGTTTTCTTGGGTAAGACACATCCAAAGATGAAGAAAATAGGTACCTTCGCTGTAGACAAGGGATCCTATACAAAAAAGATGCACTATCAGAATTATTACATTGCACATACCATAAAGTTATGTACTGCATATAATAAATCTTTACTCAGTAAGGAAAAGTTTTTGCTATCATAGTTAGCTTAAAGCAAATCTGTCAGGAAGATTTTACACCTTGACTATTTATATGTCCATAAAGCCATTCAAGTCCAGCAATAACTTTGTATGGCCAGGCTATTCCTCTGCTATCGTGAAATCAATGTTCATATTGATATGCAAATAAGGCTGAAGAACTATTTGTAGATCTGAATCCTCAGTCACTCCAGCTCTATTCCTCACCCTGTACTGCCTCTTTTTTCTTGTCTGATGACACCTTTTTCTTATGTGTCACAGCAGTGAGCCTGTCAGTTAAGTGGAAGGAGGTGGCCCTGGCAGGGAACAAAGCTGAAATGACAGAGGATTCAGATCTACAGTCTCATTTGTATATTAAGACAAATATTGATTTATGAGCAGTGGAGGAATGGACTGACCATCTAATGTATGGCTGGACTTTGAAAGAGTAACATGAACATAAAAATTGCATGGTTGGTGAAATATTGCCGACGGATTCCCTTTAAATGCAGAACATTTTTTGACTGCTTCTATTATAATGTGTTAGTTTGGGTGTCAAAGATCACAGTCATGAGAGTCACGCTGAACCACCCCGCTGTTACCTTTTTGTACACAAACAGCCCTCTGCTGCCTCCTATCGTCAGGACAATTTCAAGACTGGCCGTTGATTAACATATGAGGCTGCGGCTGTTATCACAAATAAGCTGGTTATTGGAGAACTAACAGTGAGTGTACGGTATATAGACCTCCGAATCCAACACATGGAATATATAACCCAGTACTGTCACTGCTATCTCCACAATAACTAAAGAAATACTTGTTGCCACCACCAAACGGTTATAGGCTGATTGGATGCCTGGTTTCAGGTAGCGTATGGCTTTCAGCAGCGTGGTTTACAGAACAAAAGGAACAGTACTATTACAAGTTTACTATTACAAGTTATATATAATCCAAAACGATAGGCAGTGCTTATAAAAAAATATGCAAAATACTTTACAAATGGGACAAACAATACAGCATATACAATTACATAAAATCAAAAGAGAAGCAAAAAGAAACTTACTACGCTGGCCAGAGAGATGGCTCAGCTTAGCAAAGGAGAGCACTTCGATGGGAAAAATACAGTAAACGGGATTTGTGCAAGCACTGATATGTATCTTTCTGCAGGAAGCCAGATCTTAATTTGCCTAGACCTTTTATCAGCATCTAAGTTACACCAGTGAGAGCAGAAGGAAAGATGTGCAAAGCTGGGAATATCTCAAAAAATGTTCTTCACACATAATATCTTTACAGACAGAGAGTGAATTAAAAACAATAAAAAAGTCCAAAGGCCATATGATAACAACAACAACAACCAGTCAACCCTTGATATAGCCATGGTATACCAAAGCTGACAGCATGCAAACAGGTATAGGAATATAGCACTCAAATAGTAGGCCTTGTTAACAAAACCTCAAATAACTGGTCAATTGAAGCAGTATATCATATACTAAAAAATCATGGGATAAAAAAAATTAGACAGCCCAAGAGGCTATCCCAAAAAGTTGTTAAAAATATGTATGGATGAGGTGCAAAGTATATACAAATAAAGTGCAAGTGCACAGTCATGTGATTAAACACGTAGTCATGATAAAGCAATCAATTGAAACACCTAAGTGCCAAACATAAGGTTGTCAATGAGAACTGATAGACAAAATATCATGTGAAGAAACTTATTCCACAAAAAAGTCAAAGGCAAATGGAGCGCCCCCACACCGCCGCAGGGCCGAGGGGTACCCGGAGCCGGGCCTCTGGGATCTCAGTCCTGGGGTTGTCACCGTGGCTAGACCCGGTCCGTGGCCCTGTCTGTCAGTGGGGGACGTCCGGTGCAATAAGTGGTGTTGTAACGGTGCAGTTGTGAGGTGCAGGTCGCGGTAAATAACGAGGACACCAGGTTGCAGTCTCTTTACCTCTTTACTGAAGATCTCTGAGTCCTCAATCCAGAAAACGGCTCACCAGGCTACGCAAGTCCGGCCGGTCCAATGACACTTCCAGAGTTCTCTTCACAGGAGGAAATCTGTTCCTTCCCCCTAGCGCTATGTGTTGTAGTCCTTCCCTGCTGTGCTTACGGAAAGTACCCCACAACTGTTGTGTCTGTTTCTGATGTTCCCTCACAACTCGACTAGATGATGTTCTGCTAATCCTCCGTCCCTCCCTGAGGTTCGGGTAGGAACGGCACCCGTTTGTCGGGTAGGCCTGGAGTTCTTCCGGGACCCTAGAGACGCCCCTCTCCCGCAATTGCCTCCCAAGACTTCATAGGTGATTTGAGTTAGACAGCCTGCCTGAGACTGACTGCCCTGCCGCTGTTTGGAGTATTGCTTGAAGCTGAATGTTATTCTACTCCCTCGGCGTTCCGGCCACCGGTTATGCGCCTCAGTAGGATGTTGCTTCGGTCTTACAGCACGACTCCTACTGGTACTTCTCCTTTGCGTGATCCCGTTTCTCACTCAGCACAATCTATCTCGCTTCTAATCCTTTCTTGGGTCCCGCCGCTTCCCGGAGCTGGCGCGGACCCGTTACGTTCTTTTCAATGCCAAGCCTCTGTCAGGATCCCACCCCTGACAGAGACCCTACTGTCTCTTCCTCCACAACACCCTCTGCCACTAGGTGTTGCTTCGTCCAATCCAGTCAGCTTTCTGCTCTAACTTCCTGCCTGACCCCCAGTTTACCCACTATGGTGGGGAGTGGCCTAATGAATAGCACCCTTAGCTCCCCCCGGAGGCCCAGCTGTGAAATGTATTGGTGTCTGTGATACCTGATCAGATGAACTCCTTCAGTGCCATCGGACGCACCGCAGCTCCCCATAGTGGCGGAGCCACAGTACTGCAACGACCAGGACTCTGGGGCGCTGCACAAATATCATGAATGGGAGAACAATGAGCCCTATTTGCTAAGATAAGAAAATATGCGAACTTGATAATCCATCATATACTGTGAGCTCATACAAGGCCTGTGTTAGTCATGAATTTAGAGAGGTAAAAACATGACCCCATGCGTATCACCAAAAGCAAGTGCAGCTTCATCAAAGTCAGTATTATGAATGCAATATATTTGCTGATAGAGATGGGCGAATCTGAAAAAGTAAAGTTCAGGGTCCATACCGAACACCTACTGTTTGGGCACGGACCCTCAATACAGACTTCTCCGGAAAGTCCATGTTACCATTTGAGTTTGATCTTCAGTTGTTTCCCATACTGTCCTCTGCAAGACAGTGCGAGAAACACCGGTGGCTCTGATCGGTGCTAAGATTATTACCACTGATCTGAGAGCTGCGGCTGCCATGGTGTCAGATGACAGTCTGATCCAGCAGCTGTGACTGGCGGTAAAAAGTACTACCTCCATCAGCCTACGCCTGCTGATGCTAATAACAGCAAAAGGAGGTGGTGGTAGATAGGAGTATTTATCAGATGGCACTTGCACTATAAAGTAATAAAAAAAGTCCTGTGTTCCCCTATATTTTTGATAACCAACATGGCTGGTTATTAAGAATAGGGGGGCCCCCATGTTGCACTCCAAGTTTGAGAAGGCTCACTGTAGCCGAAAGGTTGCCACGCCACCAGTTCTATAAAAGTCCTTTTTTATGCTGGAGTACTGCCTCTTTTTTCTACTTTTATATAATAAGTTAGTAATATAAGAGGCGTATTCCATGTCAACAATAAGTGTTTTCAACATGGACGGTGCCAAGATGAGACCATCCAGGCTAAAAACCACAGGAGAATCAGCATCAATGACTAGCGGTGATGTCATCAAGGTTACGCCAGGTCACTGAGGAATGCGTTCCCAGCTCACTTCACTGTGAGCCAGGCCAATGAACTGCGGTGACCTCAATGACATAATAAATTTCTCACGGTGAACTCACTGATCTCAGTGCTACAATGTGAGATTTTTTCTAACAGTGCTAGCGGTGATCTCACTGAGGTCACTGCAGTTCAATTGCCCTGCTCACAGAGATGAGTTCCCAGCTCACTGCTAGTCACTGAAGCTGCAGCTCATTCTCATGTCGTTTTCAGCCTTCAAGGGCATCTTGGCACCATCCAGGTTTAAAACCAGT
This sequence comes from Ranitomeya variabilis, assembly GCF_051348905.1. Taxonomy (NCBI): domain Eukaryota; kingdom Metazoa; phylum Chordata; class Amphibia; order Anura; family Dendrobatidae; genus Ranitomeya; species Ranitomeya variabilis. The sequence goes on from NC_135236.1 coordinate 139,888,320, forward strand.
TATCGCAGACATGGATTATGGCAATGGACAGTCAGTGACCAACAAAGTATTAATCTAACTAGTGGTGAAACAAGTCATGCCACAACTAGTTCTCACCTGTATTCATGGCTGTAGGTGTGACACGGCAGTGTCAGACTGAAGACATTGGGCCTACCTGAGGATTTGATTCTGAGGGCCCACCTTTCTCCCCCACTCAAGAACCCCATAGCTGATGCAAGGTTTGCAATATGAACTCTCCTGAAGAAGAAGCTAGGGCCCTCCGGAGGATTCTCCGGTTCTCTGGTGGACCAGTCCAACAATGCACATGCCCCAACACACGTTTCGCGTCAGCTTCCTCAGGGAGCCAGGATAGCATTCCTCTCCTAGCCCCGATGAAGCGGATGTGAAATGTGCATTGGGGCACGTGTCACATCCGCAGCCATGAATGCAAGTGAGAACAAGTAGTGGCATGACTCAATTCACCACTAGTTAGATTAATACTTTGTTGCTCACTGACTTTAGAATATCTATATTACGCCTTACTTTTCTAGTGTGGTGATAAAAGTCTGCCATTGCTGGTCTGGCTTTCATAATGAATACATGCATTGGCCTTTATATTTCTATATAATTTAATGTGAATGCCTCTTTAGCTGTTTTTCATGCCTGTGGGGTGACACTATTTATTTGGTGCACCTTGAACCCGACTTGAATAGTTCTGTGATTAATTAATCTGCTGTGATACATTATTATTGTGTATATGTTGTAGAATTATCATTAAAATTTTATTTTTAAATTTTTTTGGGTGGTTTATACCCTTTATGTGTCTGTGTTAAAAAGCATCTCAGGATTTGTATCCCATCGAGCACATCCAGCACATAATTGGTTGGAAATTGCAAAGGGAGCTGCCAGCAGTGGATCTTGGTAACTTGTGTGTTCAGATGTTCAGATTTTTTGTGACAGAACTTTCTTCAGACAGACATTACGAAACTCATTGATTGCATGCCAAGGTGTGTAAGCGTGTGTATTTCTGCACAGCGCTTTCAAATTTTATGCTGAATAAATTGAGAAGTTTAAAAACTTTTTATTCCATTCTTTCAACAATTGGATATAATTACCAAGTCTAGGGCAGCACGATGGCTCAGTGGTTAGCATTGCAGCTCTTGAACCTGGGTTCAAATCCCACCAAGGACAACATCTGCAAGGAGTTTGTATGTTCTCCCCGTGTTTTCATGGGTTTACTCCGGGCTCTCCGGTTTCCTCCCACATTCCAAAAAGACATATTGATAGGGAATTTAGATTGTGAGCTCCATTGGGGACAGCAATGACAATGTGTGTAAGCTGTAAAGCGCTGCGGAATATGTTAGCACTATATAAAAAATTAAGATTTTTAGTATTATTATCAATCCTGTGATTTTCATAATTGCACAACATTTTCTTCTTGGTATTTCAGACTATATAAATGTAAATGTATATATATATATATATATATATATATATATATATATATATATATATATATATATATATATATATATATATACAATATATATATATATATATATTTTATTTTTTTTTGCCGAATGTATCTTTGCACCGTATATATTACAGTAACTTGGTAGAACAGATTTGTATTTATCACTAGAATTTCTAAAATGAATCTCTTTATATATCCTCTCCAGACTCCAAAAATCTACAAACATTCTTTGCCTTCATTCCACCTATTATAAGTACTCAAATATTCCCTACTGTACAAAAATATTTGGGACTATTTCAAACCATAAATTATAAATGAGAAGTAGAAATGGAAAAGGAGCCTTAGACAATAAGCCATTAAAGTACCTTTAGTTTTCTGCCATTCTTCAACAAGACAATTTTCTCTTTTTTCATTTCTCCTATGCAGTTTCATGTGTTTGCCGTTCTTTCTTACTTTTCACCCTGTCAATAATTACTAAATTAGTACAGCAAGCGTACAATTTCATCCCAGGTGTTATTACTGGTAAGTCAAACATTGAAACCTGATCGAGAAGATGGAACCCTATCTCCTTATTTAAATGGACTGTGTGCAAGAGGAGATTGAAAAAATAAAAAAAAATTGAAGACTGCAATAAAGGAAAAATAAAAGTATGTTTGCATTTACATTCATTAATTCTGGTAGAAATATTAAAAGAACTTTGCTTAAATTGAAAAAAAGTCCAGGCCAAAAAAGGACAAAGTATATAAAATGATATTACTATGTGTAGTTGGTTCCTTACCACACAACTTATGGCTAGCCAATTATTTCTCAAGTTGTGATTCCATGATTACTTAACACAACTAAGCATATTTTCAACTAAAAAACAACTCCCCATTATCTGAATTTTTTATGCCCCATTAGGCCAGTTCACTATACTGTATATATATATAATAATATTGTGAGGCAGAGACCGTTGTTATAAGCGAGGGATGTTATGTGTCCCCCAGGATGTTCAAAGAAGCATATGGAGGCCGTGGGAGTGCATTGCAGTCACAGGCATAGCTGTGATTGCAATGCAAAATAAAAGTGAGTATTGGTCTTAGGCATGCTATGTGTCCAGATCAAATAAAAGAAACCTGTTCTGGGCTTTTATTTTTTAAACTGACTACAGGATAGCAGTGAGGCAGTCCATTTCCTCCCCGGCCCTGGGTTTTCCATGTGGCCGATGGCCACAGGTTCTTTTGTAAAAACCCCTGCAGCAGAAGGTTGGGTGTGCCAGTTTTGGTCTTGCAAGCAGGCAGAGCAGATGGCTCCACAGAGCACTATCTGTGTAAGGCAACACAGGGTCAAGCGGAGCCAAAAGGCCTGGTACCTGGAGCATACATGGCAGTGCCATAGCCCACAGCAACTGGTCACGGACTGTCTTTGGTTTTTTTCACTTCACAGCGAGGATACCGCTGCATTACAATATATATATATATATATATATATATATATATTTATCTATTGTATATAGTTAAGTATAAATACATCTTGACAGCAGTCAGATCCATGTCAAACCAAAGCTTTTTCTCTACAATGTTATGAATGTGATGTTTCTTCTGCGGGACAAAGGAGAGTGGCCACTCAATCAACCATTGAAGGACAGCTTAAATTTACAACCCCAATGTGATCGTTGTTGACCAAAAATGTGCTCCTTTTCTCCTGTCCCTATCAGTCCCAGTGATTCAATTACCAGCTGTCATGATTCCTCCGCTCAGTGTGCCTTGAACACAATGAATGACAGGTTTGCTGTCCTATTGAACCAGGGTCATGCAGAGCTGTCAGTTTGGTGAGTGACAGCTCAAGCATCCAATCTAGTGAAGAGACATGCTGAACTTTCGATATTTTGATAGACATCTTAGTTGTAGCATTTGCTCGATTATGCATGTTTGCCTTGTATTTCAGTGGTCTGTTTGTTAATCTTTTGCTGACTGATTTTGGACCTTGCTCTAACCATTCGTTTACCTAGCCCCTTTACTTTGATCCAGTATCTTCCTGGTATTCTGACCACGGACTGTGACCTGACTATGCCTTTGTCTTTTCCATTAGTCTATGATGTGCTCTCTTGGTATCTGACCCCGCAATGTTTGACTACCCTGCCTCATGACTTGAGTTGTGACTATCATCACAGTAAGAATGGCTATATACTTTTTTCCCCACCAATGGATCCAGTTTGTAAACTCTGTGATCAGGTGGTGAATCTGATCCAGATGGTCAAGGATCTAACAAGGGAGCACCAGAAGCTAGAATCTTCATAGTCCCAGCTGCAGGGTCCGCTGCCGACTGTAGTTATGACTTCTGTACGGTCTGTCGTGCAGCTGGTCTCTCCTGAACCAGCAGTGGCACTTCCTGATAAGTTTACAGTTTAGGGTATTCAGGAAGAGCAATACACAATTTTTTACTTTACGACTCCAGTTTTCAGGGGATGAGTCCCAGCGGATGGGAATAATCATGTCCGTACTACGAGGGAGACCTTAAATTTGGGCATTTTCTTTGTCCCCACTATCCCCAGCATGGGCTTGTTTGAATGTTTTTTTTACGTCTTAGGGATGATCTATGCCTGGGTCCAGGTCGCAGAGGCAAATATCATGAACTTGACACGAAAAATGGGGGCAACTTCAGCAGTGGTCCTCTGAAGTTCTGTGGAATGACACAGCTCTCAGGTGCCAGTTCCACGGAGGTCTTTCTGATACTCTTAAGGATGCTCTGACTTTACATACTCCACGTTGCTCCTTGGAGGAGATCATGACTCAGCTTATTACAATGGATGAAATAATTTGGGACAGACGTGATTAGTGACAGGGGTTTTCGGTCAGTCTTCCCTAGTCCATCTACTTACCTGAGGAATAGAGGTTGGAGCTGCCAGCTCTCAGGCCGTTGAGAGGAGATGTTGGTGCAATCTCGGACTCTGCCTCTACTGTGGTCACACTGGACCTTTCTTAAGGACTGCTCGTTATGCTCTCAAGCAAGCAAGCTGATGGGAAACACCTAAGTCTGGGTGATTGTCGAGAGAGTTCATCCAGATTCCCAAGTACCTTTTTACTCCTCAGACAAATTACTGCTAAAAGTGGAACTACGTTTTAAGAACCAATTGTTATCTGTGTTACCTTTCATTGACTGTGAGTCTTCCACCAACTGCATTGATTCTGGACAGATTATGAAAATAGGGTTAGGGTCGGGACAGTTAGTTTGGAAAGACCCATTCAAATTTTTGCTATTGACAAGACACTGTTACTCCAGAATCTTGTCCAGCTTGTAACATTGGAGTTCACATTTTGAATGAGAACACTTCATTCCTGCTATGTGTTGGGCAATTTACATGAAGGCTTTGTTTTGGGGCTTCCATGGCTATGTATTCTCAATCCTGTTATTGGTGTTGGAAGGATATTGTTAAGTGAAACCCCAATTGTCATAAGAAATGTCTTTGTTCTATAAAAATTAGATCCATTACTCTGGGGAGTCTACCAGGGTACCTGAAATACTTCAGAGATATGTTCTTAGAAAAAGAGGTCCTTATGTCCTTATGATTGTGCTACTGATCTTGTCCTACTCCCTAATGCCAAATTACTAGTGATGAGTGAGTGTTCTCGTTACTCGAGTTTTCCGATCATGCTCGAGTCTCAACTAAGTCTTGACGGTGCTCGGATGCAATTGTCAGATCCATGCCCTGCATGTTGCGTGGCCTAAAGAAAGATGCAGGGATTGCCTGCCATACAATGTTAAACTGTAGCCATGCTTATTGACTGTATTACAGCCATGAAACATGCGGGGCAGGGATCCGAACATCGCATCCAAGCATCGGCAATACTCGGTTGAGAATCGAGCATGCTCAGAAAACTTGAGTAAAGAGTATACTCGCTCATCACTACAAATTACCTAAAACATGCTTGTATAATTTGTCGGGACATGAACATAATGCCATGAAAGAATATGTAAACAAAATTTTATGTAAGGGTCATATCCATCCTTCCGACTCACCAATAGCTGCTGGATTTTTCTTTGCTATAAAAAAATATGAGGGTCTTCGCCCTTGCTTTGATTTCCTTTAAGCAAACAAAATTATGGTTAAAAATACCTACACACTTCTACTCATGCCTGACCTATAAAATCAGCTTATGGGGGCTAAATGGTTATCTAAACTGGATCTTAAACTAGGACTACTGGTATAGTCATTTTGACTACTTGCACTTTTCATTTCTCTTCTTTGACTACATTTTTCAGAATTCCGGCTTGAGACTCGGTGACTTTTCCTCAAATAGGATGTGAAAAAAGATTTTGTGACAATAAATAATTTTGGTCAAAATTTTTTTTTCACAATTTACCTTTAACTACTAAAGGTAGTCATTTTGACTACCTACTATATTTTGCTGTCCTTTTGTCACTAAATGTTGCTGTAAAGTTTTGTGCATAATTTTTTCACTGTATCTTATTTACCCTGATGTTCATATAGATGTAGTTAAATTCAGATGTCAACGTTTCACATTTTCCTTGTGTTACCTGGTTCTATTAGGCCATGTGCACACGTTCAGTATTTTTCACATTTTTTTCGCGTTTTTTTCGCTATAAAAACGTGATAAAAATGCAAAAAAAATGCAAAAAAACACTTACATATGTCTCCCATTATTTTCAGTGTATTCCGCATTTCTTGTGCAAATGTTGCATTTTTTTCCGTGAAAAAATCGCATCGCGGAAAAAAAAGCAACATGTTCATTAAATTTGCGGAATTGCGGGGATTCCGCACACCTAGGAATGCACTGATCTGCTTACTTTCCGCATGGGGCTATGCACACCATGCGGGAAGTAAGCACATCATGTGCGGTTGGTACCCAGGGTGGAGGAGAGGAGACTCTCCTCCACGGACTGTGCACCATATAATTGGTAAAAAAAAAAAGAATTAAAATAAAAAATAGTCATATACTCACCTTCGATGGCCGGAGTCTTCCCGCCTCTCATCGGTGCACGCTGCCTCTTCCGTTCCTATAGATGGTGTGTGTGAAGGACCTGCGATGACGTCGCGGTCACGTGACCGCAACGTCATCGAAGATCCTGCACACACACACACCATCTATAGGAACGGAAGCCGCTGAGGAGATCGGCTGTCTGCAGGTGAGTATAACCATTTTTTTTAATTATTTTTAAACATTCTATCTTTTACTATTGATGCTGCATAGGCTGCATCTATAGTAAAAAGTTGGTCACACTTGTCAAACACTCTGTTTGACAAGTGTGACCAACCTGTCAATCAGTTTTCCAAGCGATACTACAGATCGCTTGGAAAACTTTAGCATTCTGCAAGCTAATTACATACTCTGTATGTAACCCCTTTCTCATGTACAGCACCATGGAATTAATGGTGCTATATAAATAAATAATAATAATAATAATAATTACGCTTGCAAAATGCTAAAAAAACCCGCGAAAAAAACGGGAAAAAAACGCAAAAAAAAAATATGCGGATTTCTTGCAGAAAATTTCCGGTTTTCTTCAGGAAATTTCTGCAAGAAATACTGACGTGTGCACATACCCTAAGGCTGAGTTCACACGTAGCAGAATTGCCGCGGAAATTTCCGCGGCAATTCTGCGCCTCCTGCCTCGGGTATATCGCATGCAGACTTTGCATGCATATACCCGCAAAAAACTAGCGTTTTGCAAGCATAATTAGCTTGCAGAGTGCTAGCGTTTTCCAAGCGATCTGTAGCATCGCTTGGAAAACTGTTTGACAGGTTGGTCACACTTGTCAAACATAGTGTTTGACAAGTGTGACCAACTTTTTACTATAGATGCAGCCTATGCAGCATCTATAGTAAAAGATAGAATGTTAAAAATAATAAAAAAAATAAAAAAAAAGGTTATACTCACCTGCAGACCTCAGCGGCTTCCGTTCCTAATGCTGTGTGTTCAGGACCTTCCATTGACGTAGCGGTCACGCTATTTTTTATTTTAATTCTTTTTTTTTACCACTTATATGGTGCCCAGTCCGTGGAGGAGAGTCTCCTCTCCTCCACCCTGGGTACCAACCACACTTGATCTGCTTACTTCCCGCATGGTGTGCACAGCCCCGTGCAGCAAGTAAGCAGATCAATGCACTCCTAGGTGTGCAGAATCGCTGCGATTCCGCAATTTTAATGAACATGCTGCGTTTTTTTCTGGATTGCGATTCCACTCAGGAAAAAGATGCAGCATGTGCACAAAAAATGCGGATTGCAATCTGTTACATAGGATGCTTAATGTTAGTGTTTTTTTTGCGGTTTTATAGCGTTTTTATAGCGAAAAACCGCGAAAAAAATCTGCTACATGTGCACACAGCCTCACTGTGTAAGGGTATGTGCACACGTCCGGATTTCTTGCAGAAATTTCCTGAAGAAAACCGGAAATTTTCTGCAAGAAATCCGCATTTTTTTGTGTGGTTTTTTTCCGCTTTTTTCGCGGTTTTTTTAGCATTCTGCAAGCATAATTAGCTTGCAGAATGCTAAAAATTTCCAAGCGATCTGTAGCATCGCTTGGAAAACTGACTGACAGGTTGGTCACACTTGTCAAACATACTGTTTGACAAGTGTGACCAACTTTTTACTATAGATGCAGCCTATGCAGCATCAATAGTAAAAGATAGAATGTTTAAAAATAATAAAAAAAATAAAAAAAATGCTTATACTCACCCAGACGATCTCCTCAGCGGCGTCCGTTCCTCTTCCTATAGCTGGTGTGTGCGCGCAGGACCTTCCATGACGTCGCGGTCATGTGAGCGGTCACGTGAGCAGTCACATGACCGCTCACGACCAATCACAAGACAGTGACGTCATCACAGGTCTTTCACCGCACACCAGCTATGAGAACCGAAGCGGCAGCATGCAGCGGTGAGGCGGGAACACTGCGGGGGACATCGAAGGTGAGTATAGGACTATTTTTTATTTTAATTCTTTTATTTTTGGCCAATTATATGGTGCCCAGTGCGTGGAGGAGAGTCTCCTCTCCTCCACCCTGGGTACCTACCGCACATAATCTGCTTACTTCCCGCATGGTGTGCACAGCCCCGTGCGGGAAGTAGGCAGATCAATGGACTCCTAGGTGTGCGGAATCCCCGCAATTCTGCATTTTTAATGAACATGTTGCTTTTTTTTCCGCGATGCAATTTTTTTGCGGAAAAAATCGCAACATTTGCACAAAAAATGCGGAATACACTGTAAATAATAGGAGGCATATGTTAGCGTTTTTTTCGTGTTTTTATCACATTTTTATAGCGAAAAAACGCGAAAAAAACGCTAAAAATCCTGAACGTGTGCACATGGCCTAATGCTGAACTGAAAAGAGCTTGTTTGTAAGTTCTCATTTCCACTGGCGAGAGACAAATCGGTCCGTAATCTGGACCGAAAAAACGGATGTAACGTATGCGATTTTCATGCGAGTGTCATGCGAGTGCAATGCGAGTGCAATGCGATTTTTAATCGCATCATCCGTATGACATCAGTATGACATCCGTATTGCTGTCCGATTTTTATGCACCAGTGTCCTTTGAAAAGCCGGCAATTCAGCGCCGTGTACAGTAAAATCACACTGACAGGTTAGAATAGAGTAGATATATGCACATAGAATGTGTATATATACATATATACATGTCAGTGAGACACCTATATATGTAAATTTATATTTAATGCAGCGCTAGATAGCTTAAAAGCCTCTAATTCAATTGCCGGCTTTTCATTTCTCCTTCACAAACCCGACAGGATATGAGACATGGTTTACATACAGTAAACCATCTCATATCCCCATTTTTTTGCATATTCCACACTACTAATGTTAGTAGTGTGTATGTGCAAAATTTCTGCGCTGTAGCTGCTAAAATAAAGGGTTAAATGGCGGAAAAAATTGGCGTGGGCTCCCGCGCAATTTTCTCCGCCAGAGTGGTAAAGCCAGTGACTGAGGGCAGATATTAATAGCCAGGAGAGGGTCCATGGTTATTGGCCCCCCCGTGGCTAAAAACATCTGCCCCCAGCCACCCCAGAAAAGGCACATCTGGAAGATGCGCCTATTCTGGCACTTGGCCACTCTCTTCCCACTCCCGTGTAGTGGTGGCATATGGGGTAATGAAGGGTTAATGCCACCTTGCTATTGTAAGGTGACATTAAGCCAGATTAATAATGGAGAGGCGTCAATTATGACAACTTTCCATTATTAATCCATTTGTCTGAAAGGGTTAAAAAACACACACACACACGATTAAAAAGTATTTTAATGAAAGAAACAAACAGGTTGTTTTAATAATTTATTGCTCTCTCAATCCATTAGCAACACCCTCGCTTGGCAAAATAATAAACACACAATATACATACCTTCTGATGTCCTTTCACGTCCCACGAGGTAATCCATCTGAAGGGGTTAACTAATATTACAGGCATGAGCTGCGATAAACCACTCGCTCGTGCCTGTAATCCCCCGGGTGCTGAAAGGAAAGCAGAGTGATCTATACTTACATTCAGTCGCGGTGATGCGCCCCTGCTGGATGTTCTCATGAACTGCAGCCTGGGAACTTTTTCCCACGCTCCAGGTCATATGAGGACATCCACCAGGGGGCGCATCACCGCAACTGAAGGAAATGTAGGTCAATGACCTACATTTCCTTCATTCTCCGGGGAATTACAAGCACGAGCACAGCTGCATTTGCAGGGCTCCTGCTTGTAAATTATTTTAACCCCTTCAGATGGATTACCTCATGGGACGTGACGGTTCAACAGAGGGTATGTATCTTGTGCATTTATTGTTTTGCCAAGCGAGGGTCAGCAAATGGATTGAGAGAGCAATAAAATATTAAAACAACCGCTGTGTTTATTTCATTAAAATACTTTTAAATCATGTGTGTGTGTGTTTTTTAACTCTTTCAAACAATTGGATTAATAATGGATAGGTGTCATCATTGACGCCTCTCCATTATTAATCTGGCTTAATGTCACCTTACAATAGCAAGGTGGCATTAACCCTTCATTACCCCATATCCCACTGCTACAGGGAGTGGGAAGAGAGTGGCCAAGTGCCAGAATAGGCGCATCTTCCAGATGTGCCTTTTCTGGGGTGGCTGGGGGCAGATGTTTTTAGCCACGGGGGGGCCAATAACCATGGACCCTCTCCTGGCTATTAATATCTGCCCTCAGTCACTGGCTTAACCACTCTGGCGGAGAAAATTGCGCGGGAGCCCACGCCAATTTTTTCCGCCATTTAACCCTTTATTTGAGCAGCTACAGCGGCCAAATTTTGCACATACACACTACTAACATTAGTAGTGTGGAATATGCAAAAAAAAGGGGATATGAGATGGTTTACTGTATGTAAACCATGTCTCATATCATGTCGGGTTTGTGAAGGAGAGAGCAAAAGCCGGCAATTGAATTAGCGGCTTTTATGCTATCTAGCGCTGCATTAAATATAAATATACATATATAGGTGTCTCACTGACATATATATATATATGTATATATACACATTCTATGTGTATATATCTAGTCTATTCTAACCTGTCAGTGTGATTTTACTGTACACCGCGCTGAATTGCCGGGTTTTCAAAGGACACCGGTGCGTAAAAATCGGACAGAACTCGCATGGTGCGAGTGCTGTGCGATTTTTTTCTCGCACCCATTGACTTGCATTGGCGAGTCTCGTCCAAGACTTGCTGCAAATCGCAGCATGCTGCGATTTTTTTCTCAGTCCGATTTCGGCCGAGAGAAAAATCGCAAATGAAAAGACACCTATTGAATAACATTGGTCCGAGTGCAATCCGATTTTTTATCGGATTGCACTCGTCCGTTTTCCTCGCCAGTGGAAATGAGCCCTAATACTGTAGGCTCTTATCTTACGCTAAAGAAGGGTGTTGTTTTTCTCTGGTCCTAGCAGTAGACAGTAGTCTGGATAGTAAGTTTACTTTCAGTTCAGCTGAAGAGACCAAGAGAACACATGCAGACATAAGAGCTCAAAAAACTCATACAAGTATATAGCAGATACTGTACAACATTTTATTGTCATATTATTCGATTATTTTGTACTGTATAGTGTGAAGCAGCAATTTTTTTGGGGAAAAAACTATATTTGTATACAGCTTGATGTTATTAGTTATAGTTTACAGCTAGAAAGAATATTTTTTTATCTGCAAATGGGCAATATGCATGAATATAGCAATAGAGCAATGTAATTGGTTTATGACGCGAAAACGATAAAAATTACTTTTTTTTTTTTTTCATTTTTCTTTTGTTTATGATCAACCATGTTCACATACAGTATAATTCTGTGAAAAAAATGTATAAATTAGCTAAAACATCAAGACTTTTAAAGGTCCAGTCAAAAATGAACGAACATTATATTTGTATAGTGGTAGCGAACAGAACAGCAGGGATATGTTACTGGTGATTCTCGTTGTATGCTGTGTTATATGAATATATAGTATATAAATGCTTGGATAGTATACAAGGAGATGACCCCCGAAAAAATGTCACGCAAGGCATTTTTGCAAAAGCTTGTTACAGAGTTGAGTGGTCCTTATGTTATATCTAGGGGAAAGGGTGGCATGTCCCAAGTTGCTACATCTTGAGATGTGATGCTTCAAAAAAAAATTTGCCAGATAAAAGAAAAATGCAAAAATAATAGATCTGTTGGCTATTGTATGACTTGCCGTAAGTCTGGGCAATGTACCACCGTAAATGAAAGACGATGCCTGAAATGCGAATCAACAAATGTTTAGAAGGTCAATTATGCCGTACTTTTTAGGAGGAGAAGGAAAATGTAGAATTGGAGCGGAATCTCAATAAAACGTTATTATGAAGTACAACTGGTATCGACCCAACGGCCTTCTTCAGGTACTGAGGAGAAGGAGCACTGACTGACCTAGTAGTCATTTTCTCTGCTTGTTGTTCTTGAGTTGTTGTTTATATGTGTGCACTTTAATAGTAAATGATTGTAAAGCGTCTATTATTATTGTTTTACTTAGTTTAATTTTGTTATTTCCTGTAGAAAAATATGAAAAATCAGTAAAAAAACATTCCAAAGCATTACTGTTGGATCTCACAATAATAATACATAAAAAAAATATAATTATTAATAAATAACCACAAACGAAACTCTAAAAATAAACGAAAACAAGTCAGTAGTCAGAATGACTACATTCAGTAGTTCTAGTCGGGGTCACGAGTCCAGTAGTCCTAGTGTTAAAGAGGTTTATAGTTGGATATGCATCCGGGAGAGTGATGATTGGTAGATTACATTTTTAACATCTGAGGGCCTATTTGAATACCTTGCCATGCCTTTTGGGATAACCAATGCTCCAGCTATATTTAAAAATTTTATGAACAATATATTTTCTGATCAGCCCACTGGAATCTCCCTTTTTTTGTAATTATGGCTTTCATCCTCATTTTGGTGAATTTTCTAGGATTAATTCTGGGTGTCCTGGAGTAGAGGTGACCATACAAAAACTTGGGGATGTCTGGAGGGAGGTTTAAAAAAATATTGGGGTGGCTCAATTTTGTCGAAAGCAGAAGGCCAATAGGAAAAATTCATCAGGTCCCATCTTCAAAGTACATGATAAGGTTTTGTTTTTCCCCAAAATATTAAACTGAAAGAACTATTGGTGAAATTGAGTCCTAAACTTTTCTGCCCAAACAGCATTCTGGAGGTAGCCAATACGGTTACTTTTCGATTAAAACATCCTCGGCCTCTTCAAGTCCCCAATATGTTCCACAGATCCCTGTTAAAAAAAGTTTGTCTCATTGTTGGTGGCTGTCTAATCCCCACCTACTCCAGGCTTATTTAGAGTATGAGGTGCTTAGAGTACATAGTTTACAGTACAAGCTGCAGAGGATCATGGATTCTTGGAGGGTCCAAAGTCCTCTCCAATATCTTGTTCACTGGAGGGGATACGGACCCAATGAGAGAACCTGGGTTTCAGGTCCTTCTGTGAAGGCCTATTTTTTGGTCAGTGCCTTCCATCTTAAGTTTCCTGGGATACCTGGAGGTCCAGTGACCCACTCAGAAGAGGGGGTACTGTCACGATTCCTCCTCTCAGTGTGTTTTGGATGAAGTGAGTGACAGCTTTTCTACCCTATGAAATTAGGGTCATGTTGAGCTATCATTTTGGTGAAAATGAGCAGGGGCATGCTAAGCTGTCAGTATTTAGATATACAGCTCATCAGCCCAATTTGAGACTGAGAGGTGCTAAGTACAGTTGTTCCCTGTTCTGAGTGATTACCAAGCTACTAAGCTAAGCTGTCAGTCCTCGATCACTGCCAGTTGTAGCATTTGCTGGGTGGTACATGTTTGCCTTGTATTTCAGTGCTAACTTTATGTATCTATTGCTGCATGACCTTGCTCTGACCATTCCTTCACCTAGCCCTTTTGCCTTTATCTGCTATTTTACTTACAGGTCCTTCTCAAAAAATTAGCATATAGTGTTAAATTTCATTATTTACCATAATGTAATGATTACAATTAAACTTTCATATATTATAGATTCATTATCCACCAACTGAAATTTGTCAGGTCTTTTATTGTTTTAATACTGATGATTTTGGCCTACAACTCCTGATAACCCAAAAAACCTGTCTCAATAAATTAGCATATTTCAACCGTCCAATCAAATAAAAGTGTTTTTTAATAACAAACAAAAAAACCATCAAATAATAATGTTCAGTTATGCACTCAATACTTGGTCGGGAATCCTTTGGCAGAAATGACTGCTTCAATGCGGCGTGGCATGGAGGCAATCAGCCTGTGACACTGCTGAGATGTTATGGAGGCCCAGGATGCTTCAATAGCGGCCTTAAGCTCATCCAGAGTGTTGGGTCTTGCGTCTCTCAACTTTCTCTTCACAATATCCCACAGATTCTCTATGGGGTTCAGGTCAGGAGAGTTGGCAGGCCAATTGAGCACAGTAATACCATGGTCAGTAAACCATTTACCAGTGGTTTTGGCACTGTGAGCAGGTGCCAGGAAGCATGAAGTGCTCCAAAATCTCCTGATAACTAGCTGCATTGACCCTGCCCTTGATGAAACACAGTGGACCAACACCAGCAGCTGACATGGCACCCCACACCATCACTGACTGGGTACTTGACACTGGACTTCAGGCATTTTGGCATTTCCTTCTCCCCAGTCTTCCTCCAGACTCTGGCACCTTGATTTCCGAATGACATGCAAAATTTGCTTTCATCAGAAAAAAGTACTTGGGACCACTTAGCAACAGTCCAGTGCTGCTTCTCTGTAGCCCAGGTCAGGCGCTTCTGCCGCTGTTTCTGGTTCAAAAGTGGCTTTACCTGGGGAATGCGGCACCTGTAGCCCATTTCCTGCACACGCCTGTGCACGGTGGCTCTGGATGTTTCCACACCAGACTCAGTCCACTGCTTCCTCAGGTTCCCCAAGGTCTGGAATCGGTCCTTCTCCACAATCTTCCTCAGGGTCCGGTCACCTCTTCTCGTTGTACAGCGTTTTCTGCCACATTGTTTCCTTCCAACAGACTTACCATTGAGGTGCCTTGATACAGCACTCTGGGAACAGCCTATTTGTTGAGAAATTTCTTTCTGGGTCTTACCCTCTTGCTTGAGGGTGTCAATGATGGCCTTCTTGACATCTGTCAGGTCGCTAGTCTTACCCATGATGGGGGTTTTGAGTAATGAACCAGGCAGGGAGTTTTTAAAAGCCTCAGGTATCTTTTGCATGTGTTTAGAGTTAATTAGTTGATTCAGAAGATTAGGGTAATAGGTCGTTTAGAGAACCTTTTCTTGATATGCTAATTTATTGAGACAGGTTTTTTGGGTTATCAGGAGTTGTAGGCCAAAATCATCAGTATTAAAACAATAAAAGACCTGACAAATTTCAGTTGGTGGATAATGAATCTATAATATATGAAAGTTTAATTGTAATCATTACATTATGGTAAATAATGAAATTTAACACTATATGCTAATTTTTTGAGAAGGACCTGTATATTCTGAGCTCGGACCATAACCTAACTACACCTACACCTTTGCTTTTACTGTTAGTTTAAGACATGTTCTCTTGGTATCTGACCCCAGAAAGTTTGACTACCCTGCCTCACAGCTTGGCCATGAGTAATGACAAGCCTCACAACAGGACTGTCTGAGAAATTATAACAGGCATGGCATTAATAAAGACCCCCACAACTGAACTGTCAAAGCGTTTGGTAGGCCATAGATTAGGTACATATTGTCCATATGACGGCATGACTTGAGGCCCTCATGAACATTAGACTAATGTTGGCCAAACCATGTCTATTAATGGGTACACAAGACAGTCTAATGTGTTTCTGAACCTATGACTGATGATCGTTAGAGAAGATCTGGATCTAACATGTCCAATTTCGGAAAAAAAAATTTCTGTAAGAGATAAGCTGCCTCCAGAGATGTCTGGCAGTGCCTCTCTCACAGAGAACACACGAGTGCTCGCAAACACTCCTTTGTACGGGCGAGATAAATTAGCTGCTGACGGGTGAACGATTTGCTGAAACATAGTTTGACCTACAGCTAAGGTGTATTGGAGACTTTGAATTGGTAGATAGCAAAATGCTGCAAATAAGACGTAATATGTGACATTACATTATATTTAACTCTTTTGTGCCAGGGCCTGTTTCGCCTTCGTGACCAGACCAATTTTAACAATTTTGACCACTGTCACTTTATGTGGCTATAACTCTGGAACACTTCAACGTATCCCACTGGTTCTGAGATGTTTTTTCATAACATATTGTACTTCATGATAGTAGTAAAATAATTTGCGTTTATTTCTGAAAATATTGGAAATTTGGCAAAACTTTGGAAAATTTCACAATTTTCAAACTTTTAATCTTTATGCCCTTAAATCAGAGTTATGTTAGACAAAACAGTTCATAAATACAATTTCCCACATGACTACTTGACATCAGCAAAATTTTTGAAACATAATGTTTTTTTGTTACGAAGTAAGAAGAGTTAAAAGTTGGCCAGCAACTTCTAATTTTTCCCTAAAATTTACAAAACCATTTTTTTAGTGATCACATCACATTTAAAGTGACTTTGAGTGGCCCATGTGACAGAAAAAGGTGCTCAAAACCATATGCAAGAAGTTTATTGACCCTTCAGGTGCTTTGCAAGAATTAATGGAATGTGGAAGGAAAAAAATTAACATTTATCTTTTTCCCACAAAAATGTTACTTTAGCACCAATTTTTTCATTTTCACAAGGGTAACAGAGAAAAATGCACCATAAAATTTGTTGTGAGATTTCTGCTGACTACGCCAATACCACATATGGGGAGGAAAACTACTGTTTGGGCACACGATAGGGCTCGGAAGGGAAGTAGAGCCATTTGACATTTGGAATTTAAAATTGTCTCGAATCAATAACCGACACCATGTCGCGTTTGGAAAGTCCTGAGGTTCCTAAACAGTGGAAACCCCCCACAAATGACCCCATTTTTCCAACAAAAATGTTGTTTCAGCCCCATTTTTTTAATTTTCAAAATGGTAACTGGAGAAAAGGGATGCCAAAATTTGTTTTGTAATTATTACAAAGTATGCAGGTGCCCTATATTTTTTTTTTAAAAACGACTGCTTGGACACATGGTAGGGCTGGAAAGGGAATGAGCACTATTTTGGCTGCAATAGGTTGAAGAGCCCCTGACATGCAAAACAGCAGAAGCCCCCACAGGTGATCTCATTTTGTAAACTACACCTCTCAAGGAATACATCTAGGGGCGTAGTGAGCATGTTTAACCCTCAGGTGATTCACAAACTTGTATACAATTGGGCTGAGTAAATTAAATATTACTATTTTTTCCACTAAAATGTTGCTTTGACCCTAAGTTTGCAATTTTCAAAAGGGGCAATAGGAGAAAACAAACAGTACAATTTGTTATGCAGTTTGTCCTAAGTACATCGATACCCCATAAGTGGTCGAAACTACTTTGAGGCACTGTGCAAAGCTCAAAAGGATGAAGTACCAAATTGCAAAGCAGATTTTCCTGCACTGGTTTGAGGGGGTCATGTTGCATTGGCAGAGCCCCTGAGGAGGTGCCAGAGCAGCAGAAACCCCCATAAGTGACCCCACTTTACAAACTACACCTCTCAATGAGTTGATCTATGGGTGCAGTGATTATATTGACACCACAAGTGGGTCACAGAATTTTATGCCATTGGGCAGGGAAGAAAAAATAACTACATTTTTACCACAAAAAAATTGTTTTAGCCCCAGATCCAAAATGTGTCACACAATTTCTGCTGAACTTGGCAATACCCCATATGTGGCTGTACAGTACTGCTTAGCCACCAAGCGAGATTCGAGAAGGACTGAGAGCTATTTGACTCTTCAAGAACAAATTATTATAGAATAGTTTCCAGACTCCATATACAGAGCCCCTAAATGCCAGAAAAGCAGAACATCCCCTCAAATGACACCATTTTAGAAAATGCACCTGTCAGGATTTGAACATGGCAGCTCTTTGCACCAATCGGCAGCTCTTCTTTCTGAGCTATTCAGCTTGCTGGACAGTTCTATGCTTATCCACATTCTTGAACCTATGTTGTTGCTGATGTCTCCTCCCTGAGTTTCTTGTTGGTTACCACCCTTAATTCCTGATTGGTTCATTCTGATTGCACACCCTATTTAAACCTGCCCTTGCTCTCAGTTCCTTGAGTGATTATTGAGCTACCTGCCTTTAGTCAAGCTTCCTTCCACCTGCTGCTCCTTCAAATGATATTCAAATGACCCCTGGCTTCCTTGACTACAATTCCTTCTTATTCCTTCAAATGATACTGCTGCTCCTGGTAAACGACCCCTGGCTTCCTTGACTACGATTCCTGCTTATTCCTTCAAACTACATTGCTATTCCTCTGTATTGACTCCTTGGTGATTCCAGACTATGCTACCACTCCTAGTGGGTGCAATATCACTACTCCAACCAGTTCAGTCAGTAACAGCACCCCTTTGGAAATTTATCTACAGGTGTAGTAAAGATTTTGACTCTATAATTGTTTTCCAGAAACAAGCAGAAATGGATGTTACTGAGTGAAAATTGCAAACTGCTATTGTAGTGACCAGTATGCTTGACCAGTATGCTGTAGTCACCAGTACGTTATGTGCAGGCTCTCATCACTACAGAAATACCAAACATGTGGATGCTAAATGTGGATTAAGCACACTGGGGCTCAGAAAGGAGGCGGAATTTGAATTTGGGAGAACAGAATTTACTGAATTTCTTTTAGGGTGGTGAGGAGCCATTTAGCTTTTCCAGAGCCTTTGTACTACAAGTAACATTGAAGCCTCCTATTTTTCTGTTTACAGATGACGGACTGGAGTGGAGACTTGCTTTTTTGTGGATTGACTTTAAGCTTTTATTAGCAACTTTTTACATAATGTTTGTTATCACGTTTATCCCGCGCTCTACGCTGAGCACTTACTTCGGGGTTTCCATCTAAATGGAGTAACATGATTCAGATGAAACCCCTGACAGGTCCATTCACTATAATGAGGCAGCAGAGTTACTCTGGACTCCGTCTGACCTCTGATCAGTGGTATCCTTCTTTCCAGAGGTGCACAAAACTGGCAGACTGTGCATTTATGTACGACTAAAAAGACGGACATCGTCAGGTCACAGGTCAGACAGCATCCACAGAGCATCGATTTGCCTCATTATAGGGGGTTCCATTTGAATCATGTATTTCAGAGATTTACACTGAAGCTACGATGTAAGCGCTCAGCGTAGAGCGCAGGATAAAGGTGAGCCGAGCATTAGTGCAATCTTTGTAAGGCAAAATGAACAACTCAACAGCACGAGAAGAACTGGTTTTATTTATTTTTTACGCCGTTCCTCGTGCAGTATAACTGATTAGGCGACTCTATTCTTTGGGTCGGTGCAATTACAGCGATACAAGATTTATATCGGGTTTTTATGTTTAGCTACTGTCACATACTAAAAGATGCTTTTTATTTGCAAAAACTAGTTTTTGCATCACCATATTTTGAGATCTATAATTTATCCACATTTCAGCCGACAGAGTCATGTGACAGCTTGTTACTTGCACGACACGTTGATGTTTTTATTGGTACCATTTTTGAGCACATGACATATTTGATCGCTTTCTATTCTGATTTTTGGGAGGCAGAATGATCAAAAACAAGTGCAATTCAGAAATTGCTTTTTAGGGTTTTTTTTTATTGCCCTAAAAAAGTGATAAGGCAGTTTTATTTTTCGGTTCAGTACAATTACAGCAATACCTCATTTATATAATTTTTTTATGCTTAGGTGCCCTTGCACAATAAAAACTATTTTATAAAAAAAATCATTATTTTTGCATCGCTTTATTCTGAAAGCTATAACTTAAGTCTTCTGGCACTTCAAACAATTGGTAAGTGCCTCATTTTAACCCTTTGGTGGGTACTTTGCAGCTTCTAATATTCATTATTCAGGAGATAGGTAGCGCGGTGACCTAATTTCTAGTTTCACTTCCTGAAAGCTATAACTTATTTTTCCTTGTATGGCAGCTTGTTTTTTGCCGGACCAGATGATGTTTTCATCACTACCATTTTTATTTTAATTTGACTTTTGGTTTGTTATTCTACTTTTAGTTTGGTGGCATGATGAAAAAGCAAAGGTTTTTGCTACTTTTTTTTTTTTAACGCGGTGCAATGAAGGAGTTAACAAGTGTGACAGTTTTATAGATCGGCTCGTTCCGGATGCGACGATACCAAATATGTGTACTTTTTTTGCTTTACATAAATATATGCAATTATTGGTTTAATTTTTTTCTTTTTTTCTTTTTTTTTTTTTTACTTTTTTACATAGTCCCTGTATGGGAGTTCAATTTTTATTCCTCTGATCACTGGTCTCATACAATGCAATACACATCTGTTGAATTGTACGAGACCTGACAGTGTTACACAGGCAGATCGCCACTGTATCCAGCTGCGGGGAAGAAGCGGGATCCCCCATGATATGATCAGATCTCATCACAGGGGGCGTCGGAAAGGTGAGTATAGCAATGGTCTCCCTCTGCTATCTTGTAAATGCCGCGATCGCAGCATCGAGCAGATAGCAAAGGGTTAACATAATTGGGACCTGATTCAATCAGGTCTTGATTACGCAAACTGTCAGAGCAACCTCTCTGCAGAGGAATCGCAGCATTTGCAGGTCCTTGGGGGTCCTGAGCGTTTCAAAACCACCAACCGTTAACGTCGGCGCTGTGCAGAACTCAGAAAGCGCTAATGTTTATGTACAGTGGGCAGTTAAAAAATAGGTAAAAGACCTCTTAAAGAAGTAATGTAAAAACATTTTAAATGCATTTTTGGGAGCCTATCATCACGTTTTTTTGTTATTAAATCTTTGGGCCTGCAGTGATTTTACTATCCTGTCCCCTCTGCCTTGTGATGTGGCTGAGTCAGTGTGCTCACAACAGGCACCAAGGTTGGTCTGCACATGCCCATCAGATTGCTGAGTACCGTGCCATATAGTAAGGATTACAAATTATTTTATGAGGTATACCGTATACCAGAATGCAGGCGGAGAGCATGAAATAGATTGTTAGGATGCTTTTAGGAGGAACATACAGTTCTGGCATCACTGTAATAGAGGGAAACTTGATGACAGGTTTCCTTTAACTAAAACAAAAAAATAGGAAGATCATGTTGAAATGCCAATCAAAAAAATCAAAACAAAAGAAAACAACGCATATAAAATAAAATAAAGAAAACAGTGAAATTGAATTTTATCTGTTTCTCTCACTTATTTGTGCAGCTTCCCTCAAAAAACTGCCCTGCACTTCTGTACATAAAGACTTCTGGTGCAGGAGCATGTGACCAGATCGTTCCATCAGCCTTCTCCAATCGTAAAATGGGAAAGCTGCTTTTCTATTGGAGGAGCCTGCTGGATTGGTTTGGTCACGTCCTCCTCCATCAGGAGCCATTTTCTGTACAGAAATGCTGGTTTGTGCGTGAGGAAACTGAACTAACAAAAGAAAAGGGCTAAAACGTTTATTCTTTGAATAATATAAATACATTAATTAAGATAATCATCCCAAGCACATCTTTATGTACAATAATATATCACCCATGAATGCAAGTAACTAAGAAAATAAAAACGGAAGTGGAGAAAGTTTGTCAGTTCTCATACTTGTGGGAGAAAACACAACTTTTCTTTGAACATATTTTTTTAAATTCTCTTTAACAGACTTGTCTGCACATGAACAGGGAGCCCAGGGATTCAGCTCTGACCGTGCTGATCCCCCACACATCAAACTGCAGCTCATATGAGATGGAGTCAGGGAAAAGGCACGTCAGGTAACATTTTATTTCAGGTGTGTGATGTCAGTTGTGCAGAATCCTAAGGCATCTAAACCGACACGGTCAGAAATCTTTTGATTAAAAATCTCTAATAAACTCCCAAGAAAGGAAGAAAACAAACTATGAAGGTTGTCATGGGAATGTATCACTTTGGAGTGTAATTATATATATATATATATATATATATATATATATACATACCGTATTTTCCGGCGTATAAGACGACTTTTTAACCCCTCAAAATCTTCTTAAATCTTCTTAAAAGTCGGGGATCGTTTTATACGCCGGGTACAGATAAAATGTGCATATGGTGGGTGGGGGGGGAGTGGTCTCGATGACTAAGACAGGGGGCGTCTCACAGTAAAGTGTGAGTGGAGTATATCCCCCTATTACCTCATTGCGGCAGCGTGGGGGTCTCTGTGCTGGGAGCGGCAGCTCCTCTTCGTGCCGTGGGTGCTCTGTGCTGTGGGGCGGCGGCGCATCTTCGTGCCATGGGTGCTGTGGGGCGGCGGCGGTGACGCATCTTCTTGCAGCATCGGGGCTTCTCCGGCATCTCCTCCAGGCCCGGAGGCACCGCCAGCCCCATTGCTTTGATGCGGTGGCCTCCGGGAAAATGGCCGCTGCTCAGATTCAGATCTCGTCTCCCGAGATCTCGGGAGACGAGATCTGAATCTGAGCATGCGCCGCCCCCAGCAGCCATTTTCCCGGAGGCCACAGCATCGCAGCCTCCGGGAAAATGGCCGCTGCTCAGATTCAGATCTCGTCTCCCGAGATCTCGGGAGACGAGATCTGAATCTGAGCAGCGGCCATTTTCCCGGAGGCCACCGCATCACAGCAATGGGGCTGCCGGACTGCCTCCGGGCCTGGAGGAGATGCCGGAGAAGCCCCGACGCTGCAAGAAGATGCGCCACCACCGCCCCACAGCACCCACGGCACAGAGCACCCACGGCACAGAGCACCCATGGCACAGAGCACCCACGGCACGAAGAGGAGCTGCCGCTCCCAGCACAGAGACCCCCACGCTGCCGCATTGAGGTAATAGGGGGATATACTCCACTCACACTTTACTGTGAGATGCCCCCTGTCTTAGTCATCGGGACCACTCCCCACGCCGAAAGGCACATATTCACCGGCCCTATAAGATGACATACGGTGTATAAGAAGACCCCCGACTTTTAAGAAGATTTTATATTTTAACTGGAAAAGTTGGGGGGTCATCTTATACGCCCAGTCGTCTTATATGCCGGAAAATACGGTATATATATTTTATATATATTTCTCACAAAATAAGAATGTCATCAAAAAGTAAATTTCTCAGTTCTTCGATACAATACATATATTATATAGACTCATTACAAACAGAGTCATCGGTTTCAAATGTTTATTTCTGTTAATGTTGATGATTATGGCTTGCAGCCAATGAAAATCCAAAAGTCATTATCTCAGTAAATTAGAATACTTTATAAAACCAACTCGAAAAATAATTTTAAAATCCGAAATGTTGACCTACTGAAAGGTATGTTCAGTAAATGCACTCAATACTTGTTTGGGGCTCCTTCTGTATCAATTTCTGCATCAATGCGGTGTGGCATGGAGGCGATCAGCCTGTGGCACTGCAGAGTTGTGATGGAAGCCCAGGGGTCGCTTTGATCAGCCTTCAGCTGGTCTGCATTGTCGGGTCTAGTGTCTCTCATCTTCCTCTTGACAATACCCCATAGATTCACTATGAGGTTAAAGTCAGGTGAGTTTGCTGGCCAATCAAGCACACTGATACTATTGTGTTTAAACCAGGTATTGGTACTTTTGGCAATGTGGACAGGTGCCAAGTCCTGCTGGAGAATGAAATTTCCATCTCCAAAAAGCTTGTCGGCAGAAGGAAGCATGAAGTGCTCTAAAATTTTCTGGTAGATAGCTGCTCTGAATTTGGTCTTGATGAACACAGTAGACCTACACCAGCAGATGACATGGCTCCCCAAACCATCACTGATTGTGGAAATTTCACCCTAGACCTCAAGCAGCTTGGATTGTGTGCCTCTCCACTCTTCCTCCAGACTCTGGGACCTTGATTTCTAAACGAAATGCAAAATTTACTTTTATCTGAAAACAACGCCTTGGACTACTGAGCAACAGTCCAGTTCTTTTTCCCCCTGGCCCAGGCAAGGCGCTTCTGGAGTTGTCTATTAATGAGTACACCACGATGACCAATCCACTTTCAAGGAAACTGTTCAGTTATGCACTGAAGATGGCACGTTCCCTGAGTTTTTCCAGCCAGATGGTGCACCACCACATTATGAGTGTCAGGTCCGAGCATTCCTACATGACAGTTTCCTGGAAAGTGGATTGGTCATCGTGGGCCAGTTGAATGGCCACCAAGGTATACCGATCTGACCCCATTAGACTTTTATCCTTGGAGCCATCTGAAGGCAATTGTCTATGCTGTGAAGATACAAGATATGCAGCATCTGAAACAACGGATACTGGAAGCCTGTGCTAGCATTTCTTCTGCGGTGTTGCTATCAGTGTGTCAAGAGTGGGAGATAAGGGTTGCACTGACAATCCAACACAATGGGCAGCACTTTGAACACATTTTATAAGTGGTCATAAACTTGTAAATAACTCATGAAAGAATGGAGTTATGTTAAAACCAAGCACACCATTGTTTTTTCTTGTGAAATTCTCAATAATTTTGATGTGTCACATTACCCTCTTCCCTTTGAAAAAAATAAAGTTGGATCCAAAATGGCTGACTTCAAAATGACCGCCATGGTCACCACCCATCTTGAAAAGTTTTCCCCCTCCCATATACTAATGTGCCACAAACAAGAAGTTGATATCACCAACCTTTCCCGTTGTATTTTGATGTATCCATATTAGTGTTGAGCGATACCGTCCGATACTTGAAAGTATCGGTATCGGAAAGTATCGGCCGATACCGGCAAAGTATCGGATCCAATCCGATACCGATACCCGATGCCAATACAAGTCAATGGGACTCAAGTATCGGACGGTATTCCTGATGGTTCCCAGGGTCTGAAGGAGAGGAAACTCTCCTTCAGGCCCTGGGATCCATATAAATGTGTAAAAGAAAGAATTAAAATAAAAAATATCGCTATACTCACCTGTACGACGCAGCCTGGACCTCAGCGAGGGAACCGGCAGCGTTGTTTGTTTAAAATTCGCGCTTTTACTTGGTTACGTGAAGTCCCGGCTTGTGATTGGTCAGGGCGGCCATGTTGCCGGGACGCGGACCAATCACAGCAAGCCGTGACGAAATTACGTCACGGCTTGCTGTGATTGGTCCGCGTCCCGGCAACATGGCCGCCATTAACCAATCACAAGCCGGGACGTCACGGGAGGCTAGACACGCGCCTATTTTAAAAAGCGCGCGTGTCCAGCCTCCAGTGACGTCCCGGCTTATGATTGGTCACGGCGCCCATGTTGCCGGGACGCGGACCAATCACAGCAAGCCGTGACGAAATTACGTCACGGCTTGCTGTGATTGGTCCGCGTCCCGGCAACATGGCCGCCATTAACCAATCACAAGCCGTGACGTCACGGGAGGCTGGACACGCGCGCTTTTTAAAATGGGTGCGTGTCCAGCCTCCCGTGACGTCCCGGCTTGTGATTGGTTGCGCCGCGGTCAACCAATCACAAGCCGGGAGGCTGGACACGCGCGCATTTTAAAATTTTAAAATGGGCGCGTGTCCAGCCTCCCGGCTTGTGATTGGTTGACCGCGGCGCAACCAATCACAAGCCGGGACGTCACGGGAGGCTGGACACGCGCCCATTTTAAAATGCGCGCGTGTCCAGCCTCCCGTGACGTCACGGCTTGTGATTGGTTGCGTCTCCCATGTGACTGCGACGCAACCAATCACAAAGCCGGGACGTAATTTTAAAATCCTTAAGGACCTGAAATTACGTCACGGCTTGCTGTGATTGGTTGCGTCTCCCATGTGACTGCGACGCAACCAATCACAACGCCGGAACGTAATTTTAAAATCCTGAAGGACCTGAAATTACGTCACGGCTTGCTGTGATTGGTTGCGTCCCGGTCACATGGGCGGCACGCAACCAATCACAAGCCGGGACTCACGTAAAGGAAAGAAAAGCGCGAATTTTAAACACAGAACGCTGCCGCTTCCTTCGGTAAGGTGCAGGCTGCGTCGGAGAGGTGAGTATAGCAATATTTTTTATTTTAATTCTCTCTTTTACACATTTTTACATTAATGTTGTTTCGATACCGATACCCGATATCACAAAAATATCGGATCTCGGTATCGGAATTCCGATACAGCAAGTATCGGCCGATACCCGATACTTGCAGTATCGGAATGCTCAACACTAATCCATATAAATGGCCCACCCTGTAAATGTATATACACACATATCTGTAAATCCAATCCATCCTTATGAATGTGCAGCTAAATCAAAAACTCCACTGCATAGACCACTAGAGCTGAAATATCTCAGTATCAATATTAAAAAAAGGAAGAAACAAACAGTCTGTCTTGAGATGAAAGACAGATAAAGGTGACATGTATAATCTTCTATCTTGACAGCAATATGTACAGGTCAAGTGCAACTGAGCTAAAAAGGAAAGATATATACATATTTTTAACATCCTAATATGCAAAAACAGTGTAAAGTTAATCAAAGAGCAGCATACTATATTAGACCTGTGAATCAACCTGTGGAACACTCACCAGTGGGACAGTCCTAGAAATGTCATGGCGCTGTGATAATGCACAACCGTGCACGGCTGTTTGAAGTTCTCCAATGACCATCTGGATGATCCAGAGGAGGCATAGGAGAAGATTATGTCCTCACATGAGACCAAAATAGAACCTTTTGGTATCAACTTCTCTTGCCATGTTTGGAGGAAGAAGGATGAGTGAAACCCCAATAACAATGTCCCAACTGTGAAGCATGATGGGGAAACATATAATTTTGGGGGTGCTTATCTGTGAAGGAGACAGGACAACTGCACCATATTGAAGGGAGGATGTATGCTGTCATGTATCGTGAGATCTTGGCCAACAACCTCCTTCCTCAGTAAGAGTATTGACGATGGGTAGTGGCTGGGTCTTCCAGCATGACAATGATCAGAAATAGGCCAAGAAGTGGCTCTGTAAGAAGCATTTCAAAGTCCTAGAGTGGCCTAGCCAGTCTCCAGACCTGAACCTAATAGAAAATATTTTGAGGGAGCTGAAACTCAATGATGCCCAGTGACAGGCCCAAAACCTGAAAGATTTGGAGAAGATCTGTATAGAGGAGTGGGCCAAATCTCTGCTGCAGTGTTTGCAAACTTGATCAAGAACTGCAGGAAATGTCTGGCCTCTGTAATTGCAAACAAAGGTTTCTGTACCAAATATTAAGTTCTATTTTTCTATTGTATCAAATGCTTTTCTCATGCAATAAAATGCAGATTAATTGATTTTCTGGATTTTTTTAAGACTCTGTCTCACACAGTTGAAGTATACCTACGATAAAAAAGCCAGACCTCTGCATTCTCTGCATTCTCTGCATTCTGCAAACTTCAAAATTGTCAGTGTATCAAATACTTATTGTCTGCACTACATATACAGCCATTCAATTGTTCAAAGATTATGGTAGATTGAAAAAAGGCTTCTGTTTATAGCAAATTCCCTGTAGAATGGTTAAATTACCATAGCTTAAATGGCTTACATGCCTTTTATACAACTTGATCTTATTTGAAAGTTAAATTGATGAACAACCTATTTGCAAATCTTCAAAAATAATATATTTAGGTTTTTGCTGCTGAAAAATCACTACTAAATGCCTGGATATGCAGCAAACTATTTGCAAACAGGTAAACAGCATTCAATGTAATCCAGCCCATATCTCCCCAATCCACCAAACCATATCCGAAAAAAAAAATGATATAGGGCTATAGACTAGTTAAGATGAATTTATTGACTGGCAGTGAATATCAGAGGTTCAGTGGTTTAAATAGCATACAGACCCTCCCATGGCTCATAAGGAGTTGTCAAAACCCTACAAAAATTAGCACCATAGCTATCTGATTTATTGGCACCAAAAGTCCCAGGAATGAAACAGGATTGTTGCTGTCACATGTCGCCCATAACAAAGGTGATGCTGCCAAGCGGCCGAAGCAGAAACAGAAGGGACAGGCCTCATACACATAGCCATGTTGCAGACTTGTAATCCATGGGATGATAAGACAACTTGTATATAGTTTTCTAGGCCATACATTTGCTTTGTCTCTTTATCAGTGGAAATTCTATTTCTGGCTTTTATACAGTACTGTATGTGCATATATCACCTTAGTCCCTTCCCTAACCCATTAGTGTTTATTAGTGTTGAGCGATACCGTCCGATACTTGAAAGTATCGGTATCGGAAAGTATCGGCCGATACCGGCAAAGTATCGGATCCAATCCGATACCGATACCCGATACCAATACAAGTCAATGGGACTCAAGTATCGGACGGTATCCCTGATGGTTCCCAGGGTCTGAAGGAGAGGAAACTCTCCTTCAGGCCCTGGGAACCATATTAATGTGTAAAAGAAAGAATTAAAATAAAAAATATTGCTATACTCACCTCTCCGACGCAGCCTGCACCTTACCGAGGGAAGCGGCAGCGTTCTTTGTTTAAAATTCGCGCGTTTACTTGGTTACGTGAAGTCCCGGCTTGTGATTGGTCGCGGCGGCCATGTTGCCGGGACGTGGACCAATCACAGCAAGCCGTGATGTAATTTCAGGTCCTGCAGGATTTTAAAATTACGTCCCGGCGTTGTGATTGGTTGCGCCGCAGTCACATGGGCGACGCAACCAATCACAAGCCGTGACGTCATGGGAGGCTGGACACGCGTGTATTTTAAAATGCGCGCTTGTCCAGCCTCCCGTGACGTCACGGCTTGTGATTGGTTGCATCGCGGTCAACCAATCACAAGCCGGGAGGCTGGACGCGCGCATTTTAAAATGTGCGCGTGTCCAGCCTCCCGTGACGTCACGGCTTGTGATTGGTCGCGGCGGCCATGTTGCCGGGACGCGGACCAATCACAGCAAGCCGTGACGTAATTTCAGGTCCTGCAGGATTTTAAAATTACGTCCCGGCGTTGTGATTGGTTGCGCTGCAGTCACATGGGCGACGCAACCAATCACAAGCCGTGACGTCACGGGAGGCTGGACACACGCGTATTTTAAAATGCGCGCTTGTCCAGCCTCCCGTGACATCACGGCTGGTTGACCGCGATGCAACCAATCACAAATCACAAGCCGGGAGGCTGGACGCGTGCATTTTAAAATGTGCGCGTGTCCAGCCTCCCGTGACGTCACGGCTTGTGATTGGTCGCGGCGGCCATGTTGCCGGGACGCGGACCAATCACAGCAAGCCATGACGTAATTTCAGGTCCTGCAGGATTTTAAAATTACGTTCCGGCGTTGTGATTGGTCCGCGTCCCGGCAACATGGCCGCCGCGACCAATCACAAGCCGGGACGTCACGGGAGGCTGGACACGCGCGCATTTTAAAATGTGCGCGTGTCCAGCCTCCCGTGACGTCCCGGCTTGTGATTGGTTACGTCGCCCATGTGACCACGACGCGCCCAATCACAACGCCGGAACGTAATTTTAAAATCCTGCAAGGACCTGAAATTACGTCACGGCTTGCTGTGATTGGTCCGCGTCCCGGCAACATGGCCGCCGCGACCAATCACAAGCCGGGACTTCACGTAACCAAGTAAACGCGCAAATTTTAAACAAATAACGCTGCCGGTTCCCTCGCTGAGGTCCGGGCTGCGTCGGAGAGGTGAGTATAGCAATATTTTTTATTTTAATTCTCTCTTTTACACATTATTAAATTAATGTTGTTTCGATACCCGATACCCGATACCACAAAAGTATCGGATCTCGGTATCGGAATTCCGATACAGCAAGTATCGGCCGATACCCGATACTTGCAGTATCGGAATGCTCAACACTAGTGTTTATATATAGTACAATAAGTCTTTCATACCAACCCCCCAGGAGTGTGATGCCTTCCCAGTTGCAAGTATGATACCCACACAAATGGTATTATGCCCATACATTATGATGTCCCAACACAAAGTATGATGCCAACAACAGCCCCTTACATATAATATGTTGCACTTACAGTGCAATCTTCCACATAGTATGAAGTCTCCACCATTGCCCAGTATAATGTCCACACACACAGAATTATGCCCACCTAATATGACACACCCAATACACAGTATGGCACTTCCACAGCTCCCTACACAGTATGATGACCCAATAGAACATTTCTCCACAAAATATGATGCTCATACAATCTCCCATACAGTATAAGACCTCCAGTGTTCTCCCATAGACAGTTTGATAATCTATACAAGCCCCCTCACATAGATACCCTCACAGTCCCTCTTACACAGATCCCCCACAGTTAGATCACAACAATCCCCCTACGTAGAATGTAATGTCCCTACAAACAACACACAATATGATAACTTCAATGTCCTCCTTAAGGTACCGTTATACGACCTGGCCGTGATCGTTGGTAAGTCGTTGTGTGGTCGCTGGGGAGCTGTCACACAGACAGCTCTCTCCAGCGACCAACGATCAGGGGAACGACTTCGGCATCGTTGAAACTGTCTTCAACGATGCCGAAGTCCCCCTGCAGCACCCGTGTAACCAGGGTAAACATCGGGTTACTAAGTGCAGGGCTGCGCTTAGTAACCCGATATTTACCCTGGTTACCATTGTAAAAGTTAAAAAAACACTACATACTCACATTCTGATGTCTGTCACGTCCCCGCCGGCGTCCATAGGGTTAAAACTGCTTTCGGCAAGAGCATTGCTAATGCACGCGCTGCTGCCGAGAGCTTCCCTGCACTGAATGTGTCAGCGCCGGCAGTAACAGCGGTGACGTCACCGCTGTGCTCTGCTTTACGGCCGGCGCTTTATGGCCAGCGCTGACACAGTCAGTGCAGGGAAGCTCTCGGCAGCGCGGCATTAGCAGCGTTCCTGCTGAAAGCAGTTTTAACCCTGTGGACGCTGGACGCCGGGGGACATGACAGACATCAGAATGTGAGTATGTACTGTTTTTTTTTTACTTTTACAATGGTAACCAGGGTAAATATCTGGTTACTAAGCATGGCCCTGCGCTTAGTAACCCGATATTTACCCTGGTTAGAAGTGAACACATCGCTGGATTGGCGTCACAAACGCCAATCCAGCGATGACAGCGGGTCATCAGCGACAAAATAAAGTTCTGGACTTCTAGCTCTGACCAGCGATATCACAGCAGGATCCAGATCGCTGCTGCGTGTCAAACACAATGAGATAGCTATCCAGGACGCTGCAACGTCACGGATCATTGTCGTTCTCGTTGTAAAGTTGCTGAGTGTGAAAGTACCTTTACAGTATGATGCCTGACAGTCTGTCAGCCACTGTTTGATGCTCGTACAATTTTCCCACATAGTATGATGACCTTAGTATTTCCCAAACAACATGATACCCCAACAGTCCCCACACACAGTATGTTGTTCTCCACATTATGAGGTTGTCACTGTTACCACCCTATAAAGCCACAGTATGATGCCCTCACGCAAACATCCCACTTGCCTACCTCTCCTGCTCCTCTGCTTGCATAGTCTCTGCTGACAGTCACCTGAATTGAGAATGTACATGACCTGATGGTCATTGAAGGTCTCTCCTGAGATGTAATTGTGGAGAAGGGATCTGTCGGCTTCCTGTTCCACCATCAATTTCAGCTGTATCTATGTCCTGAGGACAGCAGAACAGCTCAAAAGATTTCAGGAATGTTCTACTATGTATGGGATGGTTAGGAGGTGTGTGCATAGGGTTAAAATAGCAGTAATTGGAGTAAGTAAGTTTCAGGTTATTTCCCCCAATATAACATTCAGGCCAGTATCTATTCCCTTTGTTTCCACTTTGGTCACTGGTCAGCATTGTGCTTTTGTTGCCGATAAGGCAACACAGTGACGCAGCAGTCTTATTTAATTCTTGGGACTCAGTCTGGGGACAATGGGACTAATTCCTGGCTTCTTTCTGTTAGTGAGGTCGTCTTCTATTTAAATGCCTGACTCTCACTGCCAGTTAAAAGTTTACTGTATCTTCTTTAGTTCAGTCCTTATCCTATTTGCTCCACCTTAGCTTGTTTGAATACCTTTTGTCTGACCATGACTTGTTTCCATATCATTTTTTGTCCACTTATTTTGTACCTTTGACTGCTCTTTTGTGCAAACAATCCATTGAACTCCATTGTAAGACAAGACTCCAGCAAGGTTTAAATGGTGAATGCTGTGATTCCTCTGGAACCTGCCAAATGAAGTGACTAGCACCAAGTCTGTCCGGGGTAGGCCTACGGCCGCTGACAGTGTAGCCCATTATTTAATGTGCCATGCATTATTATGTAAGATTTGTTAGGTATAGATTTCTTTTAATGCATGCAAATTTGTACACCTTGTCTCAGTTTGTTATTGATTTCTTAGTGTTACCATCCTTATCATTAACTAATTGCAACTGTCCTTTATTGATGTCTGAGCCACCTTTTTTTTAATTTTTGCTGACATGTTGGAGACTTCTTGGAACTGAGTTAACCTTTCAGTGTCCACTGATTATCTATACCCAGATGTCAATTGACTGACCTGGCCTTTCTCTTAGATAAAACCTTATCAGCTATCTGGATAACTTGTGTAATGAGACATTGTTAATTGATACAATGCTGGTGAATTTAGACATTTCTCCTACTTTCTAGGAGTGCATGCTGGAAATTTAACATGAGTAAAGAAAATCAACTTTGTGTACACCAATGGATCCAAGCAAGCACACTTTCTAGTATAAGTCACAAATTTGACTTTGCCAGAGTAAGAGAAAGCAAACTCATCTCCATTCACATCTCCAAGTTTCATTTCCGATTTTCCTTTTTTCTTTTTTTTGCAGATAGAACACATATCCAATTCGGTTTATGGTCCTTTTTACACATTAGCAAGTGTATTGTGTATAACTGATTGTGGACAAAACTCATCTATTCAAGTGGATATAGAATGAAAACATGCAATCTCCTCTTTGGGCGACTTCCATCAGTTTTTTTTTCTCATATGCAAAAAACATATGACATGTGGATGGTCAAACTGGAAACATGGACTGAAAATATATGAAAATCCATTGCATTGGTAAAAATCAGTGTTTTTCATGTGTACAAGAAAAAAAACTATTAATAAATTTAGCATCACTGATATTTATTAGACACAATTATTCAGTAATAATGTAGTTCTGTGAGAAATGAGATGGTCAGATAAACTAGCTTGGCTTTGTACAAAGGTGTCGATAGGGGACATTGTCACAATAAGGCCGGCTTCGCACTTAACGTATTAAAAATCGGTCCAATTCTCTTGGCCGAGAGTTGCATGAGTCATCCGTATGGTCATCCGTGTGTATTCCATTTGCAATGCGATGATGTGATTTCCTCGCATCTATATATCCGTATGACATCCGTATGCAATGCGATTTTAATATGAGCTTTTACATACAGCAGTTCTGTCATTTACACATCGATTTAAAACAAAACATTCTTCGAAACACACATACAGTACACGCACAAATACACATACACACACACATACACACACATACACACACACATATATATATATATATATATATATATATATATATATATATATATTAGCTATTGAACCCATTCTACGCCCGGGTGGCGAGCATTTGTATTGGTATATGGTCTCCATCCTGGTGTGTGCTGCTTTCATCCTGCTCCCTAATCTAGTCATGTGCTGCTACCATCTTGCGCCCCCTTCCTGTCATCTGCAGCCCCCATCCTGCACCCTCATCCTGTTTTGTGCGCCTCTATCTTGTAATGTGCTGCTCCCATCCTGCGCCCCAATCCTGTTATGAGCTCCCATCCTGCGCCCCAATCCTGTCATGTGC
Source organism: Ranitomeya variabilis (assembly GCF_051348905.1). NCBI lineage: Eukaryota > Metazoa > Chordata > Amphibia > Anura > Dendrobatidae > Ranitomeya > Ranitomeya variabilis. The sequence goes on from NC_135236.1 coordinate 139,922,046, forward strand.
TCCCATCCTGCGCCCCAATCCTGTCATGTGCTCCCATCCTGCTCCCCAATCCTGTCATGTGGTGTTCCCATCTTGCACCCCTATGCTTTCATGTGTTGCTCTCATCCTGCTCCCCATTCTGGTATATGCTGCCCCCATCCTGGTATGTGCTACTCCAATTCAGCGCCCCCATCCTGTCATGTGGTGCTCTCATACTGCGTCCCCATCCTGCCATGTGGTGCTCCCATCCTGCACCCTCATGCTGTCATGTGGTGCTCTCATTCTGCACCCCCATTCTGTCATGTGCTGCTGCCATCCTGCGCCCCCAATCTGTCATGTGCAGTAAAAAGTCACTGGCTTGCTGCGCTGACGTATTTTCTATATATATTCAGTAGAAAGTGGCTGGATTGCTCCTCTTTATATATAGATTCAGAATAAAAATGGCGCTGGAAAGTGCGGACTGCGCAAGTTCCGATTCCGGTGCCACAACCCTCCCGGGCCACAATCCTCATCCTCAGACGCGGAACTTACAAAATGGTGCCTGAAGTGCGCTATACGCATGTGCCATTTCGGGCTCAAAGAGACCCCGTGGCAATACCGGATAGGTAAGTTGTGCCGGAGATTGTGGTATGCATTCAGTGCTTATGCATACCATGATCTCCTGGACCACAATCCTCATCCCCAGATACGTAACTCTGTGGGGTCATGCTTGCGCAGTCTATAAAGGCTTCAGACAGAGTGACATTCCTAGCATTATATTATAAATATATACAGTGTGTATATATATGTATATATATATATATATATATTAGATAGAGAGAGAGAGAGAGATTAAAAGCCGGCAAATGATCTGCCGCGTACAGTACAATCACAGAGTGACAGTTTAGAATAGAATAGATAGCATAGAAATATACACATAGAAAATATATATATGTAGATATATAAAAATCCAGAAAAATTGGAGGCAGCACATCGTTTGTAGTGAAAAGGAGCTATTTAATCAGCCCAGAAGGCGACGTTTCGGTCCCTACAGGAACCTTTCTCAACCTTGCTGGTAGTGTTGAGCAATACCGTCCGATATTTGAAAGTATCAGTATCGGATTGGATCGGCTGATATCCAAAAAATATCGGATATCGCCGATACCGATACCCGATACCAATGCAAGTCAATGGGACACAAATATCGGAAGGTATCCTGGATGGTTCCCAGGGTCTGAAGGAGAGGAAACTCTCCTTCAGGCCCTGGGATCCATGTTCATGTAAAAAATAAAGAATAAAAATAAAAAATATGGATATACTCACCCCTCCGGCGGACCCTGGACCTTATCGGTGTAACCGGCAGCCTCCATTCCTAAGAATGCAATGAGTGAAGGACCTTCGATGACGTCGCGGTCACGTGAGCGGTCACATGAGCGGTCACGCGACCAATCACAAGACCGCGATGTCATCGCAGGTCATGTACACTCACTGCATTCTTAGGAACGGAGGCTGCCGGTTACACCGCTAAGGTCCAGGGTCCGCCGGAGGGGTGAGTATATCCATATTTTTTATTTTTATTCTTTATTTTTTACATGAATATGGATCCCAGGGCCTGAAAGAGAGTCTCCTCTCCTCCAGACCCTGGGAACCATACACTGGGAACTTCCGATTCCGATTTCCAATATCACAAAAATATCGGGACTCGGTATCAGAATTCCGATAAAGCGAATATCGGCCGATACCCGATATTTGCAGTATCGGAATGCTCAACACTACTTGCTGGATCTTTATAATTGGGGTTTGGTATTTGCCTGGTGGGCTCTGCACCCGGACTCATTCTTTGTGCTGCTCTAATTTTCTTCCTCTTATGTACATATATATGTAGATATATATATATATATATATGTCAGTAACGCACACATAAATATGTATGTATATTGCACAGAAAGATAGAAGAAAAGCTGATGATTTATCTGCTGGATTCTGTAAAATCACTGCAGGAGCCGACAGGATAGAAGAGACGGATTACACACATTAAATACAAATAGAATAGGTAGATATATAGATGTCAGTGACAAATACAATTAGTACAGAATGTGTGCAAATTACTGGACATGTATTTAATAAAAGATTATTTTACGGAAAAAAGTGGCATGGGCTCCCATGCAATTTTTGCAACCAGCAGAGGGAAAGCCAGTGACTGGAGGCAGATGTATATAGCCTGGGAAGGGGGTAATACCCATGATCTTCACAGGCTATTAATATCAGCTCACAGCTGTATACTTAGCCTTTACTGGCTATTAAAAAAGGGGAGCCCCAAAAAATTTGAGCTTCCCCTTAGATTAACATTGGTCCAAGTGCTATGCGATGTTTCCTCGCATAGCACTCGTCCGTATTATACGTTAGTGTGACTCCGGCCTAACTCAAAGTGTTGGTGCATGACATGATTTTATGTCCCATTTCAGCAGTAAGGAATGTACATAGTGATACAATTAATTGGGAGAGACATATATAATATAACTGCATAATTACATAATGTATGTGCCAAAAAATCCTATAAATGTATATCATTTACAAAGAAACAGCCAAGGATTGTCAGTAAAGATAGTGATTGCTAAATATGGCTGTATGTATCAGTATAAATACTAGCACTTATAGGGTGCATGATAAAAATACAGGATATCATAGAAGAAGTAACCAGCAGGATACATACATGGTGACATTGCTCCCAGAAAAATGGCATCCACCCCCATGCACATTTCAGCATTTGCTTTTGTCAGATGGTGGTGTCAAAAGGGAAAAATGGGAGTATAAAAAGAGGCACCGACCAATGAAATTGTTGATGGTTATCGAAAGTGATTGATTGAAATTTTTTATTCCAAAGGGTGTGCAAACAAATATTAAGTTGAAAGTGCGAAACAATTTTGTCTGGCGCATTTTTGGGGTTTTATGTGAAATTTTGTCCAATTAGCTTTTTTTCACAGTTTTTTTTTGTGTTTTTCCAATACACATAAAGGAAATAAGCATATGCACCACAAAATGTGTAATTGGAATTATTTTATGGGAGAAGTATTTCATTTTATGGAACAATTTCAAGGGTGCCAACACTTTCGGTCATGACTGTACATACATTTATGAGATTTAAATGGAGTAGGATTTCTTGGTAAAAAACAGAATAAATTCTGAAAGGACTCAAAGCAGACACTGAGAGTCCCGTCTTTTTAATTGATAAGGATGTACATATACTGCAGGACTGTCAATCTGATTTTTTTCTGTTTTTCTGGACAACTCATCGAAAAATTACTTAATTAACATTTTTTATGGATGGCTAGAATCCATAATGAACAGTAAATAATCCAAGTGATATATATTGTGAGTAAATAACAAGTGAAAGAGAAAGGGTTCATTCAGAAAAATTGTCTTTCCTTTCATTCCTTAAAAAACTTGTGCTTGTCATGATAAAAGTAATAAAATCATCTTGTCTTCAAACTCTCTGGGCCCAGCACTTTGTCTCTGCCACTGTTCTGGCTGGTGAAATTATTTAGACGCCTGCGGTGACATCATGTCAGCTCTACAGCCTATCATTGAGCTCAGGGATTCAGGTAATGGACCTGGGATATATGATTACTAACTGATTTAGTTAATTTGAAAAAAAAAAAAAAACTACGGAGACTTGAGGGTCAGCGGGTGGTCTAAGTCCCCTAGCCGAAATCGCTTCGACCAGGGCACATCCCACCGAAAGCCCACTCTCATTCCCCCATGGGCAGAATACTACTGAGACAACACTTAGTGAGGGTAAAGCAGTGTGACGATACTGTATTGAACCACAACACAGGCAAGTAACACACAGAATCTTCCTAGCAAAATACCCAAGATGGTGCAAATTACAGAGTCTCACCCTACCACTGACTCGCCGGGATAAGAGCTGCTGTGACTTCAGAGCCTCCAAGATCGACTACCCCACCTGAGAGGAGGATGTACTCTCAGCCTAGAAAGCTGAGAGTACATTTGATTACAAGGCCAGGTGACCAGAAAGTCACATACTGGCTTCTCCAAACATCTCCATGGAACCAGGTGACAGGTATAATTCCTGGCTTTCACAAATGTATTCATGGGGCGCTGGTGACTGGTGTGTCAAAATCTTGACTACCCCAAATGTATCCAAGGCTCAGTGATGGTCAATGGATCAAATCTGTATTCTTTCTGCCAGGGCCATGGTCCGCTAAGCTGACATCCTTTAGAATGTCACATCTGTGTCCCTCATGATGGAGTCATGATGTCTTGACTGCTGTCTTGTAAAGAGTCTCTGATTCTTTGGATCTCTAGATGTCTTGGATGTATGGATGTATCTGCTTACAGAGGCAAATGTCCCCCTTTTTATCGTTCACAACTGTTGTCCTTAAAGTCAGCAACCAGAGATCAAGAGGAAGATATGATGAGGTTGATTAGCATTGTTTAACTTTGTAATCATTTTACATAGTTTTACTCCTCTGTTTTGCAAGTCATCAAGCTAGCTGGCCTGAACAATGTGTAATCAACATATCAGCAAACATCATTGTTCAATTGCCCTGTGTTTCTGTCATCCAGGATAACAGCACAATACGTTGCAAGAAATATCAACTTAAAATTCAATATTACAGGCTTATACAAACAAAAGCCTGTGTTTTCTTGACCAACCAGAAAGAAACACATAAATTCAAAATTGAACATATAGATAACAGTCTATTCCTCCAGGCTTACTGAAAAAAGACATCTGTTTAATTAAGATAAAATGCTATGTCGCCACAATAATCATGTTTCATTTGTAACAAAATAATAGTGAATGGGGAAAACTCCTCTAATAATGACCATAAAGAAAATAAACTACAATTGATGCAGATTTGGTGAGAGTGTCAGAGAATACATACAGACTTGGAAAGTTATCACTAAAGTTGTGTCCCCACGACGATGAGTTTAGGTGAATTTTTGATGCTTCATATTTTCATGGCATCCAAAAACTATAGTCTTACAGTTCCATTAAAGTGAATGGGATATATAGAAATCTCATGCCAATGTGCATTTTTTTGCTCAGCATAAACTAACCTGCAGTGAGTGCTTCAAATCCTCAACATGTCAATTTCTCTTACGGATACGCTGTTTTCTATGCAGATTTTTCCTGAAGACTTGCATTAAATGCGGAAAATCCGCAAGTAAGAAATGTACATGCCTTTTTAGTGCGTTTCTACAATGGAAATGCATAACAAATGTATGTGATCTGCACATGGCTGTACTAATAATTTTTTGTCAAACCAAATACCAGTATATATAAAAAAGAAGCTTTGTTTAAAGCATGACATACCAAAAAGAGACAAAAAACACAGTCAAAATCGAGTTAAAAGAGCACTAAAAAAAAAAGAGTTTTCTGGATGAAACTGATGATTTTTGTATACTCTTATGTGAAATCGGCCTAACAATGTGTTCTGTAGCTACATTTTCAGATGTGCTCTTTGGTCACAGGGACCTATACAGCAATACAATTTACTTTATCTGTATTATCCCGGTTTACATTAGCTTTAGAACTGCTGCAGCATCATTTTGTTACCGATCCTTATTGGTAGGGCAAAATACACAAATACCGATTCATTTTCATTAGTGGCAATATTATGCTCCCAGACTTTGTAGATCAAGTCTCATATATTCCCATTAATGCTTTCAGGAACTCAGTAGGAAAGCCATTCACTTCATGAAACCCTGATGAGTCTACTACTTCTATCATACTCATCTAATAAACCATAGTGGATGTTTTTTTATATAAAACACGCTTCTACAACATCTTTACTAATATTGAATGTATGGCCAAATTAAGTGGCATCAACAGCTTTTATTTACATGGGTTTCAGCTGTTTTTTCGCAAAGCTTGGGGAATGAAGTCAGCTATTGATACTGCCAGCTTTGTGATATTTATGACCCTTCATATTGATACAATTAATACAGGGTCTCATTCACCAGTGGTCTATGTAGCAGCTGTTTCCCACTAGCAAATAATAGAAAGAAGGACCATATACAGTAAATCACCGCAGAAAGGGGCCCATGGGTATCAAAGCTACCAATAGAACTAGCTTTATCCCTTTCAATTTTTCTATCATCGCCTATCTTTATATTAGCTGACATATCCATTTACCAGTAATCTCTATATGTGTGTGCACTTACTCTTTGTTTGACACCTGCTTTCAATCTGTGTGCCACGCTACTGGCTCTGTTAATCAATGGAACTGCCAAGTGCATGTTAAGGATTGTTAACTCTGCCGAGCGTAAGGGTTAATTCTTTGAGTAACTATGCTGTATCATTGCATAACAATAATAATTATAGTAATGTTATAGAAATATATTTAAAGCAAACACGTGACACATTGGACCCTATTCATCATTTGTGAGATTTTTTTTAAGTCACTTTTCTTCATTTGCCTTGTATTTGTGGATGTTTTGTAGGCCAAATTCTTAAAAATGGAGCTAATAAATGAAGAATTTTGGGAAAAGTAATAAGCGTTAAACAAATTTCTGAAAAATATTTAGGTGCACAAAAATGGATAGTAATACAACTGTGTAAAAATTTTGTGAATTTTTAAAAAGTTGCAATTGATGAACTGGCTAGAAGCATCTGTAAAATAAAAAAAATGTCCTAAAGTCACCAAAGACACCAAAAGTAGACAAAAAAGGCATAAATGCTAAAATGAGGTTTGTTCCAAGATGAGCACATGGACATAAATATTCCATAGAAAACTATCCTGTACACAAGATATGAGTCTGAGCAGATGTATCACTGTGGGAAATTTATTTTAAAGAATTACTTGGTATAGTAGATTTTGCCTGCACCATCCGCAGCCTTCAGCCATATTAGCAGTTTGCTCGGATATCAGTTGCCATACCCTATCTGTCTGCTGATGGCTTGTTGGTTTGAAGAAATCTATTCCTAAGTAATGTCAGTGCCATTATTCAATTTCATGCGTAGGGCCAGGTATGGACTATGTCAGTACCACCATTGATGACTGTGAGGTGTTTTCATTTGAATCCCAGATAAATGGGATTCAGGCATGTATCCAATCGAGACAATAACTTCAATTTGACTGTGGCTTTTTATTCTGATAAAATACGGCTTTTTATTCTGATAAAATACAGTAGTCTGAAAATTTAGACAAACCCATGAAAGAAAGGTCAAAAGGAGTCCACAATTTAATGTCTTGGATTCCGCTTGCTGAAATGAAGTCATTGGCTTTATTGGGACAGTTATTAATTCAGTTTTTCAGAGAATCAAACCGAGTCAGGATGTGGTCAGAGCCAAACCTTAGTGGCATCATTAGGGTCTTGGTTCAATTGGTCAAACAGGCATAAACAATGTTTAGTTCCAAGCAGTCAGTGATATATGCAGCAACTCGTCTGGTGGTCTTCAGTTCATCCACAGTTTCTTATGCATCGATGGTTCCTCCAATTCTTACAATAGTAGCTGATGGTGGATATACTTAAACTGCAGCCAATATTGTATAGGCTCCTACTCCTAATAGAGCATTACTGGATTGATATTAGGTGCTGTATTTTATTTTTTTATATCGTCACAAGTTATTTAGTGGTTATATTTTATCACCAGAAATAAATTACTAGATGGTTTGAATAGAAGACAGAGAGTCACTAGCAAAGATCACAGTGGAGTCATCGTTTTAGTACATATGTAGTGAAGTTGCACAAAAGACATGCTTAGTTCAACCAAGAAATGTGAAACTATGAAGATAAAGGGAAATTATATAGGTAAACAATAGCACTTTGTTCACCTTTCTGATCCAAAGCAAGATATATATATAAAAAAAAATCCTAAACACACGAAGCCATCAGATCCCCAAAAATGATTTTCTGATTCCAAGTGGCAATCAGAATGTTTCAACATTAATATAAGAATTTTATTCTTTTATATTTTCAATGATGATTTGTTGAATGGCTGTGTTAACACATTCCGTCATGTATGTGCTTGTGCAGATTTCTCTTGTTCTTTTTAAAGGCCCATTAAGGCAGACCGATAATTGGGGAACAATCATTTGTACAACTCATTCCCTTCCGGTTCATCTAAACAGGTGAGCAATCAGCTGACAATAGAGCAAATCACTTGTTTGTACAGTGTGATGATTTTAAAGCAAGCTTACAAATTATCTTTCTCAACAGCACATCACCATATGTAAAACTGAATCCAGCGTCTGGGCACCTTTAGAACTCTAGGAACCACTAGATTAACCCCATATCTACAGGATGATAGTGTTTGGGGATGTAACAGGTTCCCTTTAACAGCTGTGGTCGGCCAATGTAAATGGACCCTTAAATGTTTCTTCTCAAAAGAAAATAAATGTAAAAATTTTAGTGTTTTCTCATAACTAAGATACTTTATGGCCCTCATCAGTTTTATTTGTTCTTTTGTGTGTGTCTAACCCAGGGCATCCTTCTTATGGACTCATTCCCAAAAGTGAACCACATTTCCCAGATGGCCACACTAATGCTTTGAAAAGTAGCAATAGTTTGTTTCTCTCCTGTGTTTCCATGCCTCCTTTAATACACAACTGTATGCTGTTGGCCTCAGAAATAGCTGATTGACATTGTTTGCTGTTATTCAGTCTCTGGTACGCCCGGATCGTTCTCTACTAGTGACTTTTGGGGTTTTACTCCACCTCGGACACATGCTGCTTGGAGGTTATATGTTCCAAAATGAATAACCTCTTATGTATACATTTCAAGTTGACTTGTAGTTTTTGAATTTCTTCCATAGAATGCAATATACTACATAGCTTGGACACCACATTTGCCCCATGCTTGTCCTCAATGCTTCTATTACTAGTTCTCAAAACTATATCAATACCTGAGTATTCTTTCTGATAAAATTGGGTAAGTTTCCTCACTTATAATGCAGTATGTTAGAAGATGGAAATTCTGCACTACTAAGACCCAATGACCCACTGGAAAATAGGATTAAACTGATCTATTATGGGACCCCTGTCTCAAGGCAATAAACAAGTGAATATAACTATATTTTAACTTTCCAGATCTTTTACATTACATTGTCATAATTTCTCAAAATCTGTAAAAGTTTCCAAGTCCTTATTGACCAACAATAATCTCAAAATTCTCATTCTTATGTAGTTACGTAATTTTTGGTGGTGAGACAACTTGCCTTCCCTGTAATGTTTGCCTGTGGCCTTAGCAAACGACCTTTTATTTGCTCTCGAAAGATTCAGCAATCTGTACTCCATGGGACAAAAGAAACTGATTTCATGCCTTCTGTTTCCAAATGCTGGCCTCCCGAGAAAAAGGGATAAGGGATGATATTATTCTACTTTTGGAAATGACAAAACAGATTCAACTAAAGGTGATAACTTCCATAACTAACGAGCTACAAAATAGATTATTCATGTCTCTCGCCCAGCATTGCTGAAATTTACACAGTTGTCAGGAAACAGCAAAAATCGGTAGAAATAATAAATAATTAAGATAATGAAGATCTGCTTCGTACTTTAAGAATATCTATTTGGTGATGTAGAGGCACCCGATCTTTCTGAAAGGGTTCTTCTTTCATTCTGATAATTCTTGAAAGCACAGATGAATGGACTTTCCTATGGCAGCTTGTTTTCTACGCTATTTAAGGTTGTTACTTTCCCTGTCATTCCGAGATGATCCTCTTTTGTTCTTTCCAAGTGTTTCCATGGAAATAGTTTATTATCCTCGACTAAAGAAAACTTTATTCTCTAACAAGGAAAAGTTTTGCTAGTGAAACTGTCACAATCCTCCACTTAGCACATTTTCAGAGGCAACCAAATAAACAGAAAATGAATAGCAAGCATAATTTGCAAAGTTAGAGTTGCAAATACATTTTTATAACTCAATCTTTTTGCAAAGTAACTTATTTCTCATTTGGCACCAATGACCTGTCGCTAACTCACACAACTTAGCCAGCTTTTAGCATTTAAATAGATTCTCCACACTGATTCTCCACTAACAATGTATAGAGTCTATAAGAAAATGATTTTGTAGTTTATATTTAGTAATGTTTCTCTTGCTCATAAGAATGCATAGCGGGCAAATAAGAAAAAACCTTGGAACAGGTAAATGTTTAAAAAAAGTTATGGAAGTAGTGAGGAATTTTACAAGGGAATAAGATTAAACTAAATTCTACGCCCATACTGCATAAAAAAAATCCGCAGAGGAAATTGACCTACTGTACTCTGTAGATCTGGAAACCTCAGCATATCAATTCATGCTGTGGGTGTCAGTGCATATTTCAACCTATTCGATACACAGGGCGAAATATGCAGAAAATCTGCACCTTATTTCATGCAAAAACTCTAGTGCTATTTACTGATTATGATTTCCCAAATATTTTCAAACTCCAGAAATTCCATAGTGAATAATTTATGGGGGAAAATACTATTAAAGTTAGCTAAGGTGAAGTCTTACGTTGCTTAATATGTCTGTCAAATATTTAATCAATAAAGTATTCCCTTTTCGTATATGACAGGGTATGGCCAATTCATTCCATTCAAAACCTTCTCCCATTTACTAACTTCTCAGTACAACGCCCTCTTGACTGTAATAATCAAGCACAAGAGACTGTATCTTGGATAAATCAGACACAGGGACCATTTAATAACAATTAATAACAGCAACAATTATAACTTACTGAAATGGGGGAGGTCCTTGGCACTGCGAGATCTGGTACATGTAAACCAATTATTCAAAATTAGAATTATTTTACCCTCAGCTCTAAAACCCAGCTCAAGGGCATCGTCAGTGGTAAAAAAACCCACAACCACCGGCTCCCAGGGTCCACCCTCGTCCAGAGCTCCATTAAGTGCCAGATCAGCCATCCTAAAGTTAACCATCCATATAATCCCCCTAAAACCAATTTTGTAACAACACCACAGGCCACCCCCACCGCCTCAAGCACTCCGAGGAAAAAATTAAAATGATCTTTAAGCACGCAAAAAAAATTTTTGTAATCAATCAAAAATGCAAACATACAATTAAATGGAGTGTTTAGGTTATACTCATCACTTTAAATTGCCCTAAAATCGCCTCCTCCCTGCACCTTTCCTTGTATACTCCCCCTCTTAGCATCTCCAATTTCCTTTTTCTCAATTCAATAACCCCCTATCCCATAAAATGTTACTCACAGCCAATCCCTTTCATGTAGGCCTATGCTTATTACATTCAGCTCTGACTCATCCTTTCATATCATATACTGTACACCACTGAAAGCATGGTACGATGGTGCCCCATTCTCCAAAAAATCGACCACCTCTCCACTGGAAGTAGGGTGCGATGGAGCCCCGTTCTTCAGATTTCCAACCATCTCTCCACTGGAAGCAGGATGTTATGGGGCCCCATTCTCACTCATAATCGACTTTTCAAAAGCTTTTGATACGGTGCCACACAAAAGGTTGATACATAAAATGAGAATAATGGGCATAGGGAAACATATGTGTAAGTGGGTTAAGAGCTTGCTCAGAGATAGGAAACAAAGAGTGGTTATTAATGGAGCACACTCGGACTGGGTCGCGGTTAGCAGTGGGGTACCACAGGGGTCAGTATTAGGCCCTCTTCTTTTTAACATATTTATTAATGACCTTGTAGGGGGCATACAGAGTGGAATTTCAATATTTGCAGATGACACTAAACTCTGCAGTTTAATCAATACAGAGGAGGACAATTTTATATTACAGGATGATTTATGTAAACTAGAAGCTTGGGCTGATAAATGGCAAATGAGCTTTAATGGGGATAAATGTAAGGTCATGCACTTGGGTAGAAGTAATAAGATGTATAACTATGTGCTTAATTCCAAAACTGTGGGCAAAACCGTCAATGAAAAAGACCTGGGAGTATGGGTGGATGACAAACTCACATTTAGTGGCCAGTGTCAGGCAGCTGCTACAAAGGAAAATAAAATAATGGGATGCATTAAAAGAGGCATAGATGCTCATGAGGAGAACATAATTTTACCTCTATACAAGTCACTAGTCGACCACACTTAGAATATTGTGTACAGTTCTGGTCTCCGGTGTATAAGAAAGACATAGCTGAACTAGAGCGGGTGCAGAGAAGAACGACCAAGGTTATTAGAGGACTGGGGGGTCTACCATACCAAGATAGGTTATTACACTTGGGGCTATTTAGTTTGGAAAAACGAAGGCTAAGGGGTGATCTTATTTTAATGTATAAATATATGAGGGGACAGTACAAAGACCTTTCTGATGACCTTTTTAATCATAGACCTGAGACAGGGGCAAGGGGGCATCCTCTACGTCTGGAGGAAAGAAGGTTTAAGCATAATAACAGACACGGATCCTTTACTGTAAGAGCAGTGAGACTATGGAACTCTCTGCCGTATGATGTTGTAATGAGTGATTCATTACTTAAATTTAAGAGGGGACTGGATACCTTTCTTGAAAAGTATAATGTTACAGGGTATATACTCTAGATTCCTTGTTAGGGTGTTGATCCAGGGAACTAGTCTGATTGCCGTATGTGGAGTCGGGAAGGAATTTTTTTCCCCAGTGTGAAGCTTACTCTTTGCCCCATGGGTTTTTTTGCCTTCCTCTGGATCAGCATGTTAGGTTAGGCTATGGGTTGAACTAGATGGACTTAAAGTCTTCCTTCAACCTTAATAACTATGTTACCATGTTACCTCTTCACTGGAATCTGGGTGTGATGATGTCTTATTTTCCAGATATTCAACCACCTCTCCAATGTAAGTAGAGTGCGATAGTGCCCCGTTCTTCAGATATCCTACCACCTCTCCACTGGAAGCAGGGTGTGATGGTGCCCTGTTCTCCAGATATGCAACCACCTATGTTCTGGAGGCAGAAAACAGAGCCTCGTTCTAGAAATAGATGCAGGTCCCATTGTTCAGACTTACATCTAATATACTTTTATAGCATTTTCTGTGGATTGTCCATAAATGTATAAAATTCGAATTTCCCTTTAAGGTTGGGTTTCCACTAGCATATCACATCTGCTTTGAGAGCTTCTGATGCGATATGCTAATGACACTCAGCTCCTGCTTTGCTGCGAGTGGGAGCCAAGTGTCAGTGCTCTGTGGTCCGATACTCTCGTACAGACAGAATTGCAGCACAGCTGCGGAGGAGACGGAGAAATTAATTTCTCCATCTCCTCTGTTGCTGGCATCGGAGGCAATCGCACTGAATTTGGGTGATATACAAGTGCATTGCTATGTTTCACAGGCACCCATAGACTTATATGGGTGCGTGAGATCCGAATTCAGCATGCAGTCCCAGTACACTGCGGTTTTTTCCTATCTGATCGCGATCCAATCGGAGCTGGGAAAAGAGCATAATTGAGAACAGAAGCATATAATTAAATTGGTATGAATGCAATCCAATTTTGAATCAGATTGCATTTGTCTGATTTAATCGCAAGTGGGAGTGAGACCTAAAGAGGACTTTTGGTCAGAAATGTGTTTTACTGCACCACTGATCACTAATTTGATGTTAAACTAGCAAACTGAAAGAAACCATAGAGTTGGAATGGTGTGGAAGCATCAACACTTGATCACTACTCCATTCCAACTTCTCACTGTGGAGGTGTGGTAAAGAGGGACATAAGGGTTACCAGTGTCAGAGATTGCCGAGGGCTCTAACTGGCAGAAATCCACCAATCCAACAAATATTTGTCTAGTGCATATGTAATAAATGATTGTGCTTTAACTATACTTTATAGGTCAACTTTTACCATTAAAAAGTTGGTCTTGAGCATTTGTAAACATTCAGTGGGGGGCGGCAGCTCCAGAGTGCTCCTCAGAAGCAGGGTGACATGATGTCTCAGTCGTCAGCACTGTACCCCATCAAGACTGCATCCAGTCATGAATAGCATCTATCTGTAATTTTGTTTTCTAGATGTTTGCTCGGCTTTCTTTCCACACTATAAAATCAAAATGGTTAAATGGCTTCCTATACATTTGGTCCTACTTTACATGTGCGTGCCTTTGAGATTTGATATCGGGGACAGGGACTTTCTATAGCATTGTGGAATATGTTGATGCTTTTGATACACTCAGAAAAATAATATATCATCAAATACATAATATATTTTTAATTATATGCACAAATCAGGATGGTGATTTTCTGGAGATCACTCCACTGATTGTATATGGATGGATGTATTATCTTGAGGATTGATGGTCCTGGAAAATTACTTGAATCCTTTCTGGCAAAGAATCTGTCAGGCCTCTCTAGTAAGAGTATGGTTGAGATGGACAGATGTAGGGACTGCATTGGGGCTTGTGGAAATAATGTCTGTCTTTGTAAAATATTCATTTCTCATTGCTTGTTGCATTGCCTTGAGTAATTTCTTGATACTTAGTTATGTTTAATGAGGATCTATCACCAGATTTAATAATATAAACTGTATATATATATATATATATATATATATATATATATATATATATATATATATATGTGGAACGAAGGCAAAGAATGTTTGTGGATCTTTGGAGTCTTGTTGGAAGACCATTCCCTGTGACTACCTCTTGAAGCTCATCAAGAGAATGCCAAGAGTGTGCAAAGCAGTCATCAAAGCAAAAGGTGGCTACTTTGAAGAACCTAGAATATAAGACATAATTTCAGTTGTTTCACACTTTTTTGTTAAGTATATAATTCCACATGTGTTAATCCATAGTTTTGATGCCTTCAGTGTGAATGTACAATTTTCATGAAAATACAGAGAAACCTTTAAATGAGAAGGTGTGTCCAAACTTTTGGTCTGCTCTGTATATATATATATATATATATAGATATATATATATATATATATATATATATATATATATATATATATATATATATATATCTCTTGTACCTGATGAGGCTGGTGTAGTTCCTGTGAAAATACATGTCAAGATGGCTGTATAATCCTGTCTAAAATTTGTGGAGTCTAATATTTAATGAGAGTTTAATGAGTCCAGCTCTCACTGGATTGATAAAATGTTTATTTTAATATCGGGATTTCTACAGCCATTCAGACATGAACATTTAATATAAATGCACCAGCCTCATCAGGTCTAAAAATCTATTTAAAAATGTACTGTATGACATTTTTTTGTAAGAACCGGTGACATGCCAATTTAGGAGTTTACATTTATAGCATTAATGCTTCTGAATGGTACTGACAAAGTCCAGTTGAATTAAAGATTTAGTGCGATGTTCGTAATTCAATATGGCTAAAATTTGGGGCTTAAAAATATAGAAGAAACTGATATATTACTATAAAGAAAATCTCATGTGTGTCCTTAACGTGGATTGCAAAAAGTTTTGCAAAGTATTTTCCTTACATGCAACATTTAGTGAATTATATGTAAATCTTACTGTTAAAGTAGTTAGCGAAATGTAAGTCATAACCAGAAATCCTGCAGATGGCGCTCTGATCCCTCCCCGCCTGCTGTGCTTGGAGTACAGATTGACTTCCTTAGGGTTGATGGTGATTGATTGTGTTGTTTTCTTCATTACTTTAAACCTAATCAGTGCTTGGTGTAATTTGAGTAATGATTGTTCATTATTGGAAATTGTGAAGTTTAAGACTTTCCTCATTTTACCTTCCCAAGCTGCCTTTAGGGAGAAGGCTGGATCAGATTTAGAACTGGAGCCTCATCCCTTCCCAATTCTTTCTCAGTTTGTACAAGGAGAGACAATATCACTTAATATAAAACATTAGGAAGTCGGGTCTCACTTTTTCTCTTAGTAAACTTAGGAGCATCACAATAATTAGCCACCAGCAGTGAGCGACTGACAGTCAATAGCAGGCAGATATCTGCTCCAGGGTCGCTTACGCCAGGCCTCCCATCATACAAGGGTTCAGCAATGGTCTACATTAATCATCACCTTGACTGACTTATAAATCTCCACTGTTATACAAATATGTTTCCTCGTGTTTCCAAGCATGTGTCAGTCTTTACTTTAGCTCTGATTTTATTCATGGACCATAAAGCTCAGAAAGAGAAGTAATATAGATTCTTTATTTAATTGCTTGACATGCAAAAATGTCATTTTGGCGTAGATTTCTCTTTTTTTGCTATAGACAATATTAATAACTATGCATTTTTCAATGCATTATGATTATGGTTATAGAAGAAAATATGTGCCCAAAGCAAAACAATTTTGAATGTAGCCTAAAACTGGCAAAGATCCTTTCCAATAAGTTCTATTCACACATTCAGTATTTGGTCAGCATTTTCTATCAGTATTTATAAGCCAAAATCAGGAGTGGTGACGTGTTTCTATTATACTTTTCCTCTGAGAGTATGTTTCCACGGTCAGTAAACGCTGCGGGTTGGACGCTGCCTACATCCACAGCATTCAACCCGCATTTCAGGAAATCCCATACCCACTATGCATGCACCGGCGCCTGCGGCTTCCCTGCGGAGACGCATATGTGGCGTGTCTTTCCAGACCGCAGCATGTCTATTTATCTTGCAGAGACGCTCAGTCTCCACAAGATGAATATCTCCCGTCCAATGTATAGGATGCGGTGATTCCGCACAGTTCAATAAACACATGCGGATTCACCTGCGTTGCATGCAAAAAATAAGCCCTCACTCAACCCCAGATCACGAAAAATGGAGACGCTACGGGTATCGGAAAATTGCTCAATTTTTTTTAGCAAATTTTGGAATTTTTTTCACCACTTAGATTAAAAAGAACCTAGACATGTTTGGTGTCAATGAACTCATAATGACCTGGAGAATCATAATGACTGGTCAGTTTTAGCATTTAGTGAACCTAGCAAAAAAGCCAAACAAAAAACAAGTGTGGTATTGCACTTTTTTTGCAATTTCATTGCACTTGGAATTTATTTCCCACTTTCTGTTACCTGACATGGTAAAACCAATGATATCGTTCAAAAGTACAACTCGTCCCGCAAAAAATAAGCCCTCAAATGGCCATATTGACGGAAAAATAAAAAACTTATGGCTCTGGAAAGAAGGGGAGTGAAAAACGAAAGCGAAAAAACGAAAAAAGCTCCGGGGGTTAAGGGGTTAAAGTGCACTCTCACAATTTTTTTTATAGCTCTGCGTATATACAGTATGTGCATGTGATGTAGTAAGTATCTATATATATATATAATTGTCTAAGGGTTTTTCTGTCTGTCTGTCTGTCTGTCCTGTTTATTCATTCGCTGATTGGTCGAGGCCGCCAGGCCTCGACCAATCAGCGATGGGCACAGCATGGCGACGATGATGTCATAAAGGTTGCCTCGACCAATCAGCGATGGGCACAGTCTGCTGAGAATTCGCCTCGACCAATCAGTGATGGGCACAGCATGGCGACGATGATGTCATAAAAGTTGCCTTGACCAATCAGCGATGGGCACAGTCTGCCGCGAATTCTGGAATAATCATTGTCCATATACTACGGGGACATGCATATTCTAGAATACCCGATGCGTTAGAATCGGGCCACAATCTAGTGTGTTTATAATATGCTCACTTA
The DNA here is from genome assembly GCF_051348905.1 of Ranitomeya variabilis. NCBI lineage: Eukaryota > Metazoa > Chordata > Amphibia > Anura > Dendrobatidae > Ranitomeya > Ranitomeya variabilis. The sequence goes on from NC_135236.1 coordinate 139,939,517, forward strand.
CCACCGTCTTCTTCGGGATCCAGCATCGTTCTTCTCCTCTTCTCAGTGACATCACCGCTCTTCAAACTCTCCATCTCACTCTATGCTCTATGTGTGATCGGGAAGTCTCTAATACAATGTAGGTGTATGGGGCCTTTCTCTGACGCTCCATAGGCTTACATTGTAATAGCCACTTCAGGGTCACGCAGAGCTCAGCATGACCAGGATAGTCTGAATAAAGATGTCACTGAGAAGAGTAGAAGAACAGTGCTGGATCTTAAAGAAAGTAGTGGTAGGTGATGATATTAACACACTATATTACATACGCATACAGTGGAATGTAAAGTTTTGGGCACCCCTTGTCAAAATTACTGTTATTGTGAATAGTTAAGCAAGTTGAAGATAAAATGATCTAAGGGCTAAAGGGGCTAAAGTTTAAGATGACACAATTACTTTGTATTTTAGGCAAAAGAAAAATAAAAAAATAATATATATATATATATATATATATATATATATATATATATATATATATATATATATATATATATATAGTCATTTTTTACATTTTAAACATACCAAAAAGGAAAATGGGCCAATGTCAAATTTTGGGCACCCTTGGAGAACTGTGTGCACAGATAACTTTGACCAAGGTTTCAGACCTTAATTAGCTGTTAGGGTATGTGCTAACATCCAGATTTCTTGCAGAAATTTCCTGAACAAAACCGGACATTTTCTGCAAGAAATCCGCATGCGGATTTTTCGCGTTTTTTCTGCGTATTTCATGCGTTTTTTTGCGGATTTTTCTGGAGGTTCTGGGATGCAATAATATAGTGGGAAATCCGAAAAAAAATCCGCAAAATAATGAATATGCTGCGTTTTTTTCCCACATATGCACAAAAATTGCGGAATGCATTCTAAGGCTATGTGCACATGTAAGGATTTATTCCGGATTTTTTGCATTTTTTTCGCGTTTTTTCGCTATAAAATGCTTAAAATCCGCATACATATGCATCCTATCATTTAGCATGCATTCCGCAATTTTTGTGCATATGTTGAGCTTTTTTCCATGAAAAAAATGCATCGCGGGAAAAAACACAGCATGTTCATTATTTTGCAGATTTTTTGCGGATTTCCACTATATTATTGCATCCCAGAACCTCCGGAAGAATCCACAAAAAAACGCGCAAAAACGCGTGAAATACGCAAAAAAACCGCAAAAAATCCGCATTAAGATTTCTTGCAGAAAATGTCCGGATTTGTTCAGGAAATTTCTGCAAGAAATCCGGACGTGTGCACATACCCTCAGGGTTATGGCTTGTTCACTATCATCATTAGGAAAGGCCAGATGATGCAAATTTCCCACATTTATAAAAACTCAGCCTCTTCTAACCTTGTGCCAAAAAACAGCAGTGATGGGTTCTTCTAAGCAGCTGCCAAGCACTCTGAAAATGAAAATGGTGGAGCCCCATAAAGCAGGAGAAGGCTATAAGAAGATGGCAAAGCGATTTCAAATTGCCCTTTTCTTAGCTCTAAATGTAATGAAGAAATGGTAGTTAACAGGAGCAGTGGAGGTCAAGGTAAGACCAAGAAAAAATTCAGTGAGAGCTGCTCGCAGGATTGCTACAGAGGCAAATCAGATCCCCCAAGTGACTAGAAAAGACCTTCAGAAAGATTTAACAGTCTCTAAAGTTGCGATACATTGTTCTACTGTTCAGAGACACCTGCACAAATATGGCATTAATGGAAAGTCACCAGAAGAAAACCTCTCCTGCATCCTCAGCATAAAACTCAGCATCAGAAGTATGCATAAGAACATCTCACCAAGCCTGATGCATTTTGGAAACAAGTCTTGTGGACCAATGAGCTTAAAATAGAACTCTTTTGGCCACAACGATCAAAGGTAATGGTGGAGAAAAAAGGACACAGAATTTAAGGAAAAGAACATCTCAACAACCATTAACCATGGGGGGATCAGTCATGCTTTAGGGTTGTGTTGCAGCCAATGGCACAGGGAAAATTTCACTGGTAGAGGGAAGAATAGATTCAATGAAATTTCAACAAGTTCTTGATGCAAACATAACACCATCTGTAAAAAAGCTGATGTTGAAAAGAGGGTGGCTTCTACAACTGGATAATGATCCTAAATCAAAATCCACAATAGACTAACTCAAAAGGCGCAAGCTGAAGGTTTTACAATTACCTTCACAGTCCCCTTATCTGAACATCATTGAACGTCTGTGGCTAGACCTCAACATACCAGTGCATGCAAGATTACCCAGGAATCTCACAGAAATAGAATATTCTAAGGAAGAATGGATGGAAATCCCTCAACCTAAAAGTTAAAACACTATTGGCTGGCTACAAAAAGCATTTATAAGCTGTGATATTTGCAAAAGGGGTGCTACTAGATACTAACCATGCAGGGATCCTAAACTTTTGCATTGGCCAATTTTCTTTTTTTTTATTTTTAAATGGAAAAGATGACAATATACAAATATTTTTTGCATACAATACAAAGGAAATGCGCCATCCTTATCTTTAGGAATTTTAGAAACATTTTATTTTCAACTTCCTTAACTGTTCACAATAACAGTAATTTTGATCAGAGGTGCCCAAACATTTATATGCCACTGTATACAGTATACAGATTTATTAAAAATTTCTTAATAGTAGTGCTTCTTTAAAAATAGAATAGATTAATCTTGCAATAAATTCTGAATATAGTGAAATAAATAATTATTTATATTTAAATTAAATATGTCTAAAACAGTTTTGGAAATATTTACATTTTAAAATGAAATAGTAAAACAAAATAGTTAACAACATACAAAAGAATATAATATCTCCAGCATTGGCTCCTTTTTTCTTTTTTTCCAAATATCCCCATAGCAGGAAACATTTGTGAGCACTTACCACTTCAAATAAAAAAATAAAAATAAAATAATAACACTTACTTTTATCACATCCCATATGAGACAGATATTAAGTGGACTGTGCTTTACTAAATATTTTTTTATCCTTTTTTCCACTGGTTAAATACTTTTACGCTTAACAGGAACATATACATGGATGTTGTTTGTTCTATTCTTTTCTTTATGTCTCAAATCCAGCAAAACTTCTTGAACTGACATCAAACAGCCAAAAGCCTGGTATCACTGACATACTTAGTAACCGAGGTGCCTTTAACCAAGAAGGTTATATGTATTTTTGAACTGACGTGATCATGTTCACCCCAAGGGCCAGTGTCAGAACATGCGGCAGTGCTGATCGAGAAAACCTTTACTGCATCTCCAGCTATTCCTTCAGGGTACATACAATCTGCTGTGTTTTGTCCACAGTCCCCCTGCAGAGACCTTCACTATTCCTGGTGCTGGAGGAGACACAGAATATGCCCTAGTTTAGTTTGTGTTGCATTGTTTTATTTACACATTATAAATTTGCTACTTCGAAGGACAGTCCTGAAAAATGGTGAGATATAGACAAAATGACTGGGAATATTTGTACTTTATACCAGTAAATAGGACAGTAAACACCAGTATATACAAGTGCTTCTCACTAAATCTAAATTAGAATATCATCAAAAAGTTAATTTATTTCAGTGCTTCAATACAAAAAGTGAACCTCATATATTGTATAGAGCCATTACAAACAGAGTGATCTATTTCAAGTGTTTATTTCTGCTTATGTTGATGATTATGGCTTACAGCCAATTAAAACCCCAAAATCATTAACTAAAGTAAATTAGAATACTTTATAACACCAGCATGAAATATGATTTTAAAATATGAAATGTTGGCTTACTAAAATGTATGCTCAGTTAAATGTACTCAATACTTGGGCTCCTTTTGCATCAATTACTGCATCAATGCGGCGTGGCATGGAGGCGATCAGCTTGTGGCACTGCTGAGATGTTATGGAAGCCCAGGTTGCTTTCATAGCAGCCTTCAGCTCATCTGCATTGTTGGGTCTAGTGTCTCATCTTCCTCTTGACAATACCCCATAGATTCTCTATGAGGTTAAGTCAGGCAAGTTTGCTTCCAATCAAGCACAGTGATACTGTTGTTTTTAAACCAGGTATTGGTACTTTGGCAGGGTGGACAGGAGCCAAGTCCTGCTGGAGAATTAAATTTCCATCTCCATAAAGCTTATTGGGAAAGGGAAGCATGAAATACCCTATAATTTTATGGTAGATGGCTGTGCTGACTTTGGTCTTGATAAAACACAGTGGACCTACACCAGCAGATGACATGGCTCCACAAACCATCATTGATTGTGGAAACTTCACACTAGACCTCAAGCAGCTTGGATTGTGGCCTCTCCACTCTTCCTCCAGACTCTGGGACCTTGATTTCCAAATGAAATGTAAAATGTACTTTCATCTGAAAACAACACCTTGGACCACTGAGCAACAGTCCAGTTCTTTTTCTCCTTGGCCCAGGTAAGACGCTTCTGGTGTTGTCTACTGGTCATGAGTGGCTTGACACAAGGAATGTGACACTTGCAGCCTGTGTCCTACATATGTCTGTGTGTGGTGGCTCTTGAAGCAATGACTTCAACAGCAGTTCCCTCCTTGTGAATCTCCTCAAAATTTTGGAATGGCCTTTTCTTAACAATCCTTTCAAGGCTGCGGTTATCCCTGTTGCTTGTGCACCTTTTTCTACCACACTTTTTCCTTCCACACAACTTTACATTAATATGCTTGGATACAGCACTCTGTGAGCAGTCAGCTTCTTTAGCAATGAACCTTTTGTGGCTTACCCGCCTTGTGGAGTGTGTCAATGACTGCCTGCTGGACATCTGTCAAGTCAGCAGTCTTACCCATGATTGTGAAGCCCACTAAAACAGACTAAGGGACATTTATAAATGCTTAGGAAGCCTTTGCAGGTGTTTTTTGTTAATTATTCTAATTTGGGAATTAACTCTTGCACCTGCTATTAATCTATCTATCTAAGCTAAAAATGGAGTGGCACAAGAAAAAGTGCAGTTATAGGTGTCAGCTCACAACGAGCAAACATGACTCATAAAAGAGTTTTTTAAAAAATGGGCAATGCTCAATAAAAAAAATTGATGAAAAAAACTGATGTATTTATTGGCCCATGTGGGCAGGTGGTAACATTGCTACCTGTTTACAAGGGCTGATAAATAAACCAGTTTTATCCATTATATTTTTGCTACAGAGTTCAGAATGCTTTTTTATTTTTTGCTGTCTTCTCTATCTATCTATCTACTATCCATGAAGACATTGCTCAGAAAATGTTATATACAGATGAAGGCCGGTTTGCTCTGGGCTATGGAACTTAGTTCTGGTTTCCCAGGAGCCCCTCTTCTAAATAGGAGTCAGACAAGTGTGTGGGGTGTGGCAAAGTTTGTTCGTTACTCACTGTTCTTTTAAAAGTTCTTTCTACCGCCCCATCCGTGGAACCAGGTACAGCTATAGCTTCAGACAAGACTGAAGACTTTGGATCCTGGTTAACAGGTTCAGCTTTAATGTGCAATTTAGTTACACAGGGCTGCAGAATACAGAATAAGACAATCGATGTTTAGTGATGTTCCCATTTCTTTCTGTCCTATCAATCTTCGTCTTCATTCTGCCCAACTTGTCCCTAGCCCAACTGTTGTTGCTGACCATAGAGAGCCTATTTATGGCAAAACAACTTCCCTGAGGACCAGCATTCTTCCCTTTCCCTGTGATGCAGATGACATCTTCCTCACAGGGGGACAGAGATGTGGCACTCAATACCTCTTATAGACCTGAGGCCCGGGACTGTCCCAGTGTCCAGATGAAACTTTGGATGTGTCCTCATGCTGTGGGGAGACATGAACTTATAGAACCTTCTCACCTCTACTGCATCTACTTTTCTTAGAACCAGTCAGCACTGTAATGTCTAGCTTTACTTTCACTCACACCTGACTAAATCCTCTCTCAGAACTCAACCTCTCTCTACCCAGAAAAACAAAACCTTTTCTTATAAAACTCATCTAACCCCTCCCAAAAGGGGGCTAAAAACAACAATGTTAACTATCTAATGCTCTGTGTAGTGCAAAAGCTATATTTCTATGCCTAGTATGGTTCCCCTAAGGACAGGGACAGACCTCCAACATTCCCATTTACAGCCTTTAGGCAAGGCCTAGAGGAGAACCAAAACACAAAACCAGCCATAAGAATAAAACAAACTTTTTATTCACACACAAATAAATATAAAATACCAAACAATATTATGTAACCCCTTCTTCATCTACCCTACATGTACAATCATGGCCGAAAGTGTTGGCACTGTCATGTTCCCAATGGCAGGGAATTAAACACATAACACGGGCAAAAACAGGACGAGCTCTAGGGTGATGGAACCTGAGCTGACCGCGATCCTGAACCTCAACACTCAACTAACAGCAGCCGGGGAACGTTCCTTGGGGGACTCTAGACGTCTCGCGCCAGCCGGAGATCTAGCTACCCCTATCAGAAGAATCACAGACCTATCTTGCCTCCAGAGAAATATTCCCACAGAAATAGCAGCCCCCCACATATAATGACGGTGAAATGAGAGGAAGGCACAAACGTAGTTATGAAAACAGATTCAGCAAAATGAGGCCCGCTTAAGCTAGATAGCAGAGGATACAAAAGGTGAACTGTGCGGTCAGCTTAAAACCCTTCAAAATACCATCCTGAAATTACTTGAACTCATGTGCCAACTCATGGTACATGAGTGGTAATTTCAGCCCACTAGAGCAACCAGCAGCAGAGAATTACATATCTGCAAGCTGGACTAAAAACATGAAAGCAAACATGAAACAGGGAAATCCAGACTTAGCTTGTCTTGAAGGCCTAGGAGCAGGTAGCAAAGGTAACAGAGACACACTGATACATTGATAGCCGGCAAGGGAATGACAGGAAAGCCAGGTTAAATAGGAAACACCCAGCCTCTGATGGACAGGTGGAAACCAGAGACCGCAACCCACCAAAGTCACCCAGTACCAGCTGTAACCACCAGAGGGAGCCCAAAAACAGAATCCACAACATGGCACCCATGAAATCATTCCAGAAAATGATATGTTTCAATCAGAGGATTATTGCAATTATAGATGTTTGTTATACAAATGTTTAATTCCTTTGGTTCTATTGAAATACAAACAATACACAAACAGATAAAAAAGGCAAATTGGACATCATTTTACACAAAATTCCAAAAATGTTCCAGACAAAGTTGTTGGCACCATTCCAAATTTGTGGGTAAACATCTTTGTTTCAAGCATGTGATGCTCATTCAAGCTCACCTATGGCAACTAACCAGTGTGAGCAAGATGAAAATCATACTTCACATTAAAAAAAGATGTTCACTCAATCTTTGCATTGTGTGTACCACACTAAGCATGGAGAACAGAAAGAGCAGAAGAGAATTGTCTGAGGACTTGAGAACCAAAACTTAACAGTCTCAAGGCTACAAGCCCATCTCCAGAGATCTTAATGTTCCTTTGTCCACGGTGCACAACATAGTCAAGAAGTTCACAACGTATGAAACTGTAGTGGATCTCCATGGATGTCGATGGACGTGAATAAGCAGCCTCAATCAAGTTTCAAAGAAATTCAAGTTAACCTGCAGGCTCAGGGTGCATCAGTGTCAGTGCAAACTATCCATTAACATTTTGAATTAAATGACTACAGTTTGCCACATTATACATGAGTAAGCCAAAATCAGTCTTGGAAAGCATCTTATGGAGAGACGAGAACAAGATGGAGCTTTTTGGTTAAACACAATATTCTTGTGCTTACCGAAAACAGAATGAGGCCTACAATGAAAAGGACACAACACCTACAGTCAAATATGGTGGAGATTCAAAGATGTTCTGGGGTTGATTTGCTGCCTCTGGCACTGGATGCTTTGACTGTGTGCAAAACATCATGCAATCTGAAGATTACCAAAGGATTTGGGGTCATAATGCAGTGCCCAGTGTCAAAAAGCTGGGTTTGCATTCTTGGTCATAGGTCTTCCAGCAGGATAATTCTTTTTGATTGTTATAGGCATCAATTGATTGCAGTGATTTATTCCAGAGGGTGTGCAAACAAATATTAAGTTGAGGGTGCCAACAATTATGTCTGGATTTTGGGGGTTTTGTTAAAATTATGTCCAATTTTCTTTTTTTTTTATCTGTTTTGCTGTTCCAATTCATACAAAGGAAAGTGCATATGTATAAGAAAAATGTGTAATTGCAATAATTTTCTGGGATAAAAACATCATTTTCTGGAACAATTTCAAGGGTGCTAACATTTTCGGCAATGACTTTATATTATATACAGGAACATACTGCCCACCATAGCATGTTTATAAAAAGCATCCCTCTTCCTTTCATGCAGCATATAGCAGGGAACACGACATGGCATTGCATGGCTTGGTTTTGCCATGAGCATTGGCCCTACAGTAGAGAAAGAGCAAGTGTAAACACTTTTTATAAATGTTCCCTAATGTGTTTCTATGGAGAGTAACAATTGTGTGACAGCTGCAATTCCAGTTGTTTGGCAAAAGTTTGTTCAGGAGAGGGATGGTGGTATCCAATATTGTAGCTGGGAATTATGTAAGCAATGTATATATCTTATTTATGTGAACAATATACAGTAAGCTTATGTGAAGATGGGTAAATAAAATCTTTAATTGTATGAAGTTTTCTTTAAACCAAAATAATACTTTTATATATTTATAATGATATATACACATACATACATATTAAATTCACATTGTGGAAATAGCTCAGTATTACAAATTAGAGAAAGAGCAAAATAGTTTTTACAATTGTGTATTTAAAGAACTCATTTTTAATTTGATTCCACGACTTGTTGTGACTATACCTTCAGTTAAATGGAAAATGTCTTTAGAGCTCAATAATGTTCCTGAAATTGTTTTGATTAGTAAAATTGTTATCCAATCTTCTTCCCTGATCCCAGTTGACGGACTCCAAGATACAGTATAAACTCCAAAGCATTCAGCAAACCACAAGGCAGGATACACAGTGCACACAGGTTCCCCTGAGAGTGCTCAGGCATTTTTATAAACCATTTCCAAATGCTGCTCCATAGTTAACCCTGCTTAAAATGCAAGCGCTTCATACAGGTGGAAACAGTTTTGCTTGACATACCTTCTATGCTAGATAGAAAAAAAAAAACAGTTATTGCAATCATTAGCTTTCCGTCAGTCCATGTTCCAGTCTGGTATCAGGCAGACGTAACTTTACAACTAATTCTTACTCATGAGCAAATGTATATGAGTCCTTCCTAGAAGTAAATTCTCTGCTGAAGGACCTTGTTGATGTATTGTCTAGAATCAAGCATTCGAAAGTCTAGAACCCATTTAAAGAAATATATCCATTAAAGGAAAGAACACATTGGTAATAGAAAAGGCTGTACTCACTCAGCTTGCGGATTCCATTATTTTTTTAATTGCAAAAATAGCATCACATGAAGTGACATTTATCCTGATGAAATGATGGAAGCCTTCATGAAACCCGATGCTGAACATTCTTAATGTATAGATTCTATTCTACAATAGTACAATATCACCACTAACAGAGGTAGATATCGAGGGGAAAAGTGACTTCAAAGTGCAAGAGGAGTACTACATATAATATGCTGCATACAATGGCATAAATTAGTAAATCTCCTTAATAAGCGTATAATGGGTGAGCCAGTCCTGATGTGTCCATGTATGAAACCACAAAGGGACAAAAGATATGAAACAGTAAATATGGTAAGACTGGATCAAACAAACCACACCGCCTCAGATGTTTGTGATCTATCGAACGTTTCACCATTGCTTCATCTGGGGGCAGATCATTTAGAGGGCTGTGCACTATATTTAGATAAGGACAAAAACTTCACAGTCCACAGGACTAACAACTCAAATCCTCCTCTTAAGAGTTTAAGAGTATGTTTCCACATAGGGTAAATGCAGCAGATATGCCATTGAGTATTTACTCAGAGAATATTCACTGCATACAGGAGTACCAGAAGTATCAGGGTGAAATGTGCAGCATAATCAACAGCAGGATGAACCTGCAGTAGTTCAGGCGATATGCACATGGGACCATACCTCAAAAGTGGTAATTTGCCTAACAACTGCTAATTGGGGAATAACTTCTGTATTTACTTTGGTAAAACGACACATTCAATCAGCAGGTAACTGTAGGTCATTGGGGAAACACTTAATTTGTGACTTAACCAAAAACACAAGTCATTATGAACCTATCGCTATAGTTGGAATTATCACTAAATAAACATTTAGAATTTATTTCTGAAATATTTTAAATCGTTGTAGTGAAGACTTTTTAAGAAGCAATAACAGCACCATGATAATTGCTCGGACTAGAAGAACGTATATGGTTGCCATAAGCAATTGCCTACTATATATTTTCACTGTCTGTCATTGTTCATGTTTTTTTTGTCTGACTCCATCTTCTAATTCTTTTAGTATAGAGATTATTAAATTGTTAACAGTGCTATCAATGTTGATGGCTCCATATTAAAAGTAATCCTAATATCTCTGTGGTTTATTATGTTTTCTAATTACACTAATATTTAATGATTATGTACATCCTCCGCTGATATTTTTATTACTATTATAAAATCTGTTCGACTAACATCCTCCCTTCTCTGCCGTTTTCGGTATTGTCGTCAGTAATTATATTAACTGGTGGATAAAGATGTCCCACAGGAATACTTTTATTGTGTTTCTAATCATCTGCAGACTTGTTTAGCAGTGTTCATGAAATAACTGTAATACAGTGACATGTTGATATAATAAAGGTAAAAGTAAATGACATTTATTCACAAGTCCATGACAAGGATACAACTTATGTATTTCCTTGGTACATGCACTCACCATTGCTGCTGCTGGTAACTCATCTATGTTTTTATATGCAATTTAATTATCGAATTCCCCATATTAGCACCAGAGTAGAAAGATCTGACATCTAGTGCCATGATTGCCATTGGGATCGCTTAGTAAATATCACTCATGCTAGATGCAAACGCTCTTTTGCTGACTCTCCAAAAATGTCTTGAAGGCTTTGGGGGAAAAAGGAAGTCCTTCCTGAAGAGTCTGCAAAACTGCTGGCTCTACTATTTAGAAAATCTCAGATTCAGAAAGGTTTCTCAAGCCCCACCATCTCTGAAAGGCAGTGACTAATGTGTGGATGTGTGAAAAATAGGCATTAATGGGTTCAGTAATAGCAGGGTTCAGACCGTGAAAGGTGGTAGGTAGGGAATAAAAGATGCATATACAATTGTCTATATGGTCACAAAAATGTTTACCTTTCTTTCACCACATCCACTGGCATTTTTAAAAATATTAATTTATCAGGATTTTCCTAAGTTTAATAATGTGACCTATCCAGCACTAGCTAAATTATTAAAATTTCATCGGTGGACAAAATCTCCAATGTGTGGATTTTCCAATATTGATACCTAATTTTGAGCACTTTTACTATACTTCTCACCTCTCCTACTACTGCAATAGTTATGATAATGTGCTCCCAGTGTACATCACCTTCCTTATACAAGTGACAGCAACCACCATTGATAAAATCTAAAATACTTCATCAGGGGCTTAAATATATTATAAGCATCAAGAAGATCACTAAAATGAGGTTTTGCTAAAGCCTAAAAGTTCTGGTGCCTTGTCAGCAACCATGAAACCATATATAAACCATAAAGATATACTTGAAATATGTTGTAGGTGATAGAATTTGCTGTGGATACAGCTACTGGTCCTCCTAATTCTTCTTTGGTATGGAGATGACTCTAACAGTAAGAGCCTTTATTTAGTTAGATATATGTCACGTTGCAGAAATAATAAAGTTATTTTTTTGCAGACATGCAAATTGTATCTTGTAAAGACATTATCTTATTTTTCGCAGGTCAAACAAACTCAATGTACATGTCATTCCTTGTCAAACTTGGACCTAGGACAACCGGACTCCAAGGCAACAGTGTTTAAAATCCTGCGATTTAACATTCTGCCCACGTTATATATTATTTATGGATTCTTATAATGTGCACCACTTAGTCTTACTCTAAAGTTTAGAGATTTCTGTTTCTGTAAATAGTGATTCAGTCTTGTACCATGGGTTCTGTGAGGCACCAGGTCACCCGCCCTGTTGGTGCACCCTCCCAGCGTTGGTATTTGGCACAGGGCACCTCACCTCTAAGGTTAAAAAAAGACAGGGACCCTCTGAGGAGGTTCGCAGTGTGCTTCACGCAGTCTTATCTGAATGTTAAACTAAGAATCTCTTATTCAATTTTGTAAATTTTTGCCTTTAGGCATCAGATCAATTTATGATTTTTGGATGTGCGGTCCAAGTCTTTTTTCTACAGTTCTAGAGGAGCTTAAATACTGTATATTTTAGTCACGAAAGGGGTCTGTGAAATGGGACTTGCCTAAAACCTAAAATTTCTGGTGCCTGGACAGCAACCATGGAACATATATAAACCGTAAAGATATACTTGAAATATATTGAGTTTGATTGGTAAAATTTGCTGTGGATACACCTTCCCATCCTAATTTCTCTTTGGTATGGAAATTACTCTAACAGAAAAATCTTTTCTTTGGTTAGATATGTCATGTTGCAGACATAATAAATTTATTTTTTACAGACATCTAAATTATATCTTGAAAATACATTATCCTATTTTCTACAGCAGTCAAACTAACTCCGTGTTGATGTTGTCCATTGTCTGACTTGGCTCCAAGGCAACAGTGTTACCCTGTGATTTAACATTCTGCCCACATTATATATCATTTCTGCACCCCTATAATGTGCTCCACTTACTCTTACTCTAAACTCTAGAGATTTCTATTTCTGTAAATAGTTTCAAGCGGGAATCGTATTGCTGTCCATGATGGCACACTTACAGCACTAGCTCCGGATGACAAGCAATAGAGCTTGAGACTCGTAACTGTTAAAATGAATAGGCAGTGATAGAAAGGCAGACAAGGGCACTGCACGTGAGAGCTTACAGACTAAATTATTTGTGAGAGGTGGTTAGATGCACCTTGAGGCGGTCAAGAAATATAAGAACCAGAAGGAGAGAAAGAGGGGGCAAGAGATATAGACTCCAAGGATCAGATATTGAAGTGTTGAGAGCTAGAAACTCAACATATGAAGTGAATGGAACGCTAAAACAAGCCGACTCGTTTGAAAAAAAAAGATTAAGATACTGAATCTGCCTGTTAAGATGGCTATATGATGAGGATCTTTTGTTTCTAAGTGGTAATTGTATTGTTACCAGCTGTTTTCTCTTATTAAGGTTAATCGATTTTGTGGTTTTAAGGTGCGCGGTAAATTATCTTTTGGGCAAGTTTACTTTACGAGTGTCCTATGATGGCTTATTGCTTGCATGCCGTGAAACAGACTACAATTAATTTGTTTTTTAGGGCCTCACCAGTAAGAATACCAGCAGTAATCGCTGGCTGCCATCTGGGAGCGACAGTTTTCTTATTACAAAATATGTAAAAATATGTGCTCCCTTAAGGAATGTGTTCTCTTACATCTGCTCCACTTTTAGTTATATGCTAATGGATTGCAACCAAACATCTAACGGGATTGCTGGAGCAGCTATTTGATTTTCGTTTACATTAATGATGACGCATTATTTAGCAAAAGCTCATTGTGATTCCGTGGTTGTGTAGTGACAGACAGCTGAGTACAATGCAGAGAAAACACAGCGCAACAATATAATCGCAAGACATATGTCTGCATTATGGTAACCATGATTGGTGCCATTCTTTACACTGATGAGATCATTAATACAATAATAAATAGAATATTGAGTTATTATAATTTTTATAGTCTTGAACAATTGGACGAGATTATTTACAAAAACACAAAAAAAGTCATGTTGCTAACAACACTTATGGAGCTTCCCGCTCCTAAAGAAGTTATCTTATTATGTTACATTTCTCTGTTACATCATGCAAAGCTTGGAATTATTTAGAAATATGCTGCATTTCTAGATATAGCTGTTATATACTGAGTATAATTTTGATTTCCCCTGTCTGTATGTTCACGCGTTCAGTATTTGTTCAGAATTTGACATCAGTATTTGTAAGCCAAAACAAGGAATGGGTGATTAATACGCAAGTGGTGACTAGAGATGAGTGAATATGTTTGGCTCCCTCCTTATTTGGCAAGCTATAGCGCTTACCGAATAAGCTTCAGAGGGAACCCGGCATCCTGGATCGCGCCGCTGATCAGGTGTCTGGTACCACAGCTGCGTGTGTCGCGGCTGTGTCACTGTCATGACACATGCATGGAGAGCCCAACACAAAGGCTTTCCATGCATGTGTCGTGTTTGTGACACAGCCGCGACACATGCACCTGTGGCACCGGACAGCTGATCAGCAGGAGCGATCCAAGTATCTGGGTTCTCTCTGCAGCTTATTCGGTAAGTGCTATAGCTTGCCAGATAAGGAGGGAGCCGAACCTATTCACTCATGTTTAGTGGTGACGTGTTTCTATTGTACGTTTTCTATGATTGTTCCACTCCTGATTTTGGCTTACAAATACAGATTTAAAATACTGACCAAATACTAACCATGTGAATGTGGCCTGTGCTGGTATGTCATTGGCTACTCATGTTTTCCTGAAACAGGTCTTTTTATTGGTAATTTGAACAATTTTGTTACACGATTAGTCAAAAATAATGATTGAAAGTCTTGTCCCTGTTAAAAAGCCATTCAATAACTGAAAAATATGTCTCATGTCATATGATACAATCTTTTGGATCTTCATATACTAGGTTAAAAGCCATGTCAAAGTGATATGGGTCCAAGAGTGTATTCCTTTAAATCTCTTTAAAGAAAAACTCCCATCAAAATATTATCCTCTTAATATATTGCAATCATCATATTATATGGCACTGTGTACTTGCAATTGCTCATTTTCCCTTTCTACCCAGGTAATTCTACTCTTTTCCAATAGGTCTGTGACAACACATGATTACAAATTTACAAGCTGAATCCTTCTAAATTCTATATAGAAACAGGGAGTCCAATTTTTCTTGAATGATTCATTACTGCAAAAGTTCCTGGCAAAGGGAGGAGGAAGCAGCTGGGTCAGAAGTTTAACAGGAAAAAAATAAATGAAGGGACAAGAAATTTCCTGTTTCTACATAGAGCAGAGAAAAAAGAAGAGTTAGCTGGGTAGAAAGGTAAAATTAGCAATTGTAAGCACAATATAATATCATGATTGCAATATATTAAAATTTTTATTGAAAAACTTATTTAAAGTAGACAATGTGAACATTACTAGTGGAGAAGGGAGTAACTTCATGTAACCATATCTTGATTTTCCTGAAATTAGTAGTACAGGAGGTATTTGGTAGTTGCTATAGATGAGCAAAACGATCTGTAGGACCCTGGTCCAACAGCAACATCAGTCCTATGAACTCCCTACTTCCTGTGGCATCACTGGTGCTTCTGATGGTTAGTAAGTCCCGGTGACATCAATACATTACGGTGTGATGTCACGGAGGTTTGCTAATTAGAAGCGATGAAGGAGATGTCACGCAGAAGGTAGTAGATTCGCAGTGTTCTGGTCGGCTGCAAAAATTGTGCACTATGATGAGCTTCTGGACTGCAAAAGGCCCATGTATTGTTCTTACACAAGGGCCCTGTTCTGTCTGTGTCCGCTCATGGAGTGAGGTATCTATTTGTTACAACTTTCTGTCATAACCAAGGAATAACCAAGATTCCTTCTCGGTTGTTCACTTTGTTCATAGAGCTTCCCACAGAAAGTTGGTTGCGCAGTTGGGACTCAGTCCTGCTCTGCCCTTAATTATTTGGATGTCTGCAGGCACATAGTGAAGTGAACTACAAGAGTTAGGTACTGTCACGATTGGGTACACCTTGTTGCAGTGGGATGGCTTTTACACTTTTTTGATCAAAATTTTGTTAACTTAAGTAGCCTGTTTTATTTACATATATTATTACTATTATTTATTATTATAGCGCCATTTATTCCATGGCAGTTTACATGTGAGGAGGGGTATGCATAGAAAAACAAGTACAATAATCTTAAACAATACAAGTCACAACTGGTACAGTAGGAGAGAAGACCCTGCTCACGAGGGCTCACAATCTGCAAGGGATGGGTGAGTGTAGAGCTGGTCCTGCAGCGGTTTGGTCGATTGGTGGTTACTGCAGGTTGTAGGCTTTTTGGAAGAAGTAGGTCTTCAGGTTCCTTTTGAGGGTTTCGATGGTAGGCGAGAGTCTATGTTGTGGTAGAGAGTTCCAGAATAGGGGTGATGCACGAGAGAAATATTGTATGCGATTGTGGGAAGAGGAGATAAGAGGGGAGAAGAGGAGATCTTGTGAGGATAGGAGGTTGCGTGCAGGTAAGTACCGGGAGACGATGTCACAGATGTATGGAGGAGACAGGTTGTGGATGCTTTGTATGTCATGGTTAGGGTTTTGTATTGGAGTTTCTGGGCAATGGGGAGCCAGTGAAGGGATTGACAGGGGGGAGAGGCCAGGTAATAGTGGGGGGACAGGCGGATTAGTTGGGCAGCAGAGTTTAGAATAGATTGGAGGGGTGCAAGAGTGTTTGAGGGGAGGCCACAGAGCAGGAGTTTGCAGTAGTCAAGGTGGGAGATGATGAGGGCATGGACTAGGGTTTTTGCAGATTCTTGTTTTAGGAATGTATGGATCTGTGAAAAATGTATGAGTTGAAGTTGGCAGGAAGTGGAAAGGGCTTGGATATGTGGTTTGAAGGAGAGATCAGTGTCAAGGATTACCCCAAGGCAGCAAGCTTGTGGGACTAGGGAGAGTGGGCAGCCATTTACTGTAATGGATAGGTCCGTTGGGGTCGCGTGAGATGGGGAAAGATGGTGAATTCTGTTTTGTCCATGTTAAGTTTTAGAAACCTAATGAGAAGAAGGATGAAATAGCGGACAGATTTTGAGGGGTTCTGGTTAGTAGGGTGGTGATATCTGGTCCAGAGATGTAGATTTGTGTGTCATTAGCATAGAGGTGATACTGAAAGCCGTGAGATTGTATGAGCTGTCCCAGGCCAAAGGTGTAAATGGAGAAGGGGTGATAGGACTGAACCTTGTGGGACTCCAACAGATAGGGAGAGAGGTGAGGAGGTGGTGTTTGAGTGGGAAACGCTGAATGTCCAGTCTGTTAGGTATGACAAGATCCAGGATAGGGCCAAGTCTGTGATGACAAGGGATGAGAGGGTCTGTAATAATAGCGAATGGTCCACTGTGTCAAAAGCAACGATCAGGTCCAGGAGGAGGACAGAGTAGTGTCGCTTTCTATTGGCGGCTAATAGTTCATTGGTGACCTTACTTAGGGCAGTTTCAGTGGAGTGGTGTGACCAGAAGTCAGATTGTAAGTGGTCGAAGAGGGAGCAGGAAGAGAGATGGGAGGACAGTTCAAGATGGACGTGTTGTTCTAGTAGTTTTGAGGCATAGGGGAGAAGTGATATAGGGCGATAGCTAGATACAGAGGATGGGTCAAGAGAGGGCTTTTTGAGGATAGGTGTGATTGAGGCATGTTTAAGGCTTGAGGGGAAAATCAGTTGTTAATGATAGGTTGACGAGATGGGTTAGGGTTGGGATGAAGACTGTGGCGAGGTTTGGGATGAAGTGGGATGGGATCGGGTCAAGTGCACAGGTGGTGAGATGCAATCTTGAGAGTAGAGTGGAGAGTCAATCTTCTGTGATGGTGGAGAAGCTGGTTTTGGAGGTGGAGGGCTGGGCATTTGGGAGGAATGGTTCTGGGGTTTGTCGACCAAAACTGTCTCTGATGTTATCAATCTTCTGCTTGAAAAATGAGACAAAGTCTTCAGCTGAGATGAGTAGGGAGGGAGGAGGTGCTGGGGGACAGAGGAGAGAATTGAAGGTGTTGAATAACTATTTAGGGTTGTGAGACAGGGAGGATAAGAGAGATGAGAAGTAGGTTTGTTTAGCTGTGGCGAGTGTGGCCTTGAAAGTAGTGAGGGACTGTTTGAATGCGATAAAGTGCTCATTGGAGTGGGATCTTTTCCATCTCCTCTCAGCAGCACTTGAAGCTCGCCTCAGTTCTTTGGTCCGGCTGGTGTGCCAGGGCTGTCTGTTGATTTTGCGAGCTTTGGAATGTGTGAGAGGAGCAACAGATTCCAAAGCTACAGCTATTGTGGTGTTATATAGAGTGGCAGTGTTATCCGCATTGTGTAGGGAACTTATGTCTGTAAGAGGGAGGAGGGATTCAGAGAGTGAGTGTAGATCAAGGTGTATAAGATTTCTGCGAGAGTATGGAAGTTTGTGGGTTGGGGATTGTAGACAAGGAGTGGAGAGGGAAGAGAATGTGAGTATGTTGTGGTCAGAAAGAGGAAGAGGTGAGTTAAAGAGGTTAGATAGGGAGCAGAGGCGGGTGAAGATGAGGTCCAGTGTCGGGCCATCTTTGTGGGTGGCTGCAGAACACCATTGAGTGAGGCCGAAGGAGGAAGTGAGAGATAGACGTTTAGTGGCAGCTGAGAGGGAAGTGTCAATGCGGTTGTTGAAGTCACCCAATATGATAGTGGGGATGTCAACGGAGAGGAAATGAAGTAGCCAGGTGGTGCAGTGGTCAAAGAAAGTGGTGGCTAGCCCTGGAGGACAGCCGGTTGGAGGTTGGATGGGGAGTAGATGCGCACAGAGCACACCTCAAAAGGAAGGGAGGGTAACAGAGGGTGATAATTGGATAGGGATGAAGGAGCAGTTATCTGACAGGAGAAAACCAACTCCTCCAACATGCTTGCTGCAGGGGCGGGGTGTGTGGGAAAGGTGGAATCCACCATACAAAAGTGCAGCAGGGGAGGCGGTGTCAGAAGGGGTGAGCCAGGTTCCGGTGATGGCGAGGAAGGAAAGTTTGGTAGTAACAAAAAGATCATGAATGTAGAAAAGCTTGTTGCTATTCACTTTTTACAGGGTATTTGCTAATTTTGCTTTTTCTTAGGCTAGTTTCACACATCAGTTTTTTGCCTTCAGGCATAATCTGACTACTTTTGGAAAAAACGGATCCGGTGCAAATTGTGAAAAACTGATGCGCCGGATCGGTTTTTTGGCTGGATCCGTTTTTGATTATCGGGTATACAATTTGGACTTCCTGTTCGGGAGAGACAGATATTTTCCACAATGGAAAATGCTTGATTTCGGTCCAAAATCTGGATCCGGTGGCCGAATTCGGCAATTTTTTCTTGCGTTCCATACGTTTTTGGCCGGTTCAGTTGCTGTGCAGTTTTCCGCCCAACCGAAAAAACGTTCCTCTGGACGTTTTCTCCGACCGCCGGAAAATACATTTTGGATGGATCTGGCAAAAAACGAATGAAACGTTGGGACATCAGGCACAATCCGACACTAATGCATGGGATAAAACGGATCCGGCGCCAAAAAAAGGATCCATTTTTTTTTTAAATTCTCCGGATTGTGCCTGATGCGAAAAATCTGATGTGTGAAGGTAGCCTTAGGTACTGTCTGTTAAATGGCCACAATGTGAATGCACGCCTACGCATTGCACTTATACCAACACATGCTCTGGTTCAATGTTTTGGTTTAGCCAGGCCTACAACATTTTTTTCTTTACTTTTCTGGTAGCACAAGATGTTTACACCTATCCTGGATGATTTCAGAAAATTAGCAAGTATGCCTCTAACGTACCTGTGCAAAGGATTTTACCCTGGTTTTTATATATGAATATGATTTTAAAGTCTCCACTGACCGTTTTTTGGAGGGGGGGGGGGGATCAGTATCTATAAAGTATCTGATAAAGGTTTTAATTTATTTATTTTAAATATGGCAACACAAAAATGTGTAAAAAAAAAACAGCTCTGGAAGGAATCATCAGCATGATGTCTTTAGCTCAGTATTATGATTTGATGCACAATTATAACATCTTTGTGTCCATGATCTTTGCATTTAGATGTCTGTCTATCTGTCCGTCCGTCCGTCTGTCCATCTGTCTGTCCATTCTCCTGTCTGTCTACCTATTGAATGATCAATCTGTTTATCTATTAATCATTGTTCAGTTCTCCTCCTTGTACAAAGTCTGCTGCCAATTGTCCTCTTTTTTGTATGGAAAAATATTGCAGCATTACAGCATGACTTTAAGTTACAATAGTACTTGGCAGATTGTGGGTTAAAGTGTTGTTTCAGTGTACAGAGTCCTTTTCTACTGTGGATGGCTTTTTCCAGCATTTCCAATACACTTCACATGGAGAGCACTAATCTTGGAAGAAACATTTCAGGATCAATGATTATGGAGGCACTCCTTTCTTATTTTGTAGACAATCAAGGCGGCCTGCTTTTCATCTCTCACTCTCTTGCAATTTTAGTGTCAGAGTTTATGTCAAAAATGTTTGATTTTTCCCCCGCCAATTTTCATTCTTCAAAGAGAACAAAATAAAAGTTGGAGACTGAACTCTTGAGCCGTGTATGTGCTGCAGTCTCACTTCAGCTTTTGAAGTCCATCTCTCGCCCCTTTATAGCCAGGCCTCTGTTATTACCAATGTTTTCAGCCATTTCAAGTCCATTTCACAGGACTTCATGGATAGTGACTCGAGATGTGCCGGCCTTTCATGTATGAGTGTAACCTACAGTTTAAATGTTTCAGGAATGGATGTTAATAATGTTTTTTTGTACTCTAGTAAATTTGACTCATCGCTCTTCTAGAATTGGTAACGTTTAGGTCATGCATAAGAATCGTGAAACTAATACAACTGTAAGTGCAGCACCATGGCTATTGTATTCAGGTGTGCATGCTTGCCTACAAAAGTGAAACAGACACTGTATTACAAATTATTAACAATATTGAATGTCCAACACTCTATGTAGAAAAATACTAAATATATAATTGGCTACAAATTGCCTAAGGCAAAAAAGACCTAAACTCAAGAGCAGAACCAAAATACAATATTTAAATCTTATTGATAAAAATAAACTTAAATGATATACTGTACACTTAGATTAAAAGTGATATAGTTGTCTACATTTTTTCAGTACTTGAAATTATATTTTATGTACATATAATGCACCCTTACAAATTTTTCATTGCTCATCAATTGTGTGGTTGTCTAAGATAATAGTGTCACATCCATGTCATACTTACTGATAATATCTCAGATGATGAGATCTCAGCCCTAATTGCTAGGAGGCACCTCACTAATGCTGCGGTTACTGCTGGTCGATGGCAGCGTGTGGCTGTTTAGCTCTAAGATTGCTGAGAATAGTTGTTCCTTTCCTGTCCTCTAGCTACCAGTTATTTAGTTCAGTTAGAATTGGTCACGACTGTGATACATATCTCATATAATGCTACTTTGTTTATTCCATTTTCTGTCCTTGGCTTGTATTTTGACCACCCCCTTGCTTTATGATTTTTGTGATAACCCTTCTTACTATTAGCTTGCACCACTGGTCAGCAATGACTGCACAGCACCAGCCTAGTGGTGTCAATGTAAGTTTAAATCCCTGTACAGGGGTCACAGGGTGAAGTTCAGCCCAGATAAAGTCTCAGTACTAAAGTTATATTATGTCACTTTTCTAGATCTGCTGTGATGGCTGCAGTCTATACAACAAATTAATTATTTTTTCAATGTTTATATTTGAAAACAATTGCACATGCAATTAAAAATCAACACTCAAAGCCTAATCCAACATGTTACACCTGACTGGCATCTAGAAGGGGTTAGGGCCTCCATTTTAACCCAATCCTATTAAGGACACCAGTCAGGCAAAACATGTTCATGTCATTGAGGCTCTGAATGTTGTGAATTGCTTGTTCTCAAGTATAAACAATGAAAGCAATTTAACCCCATAACAACCGCCAATACGCCTTTTAACAGCGATCGTTAAGGGGCTTTATTATTCCTCACCGCTGCTTTTTAACGGCACTGAGGAATAAGGGAATAGCACCACGGCCGCAATTCCAATCAGCTGTACATGACAGCAGACAGTCTGCATTACCGACCCAGGCCGGTAACCGATTGAGGCCGTTTAACCCCTTGAAAACATCTGTCAATCATGACAGCGGTATTTAATTGGTTACAAGGGGGTACAAGAACCCCTTAGTAAACATTGGGCCACCACAATCGCGAGAATCGCGAGTCCTGATAGTTACCATGGTACCCTAAGGTCATGTGAAGACCCTAATTTATGGTTGTCTGTGAGATCCAGCTATAAGTTGGGCCTCATAGGCTGTATCAGTGAGACACTGACAGTCTCATGCACTGCAGTACACGCATACTGCAATGGATGAGGCCAATGATCAAACTGAAAAATATATATGTCGCATATAAAACATGTAAAACATAAAAAAACACACCAAAAAGCACACATAAATGACTAAAATCTGTTTCGCCACTCAAAACACAGAGTTTGTGATAAAATAAAAATAAACAAAAAAAGTGCACATAATTGGTATTGCCGCATCGAGAACGACCCACTCTATAAAACTGGAATGTTATTTATTCTATATGATGAATGTCGTAAAAAAAATAACACAACTCACAAGAAAGTTAATAAAAAGTGATAAAAAAGTATAAATGAAAATTCCAAATGGGCCCACTAAAAGCAAGCTCTGATATGACTCATTCGACAAAAAATAAAAAATTACATCTCTCAGAATTTTGCGATATATAAAAAAAAAAATCATTTTTGTAGAATATTGTTTTTAGTGTGTAAAAATAGCAAAACATAAAAAAATGATATAAATCTGGTACAGTATCAGTGTAATTGTACTGGTTCAATGAACAAATAAGTCTTATCACTTTTACTGCACTGTGTACAGTGCAAAATTAAAAACAATAATGGAGTTGCTGGGTTTTGTTCAACCTGTGTTTGAAAAATGTGAACAAAATACATTAAAAAATATTATGTGTCCCAAAGTGGTACCAAAAAAAATTACAACTTGTCCCTCAAAAAATAAGCCCTCATACAACTCTGTTCGCAAAAAATAAAAAAAGCTACAGCTCTCAAAATAAGGCAATGAAAAAAAAAAATTACTCTGTGGTAGCAGCAAAACCTAAGAAAACCCAATATAAAATCTGGTATTGCTGTATTCACACCGACCGGAAGAATAAATCCGCCTTAAGACTTATACCGCATCGTGAACTGTGCAAAAATAAAAAAAAACTATTCTTATACTGCTGTCTTTTTGCTCATTCTACTTTCCAAAAATCTGAATAAGACTCAGCTCACATTTATCCTGCCTTCTTCGCTGATTGCTTAAGCCAGGGATTCCATGTAAATTCCCCAAAACTGCGATTCAGACAAAACCCCCAAAGGAAAAACTTACTTATGAGGTAGATGTAGTCACTTTGAACTGGTCTCTGTTCCAGCGGTGTCCCATCATTTTAGGCGTCTTTTTAGCGCACAAGTTTGGGTGACCACAGATCTGTGCAAGCCTAAAAAGATGGATACCACTGGAGCAACAGAACTCCAAAGTGTCTGGATCTACCTAATTAAAAATGAGGATACTTGAAAAAATGACCATGTTTTTGATTGACAGGGCTTCGGTTAGGTGGATTCATAACTGTCTCAGTGATTGCACTCAAAGAGTGGTAATAAATGGTTGCACATCCAATTGGAAGAGTGTTTCCAATGGGGTACCACAAAGATCTCCAGCGCCATTACTCACAGGAGCTTATCCATTACCACTAGTGTTGAGCGATACCGTCCGATACTTGAAAGTATCGGTATCGGAAAGTATCGGCCGATACCGGCAAAGTATCGGATCTAATCCGATACCGATACCCGATACCAATACAAGTCAATGGGACTCAAGCATCGGACGGTATTCCTGATGGTTCCCAGGGTCTGAAGGAGAGGAAACTCTCCTTCAGGCCCTGGGATCCATATTAATGTGTAAAATAAAGAATTAAAATAAAAAATATTGCTATACTCACCTCTCCGACGCAGCCTGGACCTTACCGAGGGAACCGGCAGCGTTGTTTGCTTAAAATGCGCGCTTTTACTTCCTTCCGTGACGTCACGGCTTGTGATTGGTCGCGTGCCGCCCATGTGGCCGCGACGCAACCAATCACAGCAAGCCGTGACGTAATTTTCAGGTCCTCAATGCCTAATTCTAGGCATTCATGATTTTAAAATTACGTTCCGGCTTGTGATTGGTCGCGTCGCGGTCACATGGGCGACGCGACCAATCACAAGCCGTGACGTCACGGGAGGCAGGAGACGCGCGCATTTTTAAAATTACGTCACGGCTTGTGATTAGTTGCGTGCCGCCCATGTGACCGCGACGCGACCAATCACAGCAAGCCGTGACGTAATTTCAGGTCCTGAATGCAGAAATAGGCATCAGGACCTGAAATTACGTCACAGCTTGCTGTGATTGGTCGCGTCGCGGTCACATGGGCGGCACGCAACCAATCACAAGCCGTGACGTAATTTTAAAAATGCGCGCGTCTTCTGCCTCTCGTTACGTCACGGCTTGTGATTGGTCGCGTCGCCCGTGTGACCGCGACGCGACCAATCACAAGCCGGAACGTAATTTTAAAATCATGAATGCCTAGAATTAGGCATTGAGGACCTGAAAATTACGTCACGGCTTGCTGTGATTGGTCGCGTCGCAGCCACATGGGCGGCACGCGACCAATCACAAGCCATGACGTCACGGGAGGAAGTAAAAGCGCGCATTTTAAGCAAACAACGCTGCCGGTTCCCTCGGTGAGGTCCAGGCTGCGTCGGAGAGGTGAGTATAGCAATATTTTTTATTTTAATTCTTTATTTTACACATTAATGTTGTTTTGATACCGATACCCGATACCACAAAAGTATCGGATCTCGGTATCGGAATTCCGATACCCGCAAGTATCGGCCGATACCCGATACTTGCGGTATCGGAATGCTCAACACTAGTTACCACGTGCTATGCACAGCTGATACTTTTCTCTTCACAGCAATCCGTCTGAGGAAGGTCTAAGTTATTGACTGAAATGTCATGAATGAATTTTGGATTGCATCTGAATAAATCTAAATTGCTGACGAATTGAGTGCCGGATTTTTTTGATTATATGTTTAAAAGGGGTGGTATCCCTCTCCGAGCACCACCTGGTTACAGAGTGACGTGCATTATATTGTTATAAAGATCTCTCCTGGCCCCAGTGTTGTTCAATATTTTGATATATGATAAGGGAACTGAAGGTAAACTAATCAAGTTTGCAGACAATGCAAAACTAAAGGAGACAGAGAAGGATTCAGAAGGATCTAGATAAGCTTGAACAATGGGCAGCGACTAAGGGTACCGTCTCTCAGTGGCACTTTTGTCACTACGATGGTACGATCCGTGACGTTCCAGCGATATCCATATGATATCGCTGTGTCTGACATGCAGCAGTGATCAGGGACCCCGCTGAGAATCGTACGTCGTAGCAGAACGTTTGGAACTTTATTTCGTCGCTGGATCTCCCGCTGTCATCGCTGGATCGGTGTGTGTGACACCGATCCAGCGATGCGTTCGCTTGTAACCAGGGTAAACATCGGGTTACTAAGCACAGGGCCGCTCTTAGTAACCCGATGTTTACCCTGTTACCATCGTAAATGTAAAAAAAAACAAACCGTACATACTCACATTCCGGTATCCGTCAGGTCCCTAGCCGTCTGCTTCCTGCACTGACTGACTGCCGGACGGAAAGTAAGAGCAGAGCACAGCGGTGACGTCACTGCTGTGCTCTGCTTTCACTTTACGGCCGGCACTCAGTCAGTGCGGGAAGCAGATGGCTAGGGACCTGACGGACACCGGAATGTGAGTATGTACTTTTTTTTTTTTTTTACATTTACGATGGTAACCAGGGTAAACATCGGGTTACTAAGGGCGGCCCTGCGCTTAGTAACCTGATGTTTACCCTGGTTACCCGGGGACTTCGGCATCGTTGGTCGCTGGAGAGCTGTCTGTGTGACAGCTCTCCAGCGACCACACAACGACTTACCAACAATCACGGGCAGGTCGTATCGCTGGTCGTGATCGTTGGTAAATCATTTTGTGTAATGGTACCCTAATAGAATGGTATTTAGCAGGGAGAAATACAAGATTCTACATCTGGGCAAGAAAAGCGAAATTACGTCTACAGAATGGGAGGAATAGAACTAAGCAACAGCACGTGTGAAAAATACTTGGGTATAATAATAGATCACATAATGCACATGAGTCAACAGTGCCATGCAGCAGCAAAAAAAGACAAACACAGTTCTAGGATGTATTAAGAGAAGCATAGAGTTTAGATCACATGAAGTGATTATCACCCTCTACTCCTCCTTGGTTAGGCCTCATCTGGAATACTGTGTCCAGTTTTGGGCACCACATTTAAAAAAAAAACATTGAAAAACTGGAGCTAGAGAAGAGCTACCAGGATGGTGAGCAGACTGCAGAGTATATCCTACGAGGAACGATTAAAGGATCTTGGGATGTTTAGCTTGCAAAACAGAAGGCTAAGAGGAGACTTAATAGTTGTCTACAAATATCTGAAGGGATGTCACAGTGAAGAGAGATCATCCTTATTCTCATATACACATGGAAACGCTAGAAGGAATGGAAGAAAATTGAAAGGGAGAAGATGCAAATTAGATATTAGAAAAAACTTTTGACAGTGAGGGTGACCAATGAGTGGAAAAAGCTGCCACAAGAGGTGGTGTGTTCTCCTTCAATGAAAGTCTTCAAACAGAGGCTGGACAGACATCTGTCTGAAATCGTTCAGTGAATCCTGCATTGAGCAGGGGGTTGGACATGATGACCCTGGAGGTCCCTTCCAACTCTAACATTCAATGATTTTATGATTCATAATGGTGGGTAGTTCTGTTGAGGGTTTCATCTGAATCACATTTTTGTGATTATACACTGAAACCCCAACGTAAGTGCTGCTCAGCATAGAACACAAGAATGTGATTCCAGCCTTATTCTGGAAGTGATCTGAATATATTATGTACCCCAAAGTGTTACTGAAACTATAGAGAACAAAGACTCTGGAAAAGTGACATGGCTCCTGCCCCCTCAAATAAAGTCCAGTGAATTCTGCACTCCCAAATCCAAATGTTCCCTCCTTCTGAGCCCCACTATGCCTAAATCACAGTAAGCGGCCACATGTTTGGCATTATTGTAGTGGGGGAGAGCACTTAACAATTTACGGGGTGCCTGTCATCAGAATCACAAGCTGGGCATGATGTGTGGGGATGCTACAATATATGGGGGATCTACACTGCATGGTGACATAATTTATGGCCACTAAACTGGTAGATTTGTAATTCTCCCCCCAAAAAGCCTGTCATGTTTGTTACAAAATAGTCACTATAGATGTAGATTAATTGAGAGATGCAATTTCAACAGTTGCGTCACTTTGGGATTTTTCTGCTGTTCTGTCACCTTAGGAGCTCTGCAAATGTAGGCCACAAACTATTCTAGCAAAATCTGTGCTCCAAAAGCCAAATAGCGCACCTTTGTTCTCAGCCCTGACCTGTGTCCTTACAGTAATTTATAACGACATGTGGGGCATCCCGGCTTTGGGGGGGGGGGGAATTGTGCAATGAATTATGGGGTCAAGTTTCACTTATTAACCCTTGTGTATCCGACAAATTTGCATTAAATGCAAAAATTACATTTTTACCACTAAAATATCATATTTCCACGTCTCAATGTTATAAAATTATGTGAGGCATCTAAGAGTTCAAAATGCTCACTACACCCCTAGATGAATACCTTAGGGTATGTTTCCACGGTCAGTATTGTCAGCTTTATGGACTCAGCACATGTCTGCTCCGTTCAAAGCGCTGCCGGCTTTGTATGCACGGTGATTCCGCATATGTTCATTGAACCATGCGGAATCACCGCATCCTATACTGTCATGATCTCTGCAGGCAGAGATCATAGCAAGCCTATAGAGGGACAAGCTCTCGGAAGACGGAACTATACTGACCATGAACTAAGCCTGCCGCGCAACTAGAAATAGCCAGGTAGCATTTCCTATTTATTGCTAGATGCCCAGCTCTGGCCTAAGACCTAAATAGCTAGCAGAGGGAAATATAAGACCTGGCTCACCTCTAGAGAAATATTCCAAAGAAGACAGTAGCCCCCCACATATAATGACGGTGAGTTCAGATGAAACAACAAACGCAGCAGGAAAATAGTCTTTAGCAAATTTGAGGTCCGCTTACTAGATAGCAGAAGACAGATAGTATACTTTCATGGTCAGCAGAAAAACACTAACAAAACACCATCCAGAGATTACCTTAAACTCTGGCATTAACTCATAACACCAGAGTAGCAATCCCTGATCAACGAGAGCTTTCCAGACACAGTAACAAAACTTCAGCTGTGAACTGGAACAAATAGGCAAAACGAAACATGGACAAAAGTCCAACTTATCTAGTAGTTGTCAGAAGCAGGAACAAGCACTGAGAGGCATCAGATAACATTGTTGACCGGCAAGAAACCACCAGAGAAATGAGCTTAAATAGCGACACCCACTACTGATGGAAACAGGTGAAACAGGAAAGAGGATGACAAGTCCAATTCCACAAGCGGCCACCGGGGGAGCCCAGAATCCAAATTCACAACAGTACCCCCCCCTCAAGGAGGGGGCACCGAACCCTCACCAGATCCACCAGGGCGACCAGGATGAGCCCTATGGAAGGCACGAACAAGATCAGAAGCATGAACATCAGATGCATTGACCCAAGAATTATCCTCCTGGCCGTAACCCTTCCAATTGACCAGATACTGGAGTCTCCGTCTGGAAACACGAGAGTCCAAAATTTTCTCCACAACGTACTCCAACTCACCCTCCACCAACACCGGAGCAGGAGGCTCAACTGAAGGTACAACAGGTACCTCATACCTGCGCAATAACGACCGATGAAAAACGTTATGAATGGAAAAGGACGCAGGGAGGTCCAAACGGAAAGAAACAGGATTAAGAATCTCCAATATTCTATAAGGGCCGATGAACCGAGGTTTAAACTTAGGAGAAGAGACCCTCATAGGGACAAAACGAGAAGACAACCACACCAAATCTCCAACACAAAGCCGAGAACCAACACGACGATGACGGTTGGCAAAACGCTGAGTTTTCTCCTGGGACAACTTCAAATTGTCCATAACCTGCCCCCAGATGTGATGCAATCTCTCCACCACCGCATCCACTCCAGGACAATCCGAGGATTCCACCTGACCGGAGGAAAATCGAGGGTGAAACCCCGAATTACAGAAAAACGGGGACACCAAGGTGGAAGAGCTGGCCCGATTATTGAGGGCGAACTCTGCCAATGGCAAAAAAGCAACCCAATCATCCTGGTCAGCAGAGACAAAACACCTCAGATATGTCTCCAGGGTCTGATTAGTCCGCTCGGTCTGGCCATTAGTCTGAGGGTGAAAAGCAGATGAAAAAGACAAATCTATGCCCATCCTAGCACAGAATGCCCGCCAAAATCTAGACACAAATTGGGTACCTCTGTCAGAAACAATATTCTCAGGAATACCGTGCAATCGGACAACATTCTGAAAAAACAGAGGAACCAACTCAGAAGAAGAAGGCAACTTGGGCAGAGGAACCAAATGGACCATTTTAGAGAAACGGTCACAGACCACCCAGATGACAGACATCTTCTGGGAAACAGGCAGATCTGAAATAAAATCCATCGAGATGTGTGTCCAAGGCCTCTTAGGAATAGGCAAGGGCAACAGCAGTCCGCTAGCCCGAGAACTACAAGACTTGGCCCGAGCACAAATGTCACATGACTGCACAAAGACTCGCACATCTCGTGACAGGGAAGGCCACCAGAAGGATCTTGCCACCAAATCCCTGGTACCAAAAATTCCGGGATGACCTGCCAATGCAGAAGAATGTACCTCAGAGATGACTCTACTGGTCCAATCATCCGGAACAAACAGTCTATCAGGCGGACAACGATCCGGTCTATCCGCCTGAAACTCTTGCAAGGACCGCCGCAGATCAGGAGAAACGGCCGACAAAATTACTCCCTCCCTAAGGATACCTGTGGGTTCAGCATTACCAGGAGAGTCCGGGTCAAAACTCCTAGAAAGGGCATCTGCCTTAACATTCTTAGAACCCGGTAGGTATGACACCACAAAATTAAAGCGAGAAAAAAATAAAGACCAGCGCGCCTGTCTAGGATTCAGGCGCCTGGCAGTCTCAAGATAAATCAAATTTTTGTGGTCAGTCAATACCACCACCTGATGCTTAGCCCCCTCTAGCCAATGGCGCCACTCCTCAAACGCCCACTTCATGGCCAAAAGCTCCCTATTCCCAACATCATAATTCCGCTCTGCGGGCGAAAATTTGCGAGAAAAGAAGGCACAAGGCCTAATGACGGAGCAGTCGGAACCTTTCTGCGACAACACTGCCCCAGCTCCGATCTCCGAAGCGTCAACCTCAACCTGAAAAGGCAGATTCACATCAGGCTGACGTAACACAGGGGCAGAGGCAAAACGGTGCTTAAGCTCCTGAAAGGCCTCTACAGCATGAGGGGACCAATTAGCAACATCAGCGCCATGTCTGGTCAAATCAGTCAGTGGTTTAACGACATCCGAAAAACCAGCAATAAATCGGCGGTAAAAGTTGGCAAAGCCCAAAAATCTCTGAAGACCCTTAAGAGAGGAGGGCTGAGTCCAGTCACAAATAGCTTGCACCTTGACGGGATCCATCTCAATGGAAGAGGGAGAAAAAATATACCCCAAAAAGGAAATTTTTTGGACCCCAAAAACGCACTTAGACCCCTTCACACATAAAGAATTAGACCGCAGAACCTGAAAAACTCTCCTGACCTGCTGGACATGAGAGTCCCAGTCATCAGAAAAAATCAGAATATCATCCAGATATATTATCATAAATTTATCCAGAAAATCGCGGAAAATATCATGCATAAAAGACTGGAAAACTGAAGGGGCATTAGAAAGACCAAAAGGCATGACCAAATACTCAAAGTGGCCCTCGGGCGTATTAAATGCGGTCTTCCACTCATCCCCCTGCCTGATCCGCACCAAATTATACGCCCCACGAAGATCAATTTTAGAGAACCACTTAGCACCCTCTATACGAGCAAACAAATCAGTAAGCAATGGCAAAGGGTATTGGTACTTAACAGTGATCTTATTCAGAAGCCGATAATCAATACATGGTCTCAAAGAGCCGTCCTTTTTTGAGACAAAGAAAAACCCAGCTCCCAAGGGAGAAGAAGATGGACGAATATGTCCCTTTTCCAAAGACTCCTTTATATATTCCCGCATAGCAGCATGTTCCGGCACAGACAGATTAAACAAACGACCCTTTGGATATTTGCAACCCGGTATCAAATCTATGGCACAATCGCACTCACGGTGCGGAGGTAACGACCCAAGCTTGGGTTCGTCAAAGACGTCTTGATAATCAGAGAGGAACTCAGGGACTTCAGAGGGAATGGACGACGAAATAGAAACCAAAGGTAAGTCCCCATGAATACCCTTACATCCCCAGCTCAACACAGACATTGCTCTCCAGTCCAAGACTGGATTGTGAGACTGCAACCATGGCAATCCCAGTACCAAATCGTCATGTAAATTATACAGCACCAGGAAACGAATAATCTCCTGGTGATCCGGATTGATACGCATGGTTACTTGTGTCCAGTATTGTGGTTTATTATTAGCCAATGGGGTGGAGTCAATCCCCTTCAGAGGAATAAGAGTCTCCAAAGGCTCTAAATCAAAACCACAACGATTGGCAAAGGACCAATCCATAAGACTCAGAGCGGCGCCAGAGTCAACATAGGCGTCCGTGGCAATGGATGACAAAGAGCAAATCAGGGTTACAGACAAAATAAACTTAGACTGAATGGTGCCAATGGAAACAGACTTATCAAGCTTCTTTGTACGCCTAGAGCATGCTGATATAACATGAGTAGAATCCCCACAATAGAAGCACAATCCATTCTTCCGTCTAAAATTCTGTCGCTCGCTCCTGGACAGAATTCTATCACACTGCATACTTTCTGGCGTCTTTTCCATAGACACCGCCAGATGGTGCACCGGTTTGCGCTCCCGCAGTCGCCTATCAATCTGAATAGCCATTGTCATGGACTCATTCAGACCTGCAGGCACAGGGAACCCCACCATAACATCCTTAACGGCATCAGAGAGACCTTCTCTGAAAGTTGCCGCCAAGGCGCACTCATTCCACTGAGTAAGCACAGACCATTTACGGAATTTTTGGCAGTAAACCTCAGCTTCGTCTTGCCCCTGAGATAGTGCCATCAAAGTTTTTTCTGCCTGAAGTTCCAAATGAGGTTCCTCATAAAGCAAGCCCAAGGCCAGAAAAAACGCATCCACATCGCGCAACGCAGGATCCCCTGCTGGCAATGAGAAGGCCCAATCTTGAGGGTCACCCCTGAGCAAGGAAATCACAATCCTAACCTGCTGAGCAGGGTCTCCAGCTGAACGAGACTTCAGGGACAAATAAAGCTTACAATTATTTCGGAAATTCTGGAAGCCAGCTCTATTCCCTGTGAAGAACTCCGGCAAAGGAATTCTCGGCTCAGATACTGGAGCATGTACCACAAAATCTTGTAAATTTTGTACTTTCGTGATGAGATTATTCAAACCCGCAGTTACACTCTGAAGATCCATTATTGTCAGGTGCACACAGAGCCATACAGAGATTAGGAGGAGAGAGAGAAAAAAGACTGCAGCAAGACAAACTGGAGGAAAAAAAAAAAAAAAAAAAAAAAAAAAATTCCAGCAGACTTCTTATAACTCTCCTTTCTCAACCTGGGTCTTTAACACTTTATGGGCCGGTCAAACTGTCATGATCTCTGCAGGCAGAGATCATAGCAAGCCTATAGAGGGACAAGCTCTCGGAAGACGGAACTATACTGACCATGAACTAAGCCTGCCGCGCAACTAGAAATAGCCAGGTAGCATTTCCTATTTATTGCTAGATGCCCAGCTCTGGCCTAAGACCTAAATAGCTAGCAGAGGGAAATATAAGACCTGGCTCACCTCTAGAGAAATATTCCAAAGAAGACAGTA
The DNA here is from genome assembly GCF_051348905.1 of Ranitomeya variabilis. Lineage (NCBI taxonomy): Eukaryota > Metazoa > Chordata > Amphibia > Anura > Dendrobatidae > Ranitomeya > Ranitomeya variabilis. The sequence goes on from NC_135236.1 coordinate 139,972,525, forward strand.
GCCCCCCACATATAATGACGGTGAGTTCAGATGAAACAACAAACGCAGCAGGAAAATAGTCTTTAGCAAATTTGAGGTCCGCTTACTAGATAGCAGAAGACAGATAGTATACTTTCATGGTCAGCAGAAAAACACTAACAAAACACCATCCAGAGATTACCTTAAACTCTGGCATTAACTCATAACACCAGAGTAGCAATCCCTGATCAACGAGAGCTTTCCAGACACAGTAACAAAACTTCAGCTGTGAACTGGAACAAATAGGCAAAACGAAACATGGACAAAAGTCCAACTTATCTAGTAGTTGTCAGAAGCAGGAACAAGCACTGAGAGGCATCAGATAACATTGTTGACCGGCAAGAAACCACCAGAGAAATGAGCTTAAATAGCGACACCCACTACTGATGGAAACAGGTGAAACAGGAAAGAGGATGACAAGTCCAATTCCACAAGCGGCCACCGGGGGAGCCCAGAATCCAAATTCACAACACTATACACTGTATGAGTGACTTTATCTTGTGGAGACAGAGCGTCTCTGCAAGATAAATAGACATGCTGCGGTCTGGAAAGACGCTCCGCATGTTCAGTTACACAGGGAAGCCGGAGGCATCCCTGCACGCATAGTGGTGATGGGATATCATGAAATCGCATCCACTATGCTGTAACATCTGGCCGCTGCGGGTTAGATGCTGCGGCCATATGCAGCGTCTGACCCAAAGCATTTACTAACCATGGAAACATACCCTTAGACAGTGAAGTTTCCAATATGGGGTAACCTGGGATGGTTTCTGCTGTTTTAGCTCCTCAGGGGCTCAGCTAATGGAGCCCACAATCTATTCAAACAAAATATGCGTTCTAAAAGCCAAGTAGCTCTCCACTCCTACCCATCCAATCACTGCCATGTGCTCAAACAGTAGTGTACAACCATATATGAGGTACAGCCACATTCGGGAGAAATTGCATAACAAACTATGGGGTCCAATTTCTCCCATTACTCCTTGCTAAAACAGTATTTTAGTGGAAAACTTTTTATTTTTTTTAATCTCACATCTAAATGTTGTAAAGTTTTGTGAATAAACTGTCTGTTAAAAATGTTCTGTACACCCTTAGATGAATTCCTTTAGGGGGCTAGTTTCCAAAATGTGGTCACTTGTGGGGGGTTTCTGCTTTTTTTTGCATGTCAGAGGCTCTCCAAATACGACATGACATTCACAATCTATTCCTGTCAAATAGCATTCTTTCCTTTTCTAGCCCTGCCATGTGACCAAACAAAAGTTTTTGACCACATATGGGTTGTCATCGCCTTCGGGAGAAATTGTGTAACAAATTTTGGGATCCGTTTCTCCTATGATCCATTGTGAAAATTAAAAATTTGCTACTAGAATAAAAATTTTTATGAAAAAAATGAAACATTTCAATATGACCACATAATGTTTTCAAATTCTGTGTAGTACCTCTAGGTTCAAAATGCTCACTCTACCCCTGGAAAAAATCCTTGAGGGGTGTAGTTTTCAATATGTTGTAACTTGTGATTTTTTTTCACTGTTTAGGCACATCAATGGCTCTCCAAATGCGACACGAGGCCCGCAGACCATTCCATCAAAGCTGCATTCCAAAATGTCACTCATTCCTTTCTGAGCCCTGCTATGTGCCCAAACAGTCGTTTTCCCACACATATGGGTTATCGGCGTACTCAGGAGAAATTGCACAACACATGTAATGGTCTATTTTCTCCTGTTACCCTTCTGAAAATAAAAAAAATGGGGCTAAAAGTACATTTTTGTGTGAAAAATTACATTTTTCATTTTCACAACTCTACATTATAAACTTCTGAGAAGCATGTTATATGGTACAGTATCAAATGCCTTTTCAAAATCCAGATAAATCACATACAATGTACAATCAGTAAAGAAGGCTCCTCCTTACACAAATGTCAATAGAGTCTGCAGCTTTGGTGTAGCTTAGTATTTTAGAACTGAAATATAAAGAAAGTTTCAAAAGCAACAATAAAAAATTTCATTTTGTACCCCTTGGTAGTGTAAACACATTTTATGGTACGCCGTGGTGTGCTAAGTAGACTACTTGCCAATTCTCAAGGACTAAATATCCCAGGTGCTTGTAAAGACTTCTGAAAAGTAGATTTTCCAGAAGGTTTCCTTTGCATGATGCCAGTATATTTCAATTAATGGGGCAGAAAACGAGAAGTAAAGGGGGCGTATATAAGTAGTGGCTAATGAAAAGGTGCATCTCAAGTTAAAAGGTGCATCTCAAGTCCATCACTACTTTGGGACATAAGCTGTACAACATTTAAAAAATGTACCTCAGATTGCTTGGGCTCTGTTCACATCTGCAGCTTGGTTTTCATTAAGAATGTGAACTGTAATGCCGTGCCAGATCCGCTGACTTATAATGAGCTCTGCTGAATTCTGCCATTACTTTCCTTGGCTTTGACATGAAAAATAGTGTTTCATGCTACCCCCTTGTTTTAGGCACAATCTACAGAATCTGCAAAATATACCTAAACAAAAGTATCGATAAATCAGCCATACATTCTACTCTAGTGAATATTGTCCATTCTAATCTGTCAAGATCTTCAAATTTCAGACAATTTTATCACTTTCATTACTTAGGTAAAATATAGGTTCGAAAAATATCAGTTTAACAAAATATCAGTTTCCCTCAATTGGGATTTTGCTTTACCTGTAAATTTTTTTGAAAATACTGTTATTTCGTCTTGTAAAAAAAGATTAATTTGGAGACTTTTCTTTAATAGTCTGCAGTATTCAGATGTCCCAGCTGTGTTCACTATTCTGCTACCCATGTGTTTCCAGTTAAAGAACTATGGTGCCTACCCATACCCCCTCTCTCTTTTCCTACCAGCTCCGAAATAAACCAATTACTGACTAAACAGGGAGTCATTTACCTCCTCCTGGTTTACTCAGCTATTTCCCACCTGCTATCTGCTGTCCTACAGAGACTTCGCAAATATCAGGATTTTACAATAAACTCAATTGTAAACACAGTTAAGTTTATTAGGTTTTATTTATTGGGAAATATGGATAAGCGAAATACAAGAAAACCATTATTTATCAAGCAGCAGGAGAATCTTAGGGCAGATAACATACTCCACAGTGTAAATGATAAGAATATTGGAAGTCACTGAGAAGTTCTGTGATTTTATAAAGGTGTGAAGTAACAGAACAACTGACATTAGAAAGTTCAGTGAATTTCACCGCACCCACTATTATTTACAAAGTACAACTGCTAATCCTGAAAATATAATTGTAAAATGTATTTTGTATAGCATTGTTGGCTAAGAAACTAATAAAAAAAATATTATATACTAGACTGTGGCCCGATTCTAACGCATCGGGTATTCTAGAATATGCATGTATATGGACAATGATGATTCCAGAATTCACGGCAGACTGTGCCCGTCGCTGATTGGTCGAGGCAACCTTTATGACATCATCATTGCCAAGGCAACCATATGACATCTGCGTCGATACTGTGCCCGTCGCTGATTGGTCGAGGCGAATTCGCGGCAGACTGTGCCCGTCGCTGATTGGTCGAGGCAACCTTTATGACATCATCGTCGCCATGCTGTGCCCGTCGCGGCCTCGACCAATCAGAGATGCGGGATTTCCAGGACAGACAGACAGACAAACAGACAGACAGAAAAACCCTTAGACAATTATATATATATAGATTAAAATAAATGCAAACTATAGAATTACGATTTTAGTTTTTGGGATAAGTTGATTTTATTTGTTTTGATGATAACAGTATTAATAAAGATTTAGGTTGCATTCACATACATCGGTCTTGCTTTTAACCACAGTAGCCCTGTACTGCCCTGTTGTTGTGGTTACTAGCCACAGCATAACTGCTGCGTGTAAGGATTCTCCGGTAGCAGCACATATATGCGGTCACGTGCTGACTATACATAGTAAGTGTATTGAGCGAGGCCAGATATGTCTTATCGGAATGTGGCTGGATGTAGGCATATTCCATACTTGTGGTCACATGACCGCCGGCTCCCAACTTGCCGAATAGATGTGCGCAGCCTCACTCAAAGCAAGTGTATTAAGCGAGGCCGGATACACCTAGTCGGATTGTGGCTGCATGTATGCATATCCCATAGTTGTGGTCACATGACCGCCTGCTCCCAATGCCAGTGCCGAATAATCCGCATAGCACCGCTCTGCACTCGTAGAGTGCCTGCAAACATGTACCACAATGCATTTAAAATAAATTAATAGTGAATAACTTATATAATAATTGTTTGTCATTTGCATATTTTAAACAATGTTCTTAGACTTATGCCAAGTGTTTGTTGGCTGTAATAACATCTAAGGAAAATTGAATGTATATACCAAAATGCAGTAAAATGATGTCTCCTTTTTATATGGGGTAATAATAGGGTGCTCATAGAGGTGCACGGTGACCTGCTGTAACAATGTATATCTCCAATTTCATGCAGACCTTTGTCACATGCCATATTTTGGATGTCATTTTGCATAAAAAAACACAAGGATCCCCATGTACCATCAAACATCACCTTGAACATAGCTTTTATGTGTTCATAAGACCGCGATCTTTGTGGCTGAGTTAGAGATCTTTGTAAAAAAAACAAAAAGTGCCGTTATGACATTGTAGTGATTGGTGGGCGTCAAACCTCCACTGATAAATTAATGAAAAATATCCAAGCAATATGCCACAACATACTGAAACTCCTTAAAGGGAATCTGTCATCAGGATTTTACTCCCCAAATTATTTATATGTATATGTAGCTCTTTTAAACACAAGCCCAGCAATAACTTTACATGGCCAGTAGTGTCCTTCATTACTGAGAAATCAGCACTAGAGTTTATATGGAAATGAGGCTGAGGAGCTATTTATAAATCTGAAGCCTCTGTCACTCCAGCTCTATTTCCTGCATAGCGCCGGCTCCTTCTTGCCTCAATGTACTTCCAGACTGGAGTTCAAAATGAGGTTTAGCACTGCTGAAGTAGCACTTTGAGATAAAAAAAGGATCAACTAGCATTTTTATTACTTTTTTTTATAGAGGGGTAGTTCAAGCTTCACACAGGTTCAGAAACGGCTAAAAAAAATTTGAACCTCCTTAATTTATTGTGGTGCAGAAAGTGTTGAGGGCTAAAGTTAGCTACAGAGCAATGATTTACCACGAAGCTCCTGGATCCTGATGGGAAATCTATAATAGGGTCCCAAATCAACAATTTGCCATTTGAAGATACTGGTGTAAAATCTTCCTATTTAGCTAACCTTTTGGCACCGCGGTTCTGTAATCTCAGCTGCGTCATGCGAAAAATAAGAGGATGGAGACAGTACATGTCGCATATGCCATGAATGTCAACAATTGAAATATTATTTCATTTTGTTGCCTAATTTGACAGTCTGATAGTGAATGTTATCACATATGGTCTAGCGTTTCTGACAACCACTAGCACCCGATGTCATGTCTTATTGTGACAATGTCATATTGACATTAATTTAGGCATTCTATCTTATTGTGCTCTCCATAAATTATGTAATTCTTCCTTTTACTAAAAACGTAAGGACTGTATTGCTTCTTTGCCAGTGTCCTCAATCTTAGGTGTCGGTAACACATCTCATAGTCCTCTGCCTGCCTTGTATAGAAATTCACTGGCTTGCATTGCCTGTGCTTAGTATAATGCAGAAAGACTAGGAATTGGTCTACAGCCTTGGAATCCCAGAGCTATGTAGGAAATGTAGAGCCTGTTGACAGCAGGTGATGCCTTATCAGTACACACGCCAGCTTTAAATCCATTTTTACAACTTGTGCTGGCACAAGCCTGGCATCTGTAATCTCTCCCAATAACTTGCGCCTCCTCATTCATCTGTGAACACAAAGGGTTAGACGATATTCTTTGCTTTTAAATGTGACTTTACTTCCTTGCCGGCACTTCAATCCGGCACAGACGGCCTGTTTCTGAAGACAGACTAACATTTGCTTCATTTGCGAATGAAAAAAAAAAATCCTCAAATAGCTGAAGAATAATAATGACACTACATTCGTTCCCAGGGAAAAAAGGGCCGCTTGCCAACGCCTTGTGCTAAGTGGAAGGAACGAGGTGATTTTTTTTTTTTATTTGTCAAACATCATATTTTCTATATTTGTACTAACAACAATGAGCTGTCTCGTAGAGGAAACACACAAATAAATCGCCTGATTAACTCCATCATGCGCAGACCACAGTGGGACACGCCGGCTGAGTGGTGGCGTAATTGATTACATATTTATGGTGGCTCGAAAGATCAAAGGATGTGTCCGAGCTCATACCTTAGCAAATGGGTTTTGCCACTGTTACTGCATTAAGAAGAGCACACATCGTATTGATATTCATATTTTAGCAGCTTTTTTTTAGCTTAAAGGGGTAATCGGGATTTAGCAACTAGCAGTACAGGTATGTGCACATGTTAAGCATTTGGTGCTAAAATTTCTGTGACATTTCTGCATCTCTTGTCAGGAAAAACACTGAGTAAAAAAAAAAAAAAAGCTCATTTTGGCAACATCTTTTTTGCATTTTTTACATGCTTTTGGTGCAGATTTTTCCCCTTCATTAAGCTGTGTTCACACATTGCGTTTTTGCTACGCTTTTTTTCTGCAGCAAAACCTGCTGTCTTGGCAGTAATCAAGCTGCTTAAAAACTACAGGTCACCCAGCTTTCCTTTCAGTACCCGGGGTTTACAGGCACGAGCGAGTGCATTAGCACAGCTCCTGGCTGTAAAATGATTTAAACCCTTCAGATGGATTTACATCGTGGGACATAACAACGGAAGGTATGGAATATTGATGTTTGTTTTTTTAACTTTGTTACAGAACGATGGTCTTCAGGTGGATTAAGAGTCTAATAAAATATTACAACAACATGTGTCTTTATTTTATTAAAGGACTTTGTAATCATGTGTGTGTGTTTTATTAACCATTTAGTACTATTGGATTAATAATGGATAGGTGTCATAATTGACGCCTCTCCATTATTAATCTGGCTTAATGTCACCTTACAATAGCAAGGTGACATTAACCCTTCATTACCCCATATCCCACCGCTACACGGGAGTGGGAAGAGAGTGGCCAAGTGCCAGAATAGGCGCATCTTCCAGATGTGCCTTTTCTGGGGTGGCTGGGGGCAGATGTTTGTAGCCAGGGGGGGGGGCAATAACCATGGACCCTCTCTAGGCTATTGATATCTGCTCTCAGTCACTGGCTTTACCACTCTGGTGGAGAAGATTGCGCGGGAGCCCACGCCAATTTTTTCCGCCATTTAACCCTTTATTTTACCAGCTACAGCGCCCAAATTTTGCACATACACACTACTAACATTAGTAGTGTGGAATCTGCAAAAAAAAAAGGGATATGAGATGGTTTACTGTATGTAAACCATGTCTCATATCCTGTCGGGTTTGTGAAGGAGAAATGAAAAGCCGGCAATTGAATTACCGGCTTTTCACATATATCGCGCTGAATTAAATATAAATAAAGAATATATATATATGTGTCTCAATGACATATATATATATATATATATATATATATATATATATATATATATATTGTATATATGTTTTAACGAACATTTGAGCACATAAATCCATTAGATGTCGGTTTTGCAAGCCTGCGAGAAAATATCACCGTACGAATGCCATACGGATTACATACGGAGGATGCCATGCGCAAAATACGCTGACACACCCTGCCTACGGAGGACATACGGATCACTATTTTGGGGACTTTTCTGCGTATTACGGCCGTAAAAAATGGACCGTATTTACATACGCTGAGTGTGACCCCGGCCTAACCCTGTGCACACTGCAATCTGTCTGACTGTGGAAAGTTTTTATAGGACTGAAACATTTTTGTTTTTGGATTGCCTGCACAACTTAAAATTACCTGCTCACAACATTTACGTGAGTGTCAAATTTTCTACAAGAATTACGAGTTCATAGACACCAAATATGTCTAGTTTCCTTTTTATCTACCGTGTTTCCCCGATAGTAAGACACCCCCGATAGTAAGACGTAGTGGGGGTTTTAGCGGGGTCGGCTAATGTAAGACGCACCCCCGAAAGTAAGACGTAGTACTGCACATTGGAAAAATATAAGCCGTACGACAATTCAGCTAAGGCTTCACTGGTAACCAGGGTAAATATCGGGTTACTAAGCTCAGGGCCGCGCTTAGTTACCCGATGTTTACCCTGGTTACCAGTGTAAATGTAAAAAAAAAAAAAAAGTGAGGTGTCATATCTTGTTTTTTCCAGAGGTGATTTTGGAGTTTTTGGGCTGTCAGAAAGATACTGTTGACTTCCATCTCCGAGGGCGCTCCAGTGCAGGCTGCAGTAGGCCGGCTCTGGCGGCGGGTCCATGCCGGGTGGAGTAGATGAAGCTGGCCGCTGCTTGCTGCTCCGGAGCGCACAGTCCGTGCGGGGGATGGTGCACCGGGCCGGGGGAGGACAGGACGTGCAGGTATCTGCCGCCTCCTGCACCAACCACAGCGCCGCCCCCGGCCACGAACCCCCCGGAGAAGCTGGAGCATTTGTCGGGGAGCAGCAGCTGGTCGTGCCCGAGGTGGCTTCCCTTTCTCATGGTAGGGAGCCGCCGCCTTCTCCGCTCTCCTCCTTGTGAGGCGGCTTGTACGGCTGTGTGTGCTCGGGCCCCAGCTCCGACCTTCGCGCGTAAACCGCATCCCTTCATTCATTGTCAGCATCCTGGAGCCATTTTTCAGCCGCGGCGGTGGCAGGGAGGTCGGAGCTGGGGCCCGAGCACACACAGCCGTACAATCCGCCTCCATATGCCTCCCCCGGTGCTCGATAGTCCTCCGACGAGCTCACCTCAGCACCGAGGGGACCTGCTCTAACTGCAGCCCCGGCTATTTGAAGGGTGCAGGCCGGGCAGTGCGGATTACTGGGGTCACAAGGAGGAGAGCGGAGAAGGCGGCGGCTCCGTACCATGAGAAAGGGAAGCCACGACCAGCTGCTGCTCCCCGACAAATGCTCCAGCTTCTCCGGGGGGTTCGTGGCCGGGGGCGGCGCTGTGGTTGGCGCAGGAGGCGGCAGATACCTGCACGTCCTGTCCTCCCCCGGCCCGGTGCACCATCCCCCGCACGGACTGTGCGCTCCGGAGCAGCAAGCAGCGGCCAGCTTCATCTACTCCACCCCGCATGGACCCGCCGCCAGAGCCGGCCTACTGCAGCCTGCACTGGGGCGCCCTCGGAGATGGAAGTCATCAGTATCTTTCTGACAGCCCAAAAACTCCAAAATCACCTCTGGAAAAAACAAGATATGACACCTCACTTTTTTTTTTTTTTTACATTTACACTGGTAACCAGGGTAAACATCGGGTTACTAAGCGCGGCCCTGCGCTTAGTAACCCGATGTTTACCCTGGTTACCAGGGGACTTCGCATAGTTGGTCGCTGGAGAGCTGTCTGTGTGACAGCTCTCCAGCGACCACACAGGTTTTTTTTTCAATGTAAGACACCCCCCCCGAAAGTAAGACATAGTGGGACTTTTGAGTGGGAAAAGAAAGTAAGACGCTGTCTTACTATCGGGGAAACACGGTAAGCGGTAAAAAAAAAACTTCCAAAGTTTGTTAAAAAAATTAAAAATTGTGTCATTTTCTGAGACCCATAGCATCTCCATTTTTTGTGATCTCGGGTTGGGTGAGGGCTTATTTTTTGTGTGCCGAGCTGACATTTTTAATGATTCCATTTTGGTGCAGATACGATCTTTTGATCGCCCGTTATTGCATTTTAAAAAAAACATAATTCTGGCATTTTGTCTTTTTTTTGCTCGTTACTCCGCTTACCTATCAGGTAAATTTTTATTTATATTGATAGATCAGCAATTCTGAATGCGGCAATACCAAATATGTGTATGTTTGATTTTTTTAATTGTTTTATTTTGAATGGGGTGAAAGGGGGTGATTTGAACTTTTAGATTTTTTTTTTTTTTTTTTATATTTTTAAAAACATTTTTTTTCTTTTGGCATGCTTCAATAGTCTCCATAGGAGACTAGAAGCTGCCATAATCCTTGCTCACTTGCTATGAGCGCCGAGCACTGGGCAGCGCTCATAGCAATCCGGCAACGACAACCATAGAGGTCTGCTGGAGACATCTACTTGTCATGCCAACCCATTGTTGACCCGCCATGACGATGGGGTCGGGATTTCTGGCATGCTTGCTGGAAGCTCACTTTAAATGCCGCTGTCAGAGATTGAAAGCGGCATTTAACGAGTTAACAACTGCAGGTGGATCATGATTCCGCCCGTGGCTGTTGCAGGCACATATCAGCTGTATAGATCAGCTGACATGAGCCCAGAAAAGTGCGAGCTGATATTAATAGCCTGGGAAGCTCCATGGGCATTACCCCCTTCTCAGGCTATAAACATCTTCCCCCAGTAGCTGGCTTTCCCTCTGCTGGTTAAGAAAATTACGTGGGAGCCCAAGCCATTTTTTTCAGAAAAATAATCTTTTATTAATGAAATATATGTACAGTAAGCTGCACAAGCACTGTACTTATTGTATATGTTACAGACACCTGTACATCTATCTATTCTATGTGTATTTACTGTATATAATCCATCTCTTCTTTTCTGTCGGCTCCTGCTGTGATTTTACAGAACATGGCACATGAAATACCGGCTTTTCTTCTATCTATCTTCATAATAAATATATATATATACAGTATATATATATATATATATATATATATATATATATGTGTGTGTCACTGACATCTATAAATCTATGTATTCTATGTGTATATATATATATATATATATATATATATATATATTCTACCTATTCTATTCTGTGATTTCACTGCACGAGGCACATGAATTGCCGGCTTTTAATCTATCTATCTATCCATCTATCTATCTATCTATCTATCTATCTATCTATCTATCTATCTATCTATCTATCTATCTATCTAATATATATGTTTGTTTTGAAGAATATTTCCTTTGATAACGATGTGTAAATGACTTGGAGAATTGCTCTATGTAAAAGCTCATGTTAAAATCGTATTGCAATCGGATAACAATTGCATTGCATTCAGATGTAAATCGGATAGTAGGCGTGAAAAATTAGATTGTATTAGGATGACACTCGCATTACTCTCATGCGACTCTCGGCAGTGAGAATCGGACAGATTTTTCATACAGTGTGACTCCAGCCTTAATCTATTTGTCTAGCCCTCTATGTAATGGGGAGCAAATTCTAAAAAAAATCCGGACATTTTTTGTAAAATTTAAGGAGAACTCTGTTCCACAGTATTTAGCTTTACTAGCAGGGCATAGAAGAGTGTCCTCTTGTGCCAAGTTACTAAAACTAATATTTATTTTTTGTTATCACTACACTTATTATCTCTTTACTATTGTCACTTAAATAACAAGTTATGCAGTCAAACACGCCCTCTCTTGAACTGCTACAGATTTTACTACCATTGCATTTAGTAATTAACTCCTCCCTGATCTGAGCCATATTCGGTGCTGTCAGTTGTATCTGGCAATCAGACCCACATAGATCAATAAGTGATTTCATAGCCTAACAATATATCATCATATACAGTTCTGGGAAAACAAAGGGGTTGTCGGGGACTTTTATATTGATAACCTATCCTTGGGATAGGTCATCAGTATCGTGTGGTTGCGACACTCAGCATCCTGCTGATCAGCTGTTCACTGCTTGATGCAGTGTTCATTTCTGCTCATAACGTCTGCAGTGGTATGTAAAAGTTTGAGCACACCTGGTCAAAATTACTGTTATTATGAACAGTCAAGCAGGACAAAGATGAAATTATCTCTAAAAGAGCTAATAAAGTTAAAGATTACACATTTACTCTGTATTTTAGGGAAATTATATATATATGTAATACATATAAATATATATATTCACTTTTTACATTTAATAAATTACAAAAAGGAAAATGGGCTGATGCAAAAGGTTAGGCACCCTTGGAGATTTGTGTGCTCAGGAAACTTTGATTAAGGTTTTAGACCTTAATTAGCCTGTTAAGGTACCGTCACTAGTGTTGAGCGATACCGTCCGATACTTGAAAGTATCGGAAAGTATCGGCCGATACCGGCAAAGTATCGGATCCAATCCGATACCGATACCCGATACCAATACAAGTCAATGGGACTCAAGTATCGGACGGTATTCCTGATGGTTCCCAGGGTCTGAAGGAGAGGAAACTCTCCTTCAGGCCCTGGGATCCATATAAATGTGTAAAAGAAAGAATTAAAATAAAAAATATCGCTATACTCACCTGTCCGACGCAGCCTGGACCTCAGCGAGGGAACCGGCAGCGTTGTTTGTTTAAAATTCGCGCTTTTACTTGGTTACGTGAAGTCCCGGCTTGTGATTGGTCAGGGCGGCCATGTTGCCGGGACGCGGACCAATCACAGCAAGCCGTGACGAAATTACGTCACGGCTTGCTGTGATTGGTCCGCGTCCCGGCAACATGGCCGCCATTAACCAATCACAAGCCGTGACGTCACGGGAGGCTGGACACGCGTGCTTTTTAAAAAGCGCGCGTGTCCAGCCTCCAGTGACGTCCCGGCTTATGATTGGTCACGGCGCCATGTTGCCGGGACGCGGACCAATCACAGCAAGCCGTGATGAAATTACGTCACGGCTTGCTGTGATTGGTCCGCGTCCCGGCAACATGGCCGCCATTAACCAATCACAAGCCGTGACGTCACGGGAGGCTGGACACGCGTGCTTTTTAAAATGGGCGCGTGTCCAGCCTCCCGTGACGTCCCGGCTTGTGATTGCTTGCGCCGCGGTCAACCAATCACAAGCCGGGAGGCTTGTATAATACATCAGCTGAGAGGTGATACATGGGAATGTGAGACACATCCTGCAAATTCGACCAAACTTATTATGCAATAATTGATGTTTTGACAACATTGGCAGTTTCCCCTTGTTTGGTTTAGTTCATCCTCACTCATTTTGTGCGCCGCGGTCAACCAATCACAAGCCGGGAGGCTGGACACGCGCGCATTTTAAAATTTTAAAATGGGCGCGTGTCCAGCCTCCCGTGACGTCCCGGCTTGTGATTGGTTGCGCCGCGGTCAACCAATCACAAGCCGGGAGGCTGGACACGCGCGCATTTTAAAATTTTAAAATGCGCGCGTGTCCAGCCTCCCGGCTTGTGATTGGTTGATCGCGGCGCAACCAATCACAAGCCGGGACGTCACGGGAGGCTGGACACGCGCCCATTTTAAAATGCGCGCGTGTCCAGCCTCCCGTGACGTCACGGCTTGTGATTGGTTGCGTCTCCCATGTGACTGTGACGCAACCAATCACAAAGCCGGGACGTAATTTTAAAATCCTTAAGGACCTGAAATTACGTCACGGCTTGCTGTGATTGGTTGCGTCGCCCATGTGACTGCGACGCAACCAATCACAACGCCGGAACGTAATTTTAAAATCCTGAAGGACCTGAAATTACGTCACGGCTTGCTGTGATTGGTTGCGTCCCGGTCACATGGGCGGCACGCAACCAATCACAAGCCGGGACTCACGTAAAGGAAAGAAAAGCGCGAATTTTAAACAAAGAACGCTGCCGCTTCCCTCGGTAAGGTGCAGGCTGCGTCGGAGAGGTGAGTATAGCAATATTTTTTATTTTAATTCTCTCTTTTACACATTTTTACATTAATGTTGTTTTGATACCGATACCCGATATCACAAAAATATCGGATCTCGGTATCGGAATTCCGATACAGCAAGTATCGGCCGATACCCGATACTTGCAGTATCGGAATGCTCAACACTAACCGTCACATTAAGCGACGCTGCAGCGATATCGACAACGATGCCGATCGCTGCAGCATCGCTGTGTGGTCGCTGGAGAGCTGTCACACAGACAGCTCTCCAGCGACCAACGATGCCGAAGTCCCCGGGTAACCAGGGTAAACATCGGGTTACTAAGCGCAGGGCCGCGCTTAGTAACCCGATATTTACCCTGGTTACCATTGTAAAACATTGCTGGCATTGTTGCTTTTGCTGTCAAACACGACGATACACGCCGATCTGATGACCAAATAAAGTTCTGGACTTTCAGCAACGACCAGCGATATCACAGCAGGATCCAGATCGCTGCTGCGTGTCAAACACAAAGATATCGCTATCCAGGACGCTGCAACGTCACGGATCACTATCGTTATCGTTGCAAAGTCGTTTAGTGTGAAGGTACCTTTAGGGTTATGGCTCTTCCCCTGTCATCATTAGGAAAGTCCAGGTGTTAGGTGTCGAGTTCCCTCCTCTGCGGAGGGGGAATCTCGAATCATCTCCGCTGCGGTGTCCCATTCTTCTCCAGCCGCAGTGGAGCCTGCTGAGCGGAGACATCGGTCCCAGTGTCTGGCTTAGGCTGATTCTGTGCGACTGGTTAGTGCTGCCCTTCCAGGCTCTGCCTTTGTAGCCAGCACTGATCAGCAGCGAGCAGGTCTTTCTGGGACTAAGTCCTGCTTTTCCCATACTGAGCATGCCCACATCCCATTGGAGGCGGGGGTCACATGCTCAGGTCCTGTTGCGGCTCCTATTGGACGATCTGGAAGGTCCCGTAGCACTGCTGCTATAAAAGGTTCGCATGGCCACTCGGCCATGCACTAGTGTATACATGAAAGCATGTTTGTGTGTGTGTGTTGATGTGTGAAAGTCGCTCATTAATCATCCCCTCCCTAGTGTTTGACTTCTCGCGTATGGTGGATGTTTGCTATCTAGCGCCCGACAGAGCTATCAGCACTTAACACATGATACAGCGTCTTATTGCTGTGACTGCCAGTGCGGCGCCGTGCGCTATTAGAGCACTTTTTTGACCCAAGTCTGGGTGGTTAGTGGCACCTGCCAGAGCGGCACTGCACGCACTCTTCTGCATTAAAATTATTATTTCTGTTATACTTTAACACCCCAGTAGCGGTGTGAGTACAAGAGGTCTAGAGGAACTCTAATACTGAGTCTTGGGATAGAGTTCTGTGACTCCTTGCTTGCGCTCTTTGTGCGATACCGCGGCCCTGTGACACAACAGGTTTCACTTCCTTCATACAAGGTGAAGCTAACCCATGTGTGTATCCACATTGTACCGCCATATAGTCCGTCATTACTCCGCAGCAGGTTCCATCTCTGCACGGTGGACCCCGGGCTGGGAACGCACCTTATACCATCTTTCTAATTATTTGGTGCGTTCCGCTAGCCCTAACACCAAGTGATACAAATTTCCAAGCTTTACAAAAACCCAGCTTCCACTAACCTTGTGCCAAACAGCAGCCATGGGTTCTTCTAAGCAGCTGCCTAGCACTCTGAAAATGAATGTGGTGGAGGCTTACAAAGCAGGAGAAAGTTATAAGAAGATAGCAAAGCGATTTCAAGTTGCCCTTTCCTCAGTTCAAAATGCAATTAAGAAATGGCAGTTATCAGGAACTGTGGATGTCAAGATAAGGTGTAGAAGAGACCAAGCCAAATTTCGTGAAAGTTGCTTGTAGGATTTCTAGAGAGGCAAATCAGAGCCCCCGCATCACTGCAAAAGACCTTTGGAAAGATTTAGCAGACTCTGGAGTTGTTTTACATTGTTCTACTTTTCAGAGACGCCTGCACAAATATGACCTTTATTGAAGAGTCATCAGAAGAAAACCTCTCCTGCATTCTCACCATAAAATTCAACATCAGAAATATGCAAAAGAACATCTAAACAAACTTGATGCATTTTGGAAACAATTCCTGTGGATCGTTGAGGTTAAAATAGAACTTTTTGGCTACAATGATCAAAGATATAAGAGGAGAAAAAAAAGCACAGAATTTCAGGAAAATAACATCTTGGCAACCCACTAAGCATGGGAATGGATCAATCATGCTTTGGGGTTGGGTTGCAGCCAATGGCACAGGGAACATTTCATGGGTAGAGGGAAGAATGGGTTCAATGAAATTTCAACAAATTCTTGATGTAAGCATAGCACCATATGTAAAAAAGGTGAAGTTGAAAAGAGGATGGCTCCTACAAATGGATAATGAACCTAAACACACATCAAAATTCAAAATAGATCATCTCAAAAGGCACAAGCTAAAGATTTTAGAATGGCCCTCACAGTCCACTGATCTGAACATCATTGAAAATTTGTGGCTAGACCTCAAAATAGTAGTGCATGCAAAATGAGGAATCTCACAAACTGGAAGAATTTTCCAAGGAAGAATGAATGAAAATCACTTAATCAAGAACTTAAGAAATTTAAATACACTTGGCTGCTTATAAAAAGTGTTTACAATCTATTCTTGCTAGGTATTAACCATGCAGGGTGCACAAACTTTTGCATCATCAATTTTCCTTTTTGGTAATCTTTAAAATGTTGTATATTGTGGTAGATTGGCTCACTCGGCTGCACATGTAGGTAGGCACGGGTACACTGCAGCTTAAAGAACATCCTTTGGTTTATTGTGGGCAGCATAAACCAAGGTGTAGGAAAGAAAAATACAGCCCTCTGGGCAAAACAGGAAAGCAAAACAAAATGGTGGCAGAACAAACACAGTCCTTCTGTGAGTGAGGTTCCTCCTGCTCTTGGCTGGCAGAACACACACTGTTCAGGTTTACAAGTCCCAGCCACACCTTCCTAGAGTGCTCCTTTCTCCAGGCACACACTGACCACTGAAAGCTCTGGCCTTCAACCATTTAAGCACAGACCTTTTGACTGTTCCATCATGTGACTGATCTCATGATCTTGACAGGACTTTGCAGGTAGAGATATGGTGGACCCCCCCCCCACCCGCTCTATGGAGGACCACTAAAACCAGCCCATAACATAACCCTCAGTTCATCTTCCCAACACGTTGTGTGCTGGAGGAAACTACTCTGGTTTTACATCATTGATGCCATCATGCGCAGTGACACTTTTCTCCCCTCCACCACTTCATCAGTGACTCTGTCGCAATATATATATATATATATATGTATATATATATATATATATATATATATATATATATACATATATACAGTTGTGCTCAAAAGCTTACATATCCTGGCAGAATTTTTGCTTTTTTGGTCTTTTTTCTGAGAATATGAATGATAACACCAAAACTTTTTCTCCACTCATGGTTAGTGGTTGGGTGAAGCCATTTATTGTCAAAGTACTGTGTTTTCTCTTTTTAAATCATAGTAAGAACCCAAAACACCAAAATGACCCTGATTAAAAGTTCACATACCCCATTTCTTAATACTGTGTATTGCCCCCTCCAATATAAATGACAGCTTGAAGTGTTTTGTTGTAGTTGTGGATGAGGTTTTTTATTTTCTCAGATGGTAAACTGCCCACTCTTCTTGGCAAAAAGCCTCCAGTTCCTGTAAATTCCTGGGCTGTCTAGCATGAATTGCAGGCTTGAGATCTCCCTGGAGTGGCTCAATGATATTGAGGTCAGGAGACTGAGATGGCTACTCCAGAACCTTCACTTTGTTCTGCTGTAGCCAATGACATGTCAACTTGGCCTTCTGTTTTGGATCGTTGTCATGTTGGGACTTCCAAGTACAATCCAGGTGAAAAAGGTTTTCTTTATTGTGCCAAATGCGACGTTTCAACCCTCAAGCTCTTTTTCAACCTTGAGGGTTGAAATGTCGCATTTGGCACAATAAAGAAAACCTTTTTCACCTGAATTGGATGCTGTCCTTCACTTTAATTTATGGTATGTACTCCTCCACTTGGGTCCAGTGGAATTAGGATGGGCATCCATTTGTCAGTTGTGCTGTCAGCCAACTCTCTATTTTTGAACTTCCAAGTATGTCCCATTAACAGCTTCTGGGCTGGTGAGTGCAAATTTGCCTAGAGTATTTGCTGATAAAATGCTGCATTCATCTTTCCTTCAACCTTGACCAAGTTTCCTGTGCCTTTGTAGCTCATGCATCCCCAAAACATCAGCGATCCACCTCCATGCTTTACAGTAGGAATGGTGTTCCTTTCATCATAGGCCTTGTTGACGTCTCTTCAAATGTAACGTTTATGGTTGTGGCCAAAAAGTTCAATTTAGGTCTCATCACTCCAAAACTTTGTTCTAGAAGTTTTGAAGCTTGTCTCTGTGCTGTTTTGCGTATTCTAGGTGAGATACTTTGTGGCATTTGCGCAGTAATGACTTTCTTCTGGCAACTCCACCATGCAGCCCATTTTTCTTCAAGTGCCTCCTTATTGTGCATCTTGAAACAGCCACACCATTAGTTTTCAGAGAGTCCTGTATTTCAGGCAGGGCCGGGCTGGGACTAAAATTCAGCCCTGGCATTTGAAGTTACACAGGCCCACTTGTCACATGATGACTGTATAATATCTTTGTACACTTGTAGGCAGGGCCAGTTTTAGGCAAAGTGGGGCCCTACGCCTAGGCAAAGTTTAAAATGGGGCACCCAAATGCTAACACATTGCACATCACACAAAAGCATTTCGGTTGTATTTACAAATGCTGAGTTCAGGCCGCCAAATGAGTTTGATCGACAATATTGAAGTTGTTCAACGCTTGTTTCCCAGCCTCTTTCCACCAGCTGAGGAATAATGATGGGACAGAACGATCACTAACAGATCACCATACAGTATCATGTTATCAGCAGCACATCTACAGTTTACACTGGCAATGTGCTGCTGAGAACAATGATTTTTGTTTCAGCAAAAACAATCTGAATATGCAGCATTTTACTTGTTTAGTACAATACACCCCATAGTGCTCCATATATTATAATGTGCACCACAGTCCTCCATATAGTATAATACACTCCCTATGGTCCTCCATATATTAAAATACACTGCTCAGTCCTCCATATAGCATAATACACTCCTCATAGTCCTCCACATAGCTGTCAGGACTCTGAACATTTTTTATTACCTTTTGTGCATTACTGCCCTTTTCCAAAATGGCGTCTTTGGTCTCATGTGCACTGTGTCTTCCTGCTATATAACTCCACCCCAGCCTTCAGTCTGTGCTAGAGTATTCTGCCTTGCATCCAGCTCCTGACTCTGATGACTCCCTGGCTTTATACCTGCTCCTGTGAACCTGTGTGGTGATCCTGCTACTCTGCTCTGAGTTCCTGCTGCATATACCAGTTTCCAGTAATCCTCCTTCATCTGCTGCTCATGTTTACTTCCTTCTGCATTTGCTGGACATGTAAGCTGTTGCTGCTCTGCAAAAACCTGAGACTATTACCCAGGCCTCCCTGGTTGAGCTAAGATATTATTTGAACTGCGTTATAAGTATATCTATCTGTGTTTGGACTAAAACAAGGACTTATTCGTGTCAAGTATCCTCAAGAACAATTGTGCTTCATAGAATTTCTGCGTGATTGCATTTTTTTCTGAAGTTTCCTATAGACTGCTAAGCTGCGTTTAATATTTACTCCAAGTGTTGTGGACTTGAGTTTCTCTCTGTACCTGTTTGAATCACTGTGTGATAATATAGACTTTACCACTTATAAAGCTGTGTCCTGTAGTTGTCTTGTTCCATGCAAGGAGTCTCCTGAGTTATCCCCTATAATTATTACAATAGCATAATACACTCCTCATAGTGCTCCATATAGTATAATGCACCACCATAGTCATCCATGTAGTACAATTCACTTCCCATAGTATAATGCACCCCATAGTTCTTCATATAGTATAACGTATTCCCCATAGTCCTCGATACAGTATAATGCAGCCCACATATATTATAATGCAGCCACGACCCTACAGAATATAATGCAGCCACCCCAGAGTATAATGCAGCCACCCCATAGAATATAATATACCCCCACAATAGTATATAACAGCCACATAGTATATAACATGGCCTCCCCCATAGAATATAATATACCCCCCATAGTAGGGAAGGGAGGGAGGGAAGGGTGAGTCGCCGTGCAGCAGCCCACTACTGGCACCGGCCCTTCTGGCATTTGCCAGAACTGCCCGATGGCCCTGATTTCAGGTGACTGGCATTATCAATTCTTTGGATATCTTTTTGTATCCATTTCCTGTTTTATACAGTTCAACTACATTTTCCCATAGATCCGATGACAATTCTTTTGCTTTCCCCATGACACACAATTCAGAAACGTCAGTGGCTGGATGAAAGATACAAGAGTTTGTCTGGATCCCAGAAACTCACTCAGCTTTTATGCACACACACTGATTACAAGCAAACAGGTCACAGGTGAGGATGTTACCTTTAGTAGCCATTCATACCCATTTGTGTCAACTTCTGTGCACGTTATCAGGCCAAAATCACTAGAGTATGTGAACTTTTGATCAGAGTAATTTGGATGTTTTGGGTTGTCATCATGATTTATAAAAAGAAAACACAGTAGTTTGACAATAAATGGCTTCACCCAACCACTAGCCATGAGTGGAGAAAAAAGTTTTGGTGTTATCATTCATATTCTCTGAAAAAAGGCTAAGAAATCTAAAATTCTGCTGTGGTATGTAAACTTTTGAGCACAACTGTATATTTATCATCTTTAACTTTAGCCTTTTTAGAGATCATTTAATGTTAGAGAAGAAAATGTCCAGCTTCACTGAATCCATGAAAAAAAGTTTTCTTTATTCACAAACTTAAACTTCTACACGCCTGGAGACAGCGGGTCCGTGCTCCCGAAACTCAGCTTATGCATCACGGGTGAGCTGGTTTATATTCCATCATTTAATGTTGCTTAACGGTTTACAATAACAGTTATTTTGACCAGGGGCGCCCAAACTTTTACATGCCACTGTATTCCTCTCACCATTTTGGATATTTATATATCTATATTTTCCATGTATCATTTGTGTTTTTTTTCCTCTTGTAATGTTTTATTTTACAATTAATAAACATTATTTATAAGATTCTAAAAATATACCTATGGTTACATATGTTTTTGTAGGTTGCAAGGATCTGACTAGGCTGCACTTTAAGATAAAAAGTGCTAAACATTTATGCTCTTAGTATAAATGTGACCAATATTAAAGAGAATCCGTCACCAGTTCTCTGCCACTCAATCTGAGAGGAGCATAATGTAGAGACAAAGACCCTGATTCCAGGGATGTGTCACTTACTGGGCTGCTTATCACTTGCAAATCACTGTTTTGCCAGTAGATTATCACTAGAGGACTAGTAATCCTGCTGCCATGTAATCCACCATATTCATAAACTCTGTATAATCCTGCCCCCCTCTACTTATTACAGTGTCCACAGAAATCTGCCAATCAGAGATGGAGGTGGGGTTATACAGGGCTCAGCATTCTAGATCTGCTGCAGAAAACAGCCCAGTAAGTAACACATCACTAGAATTAGTGTCTCTGCCCCTACATTATACCTTTTCAGAAGGGGTAGCAAAAATGGGTGACAAATTCCCTTTAATGTATTTTCATGAGATTTTCACACCTTGATAAACATTCAATTTACTCGAAGATTCACAATAAGGGAAAGCAGCTATATAAATGTGCCTTGTATTCTTGTCTCCATGCTAGGAATATGAAATAAATCTTCTAACAGTTTAAGAGATATGGTGCTTGTGAAAGAGCAGTAATCTACCGCACAATGATCTGTTTTACATTAGTAATCCTATTGTCTTGTGCTCTTTAAATGGCCCCATCAATCCATTGTATTTGGTGATTCCTATGTCCTGATGATGGAAAAATGATTTCCAGGTGACTTCACTACACTGGCCAGACCATCTCTCAACTAGATAGGCTGTTACTTTCTAAGCCCTAAAAGCTTCCAACAACACCAGCCCATGGCTGCACTAAACCAAGTTTTTATGAACGTTAACTACATTTTTATCTTACGTACTTATACCAGTTTCTCTGGTTTCATGCCCTAGTGCACTAAGCGTATTTTGAATGCTCAGTTTACGAATGTATCTAACATAAATCCGATCTCGGGAAGAAATGCTGGAAAAAAAGAGAATAAATAAATTATGTGTTATTGAACAAACACCACGGCACTGTTGAACAGTCACTCAATGAAGAGGGCAGGAAGAAGCAATGGACCATGGTAATGTGTAATCTTACTACTCAATGGGCTGTGTGCCTCACAAAGCTTCCCAATGCAGGAAGTGTCAAAGAGATAAATAGCAGAGTGTCCTCTTCAAAAATATGATTAATACCCTCCTCGGTCCACTGCTGAAGATGTAGTGGGTACAGCTGGTTTGGACAGCAGTTGCATTGAGAAAGAATTCAGGACGATCTCAGCAGAGCAGAGAGGGCAAAGACTAGGACAAGCAAGCGACTGAAAGGGAGGACGAAACTAGGCCACTGATGGCCAAAAGGGACCCATTCAGCTGCTGTTTAAGCAGTGCTTAGAAAACTTTCAAGCATGTGAAGCCAGGCCACAAGTGCACAGTCCTTGGGCAGGGGCAATACAGAAGGCTTTACAGTTCATTGTGTGCTGGAGTCTTTTCATGCCTCTCGAGAGGAGACTCAGATGATCCGAAATCTTTGTTTACAGGGCATAACACAATTCTTCCCATATTTACACATCATCTGCTCTTTTCTGAACCTTTGAAATAACTTTAACTTTCATCTTTTTTTAAATCGAAGACATTATAATTCACGTAGACTGCAGCACCAGTATCAATGCTATCTCAAGTACATCGTTGTATTTCTAAGATTGAAAACTTGCTTTATTTTCTACAGCGTCTTACAGGAAGCTAATGTAATGTTGTCAAAGCTACATCTTTATGACCTTGGCAGTGCTTGGATAAGGGTTAATAGCACAACAATATGTTTTTCGGACTAATGTTTAACAACTTTCTTTCTTTCAAGTGTATTCCTGGTTTTCTGTTCTGGCTTACCATAGGGTATACAGCAGCTTATATATATGTGTGTGTATATATGTATACTGAATACTTACGACCATGTGATATTTCAGCTTTTCTTTTTTAATAAATTTGCAAAAATTTCTACATTTCTGTTTTTTTCAGTCAAGATGGGGTGCAGAGTGTACATTAATGAGAAAAAAATGAACTTTTTTGAATTTACCAAATGGCTGCAAAGAAACAAAGAGTAAACAATTTAAAGTGGCCTTTATACTTTCCGTACCCATTGGACATAGCCAGCAGCTTTTGTTTTGGCCAATAGACTTTTGGCCAGCCCCTACTCTACTGTAACCTATTAAACATTTGTTAAAATATCCAATACAATTTTAGGTATATTTTTATTTATTTTTCAATTTTTTAAATGACCAATAATATATCACATACAAGGTACAAATACCACCGCACCATGACCAGATCACATTTTACCTCCAAATAGTGACTGAGTACTGCAATACTGATCATTAATAAAAAAAGACAATACTAATATCACTACTGTATAAGTACCATTATACACATGAGATGTGTACTTAGTATACAGTGTACAGGTAATATAGTGATCACCAATGACATTATATACAGGAGCTCTGTCTATAATATACAGTGCATAGTGTGCGTGTACATGTAATGCACTGACTCACCAGTGAAATCTGTAGGTGAAGTCCTTCATCTTCACTTTTCACCTTCATCCAGTGCCATTACTTCTTCCAACCAGGACTCGTCTCTGAAGGAAATAACACAGTTATCTAGAGCACCGTTTGCAGAGCACATTACTTAATTTTTTCCCAACTTTTACACTATACCAGATGATGTAAAAAAGGCGACATGGTGTCGCTCTGCCCAGTTACAGGACCAGCCCCATTGAAAACAGTTTGCTCAAAAAATAAAATACATCACTGCAGTATTTTTATCCCTTAACTATTACAGTAATACTATCCCCCATCCTGGCCCCCTTGTGTCTCATTCCTGACTCCAACCATATGTTCTCCAATCCTGGCCCCATATCTTCTCCCATCCTGCCCTGATGAGTACCCATTCTGCTCCCATGTGATGTCCCATCCTGCCCCATATGATCTCCCCATTCTGTCCCATATGTCTCCTTCCTGCAACATCTGTTCCATGATCCTGCCCCACCTGTCCCATGATCCTGCCCCATGTCCTTTGATCCTGCCTCATCTGGCCCATGATTCTGCCCCATCTGTCCCATGTCCTGCCCTATGGTTTTCCATCGTATCCATCTTGCACCATGTGTCTCCATCCTGCCCCATGATCCTGCACCATGTGTCTCCATCCTGCCCCATCTGTCTCCACCTGGCCCCATGTTCCTACCCCTTCTGTCTCCCTCCTGCCCCATGTGTCTCCATCCTGCCCCATGATCCTGCACCATGTGTCTCCATCCTGCCCCATGATCCTGCACTATCTGTCTCCATCCTGCCCCATGATTCTGCACCATCTGTCTCCATCCTGCCCCATGATCCTGCACCATGTCTCTCCATCCTGCCCCATGATCCAGCACCATATGTCTCCATCCTGCCCCAGGATCCTGCACCATGTGTTCCCATCCTGCCCCATCTGTCTCCATCCTGCCCCATGATCCTGCACCATGTCTCTCCATCCTGCCCCAGGATCCTGCACCATGTGTTCCCATCCTGCCCCATGATCCTGCACCACGTGTCTCCATCCTGCCCCATAATCCTGCACCATGTGTCTCCATCCTGCCCCATGATCCTGCACCATGTGTCTCCATCCTGCCCCATGTCATATGGTGCAGGATCATGGGGTAGGAGGAGACAGATGGAGCAGGATGGAGACACATGGTCCATGTGTCTCCATCCTGCAGTCAAAATATATTGCGGCTTGCCACTTTCAATAAAGAAAAATAAAACACTATCTCCTTACCTGGCTACGGTCCAGCGGTGACATCCCCTCCATCCATTTCAAGCACAGACATGCCAGCGAATGACCATGGCATCATAAACCAGTGACGTGTGGCTTTTAACTATTGCCATGCGGGCACACACAGCGATAGAGTTTTACTGAACCTGCATCTCAGATGCAAGTTCAATTACTGCATCAGCAGAATCCTGCCACTGGGGCACGGTGAGCAGAAGAGAGGGCCCCTGTTCACCAGGCCCCATATGCCAGTATGGGCACTAATGCCCTGATGTCGGCCCTAAGCATGAATATACTCACAGTACACCACACAGCCTGCACACACACTATACACAGGTGACGTATACATATATACTCACATTACAACACACAGGTGACACAAACATATATACTCATGTTACGACACACAGCCTGCACTCTAATTATACACAGATGCCATACACATATATACTTACATTACAACACACAGCCTGCACACACTATACACAGGTGACACACACACATATATATATATATATATATATATATATATATTCATATTACAACACAAAGCCTGCACACACACTATACACACTGTATATACACATGTACACTCACTCTTTTCTTCATCATAGAGAACAGGAAATGGGGTCATGTAGTTGGGAATCAGCAGTGCAGAGATCCCTCTTGTCAGTCCTCCACACCTCCCAGATCTCGACTGCTGAGCTTGCTGGGAGCATTACAGGAGGCAGGGGGCTTCTGTGTGTGAATACCAACCATACAAGGGAAAGCACTGTCAGGTTTCTCCCCTTGCCTCAGGAATGTTACTCCACTGCCTTCTCATCCCCTCTCCCCAGTAATGTATAACCCCTCTCCTCCGCTGCTTTTCCCATCACCCCTCTCCTCAGCAGCTTCTCCCATCACCTCTGTCCTCAGCACTGTCTGATTCCCCTACATACCTGGTCCCACCTACCTCTTCCCTTTCTTGCTCATTGCCATGGACCCTGCAACTGCTGTGCTCACACAGGAAAACCTCTCCTGTCACTCGCACAGAAGAGGAGGTCCAGGAAGCAGTGAGGAGTAGCTTCAAGCCAATCATAGACACACATCATGCAGGACTGTGTTTAAACATCCTGCACGTGTGTGTGACAGTGTCAGCAAATAATGATGACTGACTGGGGCTGTCCATGGGGCCAGGTGAAGAGAAGCAAAAGAAGAGGGGTCCCAACTGGGTAACAAACTCTGCCAGTGTGTCTCAAGCACTATTGGCCTCTCCTCTTTTGCTTCTGCTCACCAGACCCCTTACACAAGTAAGGGTAGTAAGCCCTGATGGTGGCACTGTCCAGGAGTACTAACATAATAGACATGGAGTCTTCACTAGCCCTCCAGCTATGATGACATCCTTCTGCTACCCTGTGAATGAGGGTACTTGGGTGACAGATTAAGCCCATTCTTTCTCTATCTGCTTAAATGCCATCATTGCTATTGACTATCATATCTAAGACCTGAAGGTGGGGATATGAGTTATCTCTGATTTAGGCCATTGTAAGAGTCTTTCACTAAGTTCCCCAGCTCCTAAGTCCCCAACCATACACTTCACTGCAAAATATGATGTACATATAAGGAGATGAACATAAGGCCCATGTTCCCCCTTGAAGAACAAGTGCATTATTGTATTGTGTAATGTGAATTGTGACATGCATTAATGGTGTTATGTTGTGTTTTTTCTCTTACAGTAGGAAGAGTTACTGTTACCGGTTGGGAATAGCTCAGAGTGGGAGGGGCTGATGTGAGGAAATAGAGACAGTTTTCTGTCAGAACATCATCTAGACCCCAGTTTGAGTCTGAAGTATGCCTAAGATCAGGTCAGCTGGCAGTGCCGAAAGACATGGGAGTCCTTAAGTGAGGACTGCCCAAGTTACAGACTAAGCACCTTTAACTTAGAGATGGACTTACAGAGATTCTATAGATCTCTTAGACTGAAGTTACACTTTGCCGATTCAGACACTATCGGTCTACCCCAGGGTATCATAGAAGATCGACTTCTTACTTCAAGGAGTCTAGGTCTAAGAAACAAAAGTAGCTATAGACCACCACCAGGTTCTCCAGCATTAGAAGCATTCATTTCACTGGTGAATGATTCATTCCAGAAATTACGGGGGGACGTAGATAGAGGCAGACTACATGCTCCATCCAATCTTACTGCCCTAGATCAACAGGCGCTTAACTCCTTACAGGCAGATAAGGACATCATAGTGAAACCAGCAGACAAGGGGGGAGCTATAGTTGTACTTGACAAGTCCACGTATAGACAGGAAATCTACCGCCAACTGAATGACAGCTCCATCTATATACCGCTAGAAAGGGACCCCACTAACAACATCAGAGAACTAATAGAAAACACACTAAACAAATACAAAGAACTAAAAATATTGGATCAAAAAACATGCGAATTCTTGACCAAACAGAATCCCATAACGCCAGTTTTTTACGTATTACCAAAAATACATAAGAGCCTATCCAACCCACCAGGTAGACCCATTGTGGCTTCAACAGACTCAATCCTCACACCTATATCAAAATACCTGGAGAAAATTCTCACCCCCCTGATTAAACAAACTCCCTCATTCCTTCAGGATACGGGAGCTTTCTTGCAACTAATAGACGAGCTCAAAACCATTCCAGTAGAGGCCTTTCTAGTCACATTTGACGTAAAGGACCTATATACGTCCATACCCCACGCGGAAGGTATTAGGTCAGTAAGGAGGTTACTGAACACCTCAGACCTAGACTCAGATCAGATCAACCTCTGTTGCGAGTTACTATCTCTGGTACTCACAAAGAACTATTTTCTATTTGAAGATAAATTTTACCTACAGAGGAGGGGTACCGCGATGGGTAGTAACGCTGCGCCACCTTACGCAAATGCCTACATGGCAGATTACGAAAGCAGCAGCATTTATGTTAATGACCTTTTCCACACACATGCTATAGTGTGGAAAAGGTACATTGATGACATATTCTGCATCTGGAATGGCTCAGAAACAACACTGTTATCATTCTTCGAATTCATTAGGACTTCATGGCCAGGCCTGGACTTTACCATTACATATGATCAAGATCAAGTACATTTTTTAGACACCACAATTCTCAAAAATAGTGCAGGCGTACTCTCCACTGATTTACACATCAAATCAACAGACCGTAACAGTCTGTTACACTATGATAGTTTCCATCCCAAAGGTATGAAAGACTCCATCCCGAAATCCCAATTCCAAAGGGTTCATAAAATAGTTTCAGACAAAGACTTACAAACTAAAAGATTAGACGAGATGCGGACAAAATTCCTAGAGAGGGGTTATCCTACATATACTCTGGATGCCGCTTCCATAGTCCCTCCCCCAAGTAGGAAGAGAGAAATCAAACACCGCATCCCTTTCGTCCATAACTATCACCCTTTGGTTTATCTACTTCATAAGTCAATTCGACGCCACTGGCACATCTTAGGAGCAGCCCACCCAGGGATTAAAGAGTTTGTGGAACCTTTCCTTCCCTGCTTCCGTAGACCACGTAACATACGTGATAAGCTAGTGAGAGCGGATATAGGGAGTGCACAATCCATACCCAGACAACGTTTTCTTGCTAATCCAAAGACAGGCACATTTCCATGTCTGCAATGTATGCAGTGTAATAACATACAAAGAGGCACCACTGTATACCACCCACATAATGGAAAGGAATACCCCATTAAGGACTTTTTTACGTGCAACTCAGCTTATGTCATTTATGTCATCAAATGTCCGTGTGGACTATACTATGTGGGGGAAACAACTCAACCTATCAAACAGAGGATCTCGAAGCATAAATCCACAATTAGGTGCAAAAATACTCTCCTACCCATCCCCTATCACTTTGTCACCCAGGGCCACACCATTGCCCAACTAAGATTTCAAGTGATTGAACAGGTAACAGCACCACGCAGGGGGGGTGACAGGATAAGCCTCCTTAAAAAGAGGGAGGCGTACTGGATACATGAACTGCAGACTCTAGCCCCAAGGGGCCTGAACAGAGACTATGATATCCAGTCCTTCCTCTCATGAAACATGAGGAATTGAAGCGGGTTATGCATCTCAAGGACTTCCAATGTTACCTCCATTTTTGTATATTACAATGCTGTCAAGAAATATACTAATATACTAATATGTATCTGTGACCTTCATCTTTAACACCATTATCTCTCTTCACAGAATCGGCTTTATTAAGTTTTGTCTGGATTATGACATCACCTCCGATAAATCTCACAACTTAGGAATCACTCCTGTTATCTCACAGCCTATGGGCACTAAATATGATCACACTGTCACCGTTTGTGAGCGAGTACGCCTCGACACCACTCTGGATGAGCGGATCCTGCTGCACAGACCTCCTAGTACCACCTCAGCACGCATGCCCGCAGTGGAACGCAGGGTTCCACCTACACCATCAGCGGTGGAACGCAAGTGAAGCCATACCCACACCACCGCGTCACTTCCGGTCTGATACTTCCGGTAGCGCGTCTTTGAGCGCGCACATATACGGCACTCATACCACAGACTCCTCACACTAAGGACGAGCGGTGGATACCGCGTCCGGAGGGGATCAACTTAGGTAAGCAGAGCACCGTCCTTGTATATAGTACGGCTGCAGCACGTCACTCCAGAAACTTATGCAGCAATGTGTGCTTCCTCTCCCTACAGTGTCAGACTGATTCACAGCCCGTATGTGGGTAGGTTAACCTCTGCCACCACTGTGTAGTGCACCATCGTATAAGCTTGTAGACTGAGACACAAAATATATATATTTACAGGTTCATTTATCCCAATAATTTGCTTATCAGACAGTTTATCCAGAGAGAGGGTATGTTTTTTTCCCTTTTTTTTTCCCTTTTTTTCCCTTTTATCCCTATATACATTCAGAGACTTTACCTTCATTCCTACGGTCACGATAAAATAAACCTTCGGACACCACTAGTGCATGATTATTGGCACGTTTCTTCCTTATAACTACTGCACCACAGAAATGAATGGCACATTTTGAATGCCGCTGATCTTGAGCAGTTGTTCTATTTATTAAACTTGAATCTGTATAAGACCATATATCAACTACATTTAATGTATATACTTTATTTATTTATTTTTATTTATTATCAATTTTGTTTAGTACATTGAAGAAGGTCTATGACCGAAACGTCTGTATGTACTCTCTTCCTATTAAATTACACCAAGCATCAGATCACGTGTGTGCCAAGTTATTCTATAAGATTATATGGTTTGGGCACCTACTTGCGCACCACCCCTAAATAGTAGTGCCTACGGTAAATTTCTCTTAAGTGAGGAAAGACCGAGCTGGTGGCTAACATGAACCATAGTAAAGAGAAGAGGAAAACTAATAGGAGGACAGAGTGAATAAATGGAGTCCGGCACTGGGAGAGAACTACTAGCAGTACGGCCCAGAGTTAATAACTCAAAGAGGTAATGGGCAGAGACAGGACAGAGGCAAAGAGAGTGCTCCGGGCAAGAGTTCCTAGGCATCCATGACAGAGAAGTTAAGTACAGGCCATTCTGGCAATATATTTTCTTTGAGGGGAAGGAACACTTAAGACCGCGGGTTGAGAATACGACTCTTGCTAGCTGGACTGTAGTACTGAGCTGGGTTGTTTTGGAGGGAAGTGAAACAGTAGAGATAAATAACGAATGAGTTACAAGAAAGCATTTGGAACTGTGTGTGTAAAATGCTCTGTATTGTGAAGGACATTTTCATAAAGTTGTGTACCCACTATCTGCCGTATAAAATCCCCATAAAGTTATCATTCAGTAAAAAGTTTAATTTGGTCTTATGGTCTCCCTCATTGAAGTGTTCAACATCTGGTCCTGGCCAACCCAAGTCATCAGTAAAAAGAAGCCTGCAAGGGCGTATTGCAAGTCCACACACATTGCACAAGTCTACACACCTAGCCAGGACCCTTATTTTCATGTAATGTGCCTAGGCATAAGAAACGAGTACCTCGCCCACAGCTATCACCACGCCCCACATTACAGACATACAGTATATTTCATTTGTGGGGATGGAGTAAGTCATGGTATGGACTTTGACCACTGGTCAGGCCCAGACATCAATATAATATTTCTGAAGACACTCAAATCAAAGGTGCAATTTGCAGTTTCTAAACGGTAATGCAACATTTCTGAAAGGACTCCCTCCTTGGAGAATAGCGGGCCCAGAAGGTAGCTTTGGTTCATATGATAAGACTATTATAATTAAAGACCTCTGATAATTGGGAGCCCTGTTGGAGCGTTTGCATTAGGATCCTTGAGCTTCAACTTACGCCCCTGCTTATAATATTAATCTTTCTTAAGTGCACATCACCAGGACCTGGATGCAACTGCTACTTCTGTACTTCTGCCCCTTGTAGTTATCTCTCTCCCAAAACCAATAGGAAAAACTCTAAAAGCTTCAGCGTTTGGCTGAATGTAGATGTGATTTAAGCACGATAATATTTAAAAGTGTAAAATATCTTTGAATGACTTTATAGACAGCGTGCAGTGCACAGTACACTGCTAATTTAATAATAATTAGTTTTCTGCTTAAAGTTAAGGAAAATACTATGGTTTGGACACTTTTAACGATTAAGCTTTGTTGTGCTTTACAACAAGCAAATATGTCAGGAGGTGGGGAAGTTATTCATGGTTCAGGAGAATAGTCCCATTTTCAAAACGAACATTACTTAAACTCTAATGAAATGATGGATAATCTGGAAGTAGGTGCATTAAGAAGATATTAATCATTTGTCGTGGTATTGTTAATCATGCATTCCTTCTTCTCCAGATGCACAGTATCACCTTCCAGTTACACAGAGGGCACGGCAACCATAATACACAGCTTGGGGGGCACGATCTCTCTCAAGATTCCATATCCTCTGGCATAAAAGACAAGTGTTAATAGCGCGCAAACAACTCGCTGCACATTCACTCTCATCTGTGGGATGGTGGGTTGCTAATTTGTTTTCCTTCTTATTCTATAGAATGGCACAATGCTCATGAAGCAGTTACAGATATTTTATGGTACATAAATACGGCTGACAAAACATGTCCATTACTCGTACATATGTATAAAATCATTGGACTGAATCTAAAAAGTTTTCAAGGACACAAGATTGTAGTAATGTGTGACAGCAAGTAGCTGTCATAAGTGTTCTCATGTATGACATATTCATCATACATAGCGAGATGCTTTTGTGCACATGTTATAATTTTACTGACACGTCTTATACATGACCCCAGCTGGTGGGCTTTCATCCAGGGCCCATAGGCCAAATATGCCTTTATAAGTTATTGTAAGTCTCCACCATTATTTTCAACATTTATCTACTGACTATATTCATAGTATTGAGAGAGGGCCACATGCTTGATAACATACTATAGTCTATCTGGGAGACTGATGTTAAAATTATTGTCTAAAATATATTTGGACTATCATTAATTCAATGGTTAAATTTGAGGTATGAAGATATCTGCAATTATTTAGTAAATGTATTTCTTTACATGTTATGTGTTGGACAGCCTAATCTAAAACTTCCTTTGCACACTATTGCTTAACCCCTTCACCCAAGCCTGTTTTCACCTTCCTGACTAGTCCAAATTTTACAATTCTGACCAGTGTCACTTTGTGATAACAATGCTGGAACTCTTCAATGTATACCACTGACTCTGAGACTGTATTTTCGCTGCAAATTATAATTCATGAATCCTGCACAAAAAAAAGAGTACAAGTCCAAACAAAAATTTATAAAATAAATATTTTATTAGTAAATAGATAGTAATAGCCTATATAAGAACAAACATAAAAAAGGCACAGACAAAAAAACTCATGTGTGGGATAGCACCGCCACTGTAGTAACAGAAAGGGCTGTCCAGCAGACCCTGGAGGTGCAGTCCATGCACCCTG
The DNA here is from genome assembly GCF_051348905.1 of Ranitomeya variabilis. Lineage (NCBI taxonomy): Eukaryota > Metazoa > Chordata > Amphibia > Anura > Dendrobatidae > Ranitomeya > Ranitomeya variabilis. The sequence continues at coordinate 140,005,216 of NC_135236.1, forward strand.
TCATAATAACACAAATCCAATACATTTTAGAATACATGGGTAAGTATATGGGTATGTGCACATGCTGCGGATTTTGCTGCGGATCCGCAGCGGATTTGATGCTGCGGATCCGCAGCAGTTTTCCCAAAGTTTACAGTACCATGTAAACCTATGGGAAAAAAAAACGCTGTGCACATGCTGCGGAAAAATCCGCGCGGAAACGTGCCTTGTGCCTTGTTTATGTTTGTTCTTATATAGGCTATTACTATCTATTTACTAATAAAATATTTATTTTATTAATTTTTGTTTGGACTTGTACTCCTTTTTCTGTGTAGGATTTATGATCTTTTGGAGTGTCCAGAGTAATTTAATGGATCTATTAAATTGGCACATAGCTTTTTGATATTTTATGACATGCATCAGTGGACTTTTTGTCTATTTTTTCCAAATTATAGTTCATGGTATTGGTAAATTTAGGCTAATATGTTTTGAGTTTCTTTGTGAAAATATCGGAATTTGGGTGAAAATTTAGAAAAATTTGCAATTTTCATAGTTTTAATTTTTATGTCTTTAAACTCAATAGTTATATAAAACACAATAGTCAATCAATATCAATAATATTTATCACATGTATACATTATATCAGCATAATTTTTGAAAAATATTTTTTTTGTTAGGAAGTTAGAAGCATTAAAGTTGATCAGCAATTTCTCAATTTTACAACAAAATTTGCAAAACCAAATTTTTACTGACCACATCACGTTTGAAGTGGCATTGAGGGGCCTATATGACAGAAAATACCCCAAAATGACAAAGTCTTAAAAACTGCAGCCTTCAAAACCACATTCAATAGGTGTATTAACTCTTCACGTGTTTCACAGCAATTAAAGAAATGTGGAAGGAAAAAATGAAAATGTTGTTTTAGCCCCAAGGTTTGCATTTTCAGAAGGTAACAGGAGAAAATGGACTATACAATTTATTGGACATTTTCTCCTGAGTACCCTGAGATCCCAAAGGTGGTGGATAGCTACTGTTTGGGTGCACAGCAGGGCTCAGAAAGAAAGGAGCACCATTAGACTTTTGGAATGCAAAACTGGCTGGAATCGGAAGCGGATGCCATGTTGTGTTTACAGAGCCCCTGATGTGCCTAAATAAGGGAAACCTTCCACAACTGACCCCATATTTTGAAAACTACACCCCTCATGGAACTATTCTAGAGGTATTATAAGCACCTTGAACACACAGGTGCTTCACAGACTTTTATCACTTTGAGCTGTGAAAATAAAAAAATACATTTTTCCCCGCAAAAATGTTGGTTTTGGCCCAAATTTTTCATTTTTACAAGAGTAACAGTAAAAAATGGACCATACAATTTGTTGTACAATTTCTCCAGAGTACACCAATATCCATACGTGATGAAAAACTACTGTTTTGGTACACGTCAAGATTCGGAAGGAAAAAAACACCAACTGAATTCTTGAGCTCAATTTTGGCTGTAATAGATTGCGGATGCCATGTCACGTTTGAAGAGCCCCTGACATGCCAAAATAACAGCAAATTCAACAAACTACATCCTATTTTGGAAACTACACCTTTTGCTGAATTCATCTAGGGTGTAGTGAGCATTTTTAAGATTTTCATAGATTCTAATCTTGCGCGCAGGGCTCTCATTCTTTATTGTATCTGTTGAGGTATGTTTTATTCTGTAATGACTTTAATAACTCTATTGTCTGCACAAGTCCACTCTAAAATGTAAAGTGCTGCAAAATATGTTGCTACTACAGAAATCAAAATGATTCTTTATCCTTCAGGCGCTTCACTGAATTGTATAATATTAGACTGATTAAGTGGAAAATTAGCATTTTTTTCTGCTAAATTGTTGCTTTCACCCCAAGTTATTAATTTTCAGAAGGGATAATTTGAAAAAATGAACAGTACAGTTTAATACGCACTTTATTCTGAGGATGTCAATACCCCATATGTGGTCAAAAACTACTTTTGAAGCACAGTACAAAGCACAGAAGGAAAGAAGCGCCATGTTGGAGTTTAGATTTTGCTGGAATGGTTTGATGGTGCCATGACACATTGGCAAAGTCCCTAAGGTAAATATGTAAGAAAAAAATACCTAAGAGACATTACAAGCAGCAGGAGGCAAGCTTCCTTGCCCAGCCAAGGAGGAGAGGCGAGGGAGACACACACCAGGTGCGGCAGAAGCTGGAGTACACTGTCAAAGGGCTGGGCCAATTTCAAGACACCCTCCCAGTATCCATGCCCTGATGATCATCTATTTTTGACAAGAATGGAAAAGATTTTAACCCCTTCATGACCCAGCCTATTTTGGCCTTAATGACCTTGCCGTTTTTTGCAATTCAGACCAGTGTCCCTTTATGAGGTAATAACTCAGGAACGCTTCAACGGATCCTAGCGATTCTGAGATTGTTTTTCGTGACATATTGGGCTTCATGATAGTGGTAAATTTAGGTCGATAATTTCTGAGTTTATTTGTGAAAAAAACGGAAATTTGGCGAAAATTTTGAAAATTTTGCAATTTTCACATTTTTAATTTTTATTCTGTTAAACCAGAGAGGTATGTGACACAAACTAGTTAATAAATAACGTTTCCCACATGTCTACTTTACATCAGCACAATTTTGGAAACAATTTTTTTTTTTCTAGGAAGTTATAAGGGTTAAAATTTCACCAGTGATTTCTCATTTTTACAACAAAATTTACAAAACCATTTTTTTAGGGACCACCTCACATTTGAAGTCATTTTGAGGGTTCTATATGGCTGAAAATACCCAAAAGTGACACCATTCTAAAAACTGCACCCCTCAAGGTGCTCAAAACCACATTCAAGAAGTTTATTAACCCTTCAGGTGTTTCACAGCAGCAGAAGCAACATGGAAGTAAAAAATGAACATTTAACTTTTTAGTCACAAAAATGATCTTTTAGCAACAATTTTTTTATTTTCCCAAGGGTAAAAGGAGAAACAGGACCACGGAAGTTGTTGTCCAATTTGTCCTGAGTACGCTGATACCTCATATGTGGGGGTAAACCACTGTTTGGGTGCACGGCAGGGCTCGGAAGCGAAGGAGCGCCATTTGACTTTTTGAATGAAAAATTGGCTCCAATCTTTAGCGGACACCATGTCGCGTTTGGAGAGCCCCCGTGTGCCTAAACATTGGAGCTCCCCCACAAGTGACCCCATTTTGGAAACTAGACTCCCCAAGGAACTTATCTAGAAGCATAGTGAGCACTTCACAAATTGATCCGTAAAATTGAAAAAATACTTTTTTTTCACAAAAAAATTATTTTAGCCTCAATTTTTTCATTTTCACATGGGCAACAGGATAAAATGGATCCTAAAATTTGTTGGGCAATTTCACCTGAGTACACCGATACCTCACATGTGGGGGTAAACCACTGTTTGGGCACATGGTAAGGCTCGGAAGGGAAGGAGCGCCATTTGACTTTTTGAATGAAAAATTATCTCCATCGTTAGCGGACACCATGTCGTGTTTGGAAAGCCCCTGTGTGCCTAAACATTGGAGCTCCTCCACAAGTGACCCCATTTTGGAAACTAGACCCCCCAAGGAACTTATCTAGAGGCATAGTGAGCACTTTAAACCCTCAGGTGCTTCACAAATTGATCCGCAAAAATGAAAAAGTACTTTTTTTTCACACAAAATTTCTTTTAGCCTCAATTCTTTCATTTTCACATGGGCAACAGGATAAAATGGATCCTAAAATTTGTTGGGCAATTTCTCCTGAGTACGCCGATGCCTCATATGTGGGGGTAAACCACTGTTTGGGTGCATGGCAAGGCTCGGAAGGGAAGGAGCGCCATTTGACTTTTTGAATGGAAAATTAGCTCCAATCTTTAGCGGACACCATGTCGCGTTTGGAGAGCCCCTGTGTGCCTAAACATTGGAGCTCCCCCACAAGTGACCCCATTTTGGAAACTAGACCTCCCAAGGAACTAATCTAGATGTGTGGTGTGCACTTTGAACCCCCAAGTACTTCACAGAAGTTTATACCGCAGAGCCATGAAAATAAAAAATAATTTTTCTTTCCTCAAAAATGATTTTTAGCCCAGAATTTTTTATTTTCCCAAGGGTAACAGGAGAAATTGGACCCCAAATGTTGTTGTCCAGTTTGTCCTGAGTACGTTGATACCCCATATGTGGAGGTAAACCACTGTTTGGGCGCACGGCAGGGCTCGGAAGGGAAGGCACGCCATTTGGCTTTTTGAATGGAAGATTAGCTCCAATCATTAGCGGACACCATGTCGCGTTTGTAGAGCCCCTGTGTGCCTAAACATTGGAGCTCCCCCACAAGTGACCCCATTTTGGAAACTAGACCTCCCAAGGAACTAATCTAGATGTGTGGTGAGCACTTTGAACCCCCAAGTGCTTCACAGAAGTTTACAACGCAGAGCCGTGAAAATAAAAAATCATTTTTCTTTCCTTAAAAATGATGTTTTAGCAAGCAATTTTTTATTTTCACAAGGGTAACAGGAGAAATTGGACACCAATAGTTATTGCCCAGTTTGTCCTGAGTACACTGATACCCCATATGTGGGGGTAAACCACTGTTTGGGCACAAGTCGGGGCTCGGAATGGAAGTAGTGACGTTTTGAAATGCAGGCTTTGATGGAGTGGTCTGCGTGCGTCACATTCCATTTCCAGAGCCCCTGATGTGCCTAAACAGTAGAAACCCCCACAAGTGACCCCATTTTGGAAACTAGACCCCCCCAAGGAACTTATCTAGATGTATAGTGAGCACTTTGAACCCCCAAGTGCTTCACAGAAGTTTATAACGCAGAGCCGTGAAAATAAAAAATAATTTTTCATTCCTCTAAAATTATGTTTTAGCAAGCAATATTTTATTTTCGCAAGGGTAACAGGAGAAATTGGACCCCAATAATTGTTGCCCAGTTTGTCCTGAGTATGCTGGTACCCCATATGTGGGGGTAAACCACTGTTTGGGCACACGTCGGGGCTCGGAAGGGAGGGAGCACCATTTGACTTTTTGAACGCAAGATTGGCTGGAATCAATGGTGGCGCCATGTTGAGTTTGGAGACCCCTGATGTGCTTAAACAGTGGAAACCCCTCAATTCTAACTCCAACACTAACCCCAACACACCCCTAACCCTAATCCCAACCCTAACCCCAACACACCCCTAACCCTAATCCCAACTCTAGCCATAACCCTAATCACAACCCAACCCCAACACACCCCTAACCACAACCCTAACCCTAATCCCAACCCTAACCCTAATCCCAACCCCAACCCCAACCCTAACCACAACTTTAACCCCAACACACCCCTAACCATAACCCTAACCACAAGCCTATTCTTAATCCTATTTCCAACCCTAGCCCTAATTCCAACCCTAACTCTAATTCCAACCCTAAGGCTATGTGCCCACGTTGCGGATTCGTGTGAGATTTTTCCACACCATTTTTGAAAAATCCACAGGTAAAAGGCACTGCGTTTTACCTGCGGATTTACCGCGGATTTCCAGTGTTTTTTATGCGGATTTCACCTGCGGATTCCTATTGAGGAACAGCTGTAAAACGCTGTGAAATCCGCACAAAGAATTGACATGCTGCGGAAAATACAGCGCAGCATTTCTGTGCGGTATTTTCCGCACCATGGGCACAGCGGATTTGGTTTTCCATAGGTTTACATGGTACTGTAAACCTGATGGAACACTGCTATGAATCCGCAGCGGCCAATCCACTGCGGATCCGCAGCCAAATCCGCACCGTGTGCACAGAGCCTAATTCTAACGCTAACCCTAGTTCTAACCCTAACCCTACCCCTACCCCTAACCCTACCCCTAACCCTAACCCTACCCCTAACCCTAACCCTAGTTCTAACCCTAACCCTAGTTCTAACTCTAGTGGAAAAAATATATATTTTCTTTATTTTATTATTGTCCCTACCTATGGGGGTGATAAAGGGGGGGGGTCATTTACTATTTTTTTTATTTTGATCACTGTGATAAGTTTACCACAGTGATCAAAATGTACATGGAACGTATCTGCCAGCAGGCAGATTCGGCGGGCGCTCTGAGCATGCGCCCGCCATTTTGGAAGATGGCGGCGCCCAGGGAGAAGACGGACCGACTTCGGAAGGCTCGGTAAGTATGAGGGGGTGGTGGGGGGTGGATCGGAGCACAGGATGGGGGGATCGGAGGACGGGGGGAGCGGACAGGAGCACGGGGGAGCGGACAGGGGGACGGAGGGGGGTACCGGACAGAACGGAGGACTGGGGTGGACATCGGGGGCGTGGGGGGGCAGAACATGATTTCCAGCCATGGCAGATGCTATTGCAGCATCGGCCATGGCTGGATTGCAATATTTCACCATTTTCATAGGTGAAATATTGCAAATTGCTCTGATTGGCTGTTGCACTTTCAACAGCCAATCAGAGCGATCGTAGCCACGTGGGGGCAAAGCCACCCCCCCTGGGCTGAAGTACAACTCCCCCTCTCCCTGCAGATCGGGTGAAATAGGAGTTAACCCTTTCACCCGATCTGCAGGGACGCGATCATTCCATGACGCCACATAGGCGTCATGGGTCGGATTAGCATGGGTTTTCATGACGCCTAAATGGCGTCATGGGTCGGGAAGGGGTTAAAGATGGTCAATCAATACCTGGCTAACAAAACCAGCTTACTCCCTAATTCCTCTGTCACCTTCAGCTATTGGATCTGAAAGCTGGACAACTGGAATGAGCTGTCCCTTTATACCTTGGAGGTGTGGTGCTGCCTTGTCGCTGTCATCATGTCTGAGTGGGTTTTTATTACTGCCAAGGGGAGTCAGAACAGACAGGTGATTTTGCCTGTGAACAGAAAGTGTTGACAGGCTCACTCCGATGAAAATGAACAAAGTTTGCATTAGCCCCAACTTTTCCACACCACCAGATGACAGCAGCACATAAAGTTTGAAATATCTTCAATATTTGAATGAGGACCGCCAGTTGTTGCTTTCAATGGTCTGTGCATGACTGAATGAACCTCCTTATAATTTTTCTTGTGTACAAAGCCTTTATGAGTGTAGAAATGCCACAAATACACTTTCTTTATTTTTTATGAGGAACTCCAGTTGGTGCCTTAAAGGTTGCATAGATGACCTTACTTCTAATTTTTGGCAGGCTTTGCACTGAGTGCAAAGCTTTTATGAGTGTAGAGGTACCACAACTACACTTTGTTCACAATATTTGAATGAAGCACTACAGTTTGTGCCTTCAAGGGTCTATGAATGACCCTGCTTGTAATTTTTGGCAGGCTTTGAAATTAGTGAATAGCCTTTATGAGTCTAGGAGTACCACTACATGTCAATTTTAACAGAATTTGCATGGGGCCTTCCCTTTTAACAGTAATAATACATTTATTTCTATAGTATCAACATATTCTGCAGCACTTTACATTTTAGAAACTTTACATTACAGAATAACAATAATAAACCAGCAGATACCAAGAGTAGTGAGGGCCTTGCTCGCAAACTTAAAATAGAAATAGAGGAGGCACAGAAGGTGGATGGTAACAATTGCTTTCATTGTACGGTCCGTCCATCATTATAATAAATAGGGGTTCACATACTGCTGCATGAACTGGTCACCAACCACTATGTGTACAGACACAGAGGGCTATTAACTGCATGTAGGGTGAACAGATGATTGAAAGGCCCTGGTTTTTATGAAAATTTTGTATGGGCAAAACAGGGATAGTTAGATACCGTATTTTTTAGGCTATAAGATGCATTTTTTTCCTCCAATAATGTTTAGGAAAATGGGGGGTGCGTCTTATAGTCCAGATGTGCCGGCTCTGGCTGTGGTGGGAAGGTGGGGAGTGGCATAAGCAGAGCAGCTGGTCACAGAGGTAGATTCTGCTAACTCCTGTGCCCCCTGCCAAAGAAAAATGAATATTCCCTCCATTCAATGTTTATGGGTGTGGAGGACAATGAAGATTTATTTCTCTTTAATAGCATCCTGGTATGATTGGTCTCCATCCCTGTCCTGGTATGCATAGCCCTATCATTATCCTGGTATGATTGGCCCCCACCCTTATCCTGGTATGCATGGCACAATCAGAAAACATAAAAAAAAAACCATTACACTTACCTTCCCAGCGCTCACTCGCAGTGTCTTGTTCCGATGCCAGCAGCTGCTTTATGCTTGTAAACAGCACATGGCAGGGATGTCATGCGCTGCTTGCAAGCCGAAGGACAGCTGCCGGAATACTCACTGCTCTGCATGCCAGGACTGTATGCGCGGAGAGCAGTGAATATTCATTGCTCTTTAATAGCAAGCACAGTGTCAGCCAAAGCCTTCCTGCAGCTGCCAATGGTCACATGTGCTGCTACTAAAGGGAATGAATGTTCACTGCATTCTATGCCCATGGGAGTGAGCCACATTCTGTATTGTGGAGTTCCCAGTGGTCAGATCCCCAATTATCATTAATCTACCCCCTATAATAATAATTTTATTTCTATAGCACCAACATATTCCTCAGCACTTTACATTTTATCCTATGGATGCAGTGTCAAACAGAGTCTTGGTGCATAATCTTTAAGAAAAAGATGTTAAATGAAAAATAATCACATATAAAATTGCTTCTATGAACTACTTGAAAGAATCACCTATGCCAGAGTCACACTAGAGAGGAATACGGATGAGTGCTATGAGATAAAATATTGCATAGCACTCGGACCAATGTTAATCTATGGGGTAGCTTGCATCATGCGTAATTTTCTAGGCCGAATTATAAGTGCGTACGAAATCACAGCATGCTGCGATTGTCACCGTATTAGGCCCGAAATTCATCAATGCAAGTCTATGGGTGCGAGAAAAATACAGATTACACACAGACCATACATGTGACTTGCGAGAAATACGGAAGACTTCTCCAGGTGACAGGAAATTGAATCATTCATTATCAGGAAGCTTTGACATGCTAATTAGCTTAGAAAGTGCTCCAAAAAGAATGCCTCCACGGAGTCCAGTATGTCTACATACATAAATGTGGAGTTGCTGCTAGTTCTGGTCCAAGAGAGGCCAGAACTGTGGGATCAGAGGGACGCCCATTATGCTGACCGTGCCCGAAAAGAGGTGGCATGGAGAAGGATATGTATGCAGATGTTCGATGACTTTGAGGACAGACCAGCAACAAATTAGTAAGTACTATCCTTTCATAATATTATTGCGCAAACTAACACGTGTTACCATTAGACCATAAAGTCATGATATGTTAAGGATTTTTATGAATATGTATAATATTTCTTATGTTAAAATGTAACATTATCTGGGCACATGACAGTGAAAAATATATGTTACATCTTTAAAATTAAAAATTGAATTTAATAATTATTGTGTTATGTTGCAGTGGATGATGTCATGAGTCACTGGCGCAGCATCAGGGATCAGTACCGGCGGGAACGTCAGCAAAGGGCCAGGAGTGGTGATGTAGCACAGACTAAACGTAAATATATATATTATGATCGCCTGTCTTTTCTGGCTCCCATTCTGGATCTCAGACCGTAAGTACATACATCATACCACATTTTACATATGCTGTTAGGGTCATATCTTCATTTTTTTTTACCCAATAAAAAACAGCACTCAGTCCAACCTCACTGAGAGGGAAACATGCTCTGACTCCGAGGCCCCTATTGACCCAGTCGGGGAGGTGAAGAGGTGGCTGGCCCATCTTCTGCACATCCCAGCTGAATCCCACTACCACCACCACCATCACCACCAGCACCAGTAGTGGCATCAGGAAGACAGGAGGAACAGCAACAGGAGGACCAGCAGCCCTACTGTGCCTCTGGAGACGTCACCAAAGCCTGCCGTCATCCCTCGCTGTGGCTGACACAGGAGAAACAATACAGCCTCTGACACAAGGAGGCATGTAGATACAGGGATGTTAAATTATTTGTCCAGGGCTGCCCACGATGAGGGTGAGGCCTATGCTCGCAGCCTGGCCAGGTACCTCCGTTCACTACCCCGGGAAGTCATACTGCATGTGCAAGGCTCTATTCAAATACTGATTACTGCCTGCGCACCACCCAATAACCCATATCAGCTTTTTGAATATATTGAACTGTGGCAGCTGTCCCCAAATAACCAGCTCATAATGGGTCCAATACCAGAAGTGCAGGCACAATCAATATCTGAGCCACCTCCTCCCTGGGTGCCTACTCCACAGCCAAGTCCCCCACTATCTCAACATTGGCCTACACAGGCACAAATGGCAGCCTACAATCCAGCATCCCAATATGGCCACTTGATCAGACCCACTGTTGGAGGCTGGGCCCACGATGGGTATGGTCGATATGGCCATATTGGGGGTTATGAAACACTTGGGCACACAAATCCCCAGGTGTATCCACAACAATATCCCTCATCCCACATCTTTCCTCATCAACAGGATCCTGGCCACATCACCCATCCTGGTGCAGGATATGTCCACACACAGGGTGAGGTCCAAGTTGCGCCTCAAACACAGCAACCACCTCAAGCTGGCCTCCCGCCATCCCCACCACTAACATACCATAATTTATAATTTTCTGTTTATAATTTTGTCTGCTCACGCAAAGTTTTTTATATTTTTTTTAATCTTTTGGGATAAAAAATGTGTAAAACATTTCTTGCCTAAATTTTGTTGGGCTAAAAATCCATATGCAACTAATATGGTTTATTCTTTGCCAAAAGTTATTATTGGGCGTTATAAAGAATTGAAACGATATGAATAGTGTCATGTTTTTAATACCAATATTGATGAGCTTAAGATTTAAAAATTTTAAACAATGTCATAGAAACAGAACACACACTTCAATACCAAACATGCTTTTTACTTTACAAAAAAATTACAACATAGATATAGCATTCTCTTTCCATGGAGTAGCTCCCTCAGGGGAAACAAAACAATTAGAGAACACATCCCACACTTTGAGTCCAGAGGGTAGATGATGGGAAGGTATCATATGTGGGATAGGCATCACAACATTTCCCAACACAACTACAGCATCATTAGATGATGAGCAATCATGTATTCTGGAGAAGTTCTGTAGGATCACACATGCTTTTATTACCTCATTTACATTAGCTTCGCTCAGCTGAATGGCTGACAGGAGGACACGCCATTTGGCACAAAGAATGCCAAAGGCACACTCAACCAGTCGGCGTGCGCGGGATAGGCGCAAGTTAAAGATTCATCGCCTGTGGTCCAGGTTTCTATGGGGATAGGGCCTCATTTCATGACGGGTTAATTGAAAGGCCCCATCTGCAGCAAGGGCAAAAGGCACAGGTTCCATATTGGAGTCTGGAAGCTAACATGGTGGTGGTAGGTCCAACTGATTATTGCGCAGCTGCCGACCCATAATGGACGAATTGAAGACTCTGAGAGTCTCCAGTTCATCCTTAGGCCCCAATATCCACAATTATAAACCTGTAGTGACTGTCCATCATGGCCAACAACACTACCGAAAAATATTGTTTATAATTATAGAATTGGGACCCTGAGTTCGGCGGCTTACGCACCAGGATGTGTTTGCCATCCAGGTCTCCAATGCAATTTGGAAACTGGCAGGTCTCCTCAAAACCATGTTCTAACCAGACCCAGTCTTCCACATTTTGCTCAGGCGTGACCACTTCATGAAGTCGTGACCAGATTTCTGAACAAGTAGAGCGGAGTATGCCTGATATTGTTGATTTTCCAATTAAAAATTCATAATGTAGTGCCGCATATGAAAGACCGGTTGTGAGGAAACTAAAAGTAAAATGAAAAAGAAAAAAATGAGAAACTATTTTACGTTAAGAAACAATTTAACATTTATGTAAATTTGAGTCTGTTCATAACAAGCCATGCCATAACAGCATTACATTTTTAACACTGGCAATGTTTTTTGTAAAAAAGCAAAACATTATGATTAATGACAGGTTTTATTTATGATATCCAAAAATTACAAAAGGTATTATTTTTGGAAATGTATAAACATCATCAACATAGAGGAGGAGGAACACATACCATAACGTAAGGATAAGGCGCTCCTCTGCAGAAATACTCTGGCGCATCCTGGTATCCTTAAAGGTTATCCCAGGGTGCACTTTATCCAACAAAACATCAAAGGTGGCAAGGCTCATGCGACAATATTGGTAAAACTTGTCTGGATGTGTCCGCAGAGATGCATAGAGACTGTGAAAATGGCCTTTAGTGAGGGGTTGCCTCAAAGCGGATGGATTCACATTCGTCTCCTACTCGGATCCACAATCACTGGGTATGGCTGCCCCAAGCATCGTGACAAAACCCAGTTGTAAAGCACCCGCTGAGTTGGGGTGAAATGAAGTCTGTCAGACATGTTTCACAATAATCAGAAATCCACAAACAAAACCATGGTCAGAAACTGCCCAGATTAGAGTGTGACACCTGTTGTAGAGCCAATAAATAGGGTTGCTGATTATGCTTTTAATTATTTTCAGGCCTAAAAACCGCTAAATGTCCATTTTGCAAGGGTGCGAGGAAAAAACGCTATACAGATGTCATACAGATGCCATACGGATGACACACAGATACTGTTTGGAGAAAAAATCGCATCCTCGCATTGAATACGGATGACATACGGATCACTGTTCGGGAACATTTCTGCGTATCTCGCTCGTAACAAACAGACCGTATTTTTATACATTATGTGTGACGCCGGCCTAAGACTGACATACTGCTTCAATATTAATTGTGCAAATGTTGTTATACCATACTTTAGAAACGCTCAACTTTTTCTGGTTGGACCACCACAATTTCAGGTTACACTAGCACAAAAAAATGTCTAGTTCCACAAGTTACACTTGTGCAACAAAATGTATAGTTCCACTTGATTTCCTATGTATTTAATTAATGGACACTTAAGTAAACAGCTGGGCAAGTTTAGCAAAGTGAACTAATCTAAGGGCAAAGGAGAATACTGGGGGGATTGGTATAGGTTGTATTTAGTAAGCATATGTTTTTAATACTTTGAAAGAGAAAAAGTTGATAAATAGGGATGAACTAACCAGAACTGTAAAGTTTGGGGTTTGTACCGGACACCTAGTGGCCGTTAATAACTCTAAACACTGACTTTTTACTGGAAATCAGGTTTACTGTTCATGTTTAGATGTCGAATAGTTTATTGAAAGGCTGCAGTGCAGCCAGTCAGCATACTTATAGGCTGTGGGCACTTCCAGAGCCATCACAGCCATGTTGAGTATTGGCACGACTGTAAGTAGCAGGTGCACCACGTAACCCAACCTGTATAAATGCCATATCATGGGTGCTGCTACCATTCAGCTCTGCTTAGTGTAGGAACAGGACACAGCTGTAGTGAGGGACAGTATGAGGTTTTGTGCATGCCTCCCTGTGCCTACTCTGCACCCATGCCTGTGAGTGTAGTGTACCTACAGCCATTTTTTCTACTCTGCACCCGTGTCTGTGGTAGTAGTGTGACTACAACAAATTTTTTTCTGCTCTGCATATGTGTCTGGGGGAATAGTCTGGGTAAAAACAAATTGTTCTACTCTGCACAGGTGTCTGTGGAAGTAGTGTGCCTATAAAATAAGTAAAAAAAAATGAGAAGAGCATCAAATAAGGGATGTGGCCATTGTGGTGCTGGAGTAGCTGCTGCTGGGAGAGGAAATGGTCATTCTGTGCCTGAGATGTGCCCAAATGAAATACCTTCTTTTGGAGCACACAAGCAACAGGACGTTCTGTGTCATTTCATAGGGATGACTACCGCTACACGCATGTTGAGGCCACTATTCACACTAGGTAGGTTTTAACATTAGTGAGTGTAGTTGCTGTCCCAATTTCCTTGTCGCGGTGGGACAGCTTAATGCTTTTTTTGATCAAAAACAGTGTTTACTAAATACTCTATGTTAATTCTTTAATGCATTTGCTTTTTTACTTATTTATTTTCACTATTTTCACCACCTCCTCCAGTTGGACCTCTGCCTTTTGGTTCTTGATTGTTAGTTTTTTTTTAATTCTATGTTCATTTAAGTCAGTTCCCTAACCCCCCCAAAAAAAACAAACATAAAAACAGTGTTGATTTCTCCTCCCTATCCTCTTCTACTTACACCCCCACGTCTACCTTCACCTACTCCACCTCCTCCTTTACTTGGACCTCTGCCTCCAGGTTCTAGATTGTTTTTTTTTATTCTATGTTCTTTTGAATCAGTTTGTTAAAGGAAACCCCACAAGAACAGTGTTGGATTCCTCCTCCCTTGCCTCTTCTGCATACACCGTCATGTTCACCTCCACCTCATCCTTTACTTGGACCTTCACTGCCTGGTTAAGGATTGTTATTATTTTTTTTAATTCTAATTTAAAAAACAAAAAAACAAACAAAAAAACAAACAAACACAAAGAAACACAAAACCAGTTTTGGATTCTTCCTCCCCTGCCTCTTCCACCAACACTGCCATGTTCACTTCTGCCTACTCCTCATTCACTTGGACCTCCACCTGCTGGTTCTTTTAAGTAATTTCCCTATCCAGAATTGTTGCAGGGAAATTGTTTTGCTCTTATCCCCTTTTTGCCTCCTTTTTATAGCCCCCTAGCTTTTATTATGACCATTTTACAGCCATTTTAAAGCACCGATGTTTGGGTCCCCATTGACTTCAATTGGTTTCGAAATCAAGTTTGGGGTCAAGCTCGGATGTCGATCCTAACTTTGAACTACAGTTCAGCCGAACCCAAACATCCAGGGGTCCACTCATCCCTATCGTTAAATACTAAGATGAAGAAGACAGTCTAAAAAACACAAATTGTATTGAGCAGGCTTATTGTGGTTTACTGGAACAACAGCAAAACTAACAGCCTTAGAGTGCAGACAGATGGCAGTATTTCTTGTGCGAGGATCACAGTGTAATACTCGGACTGACCGTTGATTCTCCTGAGTTTGAGCATGACTGCTAGAAATACATCACGCTATTACTCTCAGGTCATGAGAGACCTGTCCGTGCCTTGCAATGCGATCCTCGCATGAGGAATACAGCCATCTGTCTACACCCTTAGGGTTCACTCACATCTTCATATAAAACGCAGAGTGCAATGTGATAAAACATTGCATTTCACTCTTACCAATGATATTCAATGAGTCAGTTCATTGGCAAGTTTGTCCTCAGCTGGTATCAGGCTGAAGAAAAAAATCGCAGCTTGCTGTGTATGGCCGCGTAGAACGGTTGATAGTCGCCAATGCAAGTCAAAGGTAAAAAGGCGCAATACACCAGCCAGCATTGTAGCCAGAACAGGTGAACAATAGGGATTTGTTAACTGTTTCTTTTTTTAAATCTTGGAACTTGTGACCATTAGTGTTGAGCGATACCGTCCGATACTTGAAAGTATCGGTATCGGAAAGTATCGGCCGATACCGGCAAAGTATCGGATCCAATCCGATACCGATACCCGATACCAATACAAGTCAATGGGACTCAGGTATCGGACGGTATTCCTGATGGTTCCCAGGGTCTGAAGGAGAGGAAACTCTCCTTCAGGCCCTGGGAACCATATAAATGTGTAAAAGAAAGAATTAAAATAAAAAATATCGCTATACTCACCTGTCCGACGCAGCCGGGACCTCAGCGAGGGAACCGGCAGCGTTGTTTGTTTAAAATTCGTGCTATTACTTGGTTACGTGAATTCCCGGCTTGTGATTGGTCAGGTCGGCCATGTTGCCGGGACGCGGACCAATCACAGCAAGCCGTGACGAAATTACGTCACGGCTTGCTGTGATTGGTCCGCGTCCCGGCAATATGGCCGCCCTGACCAATCACAAGCCGTGACGTCACGGGAGGCTGGACACGCGCTCATTTTAAAATGGGCGCGTGTCCAGCCTCCCGTGACGTCACGGCTTGTGATTGGTTGCGCCGCGGTCAACCAATCACAAGCCGGGAGGCTGGACGCGCTCATTTTAAAATGGGCGCGTGTCCAGCCTCCCGTGACGTCACGGCTTGTGATTGGTTGCGCCGCGGTCAACCAATCACAAGCCGGGAGGCTGGACGCGCTCATTTTAAAATGGGCGCGTGTCCAGCCTCCCGTGACGTCACGGCTTGTGATTGGTCAGGGCGGCCATATTGCCGGGACGCGGACCAATCACAGCAAGCCGTGACGTAATTTCGTCACGGCTTGCTGTGATTGGTCCGCGTCCCGGCAACGTGGCCGACCTGACCAATCACAAGCCGGGAATTCACGTAACCAAGTAATAGCGCGAATTTTAAACAAACAACGCTGCCGGTTCCCTCGCTGAAGTCCCGGCTGCGTCGGAGAGGTGAGTATAGCGATATTTTTTATTTTAATTCTCTCTTTTACACATTTTAACATTAATGTTGTTGCGATACCCGATACCCGATACCACAAGAGTATCGGAATCCCGGTATCGGAATTCCGATACAGCAAGTATCGGCCGATACCCGATACTTGCAGCATCGGAATGCTCAACACTAGTGACCATGTAACATAGGGTCGTGATGTTGGCTAGCCACATTGCAAGTAAATGTAATGATAATGAATGGGGACACATTGCAATTCTCAGTTGACCATGAGCATGTCCTGAAAGAAATTAAACTCTGCCATATTTCTGAGTGAGCATATTCTATATCATGACTTGAAATTTTAGCAATGGGATGCTGCAATCTTGTATCGTACAGCCATTGTCATTGTTTAGTCCTAGCCTGAGGGTGGTTGGAAATTCAAGCTCAAATGAAGATCTTGCTCCACAGAAGTATGGCCATTGTTAAACCATCTTAGCAGTCCTGTGCACTTAACAAACTTACTTGATTTTTGCTTGGAAGTAAAGTCATGTTTTACTGTATACATACAGTAGATATGTTGTTAGTCTATTAAACATACAAAGCAGATTGCTTGCTCCAGTGGACTGCACTTGGTATTTTCAGTAGAGGTTACATTGTGATCTTGGGGCAGATTGAAAATATGGAAACATTCTTTTGCGAGAATGTCTTCGGCTTTCTTAGTGTTATAAAGGGTTGAAGACTTTTTTGTGCTTAAGAAGTGAACGGTAAAGCTGTCAGTTCTTTGCTCTTGCTGTGAGCTACAATACAGTAAATATAAAGGAGAAGGGCTTTCAAGTCATTGTGCATGAGATTTTTGTGTTAACGGATTCCTGTGTGCACCCACTGTTCTAGGTAACAAGTGACCTTCACCCTTTGTATAAAGTAATGATAGACAAGTGCTTCTTACCACAGCAAGCCCCAAGAATGTTAAAATATAGTTCAGGTGCAAGCAAATCTTTCATGCTGTAAGAACATTGATATATTTTTGAGCAAGCGTCCTATTCAGTTTCTATTGAGTCTTTGGTTTAATAGTCCAATGAAAAAATTCTCTTGTTTAGATTGATTCCATGTAGATTGAATTGAATCCTTGTGTTTCATCCCAAAGAAGATGCCACATGAAATTTGAATAGTAATGTTTGGACAGATTCTTGGATTTAACACATTCGATCATTATCAATCAGTATACACCTAAGTAATGAACAGTACCTTATGTCAAAGACAATAGAAACACACAAATAGGACCAAACTATCATTAGAAGTGAAATTAATTGATTGCTAGATTGGAAAAAAAAAACTAATGATAAAATATTAAAGCAGAGAAGTAAAAAGTTAGGCGTCTACATGGAAGACAAACATGTCCACATGACACAAAACAAGGGGAATAAACATTCATATCACTTAGGCAGCTGTTAAAATAAATACAGTACTTAGATCATTGTAGTCGATTCAAAATAAGTCAAAGCATGTTCAAAAAAGTATCAGAGTGTCACTACATATGTGACCAATAATATCAAGCAATAATAAAAAGCAGGGATGTAGCAACACTTAGTGCAAGGGTTGGACACAATATTAAACCTAGAATGGGGTTTGGTCTTTCAGCCCATATAAGATGAATAATATTTTTAAAGACCATGGTAGGTTTCCACTCCAGTTTTGGTTAAAAAAATGAAAAAAAAATCTTTATTGTGGCTTCATTAAAATGTATAACACAGGTATACAAAAATAATTTTCTGACACATTTCGAATCTATATACAGTAACGCTAAGGGTTCTCTCATACTTGCATGTAAATCGCACACATGGAATACAATAAAAAATCAGATTGCACTCAGTCCAACGAATAAAAAAACGGATTGTACATGGACAGCAGCACATGGATGACAGGTGAGAACAAAATCGTCCCATTCTCCTGGATGCGAATGCGACTGATATTTTATATGCAAGTGTGAACAAGCCCCAAGTCTAAGAATTGATGATCTTTGAGTTAAGGCGTAATCAAACTTCAGTGATTTATCTTATATGCAAAAACGGTCGGAGTTTCATCAGCATTTTTTATCAAAGTTTCTTCAGAGTTTGGTCAGGGTGTCAATTTTATCATCATAATTTGGTCAGAGTTTCATCAGTTTTTGTTGAATGTGAAAAATGAACAGAATGCAAATAGCATTCAAGCACTATCTGATTTTTTTATGGATCTATAGACTTGCATTAGTGAAGTTAGTGTTAATATCGAATAAGCCTCTATGCTTTTGTGCGGACCACTTGCTCTGATGAAAAAAATCAGACATGTGAACTTGTCCATCTACAATAATAGCTATGAGTGATATTTAAAAACCTGGCTAGCACTCTTATGAGAAAATCTGGTGTCTGAATGAGTCCTATGAATTAGTTGGACTGAAAACGCGTCAGAAAATAATTTTTGTATGCATATGCTATACATTTTAATGAAACTACAAAAAAGATTTTTCACTGACGCAATTCAGAAAACAATTCCCACATAAGTCCAACTGGTCATGGTTAGATCTCATGCTTAAAACGGGTTCGACTAGATATAGAGTAATATCTCGCATATACTCCCGACTTATTACCCCTCCTCAATACTCTAAACCCTCTTTTATTCATTCCTGGGAATCTGAATTTAATATTACTTTTTCAGACGATCAGATCTCCAAGATGTTGATGTTTGCCCGGGGTTTTTCTCGCTGTATCCTGCTACAGGAAAATTCATACAAGATACTAACCAAATGGCATATGACCCCGGTCAAGCTCCATCATCTGGGCTTATCGGACTCCAACTTATGTTGGCGGTGCCAAGTCACCCAAGGGAACCATGCACATATATTCTGGGAATGTTCTCAGATTAGAAATTTCTGGGAGGGAATAAACTCCACGCTTAAAAAGCTAAAACTAATTAAAACCAACTTGCTGGCCTTTGAGGCCATTCTCTCTTGCCCGACAAACAACTTCAGACCATCCAAACATGGTCTTCTCCCCTTGCTGCTAAGTGCTGCAAAACACTTAATAACTATTCATTGGAAGAGTGAGACCCCTCCAACGTTAGGTGAGTAGTTTAACAAAATTGACCATATCTACAGATTAGAGGAACTTTCAAGTTGGGAAACGCATGCCCATGAACGTTTTGTATCCATTTGGCTCCCCTGGAGAACATTTCGATCCGATGCGTCTTAATAGTGTCTCTTATTTATCTTTGCTCTTTCGCGAATTTCATGCTATTGTACTGTTTGTCCTGGAGTGATATCCACACGTGTACTTGAAATGTTTTGTTTATTTGTTCCCCCTTTCCTTATTTTTCCCCTCCTCGATTTTACCCCTCTGACCCCCTTGCCTTGTCCTTCCTGCCCCTCCCCCTATTCTCCCCCCCCTACCCTTCTCTAATTATGTTAGATTTGCTACGAAATGGACATGGTTTAATTTCGCTACTATAAAATGCTTGCAATGTTTCCAGTTTTTCACTTTAAATAAAGAATTTACAAAAAAAAAAAAGGATTTTTCACTCTTTTTAACCTGGTGCTGGATTGTAAACCTATAGTTATCTTCGAGTGGTATTGCTTGACGACTCACATTCTGAATATGTGGACAGCGATTAGGATTTTCTAAGAACACATATTTGCTGAATAAGGTAAAACTTTTTCACACACTTGTCTTATACTACTGATTATTAACCCCTTACGGACATTAGTCGTACATGTATGGCACAGTGGTGAGTGTGCTACCACAAATCGCTGTATAAATATAGCTCAATGATTTGCTCTCAAGCAGCGTCAGCAAAATCATCAGCTATATATCATAGCTGTAATGATTGCGATCGGTGCTAGTACAGATCACCACAGTTTATCCCCTGTGATATTACTGGCAATGATTTCTGGCTCTTATGCTGTCTATAGAAACATGGGCATCTATCTGCATATTTAAAAAAATGGAGCTCTATCTTTTACCCATTGGCACACCATGCTTGCGATTGCATGGTGCCAATTGTAGCAATGATGGCCTCAGGCTGATTAATGGCCATGGTGTCACCCAGTTACGTTGGCCTGTAAGGTCCTGCCATACGCAATGTATAAATATTGTAGAGTATTAAAAGAGCAATCAGACCAGTAAATGTTGGTGTCCAATAGAAGGACAAAGTAAAAAATAAAAAATAATTTGTAAAAGTTTGAACGAAATAAGAGTACAAGAAAAGTTTCTACAGTAAAAATGCAATTTTTCTGAAAAAACAAAAGTAAACAAGAAAAAGTATACATAATTAATATAGCTGGATCCAGTACAACCCGATACATAAAACTGTTATTTTATTTAACTCGTTTAGTGAACAGTATAGAAAAAAAAACACACCAAAAATATGACTTTTTCATACTGCTGATACACAAAACGTAGGATAAAAAGATCAAAAAAATGATATATATATATATATATATATATATATATATATATATATATTTGAAAATGCCATTTTACCCTACAAAAAAGCCCGTCTGTTGGCGAAAAAATTAAAAAGTTACAGCTATCAATATATGACAATTCACAAAAAAATATTGTTTGTGAAAAATAGTTTTGTGTGCAAAAGTAGCGAAACATAAAAAAACTTATATAAATGTATTATGACTGTGATTGTACTGATCAGAGCAATAAAGATTTCCTCTCATTTTTACTGAATGGTGAATGATGTAAAAAAAAGTAACAACAATTTATTACTTGCTGTTTTTTGTTGCTGCATTTTGCCACCTAAAAATAAAAAAGTGATCAAAATGTGTTGTTGTCCAAAATGGGAACAACCGAAACTTCAACTGATCAAACAAAAAGTTATAGCTCTCATAATATAATAAAGTGACGCAAAAACAAAAAGTGTTTTTAGTTTCCAAAGATAGCAAATGCTAAAAAATACTATATAACTCTGGCATAGCTTTAATTGTACAGACCTGAAGAAGTCATCTTATCACGTTTATGGCATATTGAACGGTGTAAAACTGTATAAAAAGAAAAATTAAAGACAATTCCTGAATTGATATTCATTTATTTAGTTTGTTTCGCAAAAATGAGTTAGAAAATGTTATGTAAACGCAAATGGCAACAATGAAATCTTTATCTCATCCCACAGAAACCAAACCCCTACTTCATCTGTTGTTTGTAAATTGAAAAATTTAGGTTTCTAATGTTAGTAGTAGCTCAAGGGTGCTGGTAAAGTGACATGGCTCAGAAAAAACAATCCGGCAAATCTACATTTCCAAAGCCAAGTAACCCATCTTCTAAACTCTGTAGCTTGCACAAACCACAGTTATTGTCGACATGTATGGCATTCCTCCATAGTAGAGAATCCATTTAAAGTGGTTCTCTGGGTCCAATCATTCATGACCTGCTTCGTAAGTAATCTATATCAGCACACTCACTGATCAGTTGAAAACTACTTCAGCTGCGGCCGAAGGTACAGACAGAATAGAGCAGCACCATACATTGCTTAGTGGCTGCAGATGAGTACTACATTTTCTTAAAATGAACATACTGTAGTACCTGTCAGCAGCTACCAAGCAATAGATGATGCTGCTGTATTCAGTCTATACAGTGCTTAGTTCGGGCTGCTGCCAGAGCAGCTTGTCTGACCCATATTAATCTCATATTGAGATGCGTCATCAATTGTTATGTCCTGTTGTTATTGCACCTCGGGGTCTCTGCAAATGGTGCTTGCAAATTATCCCAGACAAAACTGCACTCCAAAATCCATACAGCATTTAGTTCCCTTTCTGATCCTTGCAGAATGAACAAATAATAGTTCCTGATCACATATACTCTATTGCCACATTTGAGAGAATATTTTTACATGTTATGGGGTTAACTGTCTCCTTTTACCCATTTTGAAAAAGAAAAATTTGGTGCTAAAGCATTGTTTTAGTAGAAAAAGTAATTCTGCTTCCCAATGTTTCAAACATTTGAGAAACACTTGTAGTTACTGAAAGGTCACTATACCACTAGATACATAGCTTCCGAACGGTGTCCATTCTGGGGGTGTTGCTGTTTTGGCATCTTTGGGGTACTGAAAATGAAACTTGGCATCTATAATCTATTCCAGCCAAAATAGTTTTCCAAATGTCAAATAATGAACCTTTTCTTCTGTGGCATGTGCCCAAAAAGTAGCTGCAACCACATATGAGATATTGGCATACTGAGGAGAAATTGCTTTACAAATTAAGCAATCCATTATCTCCTGTTACGCTTGCAAAAAAGGAAAAATTTGTAACTAAAACAATATTTTTTGTTTTAATATTCACAGAACAATGTTGTAAACTTTCACAAGGTATCTGTGAGCCAAATTGGTTAGTACTCCCTTAGATGAATTACTTGAGGTGACGTTTACAAAATGGCCTGCTGTTTTGGCCATCTTGGGTTCTCTGCCAGTGTGGCATGGTGTTCACAATATATTCCATCCAAAATTGTAATCCAAAAGTAAATAGCACACCTTCCCTTCCCAGCCCTGCTGTGTGCCCAAACCGTAGTTTATGACCAAATACAAGGTGTCAGTGTACTCAGGAGAAGTTACATAGTCACAAGTAACATAGTTATTAAGGTTGAAGGAAGACTTTAAGTCCATCTAGTTCAACCCATAGCCTAACCTAACATGCCCTAATATGTTGATCCAGTACTTGTACTGTAAATTATGTGGTCCTTTAGCTACTGCTTTGGGGTAAATAATATTTTATTAAAAAAAATGTCATGTTTACATCCCATTGTTATAAACGTTTGTGATGCAACTGTGGGTCTACAACGTTCTGTATACTCCTAGATGAATTTATTGATGGGCGTAGTTTCCAAAATGGTATCCCTTGTGGGAGATTTCTTTTGGCACCTTGGTGGCTCTGAAAAATGTGACATGATGTCCAGAATCAATTACAGCCTTTGGTGACACCAATGGTGTCACTGGTGCTGTCTAGGGGGTGCTATCAGGGGGCAAGGGAATGAGCACAGGGAGTGCAGGAACAATGTACGCTGTGTGCAAGGACCTGACACTAAGCAGTGAGCACAGGACCTTGCACTGAGCAGTCACATGACCAGGGGGCAGCGTCACCGTGCGTGAGTGCAGAGAATGAAACTGAGTGCACGGAGTGCAAGGTACAGACAGTAAAACATGGTCAAGGAAACCCGAGGATCAAAAGCCAGATGAGAGCATAGTACCTAGGGATAAGACAAAGACGAAACTGAGATAAGCCAATGGGTCAGATAACTGGAAAGGACAGAGCAGTACAAAGCAGGATACAGAGGCAAGAGTCAGGGGACAAACTGGGTCATACATAGCAAAGCACACAAGCAAAGAGGAAGAACATTTACGGCCGAGTAACCTGGGTCAGCAACCACAAACAGAGAATACGGAAGTATCACCGACACCAAATTCAGGAACTGCCAACATTAAATAGCTGCCCCAGAACCAAAGAGGGGTGAACTAAAATTAACCCTGACCTGACCAGGATGGAGGCGGAACCATCCTGTCCAGAGTCATGACACAGCCAAACTGCACTCCAAAATTCAAGTAGTAATCTGTCCCTTCTCTGCCTAGCCAGTAGATTCTGCCAACCTCTAGGGTATTGGCACATTCAGTAGAATTTGCTCTATGCATATTACAGTGCCTTCACTGAAATTACAAGATGTGAGAATCGAACATTTTAGACCAAATCAACATTTTAGTTGAAATATCGTAATTTTTTTATTCAACTTCACATTAATTCCTGTGAAGCACTTGAAGAGTTAGCAGACTTCTGGAATATGGTTTTGAATACTTACAGTGGTGGAATTTTAAAATTATTATAACTTTTGGGGGTGTTCCACGAAAGTGAAAAAAAATGAACTTTGTAAATTTTATTAAAAGAAAAATAATTGCTGCTAAACTTTAAAGTCTTTAAACATCCAGCAAAATAAAAGGGCATTTGGAAAATTTTGCTCTTCAACAAGTAGACCCTGTTTGAGACTGGGGCCCATAAGCTTCAAGTTATGCCATTGATGGAAAGAAAGTAAACCTGTGTGAATCAAAAGAAACTGAAAGCAGCTACCAATAGCAGGAGCTCTCATCACGAAAGACATGTTTTGCTGATTAGCCTCCATCCCATTCCAGATTAAATTAATCGGCTAGTTATTTTTTCTTTTTAACTTTTTTGCATTTAATTAATAAAGATGTTTTATTCCTAATGATAGTTTAGTGCTATATGAGTGCTTCTTAGTGATTTTCTGCAGGCAATCACTATGTAAAAGTTATCAAATGGTTTAATTTGTTGTGCCATGGAATGATCTGTTGCATAAATGTTTCAATGGTGGACTTTATTACCAACATTTTTGATTATGTGCCAAGTTAATGAAAAAGGTGTATAAAGTGCATAACAAACCCTCTTTTGACCTTGTAGTTGACCTATTTTTGCTCACAATACCGCTGCTCATACCCTATACAACTCAGGGCCAAAAATCCATCTTTATAAATTATGACTATTGCAGTATTCATTATACAAATGAGTCCTTCCTTACCATGCCTCTAAGTTAACCCATTATCTACCAATGTCCTTTTTTGGGACGCCTAATCTTTAGCTTCTAGCAACTAAGATTTTATAATTTTTATAATTAGGTCCAATTTTTTGTGTTGTGTTTGTAAAATGAATGTTTTCAAAATAGGAAATCATGTCATTGTCATTTTTAATTGAATATTGGGACGCCCTTTTCTGAAAAATCTGTACTTGAAAAAATGTTGCAAATTGTGTTTCTTGTTCATTAGGACCCAAATCATTAAAAATCTGTCATAAAAAAAGAAAATTGCTAATTTGACAAGTAATGGGTTAAGTTGAGCAATATGACCAGCTATAGAAAAAAACATGATTTTCAATAACTTTTTTGGGAGCTGTTTAGGCTAAATGTGTCTAGCTGGACTTTGCTTGAATTTTGAATTGTGAGCAATTGGAATCCTAAAAGGAGTAGTTCCCTGTTGAACATTTATGGCATAGCCAAAGGATACCACATAAATTTATAGTAGATCTGGGTATCACTAATGGGAGCTGCAGCTATTTTAGGGACAGAGCACTGATTCGTGGAATTCACATTCATTCAAAATAGAGATGGGACCCTAAGGGTATGTGCACACGTCAGGATTTCTTGCAGAAATTTCCTGAAGAAAACTGGAAATTTTCTGCAAGAAATCCGCATTTTTTTTTTGCATTTTTTTTCCCGTTTTTTTTCGCGTTTTTTTAGCATTTTGCAAGCGTAATTAGCTTGCAGAATGCTAAAGTTTTCCAAGCGATCTGTAGCATCGCTTGGAAAACTGACTGACAGGTTGGTCACACTTGTCAAACATACTGTTTGACAAGTGTGACCAACTTTTTACTATAGATGCTGCTTATGCAGCATCAATAGTAAAAAGATATCATGGTAAAAATAATAAAAAAATAAAAAAATGGTTATACTCACCCTCTGCAGACAGCTGATCTCCTCAGCGGCGTCCATTCCTATAGATGGTGTGGTTCAGGACCTTCGATGACGTCATGGTCACGTGAGCGGTCACATGAGCGGTCACGCGACCAATCACAAGACAGTGACATCATCGCAGGTCCTGAACCACAGACACCATCTATAGGAACGGAAGCGGCAGCATGCAGAGCTGAGACGCGGGAACACTCCGGGGCCATCAAAGGTGAGTATATCACTATTTTTTATTTTAATTCTTTTTTTTTGACCAATTATATGGTGCCCAGTCCGTGGAGGAGAGTCTCCTCTCCTCCACCCTGGGTACCAACCGCACACGATCCGCTTACTTCCCGCATGGTGTGCACAGCCCCGTGCGGGAAGTAAGCCAATCAATGCACTCCTAGGTGTGCAGAATCCCCGCAATTCCGCATTTTTAATGAACATGTTGCTTTTTTTTCCGCAATGCGATTTTTTTGCGGAAAAAAATGCAACATTTGCACAAGAAATGCGGAATACACTGTAAATAATAGGAGGCATATGTAAGCGTTTTTTTCGCATTTTTATCACGTTTTTATAGTGAAAAAACACAAAAAAAACGCGAAAAATACTGAACGTGTGCACATGGCCTAAGAGTGCAACCTGTGATTCACTGATAAAAATGTTTCCATCTCTGTTTACTTTCCTGTAAGGAGGTGAGCGGGACCAGTGATGTCACATCTGCTAATACATTCCATGGACCTGTCATACTAGAGAATTTCCTGAATTTTGGGAAAGACCAGCTACAAGGAATAGCTAATGCTAATAATTAACTACAGTGGGGAAAATAAGTATTTGATAGTTTGCCAATTTTGCAAGCTTTCCCACATACAAAGAATGGAGAGATCTGTAATTTTTATCATAGGTACACTTCAACTATGAGAATTTTAAAATGAAATCCAGAAAATCACCTTGTGGGATTTTTACATAATTTGCATTTTTAATGGGTGAAATAAGTATTTGATACAATAGAAGAACAGAACTGAATATTTAGTACAAATACAGTGGGGCAAAAAAGTATTTAGTCAGTCAGCAATAGTGCAAGTTCCACCACTTAAAAAGATGAGAGGCGTCTGTAATTTACATCATAGGTAGACCTCAACTATGGGAGACAAACTGAGAAAAAAAAATCCAGAAAATCACATTGTCTGTTTTTTTATCATTTTATTTGCATATTATGGTGGAAAATAAGTATTTGGTCAGAAACAAACAATCAAGATTTCTGGCTCTCACAGACCTGTAACTTCTTCTTTAAGAGTCTCCTCTTTCCTCCACTCATTACCTGTAGTAATGGCACCTGTTTAAACTTGTTATCAGCATAAAAAGACACCTGTGCACACCCTCAAACAGTCTGATTTCAAACTCCACTATGGTGAAGACCAAAGAGCTGTCAAAGGACACCAGAAACAAAATTGTAGCCCTGCACCAGGCTGGGAAGACTGAATCTGCAATAGCCAACCAGCTTGGAGTGAAGAAATCAACAGTGGGAGCAATAATTAGAAAATGGAAGACATTCAAGACCACTGATAATCTCCCTCGATCTGGGGCTCCACGCAAAATCCCACCCCGTGGGGTCAGAATGATCACAAGAACGGTGAGCAAAAATCCCAGAACCACGCAGGGGGACCTAGTGAATGAACTGCAGAGAGCTGGGACCAATGTAACAAGGCCTACCATAAGTAACACACTACGCCACCATGGACTCAGATCCTGCAGTGCCAGACGTGTCCCACTGCTTAAGCCAGTACATGTCCGGGCCCGTCTGAAGTTTGCTAGAGAGCATTTGGATGATCCAGAGGAGTTTTGGGAGAATGTTCTATGGTCTGATGAAACCAAACTGGAACTGTTTGGTAGAAACACAACTTGTCGTGTTTGGAGGAAAAAGAATACTGAGTTGTATCCATCAAACACCATACCTACTGTAAAGCATGGTGGTGGAAACATCATGCTTTGGGGCTGTTTCTCTGCAAAGGGGCCAGGACGACTGATCCGGGTACATGAAAGAATGAATGGGGCCATGTATCATGAGATTTTGAGTGCAAACCTCCTTCCATCAGCAAGGGCATTGAAGATGAAACGTGGCTGGGTCTTTCAACATGACAATGATCCAAAGCACACTGCCAGGGCAACGAAGGAGTGGCTTCGTAAGAAGCATTTCAAGGTCCTGGAGTGGCCTAGCCAGTCTCCAGATCTCAACCCTATAGAAAACCTTTGGAGGGAGTTGAAAGTCCGTGTTGCCAAGCGAAAAGCCAAAAACATCACTGCTCTAGAGGAGATCTGCATGGAGGAATGGGCCAACATACCAACAACAGTGTGTGGCAACCTTGTGAAGACTTACAGAAAACGTTTGACCTCTGTCATTGCCAACAAAGGATATATTACAAAGTATTGAGATGAAATTTTGTTTCTGACCAAATACTTATTTTCCACCATAATATGCAAATAAAATGATAAAAAAACAGACAATGTGATTTTCTGGATTTTTTTTTCTCAGTTTGTCTCCCATAGTTGAGGTCTACTTATGATGTAAATTACAGACGCCTCTCATCTTTTTAAGTGGTGGAACTTGCACTGTTGCTGACTGACTAAATACTTTTTTGCCCCACTGTACCTTTGTTTGCAATTACAGACGTTTCCTGTAGTTTTTTTTACCAAGTTTGCAGCAGGGATTTTGGCCCACTTCTCTATACATGTCTTCTTCAGATCTTTCAGGTATTGCTAGGCAACATTAAGTTTTATCTCCCTCCAAAGATTTTCTGTTGGATTCAGGTCTGGTGACTGGCTAGGCCACTCCAGGACCTTTAAATATTTCTTACAGAGCTATTCTTTAGTTGCCCTGGGTGTGTGTTTCGGGTCATTGTCATGCTGCAAAACCTAGCCACCACCCATTTTCAATGTTCTTAGTGAGGGAAGGAGGTTGTTGGCCAAAATCTCGCAATACATGACCCTATCAATTCTCCTTTCAATACTGTGCAGTCGTCCTGTCCCATTTGCAGAAAAGCACCACCAAATGTATGATGTTTACCCCACCATGCTTCACAGTTGGGTCGGTGTTTTTGGGGTTGTACTCATCCATCTTCCTTCAATAAAGGCGAGTGGAGATGATACCAAAACGTTCTATTATGGCCTTATCTGACCACATGACCTTCTTCCTTGCCTCCTCTGGATCATCCAGATGGCCATTGGCGAACTTCAAATGGGCCTGGACATGTGCTGGCATGAGCAAGGGGATCTTGCGTGCCCTGCAGGATTTTAAGTCATGACAGTGTAGTCTGTTACTAATTGTATTGTTTGAGAATGTGCTACCAGCTTTCTTCAGGTCGTTGACCAGGTCCTCCTGTATAGTTCTGGGCTGATTCTTGACCTTTCTCAAAATCATCCTTACCCCACGAATTGAATTTTGCATGGAGGTCCAGACCAAAGAATGTTGACATTTATCTTGTGTTTCTACCATCTTCTAATAATTGTGCCAACAGTTGTTGTCTTCTCACCAAGCTGCTTGCTTATTGTCTTGTAGCCAATCACAGCCTTGTTCAGGTTAACAATTTTGTCCCTGGTGTCTTTAGACAGCTCTTTGGTCTTGGTCATGGTGGAAAGGTTGGAGTGTGATTGATTGTGTGGACATGTGTCTTTTATACAGGTAACGAGTTCAATGTAATTAATACAGGTAATGAGTGCAGAGTATGAGGGCTTCGTCAAGAAAAACTAACAGGTCTGGAACAGCCAGAATTCTTGCTGGTTTGTAGGTGATCAAATACTTTTTTCACACTATAAAATGCAATTTCATTATTTAAATTGGCCAGAGCTCATAGCAGTTCAGCATGTTTGCTACACATTGCAGGGCTTGTGTTGCACAAGTGCTCAGAATTTCGCAGCATGAAGGCTCCTAAAAAGACGATCAAAGCATCTAAAAAGATGAAGAAAAAGGTTTTAAAAATAATAAAAATGTTAAAAAATATAGAAGTTCAAATCACTCTCCTTTTGCCCCATTCAAACTAAAACCACTAAAAAAAACCCACAAATTTGTTATCGCCACATTTAGAAACACTCTATCTATCAAAATATAAAAGGAATCTGACTGGTAAATGGCGAAATAAGGAAAACGATCAAAACGCAAGTATTATGTTTTTTGGTCTCTGCAATATTGCAATAAAATGCAATAAGGGGTATCTATCTCATAGTGGTATCAATAAAAATGTCAGTTCGGTGCACAAAAAATAAGC
Organism: Ranitomeya variabilis; assembly: GCF_051348905.1. NCBI lineage: Eukaryota > Metazoa > Chordata > Amphibia > Anura > Dendrobatidae > Ranitomeya > Ranitomeya variabilis. The sequence goes on from NC_135236.1 coordinate 140,035,228, forward strand.
CCTCTCCCAGCCCCAGATCCTGAAAAATGGAGATGCTGCGGGTCTTGGAATACGGTGTCTTTTTTTTTCTATTAACAAATTTTGGATTTTTTTTTACCACTAAATAAAAAAGAACCCATTCATATTTAGTATCCATTAACTCATAGTGACCTCGAGAATCAATTTTAGTATTTAGTGAACTTGGTAAAAAAAAAATTAAGGCGTTGCCTTTTTTTGCAATTTCACATAACTTGGATTTTTTTATCGTTTTCCAGTACACTATATGGTAAAATCAATGGTGCCATTCAATACTACAACTCGTATCGCAATGAACAAGCCATCACATGTAGTGATGGGCAAACCTCCCGATGTTCGGGATCGGCGGGGTCGCCCAAGTTTTTTTGTAAAGTTCGGGGCCGGAGATGACACCGACTCCGAACCCCGAACTCGGACTTTACATATATGGGATGGGCTGGGGAGATGTAAAAAAAGCTGAAAATTAATAATAAACATTTATAAAAAAAGGTTGCCGCGCTGAAGGCACTTACAATTTGAAGTGTGGTCCTGTATAGAAAATGTCCGTTTGTACGGCGGTTTCTTCTCCACTATTTAGTGGTACTCAACGATGGGAGCGTCCTCCCCGTGATTGCAGTCCCCCGAAAAATACCCGCCGCTGTGTATCAGCGGTAGCCTCGGCCAATGGCGCCATTGGCCGAGGCTACCACTGATACACAGCGGTGGGTATTTTTCGGGGGACTGCAATCACGGGGAGGACGCTCCCATCGTTGAGTACCACTAAATAGTGGAGAAGAAACCGCCGTACAAACGGACATTTTCTATACAGGACCACACTTCAAATTGTAAGTGCCTTCAGCACGGCAACCTTTTTTATATATGTTGATCATTTCTTGGCAGTTATACACACCTCACTGGCTGGTTTGCCTGCTGCTGTTTCTGGCACACGTGTCTAGCGCCTTTGTGATTTTTAGTGTCTTTAATAATAAGCATTATAATTATACTTACCTATCCAGCAACGTGTCCTCCTGTCCTGTGTTCAGTACGGTCCGGAACTTTACAGTCCGGGTTCTCCCATCCCTACTCACATGGCCATATTGACAGAAAAATATAAAAGTTATGGCTCTGGGAAGAAGGGCAGCAAAAACAAAAACGGAAAAACCCAAGATGGTAAAGAGACTAAAGAGGTATTCCCTTCTACAAGATCTTATCCCAATATGTAGTAGATTTAATAATTATAATATTAGCAAATACATCCAGTTAGAAATGTAGTGTAGTTTTTCTGATTTGCTATATCTTTTTTCATGTGCATTCATTGCAGGACCTTAGGTATTGCATGTTTATTATTTCATCATTATTATTGCATTGTTAGTAGTATATTATATCATCTCTTTAGTCTATTGAGCCTTCAGTATTCTATCATCTGATGGTGACTGTGAAGAACCACACCTTGAAGCGCTGTTATGATCCCAATGGCAGAGGATCTCTGATATTCCGGCAAGATAGCAAAAATATAAATACTGCTCTAGGGAGGTGGAAACTGGGCTAACCGCATACCTGATCCTGACACAAACAACTAAAAGTAGCCGGTGAACGTGCCTACGTTGGTTCTAGACGTCTCGAGCCAGCCGGAGAACTGACCACCCCTAGAGGGAAAAAATAAGACCTCGCTTGCCTCCAGAGAAATTGAACCCCAAAGATATAGAAAGCCCCCAACAAATAATAACGGTGAGGCAATAGGAAAACACAAACGTAGAGATGAACTAGATTCAGCAAAGTGAGGCCCAATAGTCTAGATAGCAGAAAATAGATAGTGGACTATGCGGTTAGCAGAAAACCCTACAAAACATCCACGCTGAACATTCAAGAACCCCCACATCGACTGACGGTGTGGAGGGAGAATATCAGCCCCCTAGAGCTTCCAGCGAGTCAAAAATCAAATGAAAAGCAAGCTGGACAAAAACGCTGAATAATGCAAACGATCCAAATAGTACAAAACAGACTTAGCTTTTCTTGCATGAGGCAGACTGAAAGGAATCCGGAGGAGACCAAATAGGTCTGGATACAACGATGCCAGGCAAGAGACTGAGTCCAGAGGAGACTCAAATAGGAAACACCCGCTGCTTAACGACACAGCTGGAGCTCAGGCCTGCAACAAGACATACCTAACACAATACCGTTAGTGATCACCAGAGGGAGCCCAGAAACACAGTTCACAACAGTACCCCCCCCTTGAGGAGGGGTCACCGAACCCTCACCAAGACCCCCAGGGCGATCAGGATGAGCAGCGTGAAAGGCATGAACCAAATCAGCCGCATGAACATCAGAGGCGACAACCCAGGAATTATCCTCCTGACCATAGCCTTTCCACTTAACTAAATACTGGAGTTTCCGTCTAGAGATACGAGAATCCAGAATCTTCTCCACCATGTACTCCAACTCGCCCTCAACCAAAACCGGGGCAGGAGGCTCAACAGCAGGAACCATAGGCACCACGTACCGCCGCAACAAGGACCTATGGAACACATTATGAATAGCAAAAGATGCTGGAAGGTCCAATCCTGAGGGTCGCCGCGCAAGAAGGAAATAACAATCTTAACTTGCTGAGCGGAATCACCAGAGGAACGAGGTTTCAGAGACAGAAACAATTTACAATTATTCCTAAAATTCAGGAATTTAGATCTATCTCCAAAAAACGGCTCAGGAATAGGTATTTTTGGTTCAGACATAGGGCTATGGATAACAAAATCCTGAATGCTTTGCACCCTAGCAGCAAGCTGATCCACACTAGAAGTCAAAGTCTGGACATTCATATCTGCAGCAGAGTTTCAGCCACTCAGAGAAAAAGGGGATGGAAGAAGCTAGGCAAACTGCAGCAAAAAAAAAAAGCAAAAAAAACCCCAAAAACCTCAGAACTTCTTTTTAATCCCGCTTCTGCGATGCATTAAACATTTTCTTTTGGCCTGGCATTCTGTTATGATCCCAATGGCAGAGGATCTCTGATATTCCGGCAAGATAGCAAAAATATAAATACTGCTCTAGGGAGGTGGAAACTGGGCTAACCGCATACCTGATCCTGACACAAACAACTAAAAGTAGCCGGTGAACGTGCCTACGTTGGTTCTAGACGTCTCGAGCCAGCCGGAGAACTGACTACCCCTAGAGGGAAAAAATAAGACCTCGCTTGCCTCCAGAGAAATTGAACCCCAAAGATATAGAAAGCCCCCAACAAATAATAACGGTGAGGCAAGAGGAAAACACAAACGTAGAGATGAACTAGATTCAGCAAAGTGAGGCCCAATAGTCTAGATAGCAGAAAATAGATAGTGGACTATGCGGTTAGCAGAAAACCCTACAAAACATCCACGCTGAACATTCAAGAACCCCCACATCGACTGACGGTGTGGAGGGAGAATATCAGCCCCCTAGAGCTTCCAGCGAGTCAAAAATCAAATGAAAAGCAAGCTGGACAAAAACACTGAATAATGCAAACGATCCAAATAGTACAAAACAGACTTAGCTTTTCTTGCATGAGGCAGACTGAAAGGAATCCGGAGGAGACCAAATAGGTCTGGATACAACGATGCCAGGCAAGAGACTGAGTCCAGAGGAGACTCAAATAGGAAACACCCACTGCTTAACGACACAGCTGGAGCTCAGGCCTGCAATAAGACATACCTAACACAATACCGTTAGTGACCACCAGAGGGAGCCCAGAAACACAGTTCACAACAAAGCGCCGCCTGACATCACTATTATTTGGTGGGATCTTGCACGACAGTCTTCCCTGTTGTGAAATTGGATTCTGGGCTCCCCCGGTGGCCACTGGTGGAATTGAACTTGTGTGCATCATCCTCTCTGTTCACCTGTTCCCATCAGGATGTGGGAATCTCTATATAACCTTGCTCCTCTGTCAGTTTCATGCCGGTCAACAATGTAATCAGAAGCCTTTCTTTGCATGTTCCTGCTACTAGACAACTCCCAGCTAAGTTGGACTTTCGTCCTTGTTTGTTTTTGCATTTTGTTCCAGTTCACAGCTGCTGTTTCGTTACTGTGTCTGGAAAGCTCTTGTGATCTGAAATTGCCACTCTGGTGTTATGAGTTAATACTAGAGTCTTAAAGTAATTTCTGGATGGTGTTTTGATAGTGTTTTCAGCTGACCATGAAAGTGCCCTTTCTGTCTTCCTGCTATCTAGTAAGCGGACCTCGATTTTGCTAAACCTATTTTCATACTACGTTTGTCATTTCATCTATAATCACCGCCAATATATGTGGGGGCCTCTGTCCGCCTTTTGGGGAAATTTCTCTAGAGGTGAGCCAGGACTGTATTTTCCTCTGCTAGGATTAGTTAGTCCTCTGGCTGGCGCTGGGCGTCTAGGGATAAAACGTAGGCACGCTACCCGGCCACTGTTAATTGTGCGGCAGGTTTAGTTCATGGTCAGTTTAGATTCCATCTTCCAAGAGCTAGTTCTTATATATGCTGGGCTATGTTCTCTCGCCATTGAGAATCATGACAGTTTGACCGGACCAAAAAGGGTTAAATTTTTGGCTGAGAAAGGAGAGAAAAAAGAAGTCTGCTGAAATTTTTTTTTTTTTTTTTCTCTAGTTCTGAGTGTGCTCATAATTGAATCACTTGCTAGTCTGCCTATACTGCAGCCTTCCTCTCTTTCTCTCCTTCTAATCCTTGAATGGCTCTGTGTTCACCTGTTTGAAATGGATCTTCAGAGTGTAGCTACAGGTTTGAATAATCTCGCCACGAAGGTACAAAATTTGCAAGATTTTGTTGTTCATGCACCTATGTCTGAACCTAGAATTCCTTTGCCTGAATTTTTTTCAGGGAATAGATCTTGCTTTCAAAATTTTAAAAATAATTGCAAATTGTTTTTGTCCCTGAAGTCTCGCTCTGCCGGAGATCCTGCACAGCAGGTCAGGATTGTAATTTCCTTGCTCCGGGGTGACCCTCAAGATTGGGCTTTTGCATTGACACCAGGGGATCCTGCGTTGCTCAATGTGGATGCGTTTTTTCTGGCCTTGGGGTTGCTTTATGAGGAACCTCATTTAGAGCTTCAGGCGGAAAAAGCTTTGATGTCCCTATCTCAGGGGCAAGATGAAGCTGAAATATACTGCCAAAAATTCCGTAAATGGTCTGTGCTTACTCAGTGGAATGAGTGCGCCCTGGCGGCGATTTTCAGAGAAGGTCTCTCTAAAGCCATTAAGGATGTTATGGTGGGGTTCCCTGTGCCTGCGGGTCTGAATGAGTCCATGACAATGGCTATTCAGATCGATAGGCGTCTGCGGGAGCGCAAACCTGTGCACCATTTGGCGGTGTCTACTGAGAAGACGCCAGAAAATATGCAATGTGATAGAATTCTGTCCAGAAGCGAGCGGCAGAATTTTAGACGAAAAAATGGGTTGTGCTTCTATTGTGGTGATTCAACTCATGTTATATCAGCATGCTCTAAGCGTACTAAGAAGCTTGACAAGTCTGTTTCAATTAGCACTTTACAGTCTAAGTTTATTCTATCTGTGACCCTGATTTGTTCTTTATCATCTATTACCGCGGACGCCTATGTCGACTCTGGCGCCGCTTTGAGTCTTATGGATTGGTCCTTTGCCAAACGCTGTGGGTATGATTTGGAGCCTTTGGAAGCTCCTATACCTCTGAAGGGGATTGACTCCACCCCATTGGCTAGTAATAAACCACAATACTGGAAACAAGTAACTATGCGTATTAATCCGGATCACCAGGAGATTATTCGCTTTCTGGTGCTGTATAATCTACATGATGTTTTGGTGCTAGGATTGCCATGGCTGCAATCTCATAACCCAGTCCTCGACTGGAAAGCTATGTCTGTGTTAAGCTGGGGATGTAAAGGGACTCATGGGGACGTACCTTTGGTTTCCATTTCATCATCTATTCCCTCTGAGATTCCTGAATTCTTGTCTGACTATTGTGACGTTTTTGAAGAACCCAAGCTTGGTTCACTACCTCCGCACCGGGAGTGCGATTGTGCCATAGATTTGATCCCAGGTAGTAAATACCCTAAGGGTCGTTTATTTAATCTGTCTGTGCCTGAACACGCTGCTATGCGAGAATATATAAAGGAGTCCTTGGAAAAGGGACATATTCGTCCTTCGTCATCTCCCTTAGGAGCCGGTTTTTTCTTTGTGTCTAAGAAAGATGGCTCTTTGAGGCCGTGTATTGATTATCGGCTTTTGAATAAAATCACGGTTAAATATCAATATCCGTTACCACTGCTGACTGATTTGTTTGCTCGTATAAAGGGGGCCAAGTGGTTCTCTAAGATTGATCTCCATGGGGCGTATAATTTGGTGCGAATCAAGCAGGGGGATGAGTGGAAAACCGCATTTAATACGCCCGAGGGCCACTTTGAGTATTTGGTGATGCCTTTTGGTCTTTCAAATGCCCCTTCAGTCTTCCAGTCCTTTATGCATGACATTTTCCGCGATTATTTGGATAAATTTATGATTGTGTATCTGGATGATATTCTGATTTTTTCGGATGACTGGGACTCTCATGTCCAGCAGGTCAGGAGGGTTTTTCAGGTTTTGCGGTCTAATTCCTTGTGTGTGAAGGGTTCTAAGTGCGTTTTTGGGGTTCAAAAGATTTCCTTCTTGGGATACATTTTTTCCCCCTCTTCCATCGAGATGGATCCTGTCAAGGTTCAGGCTATTTGTGATTGGACGCAACCCTCTTCTCTTAAGAGTCTTCAGAAATTTTTGGGCTTTGCTAACTTTTATCGTCGATTTATTGCTGGTTTTTCTGATGTTGTTAAACCATTGAGTGATTTGACTAAGAAGGGTGCTGATGTTGCTGATTGGTCCCCTGATGCTGTGGAGGCCTTTCGGGAGCTTAAGCGCCGCTTTTCTTCCGCCCCTGTGTTGCGTCAGCCTGATGTTGCTCTTCCTTTTCAGGTTGAGGTCGACGCTTCTGAAATCGGAGCTGGGGCGGTGTTGTCGCAGAGAAGTTCCGACTGCCCCGTGATGAGACCTTGTGCTTTTTTTTCCCGTAAATTTTCGCCCGCCGAGCGGAATTATGATATTGGGAATCGGGAGCTTTTGGCCATGAAGTGGGCTTTTGAGGAGTGGCGTCACTGGCTTGAGGGGGCCAGACATCAGGTGGTGGTATTGACTGACCACAAAAATTTAATTTACCTTGAGTCTGCCAGGCGCCTGAATCCTAGACAGGCACGCTGGTCGTTGTTTTTCTCTCGGTTTAATTTTGTGGTGTCATACCTACCGGGTTCTAAGAATGTTAAGGCGGATGCCCTTTCTAGGAGTTTTGAGCCTGACTCCCCTGGTAATTCTGAGCCCACAGGTATCCTTAAGGATGGAGTGATATTGTCTGCCGTTTCTCCAGACCTGCGGCGGGCCTTGCAGGAGTTTCAGGCGGATAGACCGGATCGTTGCCCACCTGGTAGACTGTTTGTTCCTGATGATTGGACCAGTAGAGTCATCTCTGAGGTTCATTCTTCTGCGTTGGCAGGTCATCCTGGAATCTTTGGTACCAGGGATTTGGTGGCAAGGTCCTTCTGGTGGCCTTCCCTGTCACGAGATGTGCGAGGCTTTGTGCAGTCTTGTGACGTTTGTGCTCGGGCCAAGCCTTGTTGTTCTCGGGCTAGTGGATTGTTGTTGCCCTTGCCTATTCCGAAGAGGCCTTGGACGCACATCTCGATGGATTTTATTTCGGATCTGCCTGTTTCTCAGAAGATGTCTGTCATCTGGGTGGTGTGTGACCGTTTCTCTAAGATGGTCCATTTGGTTCCCTTGCCTAAGTTGCCTTCTTCTTCCGAGTTGGTTCCTCTGTTTTTTCAAAATGTTGTTCGTTTGCATGGTATTCCGGAGAATATCGTTTCTGACAGAGGGACCCAATTCGTGTCTAGATTTTGGCGGGCATTCTGTGCTAGGATGGGCATAGATTTGTCTTTTTCGTCTGCTTTCCATCCTCAGACTAATGGCCAGACCGAGCGGACTAATCAGACCTTGGAGACATATTTGAGGTGTTTTGTGTCTGCGGATCAGGATGATTGGGTTGCTTTTTTGCCATTGGCGGAGTTCGCCCTCAATAATCGGGCCAGCTCTGCCACCTTGGTGTCCCCGTTTTTCTGTAATTCGGGGTTTCATCCTCGATTTTCCTCCGGTCAGGTGGAATCTTCGGATTGTCCTGGAGTGGATGCTGTGGTGGAGAGGTTGCATCAGATTTGGGGGCAGGTAGTGGACAATTTGAAGTTGTCCCAGGAGAAGACTCAGCTTTTTGTCAACCGCCGTCGTCGTGTTGGTCCTCGGCTTTGTGTTGGGGACTTGGTTTGGTTGTCTTCTCGTTTTGTCCCTATGAGGGTTTCTTCTCCTAAGTTTAAGCCTCAGGTCATCGGCCCGTACAAGATATTGGAGATTCTTAACCCTATGTCCTTCCGTTTGGACCTCCCTGCATCTTTTTCTATTCATAATGTTTTTCATCGGTCATTATTGCGCAGGTATGAGGTACCGGTTGTGCCTTCCGTTGAGCCTCCTGCTCCGGTGTTGGTTGAGGGTGAGTTGGAGTACGTTGTGGAAAAAATCTTAGACTCCCGTGTTTCCAGACGGAAACTCCAGTATCTGGTCAAATGGAAGGGATACGGTCAGGAGGATAATTCTTGGGTGACTGCCTCTGATGTTCATGCCTCCGATCTTGTCCGTGCCTTTCATAGGGCTCATCCTGATCGCCCTGGTGGTTCTGGTGAGGGTTCGGTGCCCCCTCCTTGAGGGGGGGGTACTGTTGTGAAATTGGATTCTGGGCTCCCCCGGTGGCCACTGGTGGAATTGAACTTGTGTGCATCATCCTCTCTGTTCACCTGTTCCCATCAGGATGTGGGAGTCTCTATATAACCTTGCTCCTCTGTCAGTTTCATGCCGGTCAACAATGTAATCAGAAGCCTTTCTTTGCATGTTCCTGCTACTAGACAACTCCCAGCTAAGTTGGACTTTCGTCCTTGTTTGTTTTTGCATTTTGTTCCAGTTCACAGCTGCTGTTTCGTTACTGTGTCTGGAAAGCTCTTGTGATCTGAAATTGCCACTCTGGTGTTATGAGTTAATACTAGAGTCTTAAAGTAATTTCTGGATGGTGTTTTGATAGTGTTTTCAGCTGACCATGAAAGTGCCCTTTCTGTCTTCCTGCTATCTAGTAAGCGGACCTCGATTTTGCTAAACCTATTTTCATACTACGTTTGTCATTTCATCTATAATCACCGCCAATATATGTGGGGGCCTCTGTCCGCCTTTTGGGGAAATTTCTCTAGAGGTGAGCCAGGACTGTATTTTCCTCTGCTAGGATTAGTTAGTCCTCCGGCTGGCGCTGGGCGTCTAGGGATAAAACGTAGGCACGCTACCCGGCCACTGTTAATTGTGCGGCAGGTTTAGTTCATGGTCAGTTTAGATTCCATCTTCCAAGAGCTAGTTCTTATATATGCTGGGCTATGTTCTCTCGCCATTGAGAATCATGACACTTCCCACTTGCACCAACGTCAGCTTGACACAGTTTTAAACAGACATCCACTGTCCACATAGACCCAGTGAAGCACAGGGAGTGAAACAATGTGGCTCTCACAGCCACTGGTGTGGCAAAACACTCTCTCACAACCCTGACAAGCTGATAGGCCCCTTTCACTGCACCAGTGAAATAGAGCCTTGCCAGCCCTGTTGGACTGCCACCCATTTCTCTTTAGGTATAAGCCTGGTCCATTAATAGGATTATATTGGTTCAGAATCCAGTCCCTGTAGCATGTGAAGCTAAACGAGAACATGGACATGTGTATTCATAGATCAAGATGAAAGAGCAGTCCAAGGATAAATTAGATATTTATATGCCTTAAGGGCACACTAGACAAAACACTATATACACAATAGATATACATATATAATGGTTAGATATGCAAATACAGTATGCAAATACAGTTGACAGTACAAAAGTTATAAGCAGATAAAACATGTCAGTTACCAGCTTGATGTTCAGCCATGAAGCTGGACACCGAGGAGTGCGAGCTGTTTCCAGTTCCTATCAGCATGTTACACAACGTGACCCCCCACAGAAGTTAACAGCAAGGATGAGAAGAAGAGAGAGCCAAATGGCATTACACAAGCATTTAACCCATTGGTCAGTCACTCCCTTTCCCACCTCTGGGATGATTCTAGTCCTCCTCCCCTGTACTCTTGGTATTTGAAACTCCACAACCTATAATGGATCATAATTTCTCTATGGAAGGTCATAGGGTGATAGTTTTGGTACCATCGGATCGAGCCAGGAACTTATTAAGCTTGGAGACCAAAATTACTTTCCCAAGTGGCTTCTACTGGCTGTTCTCCATATGTCCCCATGCTGTGGTGCTACAATGGATCGAAACCCTGGCTGGCGTTCTGCCCATTCCCAGAATCTTGAAATTGTCCTGGTAGATGGCTGTGCTGACTTTGGTCATACAACACAGTGTACCTATACCAGCAGATGACATGGCTCCCCAAACCATCACTGATTGTGGAAACTTCATACGAGACCTTAAGCAGCTTGGATTGTGGCCTCTCCACTCTTCCTTCAGACTGTGGGACCTTGATTTCCAAGGTCGTATGAGAGGTTTCCACAATCAGTGATGGTTTGGGAGCCATGACATGTGCTGGTGTAGGTCCACTGTGTTTTATCAAGACCAAAGTCAGCACAGCCATCTACCAGAAAATTTTAGAGCACTTCATGCTTCCCTCTGCTGACAAGCTTTTAGGAAATGGAAATTAATTCTCCAGCAGGACTTGGCACCTGCCCACACTGCCAAAAGTACCAATACTTGGTTTAAAAACAACAGTATCACTGTGCTTGATTGGCCAGAAAACTCGTCTGACCTTAACCCCATAAGAAAAAATCTATGGGGTATTGGGGTATTGTCAAGAGGAAGATGAGAGACACCAGACCCAACAATGTAGACGAGCTGAATGCTGCTATCAAAGCTGATCGTTTCCATGCCACGCTGCATTGATGCAGTAATTGATGTAAAAGGAGCCCCGACCAAGTATTGAGTGCATTTACTGAACACACATTTCAGTAGGCCAACATTTCAGATTTTAAAATCATTTTTTCAAGCTGGTGTTAAAAAGTATTCTAATTTAAAGAGAAAATGACTTTTCAGGTTTCCATTTGCTGTAAGCCATAATCATCAACATTAAAAAAAATAAACACTTGAAATACATTACTCTGTAATGACTCTATCTAATATACGAGTTTCACTTTTTGCATTGAAGAACTGAAATAAATTAACTTTTTGATGATATTCTAATTTTGTGAGATGTACCTGTAGTTATTTGAATTGTTGCTAAGTTTCCTCTAAATATCAGAAAATTGGCATAACAAAATATTCTGCAACTGTATATTTGCAAAAACAATAATGTTTCAAAGTACTGTAACTTTTATGCATTAAAAATATGTAGCAGGAAAAGGAAAACTTTTTGATATCATAGAAACAAGAGCCAACTAAAAAATATCATAGTCAGATTGAAAAATATTTAGAATTGAGAGTCCTCAGTGGTTGATATCTTTTAATGGCTAACTGAAAAGATGGTAACAAAATTGCAAGCTGTGAGACTACTCAGGTCCCTTCATCAGGCATAGAATAACATAAAATCTGAAGAGTCGCATATTTATGCACAAAAGGACACAGAAATAATGCAATAGATAAGACAAGTGACATGAATCAGAACTATCAATATGGGAGAGGGGTAAACAGTGGTGGCCGTAAATATTGTAACAGTTCATAGATAAGGATTGTGAAAGTTTAATTGTCCTGTGATTGAGGTCTGGTCCAGGGTTGTGATGCCCCCAAAATCTCTTAAGAGCACATTCTTTAGTTGATATAGAAAGACATAAATCCATGAGACACATTCATTCCTGCACTGAGTGTGTCAGAGGTTGTCTTACGTTTGAACTCCCAGATCCTTCTGTCTCTCTGAGATTTGAATTTACCTTTCAATACTAGTAATTTCATGTTCATGGTACTGTGATCAGGGAAATAAAAATGTTTGGCCATAGGTAGATCTATTCATTTTTCTTTTATTGTTTGGTAATGAGAATTCATCCTTGTTCTTAGATGTGATGCAGCTGAAAGTACCTGGGATCTTGTAGTCTTGATATGAGTTGGGGATCTTTATCTCGTCCGTGGTCATTATAAATGGAAAAGTTTTACATTTTTTCAGGTTGCAGGGAAAGGTTCCTGTGGCTGATGGGGAGGACAGGGAGCTTCTAACAATGATGCTTCTTAGATTTGGGGGCTGCCTAAGACACAGAAGTGGGGGGTCTGGAAATAGAGATTGCAAATGGGCATCTTTTGTAGTAAAAGTTGTAATTTCTGTGTAGATCCCCTAAGCATCTCTAGACTTGGATTGTAGGTGACTACTAGAGGCACCCGGTTGCTTTCTTGTTTAGTTTTGTAATATATGAGAAGATTCCTTGATATTCTTGAGGCTCTTGTAATCTGGTTTTCAATTGTTCTTGAATGATAGCTCTGATTCAAAAAGGTAATTCTGTGGCCATCAAGGAGCTGTCTCTATACATAGGGTTGGGACATATCAGATTGTATCGAATGGCTTGGCTGTGAACAATAAAGTTTTCTATGTGTTTTGGAAGAAATCTGTCCAATTTAACGTATGTTGGATGGTTGATTTGCTACTAGTACAGTAATGTCTCTATTTCATTGTTCTGTAGCGTAATGATGGTGTCCAAAAAGTTATTTTCAGTCCAGGAGTAGTTGAGTGTTAAGTTGATGGTGGAATGAAATTGATTAAACTGTTCATGGAACAACTTTAGCTGTTGCTCAGACTCCGTCCAGATGAATAAAATATCATCAATGTAACGTTAGTAGGACAGAGGCCTGATGGGACATAAGGATAAAAAGTCACTTTCAAGCTTGACCATGAAAAGATTTGCCTACTGTGGAACCATTTTACTTCTCATTGCTCTCCTATAGATAAATCTTGTTATCAAATTCAAATTAATTTTGGGTCAGGATGAATTTTGTAAGTTTCACAGCAGAATCATTATCAATTCCTGTATTTTCCATGAAGACTTTGAAAGCATTTAATCCATCCTAGTATAGGTCATTAGAGTATAAAGATTCCATATCCATGGTGGTCAGGATGGTTCCTCTCGGTTTAGGACTTATTGCTCATAGTTTATTCAATAGGTCATTTGTGTACTGAATGTAGTTGTATTTGAATTCAGGAGATCAAAGTCATTAAGAAATAGTTAAGTTCATAATGGAAACTTGACAACTTTTATAAATATATAGAACAGTGTTGTTTAAATGCGTAGCCCATGCAACCCTATATTTTTTTTAGCAATTATTACTAGGGTTGAGCGACTTTTATTTTTATAGGATCGGGTCGGGTTTCACGAAACCCGACTTTCTCAAAAGTCGGGTCGAGTGAAATCGGCCGATCCTATAAAAAAGTCGGGAAGGGGTCGGCCGAAACGCGAAACCCAATGCAGTGCAATGGGATACTATGGTTCCCAGGGTCTGAAGGAGAGGAAACTCTCCTTCAGGCCCTGGGATCCATATTTACGTGTAAAATAAAGAATTAAAATAAAAAAAATTGATATACTCACACTCTGACGCGCCCTGGTAGTAACCGGCATCTTCCGTTCCTAAAAATGGCGCTTGAAAGACCTTTCGAATGCTTCACGGCTTGTGATTGGTCGCGGCGGCCCACGTGACCGCTGAGCGACCAATCACAAGCCAGTGACGTTATTCTCAGGTCCTGTTCTGGTTCTCAGGTACATGAGAATTACGTCACGGCTTGTGATTGGTCGCTGAGCGGTCACGTGGGCCGCCGCGACCAATCACAAAGCCGTGACGTCATCGGAAGGTACTTCACGCGTTCATTCTTAAGAAGGAAGGCTGCCGGAAAGAAGCAGGGCACGTATGAGGGTGAGTATATACCTAATAGGAATATACTCACCCTCGGCTTCTTTCCGGCAGCCTTCCTTCTTAAGAATGAACGCGTGAAGGACCTTCCGATGACGTCACGGCTTTGTGATTGGTCGCGGCGGCCCACGTGACCACTCAGCGACCAATCACAAGCCGTGACGTAATTCTCATGTACCTGAGAACCAGAACAGGACCTGAGAATAACGTCACCGGCTTGTGATTGGTCGCTCAGCGGTCACGTGGGCCGCCGCGACCAATCACAAGCCGTGAAGCATTCGAAAGGTCTTTCAAGCGCCATTTTTAGGAACAGAAGATGCCGGTTACCAGCGGCGATGTCCAGGCTGCGTCGGAGAGGTGAGCATATCAATATTTTTTATTTTAATTCTTTATTTTACACTTAAATGTGGATTCTGATACCGATTTCCGATATCGCAAACATATCGGAACTCGGTATCGGAATCCCGATACCAAATTCAGAAGATCGCCGACCTCATGGCCGACCCCACACAGGGGTCGGGTCGGGTTTCATGAAACCCGACTTTGCCAAAAGTCGGCGACTTCTGAAAATGGTCGACCCGTTTCGCTCAACCCTAATTATTACTACAGCAACATTTACTATAATAAATATGAGATTGAGTTCTTTAGTAATCAATTTATCAAACTTCATAAGACAACTTGCCAGCAACTTCTTTTAGGTGGCTACCTACAGACAACACAACCTTTGCAGGGGGCAGCTGAGTAGCCCACCCTTACTGCCAGACTGAGTCCCTTGGCTCTGGGTAACATTTTCCCACAAATGTAAAACCACAGAAAAAGAAAACTCAACATTGCCTTTCACCTTCTCTTTAAATATATCTAACTTATATCATACTTCATTTTTCATATATTTTTTGAAGGCCTTTCAACCGATGTTTCCTCTGAAATGTCAGTGTTTCAGATTAAAACATACCAAGCTGAAATTGCGCAACCATCCTCTGATTTATACTACCCATGGTTAAGGCAGCAGGAACTTAGTGACAGATCCCTTTAATTCTTTGTATCTCAAACCCCTATTTGTATTTGAAGAATCACTGATGACTGGAACCAACTAAAATGGCGACAATTTAACTCATTTTGGATAATCAATGAAGAAGACAGAAAGAAGTGAAAAGTAAAAAAGTTAAATAACTGAAAAAAGACATCAGGACCCAGAAGCAGATGAGTTTGTGGAAAACATTGTGTAAAGGATAATGGGAGTGGTTGTTTAGGCAGCATTAGGAGATCCTCTCCTGTTGGCAGAAGAGCTGCTATTCTCCCCTTCACATTACCAACAATCTTGCAGTGAGGGGAATGGTTTCATTTATATTCTCTGCTTGATGAAAGCAGACAATAAAGCTACTTATTGGCCCTCATTATCTGCACCCCAGCGTGCGTTGCATACCTGCTCCACTGCACTGGTTCAAGTCAATTAATCCTAATATCCATCTATCCAAGGGTAATTTCTCATTTTGGCAGGCCTCCTTTTGTAATGACTTAATGGGAGTAGCCAAGTTTTAAACCTTGGCTCATGTCCAAATTTATCCCTTTATCCCCAATATTTCCAAGGTGATTTATGGAAATGTTTAACCCCCTCAATTCTGTGCAGACTTAAGCATCAGCCGGCTGAAGGAATTCATCTTTCAGAAGTGATGATTCAGTAAAATTGTCATAACCAAGTACGACTTAGTGTCTCAACAGAGAAGATTTTTTTTTTGCTATTTATCCTTCTTGATATCTTTTGACACATTCAGTAAACAGATTACACAAGCGTTCTTCCCAGGTGATTTCTCTCCATGATAATTATTCCCTCCCTGTAGGGGGGATTACATTAACAGCTGCGGAAGAAAGACTTATGGAATTCTGTCTCCATGTCTGACTAAGCTATCAACATGCACATACACGTAACTATATTCACCCACTGTCTTACATATGAACACTACACGTCCTTATACAAACAGTACTCTCAGATACAGTTCTTGGCACATGTTACACCATATGAAATGCCAGCTACATGACCCATCATGAAAATTAATCAATAATAGATGCAGATGCTTGCATTGCCATTGTTTCTATTCATTCGGTGTACACAGAAGCCATGGCTTTTTTTTATAAGACTTACAAAAATGATCTCCTTTTGGGATCAGCAGGAGGTTTGCAATGTCTGTTTAAAAAATCATCTAAATTGTGTCCCTCTTTAGAGATCAGCAACAGGTTTGCTGCTTGGAAAATGAAAAAGCAATGACATTTTAATAAGACATCTAAAAAATAACATTTTTTATGTGATCAGAAACAGGATTACTGTTTTGGAAAGTGAACAAGCAATGGCTTTGAAAGGAAGCTTATGGTTGTTTCCTGGCCAAACAATCAGATATAGATATCTGATGGTGCGACAGAGAAGGAAGAGGAGGAATATTTGGAGTATGACAAGCAGCTGGTGATGATGTCACCAATCAGAGACTACTTGAGGATATGGCCTGACTACCAGACAGATGAGGATGATGAGAGCAGTAGGAGGACAGCTTGAGTCTTGCTCTTGTTTCTGGGTAGCTTGCTGATTGAGAGCCATAGGGTACCGTCTCACTATACGATTTACCAACGATCACGACCTGCGATACGACCTGGCCGTGATCGTTGGTAAGTCGTTGTGTGGTCGCTGGGGAGCTGTCACACAGACCGCTCTCCAGCGACCAACGATGCCGAGGTTTGCTGGTAACCAGGGTAAACATCGGGTTACTAAGTGCAGGGCCACGCTTAGTAACCCGATGTTTACCGTGGTTACCAGCGTAAAAGTAAAAAAAAACAAACCGTACATACTCACCATCTGATGTCCTTCAGGTCCCTTGCCGTCTGCTTCCCGCTGTGACTGAGTGCCGCCGTACAGTGAGAGCAGAGTGCAGCGGTGACGTCACCGCTGTGATCTGCTCTCACTTTCCGGCCGGCAGTCAGTCAGAGCGGGAAGCAGACGGCAAGGGACCTGAAGGACATCAGATGGTGAGTATGTACGTTTTTTTTTTTTTTACTTTTACGCTGGTAACCACGTTAAACATCGGGTTACTAAGCACGGCCCTGCGCTTAGTAACCCGATGTTTACCCTGGTTACCAGCGAACGCATCGCTGGATCGCTGTCACACACAACGATCCAGCGATGACAGCGGGAGATCCAGCGACGAAAGAAAGTTTCAAACGATCTGCTACGACGTACGATTCTCAGCAGGGTCCCTGATCGCTGCTGCGTGTCAGACACTGCGAGATCGTAACTATATCGCTAGAACGTCACGAATCGTGCCGTCGTAGCGATGAAAATGCCACTGTGTGACGGTACCCATAGTTTCCAGTTTATTAGGCAATGTGGATAAGGATTTCCACAACCAAGATGCCCAAATGCAGATTTTGCAACAACCACTGAAAGAGCTTTCAGATGTTGCAGAGGCTCCTCCACCAATAGCAGTTACAGTATTACCGGCTCACAAGCTAACCACAGACGAAGAAGTTCTGTGCCCACAACATCTTTTGGCCAAACTTTGGCACTGTTCTTTATCGCTTATGCCACCACCTTCCTCCTCCTCCTGAAAAATCTTCATAATCATTATCATCATCATCATCATCCTTGACTTAGCTGACAGTTGCCTCTATGTGAGAAATGTTCTGAGCTTCTTGCCCCTCTTCTGATTCCCACCTTTAGATTTGCTGTGACTCTACCAGAGTTCTGCTTCCACCTTGGCAGCCAGTGTCCCATGGCTGACAGAGCCACCAACACTTTGAATCATGCACTCCATCTCCTCTACCCCCATCTCATCCCAGCACATATGGTGACTGTTTATCTCATCCAATAAATTCACTGATTGCCCCCAAAGTGCTTAGATGACTAAGGGGCTTAAAAGACACAAGTTTCATTTCACTATTCAAATTGCCTGCCACATGTCTCACCCTAAAAAGTGCCTTCCACATCCTGCACTATGGAAAGTTGCTACCATATATCTCTCTAATGTGCTGCTTCATGCCTCACTCTACAAAGTGCTTGCCAAATGCCTTTTTATTTAGTTTTAATTATTCTATTTAAATCCTATTTAAATACATTATTACATTAAACACATAAATATTACAGAAAGTCACAATCTCATAGGATAATGAAAAATGAAGCAGCCAAAATAAACTTATAATCATAGAATATTCATGACAATGTACACACATGATAGTGGAAACCTATTTACCAATGGGCTCATTCCAAGAACTTCACAATAGCTCCACTGGTGAATTTCCAGACTATCCTGCTTGAGCAAAAAGCATAGGTTGGTGTAAAAGTGGCACAGGATCATTAGCCGGAAAAAAAATAGACAACTATGTGTTCGGACACCCTTTGGTGTTGTTGTAGGCGTCTAGAAGAAGATTGTGAGAAACCCAAGGAAGTTAACCAGAAATGTTTCCAGCAGGCAAACACCAGGAGAACAACATAGTGATGTGTACTGATTACTGAACCCAAACTGAGTGTTAGCTGTGCAACAGTTGGTCACATGGTCTGTAGGTACAATATTCATTGATGAAAGTGTGATTTTAACTGTGTACATGGAAGATATCTTCCAGCAAATTTATACAGTTAAAGGATCCCAAGCATAAAAATTGTTTCCTTCAACAAGAAACAGGAATTTGTTTTTCATGGCCACAAAGTACACTACAAGTTTACACAGCTTTAGTTTATCCGGATGCTGCAAAGCATATATGATGTTCATAGTGGGGACATACATCTCGATCAAATAATTACTGGCCTTGCTTGGTGTATGCAGCCTCAATAATTAACTCCTGAAATTTCAATGCATGACTTTAATTGGTGACTGTAGAGCGCACCATCCTGAACTGTAGTGGAAATTATTATAATATAATATATTATGATATTACCGTGGGTGATTCTGCCTTAGCTGACCTGTGTAATGCAGCACCCGAAGTGCTTTTAGAGCTATATTCATCATTAGCGGCAAATTCATTGATCTGCCTGATGTATATGCCTCACAGTTTTCATAGTTCTAACATAAGCCGGCTCCATACTAGGTTTCCACTTGCTACTGTGCCGTGAAAATGGTACTGAAGGCTTTCGTAGTGCATCAGAAAGGTAGCCTGCTGCTCATTACAGCTAAGTCTTGGCGGATTTAAAGAATCACTTTTATTTATGAGCATTTGCTTTGAGCTCTGACCTCCCCCTGGTTGGGTTTTATTTGGCGATTCATGCTCATCCTGTCACCATTTTTTTGAAAGCTGAAATCCACAGTCAATTAAAAGAGAAATTAAAAGCTTAAAAAAGAAATTAAAAGGGAAACATCAAAGCGCTAGCTGATTTGTCACAGAGCAGGTTACTGATCTTCATTCTTTGAATGGCTTTAGGCCTGAAGGAAACTGGTGAACCACATGACACTGATTTAATGATGCAACAACTTGAATGCACCAAATATAAATTTTTAAATGATCCTTTGAGATACTGCTGATATTAACATCTAAATGCAGCAATCACGGATGGCGGATATAGTACGAACGGCCAACTGTTAATTAATTTATTATATCTCTGTACTTCTAATGGGCTGTAAGGTGAAAGGAGAGTTTTAGATTACAGAGTTTAGGATGGAGTTGGTTGGTGGTCACAGAGAGATTTTATTAAAGTAGACTACAACACTTAAATAGATTGATATCATGCTTGATGAAGAAACTCGACATGTTTTAAAGTTACTGAAATAGAACCTGTCAGCTTCTCATTTATAAGTGTTGTAGTAAATAAATACTAATGTTACCTGTCAAACAGCAATTCAGGAGCATCTTGTCAGCCTTAGAAAACTGCATTGTTCAATTTGCAGGTTATTCCTTCTAAAAATATGTATATATTGACGATTGGGTGTTCCCATTGATTTTATGGGGCTTGTTAAGCTGGCCATAAACTTTAGGCCCCCTTCATATGTACATGTTTCCGGTACTTTTTTTGTGGCTTTTTTTCATGGATACCACACATACGCATTATAACCTATGGTGATCTTCACATGTCTGTGTTTTCACACGGACCAAGGGGCCATGTGAACTACACAGACACAAGTCCTTTTTTTTCTGGCAGCATGGATTACAAAGGCCAAGTTTAAGGGTCTGTGAAAAACATTTACAGTACACAGATGGCATCAGTGTACCATCTAGGTGCTGTTTGTGTTTAGCATTGCAAATTATAGGAGAAACTTTGCAATTTCATTCTGTCTTTACCCATACTGGAAAAACACGGATGGCACACTGATGACACACTGATCCAAAACACAGATGACACCGGTACTGTTTTATTCTAGTAACGGTTTTATATGGATGTGTGAAGGGGGACTTAGATACCCGTTGACTGAACAATTGTTTGATCAACAGCTATCTTATCTGATTCTTGCATACCCATACACATTTGGTATGGATGAGCATTCATGTGTTTCCAATAGCGATATATGTGTACTCAGAAAGCTCTGTTGGTGGAGCCCCGGGTGCCTACTGCACAGGAGGCCAGGTGGATTATAGGGGTCATTGGAGAGAAGAAGTGGCAGGAGAGCTGAATCTTAAAAGAGCTGCAACGTCCCACGGGAGGAAGTATGTCCGGCTGGATGATCCGCGGCCCTGCATTGACTAGTGAGGACCCCTTTCAGAAGAGTTGTGCAGGTTGCACCAAGAGAGAGACTGTTCCACGTCTCCTGAGAAGCCCTAGTCCACACCAGAAGGTGATGCAGTTGAGTGTCAGTGGTGACCAGTCCAGTCACAGTTAAGAGACAATGTTTTGTTTTCTTTTTCCCCCTGGAAGGGGCACAGAGCAGAGCAGCATGCAGCAGGGGGATATAGAAAAAAGACTTCCTGGTTAGTGAGGAGTTCCCGGGCAGATTGCCTGAAGGCACGATGCATGTAGAATACAGGATTTATATAGCCGGGAGAATGAAGCGGCTATGGCTGGAGGGGGTCCCAGGATAGGGACCAGTGTGGACAGACCCCAGTGATCAAAGGTCAAGTCAAGGAGGATTCAGGGTTTATGACCGGGGCAGGTGGAGCTGAGAGAGCTATCCTAACACCTCTTCCTAAGGAAGCCGGACCTGGGACACGAGTAGAGCGGTTGGGCCAGAGCATGTGTTATTTAACTTTTCATGAGCATGGTGCCAGGTTGCTCACTGACTGTTGCTTAGTGGACTCGCCCATGGCTGCCACAACGTGTCACCTTGTTACATGTGTGGAAATTTAGAAGGTCTCCATACACAAAAGATTGTCAACTTATCCATGTGATATCAGTGGGTTCATCCAAATTTACCCTATTGTGCATGAGGGCCTTGTATGAGTCATTGTTTTTTCAAACATTACAATAATTTGCTAAACTAAAAATGTCAGGAGATTGGCCAGATCCTCTGTAATCAATGTACCGTATTTTTCGGATTTTAAGACACACTTTTTTCCCAAATTTTTTTGGGGAAAATGGGGGTGCATCTTATAATGCGGATATACCTTATGCTGAGATCTCATCTCCCAAGATATTGGTGCCGAGATCTCAATCTGCACATGCGCCGCCCCCGGCAGCCATATTCCCAGAGTCCATCGCATAATAAACCATGTAAGTACGAGGGCTCTTGGTTTTCTCAAAATGTCGACAGAGCCCTCGCACCACTGAACGCCCACAGCGGCGCATATCCGAACACCCCCTCATCCCAGCCTACGGCCTGCAGCGACGGTCCACTCTTGCCTCCCCCAGCAGCGATCCTGGGACACTGCTTCACCACAGCCTCCTCCCCGGTATGCAATAAGATGCATTGATTATGAAAAGCACCGTCATTTTATAAAAAATAAACATTTTTCTCCTCAAAATTTGGGTGCACCTTATAACTCGGTGCATCTTATAATCCGCAAAATACGGTATATAATTTTTTTTTCTTAAGATTTTTACCTTCTTCCAAAGAGACAAATTATTTTTACATTGAAGCTTGAACAAAGAGGAACAGCAGAGCTGAATGTGCTAGATAGCATGTGGAACAGTTTGGAATAGTGGAGCTGGATGTTCAGATAGGCAATTTAGATGAGCAAAGCTGTATACAATGGTGCTTGAACGTTTGTAAACCCTTCAGAATTTACAATATTATTGCACAAATTTGACCTAAAATTACATCAGATTTTCACACGAGTCGTAAAAGTATATAAAGAGAACAAAATCACATAAATATGACAAAATATTAGACTCCTGCATTTTTTATTTAAAGGACAAGGATCTATCAAAGTCTAATTTTCACAACACATTTCCTAAAGTGTATAGTAGCATGAACAAAGGAGATTTCTGAGGTTGTAAAAAGAAGAGTTGTTGCTTCTCATCAGGCTGAAAAAGGCTACAAAACCATCTCTAAAGAGTTCGGATACCACCATGTACAGTCAGAAAGATTGAATACCAA
The DNA here is from genome assembly GCF_051348905.1 of Ranitomeya variabilis. Classification (NCBI taxonomy): domain Eukaryota; kingdom Metazoa; phylum Chordata; class Amphibia; order Anura; family Dendrobatidae; genus Ranitomeya; species Ranitomeya variabilis. The sequence goes on from NC_135236.1 coordinate 140,057,612, forward strand.
TTGAGGAAATACAAGACCATTACTACCACCGCCATGGATTTTTGGTCAACAAAGATCACTTCAATAGCAGCAAGGTATATAAAAGCCGCTATGGTAAAAACATGTCAATCACCTGCAGAGGTGCTAGACGTTTCCCAGGTGCCAGACTACTCTATTTTCTGGTATATAAAATGACTTTTTAACCCCTAAAAATCTTCTCAAAAGTCAGGGGCCATCTTGTACACCGGGTACGGTATGTGCGGAGCTCTGAGGTCACCGCATATGGTGCAGGGAGCGGTCCTGGATGGTTCCCAGGGTCTGGAGGAGAGGAGACTCTCCTTCAGGCCCTGGGATCCATATTCATGTAAAAAAAGAATGCAAATAAAAAATCTGGATATACTTACCTTCTGACGGTCCCCAGAGTTCTCCCGGCTCTCAGCGGTGCATGTGGCGGCTTCCGTTCCCAGGGATGCATTGCGTGAAGTACATGAGATGACATTGCGGTCATGCGAAAGTAACATCAGAAAGGTCCTTCGCGCAATGCATCCCTGGGAACGAAAGCCATCGCATGCACCGCTGAGAGCCAGGAGAACTCCGGGGGCCTTCGGAAGGTAAGTATATCCCTATTTTTATTTTTGTTCTTTTTTTACATGAATATGGATCCCAGGGCCTGAAGGAGAGTCTCCTCTCCTCCAGACCCTGGGAACCATCCGGGACCACTCCCTGCACCATATGCGGCGACCTCAGAGCTCCGCACATGCCCTATAAGATGACATCTGGCATATAAGATGACCCCTGTCTTATACGGTGAGTATATCCCAAACTCTATATTTTAAATGGAAAATTTAGGGGTCGTCTTATGTGCCCAGTCGTCTTATAGGCTATTATCTCTGGCTAGCTATTCTACAAAAGAATTATTGAAGAAGAAAAAAGTTAAAGTTTTGGAATGGGATTATTGGAGATTTATATACTCCTCTTTTGGTATATATCCAATCAAGGAGTCAGATCAAACATGGTTAGTAACAGTGCGGTTTATTCTTTGTTTTTCAAAGTAATCTAACTTCAGAAGAACAACAGAGATGTATACAGCAGCAATTAACAGTCTTAAATACAGGAACAATATATGCCTTTGTACCTTGTTAGCCAGTAAATAGAAAAATATAAAAATGTGAGAGTCCTCAGTGGTTGATACCTTTTAATGGCTAATTGAAAAGATGGTAACAAATTGCAAGCTTTTGAGGCTACTCAAGTCTCTTTAAAAGGCATAGAATAACACAAAATCTGAAGAATCACATATTTATACAAAACAGGACACAGAAATAATGCTATAGATAAGACAAGTGACATGAAGCAGAACTATCAATATTGGAGAGGTAGAAGCAGTTGTGGCCGTAAATATTGGAACAGTTTATAGATAAGGAGTGTAAAAGTTTTATTGTCCTTTGACTGAAGTCTTGCCCATGGTTGTGATACCCACACAAGCTCTGAGGAGCACATTCCTTAATTGACATAGAAAGACATAACCCCATGAGACGCATTCATTACTGCACTGAGTGTGTCAAAGGTTGGAGAATCCTAACAGCGCACAATGCGTGCTATGTGAGGATTACCAAGTCTCCAGTCACATAAAGTGACTGCAGACTTGTAGCCTAAGGCTGGACAACCTCTTTAAGATAACACAAAGAGGTAATACTCACCCTCCATGGGTCTAGCTTTTCTACTCCACCTATGTGCTGGTTTCTGCTTTCAAGATCACAGCACATATCAACGCTGCAGTCAGTCTCTGTGTTCAGTGACTTGAGCAGTCTACATTAGCTAGCTAATGAAACCTATTCCTGGAAACCCCCTTTAACCAAATTTGGTCAAGGATAAAAACTGGACTGGACTGTATATAATATGACTCACACAGATCTTTAATCTTAGTATTACAACTAATATTGTTACACACTGAAGATAAAAGAGTGAATAAACCATGTTTCCCTCTAAATCTGATGTGCATTCATGTGTTAAAACACTGGCGCTTTGGTAAGTTTAGAGAAATTACTACTTGCGGTTGAGCTAACAGATGTGAGTAACATTTAAATACTGTAAAGATTTTCTATAACACTGAATGAAAATGGAGACCCCGTTTTTTCTTGACAGTAAATCTATCGTCACCATTTAAATAGAATAAAACTGTTTGGTGAGAGGGAAGGATCATTTGAAAACTGCTAGAATGTGTCAGACACATGTAGAGTTAGTATCTGTGAGCTGTGATCACTGTGAAATTCATGTCAGTGCAGAGGATTCTGATCTTGAGCAGATGAGTTCTACACCTGCAAAACCTTAGTTTCCAGGATACATAAAGTGCTCTTCACAAGACAATAAGAAACACAATGCTTATTGCTGGTTCCTCGTGAGATTTCACGTATAAAGACCCTTATCCTTTGGCTGCGAGCTCACAATTGCTGGCAGTCTTTGTAAATTGATGTTTAGTCCATCAACCACAATAAATAGCAGAACACAGCTTAGATGATGTTCCTATTGTGGCTACTGCTGCCAAACCAGAAATGTGTTTTACAGTAACATCTGGATCCGTGCTACCACTTGTCAGACAGCCATTGATGCGCAGCCACTGCTCATCCATATTGGACATCTCAACTGTAGACAGAGCGATATATAGAAGTGTGACATAAACTGATATTTACTATTCAGACCCTATTCTATTAGCAGTAGACTATGAGGAACCTTTTACTTTGGAGAACAGAAAAGTAGAGCTGCACTCACCATGGATGCTGTTATATACAGTATAGTATGGTCCATACTAAATGATACATAGGCTTCTTAAGATGCCATTAAACCATCTTGCAATGTTCAATATTGACGTGTGTAATGGTGCTGATACTGATTACATCTATACCTTTGGTGAAGAAATCTGCTTTGTTGTTCTTCTGCAATCAGCATTTGAAGTTTTCTACTACGGTAATTAGATTTTAGTGCAGAGGGGCCGGACTGTGCTATGAGTCCACTCCTCCCTGTCTGTGTGTGATTCCCTGGCCCCTCCGCCTGCCTCCGGCCTTTAAATTACAGGTCACTGCTGAGATATCAAACAAAGAAGGCAGTTCATTCACATAGCAGAGGCAGGCGGAGGGCTGGGGAATCACAGACAAGAATGAGAAGAACCAGTGCACAGTCTGACCCCTGTGCACTGAAATCTAATTAACAGAAACATAGGGGTTTAAAGAGAACAAATCGGATTTCTTCACCAAAAAGTGTCAATTGAATCAGCATTATATCACTATTACAGGCAAGCCTTTACTTTACATTGCAAAATCGTCCCGACAGGTTCTCTTTTAAAGATGTAGTAGCTTGAGATGTGTGGTTTTATTTCAGGTACAACTGACTACTGTATGCATAGGAATCATGGGATTACAAGTCATACCATAGATAAATGGTCACTGTTGTTTCATAAAAATTTGCATACCTTGATAGTATAAGCAAACATAAAAACCTTTCTAATCTACCGGTATTGAATATGCTTCCTTCTCCGCTTATGATCCATATCTCCTCCCCTGCCCTGTAAACTCACAATGTACTCAGAAAAAAACAGCTCAAAGGAAACCAGATTGACAATTCATTGAGGTATCCAATTACACCTCCTATTATACTCTACTGAGAGGGAAAGTGAGAGGAAACATGAGGAGCACTTTGCACAGTGAGAGACAAATAGACTATGATGTAGCTTCAAGCAAATGATTTTTCACATTACAGTGCTGGATTAACAGCCACACAGCTCAGTACTGCTGTATAATATCCTTCATGCCCCTGCTGTTTCTATCTGTGTGCTACACAGAGAAAGAAGAATAGTGGAAATCCCTCTGTTTGTGTGTGTTGTGTAGGAGAGCATCATAGCAGCAAATCTCCCACTAGCTCAGAGACACCTGTGATAGAGACTGTAGAGGAGAAAACTTGCAAAAAGTGCAGGAAAAAAGTCACATAATGGTCATAAATAATTTTTTAGATTATATATTTAGTGCTAATTTTTATGGTCTTTTCTAAGGGGTGTGTAACTCAGAGGATTTTCTGGGGCATGTCTTTATCCTGCTCTGCATAATTTCCCGAAGAGCACTACCACCTAGTAAACACCTGAAAAATGAGCAGTCCATTTCCTTGAGACCATTTGGTGGATTAAAAAAAAATACTCAAGGAAGCAGCGGGAAAAAAGTAAGAGCAAAAACTAACAGTTTTTATACTGGTGATGAGTATTCTTTCAAAAACATCAAAACTTTGTTTTAAATAAGTCAAATACATTTTTATAACTACATCATGAATATAATTAGTGATAAGCTCGCAAAGCACACAAAACCAAGCAATCCACTCAACTGCTGAGTGATATATTCCTACTAACATCATGACAATATAGTCATATAAACTATTCACTATGAAGCATAAATGTACTTTACTATTCAATTACTACAGTCATACATTAAAGCCCTATCTGTGGACCTAAATTGGAGGTTGTGAGGTTCATTACCAATGGTTCTTAAAATGTGCCAATTATTTGATCAAGATCACAGCACATTCCCATGTTTTCATGCTAATAATGGCCATCTGACCACCTTGACCTCTCAATTAAAAGTTTTTAAACTATCCACTAGTAATCTTCCCTATGTGTTACTTACCATGTAATGGGCCAATGTTGTGACATAATGACAGTGATCAAGAGGGGATGACCAGATCTGGCTAGCTAAATTACAGAAAACATCTTCCCACTAAATGAGCCCTAAAGTGCCCACAGAATGATTGCCATCCATCTATAAAGTCCTTGACTGTCCACAAAAAATAAGGCATTTTTTCCACATTATCTTTTTAACCCTTTCAACCCTGAGGGTTGTTTGCACGTTAATGACCAGGACAATCTTGACAATTCTGACCACTGCACCTTTATGAGGTAATAATTCTAAAATGTTTCAATGGATCCTGGTGATTTTTCTAGACATATTGTACTTCACGATAGTGGTAAAATTTCTTTGATATAATTTGCATTTACTTGTGTAAAAAAACTGAAATTTGGTGAAAATTTGGACAATTTAGCAATTTTCAAACTTTGAATCTTTATGCCCTTAAATCAGAGAAATACGTCACGCAAAGTAGTTCATAAATAACATTTCCCACATGTCTACTTTACATCAGCACAGTTTAAAAAAAAATTGTTAGAAAGTTATAAGGGTTAAAAGTTGACCAGTGATTTCTCATTTTTACAACAAAATTTACAGAACCATTTTTTTTAGGGACAACCTCACATTGGAAGTCATTTTGAGGGGTCTATATTGCAGAAAATACCCAAACGTGATACCATTCTAAAAACTGCACCCCTCAAGCTGATCAAAACCACATTCAAGTTTATTAACACTTCAGGTGCTTAACAGGAATTATTGAAATGTGAAAGGAAAAAATGGACATTTAACACTAGGACTACTGGACTGGTCAACACCCCCCCCCCCCCCCCCCAGAACTACCGAATGGAGTCATTTTGACTCCTGGTTTGTTTTCGTTTATTTTTAGAGTTTTTTTCACTAAAGTGTAACTTTAGACTATTTTTTTTATTTTCACAAGGAGTAACAGGAAAAAATGCACCCCAAAACTTGTAATGCAATTTCTCCTGAACATGCCGATACCCAATATATGGGGAGAAACCACTGTTTGGACGCATGACAGTGCTCGGAAGGGAAGGAGCGCCGTTTGACTTTTTCAACATAAAATTGGCTGGAATTGAGATCGGAGGCCATGTTGCATTTGGAGAGCCCCGGAAACAATGGAAACCCCCCACAAGTGACCCCAGTTTGGAAACTAGACCCCTCAAGGAATTTATCTAGATGTGTGGTGAGCACTTTGAACCCCCAAGTGTTACACTAAAGTTTATAACGTAGCGCTATGAGAATAAAAAATCATATTTTTTCCACAAAATGATCTCTTTGCCCCCAATTTTTTATTTCCAAAAGGGTAACTGGAGAAATTGGACCCCAAAAGTTGTTATGCAATTTGTCCTAAGTACGCTGATAACTCAGACGTGGGGGGAACCACTGTTTGGTCATATGGCAGAGCTCGGAAGGGAAGAAGCACCATTTGGCTTTTTCAATGCAAAATGAGCTGGAATTGAGATCTGACGCCATGTCTCGTTTGGAGAGCCCTTGATGTGCCTAAACAGTGGAAACCCTCCACATGTGACCCCATTTTGGAAGCTAAACCCCCCAATGAACTTTTGTAGATGTGTGGTGAGCACTTTGAACCCCAAGTGTTTCACTAACATTTATAACGTAGAGCCGTGAAAATATTAGTTATAGTTATCAATCAAGGTTGAAGGAAGACTTTAAATCCATCTAGTTCAACCCATAGCCTAACCTAACATGCCCCAAATCATATTTTTTCACAAATTATATTTTTGCCCCAAATTCTTTCATTTCCCCAAGGGTAACTGGAGAAATTGGATGCCAAAAGTTCTTAAGCAATTTGTCCTGAGTAAGTTGATACTTGTGGATGTGCACACATAGGTGGAGCAAAGGGGGAGTGGAGGGGGTAAAAAGAGAGGGAAGAGATAAAGAGTGGGAAGAGTGGAAGGGGGATTGGGGTGGATGAGGAGAGGAGAGAGATCAGGCGGGGATAAGGAATCAAAACATTTACAGTTGTTGTCTCTTTCTTTCTTCCTTCTTTGCTCTTCCTTCTTCTGGGAGGGGGTAAAAAGAGGGGAGAAAAGGGTAGAGTGGAATTGGAATGGAGGAGAGGTGAGACAAGAATCTTCTTACAGATGGCTTTTCTTCTCTCTTCTCTGTTCGGTCTTTTTTTCTGTCCTCTCTTCTTTCTTCTCTGTTTTTGTTCTTCAGCAGTGAGGGATTGTGGTGTCACAAGCTTCTGTGGCACCACAACGCCCAGCACAGTGAAGATCCATTAGCTTGAACACTCTGTAGAAATTATCAGCTACTGTGAGGATCTGAAGTGCGATCACAGACAGGTCACAGAGCGGTCACACCGCTTCTGTGCCCTGTCATTGGTGCGATCGATGATGACATCGATCACACCAATTGGAGCTGGCCCTGGTGACGCTGGCATTGCCAAGCGCCAAAGTAGGATAGGTGCTCTTACAGCTCTGATCCTAGGCAGGGCACAGCCAGGTCATAGCGCAGTCACACTGCAGCTGTGCCATGTGATTGGTGTGATCGATGTAATCGATAGAGCACTGATCATTGGCTGGGACATCAGTGTTTCAGGCAATCTGATAGCCGGAAACACTGAGAAATGTTGCGATTGGCTGTTCAGAATTGAACAGCCAATCACAGCGATTGTGGTTGCGGGACAGCGGGAAGACCCCCCAGGATGATGACACCATCTACCCAGAGGCAAGATGGTGCTGGAATTTTAATGCAATCACAGCGACTACGGTCGCAGTGTAGCATTAAAAAAATGATGTAGTAATCTGTCCCTGTTAAATAGGCCCAGGGCACATGGACAGATAATTATTATGTCTAATGTCAAAAAGGGGTTAAGCTAAAAACACATGCATAATTTTAAATTTTTTTTGATTATAATCATTTTACTGCTCATAAAAATATCTGCATATCCATAACATAACTTATAATAATCACTATCATTTATAATGATTTTTTGTGTTCTTAAAGCATTTCTGTCATTCCTGATTTATGGATAAATTTTCTTTAAAATATAAAAAAAAAATGAAAAGTCAAGTTGTCAACTTTGATCTTCAGAGATAATTGTAATCCCATGCAGACCTTTCATCACGGAACTCTCATAATAAAACGTGTTAATGCATGGTCGGATATACTGCCATTACAGTCCTACAGTATTAGTAGCTAATTATTAGCAGTATTAGTAGCTTCTTGTAATCAGTTTATGTGGGGAATATGAGAAAGTTTTTCTGAACACACAGATGTCAGATGAAGATAGAGGTTTCAAAATGAACATCAAATATTAAGTTTCAAAGAAATGCCTGAAATATTCAACTGTGCGGCTGCATCCTGAGAGTCACCTTTGCACATACATACCTCTTCAGTCACTCTCTGTCATGGATAAGAAGTCATATTAATCAAATTCATACCTCCTAAGTGTTACAATCTGTCATAGTGACCTGACCAATGCTTCATCCACTGCATTTGGACATTTACCCTTACATCTCCCTGTTTGTCCTAGCACTTTGGCCTGCGAGATGAATGGTGACATCAAGCATCTTCACTACACTGGGTCATTCTACACTTCTACGTTTACAGAGACAAAGAAGAGTCCAAGAGAAGACTAATTAACTGAGGGGCACCGCAGTACAGACTGTGCTATTAGAGTGCTGTAGAACTTCTTTTTATGGCTCTATATTTTTAACTTAAATTGAGCTTGAATGGACACCAGGAATTACCATTCTTTTTGTTCCTGCCACCTAAATCTATGTCTACTAAGCTCAATCCATTTTAAATGATATTTAACAGGCATCCAGTTCCTGGCATTAGGACAAAGGCCACATTCACACGTTCAGTATTACGTCAGTTTTTTACATTAGTATTTATAAGCCACAATGAGAAATGAGTGAAAAAATTAGAATGTGATGTGTTGCCATTATACTTTTCCTCTGATTGTTCCACTTCTGAATTTGGCTTAGAAATACTGAGGTAAAATACTAATCAAATACTGAACATATCCAGCATATCTGGAAATGTGGATCCATAAAGCCTCAGCTTAGGATGACCACAGAAATTTTGGATATTAGTGCAACAGACTGAAAGGTATTTGGGAAGCAAGCATTTGGAACACTGGAGACTACTGGAGGATAGGCAGATAGCACGTCTGAGTGACTAGTGTGAGCAAAATCCAATACAGACTGTGAGGTCTTGCAGCTGAAAAAAATCCAGGAGATGGAGAGGCCCAAGGTGTGCAGCAACACCGAGGTCTGGCAGGGTGAGAACATAAAAAGCAAAAGGGATGAAGCATCAAAAACATAGCACTAGGAGTCTTACACCCACAAAGCTTCTCACAGTTCTACACCAGCCTACAGTGGCTTACGAAAATAATCACTACCATGGCTTTTTACCCATTTTGCTACATTACAATCTGTTTTTAATTATTTTTGTAGTCCAATTTGTGTGTGACACATCAGCACTGAACAGTCTTAGCTGGTGAAGTGAAGTGAGAAAAATATAGGCATACAGGGCCTTGTGAAAGTATTCGGCCCCCTGGAACTTTTCAACCTTTTCACACATATCACGCTTCAAACATAGAGATACCAAATGTACATTTTTGGTGAAGACTCAGTTAACAACAAGTGGAACACAATTGTGAAGTTGAACTAAATTTATTGGTTATTTTAAATTTTTGTGGAAATTCAAAAACTGAAAAGTGAGGCGTGCAATATTATTCGGCCCCTTTAACGTAACACTTTGTTGCGCCACGTTTTGCTGCAATTAGAGCTGCAAGTCACTTGGGGTATTTTTCTATGAGTTTTGTATATCGAGAAACTGAAATTCTTGCCCATTCTTCCTTGGCAAACAGCTCGAGCTCAGTGAAGTTTGATGGAGATCATTTGTTAACAGCAGTTTTCAGCTCTTTAAACAGATTCTCAATTGGATTGGGGTCTGAACTTTGACTTGGCCATTATAACACCTGGATATGTTTATTTGTGAACCATTCCATTGTAGATTTTGCTTTATGTTTGGGATCATTGTCTTGTTGGAAGACAAATCTCCGTCCCAGTCTCAGGTCTTTTGCAGACTCCAACAGGTTTTCTTCAATAATCGTCCTGTATTTGGCTCCATCCATCTTCCCATCAATTTTACCCATCTTCCCTGTCCCTGCTGAAGAAAAGCAGCCCCAAGTTTTGGAAAGCATTTTGTATCCAAATCCAGCTTTAAACTTCTCCACAACAGTATCACGGACCTGCCTATTGTGTTCCTTGTCTTCATGATGCTCTCTGTGCTTCAAACAGAACCCTGAGTCTATCACAGAGCCGGTGCATTTATATGGAGTCTTGATTACACACAGGTGGATTATATTTATCATCATTAGGAATTTAGGGCAACATTGGATCATTCAGAGATCCACAATGAACTTCTGGAGTGAGTTTGCTGCACAGAAAGTAAAGGGGCCGAATAATATTGCACACCCCACTTTTCAGTTTTTGAATTTCCACAAAAAATTTAAATATCCAATAAATTTCGTTCAACTTCACAATTGTGTTCCACTTGTTGTTGATTCTTCACCAAAAAATTACATTTGATATCTTTGTTTGAAGCATGATATGTGGGAAAAGGTTGAAAAGTTCCAGGCTGCCGAATACTTTCGCAAGGCACTGTAAATTAAATTTATGTAATCAAATAACTAAAAATTGGCATGTGCATATGTATGCACCCCTTTTGCTATGAAACCCCTAAAAAATTTTAATGCAAGCAATTACCTTCATAAGTTACATGTTCAGTGAAAGAAAGTCCACCTGTGTACAATATAAGTGTCACATGGTCTGTCAGTATGCACACACCTGTTCTGAAAGGCCACAGAGGCTATAACATTAAGCAAGAGGCTCCACCAACCAAACACCACCATGAAGACCAAGGAGATCTACAAACAAGTCAGGGACAAAGCTATGAAGAAGTACAAGTCAGTGTTGGGTTATAAATATGATCCCAATATCTAGTGATCCCTTGGAGCACCATCAAATCCCTTATCATCAAATGGAAAGAACATTGTAATAATAATAATAATTTTTATTTATATAGCTTCAACATATTCCACATAGCTTTAGAGTTGAACTATTCATACACAAGTCATAAGTAACAGCATTTAAAATAATACAATAATTAAAGAAAAATAAGAAGACCCTTCTCATGAGAGCTCACAATCTACAATGAGGTGGGGGAGACACAAAGTAAGGGTGCTTATTTACTATAAAGTGCACCACAACAAACCTGCCAAGAGAGGGCCGCACACCAAAACTCTACCAGACAAAAATGGCATTAATCAGAGAGGTAGCACAGACACCAAAAGTAACCTTGAAGGAGATACAGAGTTCCCAAGCAGAGACTAGAGTATCTGTCCATGTGACCACAGAAAGCTGTAAACTCCATAGAGGTGACTTTTATGGAAGAGTGGGCAGAAAAAATCCTTACACACAAAAATTGTAAGGCACGTTTTGAAGTTACCAAAAGTCATGTGAGAAACTACTCAAACGTATGGAGGAAGGTGCTGTGGTCAGAAGAGACCAAAATTGAACTTTTTGACCACTAAGGTAAATAATATGTGTAGAGCCAAAACAACAAAGCTCTTCACCCCAAGAGCACCATCACCACATTGAAACATGGTGGTGGTAGCATCATGCTGTTCAGATGTTTTTCAGCTGCAGGGACAGGGAAAATGGTCCTAATCGAGGGGAAGATGGATGGTGCGAAATATTCTTGACAAAACCTGTTTCAATCTGTCAGTGATATGAGACTGGGATGAAGGTTTACATTTCAACAAGACAATAGCCCAAAGCAACATTTGAGTTGTTTAACCCATTAAAGTCCAGGGGTATTTCCTTTTATATGTTTCTGTTTTTTGCTCCCCTTCTTCCCAGAGCCATAACTTTTTTAGTTTTCTGTCAATATGGCCATGTGAAGGCTTGTTTTTTTGCGGGATGAGCTTTACTTTTGAAATACACCATTGGTTTTACCATATTGTGTACTGGAAAATGGGAAAAAATGCTAAGTGCAGTGAAAATTGCAAAAAAAAGTGCAATTCCACAATTGTTTTTGTTTTTTTAACTACGGGGACTAAATGCTAAAACTGACCAACCATTATGATTCTCCAGCTCATTACAAGTTCGTAGTTACGAAACATATGTACATTCTTTTTAACTTAAGTGGTGAAAAAAAATCCAAACTTTGCAAAAAAAAAAGTCACCATTTTCCGAGACCTGTAGTGTCTCCATTTTTCAGGATTAGGGTCTGAATGAGGGCTTATTTTTTGCATGCCGAGCTAATGTTTTTATTAATACCATTTTGGAATAGATATGATATTTTTGATCTCTCATATTGCATTATATTGCAATGTTGCAGCAACCCAAAAAATGTAATTCTGTCATTTTGATTTTTTTTTCTTCTTACGCTTTTTACCGATCAGTTTAATTCTTTTTATATATTGATAGATCGGGCATTTCAAAATGCATTGATACCACATATGTGTATTTTTTTAAATTGTTTTATTTTGAATGGGTCAAAAGGAAGGTGATTTGAACTTATGTTTTTTCAAGTTTTTTTAATATTTTTAAAAACTCTTATTTTTTTACTTTTTACTAGATTATATAATCTCCATAGGAGACTAGAAGCTGCAACAGGGTGGCGCTCATAGTAGTTCGGGATTAACAACTGTTAAACTCATTTAATTGGAAAGTCCGGAGGAGTACATTGGCGCTATATAAATTAAAATTGTTATTATTATTGTGAATGGTAGTTACTAGATGGGACAAACACAAATTTGGGGCTTATAGTGGGGATTGCCTGTTTTGGGAAACCCATGCCACATAGTGTATATAGACAAGGGTAGTCCTTTAAGTCCTATATGGTGGAATTATATCACTGTATAGCAATTTTATTTGGGAAATGTACAGTATGTCACTGTTATAAAGATAATGTTCCTTTCCTGCTTCTCAATCCAGCACAACAGTTCTGCCCACTACCAGCCATGAGAACTAGTACCTATGTATCACATGATGACAAACTATTCAAAGAGAAACCAACATTCTTTACATAAAACTTTTTTTTTTCATGTGAAGCTTTATTTCTATTTTCTCTAAATTAATTCCTTCTTTTTGCTGAAGCCTGGTTGATTCAAAAGCGGTAATTAGTGGTATGTTACTATAAATGAGGACACGCTCAGTTGTGATTAGGCGACTTTGTAGCCTATAATTACTGCTTTGGAACAAACTGGAACCGTCAATCTGCGTGGTCTATTAAACCCAAGTGGTGACGGAGAACATATGTAATATATGTTCAACTTGTCAGTGCTGTGATATTCGATGACACAATTAAGCAAGAAACCATAGGTTATGTTGGCAAGTCAGAAACCCTAATTGGCCCAAATTTATATGCACTCTCTACTGAGGGAACTACTATTATAATCCTCAGGCACACAATGGTGGACAATGTTGGACATGGTGTTTGGCTCGGATGTGCAAGTGTGAATGACCGAGAAATACAACTCTCACCGAGATTCTTTTTCTTTTAAATATTTTCTGCTGGTTCATTTAAAAATGGCCATATATGCATGTATATTTCAGAGACATCTTACTTGTGGAAAGACAGTACAAAGGAGAGTGATTTGCAAACTTAAATCAGTTCTATTACTAGATTTCACAATAAAATTGTATACATTAATAACTAGATTTCTTAGAGGTGATACAATGGCTGTCTAATCATTTGTGAAAGTTTAGCCCAATTTCATCCCACTTAAACTGACTGACAGCTGTTAAGTGTCTCTCCTCACTGCAGCTGTGACACTCCCACCACTGCTTATAGCTGTCAGTCAGGTTGGGTGAGAGGAGACTGAATACACTTGGCATCTTGAGGACTTTCATTTTACAGTAAGCTCATAAAGTGCTAATCTTAATATAAAATTTATAGCTCCAATCTCATGTCCATTTTCAAAGTAAGTTCATCAGTCTCATCAGTTCCAGTAGATCTATTCAATAATGTAAATAGATTGAATTGTGAAATCTGGTGATCTGCTTTAAGACATAGTCAGAAACTAGACACAGTAATAGGTGCATTACTGCAGGTAATGCAAAGGGTGCAGTTGCCTTGTGGCCTGAGAGGAATCAAAGATCCCTATGTCACATAAGAAGACACCGGTATCATAAAAGTTTTCCCTCTGATAGTGACAAACTAGATGATGTCAGGCTGGTTCCAACAGAGGGCTGTGGAGTGGGGCAGAGCATCTTTAGGAATCTTTAGAAAAATCTCCATTATTCCAATGGCAGTTTTGGAAAGAAGCAGATGAGGGACCAGAAACCCCCAATGGGAGAACGAAAGTTCCCAAATAAGGCAACTTAGAATAGAGTGTTGCTTTAATTGTAAACTGAAGACATTATCATGTTATTGTATAGCCCTAGACTTGGTGATGCCAAAACAATTCTAAAAATTACAGAATAGTAACCACAAACCAGCAGCATGCTAAACTGGCCACACCATTAAGAGTGGCTGATGAGCTGAATAAAAAGTAGTTTTCATTTTTGAATTTTTCCTCTTTGTTGCTGAGAAGCTAATGTGGAATATGCTGGCGCTACGTAAGCAATATGTAATAAATAATATTATCTCGTAAAGTTTAAATAATAATTTATGTAATGTCCAATGGGCAATACTAGACATTATTAAATGGGAGTGCTGTACTTATTCCCCTGCTTGAAATTGACCAATCATAAACAGGCTGCAGCATACCAGGGAATAAAGTAAACACCCCTCTAACAGTGCAGAACAGGTTTCAAGCGGAGGAAGAAAAATCTCTGGCAACTCCTCTTCAACTTAAAAAGGATTTCCAATACTTTAATACTTATGTCCTATATTTAGGAAAGGTCTTTACTGTCAGATGAGTGGGGGTGTTTCATCTATCAGGAAGAGTTTTTCCCGATGCCAATGGCAGCCGGATGCAATCATTTGTCGAACTGCACAGCACAACTGTATGGTGACCGAACCCTGGATCTGCAGTACTTCGCTAAGGCCACTATACAGTTAATTGAGCTGTGTATTTCCGTTCCACAAATGATTACATCCAGTCACAGCTGGAATTTTGAACAATTGATTGCAAAGGATGTCGGGTAAAGCACTGATCTGAGATTGATGACCTTTCCTAAGGATAAGCCATCAATGGACAAACAGTAGACAACTCATTTTACATAAATTGTAACCTAAAGGCTGAGTCACACATAACGATATCGTTAACGATATCGTTGCAACGTCACACTTTTGGTGACGTAGCAAGGATCCCGCTAATGATCTCATTATGTGTGACAGCGACCAACGATCAGGCCCCTGCTGGGAGATCGTTGGTCGATGGGAATGATCGGGACCTTTTTTTGGTCGCTGATCACCCGCTGTCATTGCTGGATCGGCGTGTGTGACGCCAATCCAGCGATGTGTTCACTTGTAACCAGGGTAAATATCGGGTTACTAAGCGCAGGGCCGCGCTTAGTAACCTGATATTTACCCTGGTTACCATTGTAAAAGTAAAAAAAAAACAGCACATACTCACATTCTGATGTCTGTCACGTCCCCTGGCGTCCACAGGGTGAAAACTGCTTTCGGCAAGAGCGCTGGTAATATGCACGCGCTGCTGCCGAGAGCTTCCCTGTACTGAATGTGTCAGAATGTGAGTATGTAGTGTTTTTTTTTTTACTTTTACAATGGTAACCAGGGTAAATATCGGATTACTAAGCGCGGCCCTGCACTTAGTAACCCGATGTTTACCCTGGTTACCCGGGTGCTGCAGGGGGACTTCGGCATCGTTGAAGACAGTTTCAACGATGCCGAAGTCGTTCCCCTGATCGCTGGTCGCTGGAGAGAGCTGTCTGTGTGACAGCTCCCCAGCGACCACATAACGACTTACCAACGATCACGGCCAGGTCGTATCGCTGGTCGTGATCGTTGGTAAGTTGTTTAGTGTAACTACAGCTTAAGCTTTACAAGATAATATCTTTGCAATCTAGAAAAGAAATTAAAAAATAAAACCTACACTTTACCCAGCTCTGCAGCCACTGTTCCTTGATGTGGCCAGTTTAACATTCTCAGACTGGTGAAAGGTCCACTTTAAGTGAAACACCCAAATAAGATTTTTCACAAATCTGTGCTAATAAGTTAGATGTGAAACATAATAGTACCATAACTGCATAAATAGAGATAAGCAGATCATTTGAAAATTCTAATTCGCTTCATTTTCCCCAAATATTTGATTTGTCGTGAATAAATTTGTGTGAATCTCAATACTGGAAAGCTTGTAATTGCTCAGAATCCATGTGGGGGGGGGGGGAGAAGAGACAGAAAGCTCTGCTAACCATAAGAGCTTACACTGTACAGGAAAGAGAGAGATAGGATCCTGCTGACCAAAAGAGCTTGCACTCTACTCTGCAGAAGAGATACAGGGGACTCTGTTGACTATAAGAGCTTACACTCTACAGGAGACAGAGGACCCCATTGATCATTTGTGCTCACACTCTAAAGGAGAGACATAGAGGACCCTGTTGACCATAAGAACTTACACTCTACTGGAGGGAGAAAGAGAACCCTGATAACCAAAAGAGCTTACCCTCCACACTGCAAAAGAAAAAGAGATGACCCCACTGACCATAAGATCTTGCACTTTAAAGAAGCGGGAGACTTAGCCAGTGTCTCTGGAAAATGACTTTGCTGTGTAAGAAGATGTGCCACAAAGGATAAAATTCCCCAGCGCTATTCGACATTTGTATCTGGAGACTGCCACCTACTGCCCAATCAGAACCCTGCAAACTAAGAGGAAGAGTTTCAAGTAGGGAGAGTCTAGACAAAGCTCCAGCTCATGTGGCCTTGATGATGCAGTTCCCTGATAGAAGAGGCCAGAGCAGCAAGGCGAGAAGAGATTTGGCTCCAACCGGTGAGAAGAGCAGAACGTGTGTGCAGGGGACACTGAGATCGAGATCCTGGAATGAGCCAGGAGGCCTGAACAGCAGGTTATAGTTTGCCCATGAGCACGTTACAGATAACGCCGGTTAAGGTCCGTGCACCAGACCACGCCAGTCAAAATCTGTGGTCTAGATCCACGCCAGGCAAGATTCAAGAACAAGTCTGTGCCAGTCAAGACCCGGGACTCAGCCCCCATTCATCCAGGCTCAATAGACGACCATCACAAGTCAAGCACCGAAAATCCAGTGGGGACCCCAATTGGAAGTGGACTTTCATAGCGCTGAACCGGAGGCTCGAGTGAGCCGGTCCGTTACTTCCAGAACTTCACAGGATGCAGTCTGGGGTAGTGCAGCAGATGGGACAGGGACCCCGCCAGTGTGAGAGAGGCCCAGATAATATTGTTTGACTGTCAGAAGGACTTGCGGCCTGGCAGGAAAAAACGAAGACCCCCACTAGAACCTAGAAAAAAGGAAGAGGAACTTTTGCGATAATATGTTACATGTTTGTGGACATGATCATTATAGGAGATTAGCTAGATAGTACTGTAGAGAACTTGCTATAAGAATCACAGTGTGCTGATAACAACATTCTATATTTCATACTGTATTTACTCAGTTCTATATATCATATATTCCTGTTAAATCAATCCCTCCCATTACCACATTAGGGAAATAAACAGTTAAGTCTGTTACTTTAGCTTTGTTCTTATCTGCCTGTTGCATTCTGTGACTTGTTTATACTGCTGTACAAACTGTGCTCTTCTGATCTCTGATGATCTAGGTCCTGACTATCACTGTGCAAGGTATAATAATCCATAAGATGTCATAGCTGCAGGGCATTATGACAATGCAAAATTAAATTAGACCGCTCTTTGATACTTCAGAAGTGTGGGAAATGGTGTACCATAGAAAAAGCTGCACCAGCACCTCAATATAATAAAATTCCTTCTTCAATTTGCTCTATAGATTCTATGATTAAAAGCAGTGCATTCTCGAAACGCGTAAGAAAGCCGACATGGACCAATTACTATGTTTTATACAATCTCAATAAAGAAGGGTGTAGTCCAATTTGAAATAGTGTGTAGAAAATTTTGCCAGACATAATACTACATCCAATCTGTTTTATTTTTATTTGATAGAGACTGTAAGACTGTAATTCTTATTTCAGCAATAATTATATTTCAGATAATCCAACCACAACAAGTAGAAAAAGTAAAAAAATACATAAATAAAACATAATTTGAAACTGAATCCCATAATAACTGCAGTATTCTATACCAATTAAAAAATAAAAACAAGAAGAACTATAGGAGTTTTAAATAAAAATATCCAAACAATCTTAATTGCCACAATTAAACAAAATAAACAAACATTAAAAAATGTGCAAAAAGGAACACCATAGATTAGTGTTCCACTCAGTATAATATATAAATATGGTGTCACTTTAATTACAAGTAGATAAGTGGTAAGAAACTACCATAGGGGTTAGTTTAAACAAAAGCATGTCCCCACACATCATTAACAGAGTAAACTCCAATGCCATGTGGCACCACCATCGCTTATCTCTATGACTATTTGGAGTGTGGGATAAGGACTTCATAATGAATTGGTCACAATACGGGACCCTTGAAAATGAGAAGATAACAGAATAAATGGAGATATAGTTACTACGTTTGGGGACTATTTGTTGCAAATGCAATTTTATGTAATTGTGCCTACTATGAGGTTTCCCTTCAAATGGTTATATTACCTTATTATATTTTTATATTGCTGGGGCTGTGGTGCGCATGCGTCGGCTGGCGGTCTGTAGCTGCCCCCCATCATCTGACGATTGGCGTCACTGATGCTTGACTGGGAGTCATGGCAACCGCCTGACTTCCATTGGGGCATGTGGCTGTGCCTTTCCGGGTCACGTGGGTATGGCGCGGGTGGCCGCGGGCACATGTGCCAAATTCACAGAACACGGCGATGGTTGGTCACGCGATGAGCATGTGACCTGTCACTATGGATACTTAAGGTCCTGCAGGGAATTTTTAAACACACCTTTCCTTGAGAAAGCATGGCTAACAGGCAGCAAAACGCACGTCGGAAATGGGAAGCATCCAGTGTACCTCAGTACCTGGGTAAGACTACCTTTGCCCCTTTGGTGGCAGGCTTATAATATGGCCTTATTTGTATGGTTGGCTTTATAGGGGATTGAGATTCTTATAGTGTTCATGCCCACATAAGCGATGGTGGTACCACATGGAATTGGAGTTTACTCTGTTAATGATGTGTGGGGACATGCTTTTGTTTAAGCTAACCCCTATGGTAGTTTCTTATCACTTATCTACTTATAATTAAAGTGACACCATATTTATATATTGTACTGAGGGGTTCATCAATCTTTGGTGTTCCGTTTTGCACATTGTTTAATGTTTGTTTATTTTGTTTAATTGTGGCAATAAAGATTTTTTGGATATTTTTATAAAAAACTCCTATAGTTCTCCTTGTTTTGATTATTGTCTATGGAGTGATAATTAAGTGGATACAGAATTTTCCTTTCTACTAATCTAATAATATGAGTGTGGGCATTTTTTATTGAGTATTTTATACCAGTAGGAAAACTCTGTTCCTCTATGGTTTTCTCGTATAATTTTACTCCAAACTTCTGATTTTCTAAGAACTGGGGATACAGTCTATTTAAAGATTGCGCTAGGTCACTTTTCATCTGGAAAAATGGATAGCTTACCAATCTGTATGTAATATAATAATTCAACTTAATGGTGTTATTAACACTAAAAATCAACGCTGAACTACTCATGCTCGGGAGGCTAAGAAAGTCACCTACTTCTTTCCAGATTTGCAAACTGTGCACAAATATTTATAAAGAGGAAGGAACGCTGACACACCACTCTACATGCACCTGATTAGCAAGGGGTCATGGGTAATTTGCTGAGGGCAGCCTCTACTCTGGAAATACAAGTTATAATCACGTTTTCACAGAATTTTTAAGATATAACACATCTATATATAGTGTTCTGTTTAAAGTTATAAAAAAGCTGATATGAATTATTTTAGAGAGAGAAACCATGACGGCATCACAACCCCAGAGCAAGAAGAAAATTCCACAGAAGATCATCACTTTTTATCTAGCTACTAGTCTGTAGTGGACCTGTATCTGTATTCTGATCTTTTTATTGCTGCAATTGCAGAGAAAAGCTTATTAAAAAAAATGCAAATTACACATGGGTCATAAAGGCAAGACTGATGCTTTATAGTCTATGGATACCTTTGTAGGAGAAAATATCTTAAACAATGAGAGAGAGCAACTGCAATCATTCCCTGAAACTTTGATTAACAGTTTTCTCTGAAGTAAATGCATGTGCAGTATAAGTCTGCATAGAAGGCTGTCAATCAATATGCAGGAGAGTGATTATAGTGCAGCAGTATATAGTGAGCAGTAGCTGTAGCAGCTCCTTGTACCACCCCGATGACCGGAAATGAGCCACAAGGAAGATAGAAGTTCATTTTTTCCATGTAGCTGCTGCTCCAGTAAGTCAAACAGGTGGCATTTTAAAGCTATTTGCCTGCTGATTAACCCTATACAGTGTCATTTTAAAGTTTGAGCAACCCTGGTCAAAATTGCTGTTATTGTGAACAGTTAAGCAAGTGAAGATTAAATGATCTCTAAAAGGTCTACAATTTCTTTTGTATTTTAGGCAAATATATATATAGTTTCATCTTTTACATTTTAAAAATTACAAAATGGTGAATGGGCCGATGTAAAAGTTTGGGCACCATGCATGGTTAGTACCTAGTAGCACCCCCTTTTGACAGTATCACAACTGTAAACACTTTCAATTCATGTTTGAGGGATTTTCATCCATTCTTTCTTGAAAAATTCTTCCAGTTCTGTGAGATTCCTGGGTCATCTTGCATACACTGCTATTTTGAGGTCTAGCCACAGATTTTCAATGATGTTCAGATCAGGGGACTGTGAGGGCCATTGTAAATCCTTCAGCTTGCGCTTTTTGAAGTAATCTATTGTGGATTTTGATGTGTGTTTAGGATCATGATCCATTTGTAGAAGCCATCCTCTGTTCAACTTCAGCTTTTTTACACATTGTGTTATGTTTGCATCAAGAATTTGTTGAAATTTCATTGAATCCATTCTTCCCTCTGTCCACAAAATTTTACCCATTCTATTGGCTGCAACGCAACCCTAATGCATGATTGATCCACCCCCATACTTAATGGTTTGCGTGTAAGGATGAGCAAGCACTAAAATGCCTGGATACCCATTACTTGAATCAAGAAATTCCTAAAGCTTAGATGCCAGTTTCAAGTACTGAGTATAATGTGAGTCAATGGGAAAGCTAAGCTTTTTGCTGGCAGACCCTACAAAGTGGTATGGGGGCAGTGAAAATGTTGAAATGGATAGAAAAAGTGTTAAATGGAAGGAAAAATAACATGGGGAAGACCCCTGGAGCATCTCTGACTACAAGATTACTGCTGAGAACAATAGTGTCACACTTTTACTCCACTTAATGTACTGGCAATAAAACATTCAAAATCAAAGAGAACTTGGAGTTTACAGGAAAAGTAAAGTTAACAAACATTCTTTCCTGTATATAATGACTTGTATATAAGGCAAAGTTTAAAAAGGATTTATTATTATTATTATTATTATTATTATTATTTATTGTTATAGCGCCATTTATTCCATGGCGCTTTACAAGTGAGGAGGGGTATACATAATAAAAACAAGTACAATAATCTTGAACAATACAAGTCATAACTGGTACAGGAGGAGTGAGGACCCTGCCCGCGAGGGCTCACAATCTACAAGGGATGGGTGAGAATACAGTAGGTGAGGATAGAGCTGATCGTGCAGCGGTTGGTTGATCGGTGGTTACTGCAGGTTGTAGGCTTGTCGGAAGAGGTGGGTCTTCAGATTCTTTTTGAAGGTTTCGATGGTGGGCGAGAGTCTGATGTGTTGTGGTAGAGGGTTCCAGAGTAGGGGTGATACGCGAGAGAAATCTTGTATACGATTGTGGGAAGAGGAGATAAGAGGGGAGTAGAGAAGGAGATCTTGTGAGGATCGGAGGTTGCGTGTAGGAAAGTACCGGGAGATGAGGTCACAGATGTAAGGAGGAGACAGGTTGTGGATGGCTTTGTACGTCATGGTTAGGGTTTTGTACTGGAGTCTCTGGGCAATGGGGAGCCAGTGAAGGGATTGACAGAGGGGAGAGGCCGGAGAATAGCGGGGGGACAGGTGGATTAGTCGGGCAGCAGAGTTTAGAATAGATTGGAGGGGTGCGAGAGTGTTTGAGGGGAGGCCACAGAGCAGGAGGTTGCAGTAGTCAAGACGAGAGATGATGAGGGCATGGGCTAGGGTTTTTGCAGATTCTTGGTTGAGGAATGAACGGATTCGTGCAATATTTTTGAGTTGAAGTCGGCAGGAAGTGGAAAGGGCTTGGATATGTGGTTTGAAGGAGAGATCAGCGTCAAGGATAACCCCGAGGCAGCGAGCTTGTGGGACTGGGGAGAGTGGGCAGCCATTTACTGTAATGGATAGGTTCGTTGGGGGGGTCACGTGAGATGGGGGAAAGATGATGAATTCTGTTTTGTCCATGTTAAGTTTCAGAAATTTAGCTAAAAAAATTATAATAATTTTTATAATAATTTAGAAGTTTTAGAAATTTATTTAAAAAAATAATAATAATTTAAGTAAACGAACATCAATTTTTTTATTAGAAAATTGGAAATTTCAGTGTAATTTGTGAAGGAAGCAAGAAGTGCCAAACACTGGGGACTCAGGGGGACTCATATATACTCTGCATTAGACATAAAGACTGGCCTATCACCCCAACATACTTTTTCTAACTATACCTGTTTTGGCCATACAATTTAATTTTCAAAACTAGGACCCTCGTATCATCTGTTCACACACCTTACATGCACTTAATAGCCCTCTGTGTCTGTACACATGTAATGCAGGTGCCTGGATGCAACGCACAGAGAACACGAGGTGACAACAGTCAGAGATCAATATGGTTCTGTTTATATACAACAGTAACTTTACAGTGATTTAAAGTAACTCTAAATAATTAGCGTTAGTAACTATGCAAATCAACATTAAAATTAATAACAATAAGTTTGGAATAGCAAAGTAAGTCTTTCACTATATAACGTTAATGTTCTTTTCAGAAAGGTGTGTGCCCAGTCATGGGATTCACCACGTAAATGTTATCTGCAGCTCTGGCCCTAGCAGGAGTCACTGGGTTTTCCTGCTAGACAGCAAGTCTCTCTTCGTGTTCTACGGAGGAAACCTAATCAAATTCAAGACAATATTGCGGCCAGCGGGAAAGGAAGGGGTGAATGAAAGACCAGAAAACACCGCCCATCGGACCGTAAACAGGGCCCGCCAAATTCAGGTGACAGAGTCCCTTTAAGACCCCGCCAATTGTTTAAAGCATGAAACACTTCAGGGGACTGCAGGCGTTGTTTTTCCTGAAATGTCTTTTTCATTGTCTCATCGTTTGTCTTTTTTTCCATCAACTCTGGCGCCTACATTTTTTTATTTAACTTGTATGTATAAGTAGTAAACTAGTGAATTGCTTTCAATAGAAGCCACCTGATGAATGGTCATATCACTTCTTTCAGTCACTTTACACATTTTTAAAAACCTGAGGTAGTTAATAGACGATCAAAAGACTGAACAAGTCGTTACATTGTATTTCATATGTTCATTCTTTTCAGTGTTTCTCTTCTGCTTTTACAGGTACGTTACTGAGCAGAACTGCATGAAAAAGACACTGTGTGAACATACCAAAGGAGGTTAGTGACAAAGACAAAAAGGGTTTCTCAGACTTAGTTTGCCCTGTATAAGACACACAGTGGATCTACCATCCAGATGTATTCTCAAAAAACACTAAAAAGTTCATAAAATATTGTTATGTTTTCTACTTGTTATAGAGGTTACCTAGTAATATTCAATTGATCTGAATTATAAGTAGATTTTTCCACATGTTTATAGCAGAACAAGGTCCTAGTCTTCACAAAATGGATGCATGCTTCAATTAATTATTATTTATTAATACATAAATTCTGTTCTTCTGAGGATTTTCCGAAATGTCTCCAATAGTAATATGAAGTTGGTGATAAATTAAGTTTTTTGAAGTTTTTTTTTTATGTAATGTATGTCATATGGCATTTGCTTGGCTTCTTTTATGCCAGTAGATAAAGCAAATTCCCTTTGGATTAATTTAGTCCAGTCTTTAGCACTGATCTTTAGAAGTCAGTCTGCAGTTAAATTGACATCCCAAATTAAGCAGAAATTCCTTTTAATGTAGTGATCTTCTCCATGCGTTTTGATGAGCTTTGTCCAAGTACTTCGTCTTCATGAAGGTGTTTAACATCCAAATCTAAACAATTTATAATATACAGTTTAATAGAAAGGAAAGGGCTCAAAACTCTCTAGAGAAATACGACCTCATAAAAAGTCTCAGCATAATTTATATTTGATTGTGGTTTCTTAGCAAAAATCTAATATTGCACGCCCTGACTTCTGGTTTGGTTTCAATATCTCTGGAATAAACAATTACAGGGGTTTATATAAACTCTACAATCGGCTGCAATTATCCATTAACCACAATATGTTTTTACCAGTTTCACATACATATATCAAACCATATAAAGCTATAAAGCAATGTTACATGGGTAACAAGAGTTACAATGGCTTGACAAGCTGGGGATGTTTCTGGCTGTTAAATTTATTTGAAGGTTTCTGGGGATATGTTTGAGAAATATATTTTGACAGTATGTTGTTTCTGTAGGCAAGTGAAATTAAGTGAAGAATATATTTTGGTATTGTTTTCTATTGATATAGTACAAGCAGAGTTTGGAAAATAGTTTTGCAGGACTCATTGGCCAGGTCAGCAATCTGTGACCATTGGATTGCAGGCTACAAATCTCCTTACCTTACCTCTTATTTGTATTAGCCAGACTGGCACGAAGTCATATGTGCGTCACGGCGCAATAATGACATTGTGCCAGCCCGACTACTTAAAAGAAGAGCTAGGAGGTAAGGAGATTTGCATGCCTGCAATCCAGTGGTCACAGAATACTGGCCAGGTCGATAGATTAGAGTCTTGCGAATCAATTATCTTATCTCTAAGTAGAAGCTTCAATTTTTTTTATTATTTTTGGAAAATGAACATTATTTGTCCTGATCTCAAGATATAATAATGTCCATGACATAAAATAAGTTGCAGAAGCGCATTAAGGCTGATCCCCATAGCACACAGCTTGCATGGCAGTTATATGGTTTACTAGTACAAAAGAGCACAGTCCCCATTCACTGTATTTCTGTACTGGTTCTGTTGGACTCTTCATGTACTGAGATGTTATCTCTAAGAAGCATTTCATCACGGGAAATTAATTATTGTATATATGCACAGTGGCTCAGAGGTTTGCATTATTGCATTCCTGCAGTCCTTGGTTCAAATCCCACCAAGGACATAATCTGCAAGGACATAATTTGTCCTTCAAACCGCACGTTCAAACTCTTGCCACCTCCTGTCATCTCCAACTCAAAAATATTGCCAGAATCCATCCTTTCATCACCCCACAATCTGCTAAGACTCTTGTGCATGCCCTTATCATCTCCCGCCTCGACTACTGGAACACCCTCCTCTGTGGCCTCCCCGCTCTCTTGCACCACTCCAGTCTGTCCTCAACTCTGCTGCCTGGCTACTCCACCTCTCTCCTCTCTACTCCCCTGCGTCTCTCCTTTGCAAATCCCTCCACTGGCTCCCAATTCCCCAACGAATCCAGTTCAAACTACTAACACTGATCTACAAAGCCATCCACAGCCTGTCCCCTCCCTATATCTCTGAACTAATCTCCCACTATCTTCCCTAACGTAATCTCCGATCCTCCCAAGACCTCCTACTCTTCTCCACACTTATTTGTTCCTCACACAACCGCCTCCAAGATTTCTCCCGAATATCCCCCATCCTCTGGAATTCCATGCCTCAACACGTCCGATTATCCACCACCCTTGGATCCTTCAGACGGAACCTGAAAACCCATCTCTTCAAGAAAGCCTACAGCCTGTAATAACCATTCTGCCGCCTCACCACCGCCAGAGCTGCTGCACCTCTGACCTTCTGTCTTTTCCCCACTATCCCATAGAATGTAAGTCCGCAAGGACAAGGTCCTCTCCCCTCTGTACCAGTCTGTCACTGTAAACTTGTTTACTGTAAACGATATTTATAAACCTATATGTAACCCCTTTCTCATGTACAGCACCATGGAATTAATGGTGCTATATAAATAAATAATAATAATAATCTGCAAGGAGTTTGTATGTTCTCCCCATGTTTGCGTGGGTTTCCTCTGGGTACTCCAGTTTCCTCCCACACTCCAAAGACATAGTGATAGGGAATTTAGACTGTGAACCAATGGGGAAAGTGACAATTATGTGAATAAAGAGCTGTAGAACTCTATGAGCGAGTGAAATAAATAAGACTCGTTAAAGGGTTGTGACTTGTAGGATCGCTACTTCCAATAGGTGGTGCTATAGAATTCAAGTCCTCTTTTTCTCTGAATAGACAATTTGCATATTTTTAATTTCCCAGAGAAGCATTGCATGGTGATTAAGCCTCCTTACATTGACAAGCCAGAACTGGTGTGTCACTCTCCACAAGGAGAAACCTTACCACTTAGATCCCAGTCCAGAGCCTCTCACCTAGCCAAATCAGTTCTCATGCTTCGCACTGACGAGGGCCAACAGCCCGAAACATCATGTCTGCGAATTGAGATACTGATTTGGCTCTTATCCTAAGTCATATTGCACGACTCGTTAAAGGGTTGATTGTGACTTGTAGGATTGCTGTTTCCAACAGGTGGCGCTATAGAGTTCAAGCCCTCTTTTTCTCTGAATAGGCAATTTGCATATGAAACAAGTAAAGCATGCCACCATTTTATTCTGAGAAATTTTGATAACATTTATCATGTCAAACTCAATACATCTTAAATGCTGTTCACATATAAATTACAGAGAGGCTGTGACTGATGTCATACAGTGACATTTTTGTCCCATAGACTTTCACAGTATATTTTTTTTTAACCAGACTCCATGGAAAGAGATCGCATAATGTTGTTTGCTTTTATATACCTTTTTTTTTAGTATATTGACATATTCCGACCCAACAGAGGCCAAAGTGACTCTCTGGACCCCCATCTGACTAATGTAACCCTATAGAAACATTTAGCGTACACATTTTGATTGTACCTAGGGTACATCCTAAATTAAAACAACAAACGTGATGCGAACAGTACCTAAGGATGAGTAAGCATGATGTTTATTTATTTTTATCACGGAATTAAAACTAATTGCAATATTTCTTTTCGGGTGCTTTATATACACAAGAATAACTCATCACAGTTTGTTTTATTTTTAATCTATCTGCCTCAAACTAATTTATGAAAGTTGCTGAGATTTGTAATTGTATATCTTTCTATTTAAATATTAACCTGCAAAGGAGTGTCACATCTTTAAATAAGTTATTGTTCTTTGCCATGGAGTTGTCACCCTGCCATTGCCCTCATTATAGGGGCCTTGACACACATGAGGCTATGTTCACACTTTGCGGTTTTTGCTGCGGATCCGCAGCGGATTTGCAGCTGCTGATCCACAGCAGTTTTCCATGCAGGGTACAGTACAATGTTACCCTATGGAAAACAAAAACCGCTGTGCCCACTTTGCGTTTTTCCGCTTGAAAATCCGCACGGATTTTCTGCAGAAAGAAAGAAGTAGCATGTCAATTCTTTCTGCGGATTCCGCAGCGGTTTTCCACCTGCACCAATAGGAAAGTGCAGCTGGAAACCCGCAGTGGAATCCGCAGTGGAAACCGCACAAAAAACCACAGTGAAAACCACTGCGGTTTTACCAAATCCGCAGCTGAAAAATCCACAGCAAAAAAAGGAACGTGTGAACAAGCCCTAAAAGACACGGCTTTTGGCTTAAATATTAGCGATTTCTCTCTCTAAGAATTTTTAATAAATGAAAATTAATTTAAGATAATTTAAAATGTACCTGTGGCTTTCGGGTGTTTAGCATAAAATATTATTAAGAATGGAGAATGGCAGGAATATTTTTGTGGCTGAGACATCACACTCGTACATGCCACTGCATTAGTTGTGCACTGCCCTCACATCAAGGGTCTTTCATCTCACACAATTACATAGAAATTAAATGATCACCTATGAAAGAGACCTTTGTAATTCTGACTATACAGATTTGCATTGCTGTTTGTATTTTTGAGGATTTCATCTGCAGAAATAGACCTCAAGAAGAACTTTTCTCCTTCGGGATGATTTGCTTCCATTGTTTCTTAAGTGATATTACGATAGAGTTAATTAAGATCGGCTTTTTAAGGAGATGACAAAAAATGCTATATAATCTTTCCGAGGGAAGTATAACATTAACTAAGTTAAACATTAACATAAAACATATCTGAAATTTCAGTAAGGTTTCTAAGATTAGATTGTGCTTGTCCGTGTGACCTTCTGGGAATGGAGACATAAGAGAGAACTAGGGTGGAGTGTCTAGAGAAGAGCTTATATAAATCACCCTCAGCTTCTTACTAAGACCCACATTTCCAAGGTCAAGTGTAAGAGGGCCACATCTCACCTCTAATGAAATCATTTAGACTCCGAGCGCTGTGACATTTCAGATATATTGAATGCTCTCAGTATATTTAGGCCCATATGAGAGAGGTCAGTTTCTAGGTCCAAAACATAAATTATTAGCAGAAGGGTTTTTCCCCATTCTCCGCTCTACGTTATGAATGAGTTACAACTCCTACGAGCAGCTAATTCCATCTAATTTTTCTTTCAGACCAGATTTTTAATATCAAAATATTTAATTAAAACCTTGCAAAAGGTTGAGACTTTATATTACATTTTTATTTATTATTATGCATTCACCTATGCTTAAAGCACTTTTGCTTTTTTCCATCTTTATTAAATCCTTTTCAATTTTTAAAAGCAGCGACTGAATGTCTATAAATAAAATCTATTGGAATGATTCAAAATGACATTGTCAAAATTATAGAGTCGTCATGTTTAATGTATTGGTTGCAGGTTCGTTTGTGGTTAAAGTTGATGTGATGTGGGGCTTATCAACCTGAAAAGCTCATTTGTAGGCAGATGACCATAGTGTATGGATAGCACGTACTTTGACTTAAAACTGTATAATACCATTATTCAGTTATAGTATTTGCTTACACATCGAATATGGCTCTACGCAATATACAAAAAGACTTAGAGGGGTTATTGCTTTATCTTAAAAAATAGGTACAATTGCAAAGTTCTAGTGAAAACAAGAAACTTGAAACCTCTTATTAATCCCTTAACGACTAGAGGTATTTTTGGTATTGCATTTTCATTTTTTGCTCCCTTTCTTCCCAGAGCCATAACTTTTCTTATTTTTTTCGGTCAAAATGGCCATGTGAGGGCTTGTTTTTTGCGGGAAGAGTTGTACTTTTGAATGACACCATTGGTTTTAGCATATCTTGTACTGGAAAACAGGAGAGAAAATTAAAATTGCGGTGAAATTTGCAAACAAAGTGCAATCCCACAGAAATTTCAGCGGCAATTCCGCAACTGTGCCGCAGGTATAATGCATGAGGAATTGGCATGCGTTTTCCTGCTAAACACTAGGGTTTTACAAGTGTATTTAGCTTGCAGAATGCTAGCATTTTCCAAGTGATCTGTAGCATCACTTGGAAAACTGATTGACAGGTTGGTCAGACTTGTCAAACATAGTGTTTGACAAGTGTTACCAACTTTTTACTATTGATGCTGCCTATGCAGCGTGACCGCTACGTCATCACAGGTCATTGCCGCAAAGCATCCCTTGGAACGGAAGCATCGCGAGGAGCGGGAAGGCTGCCGGGGCCGCCAGAAGGTGAGAATATCATGATTTTTTATTTTAATTCTTTAATTATTTTAATTCTTTTTTGTTTTACAGATGTATGGTTCCCAGGGCCTGGAGGAGAGTACCAACCGCACATGATCTGCTTACTTCCCGCATGGTGGGCATAGCCACATGCGCGCAAAGTAAGTGGATCAATGCATTCCTTGGTGTGTGGAATCCCCATGATTCCGCACAACGAATGAACATGCAGCGCTATTGCCAGAATGCGATTCCGCTTTGGAAAAAAACACAACATGTGCACAAAAATTGCGGATTGCATTCTAATAATAGGATGCTTAATGTATGCGGTTTTTTTCGCAGTTTTATCGTGTTTTTATAGTGAAAAACCACGAAAAAAATGTGAAAAATCCTGATTGTGTGTGCACAGCCTAAAACTAAAATTATAATGGCCCTCCTTTATAATTTTACAGGTCATTATGAGTTCATAGACACCAAACATGTCTAGGTTCTTTTTATCTAAGTGGTGAAAAAAAATTCCAAACTTTGTTAAAAAAAATTGTGTCTTTTTTCGATACCCGTAGCGTCTCCATTTTTCATGATTTGGGGCTCGGTGAGGACTTATTTTTTGGTGTGCAGAGCTGATGTTTTTAATGATACCATATTGAAGCAGGTACAATCTTTTGATCGCCTATTATTGCATTTTAATGCAATGTAGTGGCGACCAAAGAAACTTAATTCTGGCGTTTTGACTTTTTTTCTTGCAAAGCCGTTTAGTGATCAGATTAATCATAGTTACATAGTAACATTGTTTTTAAGGTTGAAGGAAGACTTTAAGTCCTAAGCAACTCTGAATGCGGTGATACCAAAAATGTGTGATTTGTTATTGCTTTATTTTGAATGGGGTGAAAGGGGGGTGATTTGAACTTTTATTATTTTTTGATTTTTTAATATTTTTTGAAACATTTGTTTTTTTTACTTTTGACATGCTTCAATAGCCTCCATGGGAGATTAGAATCTGCCACAATCTGCTCTGCTACATACAAGCAATGATCAGATCGCCTCTATGTAGCAGAATTACTTACTTGCAATGAGCGCCGACCCCCGGGCAGCACTCACAGCAATCCAGCAGTGACAACTATAGAGGTCTGCAGGAGACCTATGGTTGTTATGCCAACCTTTCGATGACCCTTGATCATGTGACGGGGTCACCGATGGGCGGATTTCCAGAGCGACTGCCGGAAGCGCATTTTAAATATTGCTGTTAGCGTTTGACAGTGGCATTTAACGGGTTAATAGCTGCAGGTGGATCACGATTCCACCCGCCGCTGTTTCGGGCACATGTCAGCTGTTCAAAACAGCTGACATGTGCTGGGAAAGATGTGTGCTCACCGCCGGAGCTCACATCAAAGGGAGGTAGTCCGATATTGGCGTACATTTACGCCCGATGTAAGAAAGGTTTTAAAAATCCTCTTTGTTCACAAGAATGGAGGCATTTTTTAATTCTATTGTTTACAGCTCATTTTCCAGGTTAACGGCCACCTTGCAGTTTCAGTGTGGATAAGGAGCACTATAAAGCCGGTCACATTGCTGTAACTAACCAGCTTAATTGCCCTGCACTTCTTTCAGTATGCAGGGGCAAAGCTTCCTTGGATGTTACCAGTGGCTCAGTTCAGACCAGTGGCTCAACCATGCTGCTGGCCTGAACTGTGAGTCTTTAAGAGTATACTGCCCCCCCAGAAAATAGGTAGCTGGGAGGCAGGGGAGTGGTGCACTCTTGAATAAGTCATTGACAAATCATTTAAAGTAATCTTTCACTTTTTGAAACAATGTTATTTTTAGTGCAAGTATTTTGTACTTATTCATTTGTAAGTATATATTTATAATGCTCAGAACTCGGATCTTCAGATACGGAGTTTGAAAACCTCTACATAAAGTTAAATGGTAGAATTCTGCCTGTCTACAGTCATGACAAATGTAAACTTTTTAGTTCACTGAATTATAATTATTATTATTTATTATTATAGTGCCATTTATTCCATGGTGCTTTACATGTGAGGACTGGTATACATAGTAAAAACAAGTACAATAATCTTAAACAATACAGGTCACAACTGGTACAGGAGGAGAGAGGACCCTGCCCGCGAGGGCTCACAATCTACAAGATATATATATTCTTAAATTTAGTATATAATTGTGCATCATAAACTTTCAAAGGGATAGGCTCAGAGATGCATAGAATAATCTCCTGAGTTTTTATTTACCCACCCTGGGCCTAGCACCGTCTATCAACCTTTGCTCTGAGTTTAGTTGATTGGCTGCAGCAGTAATGTCCAGTGCTGTGGCAGATCATTGGCTCGGCGCTTTTGTACTGTACATTGGCAGCGCGGCATAGCTCAGTAATTTGCTGCAGCAGTTACGAGTTATGTAGATATTATATCACTTATGACTGCAGCAGGCATAGAGTGTCAGTGCTGGACACATGGACTGTGCGTGAAAGCTAGCTTTATTATTTTATATGTCTTTGAGCCTATGACTAATCAAAGTTAAAATAAGACAACCCATTTAAAGAGCAGGTTTTTGCTATGGAATTGGATTGCAGCATGTTGTGAGGACAGAGACTCTTATTCCAGCAATATATCACTTACTTGGCTGATTGGTGCAGTTTTAATAACATTTTCTCTGCCATGGATGTGGCAGCGGCCAGGATTATGAGCATGTATAACTCCACCCACTACCTTGATTGGCAGCTTCTTGTGCAGACTGACATTCAGTAGTGGGGCGGGGTTACACAGATTATCTGAGCTTCCAGGCATGTGACACCTAGTCCTCTAGTGATAGCAAAACCTGCTGACAGATTACCTTCAACCTTCGTCCAGTGGTGATTTTCAAGCCATAATTAACTACATGTCTTTGCAGAGGATTAGAAGCTCTGTATCAGACTATGATTTCAAGAAAAAATAACTTTTTACTTATTGAATTGAGAAAAAAGGTAATGAAATTACATCCAAAGGTTGCAACTAAATATTAACAATCATTAATAAATATAAGGATTCACTCTTGGGTAGGCGTTAGGTAACATTCACACAAGCACTGGATTCTTGTATCAAAACAATGTGACATTTTTTTTTTCACTGAAACATAAATCCCTAGTGTTGTCTAGGCACTAAGTAAACAACACTTACCCTGGCTACTTCAGACCCTGCTGAGCTAGCCCCAGTTCAGTCAAATTAAATTGCTATGATTCATAGCAACACTGATACTTACAGTTTGGTGCAAACAGCCTGTAAAGTCTCTTCTCAGAGAGATTCAGCCCTTTCTCTACCTCTACCAAAAATGCAGACTGACTTTGATTAACACCTAGCCTGTTCATTTGCAGAGCTAGCCACATGCACATAGTCAGAGCCTGCAGAGCTAGGATTTAACCCTAGCCTACGTGGCATTGCTACATACCTTATCCTCTGCCCAAAGCCAATGGCTGGGCACCATCTGCCAACCCATCATGCCTACAGGGGGACACTTTGCCAAAACTGACTTTGTGAGGGGGCATGGCAAGATCCGTATTACCTCTTCTGAGACTACCTCCAGTTGGGCTTCAGGAATTCTACAGGACCCTAAATTGACCCCAGGGGGAGGCTCATGTTGATGACACTAGAGTGACCTAGTAATTACAAGGACCTGCCTCTATTTTTGGGTACCAATTTCTGGCAATGTTGTCTTTAGGAAGTTCACAAATTTTCTACTTCTTTGACATGTGGAATATTGGCTTCTAACTGGGCTACCAAGCAAGTGGTTTCTAGTGGGTTCCTATTCTTCCAGGGTTTTAGCAGGTTGCCATAATATATGCGAAAGGACTTTTTTCTCTGGTCGATGTACTTTATAGCTGATCTCTCCCACCTTTTCCACCACCTTATAGGGTCCCTGTCACTGGGTAAGAAACCTGTTCTGCCCTTTAACCACTAGCACAAGTACCTGGTACCCAGAATTAAAGTGTCTCATTGAGCCAACCAATTATACCCCCTGGATTTTTCCTCTTTACTTTGAGGAGGCTCTCTTTTACATGTTCCTTCATTTTAGTCTCACAACAACACAACCGATTATTATGCCTGGACACTTGCGAAAAACTGATCGTCTCCCATTTCCTGGGGAGCCCCATTTACCACACTTACATTTTCCAGAGTACATTTTAATTTTCAGAACTGGGCAGTCCCATAGCTGTCTTGGGACTCCTTTAGGCCAGGGATATTGACTTCAGGGGATGCTTCTTCATTCTTCTTC
This sequence comes from Ranitomeya variabilis, assembly GCF_051348905.1. Classification (NCBI taxonomy): domain Eukaryota; kingdom Metazoa; phylum Chordata; class Amphibia; order Anura; family Dendrobatidae; genus Ranitomeya; species Ranitomeya variabilis. Next base: position 140,091,448 of record NC_135236.1, read on the forward strand.
CTAGCCACAATAGTGAATGGAAATGTACTGTTTACATCATGTGACTTTGCTACCATATCTAACTGCTGGCGGCATCCTGGCTACTAGGGTGCTAAAGCTTTAGCCCATAAGTCCCAGAACAAAGGAAAATCTCAACCCAATAACAATAACATACCACAAGTCCATGACCATCCCCAATTGGTGGGACATAGAACCACATCAACCTGGGGCATGAGATAGTTCATGCTGTCTCCATGAACACACCTTACCCACACTTTCTTCCCAAGGACTAGCTCATACAGAAGTGTGGCAATTAGCAGGGTCACCAAACTCCTTGAGTCCAGGAGTCCCGTCGCTTGGACAACATTCACAGTCCCCTGGCATTCCTAAAGTCTCTCGCCAGAATGAGGAACAGCACTAAAGGCAGGTAGGCAAAGTAGTAGTATGCTTCAGTCATTGGCTCTGGAGTCAAGTGGCAATTTGCTGAAATATGACCCAAAATGTGACATCTCTAACAGACAATGGTACAAGATGTACCCTTTAAACCCAGCTCTGACCCCTCCTGCATCTTTGTGCACTCCTCAGATGCAAACTTCTTTTGGGTCTCCCAGAAATGTGACCGCAGTCTACCTTAATTGCTCAGAGAGTTCTCTATGGCCAACTCTCTTTCCATGAAGCTCAGAAGGTCATCTGCATTCTGAGGATCTCCTTGGGCAACCCAGCTTAGCAAAAATTTCTGTAGTAAGTGGATAAATCAGTCCAATACTATTCTTTCCATCATCTCTGCAGGTCGAACATCTGGAATCGGGGAGATGTGTCATTTCGGTAGCACCAGAGGTGCACCCATTGTTCCAATGGCTGGTTGAAGCCAAATCATGCAGTAATTTTTGCTTTCAGCTTATGGTACTCCTTGGCATTCTGCAGGTAAAGGCCATGGTATGCTTTCTGCCATTCTCAAGTAAGGTATGAAGCTAGGACCTCTGCCAAATGATCTGGGGGGCAGTTTATCTCTGTCTGCAACCCTCTCAAATACAGTCTGGAAATCCTTGACGTCATCCTCCAAACTCATGTTCTGTAAGGCCTCTTGTACCCTTCGTTTCACTCTGTTACCTTTGCATTGGCTGTCATTGTGGTGCCATCTCTCTTGCTTGGGCAGTTTCTGTCTGGAGCGCCTTCTGCTGCTGATACTCCTGTTGCTGCTAAAACAGCTTTGCTGCTGAAGCTGCTGCTTTATCTCCTGCTGCTGAAACTGCTGGATCATGAGTTTGTTAGTCTCCGGTTGCGACTGCTGCTGTTGTAATTGCAGTTTGGCCTGGAAAAGTTTGTTAACAAGCTCTTTCATGCTTTCAGACTGTTTACAATGCTGTAGCTACCTTTACCCATGACATTCAATTTTTACACTACAATCATCTATGTTCTCTAGAACTTCATGCACTGCATTCTCCACCAATTTTAGTGATTCACTCTTAGGTAGGCATTAGGTAGCGTTCACACAGGCACTGGATTTTTGTTTCAATATAAAGTAACGTCTATTTTTCACTGGTTGCATAGTGCCAAAACAAAACCATAGATATAAATACCTAACCTTGTTATGGTACTAACTGAACAATACAGACCCTGGCAACTTCAGACACTGCTGAGCTAGCCTCAGTTCCGTCAAATAAAACTGCTATTGTCTATAGCAACACTGAGACTTACAGTTTTTTGCAGCTGTCCCGTGCAGTCTCTTCTCAGAGACATTCTGGCCTATTTCTCTCTTTAGCCCCAACACAAATCCAGTCTGCTCAGCCTCCACAGCAGACTGACTCAGATGAACACCTAGCCTGTTTATATGCAGAGCTATACAGGTGCACCAAAACAGAGCCTTCAGATCTAGGATTTAATCCTAGCCTACCTGGCATTGCTACAATATAAACAACAATACATTTACATTTATTAAAATGTATCTTGCAACATGAGTCACTGTGAGAAATTTGACATTATTTCAGTTTGTCTAGTCTAAATTTAAACTAAAAATTAGACAGCATTAATACATATGTTACAATGTTACTTCAGTAAAATGAAAGAGTAGCAATATAACATACAGTAATTATTTAAATACAGAAATTATGGATTTAAAGGGACTTTCTTGAATTGTAATATAGATACCCTATTCCTCAAATTAAACCATTAATATTTGGTTGGTTTGGGTCTGTTTAGTTGAATGGAGGTGCAATGCACCGTTATTATTTTTACATGCACAGCGCCATCCATAAGGCTGTGGTGGAGCCTGATACTGCAGGATAATCTGTACTCAGGAGAGATCGGTTACCTAAGAACCTTTTTCTGTCTTAGAATAACTACCACCTGACGTAACTTTTTCTATGGAGATTAACATGCTTTTATAGCCACATCAGAGAGTCTACTAACCTATGTTCCTACATTAACATGTTTGATATGTGACTGACTTAATCTATTTTAATGGATTTGTTCCTATAGAAAATGTTCAGACCCTGCTGCAGTTTCACATTTCATTTGCCATGTCTTCTGCCTGGTGTTAAGAGTGTTAAACATTTTATGAACAGCCCTATAAATCAACTGACACCCCGGCCTCAGAGAGCCAGATGAGCCAGTATCATCTATCTGTAATAAAATGCAACTAGCATAATTCAGGTTGTGCCTGGCTTACTGCAGAATACTCATGACATAGGTATCCTGGTGTCAGGTGGAGGAATAATGTCATGTTACTACAGTGAGTGTCAATGAGAAGTAGGAAATTAACTTGATAAATCGGAGAATGGGAAAAAGTTGTTAAAAATAAACATTTTTCTACTATTTTACATGACTTATGTTTATGACAATATACACTATCGGCTATGGCTCAAGAATTGCTGCATTCTGTGTTCTAAGATTTGATTTGTTTGTCTTAACAGCAAAGGATATATGCTATAATATCTGATGACATCCCATTATAGCGGCCAATATCAGTCCTCAACATTCACCGAATTATCACTTTGTGGCTCGGCAGAGGCTAACAGCTTGGCTTGCACTGGGTCTTTGGTAGAGCTAATAAGTATATTAATTTTTGTTTTATTAACATCCATATAGTGTGAATTTATTCCAACCCCTTTACTTTTACTCAAGAATGAAAGAACATGTTAATTATTTATCCTGAATATTTTACGCTAATAAGCTCTTAATCTCAAATAATACACATGGCTTTACGGGGAATTTGTCATCAGGTTTTTGCTTCTGAGAGAAGCATTATGTAGAAACAAAGACCCTGATTCTAGTAATACGTCACTGTTCATTGTCATTTTGCTAACCGCACTGTTTTACAATATCTGCTGCTGATCTACTAGTTCTCTAAATGGTGAGCTTTGTAGACCCGCCTACATCACTGATTGGCAGCTTTCTGCCAATGCACTCAGGAAACTGCCAATCACTGGTGGGGGTGGAGTTGTACAGGGATCAAAAATATGAAGGATCATTTGGCAGTAGCTTTACTAGTCCTCTAGTGATAATCTCCTGCTTATAAAACTGTGATTTTATTAAAGCTACATTGAGCAGCCCAGTAAGTGACATATCTCTGGAACCAGGGTCTCAAAACTGGCAACAGATTCCCTTGAAATGGAACCTGTCACCTCCCCAAGCGTTTTTAAATAAAAGAGCCACCTTGTGCAGCACTTATGCTGCATTCTGTCAAGGTGGCTCTTTTAGTTCGGGTTCCTGCCAACACTGAAATAATCGTTTTTAGAATTTGCCCCTCATACCTGCAGTTTTTCAGGGGGGCATGTCTTTTCCCCTCTGACACAAACGCCTCCCAGCCATCACTCAGGGCCTCTGTGCTCCACCTCCATTTCCTTCCTGAACGTCCCCGGTGCCTGCACTGTAAGTTCCATTCATGTAATGGGAGTCGAAGGGCAGCGCAAACTGTGCATGCCAGAAAAAAAAAATCTTACAGCACAAGGCACCGGGGACGTTCAGGAAGGAAATGGAGGCAGCGCCCCGTGCACGGAGGCCCTGAGTGATGGCTGGGAGGCGTTTTGTGTCAGGGGGAAAATGCATACCCCCTGACAAACTGCAGGTATGAGGGGCAAATTATAAAAATGATTCTTCCAGCGGTGGAAGGGACCCGAACTAAAAGAGCCACCTTGACAGGATGCAGCATTAGTGCTGGACAAGGTGGCTCTTTTAGTTAAAAACGCCTGGGGGGGTGACAGGTTCCCTTTAACATACTTCTTCAATCAGAGACACATCTTCAAGTTCCTTGGCCCACTTAAAGGGAATCTGTCATCAGGATTTCAACCCGCAAACTGACCAATTCATTCCTATGTTACTGAGAAATCAGCTTTTTTAATTGATATACAAATGAGTCTGATTGTCTATTGCAGATCTGAAGATTCTGTCACTCCAGCTCCATTCCGAACCCAGCGCCTCCTGCCCTGCTTTATTGACAGCATCTACTGTATGTTGTGTTACTTCCATCACTGGTCCCTGCTGGTCTGTGCTTCAGTATCCTGTCCTTGCCAAAATGCCCTAAAATTCCTGCTCACATGAAGTAGGTCACTGTTGAGACCATTTCTCTCCGTTTCAGGTTTGTTGACAGCAGGGCAAGGAAGCACAGGGCAACAGAGAAAGGCTGAGTGCTGTAATGGGACAATGGGGCAGATTGGTGTGTGTGCATTAATTTTTTTATTATGCTTAACTGGTCTGAACCCTTTTCAATATAATTTTAAAGATACATTTCATAGCCTCAAAAATCACTTTAACCCATTTATGCCCCGTCTGTTTTCACTAGAGATGAGCGAATATGTTCGGCTCCCTCCTTATTTGGCAAGCTATTGGGCTTACCGAATAAGCTGCAACGGGAACCCGGACACTTGGACCACTCCTGCCGATCAGTTGTCCAGCACCGCAACTGCATGTGTCACGGATGTTTCACTTTTACAACACATGCATGTAGTGCCTGTTTGTTGGGCTCTCCATGCATGTGTTGTGACAGTGAAACAGCCGAGACACATGCAGCTGTGGTGCTGATCAGCAGGAGTGATTCAGGAATCTGAATCATTTGCTCATCTCTAGTTTTCACCTTCATGAATAGGTCAAACTTAACAATTCTGAATAGTGTCACTTTATGCGGTAATAACTCTGGAAAGCTTTAACGGATCCCACTGATTCAGAGAACCTTTTTTTCATGACATATTGTGCTTCATTATAGTGGTTACATTTATTTGATAAGACTTGCGTTTGTAAAAAAAAATGGAAATTTGACACAAGTGTTGAACATTTTACAATTTTCAACTTTTATTTTTTATGCCCTTAAATCAGAGTTATGTCACACGAAATGTTTAATAAATAACATTTCTCACATGTCTACTTTACATCAGCACACATTTTGAAACATATTTTTTTATTAGGAAGTTGTAAAGCGATTTCTCATTTTTCCAACAAAATGTACAATATCTTTTTTTTAGGAACAATATCACATTTGAAGTGACTTTGAGGGATATACCATGGGTACGGATAGTATTCAGACCCCTTTAAATTTTTCACTCTTTGTTTCATTGCAGCCATTTGGTAAATTCAAAAAAGTTCATTTTTTTCACATTATTGTATACTCTGCACCCCATCTTGACTGAAAAAACTGAAATGTAGAAATTATTGCAAATTTAATAAAAAAGAAAAACTGAAATATCACACGGTCAGGGCTGCCACTAGGAATTTCGGGGCCTGATACTGGCAACATTTTCGGAGCCCCCTAGGAGACTCTGCCCAGGCTCCAGCCCAGCCCCGCCATCACCCCTCCAACTGTCCACAGTCAAAAGATTTTTTAAGCTGCCACCATGACAAAGTCGGGCCCTACTCTACTCTAACATATTATGCATTTGGTAAAATACAATTTAGGTATATTTTTATTTATTTTTCAATTTTTAAAATGACAACTAATATCACATATAGGTGATAAATGCCACCGCACCATGACCAGACACCATATCACCACCAGATAGTGACCAAATAATAGCACATGCAAGGAACAAATACTGCCACACCATGGCCGGACAACATATTACCACCATATGATGCCTAATAATACCACATACAAGAAATAAATACCACTGCACCATGATCAGACATCATATTACCACCACATAGTGACCAAATAATAGCACATACAAGGAGCAAATACCACCACACCTTGTCCAGACCACATATTACCACCATACAGTTGTGGCCAAAAGTATTGACACCCCTGTAATTCTGTCAGATAATACTAAGTTTCTTCCTGAAAATGATTGCAAACACAAATTCTTTGGTATTATTATCTTCATTTAATTTGTCTTAAATGAAAAACACAAAAAGAATTGTCCTAAAGCCAAATTGGATATAATTCCACACCAAACATAAAAAAGGGGGTGGACCAAAGTATTGGCACTGTTCGAAAAATCATGTGATGCTTCTCTAATTTGTGTAATTAACAGCACCTGTAACTTACCTGTGGCACCTAACAGGTGTTGGCAATAACTAAATCACACTTGCAGCCAGTTGACATGGATTAAAGTTGACTCAACCTCTGTCCTGTGTCCTTGTGTGTATCACATTGAGCAAGAAAGAAGACCAAAGAACTGTCTGAGGACTTGAGAAACCGAATTGTGAGGAAGCATGAGCAATCTCAAGGCTACAAGTCCATCTCCAAAGACCTGAATGTTCCTGTGTCTACCGTGCGCAGTGTCATCAAGAAGTTTAAAGCCCATGGCACTGTGGCTAACCTCCCTAGATGTGTATGGAAAAGAAAAATTGACAAGAGATTTCAACGCAAGATTGTGCGGATGTTGGATAAAGAACCTCGACTAACATCCAAACAAGTTCAAGCTGCCCTGCAGTCCAAGGGTACAACAGTGTCAACCCATACTATCCATCGGCATCTGAATGAAAAGGGACTGTATGGTAGGAGACCCAGGAAGACCCCACTTCTTACCCCGAGACATAAAAAAGCCAGGCTGGAGTTTGCCAAAACTTACCTGAAAAAGCCTAAAACATTTTGGAAGAATGTTCTCTGGTCAGATGAGACTAAAGTAGAGCTTTTTGGGCAAAGGCAACAACATAGAGTTTACAGGAGAAAAAATAGGCATTTAAAGAAAAGAACACGGTCCCTACAGTCAAACATGGCGGAGGTTCCCTGATGTTTTGGGGTTGCTTTGCTGCCTCTGGCACTGGACTGCTTGACCGTGTGCATGGCATTATGAAGTCTGAAGACTACCAACAAATTTTGCAGCATAACGTAGGACCCAGTGTGAGAAAGCTGGGTCTCCCTCAGAGGTCATGGGTCTTCCAGCAGGACAATGACTCAAAACACACTTCAAAAAGCACTAGAAAATGGTTTGAGAGAAAGCACTGGAGACTTCTAAGGTGGCCAGCAATAAGTCCAGACCTGAATCCCATAGAACACCTGTTGAGAGATCTAAAAATGGCAGTTTGGAGAAGGCACCCTTCAAATATAAGGGACCTGGAGCAGTTTACCAAAAAAGAATGGTCTAAAATTCCAGCAGAGCATTGTAAGAAATTCATTGATGGTTACCGGAAGCGGTTGGTCACAGTTATTTTGGCTAAAGGCTGTGCAACCAAGTATTAGGGTGAGGGTGCCAATACTTTTGTCTGGCCCATTTTTGGAGTTTTGTGTGAAATGATCAATGTTTTGCTTTTTGCTTCATTCTCTTTTGTGTTTTTTCATTTAAGACAAATTAAATGAAGATAATAATACCAAAGAATTTGTGATTGCAATCATTTTCAGGAAGAAACTGAGTATTATCTGACAGACTTGCAGGGGTGTCAATACTTTTGGCCACAACTGTATGATGACTAATAATACCACATACAATACCACCACACCATGACCAGATAACACATTGCCACCACGTAGTGACCAAATAATAACACATACAAGGAACAAATACCGCCACACCATGGCCGGACAACATATTGCCACCATATAGCGACTGAATACTACAATATTGATCAGTAATAAAAAAACACAATACTAATTAGTGTTGAGCGATACCTTCCGATACTCAAAGGTATCGGTATCGGATGGTATCGGCCGATATCCCAAAAATATCGGATATCGCCGATACCGATACCCGATACCAATGCAAGTCAATGGGACACAAGTATCGGAAGGTATCCTGGATGGTTCCCAGGGTCTGAAGGAGAGGAAACTCTCCTTCAGGCCCTGGGATCCATATTCATGTAAAAAATAAAGAATTAAAATAAAAAATATGGATATACTCACCCTCGGACGAGCCCTGGACCTTACCGATGTAACCGGCAGCCTCCATTCCTAAGAATGAGGAGTTTAGGACCTTCGATGACGTTGCGGCTTGTGATTGGTCGCGTGACCGCTCATGTGACTGCTCACGCGACCAATCACAAGCCGCGACGTCATCGCAGGTCCTAAACTCCTCATTCTTAGGAACGGAGGCTGCCAGTTACATCGGTAAGGTCCAGGGGCCGCCGGAGGGGTGAGTATATCCATATTTTTTATTTTAATTCTTTATTTTTTACATGGATATGGATCCCAGGGCCTGAAGGAGAGTCTCCTCTCCTCCAGACCCTGGGAACCATACACTGGGAACTTCCGATTCCGATATCACAAAAATATCGGAACTCGGTATCGGAATTCCGATACAGCAAATATCGGCCGATACTTGCGGTATCGGAATGCTCAACACTAATACTAATATCACCATAAGTGCCATTATACACTGGAGATCTGCACTTAGTATGCAGTGTCTACAAAATGAAAAGAAACAGATCATGCCCACAAGAATGGGAAAAACCACAACAAGTAAAAGACATATGCTTTATTATCAAATTCAAAAAGTGAACAATTAAGTAGGACACAGCAACGAATAACAACATTTAAAAACCACAAAGGTACATATACTAGTCATGCCTTAATATAAAGGCAATGACAACCTACAGAACATTCCCTCAAAGCATAAAGATAAATATAATATGGCTCACAAAAGAAAATCAATTAGGTAACAAACAATATGTTAGTATAAATACAGCATGATCAAATTATTATATTAAGGACCATACTTATTCACAGTACCATATAGGCAAAAAAACGGCAATCACATAGTGCGGAAAAACTGTCATGTGTGAACATACAGACAGTGGCACAAAGATGAATCGGATCACTGGCAAAGCTCCAAGTTGTGTTCAAAATAACAAGGTTCACACAACATATAAAAAAGATTAATAAGTTACCATACTCTTTCTTATAATAAGAAAGGAAAGAAAGCCCAATTGCTCAGACCAAAAGATGTGGGAATCCTCAAGTCTTAAACAGAGTCATGGAACTTAGGAGGAGAGGAGGTGTGGGATAAAGACCCAGGCGTATCGCCACAATAAATGTGGCTTCCTCAGGGAAAATAGTATGCAGTATCTGTGTACAGGTAATACAGTGATCACCGGTGACATTATACACATGAGCTCTGTATATAGTGTATAATGTAAAGGTAATACAGTGATCACTGGTGAAAATGTACACAGGACCGCTGTATATGTTATACGGTGTATAACGTCAGTGTGAAGGTAACACACTGACTCACCAGTGACATCTCTAGGTGAAGTCCTTCATCTTTGCTTTTAATCTACATCCAGCACAGAACGCTGTCGTTACATCCAGCCAGGGCTCGTCTCTCCAGGAAATAACAGTTATCTAGGGCACCACTTGCAGAACACATTACTTAATTTTTTTTCCAAATTCTAAACTACACCAGAAGAAGAAAAAAAGCCACAGTGTCGCTCTGCACAGTAACGGAACCGCCCTCCCCCATTTAAAACAGTATCCTCAAAAAATAAAATAAATACATCACTGCAGTAAAAATGTCCCTTAATTAGCCCCTATGGTAATAATATCCCCCATCCTGGCCCCCATGTGTCTCATTCCTGGCTCCAACCATAAGATCTCCTATCCTGCCCCCATGTGATGTCCCATCCTGCCCCATGTGATCACCCCATCCTGCCCCATCTGTCCCATCCTGCCCCATCTGTCCCACTATCCTGCCTTATCTATCCCATGATCCTGCCCCATCTGTCCAATGATCCTGCCCTATCTGTCTCCATCATATCCATCCTTCCCCATGATCCTACACCATCTCTCCATTCTGCATCATGATCCTGCCCCATCTGTCCCATGATCCTGTCCCATCTGTCTCCATCTTGCCCCATATTCCTGCTCCATCTGTTTCCATCCTGCAACCTGTCTCCATCCTGCACCATATCTCCATCCTGCACCATGTCTCCATACTGTCCCCTGTGTCTCCCATCCTGCCCCATCTCCATTCTGCCCCATGTCTCCATTCTGTCCCTTGTCTCCATTCTGCCCCCATGTCTCCCATCCTGCCCCCGTGTCTCCATTCTGCCCCCATGACTCCATTCTGCGCCTGTGTCTCCATTCTGCTCTGGTGTCTCCCATCCTGCTCCCTGTCTCCATTCTGCTCCATGTCTCAATCCTGCCCCTGTGTCTCTGTCCTGCCCCCATGTCTCCATTCTGCCTCCATGTCTCCATTCTGCCCCCATGTCTACAATCTGCCCTGTGTCTCCATTCAGCCCCCGTGTCTCCAATCCTGCCACTGTGTCTTCATTCTGCCCCATGTCCCCAATCTGCCCCTGTGTCTCCCATCCTGCCTCCTTGTCTCCCATCTGCCCCCGTGTCTCTATTCTGCCCCCTTTCTCCATTCTGCCCCCTGTCTCCATTCTGCCTCCGTGTCTCCATTCTGCCACCTGTCTTCATTCTTCCCCTCATGTCTCCATTCTTCCCCATGTCTCCATTCTGCCCGTCTCCATTCTGCCCCCTTGTCTCCATTCTGCCCCCGTGTCTCCATTCTGCACCTGTGTCTCCCATCCTGTCCCATTACTCCATTCTGCCCTGTCTCCATTCTGCCCCAATGTCTCCATTCTGATCCCTTGTCTCCCATCCACCCCCATGTCTCCATTCTGCCCCATGTCTCTGTTCTGCCCCGTGTCTCCATTCTACCCCTTGTCTCCATTCTGCACTCGTATCTCCAATCGTGCCCCCGTGTCTCCATTCTGCCCCATGTCTCCAATCCTGCCCCCATGTCTCCATTCTGCCCCATGTCTCAAATCCTGCCCCATGCCTCCATACTTCCCCGTGTCTCTATTCTGCCCCGTGTCTCCCATCCTGCACCATGTCTCCATACTGTCCCCTGTGTCTCCCATCCTGCCCCATCTCCATTCTGCCCCATGTCTCCATTCTGCCCCTTGTCTCCATTCTGCCCCATGCCTTCATTCTGTCCCCTGTCTCCATTCTGCCCCCTGTCTCCATTCTGCTCTTGTGTCCTCATCCTGCCCCATGTCTCCATTTTTCACCTCATGTCTCCATTCTTCCCCCTGTCTCCATTCTGCCCTATGTCTCCATTCTGCCCTGTGCCTCCATTCTGCCCGTCTTCATTCTGCCCGTGTCTCCATTCTTCCCCTTCTCCATGCTGCCCTATGTCTCAAATCTTGCCCCTGTGTCTCCATTCTGCCCCATGTCTCCATTCTGTCCCAGTGTCTCCATTCTGCTCCCTGTCTCCATTCTGCCCCTGTGTCTCCTTTCTGCCCCAGTCTCCATTCTGCCTCTGTGTCCCCATCCTGCCCGTGTCTCCATTCTTCCACTCATGTATCCATTCTTCCCCCGTGTCTCCATTCAGCCCTCGTGTCTCCATTCAGCCCTCGTGTCTCCATTCTGTCCCTATGTCTCCATTCTGCCCCGTGTCTCCATTCTACCCCTGTGTCTCCAATCCGGCCCCCGTGTCTCCAATCTGCTCCTGTGTCTCCAATCCTGCCCTGTGTCTTCATTCTGCCCCCTGTCTCCATTCTGCCCCGTGCCCCATATTTCCCCCGTGCTTACATTCTTCCCCTCGCATCTCCATTCTTCCCCAAGTCTCCATTCTACCCCCGTGTCTCCATTCTACCCCCTGTCTTCATTCTGCCCCTGTGTCTCCATTCTGCCCTATCTCCATTCTGCCCTCATGTCTCTAAGCCTGCCCCCGTGTCTTCATCCTGCCCCTGTGTTTCTAATCCCACCCACACATCTCCATCCTGCCCCCTTGTCTCCATTCTGCCCTGTGTTTCCAATCCTGCCCTCGTGTCTCCATTCTGCCCCGTGTCTCGAATCCTGCTCCATGTCTCCATTCTGCCCCTGTGTCTCCAATCCTGCCCCATGTCTCCATTCTGCCCCGTGTCTCCATTCTTTTCCCATGTCTTCATTCTGCCCCATGTCTCTAATCCTGCCCTGTGTCTCCATCCTGCCCCCGTGTCTCCAATCCCACCCCCGTTTCTCCATCCTGCCCCATTTTTCCATTCTACCCCCATTTCTCCATTCTGCCCCATGTCTCCAATCCAGCCCCCATGTCTCCATTCTGCCCCTGTGTCTCAAATCCCACCTCTGTGTCTCCATTCTGCCCCCTGTCTCCATTCTGCCCCATGTCTCCATTCTGCCCCCTGTCTCCATTCTGCCCCCTGTCTCCATTCTGCCCACGTGTTATAATTCCACCAGCGGCACTAAAAACCTCTCTGACAGAATGCAGCAGGACAGACCAGGACCTCCAAGGCGTTGAGAGCCAGTTCATGCCTCGTGTCTAGCTTGGATTCCCAATAATTAAAAGGCACAGAAGAATCACAGAGGACGTTTGTACGATCAGCAAGGTACTCCCTCAGCATCTTCCCAAACATTGCACTTCTTGTGACAGCACCCATCTTGCCTCTTTGCCCTCACGATGGGAGGGTCTGAGAAAAATGTCCTAGAACTTTGCCATTGTTCCCCTGCCTGTGCTGGATTATATTTCTGTCTCTCTCGCTTGGACTCCTTAGGGTACTGTCACACAGTGCAATTTTGATCGCTACGACGGTACGATTCGTGACGTTCTAGCGATATCGTTACGATAGCGCAGTGTCTGACACGCAGCAGCGATCAGGGATCCTGCTGAGAATCGTACGTCGTAGCAGATCGTTTGGAACTTTCTTTCGTCGCTTGATCACCCGCTGACATCGCTGGATCGTTGTGTGTGACAGCGATCCAGCGATGTGTTCGCTTGTAACCAGGGTAAACATCGGGTAACTAAGCGCAGGGCCGCGCTTAGTAACCCGATGTTTACCCTGGTTACCAGCGTAAACGTAAAAAAAACAAACAGTACATACTCACATTCCGGTGTCTGTCCCCCGGCGTCTCAGCTTCTCTGCACTGTGAGCGCCGGCCAGCCAGAAAGCGAGCACAGCGGTGACGTCTGACGTCACCGCTCTGCTTTCCGGCCGCTGTGCTTACACAGTGCAGAGAAGCTAAGACGCCGGGGGACAGACACCGGAATGTAAGTATGTACTATTTGTTTTTTTTACGTTTACGCTGGTAACCAGGGTAAACATCGGGTTACTAAGCGCGGCCCTGCGCTTAGTAACCCGATGTTTACCCTGGTTACCCGGGGACTTCGGCATCGCTCCAGCGCCGTGATTGCAACGTGTGACCGCAGTCTACGACGCTGGAGCGATAATCATACGATCGCTGCGACGTCACGGATCGTGCCGTCGTAGCGATCAAAATTGCTCTGTGTGACAGTACCCTTAGTTGTACAATAAACTCTGACGTCTGCTGCCAGATGGGATTTTTTTTGTAATTCCGCAACAATGGCCCTCTGGTACTGCAACATTTTAGTATACCTGTCTGCCTCTGGCAGAAGAGATTGAAAGTTCTCCTTGTAGCGTGGGTCTAAAAATGTAACCGACCAGTAATGAGTGTCACCAAAAATTTGAATCATGCGAGGGTCACGGGAAACGCAGTGCTACATAAAGTCAGCCATGCGTGCCAGACTGCTAACCGGCAAGACTTCAGTGTCCTCACCAACGGGATGACTGACCATGCTGTCCTCCTCCTCCTCCCCCTCCCTGTCCTCAGGCCATCCACGCTGAACAGACGGTATGACAGCTGTGCTTGTAGTACCGTCTATAGTGTATGAAAGTAGCTCCTGATCTTCCTACTCTTCCACATTGTCTACCAATCCACGTTGGGACGACATGAGGCTGGGTGTAATCACCCTGTATAGTTCCTTGCTCCATGTCCTCGTGCTCTGCCTGCAATGCATCCTCTTTAATTGTGAGCAGAGAGGTTTCCAGAATGCAGAGAAGCGGGATGGTGATGCTAATTATGGCATCATCGCCGCTCACCATCTTGATGCAGTCCTCAAAGTTTTTGAGGATGGTACATATGTCTGACATCCTTGTCCACTCCTGAGGTCTTATGTCTGGAGTCTGAACTGAATAATAATGACCTTGTTGATGCTGGTAGTCAACAACTTCCCTCTTCTGCTCACAAATCCTTTCCAACATATGCAGTGTAGAGTTCCAATGAATAGCGACATCACACACCAGTCGGTGGGCTGGAAGATGCAAATGCTGCTGAAGCACAGCAATAGCAGCAGAAGCTGTAGCTGACTTTCTAAAATGGGCAGACAGGTGGCGCATTTTCACTAGCATATCCAGCAGCTCCGGGTAGCTTTTGAGAAAAGGTTGAACGACGAGGTTAAGCACATGGGCCAGGCAAGGTACATGTGTGAGCTAACCTTGCCTCAGAGCTGCCACCAGGTTCCGGCCATTGTCATACACGACCATGCCTGGTGGTAGTCAGCGGTGTCATCCAAAAATCTGAGTGCTCTTTCAGCGCTGTCCACAACTCTTCAGCATTGTGCGGTTTGTCACCTAAGCAGATTCCCTTCAGCACAGCCTGTTGTCACTTAGCTGAGGCAGTGCTGCAGTGCTTCCAGGTTCTGACTGATGTGCTCATTTCAGAGATGGAGGCTGTAGAGGAGGAGGAGGAGGTGCAGGAGCTGCAGACTGTGGGGGCAACCCTGATTGACATAAGGCCCACAATCATCGGCGTCGGGAGGATGTGTTCCATCTCAATGTCCGACTGGGTCCTGGTTTCAACTGTTAACCCAGTGTGTCATCAGTGAGATGTACTGTCCCTGCCCACAAGCCCTTGTCCACATTACCGTGGTTAGGTGGTCTTTCCCAGTAACAGTTGAGGGCACGGGTAATGTGGGACACGTGCAGGTGTAATGCCGGTACGGTACACAAGGAGAAATATTGGCGACTGGGGACTGAGTACCTTGGGATGGCTGCCATCATCAGCTTGCAGAAAGCTTCTGTCTCAACTAGCCTAAAAGGCAACATTTTAAGTGCAAGCTGATGAGAAATGTGATAATTTAGCACTGTGGCCTGTGGGGCGTTGGCTGCGTATTTCCGCTTTCGTTCCAATAACTGGTGTATAGAAGGCTGAAAGCTGAGTTGGGACAAGGATGCGGACGGGCTTTTTGATGGTGCTGGTTGACTGTGGGCAACAACAGGTACAGGGCATGAGGCATCTTCACATGCATGGTAGACTGGGGATTGGCTTCTACGCAAAACAATGGAAGAAGCAGTGGTCTCACCTGCAGACAGTGTTCCTGGAGCCTGGGGTTCGGCTCACAGAGTTGGGTGCTTTGCTGCTGATCATGCTGACTGATCATGCTGGTGGTGGTCAAGCTGGTAGTTTTGCTACCCCTGCTGATGCGGGCATGGCAGGTGCTGCAAATGGCCTGTTTGGGGTTTCTGCAGAGTCTTTAAAAAATAACCAGACTCGGGAGCATCTAACAGTTGGAATGGCAACTTTTGTCATGTTGGTCTTACACGGAACGGATGAACGCCTTCTGTCTGCGGCCACCACACTACTTCTTCCTGCCTGTTGGGGTGATATGCCTCCTTCCCCATGTGTGCTGCTGTCCTTGCTCTGCATGTCCTCCTGCCAGGTTGGGTCAGTCACTATGTCATCCACCACCCAGTCTTCCACATCTGCACCCTGCTCCTAAACCTGACTTTCTGGCAATTGTGTCTCATCATCATCCACCTCGTGTGACACTTTCCCACCATCGCCTTCGTGTTACCGTGGCTGCTCAAATCTTTGGGCATCGCTACATGCAATCTCATCTTGCCCCACTTCAAGTCTGGAATCTTTAAAGGGAAAAGTGAACATCTCTTCGGAGTGTCCAAGTATGGGATCAGTTGTCTCAGGGCACTTGGTATGGTGGGAGGAAGGAGGATCAGGGTGAGTAATATGCGGTCCACACTCACGGCTACTCAGACTTGACCGTGTGGAAGATGTGGAGGTGGTGGTGTTGGCTAAGTGACTGGAATCATTATCCGCTATCCAACCAACAAACGTTTCAGACTGCTCTGGCTTCAATAGTGGTGTGCTGCAGTCACCTAGAAACTGGGACAGGTGTGGGTATTTGTTATGGCACCCTTTCAGCTTGGACAAGGCCTCGTTCTCTGCATGCACCATAAGCATCACGTCCACTTCCACGTCTCTTGTCCCTTGCCTTGCGCATTTTAAATGGACTACTGAAATATTTGAAAAGTTCAATACAAATGGATTAATTTTGAGAAAACTTATATGTGATCAGTATGCCTGAAAACCAAGTATTTGGAGACCATAGATAGACCAGGCATATGATTGAGATAACAGACTGTTTCAATATGTGGCCTGTATTCTTTTACATTTTTTTAACCGCAAAATACTGTATAGACCAAGGGTAAATCCACAAAAACACGGAGAATAAACGTTCACTTATACATGATTAGAAAACAGTATCCAAAAGATTTATTAAATTGTAACAATCACATATAGACATAAAAAATACAAAGCATGGGTGTATTGTTAATACAGCCATATGGCAGAAGACACAAAAAGGAGAAAAATGTGGCAATGGACCAAGTTAGGGGAGAGTACACAAATATACCTTTAGGGTGGCAGCATTAGTTCAAGCATAGAAAGACATGTATGACCATGTATAATCCCTGAATTCAACTCATATGACAAGATTACCCTAAGTACATAGTCATATATCCACTCATCTGTATAATTGCTGCTTACCCATTATTGGTCAGGTCTGGTCTCCCCACCTTACTGGGTCCCCCCGGACGTGCGTTTCGCGTAGCTTTTTCAACAGGGTATACCCTGTTACCTATTGGTTTGGAGTAGTCCTAGAAGGGCACCTGTGGGGTGCCAAGAGGGAGTCGGTTTTTACCGCTCACCCTTACAAGATATACTGGTACTTCATGACTATAGTACTAAATAGACCAAGGGTAGTAAACCAAAAACTGGAATGTGCATACTGTATACTCCAAGGGAAGCAGACCAAAAAGTGGAATCTATGCCAGAAAAGCAAGGATTTGGAGACCACAGATGGACCAGGCATCTGACTGAGATAACAGGCTGTTTCAATATGTGACCTGTATTTTTTTTACATTTTTTGAACCAAAAAATACTGTATACACCAAGGGTAGTAGACCAAAAAGTGGAATGTATGCCTGAAAAGCAAGGATTTGGAGACCACAGACAGACCAGGCGGCTGACTGAGATAAGAGATAATAGGCTGTTTCAATAAGGTGACCTGTATTTTTTAACCCCTTCCAGACCTGTGACACAGCGTATGCATGATGAAAGTCGGTGCCAATCCGACCTGTGATGCATATGCTGTGCCACAGAATTATCGCGTTCCTGCAGGTCGGGTGAAAGAGTTAACTGTAATTTCACCCCACCTGCAGGGACAGGGGGAGTGGTACTTCAGTCCAGGGGGGTGGCTTCGCCCCCCACTTCTACAATCGCTATGATTGGCTGTTGAAAGTGACGGTTTCACTTTCTTTTTCAATGAGAGCAATCGTAATATTTCACCAATGAAAATTGGTGAAATATTACAATCCAGCCATGGCAGATGCTGCAATATTATCGGTTATGGCTGGAAACCACGATCTGCCACTGATCTCCTCCTCTCCATCCTCTGTCCTGTCCTCTATTGTCCTCCGCTCCCCTCCGTCCTCCTGTCGGCTCCCCTCATGCTCTGATCCCACCCCCATGCTCCGATACCACCCCCCGAGTGTCCCTCCCGCTGTCTGCCCGTCTTTTCCATGGGCGCCGCCATCTTCCAAAATGGCGGGAGCATGCGCATTGCCCCCGCCGAATCTGCCGGATGGCAGATTCATTCCAGGTACATTTTGATCACTGTGATAGAACCTATCACAGTGATCAAAATAAAAAAAATAGTAAATGAACCCCCACTTTATCACCCCCATAGGTAGGGACAATAATATAATAAAGAAAATATATTTACTTTTATTTTTCCACTAGGGTTAGGGATAGAACTAGGGTTAGGGTTGCAATTAGGGTTAGGGTTGCAATTAGGGTTAGGGTTGCAATTAACGTTAGGGTTAGGATTGCAATTAGGGTTAGGGTTTCAGTTAGGGTTAGGGTTGCAATTAGGTTTAGAATTAGGGTTAGGGTTGCAATTAGTGTTAGAATTAGGGTTAGGGTTCCAATTAGGGTTAGGGTTGCAATTAGGGTTAGGGTGGCAATTAGGGTTAGGCTTAGAATTAGGGTTAGAATTAGGCTTTGTGCACACGGTGCAGATTTGGCTGCGGATCTGCAGCGGATTGGCCACTGTGGATTCATAGCAGTTTTCCATCATGTTTACAGTACCATGTAAACCTATGGAAAACCAAATCCACTGTGCCCATGGTGCAGAAAATACCGAGCGGAACAGCTGCATTGTATTTTCCGCAGCATGTCAATTCTTTGTGCGGATTCCACAGCGTTTTACACCTGTTCCTCAATAGGAATCCGCAGGTGAAATCCACACAAAAAACACTGAAAATCCACGGTAAATCCGCAGGTAAAACGCAGTGCCTTTTACCTGCGGATTTTTCAAAAACGGTGGGGAAATATCCTCACATGAACTCGCAACGTGGGCACATAGCCTTAGGGTTGGAATTAGAGTTAGGGTTGGAATTAGGGTTAGGATTGGAAATATAGTTAATATTAGGGTTAGGGGTGTGTTGGGGTTAGGTTTAGGCTTGTGGTTAGGGTTATGTTTAGGGTTGGGATTAGGGTTAGGGGTGTGTTGGGGTTAGGGTTCTGGTTAGGGTTAGGGTTGGGATTAGGGTTAGGGTTGTGTTTTGGGATAGGGTTGTGGTAAGGGATGTGTTGGGGTTAGGGTTGTGATTAGGGTTATGGCTGGAGTTGGGACTAGGGTTAGCAGTGTGTTGGGGTTAGTGTTGGAGTTAGAATTGAGGGGTTTTCACTGTTTAGGCACATCAGTGATCTCCAAACACAACATGGCGCCACCATTTATTCCAGCCAATCTTGTGTTTAAAAAGTCAAATGGTGCTCCCTCCATTCCGAGCCCCGACGTGCACCCAAACAGTGGTTTACCCAAACATATGGGGCATAAGCGTACTCAGGAAAAATTGCACAACAACTTTGGGGGTCTAATTTCTCCTGTTACCCTTGAGAAAATAAAAAATGGGGCTAAAAAATTATTCTTGTGGGAAAAAATGATCTTTTATTATCACAGTTCTGCGTTGTAAAATTCTGTGAAGCACTTGGGGGTTCAAAGTGCTCACCACACATCTAGATAAGTTCCTTGGGGTCTAGTTTCCAAAATGGGGTCACTTGTGGGGGGTTTCTACTGTTTAGGCACATCAGGGTCTCTGCATACGTAGCATGACGCCCGCAGACCATTCCATCAAAGTCTGCATTCCAAAACATCATTACTTCCCTTCCGAGCCCCGATGTGTGCCCAAACAGTGGTTTACCCCCACATGTGAGGTATCGGTGTACTCAAGAGAAATTGGCCAACAAATTTTAGGATCCATTTTATCCTGTTGCCCATGTGAAAATGAAAAAATTGAGGCAACAAAAATGTTTTGTGAAAAAAGTACTTTTTCATTTTTAGGAATCAATTTGTGAAGCACCTGAGGGTTCAAAGTGCTCACTATGCATCTAGATAAGTTCCTTGGGGGGATAGTTTCCAAAATGGGGTCACTTGTGGGGGATCTCCAATCTTTAGGTACACAGGGGCTCTCCAAATGCGATATGGTGTCCGCTAAAGATTGGAGCCAATTTTTCATTCAAAAAGTCAAATGGCGCTCTTTCCCTTCCGAGCCCTGTCATATGCCCAAACAGTGGTTCCCCCCCACATATGGGACATCGGCGTACTCAGGACAAATTGTACAATAACTTTTGGCATCCAGTTTCTCTTTCTACCCTTGGGAAAATAAAAAAAAATGGTGCTAAAAGATCATTTTTGTGACTAAAAAGTTAAATGTTCATTTTTTCCTTCCATGTTGCTTCTGCTGCTGTGAAACACCTGAAGGGTTAATAAACTTGTTGAATGTGGTTTTGAGCACATTAAGGGGTGCAGTTTTTAGAATGGTGTCATTTTTGGGTATTTTCAGCCATATAGACCCCTCACACTGACTTCAAATGTGAGGTGGTCCCTAAAAAAATGGTTTTGTAGATTTTGTTGTAAAAATGAGAAATCGCTGGTCAAATTTTAACCCTTATAACTTCCTAGCAAAAAAAAAAATTTGTTTCCAAAATTGTGCTGATGTAAAGTAACATGTGGGTAATGTTATTTATTAACTATTTTGTGTCACATAACTCTTTGGTTCAACAGAATAAAAATTCAAAATTGAAATTTGCAAAATTTTCTAAATTTTCGCCAAATTTCCATTTTTTTCACAAATAAACGCAAGAACTATCGACCTAAATTTACCACTAACATGAAGCCCAATATGTCACAAAAAAACAGTCTCAGAACCGCTAGGATCCGTTGAATCATTCCTGAGTTATTTCCTCATAAAGGGACACTGGTCAGAATTGCAAAAAATGGCCAGGTCATTAAGGTCAAAATAGGCTGGGTCATGAAGGGGTTGATTAAAATTGTTTTAACCACAAAATACTGTATAGACCAAGGGTAGCTGTCAAAAAACTGGAATGTATGCCTGAAAAGCAAGAATTTCGACACCAAAGATAGACTAGGCGTCTGACTGAGATAACAGACTGTTTCAATATGTGGCCTGTATTTTTTACATTTTTTTAGCCACAAAATACTATATACACCAAGGATAGCAGAGCAAAGAGTGGAATGTATGCCTGAAAAGCAAGGATTTGTAGACCACAGATAGGCCAGGCTTATGACTGAGATAACAGACTGTTTCAATATGTGGCCTGTATTTTTTAATATTTTTTGAACCAAAAAATACTGTATACACTAAGAGTAGCAGACCAAAGAGATGAATGTATGCCTGAAAAGCAAGGATTTGGAGACCACAGACAGATCAGGCATCTGACTGAGATAACAGACTGCTTCAATATGTGGACTGTATATTTTTAAATTTTTTGAACCACAACATACTGTATACACAAAGGGTAGCAGACATAAAACTGGATTGTATGCCTGAAAAGCAAGGATTTAGACACCACAGATAGACCAGGTGTCTGAAGGAGATAGCAGACTGTTTGAATACGTCGCCTGTATATATTTTTTTTTTTTAAATTTCACCACAAAATACTGTATACACCAAGAGTAGCAGACCAAAAAGTGGAATCTATGCCAGATAAACAAGGATTTGGAGACCACAGATAGACCAGGTGTCTGACTGAGATAACAGACTATTTAAATATGTGGCCTGTATTTTTTTTAATTATTTGAAACACAAAATACTGTATAGACCAAGGGTAGCAGACAAAAAACTGGAATGTATGCCTGAAAAGCAAGGATTTCAACACCACAGATAGACCAGGCGTCGGACCGAGATAACAGACTGATCAAAATGTGGCCTTGATTATGTCAATAAGTAGTGATAAATATAAGAACTATAGCTAAATATTTTTCGGCCAGCTACAGATGTATTAGTCAGTACAGTGGTGTCCTAAAATGTTGTAAGACCCTCCAAAAAATACTATAGTACCAAAAATAAAGGCCAGAATTTTCTGCGCACTCACATCTGATGCCTGAGACAAAAAAAAACATTTTAAATTGTTCAATTTTCATGCTCTTGTATTGAAATGACCTGGCTGTAGTCTGCAGTGTGACCAAGCAAATAAATGTAGAAAAAAGGGGGCTATAAATTGCATTGTAATACAATTAGCAGGTATAAGGTGCAAAAAAAAAAAAGCCACAAATACCTGCAGCTATTTATCTTTAAAAAACGCAGCAGCAGACAGTAATGGAGCCTTTTGATGTATGCAATGAGATCTATATACTCACATACAGTGCCTCCATGCCTTGCACTGATGCAGATATGTGCACATAGACTCCCCTGCCTACCTAACGTTGCAATCTATGTATCCCCGAATTAGCACTAAAAAGAACTGTTAGTTTATCAGGATCTGTGAATTGAACACTAGTAGACCCACACTAACTAGTAAAAGTAAGAATCTGACCCTATGTCAGAAGTAGCTCTCCCTACACTAGGGATAACACAAAGATGGCTGCGGTATTACAGTGCATGGCAGACAATCCCTGCATGTTGATTGGCGCTCTAAAAAGCGCCAAAATTAAAAGGAGGAGACCCGAGCTCCTGCTGAATAATCCTGGAAATGTTTGGTGCTCGCCGAGTACACCGAGCACAGTGATACTCGGGCGAGTATCGAGTAGTCGTGAGCACGTTCGCTCATCACTAATTGACACTACAGGTGTGTCACAGAATTTTATACTATTGGGCAGTGAAGAAAAAAAAATTACATTTTTCAAGCCAAAATGTAGTTTTAGCACTAGATTTTACATTTTTAAAAGGGGTGATAGGCAAAAATGCCATATACATTTTTCCACAATTTTTGCTGAATGTAGACATACACCATATGTGGCTGTACAATATTGCTTAACCATACAGCCAAACTCAGGAGGGACAGAGAGCTATTTGCCTCTTGGAGCTTAGATTTTCCTAGAATAGTTTGCCGATTCCATATACAGAGCCCCTAATTGCTAGAAAAGCAGATTCCTACCTATAGCGATCCCATTTTGGAAATTATACCCCTTTGTGAATTTATCTACAGGTGCAGTGACAATTTAGACACCATGGGTGTTTTCCAGATTCAAGAAGCAATGGATGTTGCTGAGTGAAAATTGCAAACTGCCATTGTAGTGCCCATACATTGTAGCCCCCAGAATGTAGTAGTGCCCAGTATGTTGTAGTGACCAGGACGCTGTAGTGACCAACTCATGCTTCTGGAGACATGCTGTTAGGGCTAGCAGAATGCACCAAGTAATAGGGTGTTAGATACAAGGTGCATTCGCAGCCCAGGGTCCACCGTGCAGAGATACCTGCTCCAAGTAATGGCGGATAGACACTGAGCTCACACGTGGGTTAAACTTCACCCCGTGTGAAATGAAAGCAAGCTCTGTTGCCTCACAGAGTCGCGCTGTACACAGGGAATAAAACCCAATCTAAAAGTTGTGCTTGCTCTGGAACTCTTCTGTGCTAACCGCACACATGAAGGAACCAGATGCTAAGCCAAGGCTAATTGCCCCCACTGACGCTAGCTGCCTGCCTGAGTGTACAGCCCCAAGGCTAAACAGACTCACACTACTTATGTACAGTCTTATATACTCCTCTCTTAGTAATAATATTTATTATTGGTAGTGATTTTCTGAATTTTTTCATGTAAAGGGGTGGCTTCCTTGCTAGCAGTGGCTCATGGTATTGCATAAGCACTTTAGATCTTCATGAACATGTCTGCACAATCGGGCAGTGGCAATATGTAGCCTCCATAATCTCTCTACACTGTTTTTGTGTGCTTTCTTCTTGTAGTTGTCTTATTATTTGATGATTTTTTGTGATGATCTTTGTTTATTGGATTTACTGGTCTTGATCTTATCAACAATAAATATACTTTGATAAATTGTACCTGGTTGCTCCTATTTCTCCCTGTATGTATATTGACTTCCGAGTGGGTACGTAGTTTTTGTTTTAATGGGCTACTCTTAGCCCTATTTATGACACTATGGTGTCACTGAGATATATTTGCATACTTATATACAGTGTGGCAGAGTATCCACTGGCAACTGCCAAACACAAATGATACTAGTACATGGCTGTGCGGCCATGTGAACCTTTTATAGCTGTAGCAGTTCAGGACCTTCCTAGTGGACCAATAGGAGCTGTTACAGGATCTGAGCATGTGACCCCTGACCTCCAGTGAGAGGTCTTCCCCTGGGCATGCTCAGGAGGGGAAAAGCAGGACTTAAGGTACCTTCACACTGAGCGACTTTGCAACGATAAAGATAGCGATCCGTGACGTTGCAGCGTCCTGGATAGCGATATCGTTGTGTCTGACACGCAGCAGCGATCAGGATCCCGCTGTGATATCGTTGGTCGGAGCTAGAAGGCCAGAACTTTATTTGGTCGTCAGATCGGCGTGTGTCGTTGTGTTTGACAGCAAAAGCAACGATGCCAGCAATGTTTTGCAATGGTAACCAGGGTAAATATCGGGTTACTAAGCGCAGGGCCGCACATAGTAACCTGATATTTACCCTGGTTACCATTGTAAAAGTAAAAAAAACCCACTACATACTCACCTTCTGATGTCTGTTACGTCCCCTGGCGTCCGCGCTGCTGCTCAGAGCTTCCTGCACTGAATGTGTCAGTGCCGGCCGTAAAGAAAAGCACAGCGGTGACGTCACCGCTCTGCTTTAGGGCCGGCGCTTACACAGTGCAGGGAAGCGGACGCCGGGGGACGCGGCAGACACCGGAATGTAAGTATGTAGTGTTTGTTTTTTTTTACATTTACACTGGTAACCAGGGTAAACATCGGGTTACTAAGAGCGGCCCTGCGCTTAGTAACCCGATGTTTACCCTGGTTACCCGGGGACTTCGGCATCATTGGTCGCTGGAGAGCTGTCTGTGTGACAGCTCTCCAGCGACCACACAACGACGAAACAGCGATGCTGCAGCGATCGGCATCGTTGTCTATATCGCTGCAGCGTCGCTTAATGTGACGGTACCTTAAGTCCCTGGAGCGCCTGCTCGCCGCCAAGCAGCACTAGTTATAATGGCTGAACCTGGAAGGGCAGCAGTAACCAAACGTGCAGTATCTGTCCTGGCCAGGCACTGGGACTGACGTCTCCGCTAAGCAGGCTCCACTGCGGCAGGAGAATGAGAGACCGCAGCGGACATGGCTTGAGTTTCCTCCTGTGCAGCAGCAGGAACTCGATGCCTAACACATGCACCCATAAATTATGTGGGCTGGCATAGCTATAGAAATGCCAAACATGTGGTTGCTAAATGTGATTTAGGCACACTGGGATTCAGAAGGAAGAGGACATCTGAATTTGGAAGCGCAATATTTGCTGAATTTCTTCTGGATGGTGAGTGTCGTGGTTTGTTTGGAAGTTTTGGCTGGGACCTCAGGAGTTAAGACTTTTCAGCTTCTCTCTGGCTGTGTTAGGGCTTTTTCTGGCCTCAGCTTGGCTCTGGTCTTTGTCAGTTATACTTCTGCCCTTGGCTGAGTAGTTTGACACTTGTATGCTTGTGTGCTGTGCCTGCTCTTGTGTGTTATCCTGTTACTGACCCAGTTCTGTCCCCTGTTTTTGCTGTTGTCTATTTATTCTGTACTGCTCATTCATTCTGCCTGGTTTCTGACTTCTGCTCCATTCTGACTACTCATTCTGCCTGTCCCCCTGGTACTTTTGCTGCACTCTCCGGTTTCTGACACTTGGCCTGTATTTGATTCCTCTATTGTACCTCTCTTCTGTACCTTGCTGATATCTCGGTTTTGACCTCGGCTCACCTGACCTTCTCTCTTCTTCTGTCGGTGCCCGCTGTCCTCCGCTGTCTTCTCCTGGAGCGCTGCAGCTTGCGCCGCCCTTGGTTCCACCCCCTGCAGTCACGTGCCACAAGTCCTGCATGTCAGCGGTTGCACCCCGTCCCGGTAAGCTTTCCGCGTGCTGCATTGTCTCACTCATCCAGGACATAGCGGAACACGTGTACTGAGTTTGCCTTACCAGTCATGGTGTTCCTTACACCGAGTAGTAGTGTTGAGCATTCCGATACCGCAAGTATCGGGTATCGGCCGATACTTGCGGGTATCGGAATTCCGATACCGAGATCCGATACTTTTGTGGTATCGGGTATCGGTATCAAAACAACATTAATGTGTAAAATACAACATTAATGTGTAAAATAAAGAATTAAAATAAAAAATATTGCTATACTCACCTCTCCGACGCAGCCTGGACCTCACCGAGGGAACCGGCAGCGTTGTTTGCTTAAAATGCGCGCGTCTCCTGCCTCCCGCGACGTCACGGCTTCTGATTGGTCGCGTGCCGCCCATGTGGCCGCGACGCGACCAATCACAGCAAGCCGTGACGTAATTTTGAGGTCCTGGAAGCTTAATTCTAGGCATTCAGGATTTTAAAATTACGTTCCGGCTTGTGATTGGTCGCGTCGCGGTCACATGGGCGACGCGACCAATCACAAGCCGTGACGTCACGGGAGGCAGGACACGCGCGCATTTTAAAATTACGTCACGGCTTGTGATTGGTTGCGTGCCGCCCCTGTGGCCGCGACGCGACCAATCACAGCAAGCCGTGACGTAATTTCAGGTCCTGTATGCCTATTTCTGCATTCAGGACCTGAAATTACGTCACGGCTTGCTGTGATTGGTCGCGTCGCGGCCACATGGGCGGCACGCAACCAATCACAAGCCGTGACGTAATTTTAAAATGCGCGCGTGTCCTGCCTCCCCTGACGTCACGGCTTGTGATTGGTCGCGTCGCCCATGTGACCGCGACGCGACCAATCACAAGCCAGAACGTAATTTTAAAATCCTGAATGCCTAGAATTAGGCTTCCAGGACCTCAAAATTACGTCACGGCTTGCTGTGATTGGTCGCGTCGCGGCCACATGGGCAGCACGCGACCAATCAGAAGCCGTGACGTTGCGGGAGGCAGGAAACGCGCGCATTTTAAGCAAACAACGCTGCCGGTTCCCTCGGTGAGGTCCAGGCTGCGTCGGAGAGGTGAGTATAGCAATATTTTTAATTTTAATTCTTTATTTTACACATTAATATGGATCCCAGGGCCTGAAGGAGAGTTTCCTCTTCTTCAGACCCTGGGAATCATCAGGAATACCGTCCGATACTTGAGTCCCATTGACTTGTATTGGTATCGGGTATCGGTATCGGATTAGATCCGATACTTTGCCGGTATCGGCCGATACTTTCCGATACCGATTCTTTCAAGTATCGGACGGTATCGCTCAACACTACCGAGTAGTAATTTCACTTTTCCAGAGCCTTTGTACTACCAGTAATGTGGAAGCCTCCTATATTTCTGATGATAGACCTGAGTGGGAACTGACTTTTTTTGTGTATTGATTTGAAGCTTTTGTAGGGAACATTTTACATAACATTTGGGATCACATTTATTCTGCGCTCTATGCTGAGGGGGTTTCCACTTACTTTGGGGTTTCCATCTAAATCTCTGAGTGACATGATACAGATGAAACCCCAGAGGGATCCTTTAGGTAGCAGAGTTACTCTGGACTCCGTCTGTCCTCTGTTCAGTGTTGTGCTTTTTTTTTCAGAAGTGCACAAAACTGTGGCAGACCATGCTTTTATGCACACCTAAAAAGATGGACAGCGCAGGATGGCATCCACACTGTCTCTATCTGCCTCATTATAAGGAATGATCCATGTAAATCACGTACTTCAGAGATTTACATGGAAACCCCAGTGTAAGCACTCAGCATAGAGTGCAGGATAAATGTGAGCCAAGCCTTAATGGGATCTTTGTGAGACAGATAGAACAAATCAACAGCAGGTGAAGAATTGTTTTTTATTTATTTTTTATGCTGTTCCTCGTGCAGTATTAGTGATTAGACGACTTTATTCTTCGGGTCGGTGCGATTACAAAGAGAGCAGGTTTATTTTTTTATTTTTTTAATGTTTGGCTGCTCTCATACATTAAGAAAGACTTTATTGCAAACATGCATCACCATATTTTGAGGGCTATAATTTTTCCGTATACTGCCGACAGAGTAATGCTCAGGCTTGTGTTTTGTGAAACAAGTTGACGTTTTTATTAGCACCATTTTCAGGCACATCTCATTTTTTGATCGCTTTCTATTCAAATTTTTTGGAAGGCAGAATGAACAAAA
Source organism: Ranitomeya variabilis (assembly GCF_051348905.1). Classification (NCBI taxonomy): domain Eukaryota; kingdom Metazoa; phylum Chordata; class Amphibia; order Anura; family Dendrobatidae; genus Ranitomeya; species Ranitomeya variabilis. The sequence continues at coordinate 140,119,444 of NC_135236.1, forward strand.
ACCTGCAATTCAAGAATTGTGTTTTTTTTTTTATGCCGTTCCATGTGTTCTTTTTTGTGGGACAAGATGATGTTTTTAGTGATACCCTTTTCATTTACATTTGTCTTTTTTTATCACGTTTTATTCCACTTTTTGTTCAGCAGTATGATATTAAAGCATCGTGTTTTGCCTGTTTTTTTATGGTGTTCAGTGAAGGGGTTAGCTAGTGGTACAGCTTTATAAGTCGGGTTGTTTCGGAAGTGGCAATACTAAATGAGTACTTTTATTTATTTTTATTTTTTCAGAAAAATATTTAGTTATCGCTACAATATATATATGTTTCTTATTATTATTTTGTGATTTAGAAGAATATACTTTTACCACTTTTTTCCCTTTTTTTTTACTTAGTCCCACTATGTGGCTATCACTTTTTGCAGTCTGATCGCTGTGACTTCACCGCACGAACACTGCTGGAAAAATCCTAAGACTGCCAAGTGCAGTGAATACCGGCGGAAGGAAATGAGCGGCCCCTGAAGAAGATGCGGCCGGGAGATAGCTAGACGGGAGGACACGTTGCTGGACAGGTAAGTATAATTATAATGTTTATTATTAATTGTATGCTTTCTTTTACAGGTCCACCCTGGACCTGAACTGACCCCAAACTGTGACACAGGTTTATCATGGAGACTCGTGTTTGGGACCTTGTGACTGAACACTGTGTGTTCGGTACGGGTCCCGAACTTTACAGTTGGGGTTCACCCTTCCCTATTTATAACCTGTTAGTCCTGCAAATATAAGTTAATTAAGCCATGCACTGCGCATGATCTATCTTTCTTGTGCCTGGTGACCAGGATGTCATCCTAATTTAGGGGCGCTGATTGGAGGGCAGATCGGAGGGCAGATATTTATCACAGCATTTAGTTTGTCAAAGTGCCAGGAATGGAGCGGGCACCGCTCCTGACACTGAGGGCGGTGTGTCAGCTTTCATAATTAGAGTTGAGTGAATATGTTGGGAATCCGTTGACGAATCTGAAGTTTCCATATTTGTGCAATATCGGTACCATATTCGTGCCAAATTTACGTTTGATGATCAGTTCTGAAAATATTCGTTCATTCTTGTAGATTGTGAGCCCTTGCCGGCAGGGTCCTCTCTCTTCCTGTACAGTCATTAATTGTATTGTTTAACATTACTGTACTTGTTTTTTATTATATATACCCCTTTTCACATGTAAAGCGCCATGAAATAAATGGCGCTATAATAATAAATAATAATAATAATACCTACTCCCATTGACTTCAATGATGTTTGGCTGTGTTCGGTGAATAGTGCAAAACCAATATTTGCCTCCTATCATAATCGTAACCGAATTTTGAAAAATTCGCTCAACTCTAGTCAGAATCGTCTCACACCCAGTAGCAATCTCGCGTATAGCCCTTATTCGCAAAATCTCCTGGTCATATCCATATGTCCAAGGTCAATAAGTACCTACCAAACTGGACGTATGGATATGTCAAAGGTCGTAAAGTGGTTAAAATACTGATAGTGTATCTCTATATTATGCCTGCATTGTTACCAACTGTATGGTTGGAAAAACCCCAATATCACCACAACCAACAATTTGAAACAAAGTAGCAGTTGGTCAAGAAAATCATGTCTGGGCATTTAATATAACGGGACAGCATTGCAAACTGTACAAAGTGGAGGAAAACCAACAGGCGCTATTGAGGCAAAGTGCCTTGTTAGCACCAATGCAGCTATTCTAGTAATCAACAAGGTCTAAGTGCTTTCACCCCCACTCATAAGATATTAAAAGCATGTCATATCAGGAAATCAATATTTTAAGTGAGGAAACTCCCTTACATTCTTGAAGATGGTTGTGAGCATTACTATAGATGCCTTCATTAACTTCTGAAAGTTTTAATGCATTGTAACTTTATTTGATTTAACAACTGTCTGGCTGGGATTGTTATGCCCTAATCTCAATGATTTACATGATTGGCAGATCTGTCTCTTTTAGGCTAGTTTCACATTTGCGTTAGACTCTGCAGCGTTTAATCCGCAAACGCAAGTACAGGAAAAAACGCATAGAAGTGTGTACAAATGCAGCGGTTTTCAGGTGCATGCGGTTTAAAAATGCTGCGTTTCCATGCTTTTCATGTGTTTTTTCATGCATTTGTGATTTTTGTGCGCATGGTGGAAAATTTTACAGGAGAAAAATCTAGATAACCAGATGTTAGGGGTCGAGTTCCCGCTTTTGCACAGGGGGAATCTCGGGCCATCTACGCTGCGGTCTCCCATTCTTCCCCTGCCGCAGTGGAGCCTGCTCAGCGGAGACGTCGGTCCCAGCATCTTGCTCAGTCCCACTCTGTACAAAGAGTTGCTGCTGCTTTTCCTGCTTCTGCCATTGAAGTCAGTGCTGGGCAGTGGCGAGCAGACGCTTCTGGGACTAAGTCCTGCCTTTCTCATTCTGAGCATGCCCTGAGTAAGATCTCTCAGTGGAGATCGAGGGTCACATGGTCAGATACTGCAGCTAAGGCCTTTGGTCCCTTCAGGAAGGTCCTGTAGGTGCTAGGACTAAGTCCTGCTTTGCACACACTGAGCATGCCCAGGGCAAGATCTCTCAGTGGAGATTTAGGGTCACATGCTCAGGTATGGCAGTCTCTCATTGGTCCTTCTTGGAAGGTCTTTTTCTTGCTGCAGCTATATAAGGCTCGCATGGCCGCACGGCCATGCGCTAGTATAAATTCATATATGTGCTTTGTGCCAGTGTGGTTATGCATGAGTGTGTTCAGGGACCCGGCTGAAATAAGCCCCTAGAATACCGACTTCTCCGGTGAGGAGATTGCATGTTGCATAACCACTGACTGCTATCAGCTTGGCAGTAAGCTTGTGCTCCTGTGAGGCTAACAGGGCGCAGTGCTTCCCCTTTCACGGCTACTCTGTGGAGTAACAGAGCTAGTCTATACCGCCAAACAGTGCTGCCATTCGCCAGCAGCAGGTTCCTCCTGCACGGTGGACCCCGGGCAGCGAACGCACCCATTATAATAAATATCTCTATTTTCTCGGTGCGTTCCGCTAGCCCTAACAGTATACTAGCGCCAGGGTCTGGCTAGTAAATGGCAAATGATCAGCATTTACAGCGGTACATCCAGCAGCTGGAGGGTAGGTTGGCAGCTCTCGAGCGCACAACCTCAGCTGTGGATGTTACCGCAGTCGCTGTTCAGGCTGCAAGTGTAGCTGCAGCCAGTTTGTCCTCTGCCACCCCTGCTCCGACTTTATCCCGTCTCCCACTTCCAGACAAGTTTGCTGTTGACAGTAAGCAATGTCGGGGATTCGTGAGTCAGTGCTCCATACACCTTGAGCTTCTGGCTGCATGTTTTCTTACGGAACGGGCGAAAGTGGGATTTGTTTTATCCCTTTTGTCGGGCAGGGCGTTGGAGTGGGCAACGCCGCTATGGGAGTGCAATGATCGTGTGGTGCAGAGTGCTCTTCTCTTCCTGGACGCTCTGAAACAGGTCTTTTTGGGACCAGGTGTCACCCACGATACTGCGCTCCAATTGTTGGCAACAACCCGAGGTTCGTCCATGGTCAGCCAGTTCGCCATCCAATTCCGGACTCTGGTCTCAGAGCTGGAGTGGCCGGATAAAGTCCTTATTCTGGTGTTCTGGAGAGGACTGGAAGACCATGTGAAGGACGCCTTGGCCACCAGGGAGATTCCCGCCACGCTGGAGGAGCTTATTTCTATATCTACCCGCATCGACCTCTGTTTTAACGAGCGGAGGTTGGAGCGGGCCCAGTGTAAGCAGAGGTTTTGGCTGGCTCCCACCTTTGCCAGACCTCTAGAATCTTCCGTTCAGGCGTCCGACTCCCATGAGGCCATGGAGGTTTCTCGAACGGGACCTAAGTCTCGGACCGCTCGAATACCCGTGGTTTGCAGAAATTGCCAACAAGAAGGACATTATGCCAATAAATGTCCACGGCGGTTGGGTAAACGATCGCCTCTAGTAACCATTGGAGGGGGTTCTCTAGACACAGCGGCATTTTCCTCCAAGCTGTCCTTCAAGGGGACAATCATATTAGGCTCTTACTCTCTAACAGTCGAGCTTTGTGTGCACTCTGGAGCAGAGGGGAATTTCATGTCCTCGGCTTTTGCTCTGCGCCATGCAATACCTCTGGTGATGCTCGCCAAACCGGTGACTGTTAGAGTAGTGAACGGGTCAACACTTCCATCTCAGATCACACACCAGACTGTCCCTTTCACGTTAGCTATGTCCCCTGTTGTGAATTCTGCTCTTGGGCTCCCTCCGGTGGTTGTAAGTGGTAGCGCTGCTGTCTCTGAATCGCAGCATTTATCAGGTGTGTTCACTTTTTGCAAATCTGACTGGGCTATTTAGTCTTGCTTCAACCTTTAGTCAGTGCCAGTTGTCCATTGTTCCTGGAGGATTCACATCTCTGCCTGGTCTCTCCTGCTTTGCAGTTCTTTTCAACAAAGATAAGTTCTGGCCTTGATTTTTTGCTGTCCACATGCTGTGGCCTTATTGTTCAGTTCTTTTCCATGTTTTTTGTCTTGTCCAGCTTGGTCTGTATAAGGATTTGTTTAGCCAAGCTGGTATCTCTGGAGATGCAGATATACCCTCCATTGTTGTGAATTTGGATTCTGGGCTCCCCCGGTGGCTACTGGTGGAATTGAACTGGTGTCTTCATCTTCTCTGTTCACCTGTTCCCATCAAGATGTGGGAGTCGCTATATAACCTTGCTGCTCTGTTAGTTGCTTGCCGGTCAACAATGTTATCAGAAGCCTCTCTGTGCTTGTTCCTGCTCCTAGACAACTACTAGATAAGTTGGACTCTTGTCCATGTTTGTTTTTGCATTTTGGTTCCAGTTCACAGCTGTAGTTTCGTTACTGTGTCTGGAAAGCTCTTGTGAACAGGAATTGCCACTCTGGTGTTATGAGTTAATGCCAGAGTTTTAAAGTAATTTCTGGATGGTGTTTTTGATTAGGGTTTTCAGCTGACCATGAAAGTGTCCTTTCTGTCTTCTGCTATGTAGTAAGTGGACCTCAAATTTGCTAAACCTATTTTCATACTACGTTTGTTATTTCATCTTAATTCACCGCCAATACATGTGGGGGGCCTCTGTCTCCTTTTGGGGTATTTCTCTAGAGGTGAGCTAGGACTAATATTTTCCTCTGCTAGCATTATTTAGTCCTCCGGCTGGTGCTGGGCATCTAGAATCAACGTAGGCATGCTACCCGGCCACTGCTAGTTGTGTGTTAGGTTTAGTTCATGGTCAGCTCAGTTCCCATCTTCCAAGAGCTAGTTCCTATATATGCTTATGCTATGATCTCTTGCCATTGAGATCATGACAGTTTGACCGGCCCACTAAAGGGTTAAAATCCTTGGCTGAGAAAGGAGAGAAATAAGTAGTCTGCTGAAATTTTTTTTTTTTTTTTCTCTCCTTTGAATGGCTCTGAGTCCACCTGTTTGTAATGGATCTTCAGAGTGTAACTGCAGGTTTGAATAATCTCGCCACGAAGGTACAAAATTTGCAAGATTTTGTTTGTCATGCACCTGTATCTGAGCCGAGAATTCCTTTGCCGGAATTTTTCTCGGGGAATAGATCTGGGTTTCAGAATTTTCTAAATAATTGCAAATTATTTTTGTCCCTGAAATCTCGCTCTGCCGGAGACCCTGCACAGCAGGTCAGGATTGTGATTTCCTTGCTCTGGGGCGACCCTCAAGACTGGGCTTTTTCATTGACACCAGGGGATCCTGCGTTGCTCAATGTGGATGCGTTTTTTCTGGCCTTGGGGTTGCTTTATGACGAACCTCATTTGGAGCTTCAGGCAGAAAAAACTTTGATGTCCCTATCTCAGGGGCAAGATGAAGCGGAAATTTACTGCCAAAGATTCCGTAAATGGTCTGTGCTTACTCAGTGGAATGAGTGCGCCCTGGCGGCGACTTTCAGAGAGGGTCTCTCTGATGCCATTAAGGATGTTATGGTGGGGTTCCCTGTGCCTGCGGGTCTGAATGAGTCCATGACAATGGCTATTCAGATCGATAGGCGTTTGCGGGAGCGCAAACCAGTGCACCATCTGCCGGTGTCCACTGAGAAATCGCCAGAGAGTATGCAGTGTGATAGAATTCTGTCCCAAAGCGAGCGGCAGAATTTTAGACGGAAAAATGGGTTGTGTTTCTATTGTGGTGATTCTACTCATGTTATATCAGCATGCTCTAAGCGCACTAAAAAACTTGGTAAATCTGTTTCCATTTGCACCTTACCGTCTAAGTTTATTCTATCTGTGACCCTGATTTGCTCTTTGTCATCTATTACCACGGACGCCTATGTCGACTCTGGCGCCGCTTTGAGTCTTATGGATTGGTCCTTTGCCAAACGCTGTGGGTATGATTTAGAGCCTTTGGAGACTCCTATTCCTCTGAAGGGGATTGACTCCACCCCATTGGCTAATAATAATAAACCACAATACTGGACACAAGTAACTATGCGTATTAATCCGGGTCACCAGGAGATTATTCGCTTTCTGGTGCTGTATAATCTACATGATGATTTGGTGCTAGGATTGCCTTGGCTGCAATCTCACAACCCAGTCCTCGACTGGAGAGCTATGTCTGTGTTGAGCTGGGGATGTAAGGGGGCTCATGGGGATGTACCTGTGGTTTCCATTTCATCATCTATTCCCTCTGAAATTCCTGAGTTCCTGTCTGACTATCGTGACGTCTTTGAAGAATCCAAGCTTGGTTCGTTACCTCCGCACCGAGAGTGCGATTGTGCCATAGATTTAATCCCGGGTAGTAAATACCCAAAGGGTCGTTTATTTAATCTGTCTGTGCCTGAACATGCTGCTATGCGAGAATATATAAAGGAGTCCTTGGAAAAGGGAAATATTCGTCCATCGTCATCTCCCTTAGGAGCCGGTTTTTTCTTTGTGTCAAAAAAAGACGGCTCTTTGAGACCATGTATTGATTATCGGCTTTTGAATAAAATCACTGTTAAATATCAATACCCATTGCCGTTGCTGACTGATTTGTTTGCTCGCATAAAGGGGGCCAAGTGGTTCTCTAAGATTGACCTTCGTGGGGCGTATAATTTGGTGCGAATCAGGCAGGGGGATGAGTGGAAAACCGCATTTAATACGCCCGAGGGCCACTTTGAGTATTTAGTGATGCCTTTTGGTCTTTCTAATGCTCCGTCAGTTTTCCAGTCCTTTATGCATGATATTTTTCGCGATTATTTGGATAAATTTATGATTGTGTATCTGGATGATATTCTGATTTTTTCGGATGACTGGGACTCTCATGTCCAGCAAGTCAGGAGGGTTTTTCAGGTTTTGCGGTCTAATTCTTTGTGTGTGAAGGGTTCTAAGTGTGTTTTTGGGGTACAGAGGATTTCCTTTTTGGGATATATTTTTTCCCCCTCTTCCATTGAAATGGATCCTGTCAAGGTTCAAGCTATTTGTGATTGGACGCAGCCCTCTTCTCTTAAGAGTCTTCAGAAATTTTTGGGCTTTGCTAACTTTTATCGTCGATTTATTGCTGGTTTTTCGGATATTGCTAAGCCATTGACCGATTTGACTAAGAAGGGTGCTGATGTTGCTGATTGGTCCCCTGATGCTGTGGAGGCCTTTCGGGAGCTTAAGCGCCGTTTTTCCTCTGCCCCTGTGTTGCGTCAGCCTGATGTTGCTCTACCTTTTCAGGTTGAGGTCGACGCTTCTGAGATCGGAGCTGGGGCAGTGTTGTCGCAGAAAAGTTCTGACTGCTCCGTGATGAGGCCTTGTGCCTTCTTTTCCCGTAAATTTTCGCCCGCTGAGCGGAATTATGATGTTGGGAATCGGGAGCTTTTGGCCATGAAGTGGGCTTTTGAGGAGTGGCGCCATTGGCTTGAGGGGGCCAGACATCAGGTGGTGGTATTGACTGACCACAAAAATTTGATTTATCTTGAGACCGCCAGGCGCCTGAATCCTAGACAGGCGCGCTGGTCATTATTTTTCTCTCGGTTTAATTTTGTGGTGTCATACCTACCGGGTTCTAAGAATGTTAAGGCGGATGCCCTTTCTAGGAGTTTTGAGCCTGACTCACCTGGTAACTCTGAGCCCACAGGTATCCTTAAGGATGGAGTGGTATTGTCAGCCGTTTCTCCAGACCTGCGGCGGGCCTTGCAGGAGTTTCAGGCGGATAGACCTGATCGTTGCCCACCTGATAAACTGTTTGTTCCTGATGATTGGACCAGTAGAGTCATCTCTGAGGTTCATTCTTCTGCGTTGGCAGGTCATCCTGGCATTTTTGGTACCAGGGATTTGGTGGCAAGGTCCTTCTGGTGGCCTTCCCTGTCACGAGATGTGCGAGGCTTTGTGCAGTCTTGTGACGTTTGTGCTCGGGCCAAGCCTTGTTGTTCTCGGGCTAGTGGATTGTTGTTGCCCTTGCCTATTCCTAAGAGGCCTTGGACGCACATCTCGATGGATTTTATTTCAGATCTGCCTGTTTCTCAGAAGATGTCTGTCATCTGGGTGGTGTGTGACCGTTTCTCTAAGATGGTCCATTTGGTTCCTCTGCCCAAGTTGCCTTCTTCTTCCGAGTTGGTTCCTCTGTTTTTTCAAAATGTTGTTCGTTTGCATGGTATTCCTGAGAATATCGTTTCTGACAGAGGGACCCAATTCGTGTCTAGATTTTGGCGGGCATTCTGTGCTAGGATGGGCATAGATTTATCTTTTTCGTCCGCTTTCCATCCTCAGACGAATGGCCAGACCGAGCGGATTAATCAGACCCTGGAGACATATCTGAGGTGTTTTGTGTCTGCTGACCAGGATGATTGGGTTGCTTTTTTGCCATTGGCGGAGTTCGCTCTCAATAATCGGGCCAGCTCTGCCACTTTGGTGTCCCCGTTTTTCTGTAATTCGGGGTTTCATCCTCGATTTTCCTCTGGTCAGGTGGAATCTTCGGATTGTCCTGGAGTGGATGCTGTGGTGGAGAGATTGCATCAGATCTGGGGGCAGGTGGTGGACAATTTGAGGTTGTCCCAGGAGAAGACTCAGCTTTTTGCCAACCGCCACCGTCGTGTTGGTCCTCGGCTTTGTGTTGGGGATTTGGTGTGGTTGTCTTCTCGTTTTGTCCCTATGAGGGTCTCTTCTCCTAAGTTTAAGCCTCGGTTCATTGGCCCGTATAAGATATTGGAGATTCTTAACCCTGTTTCCTTCCGTTTGGACCTCCCTGCATCCTTTTCTATTCATAACGTTTTTCATCGGTCATTATTGCGCAGGTATGAGGTACCGGTTGTGCCTTCCGTTGAGCCTCCTGCTCCGGTGTTGGTTGAGGGTGAGTTGGAGTACGTTGTGGAGAAAATCTTAGACTCTCGTGTTTCCAGACGGAGACTCCAGTATCTGGTCAAGTGGAAGGGATACGGCCAGGAGGATAATTCTTGGGTGAATGCATCTGATGTTCATGCCTCTGATCTGGTTCGTGCCTTTCATAGGGCCCATCCTGATCGCCCTGGTGGTTCTGGTGAGGGTTCGGTGCCCCCTCCTTGAGGGGGGGGTACTGTTGTGAATTTGGATTCTGGGCTCCCCCGGTGGCTACTGGTGGAATTGAACTGGTGTCTTCATCTTCTCTGTTCACCTGTTCCCATCAAGATGTGGGAGTCGCTATATAACCTTGCTGCTCTGTTAGTTGCTTGCCGGTCAACAATGTTATCAGAAGCCTCTCTGTGCTTGTTCCTGCTCCTAGACAACTACTAGATAAGTTGGACTCTTGTCCATGTTTGTTTTTGCATTTTGGTTCCAGTTCACAGCTGTAGTTTTGTTACTGTGTCTGGAAAGCTCTTGTGAACAGGAATTGCCACTCTGGTGTTATGAGTTAATGCCAGAGTTTTAAAGTAATTTCTGGATGGTGTTTTTGATTAGGGTTTTCAGCTGACCATGAAAGTGTCCTTTCTGTCTTCTGCTATGTAGTAAGTGGACCTCAAATTTGCTAAACCTATTTTCATACTACGTTTGTTATTTCATCTTAATTCACCGCCAATACATGTGGGGGGCCTCTGTCTCCTTTTGGGGTATTTCTCTAGAGGTGAGCTAGGACTAATATTTTCCTCTGCTAGCATTATTTAGTCCTCCGGCTGGTGCTGGGCATCTAGAATCAACGTAGGCATGCTACCCGGCCACTGCTAGTTGTGTGTTAGGTTTAGTTCATGGTCAGCTCAGTTCCCATCTTCCAAGAGCTAGTTCCTATATATGCTTATGCTATGATCTCTTGCCATTGAGATCATGACACTCCATATCTTTAGTTAGCTGTGGAGTTTTTGTATTTTCTGTGGTGGATATTTTCTAGTGTTTTAATACTGACCGCATAGTACTCTGTCCTATCCTTTCTATTTAGCTAGAAGTGGCCTCCTTTGCTAAATTCTGATTTCAGTCTGTGTATGTTATTTCCCTCTCCTCTCACAGTCAATATTTGTGGGGGGCTGCCTATCCTTTGGGAATTTTCTCTGAGGCAAGATAGTTTTCCCTTTTCTATCTTTAGGGGTAATTAGTCCTCCGGCTGTGTCGAGATGTCCAGGGAGTGCTAGGTACATTCCAAGGCTACTTCTAGTTGCGGTGTTAAGTTCAGGGTCTGCGGTCAGTACAGGTACCACCTTCTCCAGAGTACGTCTCATGCTGCTCTTAGGCCACCAGATCATAACAGTCCCCATCCCACCAGGAGATAATTTCCCTTCTAGTCCTTCCCGAGGGAATGGATGAGATTCTGCTGGGAATACCCTGGCTCCGTTTCCACTCCTCATATATTGAGTGGACCTCTGGGAGGATATTGGGTTGGAGTGAATCCTGTAAGGGCAGATGTGTGAAAGAGTGCGTTCAGGTTTCCACCACTGAGATACCCGCAGATCTCTCTTCTCTTCCCAAATACTATTGGTCCTATGCAGACGTCTTCTCCAAAAAGGCTGCGGAGACCCTTCCGCCTCACCGTCCCTATGACTGTCCTATATATCTCTTGCCTGGAGCAGAACCTCCTCGGGGACGTGTCTATCCCCTCTCTCTTCCGGAAATGGAGGCCATGTCCCAATACATCCAGGAGAATTTGGCAAGAGGGTTCATTAGGAAGTCAGTGTCATCAGCAGGGGCAGGGTTCTTCTTCGTGCAGAAGAAGAACGGAGAATTATGTCCTTGCATAGATTACAGGGGTCTTAACGCCATCACCGTTAAGAATAAGTACCCGCTGCCCCTGATTTCTGAGCTTTTTGATAGGCTACGGGGAGCTAAAGTATTTACCAAATTAGATCTGCGGGGTGCTTATAACCTGATTCGCATCAGTGAGGGGGACGAATATAAGACGGCGTTTAACACCAGAGATGGGCACTATGAGTACCTGGTGATGCCCTTTGGGCTCTGTAATGCCCCAGCCGTTTTCCAAGACTTTGTCAACGACATCTTCCGGGATATGCTTTCCACCTTGGTCGTAGTCTATCTGGATGATATTCTTATCTTTTCTCTAGATATTGACTCCCACCGGAGAGATGTTGGCAGAGTCTTCGACCTTTTACGGCAAATTCTCTCTATGCAAAGTTGGAGAAGTGTATGTTTGAGCAGGAGTCTTTACTAGTGTTGAGCGATACCTTCCGATACTCAAAGGTATCGGTATCGGATGGTATCGGCCGATATCCAAAAAATATCGGATATCGCCGATACCGATACCCGATACCAATGCAAGTCAATGGGACACAAGTATCGGAAGGTATCCTGGATGGTTCCCAGGGTCTGAAGGAGAGGAAACTCTCCTTCAGGCCCTGGGATCCATATTCATGTAAAAAATGAAGAATTAAAATAAAAAATATGGCTATACTCACCCGTCCGGCGGCCCCTGGACCTTACCGATGTGACCGGCAGCCTCCGTTCCTAAGAATGAGAAGTTTCGGACCTTCGATGATGTCACGGCTTGTGATTGGTCGTGTGACCGCTCATGTGACCGCTCACGCGACCAATCACAAGCCGCGACGTCATCGCAGGTCCTAAACTCCTCATTCTTAGGAACGGAGGCTGCCGGTTACATCGGTAAGGTCCAGGGGCCGCCGGACGGGTGACTATATCCATATTTTTTATTTTAATTCTTTATTTTTTACATGAATATGGATCCCAGGGCCTGAAGAAGAGTCTCCTCTCCTCCAGACCCTGGGAACCATACACTGGGAACTTCCGATTCCGATTTCCGATATCACAAAAATATCGGAACTCGGTATCGGAATTCCGATACAGCAAATATCGGCCGATACCCGATACTTGTGGTATCAGAATGCTCAACACTAGTCTTTACCTTTCCTGGGCTATATCATCTCCGCCCAGGGATTGACTATGGATCCTGCCAAACTACAGGCTGTGATAGACTGGCAAGAACCCCATTCTCTTAAAGCGGTGCAGCGCTTTATGGGGTTTATTAATTATTACCGCCAGTTCATTCTCCACTTCTCAACTTTGGTAGCTCCCTTGGTAGCCCTCACCAAGAAGGGAGCAAATCCCAAATTGTGGTCTGAAGAGGTCTTCAGGGCCTTTTCTTCTATTAAGTCTAATTTTGCTAGCGCTCCCATCCTACATCATCCCGATGTTGATAAGCCGTTCATAATGGAGGTGGATGCCTCTTCCGTTGGTGCAGGAGCAGTCCTCTTCCAAAAGGATGCTCAAGGTCGGAAGCATCCGTGCTTCTTCTTCTCCAAGACCTTCACACCTGCGGAGAGGAATTATTCCATTGGGGACAGGGAGTTGCTAGTGATGAAGCTGGCTTTCTCGGAATGGAGACATCTCTTGGAGGGGGCTCGTTTTCCCTTTCAAGTCTTCACGGACCACAAAAATGTGTTATATCTGCAAACAGCCCAGCGGCTAAATTCTCGCCAGGCCAGATGGTCCTTGTTCTTCTCCCGGTTCCACTTCACCCTTCATTATCTCGCTGGGGAATAGAACATTCGTGCTGACGCTCTCTCTTGCTCTGTTTTGTCATCTGAGGAGGAGGAAGGGGAGCCTCGGCTTATTGTCCCTTCAGAGAGCCTGAGAACCGTAGCACCGGTTTCGCTAGAGTCTGTGCCTCCGGGCAAGACTTTTGTGCCCATTAATTTGTGACCGGAGGTTCTCTCTTGGGCTCATTCGTCCAGGGTGGGTGGATACTCTGGGACAAAGAGGACATCTGAGCTGCTGACGAGGATGTACTGGTGGCCACATATGGTCCGGGATGTCAGAGATTATATTCAGGCGTGTGTCTCCTGCGCCAAAAATAAATCTCCTCGTCAACGGCCAGCTGGGTTACTCTATCCCTTGCCGGTGGCAGACAGGCCCTGGGAGATGGTCGGGATGGACTTTGTTGTGGGTTTACCCAAGTCTCGCGGCTGTACCATCATTTGGGTCATCACCGATCATTTCTCGAAAGTGGTGCATTTGGTGCCGCTACCACGGTTACCTTCTGCACGGGCCTTGGCAGCGTTGTTCATAAAACACATCTTCCGCCTACACGGTATGCCAGACAAAATTGTCAGTGACCGGGGTCCCCAGTTTGCATCTCGGTTCTGGAGAGAGCTTTGTCGTCTTCTCAGCATTGAGTTAAATCTCTCTTCCGCATATCATCCCGAGACAAATGGGTTGGTAGAGAGGGCCAACCAGACCTTGGTCACATATCTGCAACATTTTGTCTCAGCCAGGCAGGATGACTGGGCATCCTTGCTATCGTGGGCAGAGTTTGCACTGAACAACGCCGTAGCCGACTCCACTGGACAAACCCCATTCCTCCTCAATTATGGTCAGCATCCGTGGGTACCTGTGCCTATGCCCGTGTCTTCTGCCGACTTCAGGGTGGCAGACTGGGCTGTGGAGGCACGGGATATTTGGGACCGCACTCAGGACGCCATTCGTGCCTCCAAGGATAGAATGAGGTCCTCCGCCGATGCACATCGGCGCCCCGCTCCGACCTTTGCTCCTGGCGACTTGGTGTGGCTCTCAGCCCGTAACATCAGGCTGCGAGTTGAGTCCACTAAATTTGCACCTCGCTACTTGGGTCCCTTCAAGGTCCTCGAACAGGTTAATCCTGTGGTCTATCGTTTGGCCCTTCCACCATGCCTGGGTATCACCGACACCTTTCATGTGTCCCTCTTGAAACCCGTATACATGTCCCGGTTTTCCGAGTCATCTGCTGGGACATCGGGTTCGTCTACGGACGATTACGAGGTGAACGCTATTTTGGGGTGCAAGGTGGTACGTGGCAACAAATTTTATTTGGTGGATTGGAAGGGTTATGGTCCTGAGGACAGGTCGTGGGAGCCTGCTGAGCACATTCGGGCTCCGCAGCTCATTGCCGCCTTCGAGTGTAGCGAGGTCCAAGGAGGGGGGCCCTAGGAGGGGGGGTAATGTTAGGGGTCGAGTTCCCGCCTCTGCACAGGGGGAATCTCGGGCCATCTCCGCTGCGGTCTCCCATTCTTCTCCTGCCGCAGTGGAGCCTGCTCAGTGAAGACGTCGGTCCCAGCGTCTTGCTCAGTCCCACTCTGTACAAAGAGTTACTGCTGCTTTTCCTGCTTCTGCCATTGAAGTCAGTGCTGGGCAGTGGCGAGCAAACGCTTCTGGGACTAAGTCCTGCTTTTCTCATTCTGAGCATGCCCTGAGTAAGATCTCTCAGTGGAGATTGAGGGTCACATGGTCAGATACAGCAGCTAAGTCCATTGGTCTCTTCAGGAAGGTCCTGTAGGTGCTAGGACTAAGTCCTGCTTTGCACACACTGAGCATGCCCAGGGCAAGATCTCTCAGTGGAGATTTAGGGTCACATGCTCAGGTATGGCAGTCTCTCATTGGTCCTTCTTGGAAGGTCTTTTTCTTGCTGCAGCTATATAAGGCTCGCATGGCCGCACGGCCATGCGCTAGTATAAATTCATATATGTGCTTTGCGCCACTGTGGTTATGCATGAGTGTGTTCAGGGACCCGGCTGAAATAAGCCCATAGAATACCGGCATCTCCGGTGAGGAGATTGTATGAGTGTGTTCAGGGACCCGGCTGAAATACGCCCCTAGAATACCGGCTTCTCCGGTGAGGAGATTGCATGTTGCATAACCACTGACTGCTATCAGCTTGGCAGTAAGCTTGTGCTCCTGTGAGGCTAACAGGGTGCAGTGCTTCCCCTTTCACGGCTACTCTGTGGAGTAACACAACTAGTCTATAACGCCAAACAGTGCCTCCATTCGTTAGCAGCAGGTTCCTCCTGCACGGTGGACCCTGGGCAGCGAACGCACCCATTATAATAAACATCTCTATTTACTCGGTGCGTTCCGCTAGCCCTAACACCAGACACCACCAATGGGACTACAGAGGGCGTGTATTATGGGATATCTATATATAGACCCTAGGACTCCTGAAATCTTACCAGTGTGCTACTGTATCCTGTGTCATGATGGATCTTTGCATGGATCTAAGCATCAAGCTTTTTCTTGCGTGTGCATTTGCTTGGGAGCAACACCGAAACTGTGAAAGACGGAGAAGGACACGGCATAGGCGTTTTTGGCAACACCTCATTATAGAACTCCGGGAGAGCCGTGGAGCATATCACACTCTGTATGGCGAGCTTAATGCCTACCCGGACAAATTCCTGGAATATACCAGGATGTCGCAAGACTCTTTTTTGGAGTTGCTTGCTCGTGTTCAAGGAGTCATCTGGAGACAGGACACCCATCTCCGTAGAGCAATTCCAGCAGAGGAACATCTCCTGGTTACCTTAAGGTACGTAATAATAATAAACAAATGCCAGTCATAATTATTGTTTGTCTGACATGTATTCTTTGTATTTTCCTTTATGTCTTTAGCAGAATAACACCATAAATAGAATTGACTGTAATTTATTTTTTCTTTATTTTATTACAGATTTCTGGCAACCGGAGAGAGCTTGTCATCCCTCCACTTCCAGTACTGGCTTGGAATTTCCACCCTGTCTGGAATAGTTTTGGACACCTGCCGGGCTTTGTGGAACGTTCTCCGTGAAGAATTTATACCCATACCCACCGAGGACATGTGGATGGGAATTGCTGATAAATTCTGGACTGTGTGTGATTTCCCCAACTGTTTGGGTGCGGTGGATGGAAAGCGCATCAGGATTATCAAACCAGCCAGAACGGGATCAGAGTTCTTCAACTGTAAAAAATATTTTTCAGTAGTTCTTATGGCAATAGCTGATGCGGACTGTCGCTTCATCGCCGTTGACATTGGTGCTTTTGGCCGTGGCAACGATTCCCAGACTTTCAAAAACTCGGATATTGGCAGACGTGTTTATGGCAAAAAATTTAATTTTCCACAGCCACGACCTCTCCCCAACACTCAACGCCCACTGATGCCATTTGTTATGGTTGGGGATGAGGCTTTTCAGATGAGTTAAAATCTACTGAAGCCATATTCAAGTCGGGACTTGAACCACACAAAATGGATCTACAACTACAGACTAACCAGGGCCCGCAGAACAGTAGAGTGTGCCTTTGGGATTATGGTCTCAAAATAACGCATTCTTGCAACAGCCATAAATCTAAAAATGGAGAAAGTGGATGAGGTGGTCAAAGTCTGTGTGGTTCTCCACAATTACATTCTGGCTAAGGAGCGACCCACCATTGAACTTGATGAACACGTTGCAAACCCTTTGCTTGATTACCAGCATCACCCGCTGCGTTCAACTGTTGAAGTTGGCCACATGCGGGACTAATTTTCTGCCTTTTTTGATTCTGAGATTGGACGTGTGGCATGGCAGGACAAAATTGTGTAAAATGTCCTGTTGGCTTTGGGTCTGTACCAGTTATGTTTTAAATGTTACTAATGTTTGTTGTTAATAAAATACATGTTTTATTATCTTGACTATGTCTCCTATGTATTTCCTATACAAACCACTTAGTTTTTTGGGCTTAGGTTGTTGACGTCATTGCATCCTGACTCAGTTCATCAGTATCTATTTGATGCAGACTGAAGAGACGATGGCTGTTTGGTGTCGTCACATTAGCAGTATTTGTTTACTACTTTACATCGGTATTGGTAAGCCAAAACCAGGAGTGGGTGATAAATGCAGAAGTGGTGCATATGTTTCTATTATACTTTTCCTCACATTGTTCCACTCCTGGTTTTGGCTTACCAATAGTGATGTAAAATACTGAGCAAATACTGACAGTGTGATGGCAGCCTACAAAACGGATCTATACTCATCCAGTCAGGTGTCAGAAATAATGAATTCATGATGCACAAATAAATGCCTCATGAATTCACTATTTCTGATACATGTCCTGGTGAGTATAGATATGCCTTTTATGACCTCCATCGTCCCTTCACTTTGTGTGAAATAGATTTTATGTACACAGATGATAAAATGGAGGTAATACAAGGCATTTCTCTACTCACCAGGTCAGGTGTCATAACTAATGATTTTTTGAACACATGACCTGTTGAGTATAGTTCTGCTGTGTATTCTGCTGTGTATTACCACCATTTTCTCTTCAGTCTGTGACACAAAGTCACAGAGCAAACAGAAAGAAGAGATTATGGAGAAAATACAAGTATTATTTTTTTGGGCCACCTCATATCTCTATACCAAACACACAAAAAGCTGCAGTGTTGTACTTACTAACTACTGGAGCTAAGAGGTGGCAAAAAAATAAAGTGTGCAGCGCATTTTTTTATTTGGCGCATGGTGTGTGTTGCCGGCGGCAAAATACACAATTAACCAAACCTTATTGGGGGCAAAAAACATGATTATTTATTTTAACAAAACAAAACAAAAAAAAATTAACTGCGCCTGCTTGGGGTTGTTTGACGGAAATGGGGGGTGTGGAGCTTTGAGGGCTGGCTAACTGTGGATGATGCAGGGGTGGCTGGAGATGGTGCAGTAAAATTACTGGGGTCTGGAAGTTTGGGGATTGGGTAGACACATGAGAGGGCAGAGACACACTGGAAGGGTGAGACAAACCAGACATTACAGACACATTGGGAGGTGAGGGTGGAGGGATAGCTATCTTCTTTAGTTTTTTTTGCCTTTCCCTTTCTGGGATCGGCACTGCAGTCCGGGGAGCCTTGATGGGCTCATTGGTATCAGCCTGGCCGTGGTGGCCGACCTGTCAGGGTCCGTGTGCCATTGCAGCGGCATTATTGTGGTGGCGGGGAACGCCAGGCCAGGGTCCAGCAGCGGCATTGTTGTGGTGGCGGGGAACGCCAGGGTCCGGCAGCAGCATTGTTGTTGTGGCGGGGAACACCAGGCCAGGGTCTGGCAGCGGCATTGTTGTGGTGGCGGGGAACGCAAGGCCAGGGTTCGGCAGCGGCATTGTTGTGGTGGCGGGGAACGCCAGGCAAGGGTCTCGCAGGGGCATTGTTGTGGTGGTGGGGAACGCCAAGCCAGGGTCCAGCAGCGGCATTGTTGTGGTGGCTGGGAACGCCAGGCCAGGGTCCAGCAGCGGCATTGTTGTGGTGGCGAGCAAGGCCAGGCCAGGGTCCGACAGCTGCTGCATGGTAGTGGTGAAAAAGACCTAGCACTCAACTTGATGCTTTAGTGAAGTATTTATTGTAGTACCCAACAAACGTTTCGGTCCGTCATATGGACCTTCATCAGTAACGTACTATGGTGAGACTTGCGTGTAGAGACAATATAGTCCCGGGGTACATATGGCGCCTTAGGTAAACACTGAACCTGTATGGAGACTGTGGAGGATATCCTGTGAAGCGCCGTAGTCAGACGCGGAGTCCACCGCTAGTCTCTAGAGAGACTAGCGGTGGACTCCGCGTCTGACTACGGCGCTTCACAGGATATCCTCCACAGTCTCCATACAGGTTCAGCGTTTACCTAAGGCGCCATATGTACCCCGGGACTATATTGTCTCTACATGCAAGTCTCACCATAGTACGTTACTGATGAAGGTCCATATGACGGACCGAAACGTTTGTTGGGTACTACAATAAATACTTCACTAAAGCATCAAGTTGAGTGCTAGGTCTTTTTCACTATTACATTAAGGTGTGGGAGCCTACCTTAGCACCATCCTAGCAGTTCGTGCACACGCCTTTTCTCTTGCTGCATGGTAGTGGTCCTGAGGAAGGCCATGCCAGGGTCCTGCGGCTTCCGCATGGTGGTGGCAGTGGAGGAGGTCCAAGCAGGAGCAGCAGTTGTCATGGTGGCGGTGGGCTGTCCAACAGCACTCGGCATGGTGGTGGTGCTATAGAGGTGTGTCCGGCAGTGCTTGGAATGGAGGTGGCCGTGCAGTGGTATGCAGCAGAGGTCGGCATTGAGGTTAATCGTAACAGTGTGGGCACAGGTGGAAATGCCCCCACTGTCTGCTGAAAATACCGACTCTGTTGCATAGCCTGCACGTAAGCAGCATTGCAGGCCTGCATAACACTAATCTGGAGATCGGGAGTAAGGTGTTCTGACATGCCCTGTTCAATTTGATAAAAAAAATGATGTGCTGGCCACTGGAGGTCAGCTTTCACTTGGGCAAGGGCTGTGGTAACCTCCTGGAAACGTGTACTCATATGGCTAATGGCAGTATCCAGTCGTTCACCCATCGCCTTGAGTCCCTCATGAAAAACCGAGCTCAAGTGCAAAAACTCGGGCATGAGTGACCTGTCTGCGGCCCTCTGCCGCTGCC
This sequence comes from Ranitomeya variabilis, assembly GCF_051348905.1. Classification (NCBI taxonomy): domain Eukaryota; kingdom Metazoa; phylum Chordata; class Amphibia; order Anura; family Dendrobatidae; genus Ranitomeya; species Ranitomeya variabilis. The sequence continues at coordinate 140,139,051 of NC_135236.1, forward strand.
GGGAGGAGCCCAAAAAAAATTGGCAGAGGACTGGAAAAGGGGATCACCTGATGGACCTGGTCTCCAGTTAGTGTGGCAGGCCAACTTGTTGCAGCGCTGCAGGATGGCTGGGATGAGTCCATGGCTGTCTGATGAAGGACCGCTCCAGAACCTGGGCCAACAGTGCTGCTCCATATGCTGTGAAAAAAGAAAAAAATTAATACCAAACATTTACAAAACGCCAACTCCTGTGGAATATAAACATACAGATTAAGGCTGAGGTCACACTAGCAGTATTTGGTCAGAGTTTTACATCAGACTTTGGAAGCCAAAACCAGGAGTACAACAGTCCGTGGAAAAGTATAATCAAAACAGATGCAACACTTCTGCATTTATCACCCACTCTTGGTTTTGGATTCCAAATACTGATGTAAAATATGAAGGGATGATGGAGGTCATACAAGGCATATCTATACTCACCAGGACATGTGTCAGAAATAGTGAATTCATGAGGCATTTATTTGTGCATCATGAATTCATTATTTCAGACACCTGACTTGATGAGTATAGATCTGTTTTGTAGGCTGTCGTCACACTGTCAGTATTTGCTCAGTATTTTACATCACTATTGGTAAGCCAAAACCAGGAGTGGAACAATGTGAGGAAAAGTATAATAGAAACATATGCACCACTTCTGCATTTATCACCCACTCCTGGTTTTGGCTTACAAAAACTGATGTAAAATATGAACGGACGATGGAGGTCATAGGCCGGCGTCACACTAGGAGTATGAAAATACGGTCCATTTTTTACGGCCGTAATACGCAGTAATTGTCCCAAAACACTGTTCTGGGAACTTTTCAGAATATTTTCCCAGGCTCGAGTTCATATGAGTTCATCCAGCAGAGGGCGCATCACCGCGACTCGAGGTAACTACAGTACATTCCCCTGCATTCCATTCATTCACCAAGTTTTACAGTCAGGAGCACAGCTGCATTAGCAGAGCTCCTGGGTGTAAAATGATTTAACCCCTTCAGATGGATTTACAGCGTGGGACAAGACTGAACGACGGAAGGTATGGGATATTGTTATTTTTTTTTTTAACTTTATTTCAGGTGACAATGGTCTTTAGGTGGATTGAGAGTATAATAAAATATTAAAACACCATGTGTCTTTATTTCATTAAAATACTTTTTAATAATGAGTGTGTGCTTTATTAACCATTTCGTACTATTGGTTTAATAATGGATAGGTGTCATAATTGATGCCTCCCCATTATTAACCTGGCTTAATGTCACCTTACAATAGAAAGGTGACATTAACCCTTCATTACCCCATATCCCACTGCTACAGGGGAGTGGAAGAGAGAGGCTAAGTGCCAGAATAGGTGCATCTTCCAGATGTGCCTTTTCTGGGGTGGCTGGGGGCAGATATTTTTAGCCGGGGGGGTAATAACCATGGTCCCTCTCTAGCCTATTAATATCTGCCCTCAGTCACTGGCTTTCCCAGCTCTGGCGGAGAAAATTGCGCAGGAGCCCACGCCAATTTTTTCCGGGATTTAACCCTTTAATTTAACAGCTAGAGCCCCCAAATTTCACACAAAGACACTTCTTACATTAGTAAAGAGGAATATGTAATAAAAGAAGGGATATGAGATGGTTTACTGTATGTAAACCATGTCTCATATCCTTTTGGGTTTGTGAAGGAGATAGGAAACGCCGGCAATTGAATTACCGGCTTTCTGCTATCTAACGCTGAATTAAATATAAATAAATATGTCTCACTGACATATATATATATATATATATATATATATATATATATATATATATATACAGGTCCTTCTCAAAAAATTAGCATATAGTGTTAAATTTCATTATTTACCATAATGTAATGATTACAATTAAACTTTCATATACTATAGATTCATTATCCACCAACTGAAATTTGTCAGGTCTTTTATTGTTTTAATACTGATGATTTTGGCATACAACTCCTGATAACCCAAAAAACCTGTCTCAATAAATTAGCATATCAAGAAAAGGTTCTCTAAATGACCTATTACCCTAATCTTCTGAATCAACTAATTAACTCTAAACACATGCAAAAGATACCTGAGGCTTTTAAAAACTCCCTGCCTGGTTCATTACTCAAAACCCCCATCATGGGTAAGACTAGCGACCTGACAGATGTCAAGAAGGCCATCATTGACACCCTCAAGCAAGAGGGTAAGACCCAGAAAGAAATTTCTCAACAAATAGGCTGTTCCCAGAGTGCTGTATCAAGGCACCTCAATGGTAAGTCTGTTGGAAGGAAACAATGTGGCAGAAAACGCTGTACAACGAGAAGAGGTGACCGGACCCTGAGGAAGATTGTGGAGAAGGACCGATTCCAGACCTTGGGGAACCTGAGGAAGCAGTGGACTGAGTCTGGTGTGGAAACATCCAGAGCCACCGTGCACAGGCGTGTGCAGGAAATGGGCTACAGGTGCCGCATTCCCCAGGTAAAGCCACTTTTGAACCATAAACAGCGGCAGAAGCGCCTGACCTGGGCTACAGAGAAGCAGCACTGGACTGTTGCTAAGTGGTCCCAAGTACTTTTTTATGATGAAAGCAAATTTTGCATGTCATTCGGAAATCAAGGTGCCAGAGTCTGGAGGAAGACTGGGGAGAAGGAAATGCCAAAATGCCTGAAGTCCAGTGTCAAGTACCCACAGTCAGTGATGGTGTGGGATGCCATGTCAGCTGCTGGTGTTGGTCCACTGTGTTTCATCAAGGGCAGGGTCAATGCAGCTAGCTATCAGGAGATTTTGGAGCACTTCATGCTTCCATCGGCTGAAATGCTTTATGGAGATGAAGATTTCATTTTTCAGCACGACCTGGCACCTGCTCACAGTGCCAAAACCACTGGTAAATGGTTTACTGACCATGGTATTACTGTGCTCAATTGGCCTGCCAACTCTCCTGACCTGAACCCCATAGAGAATCTGTGGGATATTGTGAAGAGAAAGTTGAGAGACGCAAGACCCAACACTCTGGATGAGCTTAAGGCCGCTATTGAAGCATCCTGGGCCTCCATAACATCTCAGCAGTGTCACAGGCTGATTGCCTCCATGCCACGCCGCATTGAAGCAGTCATTTCTGCCAAAGGATTCCCGACCAAGTATTGAGTGCATAACTGAACATTATTATTTGATGGTTTTTTTGTTTGGTATTAAAAAACACTTTTATTTGATTGGTCGGGTGAAATATGCTAATTTATTGAGACAGGTTTTTTGGGTTATCAGGAGTTGTATGCCAAAATCATCAGTATTAAAACAATAAAAGACCTGACAAATTTCAGTTGGTGGATAATGAATCTATAATATATGAAAGTTTAATTGTAATCATTACATTATGGTAAATAATGAAATTTAACACTATATGCTAATTTTTTGAGAAGGACCTGTATATACACCTATTCTATGTGTACACATTTATTCTACCTATTCTATTCTATTCTGTTAGTGTGATTTTACTGTACACTGCACTGAATTACCGGCTTTTCTTTAGAACATCGGTGCATATTTCTCGCAAGTCACACTGATGGTCCATGTTTAATCCGTAGTTTTCTCGCCCCCATAGACTTTCATTGGCGGATTTTTTGCGCAATACGCTGACAAACGCAGCATGCTGCGATTTTCTACGGCCATAACATACCATATATTACGGATGCGTAATATACGGCAGATAGGAGCTGCCCCATAGAGAATCATTGGGCCGTGTGCAATACGTATTTTCTGGACGTATTTTCTGCGCTCATACGTCCGTAAAACTCGCTAGTGTGACAGCAGCCATACAAGGCATACCTATACTCACCAGGACATGCGTCAGAAATAATGAATTCATGAGGTATTTATTTGTGCATCATGAATTCATTATTTCTGACACCTGACTACAGGTAGATGAGTCTAGACCTGTTTTGCATTAGGCTGCAGTCACACTAGCAGTATTTGGTCAGAGTTTTACATCAGACTTTGGAAGCCAAAACCAGGAGTGCAACAGTCCGAGGAAAAGTATAATCGAAACAGATGCACCACTTCTGCATTTATCACCCACTCCTGGTTTTGGATTCCAAATACTGATGTAAAATAGTGACCAAAAAATGCTAGCGTGACGGCAGCCTAATGCAATACAAAAAATCTTTTTTTTTTTTACCAAAAATATACTTACAAGGACCGGTCTCAAAAATTCAAGGATGCGGTGATATTTGTATTTTCTGATCCTTGCTCCAGAACCACTAGGAAGCCGTCTCTCTTGTCGAAGGTCCTTGTTGAAGCAGTCCTTCATCGAACGCCAACGTGTTTTGACTCTGCCCACTGTTGAAAAAACAAAACATAATGGTTAGACAATGGTCTTTTGGCCATGCTAACACAACTGTGTGTGATGAGAGAAACTCTCAGGAGTGTCTCTCATCACACACAGTTGTGTGAGAATGGCCAAGGTCTCTGCTGCTTCACACTGCATTGCAATACTTACCAAATGCAGTTCGGACCCGAGTCGGGGCGTTGTCCCAGCCATCCCACATCGCTTTGGCCACCTCATTCCATAGCCACCGGATTGTCACGTTGTCCGAGTGCTGCGGAATCCGGGTGTCCCACAATGGGACTCGCTCATGGACCAGGGAGATGAGGTGGTCATTGTCTATGAGGTCCTCATCCCGTTCTGGAACCTAAAAAAAAAAGGAAATTAATGTTGGAGACATTAACATAAGGAAGAAAGAAAACAGAAACAGAGAAATGGCATAAATATTGGAAGTAAACAAAAAAAAGGAGTGCAGAAGAAAAATGTAAAGAAAGAGAAAAGTAAAGAATTGAAGATTCAAGAATTGTAAAGTGAAGATACAATAAACAGTCAGCCACGTATACGCACACGCTGCCGCCGTGCCACCCGACCGTGACCCCGCTGCTCCTGCTCAGCCTCTGCCACAGTGGAAGAACTGCTCTAAAAAAACAAACAAAAAAATTGTCATATGTGTTGATGTGACAGTGAATACTTACCAATCTGAGGAGGTGAATGCTCACTTCGCTGACATTTTCCGCTTGTGCAGGCCCAGGCGTTTGACCTTCATCAGAAGAAGATGACATTCTGATGCATGCAGAAAGAAAGAAATGGCATAAATTAGGACATGTAGAGACAGAAAATAGAAAATAAAGGCATTGGCTAGGATATACTCACATTGTTCAGTGTTTTGTTTTCCTCCAAGGTTGTAGCCTGCATCTTGTCTGGTTCTCTGTCTGCTGAGTAGTGACCTGCAAATGTCCACTCCCTCCCTTTATCACCTTTGCATGTGGAGGGTGGCTAATCAGTGTCTAGACATGTTTTCCTGGGATGCAACGCATGCGTTCACAAACGCAAGCAAACACATGTGCTTGCAAACGCATGCGTTCACATAGACAGCAATGCGTTTTTTTGGCGCATTCCTTCCGCCATCGACCGCATACGTTTCTAGGCGGCAAATTGACACCTCTAAAATTACTACATGTAGTGTTTACCGCGCCAAACCGCAGATGATGAAACGACGCATGCGTCATCAAATGCAGCAAAAAGCAACCGATCGCAGACGCATGCATCCCTAATGTTAAATATAGGAATACAGAACGCATGCGGATATTTGCGGAAGAAATGCTGCGGACACAACCGCAAATATGAAACCGGCCTTACTTGTCAACTCCTGAGTCACTTATGTTTTCCTGGAGGTTTTAAATCTAACATAATGCCCAGAGTAAAATTCTCCTCAAATAGTTTCAGAACATTTACTGGTCACAGAAGCTAAATTTTTACTGTTACATTAACAATATAACAGCGGTCCAGGGCCTCTCCTTACATGTAATGATTGCCTTAGTAATCTTGTCTATAATTGTGGTTAAATAAGTCATCTTGAGATAAAGCTCAATTTGCATTTCATTATTACAGTGTCCTCTTACAGCCAAAATTAATCATAATGCTGAATACCGTATCATTGGAAACTGTTAGCAAAGGGACTTTGTATTACAAGGAAACTTAAAGAGTAGCTAAACTTTTAATACTTTTTTATATTTGAAAGTCCATTTATTGTAATTGCAAGCAGACGGATGTAGGTCCAGGTCCTGAGACCCCCACCGATCCCTTAAAAAACAAGAACAAAACAAAAAACATACCCCACTCTGTGTGTTCAGTGAGGCAGGAGCTTGCCCACCTGTCGCCTGAGCTGCACAAAAATAGGTGGAGTTCTCAGGACCTGAACGCCAACTGATCTGCTTGCAATTAAAAACTCATAAAATAAGTAAAAACTATAAGGTATCTTTGTTAGTGCATATCCATGTTGCTATTAGACATGCACTACTAAAGGCATCTATTAACATACAGTATACATAGCATATACTTGTGATTAAAATATACCGTATTATGTACTATAGGACGCACCGGACTATAAGGCGCACCCAGGTTTTAGAGGTGGAAAATAGGGAAAAAAAATATTTGATGAAAAAAAATGTGGTAAAATATTTAATAACATAAATAACATACTATTATATGTGGTGTTATTATATATAATAGTATGTTATTATGTTGGAAGCTGCGGGACCAGTGTGGTGGCTGTGAAGTACTATATGAAGATGCTGGAGGGTGAGTATAAGAATGGGGGCACAGGGCTTATATTGAAAGCACCACTCCAGCACTGCAAAATAACACTGGAGTGCTGCTTTAAAATCCCATGGGAGAACTATAACTCCCAGCATGTCCTGCAGATCCTATGACATGCTGGGAGTTATAGTTCACCACAGGAGTGGCAGAGTGCTTTATTGTGTATTGTAAAGACTAACCTCTTAATTGTGGCAGCCTGCCATGCTGTGGTGAGGTAAAATCATCCCATGACTGCACACACAGAGCCCTCCCTCTTGTTGCCTCTCCACAGCACAGGTTATGAGGAAGCTGCAGATTCTAGTGGGGAGCCTGAAGGACCTGTGATGATGTCAAGAAGAGGGAGGGCTCTGAGATGCCATGTGATGCTTCAGCCCGCCCACTTCTGACATCATCACAGGTCCTGTTTGTGCACAACACTCGGCGTCCAAGCATGGCAGGCAGGTATGCAGCGATCTCCTCTCTCCTCTGGCCCCTGCTGCTGCTGCCTCCTCCCCAGGACACACAAATCTCCCTAGCTGCTGCAGGAGTCAGCAGCTGAGGAAGCCATGTGTGTCGCTGCTTAAGTGCAGCATTCATTTGCTGCTCCCGCCTCACCGCTCAGCTGATCGGTGGGCGGGGAGCAGCTAATAAATATTCACTGCACTTAATCAGCGGGACCATGTGGTTTCACCAGCAGCTGATTCCGGGCAGGGGGGACATCCTGAAGTGGGATAACAGTGCGATCCCACTCACTGCTGCCCCCCTCCCCACATGCTATATCCGTACTATAAGACGCACCCACACTTTCCTCCCAAATTTGGAGGAAAAAAAGTGCGTCTTATAGTCCGAAAAATACGGTACTTAATCTTTAACAAATCTGTGTCCCAATAAAGCAGCCATAATTTTCTCCTGTGTGAAAAGTCAGTAAATTCTTTCAGACCGGAGACACATGATAATCTAGAATATGCAACATCAAAATCAAATTTTAACCCGCAAATAACAAATCATTAAAAACCATCAAATATCACAGTATGTCTGACCTTTAGGTAATAAAGCTTTATTTTTTGTACAATAAAAATATGTTCTTATATAGAGTATTTATCTCTTCATACTACATTTTTCACTTTATGCCACTTAATGGAAATATTCTATTTTTAAAAAGTGATCAACATATAAATGCTGAATCCAACCGGTATGTATATACCATATTTTTCACTTTATAAGATGCACCGGATTATAAGACGTCCTTCAAATTTTGAGGAGAAAAATAGGAAAAAACTTTTTTTAATACAATGTTGGTGCTTCTTATAATCCATGCGTCTTATTGCTTACTGGGGGTGGTGGCTACGGTGAAGCGGGGTTCCAGGGTCCCAGCTGGAGGAGGCAAGAGTGGAGCATTGCGGCAGGCTGCAGGCTGGAATGAGGGGTGTTCGGATGTGCGGTGTGGTGCGATGCGCCACTGCGGGTGTTCGGTCCCACGTTGTTCAGTGCTGCGGGGGCTCTGCTGACATTTTGTGAAAGCCCAGAACCCCTGCAGTTACTTGGTTCCTATGCGGTGGACTGTACTTTGGAATAATGGCTGTTGGTCAGGGGCAACACATGCGCAGATGGAGATCTTGGTGCCGAGGTCTTCATCTGCGCATGCGCCGCCACTACAGACCAGTTAGACGCTAATAATCAACTCGTTACCTGCATTAAAGACAGCTGTCTTACATAGTCAACTTTATAAAAGACTCCGGTCCACAGACTCAATTTATCAGTCAGACTCTAACCTCTACAACATGGGCAAGACCAAAGAGCTTTATAAGGATGTCGGGACAAGATCATAGACCTGCACAAAGCTGGAATGGGCTACAAAGCCATAAGTAAGACGCTGGGTGAGAAGAAGACAACTGCTGGTGCAATAGTAAGAAAATGGAAGAAATACAAAATGACTGTCATTCAACATCGATATGGGGTAACATGCAAAATCTCACCTCGTGGAGTATCCTTTATCATGAAGAAGGTGAGAGATCAGCCTAAAACTACACAGGGGAAATTGTTAATGATCTCAAGGCAGCTTGGACCACAGTCACCAAGAAAACCATTGGTAACACATTACGTCGTAAAGGTTTAAAATCCTGCGGTGCCCGCAAGGTCTCCCTGCTCAAGAAGGCACATGTGCAGGCCTGTATGAAGTTTGTCAGTGAACACCTGGATGATTCTGTGAGTGATTGGAAGAAGGTGCTGTGGTCAGATGAGACTATAATTGAGGTGTTTGGCATTAACTCAACTTGCCATTTTTGGAGGGAGAGAAATGCTGCCTATTACCCAAAAAACACAGTCCCCACTGTCAAGCATGGAGGTGGAAACATTATGTTATGGGGGTGTTTCTCTGTTAAGGGCACAGGACTAATTCAACACATCAATGGGAGAATGGATGGAGCCATGTATTGTAAAATCTTGAGTGACATCCTCCTTCCCTCCGCCAGGACATTAAAAATGGGCTGTGGCTGGGTCTTCAGCAAGACAATGACCCAAAACATACAGCCAAGGCAGCAAAAGAGTGGATCAAAAAGAAGCACATTACAGTCATGAGTGGCCTAGCTAGTCTCCAGACCTTAATCCCATAGAAAACTTATAGAGGGAGTTGAAGCTCTGAGTTGCCAAGCAACAGCCTCAAAATCTTGATGATTTGGAGATGATCTGCAAAGAGGAGTGGACCAAAATTCCTCTGACATGTGCGGAAACCTCATTATCAACTACAAAAAAGGCTGAATGTCGTGCTTACCAACAAGGGTTTTGTCACCAAGTATTAAGTCTTGTTTGCCAGAGGGATCAAATACTTACTGTATGTCTCACTGCAAAATGCAGATAAATTGCAAATATACTGTATATATATATATATATATATATATATATATATATATATATATATATACTGTATATATACATACATGCAGTCTGGAAAATAAGTAGATTATACATTGCCGTTTTTGCAGGTTTTCCCACCTACAAAGAATGGAGAGGTCTGTAATTTTTATCGTACGTACAATTCAATCATGAGAGACAGAAACTTAAAAAAGAATCCAGAAAATCCCATTGTATGATTTTTAAATAATTATTTATTTTGCATTTTATTGCATGAAACACGTATTTGATACAATAGAAAACAGATCATGTACAGAACATATATTTGGTGCAGAAACATTTGTTTGCAATTCCAGAGATCAGACGTTTCCTCTAGTTCTTTCACCACATTTCCACATACTGTAGCAGGGATTTTGGCCTACTTCTCCATACAGATCTTCTCCAGATATTTCAAGTTTCAGGGCTGTCACTGGCAACATTGAGTTTTAGCTCCCTCCGAAGATTTTCTATTGGGTTCAAGTCTGGTGACTGGTTAGGCCACTCCAGGACCTTGAAATGCTTCTTACAGAGCTAGTCCTTAGCTGCCATGACTGTGTGTTTTGGTTCATTGTCATGCTGGAAGATCGAGTCATGAACCATCTTGTTACACCTGGTCCGGTCCCTGTACCTTCTCGGGGTCCCCGTCGGGACTCCCGCTCTGTGCCGGCTCCATGCTGTCCGGACAGGTCCTCTGCTTCGCCTCCCTCCTCTGCTACCTGGCATGCAGCCAGCAGGTCCTCGGGCTGTGTGCTTAGGTTGTGCGCGTGCTCGCTCCTGGTCTCTTAAAGAGACAGCACGCATTTTCAAAAATCTGCTTCTGACCAATAGCGTGTGAATGATTACTATTTCTAGTCCCTTCACCATAGAGAGGGTGCCGGAGCAACAAGTATCCTCAGTTTCTTACTTCCAGTTCCTACTAGCATGTGCTTCTGTTCTGAAGTCTCTGTCAGTGCTTCGCTTCCACTGTTTGTCTCCACAGACTAGCTGCTACCCGTTACCTGGCTTTTCTGGATGATCTCCAACCTGCTTACTCCAGTTCTGTCTCATCCGTCACTCAGTCACCTGAACCTGAGGACAACATTGGTACCACTGGAACCAGCTTCTACCAGTACCCCGGTATCAACCGGTTAGCTCTACGTCACCCGCTAACCCTGTTTGTCCATCTGTCCCTCTGGGTCAGCTACCACAAGTCCAGGGTCAAACTGGAGGTAGCACCCGTGTCCCCCAGGTGTCTCACTCCGAACCTATTTGAGGGGTCTCACATAGTCACGCCCCTTTCGGAGCCCCCCCAGACCGTGGTCCAGAGGTTCCACATTCAGTTACAATAAAAACGAATGTGAACTTTACCACCTGTGCCTCCATTTCCATTCATTACACATCTTCAATGCCTTTACTGAGGAAAGGAGGTTATTGGCCAAAATCTTGCGATACAAGACCCCATCCATCCTCCCTTCAATACGGTGCAGCTGTCCTGTCCCCTTTGCAGAAAAGCACCCCCAAAGTATGGTGTTTCCCCCAACATGCTTCATGGTTAGGATGGTACTCACCCTTCTTCTTCCAAATGGTGAGTGTTTTTGTCTCATCCGACCACATGACATTCTTCCATGCCTTCACTGAATCATTCAGATGGTCAATAGCAAACTTAAAATGGGCCTGGACATGTGTCCTGTGTGATCAGGGGGACCTTGCGTGCCCTGCATGATTTTAATCCATGATGATGCAGTGTGTTACTAATGGTAATGTTTGAGAGTGTGGTGTCAGCTCTTTTCTGGTCATTGACCAGGTCATCTCATGTAGTTCTGGGCTTGCTTGGAGCCCTAGACCAAGGAAGATTGAGAGTCTTCTTGTGTTTCTTACTTTTTCTAATAATTGTGCCAACAGTTGTTGTCTTCTCACCAAGCTGCTTGCCTTGTCTTTTCTTTCTTTGGGATTTCAGTGGTTCTTGCATACGAATTTTTGAAATTTGTACATCTCATCAGAGGTTCGGTGATGTTTATACAGTGTTATGGTATTTGCTTATGACCAAGAATGGAGATGAGGACCATTTGCATAATTGGATTACCACCTGTTGTATTTAGCTTTGATTTGTTAGCCAATATTCCCTTCATTATATATAATGGTTGTAACCATCACACATGGAATATGCTTGCCTGAGAAGGAGCAGCAACTGCTCCAAAATGAGCAGCAAATAAAGTTTTTAAAACCTACTTGTAAAATCGGTAGTGTATCAAATGCTTATTTTCCTGACTGTATATATTATGTAACAATGTATCACAGGAACCAATTGTAGTTAAAGTCCGGCTGATTTATTTCAGTCCTTATTATTCGCATACCAGGAAATCTCGAATACAGTCTATGTGTGACACTAGTCACTTCTCATGGCCAAGCCTTGAGTCAGAATGGACAAGGAGTCCAAGGTCATAAGCCACAAGAGTATGACATAAACAAAAGGAAGAGAGAAAAGCATGGTCAGGTAACACCTCAAGGTTAGAATACCAGGAGGATAACTCCTTCACACAGATCTTCCTTACCTGACCTATCTATCGCAATTAATGACATCACGCTTTTCCCTGTACCGGAAGTCTGCTGCCTCAGAGTAACCCTTGTCTCTGCCCTTCAAACCACACATCCAACCTCTTTCCACCTCCTGTTGCCTCCAGCTCAAAAATATCTCCAGAATCTGTCCTTTCCTCAACCCTCAATCTACTAAAATGCTTGTGAATGCACTCATCTCCCGCCTCGACTACTGCAACATCCTTTTCTGTGGCCTTCCTGCTAACACCCTTGCACCTCCCCAGTCCATCCTTAACTCTGCTGCCCGACTAATTAATCTCTCTCCTTGCTACTCCTCCACTTCTCCCCTCTGCAAATCTCTTCACTGGCTTTCATTCCCTCAGCGTATCTAGTTCAAATTACTAATACTGATCTACAAGGCCATCTATAACCTGTCTCCTCCATACGTCTCTGAAGTAATCTCCCAATATTTTCCCTCTCGTAATCTCCGGTCCTCCCAAGACCTCCTTCTCTCCTCCACACTTAATCACTCCTGACCCAACCACCTCCAAGACTTCTCCCGAATATCCCCCATCCTTTGGTATTCTATGCCCAAACACGTCCTACTATCAACAACATTCGGTTCCTTCAGACGGAACCTGAAAACCCACCTCTTCAGGAACGCTTACAGCCTGCACTGACCCTGCTGCCTCCTCACCACTAGGATCTACAGCCTCACCAACACCGTAGCTGCTGCAACCCCCTAACCTACTGTCTCCTTCCCCACCATCCTGTAGAATGTAATCCCACAAGGGCAGGGTCATCTCCCATCTGTATCAGTCTGTTATTGTTAGTTAGTTTACTGTAATTTGTATGTAACCCCTTCTCATGTACAGCACCATGGAATCAATGGTGCTATATAAATAATAATAATAATAATAATAATAATAATTTATTTTTAAAAGTATTTCCAAAAGATTCATCTTTACATGGAGTTTGTTTCTCCAAAAACTTAGCACAGCTAAATAACAGAAGAAAAAGATGAATTAATGTAAGTGATATCTGTAATTTGTATGTAACCCCTTCTCATGTACAGCACCATGGAATCAATGGTGCTTTATAAATAAATAATAATAATAACAGATCACAGTAGAAGGGGTTCAACAGTCGGATGGTCAGAACGAAGTCCAAGGTCAGGCAGCAAATGATCAAGCATAAAGAACTCAAGGCACAGGGAGCACAAATCTACTATATGAATGTATGTCTGGCAGAGATCTGGGAGTAGCAGCTCAGTTAAGTAGCAAGGCAATCACCTGGGATAGTGAAAACTTGAACACAGCTGATGCATCCCAGTCTCGGATTGGATAGCCGAGCTGTCAATCAACACACTGACAGCTCATCACACCCCTGCACCAGATTGGATGGCCACGCTTTCAATCAAAGTACTGACAGCTTCAGCATGCTCCTGTACCAGATTGGATGGCCAAGCTGTCAATCAAAGTACTGACAGCTTCAGCATGCCCCTGTACCAGATTTGATGGCCGAGCTGTCAGTAACTGCATCCTAGACACACTGAGGTGTAAAGCTGTGACAGTACCCCCTCTTTTAGAGGGGACCACTGGACCCAGGCAATTTTAGATGGAGGGCCTTGACTAGCCGATTGGCCTTAGCATCTCAAGCAGGGACCCAGAATCTCTCCTCTGGTCAATATCCCCTCCAGTGGATGAGATACTGGAGGGAAATATGGACCCTCCAAGAATCCACAACCCTCTGAACCTCATACTCCTGGCCACCGTCTAATGAAAGTGGAGGAAGCAGGGATGAAGGAGACAATGCAGAAGGGACATACTCCTTTAATAGGGATTTATGGAGTATGTTATGGATGTGAAGGGATGGAGGAAGCTTTAATCTAAATGCCACAGGATTGACCACCTCTAGGATTTCAAATGGACCAATAAACTTTAGACCCAACTTCGCTGATGGCACTTTAAGTTTAATATTCCTAGACGACAACCAAACCTTATCCCAATCTTAAAAACAGGATCCACTGAACGTCTTCTATTGGCCTTTCATTTTTGTCGAATCTGAGCAGTCCCAATATTCTTCTGAACCTACCTCCAGACATCCCTAAGTCTCTGTATGGTGATTTCCACCCCAGGGCATTTAGAATTAATCCTAGAAAATTCACCAAAATTCGGATGAAAACCAAAATTACAGAAGAATGGTGAGGTTCCAGTAGATTGATTTACTCAACTGTTAAAAGCAAACTCTGCAAGAGGTAAAAACAAAGACCAGCTGGCCCTTCAAGTTTCAAACTTTACAGTATTATTCCAAAAAAGAAAATTTGCCCACCTCAGATGCATAAATTATATTGCAGTAGCAAAGCATAGCAGTCGGCTTCCACTTTAAAACACATACTGTAGGTCTTCATAAGAGCTGTAAATACAAAAATGGTAGTAGTCTTGTATATTCAGTTTGTTTTTAAAGGCAACACGTCCCATTGTACATACAGTCTGATCTGTGGACAATATAGTATAGAGGAGAAGCTGAGCAGAACTATATATCGGTTGGTTGCAAAAGATTCAATATCACTTGAATTATATTCATTGAGATCCCTGTTTTGTATTTATGAGAATCCAGTGGGTAGTCCTACCTAGTGATTGACAGCTATCTCTGCATGCAACAGTCATACAGGGAATACTGTCAATCATTGAAAAAGACCAACCTATGGACTCATATCATATACATACAAACACCAAGGATATCAATTAACCCCTTCACTCCCAAGGGTGGTTTGCACGTTAATGACCAGGCCAATTTTTACAATTCTGACCACTGTCCCTTTATGAGGTTATAACTCTTGAACGCTTCAACGGATCCTGGTGATTCTTACACTGTTTTCTCGTGACATATTGTACTTCATGATAGTGGTAAAATTTCTTTGATATTACCTGCGTTTATTTGTGAAAAAAACAGAAATTAGGCGAAAATTTTGAAAATTTCGCAATTTTCCAACTTTGAATTTTTATGCAATTAAATCACAGTGATATGTCACACAAAATACTTAATAAGTAACATTTCCCACATGTCTACTTTACATCAGCACAATTTTGGAACCAACTTTTTTTTTTGTTAGGGAGTTATAAGGGTTAAAATTTGACCAGCAATTTCTCATTTTTACAACACCATTTTTTTTTAGGGACCACATCTCATTTGAAGTCAATTTGAGGGGTCTATATGATAGAAAATACCCAAGTGTGACACCATTCTAAAAACTGCACCCCTCAAGGTGCTCAAAACCACATTCAAGAAGTTTATTAACCCTTCAGGTGTTTCACAGGAATTTTTGGAATGTTTAAATAAAAATGAACATTTACCTTTTTTTCACACAAAATTTATTTCAGCTCCAATTTGTTTTATTTTACCAAGGGTAACAGGAGAAAATGGACCTCAAATGATGTTGTACAATTTGTCCTGAGTACGATGATACCCCATATGTGGGGATAAACCACTGTTTGGGCGCATGACAGAGCTCGGAAGCGAAGGAGCGCCATTTGACTTTTCAATGCAAAATTGACTGGAATTGAGATGGGACGCCATGTTGCGTTTGGAGAGCCCCTGATGTGCCTAAACATTGAAACCCCCCACAAGTGACACCATTTTGGAAAGTAGACCCCCTAATGAGCTTATCTAGAGGTGTGGTGAGCACGTTGACTCACCAAGTGCTTCACAGAAGTTTATAATGCAGAACCGTAAAAATAAAAAATCATATTTTTTCACAAAAATTATTTTTTCACCCCCAATTTTTTATTTTCCCAAGTGAAATAGAAGAAATTGGACCCCAAAAGTTGTTGTACAATTTGTCCTGAGTACGCTGATACCCCATATGTGGGGGTAAACCACTGTTTGGGCGCATGGGAGAGCTCGGAAGGGAAGGAGCGCCGTTTGACTTTTCAATGCAAAATTGACAGGAATTGAGATGGGACGCCATGTTGCGTTTGGAGAGCCACTAATGTGCCTAAACATTGAAACCCCCCACAAGTGACACCATTTTGGAAAGTAGACCCCCTAAGGAACTTATCTAGAGGTGAAGTGAGCACTTTGACCCACCAAGTGCTTCACAGAAGTTTATAATGCAGAGCCGTAAAAAGATTTTCCCACAAAAATTATTTTTTAGCCCCCAATTTTGTATTTTCCCGAGGGTAACAGGAGAAATTTGACCCCAAAAGTTGTTGTCCAATTTGTCCTGAGTATGTTGATACCCCATATGTGGGGGGAACCACTGTTTGGGCGCATGGGAGGGCTCGGAAGGGATGGAGCACCATTTTGGAATGCAGACTTAGATTTTATGGTCTGCAGGCGTCATATTGCGTTTGCAGAGCCCCTCATGTACCTAAACAGTAAAAAAAAACCACAAGTGACACCGTTTTGGAAAGTAGACCCCCTAAGGAACTTATCTAGATGTGTTGTGAGAGTTTTGAACCCTCAAGTGTTTCACTAGTTTATAACGCAGAGCCGTGAAAATAAAAATAAAAAAATTTCCCCAAAAAATTATTTTTTAGCCCCCAGTTTTGTATTTTCCCGAGGGTAACAGGAGAAATTGGACCCCAAAAGTTGTTGTACAATTTGTCCTGAGTACGCTGATACCCCATATGTGGGGGGAACCACTGTTTGGCGCATGGGAGGGCTCGGAATGGATGGAGCGCCATTTGGAATGCAGACTTAGATGGAATGGTCTGCAGGTGTCACATTGCGTTTGCAGAGCCCCTAATGTACCTAAACAGTAAAAAAAAACACAAGTGACCACATTTTGGAAAGTAGACCCCCTAAGGAACTCATCTAGATGTGTTGTGAGAGCTTTGAACCCCCAAGTGTTTCACTACAGTTTATAACGCAGAGCCGTGCAAATAAAAAATATTTTTTTTTTCCACAAAAATTATTTTTTAGCCCCCAGTTTTGTATTTTCCCAAGGGTAACAGGAGAAATTGGACCCCAAAAGTTGTTCTCCAATGTGTTCCGAGTACGCTGATACCCCATATATTGGGGTAAACCCCTATTTGGGCGCACGGGAGAGCTCTGAAGGGAAGGAGCACTGTTTTACTTTTTCAACGCAGAATTGGCTGAAATTGTGATCGGATGCCATGTCGCGTTTGGAGAGCCCCTGATGTGCCTAAACAGTGGAAACCCCCCAATTATAACTGAAACCCTAATCCAAACACGCCCCTAACCCTAATCCCAATGGTAACCCTAACCACACCTCTAACCCAGACACACCCCTAACCCTAATCCCAACCCTATTCCCAACCGTAAATGTAATCCAAACCCTAACCCTAACTTTAGCCCCAACCCTAACTGTAGCCTTAACCTGTTATGACCCCAATGGCAGAGGGTCTCAGGAATAAATACCAAGTCTGCAAACACAAAAAATCAGCTCATAGGGCAGTGGTAACTGGGCTGACCATATATCTAATCCTAGCACCACAAATAGAAGTAGCCGGGGAACGTGCCTACGTTGGTTCTAGACGTCTCGCGCCAGCCGGAGAACTAACTAACCCTAGAAGGGAAAAGAAAGACCTTTCTTGCCTCCAGAGAAAAGACCCCAAAAGTTGGATACAAGCCCCCAACAAATAATAACGGTGAGGTAAGAGGAAAAGACAAACATAAGAATGAGCTAGGTATTTAGCAAAGAGAGGCCCACTAGCTAATAGCAGAATATAGTAAGATGACTTATATGGTCAGCAAAAACCCTATTAAAATATCCACGCTGGATATTCAAGAACCCCCGAACCGTCTAATGGCCGGGGGGAGAACACCAGCCCCCTAGAGCTTCCAGCAAGGTCAGAAATCACATTTAGTACAAGCTGGACAAAAATAGTAGCAAAGCAAGTAACTCAAAAAACAAAGAAGCAAAACTTAGCTTAATTTTGCAAGAGCCAGGACCAGCAGACAGGAGCAACAGAAGGATCTGATTACAACGATGCCAGGCACTGGACTAAGGATCCAGGAAGTTAATATAGCGACACCCCTGGACTAACGACCCAGGTGAGTGCCAAACAGAAAAAAGACAATCCCAGAGTCATACCACTAGTGACCACAAGAGGGAGCCAAAAAGTCTAATTCACAACAGTACCCCCCTTAAGGAGGGGTCAACGAACCCTCACCAAGACCACCAGGGCGATCAGGATGAGCAGCGTGAAAGGCACGAACTAAATCGGCCGCATGCACATCAGAGGCAACCACCCAGGAATTATCCTCCTGACCATAGCCCTTCCACTTGACCAGATACTGAAGCCTCCAACTGGAGAGACGAGAATCCAAGATCTTCTCCACCACGTACTCCAACTCGCCCTCAACCAACACCGGAGCTGGAGGCTCAACAGAAGGAACCACAGGTACAACGTACCGCCGCAACAAAGACCTATGGAACACGTTGTGAATGGTAAACGACACAGGAAGATCCAAGCGAAAGGACACAGGATTAAGGATTTCCAATATCTTGTAAGGACCGATGAAGCGAGGCTTAAATTTAGGAGAGGAGACCTTCATAGGAACAAATCGAGAAGACAGCCATACCAAATCCCCAACACGAAGTCGGGGACCCACACCGCGGCGGCGGTTGGCAAAACGCTGAGCCTTCTCTTGTGACAACTTTAAGTTGTCCACCACATGATTCCAGATCTGCTGCAACCTATCCACCACAGAATCTACCCCAGGACAGTCAGAAGGCTCCACATGTCCCGAGGAAAAACGAGGATGGAAACCAGAGTTGCAGAAAAATGGCGAAACCAATGTAGCGGAACTAGCCCGATTATTAAGGGCAAACTCAGCCAACGGCAAGAAGGTCACCCAATCATCCTGATCCGCAGAAACAAAACACCTCAAATAAGCCTCCAGAGTCTGATTAGTTCGCTCCGTTTGTCCATTAGTCTGAGGATGAAAGGCAGACGAAAACGACAACTCAATGCCCATCCTAGCACAAAAGGATCGCCAGAACCTGGAAACAAACTGGGATCCTCTGTCAGACACAATATTCTCAGGAATGCCGTGTAAACGAACCACATTCTGAAAGAACACAGGAACCAGATCGGAAGAGGAAGGCAGCTTAGGCAAAGGTACCAAATGGACCATCTTAGAAAAGCGATCACATACCATCCAGATGACAGACATGCCCTGAGACACCGGGAGATCTGAAATGAAATCCATGGAAATGTGTGTCCAAGGCCTCTTCGGGACAGGCAAGGGCAAGAGCAACCCGCTGGCACGCGAACAGCAAGGCTTAGCTCGAGCACAAGTCCCACAGGACTGCACAAACGACCGCACATCCCGTGACAAGGAAGGCCACCAAAAGGACCTAGCCACCAGATCTCTGGTGCCAAAAATTCCCGAATGCCCTGCCAACACCGAGGAATGAACCTCGGAAATGACTCTGCTGGTCCACTTATCAGGAACAAACAGTCTGTCAGGTGGACAAGAGTCAGGTCTACCAGCCTGAAATCTCTGCAACACACGTCGCAAATCCGGAGAAATGGCTGACAAGATAACTCCCTCTTTAAGAATACCAACTGGTTCTGCGACTCCCGGAGAGTCAGGCACAAAGCTCCTTGAAAGAGCATCAGCCTTCACATTCTTTGAACCTGGTAAATACGAGACCACAAAGTCAAAACGGGAGAAAAACAATGACCAGCGGGCCTGTCTAGGATTCAGGCGTTTAGCAGACTCGAGATACATCAAATTTTTGTGATCAGTCAAGACCACCACACGATGCTTAGCACCCTCGAGCCAATGATGCCACTCCTCAAATGCCCACTTCATGGCCAACAACTCCCGATTGCCAACATCATAATTCCGCTCAGCAGGCGAAAACTTCCTCGAGAAAAAGGCACAAGGTCTCATCACAGAGCAACCAGGGCCTCTCTGCGACAAAACGGCCCCTGCCCCAATCTCAGAAGCATCCACTTCAACCTGAAAGGGAAGTGAGACATCAGGCTGGCACAAAACAGGCGCCGAAGTAAACCGGCGCTTCAACTCCTGGAAAGCCTCCACGGCTGCAGGAGCCCAGTTAGCAACATCAGAACCTTTCTTGGTCATATCCGTCAAAGGTTTAGCAATTAGTGTTGAGCGATACTTTCCGATATCGGAAAGTATCGGTATCGGAAAGTATCGGCCGATACCGTCACAGTATCGGAATCCAATCCGATACCGATACCCGATCCCAATGCAAGTCAATGGGACGAAAATATCGGAATTAAAATAAACCCTTTCTTTCCTTGTAGGTTAATTCTACATGAAGGAAAACAACTAAGAATAATGTAGGATGTATTGGGGGAGGTGGCGGAGACATTAAAGGCACAGGGGTTTATCCCAATCAAATAGAATAGCAGTATTTTTAATTTTTTTATGACGTTCGGCGTTAGAAAGAATTTGACTATGTTAATTTTTTATTTATTTTGTCAGATATTGATGTTTCACTACTTCCACGCCCTTCACCCTATTTTTTACTTCTCCCACACTTTCTTCTTCATTATCCTCATCATCAGCTTCTGTGACATCAACTTCTTCACCTTATTCATCTTCTTCTTTTCTACGTATATATATATATTTTTTTTTACATTGTTCATATTCTTTTTATTTAACTATTATCTTTTTTATATTCAACTTCTTCATCATATTCTTATTTGTGACAGGCATTCCCGTAGTTGTTATCTATAAAAGTTTGAAGATTACACCTTCCGTTCTGCCTGTCACAAAACAGTTACATTTGTCCGCGTTCAGTTTGGCCTGCAGCATCAGGCTTTATCCAGGGGCACCACGAGGAGGAACGGACTCACCCCCATACACTGCTTAGTCTTCTTCTGCTTATAATTTAGATAATATCTTTTGCTCTGATATTTAGTCTTATGCTTAATGTTCTTCTGCTCTTTGTTCTGCAGCCTCTTGTTCTTCTGCTTCTCGGTCTTCCAGGTTGTCGTCGTCATCTCCAGGGTCGTCATCTCCAGGGTCGTCGTCATCGGGGTCGTCGTCATCGGGGTCGTCGTCATCGGGGTCGTCTTCAGGGTCATCGTCTCCAGGGTCGTCGTCATCTCGGTGGTTGTCGTCTCTGGTGTCGTCATCATCTTAGGGGTGGTCTTCCGGGTCATCGTCTTTCGGGTCTTGAACTTGGAAATGTAGCAGAAGGTACAAGAAGGCTGAGAAAATGCCGAGAAACAGCTGATGGAACTGGAACTCGGATGGCTACCCGAAGGTCCAAGAGCCAATGGAACTACCGAGGACCAGCTGACGTTACTGGAACCCGGTTACTAAGCAGGAGGTACCCGTGCCTGAAAGCACTACCAAGGACCACCTGACGTTGGTGGAACTCGGATACCCAGAGGGAGGCACCTAAGCCAAAGGCTCTGCCCGGAACCAGCTGACGGTACTGGAACCAGGATGGGGAGCAGAAGGTACAAGAGCAAAAGACACTGCCGAGAACCAGCTGACGGTACTGGAACCCGGATGGGTAGCCGAAGGTCCAAGAGCCAATGGAACTACCGAGGACCAGCTGACGTTACTGGAACCCGGTTACTAAGCAGGAGGTACCCGTGCCTGAAAGCACTACCAAGGACCACCTGACGTTGGTGGAACTCGGATACCCAGAGGGAGGCACCTAAGCCAAAGGCTCTGCCCGGAACCAGCTGACGGTACTGGAACCAGGATGGGGAGCAGAAGGTACAAGAGCAAAAGATACTGCCGAGAACCAGCTGACGGTACTGGAACCCGGATGGGGACCTATTCAAGCTTGTCTTCCTAGGGCCCCAACTGGCGGTGTGTTAGAGCCCAGGGACAGCAGGAGGAGGAGCAGGGGGAGGGGAGTGTAGGCCGAAGCCTGCACAGGCGGCAGCTTTGGGTGTGTTGTGTCTGCGTGGCTTTTGCAGGACACGTTGCCGGCTACACAGCAGGTGAACAGCTGGCGGTGCTGGACCCCACTGACACATTGGCGAGGTGTTTGGCTCTGTGCAGCCAGCACTTCCGGACAGCAACTAGCGTTGTTGGAGCCCGGGCTCTGCAGGTGGAGCAGAGTGTAGGCCGAAGCCTAATTGAACCGATTTCAAAAGTCACCTTTAACCCCCCCTCAGGGGTTACAAAGTAGAAGAGCCACAGCTTATGCAGCAGCAGTGCTGCGCAAGTCAAAGGTTGCTCTTGTAATTTTTCTCCTTGCACACGCTGAATGGAACACGTATAACATTTAGCCCTTTATACAGTCAAACTGTGTAATGGAGGCGAGAGTTCCCTTTGTAATGAGACGCAGCACAGGTGTCAAGAATCCCACCTTGGTGCTGGGTGCAGCCTCCCGAGCGTTGTTATTTGCTGTACAGGAGTCTGCGCTGTCGTGTTATCCCCTGGCCTAGCGCCGTTAGCGCTGCCCATCTTCTGGCATCATGTAATGTCGGCCGGTGCGGTTCGCGATGCCCCTGAATCCCAGCCCCGCAGTGTCTTAACATTGTTAAAACACTGCGGGGCTGGGATTCAGGGCCTGGCGCAGCACATATGTTCGCCTCTCACACTCGGGTCCTTACACCCGCTTCAGACTGTGCGGCGTCATCTGATCCCTTATCGCATGCCACGGCCATGAAGCCGCACAGTCCGAAGAAGGCGGAAGGAGAGGAGGGACAGGCGAACTGATGCACTGATCCTGCCCATGAATCGCACCCTCGCAGTCCCAATAAATAAGACACCGAGGGGCGTTGTGTGGGTCAGGGCGGCCGCAGAGGCGCAGCCAGCCAAACAATGATGCCAGAAGACGGGCAGCGCTACCAAGGGGGTTGCAGCGTGTCATTACAAAGGAAAGTCACACCACCGGGACGGTTAAATGGTCACACAGAGGACACATTTCAGACGTGTTTTCAGTTCCACATGTGCGAGGAGAATACGTTTCTGAGCCACCTTGCACACATGCAGCATTACCGCTGTACAAGGTGGCTGGATAACGTAAAAACGCCTGGGGGAGGGGGGACAGGTTCCCTTCAATTTCAGTTCTTGTGTCTGCGTGGCTTTTGCAGGACACGTTGCCGGCTGCACAGCAGGGGAACAGCTGGCGGTGCTGGACCCCACTGACACATTGGCTGGTGTTTTTCTCTGTGCAGCTAGCACATCTGGGCCCCAACTGGCGGTGTGTTAGAGCCCAGGGACAGCAGGAGGAGGAGCAGGAGGAGGAGGAGCAGGGGGAGGGGAGTGTAGGCCGAAGCCTGCACAGGCGGCAGCTTTGGGTGTGTTGTGTCTGCGTGGCTTTTGCAGGACACGTTGCCGGCTACACAGCAGGGGAACAGCTGGCGGTGCTGGACCCCACTGACACATTGGCGAGGTGTTTGGCTCTGTGCAGCCAGCACTTCCGGACAGCAACTAGCGTTGTTGGAGCCCGGGCTCTGCAGGTGGAGCAGAGTGTAGGCCGAAGCCTAATTGAACCGATTTCAAAAGTCACCTTTAACCCCCCCTCAGGGGTTACAAAGTAGAAGAGCCACAGCTTATGCAGCAGCAGTGCTGCGCAAGTCAAAGGTTGCTCTTGTAATTTTTCTCCTTGCACACGCTGAATGGAACACGTATAACATTTAGCCCTTTATACAGTCAAACTGTGTAATGGAGGCGAGAGTTCCCTTTGTAATGAGACGCAGCACAGGTGTCAAGAATCCCACCTTGGTGCTGGGTGCAGCCTCCCGAGCGTTGTTATTTGCTGTACAGGAGTCTGCGCTGTCGTGTTATCCCCTGGCCTAGCGCCGTTAGCGCTGCCCATCTTCTGGCATCATGTAATGTCGGCCGGTGCGGTTCGCGATGCCCCTGAATCCCAGCCCCGCAGTGTCTTAACATTGTTAAAACACTGCGGGGCTGGGATTCAGGGCCTGGCGCAGCACATATGTTCGCCTCTCACACTCGGGTCCTTACACCCGCTTCAGACTGTGCGGCGTCATCTGATCCCTTATCGCATGCCACGGCCATGAAGCCGCACAGTCCGAAGAAGGCGGAAGGAGAGGAGGGACAGGCGAACTGATGCACTGATCCTGCCCATGAATCGCACCCTCGCAGTCCCAATAAATAAGACACCGAGGGGCGTTGTGTGGGTCAGGGCGGCCGCAGAGGCGCAGCCAGCCAAACAATGATGCCAGAAGACGGGCAGCGCTACCAAGGGGGTTGCAGCGTGTCATTACAAAGGAAAGTCACACCACCGGGACGGTTAAATGGTCACACAGAGGACACATTTCAGACGTGTTTTCAGTTCCACATGTGCGAGGAGAATACGTTTCTGAGCCACCTTGCACACATGCAGCATTACCGCTGTACAAGGTGGCTGGATAACGTAAAAACGCCTGGGGGAGGGGGGACAGGTTCCCTTCAATTTCAGTTCTTGTGTCTGCGTGGCTTTTGCAGGACACGTTGCCGGCTGCACAGCAGGGGAACAGCTGGCGGTGCTGGACCCCACTGACACATTGGCTGGTGTTTTTCTCTGTGCAGCTAGCACATCTGGGCCCCAACTGGCGGTGTGTTAGAGCCCAGGGACAGCAGGAGGAGGAGCAGGAGGAGGAGGAGCAGGGGGAGGGGAGTGTAGGCCGAAGCCTGCACAGGCGGCAGCTTTGGGTGTGTTGTGTCTGCGTGGCTTTTGCAGGACACGTTGCCGGCTACACAGCAGGGGAACAGCTGGCGGTGCTGGACCCCACTGACACATTGGCGAGGTGTTTGGCTCTGTGCAGCCAGCACTTCCGGACAGCAACTAGCGTTGTTGGAGCCCGGGCTCTGCAGGTGGAGCAGAGTGTAGGCCGAAGCCTAATTGAACCGATTTCAAAAGTCACCTTTAACCCCCCCTCAGGGGTTACAAAGTAGAAGAGCCACAGCTTATGCAGCAGCAGTGCTGCGCAAGTCAAAGGTTGCTCTTGTAATTTTTCTCCTTGCACACGCTGAATGGAACACGTATAACATTTAGCCCTTTATACAGTCAAACTGTGTAATGGAGGCGAGAGTTCCCTTTGTAATGAGACGCAGCACAGGTGTCAAGAATCCCACCTTGGTGCTGGGTGCAGCCTCCCGAGCGTTGTTATTTGCTGTACAGGAGTCTGCGCTGTCGTGTTATCCCCTGGCCTAGCGCCGTTAGCGCTGCCCATCTTCTGGCATCATGTAATGTCGGCCGGTGCGGTTCGCGATGCCCCTGAATCCCAGCCCCGCAGTGTCTTAACATTGTTAAAACACTGCGGGGCTGGGATTCAGGGCCTGGCGCAGCACATATGTTCGCCTCTCACACTCGGGTCCTTACACCCGCTTCAGACTGTGCGGCGTCATCTGATCCCTTATCGCATGCCACGGCCATGAAGCCGCACAGTCCGAAGAAGGCGGAAGGAGAGGAGGGACAGGCGAACTGATGCACTGATCCTGCCCATGAATCGCACCCTCGCAGTCCCAATAAATAAGACACCGAGGGGCGTTGTGTGGGTCAGGGCGGCCGCAGAGGCGCAGCCAGCCAAACAATGATGCCAGAAGACGGGCAGCGCTACCAAGGGGGTTGCAGCGTGTCATTACAAAGGAAAGTCACACCACCGGGACGGTTAAATGGTCACACAGAGGACACATTTCAGACGTGTTTTCAGTTCCACATGTGCGAGGAGAATACGTTTCTGAGCCACCTTGCACACATGCAGCATTACCGCTGTACAAGGTGGCTGGATAACGTAAAAACGCCTGGGGGAGGGGGGACAGGTTCCCTTCAATTTCAGTTCTTGTGTCTGCGTGGCTTTTGCAGGACACGTTGCCGGCTGCACAGCAGGGGAACAGCTGGCGGTGCTGGACCCCACTGACACATTGGCTGGTGTTTTTCTCTGTGCAGCTAGCACATCTGGGCCCCAACTGGCGGTGTGCTAGAGCCCAGGGACAGCAGGAGGAGGAGCAGGAGGAGGAGGAGCAGGGGGAGGGGAGTGTAGGCCGAAGCCTGCACAGGCGGCAGCTTTGGGTGTGTTGTGTCTGCGTGGCTTTTGCAGGACACGTTGCCGGCTACACAGCAGGGGAACAGCTGGCGGTGCTGGACCCCACTGACACATTGGCGAGGTGTTTGGCTCTGTGCAGCCAGCACTTCCGGACAGCAACTAGCGTTGTTGGAGCCCGGGCTCTGCAGGTGGAGCAGAGTGTAGGCCGAAGCCTAATTGAACCGATTTCAAAAGTCACCTTTAACCCCCCCTCAGGGGTTACAAAGTAGAAGAGCCACAGCTTATGCAGCAGCAGTGCTGCGCAAGTCAAAGGTTGCTCTTGTAATTTTTCTCCTTGCACACGCTGAATGGAACACGTATAACATTTAGCCCTTTATACAGTCAAACTGTGTAATGGAGGCAAGAGTTCCCTTTGTAATGAGACGCAGCACAGGTGTCAAGAATCCCACCTTGGTGCTGGGTGCAGCCTCCCGAGCGTTGTTATTTGCTGTACAGGAGTCTGCGCTGTCGTGTTATCCCCTGGCCTAGCGCCGTTAGCGCTGCCCATCTTCTGGCATCATGTAATGTCGGCCGGTGCGGTTCGCGATGCCCCTGAATCCCAGCCCCGCAGTGTCTTAACATTGTTAAAACACTGCGGGGCTGGGATTCAGGGCCTGGCGCAGCACATATGTTCGCCTCTCACACTCGGGTCCTTACACCCGCTTCAGACTGTGCGGCGTCATCTGATCCCTTATCGCATGCCACGGCCATGAAGCCGCACAGTCCGAAGAAGGCGGAAGGAGAGGAGGGACAGGCGAACTGATGCACTGATCCTGCCCATCAATCGCACCCTCGCAGTCCCAATAAATAAGACACCGAGGGGCGTTGTGTGGGTCAGGGCGGCCGCAGAGGCGCAGCCAGCCAAACAATGATGCCAGAAGACGGGCAGCGCTACCAAGGGGGTTGCAGCGTGTCATTACAAAGGAAAGTCACACCACCGGGACGGTTAAATGGTCACACAGAGGACACATTTCAGACGTGTTTTCAGTTCCACATGTGCGAGGAGAATACGTTTCTGAGCCACCTTGAACACATGCAGCATTACTGCTGTTCAAGGTAGCTGTAAAACATAGAAACACCTGGGGGAGGGGGGACAGGTTCCCTTCAATTTCAGTTCTTGTGTCTGCGTGGCGGTCGCAGGACACGTTGCCGGCTACACAGCAGGGGAACAGCTGGCGGTGCTGAACCCCACTGACACATTGGCTGGTGTTTTTCTCTGTGCAGCTAGCACATCTGGGCAAAAACTGGCGGTGTTAGAGCCCAGGGTCAGCAGGAGGAGCAGGGGGAGCGGAGTGTAGGCCGAAGCCTGCACTCGAGCAAGTTGAAAGGAAACCTTTAAACCCCCCCCCCCCCCCCCAGGCGTTTGTAGCTGAAAGAGCCATTGTGTACAGCACTAATGCTGGAAAAGGTAAACTTAGCTCTTTTAATTATGGTCCTTGTACATGCGGAACCTAACATTTATGAAATGTGTCTCCTCACAGCGTTAAACCGTCCGGTAGGTGGAACTTTCCTTTGTCGTGTGACGCAGCACAGCCATCATTTTTACCCCCTTGGCGCCGTGCGCCGCCTCCTCAGCGTTGTTTGAATCTGTCCCGGAGCCTGCGCTGTTAGGTTAGCCCTTGGCCATGCACACATGTTGCGCTGCCCGTCTTCTGACCTCATTTGGTGTCAGGCTGGCTGCGCCTGTGCGGGTGCGCTGGCCGAGATCCCGCCTCGCAGTGTCGTCTAATGTAATCCCACCGCGGGCCTGTGATCCGTGCCCGTGCGCAGTGCATATCCTCTCCTCTCACTCCCCTCCCTACGGCTTTTTCAGACTGTGCGGTGTCACGGCCGTGGCATGCTATTAGGGACCAGCTGACATCGCACAGTCTGAAGAAGCCGTAGGGAGGGGAGTGAGAGGAGAGGATATGCACTGCGCACGGGCACGGATCACAGGCCCGCGGTGGGATTACATTAGACGACACTGCGAGGCGGGATCTCGGCCAGCGCACCCGCACAGGCGCAGCCAGCCTGACACCAAATGAGGTCAGAAGACGGGCAGCGCAACATGTGTGCATGGCCAAGGGCTAACCTAACAGCGCAGGCTCCGGGACAGATTCAAACAACGCTGAGGAGGGGGCGCACGGCGCCAAGGGGGTAAAAATGATGGCTGTGCTGCGTCACACGACAAAGGAAAGTTCCACCTACCGGACGGTTTAACGCTGTGTGGGGACACATTTCATAAGTGTTTGGTTCAGCATGTGCAAGGAGCATCACGAAAAGAGGCACTTTTTCCCTTTGCATCATTATTGCTGCACAAGGTGGCTCCTTCAGTAACAAACGCCTGGGGGGGGGGGGGTCAGGTTCCCTTACATTTAACTTGTTGTGTCTGCGTGGCGGTCGCAGTACACGTTGCCGTATACACAGCAGGGGAACAGCTGGCGGTGCTGAACCCCACTAACACATTGGCGAGGTGTTTGGCTCTGTGCGTACAGCACTTCTGGACGGCAACTAGCGGTGTTGGAGCCCAGGGACAGGTGGAGGAGGAGGAGGTTGGAGGAGGTTGGAGGAGGTAGGAGGGATTGCCACACACACAGCAGGGGAACAGCTGACGTTACTGAACCCCAATAACAGAGGAGGGACTGTTGACTGTGCGTACAGCACTTCTGGACGGCAACTGGCGGTGTTGGAGCCCAGGGACAGGTGGAGGAGGAGGAGGTTGGAGGAGGTAGGAGGAGGTAGGAGGGATTGCCACACACACAGCAGGGGAACAGCTGACGTTACTGAACCCCAATAACAGAGGAGGGACTGTTGACTGTGCGTACAGCACTTCTGGACGGCAACTGGCGGTGTTGGAGCCCAGGGACAGGTGGAGGAGGAGGAGGTTGGAGGAGGTAGGAGGAGGTAGGAGGGATTGCCACACACACAGCAGGGGAACAGCTGACGTTACTGAACCCCAATAACAGAGGAGGGACTGTTGACTGTGCGTACAGCACTTCTGGACGGCAACTGGCGGTGTTGGAGCCCAGGGACAGGTGGAGGAGGAGGAGGTTGGAGGAGGTAGGAGGGATTGCCACACACACAGCAGGGGAACAGCTGACGTTACTGAACCCCAATAACAGAGGAGCGACTGTTGACTGTGCGTACAGCACTTCTGGACGGCAACTGGCGGTGTTGGAGCCCAGGGACAGGTGGAGGAGGAGGAGGTTGGAGGAGGTTGGAGGAGGTAGGAGGGATTGCCACACACACAGCAGGGGAACAGCTGACGTTACTGAACCCCAATAACAGAGGAGGGACTGTTGACTGTGCGTACAGCACTTCTGGACGGCAACTGGCGGTGTTGGAGCCCAGGGACAGGTGGAGGAGGAGGAGGTTGGAGGAGGTAGGAGGGATTGCCACACACACAGCAGGGGAACAGCTGACGTTACTGAACCCCAATAACAGAGGAGCGACTGTTGACTGTGCGTACAGCACTTCTGGACGGCAACTGGCGGTGTTGGAGCCCAGGGACAGGTGGAGGAGGAGGAGGTTGGAGGAGGTTGGAGGAGGTAGGAGGGATTGCCACACACACAGCAGGGGAACAGCTGACGTTACTGAACCCCAATAACAGAGGAGGGACTGTTGACTGTGCGTACAGCACTTCTGGACGGCAACTGGCGGTGTTGGAGCCCAGGGACAGGTGGATGAGGAGGAGGTTGGAGGAGGTAGGAGGAGGTAGGAGGGATTGCCACACACACAGCAGGGGAACAGCTGATGTTACTGAACCCCAATAACAGAGGAGGGACTGTTGACTGTGCGTACAGCACTTCTGGACGGCAACTGGCGGTGTTGGAGCCCAGGGACAGGTGGAGGAGGAGGAGGTAGGAGGAGGTAGGAGGGATTGCCACACACACAGCAGGGGAACAGCTGACGTTACTGAACCCCAATAACAGAGGAGGGACTGTTGACTGTGCGTACAGCACTTCTGGACGGCAACTGGCGGTGTTGGAGCCCAGGGACAGGTGGAGGAGGAGGAGGTTGGAGGAGGTAGGAGGAGGTAGGAGGGATTGCCACACACACAGCAGGGGAACAGCTGACGTTACTGAACCCCAATAACAGAGGAGGGACTGTTGACTGTGCGTACAGCACTTCTGGACGGCAACTGGCGGTGTTGGAGCCCAGGGACAGGTGGAGGAGGAGGAGGTTGGAGGAGGTAGGAGGGATTGCCACACACACAGCAGGGGAACAGCTGACGTTACTGAACCCCAATAACAGAGGAGGGACTGTTGACTGTGCGTACAGCACTTCTGGACGGCAACTGGCGGTGTTGGAGCCCAGGGACAGGTGGAGGAGGAGGAGGTTGGAGGAGGTAGGAGGGATTGCCACACACACAGCAGGGGAACAGCTGACGTTACTGAACCCCAATAACAGAGGAGCGACTGTTGACTGTGCGTACAGCACTTCTGGACGGCAACTGGCGGTGTTGGAGCCCAGGGACAGGTGGAGGAGGAGGAGGTTGGAGGAGGTTGGAGGAGGTAGGAGGGATTGCCACACACACAGCAGGGGAACAGCTGACGTTACTGAACCCCAATAACAGAGGAGGGACTGTTGACTGTGCGTACAGCACTTCTGGACGGCAACTGGCGGTGTTGGAGCCCAGGGACAGGTGGAGGAGGAGGAGATTGGAGGAGGTAGGAGGGATTGCCACACACACAGCAGGGGAACAGCTGACGTTACTGAACCCCAATAACAGAGGAGGGACTGTTGACTGTGCGTACAGCACTTCTGGACGGCAACTGGCGGTGTTGGAGCCCAGGGACAGGTGGAGGAGGAGGAGGTTGGAGGAGGTAGGAGGGATTGCCACACACACAGCAGGGGAACAGCTGACGTTACTGAACCCCAATAACAGAGGAGGGACTGTTGACTGTGCGTACAGCACTTCTGGACGGCAACTGGCGGTGTTGGAGCCCAGGGACAGGTGGAGGAGGAGGAGGTTGGAGGAGGTAGGAGGAGGTAGGAGGGATTGCCACACACACAGCAGGGGAACAGCTGACGTTACTGAACCCCAATAACAGAGGAGGGACTGTTGACTGTGCGTACAGCACTTCTGGACGGCAACTGGCGGTGTTGGAGCCCAGGGACAGGTGGAGGAGGAGGAGGTTGGAGGAGGTTGGAGGAGGTAGGAGGGATTGCCACACACACAGCAGGGGAACAGCTGACGTTACTGAACCCCAATAACAGAGGAGCGACTGTTGACTGTGCGTACAGCACTTCTGGACGGCAACTAGCGGTGTTGGAGCCCAGGGGCAGGTGGAAAAGCAGAGGAACACAATGTAGGCCGAAGCCTGAGAAAGTCGAAAGGGAACCTTTAACCCCCCCCCAAGGCGTTTGTAGCTGAAAGAGCCAGCTTGTGCAGCACAAAAGATGCAAAAGGAAAAGGTGGCTCTTTTCATCATGCTCCTTGCAAACACAGAACTAAACACTTTTAAAATGTGTCCCCTGAAGCCGTGAAACCGTCCCGGAGGTGGGACTTTCCTTCGTAATATGACGCAGCACAGCCATCATTACTACCCCCCCGCCGCCGTGCCCCGGCTCCTCAGCGTTGTTTGATTCCGTCCCGGAGCCTGCGCTGTTATGTTATCCCGTGGCCAGGCACACTTAGCGCTGCCCATCTTCTGACATCATTTGGTGTCAGGCTGGCTGCGCCTGTGCAGCCGCGCTGGCCGAGAGCCCGACTCGCAGTGTCTTCTGATGTAATCCCACTGGGGGCCTGGGATCCATGGCCATGCGCAGTGCATATCCTCGCCTCTCACTCCCCTCCCTACGGCTTCTTTTTCAGACTGTGCTGTGTCACGGCCGTGGCATGCTATTAGGGACCAGCTGACACCGAACAGTCTGAAGAAGCCATAGGGAGATGAGTGAGAGGTGGAGGTTCAGATATGCACTGCGCATGTCCATAGATCCCAGGCCCCCAGTGGGATTAAATCAGAAGACACTGCGAGGCGGGCTCTCGGCCAGCGTGGCCGCACAGGCGCAGCCAGCCTGACACCAAATGATGCCAGAAGACGGGCAGCGCTAAGTGTGCCTGGCCACGGGATAACATAACAGCGCAGGCTCCGGGACGGAATCAAACAACGCTGAGGAGCCGGGGCGCGGCGCCGGGGGGGTAGGAATGACGGCTGTGCTGCGTCATATTACGAAGGAAAGTCCCACCTCCGGGACGGTTTTACGGTATCAGTGGACACATTTTATAAGTGTTAAGTTTTGCGTGTGCAAGGAGCAAAACCAAAATAGCTACCTTTTTCCTTGTGCAGCATTACTGCTGCACAAGGTGGCTCTTTCAGTAACAAACGCCTTGGGGGGGGGGGACAGATTCCCTTACATTTCAGTTGTTGTGTCAGCGTGGCGGTCGCATGACACATTGCCGGCTACACAGCTGGGGATCAGCTGACGTTACTGAAACCCAATAACACTGGGTCGTATGTTTTGACTGTGCAGACGGCACATCTGAGCCTCAACTGGCGGTGTTGGAGCCCAGGAATTTAAGTTCAGGTGGTAGAAAGATGAACACAACAGGAGACCTGGATAACGTATACAGTGACCTAATTATTTAATCAGGAGGAGGAGTGGCAAATTCCTGCGAGATCCAGGCCTTGTTCATTTTCAGGAAAGTAAGCCGGTCAACGTTATCGGAGGATAGTCGCATGCGACGGTCAGTTAGTACACCACCTGCAGCACTAAAGACACGTTCCGATAATACACTGGCCGCAGGGCAAGACAGCACCTCCAATGCATACTGGCTTAGCTCTGGCCATGTATCCAGCTTTGAGACCCAAAACTTGAAAGGGGAAGAGCCGTCTGGGAGTACAGCAAGAGGGCAAGACATGTAGTCTGTCACCATCTGACGGAACCGTTGCCTCCTGCTGACTGGAGCCGTCTGTGATGGTGTAGACTTTTGTGGCGGGCACAGAAAACTGTGCCACAGTTCGGCCATACTGGTCTTGCCTTGGGCAGAGGCACTGCTTCTGCTCCCTCTTTGTGCAGAGCCTCCACCACTGCCTGGACGCACTGAGCTGCTTTGGAATGCACTAGCAGCACTTCTCTCAGTTGGAATGGAGAAGATGATGGAACTGACCAGTGTGTCTTGGTACTCCCGCATTTTTCGCTCCCGGTTCAACGGTGTGATGAGGCTTTCTACGTTGTCCCGGTAGCGAGGATCGAGGAGGGTGAACACCCAATAATCAGACATGTTGAGAATGTGGTCGATGCGGCGGTCGTTTCTCAGGCACTGCAGCATGTAATCCACCATGTGCTGCAGACTGCCAACTGCCCAAGAAACGCTGTCCCCAGCTGGAGGCGTGATCTCTGCCCGCTCGTCATCACCCCACCCTCGCTGTACACACTGAGTACTGGACAATTCGGGAACTCCCTCCTCTGGACGGATGTCTTCCTCCTCCATTGACTCCTCCTCATCCTCCTCACAAACTGTCCCCTGCCTACGCGTTTGTGAGGAACCACGTGGCGCTGACTGTCCAGAAGATGATGGAAGTGGTGAATCCTCATCCTCCACCTCTTCCACAACATCATCCCTTAGCGCTTGCAGTGATTTTTCAAGCAGGCAGATAAGGGGGACAGTCATGCTGACTAGTGCATCATCTGCACTCGCCATCCGCGTGGAATAATCAAAGGGACGCAAAACCTGGCAGACATCCTTCATAGTGGCCCACTCTGTGGTTGTGAAGTCTGTACGGCGCTGACTGCGACTTTTTTGCGCCTGATACAGCTGGTACTCCATTACAGCTTGCTGCTGCTCACACAACCGCTCCAACATATGTAACGTGGAATTCCACCTGGTAGGTAGGTCACATATGATGCGATGTTCCGGCAGGCGGTGTCGGCGCTGCAGAGCCGCAATGCGCGCTTTTGCCGTGCTGGAACGCCGCAAGTGAGCACACTCTAGGCGGACCTTGTGCAGCAGTGCATCAAGATCCGGATAGTCCCTCAAAAAACTCTGCACGACCAAATTGAGCACATGTGCCAGACATGGGATGTGAGTGAGGTTGCCGAGGCCCAGGGCTGCCACCAGATTTCGGCCATTATCACACACTACCATGCCTGGCTGGAGATTCGCTGGCTCAAACCACACATCGCTCTCCTGCTTGATGGCATTCCAGAGCTCCTGCGCTGTGTGGCTACGATTCCCCAAAAAAATTAATTTCAAGACGGCCTGTTGACGTTTGGCCACGGCTGTGCTCATGTCAGTCGTAACAGGTACACGTTCATCACGGGTCCATGTGGAGGTGGACTGTGACGGCTCCTGCAGCGATGATTCTGAGGAACTGGTGTAAGAGGAGGAGTCAATGCGTACAGAATGGATTCCTGCAATCCTTGGAGTGGGCAGGACACGTCCTGCGCCACTCGCACGGTCTGTACCCGGCTCAACGACATTAACCCAATGGGCAGTGAGGGAAAGGTATCGCCCCTGTCCATGTTGACTGGTCCACGCATCGGTGGTGAGGTGGACCTTGCTACTGACGGCGTTCAGTAGCGCGTGTTTTATGTGTCCCTCCACATGCTTGTGCAGGGCAGGGACGGCTTGCCTGCTGAAGTAAAAGCGGCTGGGCACACTGTACTGTGGGACTGCCAATGACATCAAGTCACGGAAGCTGTCAGTCTCCACCAGCCTGAATGACAGCATTTCCAGTGACAGAAGTTTGGCAATGCCTGCAGTCAGAGCCTGTGCTCGTGGGTGGTTTGACGAGAAAGGCCGCCTTTTCTCCCATGCCTGTACTACCGATGGCTGTAGACTGGGCTGGGAGTGTGTGGTTGACTGGGAAAGTGGTGCTGCGGGTGGAATGACAGCGGGTCTCTGGACAACAGGGCCAGAGGTTCTTCCACGGCGATCCTGGGAGGAAGCCGAACCAGCTGCGTGTGAGCTAGAGGAAGAGGCAACACGAGCTGAAGAGGTGGTAGCTGCCGCTGTTGGTTGGCCTAGCTCTTCAGTGTGTTTGTCTAACTCCGCCGGGTGCCTGTTGCGCACATGTTTCCACATGTTGGAGGTATTGAGGTTGGCGACTTTTTGACCTCTTTTGATTTTTTGATGACACACCTTGCATCTGACATAGCAAATGTCATCTGCAACTGTGTCAAAAAAGGACCAGGCACTGCAAGTCTTGGGAGCCCCCCTTTTGACTTTTGGAATAGACATGCTCCTTACGGGTGCCAAAGCGGAGGCTGCAGGATCCGCAGTCTTCCCCCTCCCTCTCCCTCTTTGGGCCGTACGGGGAATCTCTTCCTCAGAGCTGCTCCCACCACCTTCCTGTCCCTGACGCCAAGATGGGTCAAGGACCTCATCATCTACACTACCCTCTGCCCCCAACTGCTCCTCCTGGGTAGTCTCAGCAGCAGAGCACGCACCAGTAAGTGGCACCTGAGTGTCATCATCAGCTGATGCGGCCTGCGAGGTGGTGACCGGAGCCACTGGCCCACCCGCCTCTTCAGAGGAAGACAGAAAAAGCTGTTGGGCATCACTGC
The DNA here is from genome assembly GCF_051348905.1 of Ranitomeya variabilis. Classification (NCBI taxonomy): domain Eukaryota; kingdom Metazoa; phylum Chordata; class Amphibia; order Anura; family Dendrobatidae; genus Ranitomeya; species Ranitomeya variabilis. Next base: position 140,174,521 of record NC_135236.1, read on the forward strand.
ACCCTGCCTCTTCTTCCATTTCTCCAATGCTGCTTGGCTGGCCCCCTGTTTCCAAGCCAAGAGATGATTCAGAGAACAGAAATAGAGACTGCTCCTGTCCTGGGATCTCTGTCTGCCTGGGCAATTTTGCAGGTGGTGAAGAGACAGATGGCTGCTCTCCAGTGCTCTGTGTCTGAGAGGATGTGGCACTAATGGAAGTTGATGCATTAGCTGCCATCCATCCCACAACGGCTTCAATTTGGTCTTCACGCAGCAGCGGTGTACGGCGCTCGGCGACAAAGCTGCGCATGAACGACTGTTCCCTTGTGAAAGTGGGTGCTGATGACTCACCGGTGCCCGCAGCAGGCACAGAATCCCCACGTCCCCTCCCTGCTCCGCGCCCACGCCCACGCCCACGTGCCTTACTCACTGCCTTCTTCATCTTGGTTGACTGATAAAGATAAGCAGAAAAGTACTAACGGCTTTGTGTGCTTATTCCTGAGCAACTCCTCCTAACAGGTATAAGACACACTAATTTTCTAAAGTGTGGACTAGACTTGAATATGAGCTAATGTGGCCTACACAAATGTAAAGTGGTGTGTAACTGGTGTGTTTGGTGAACTTTATTATTTATTTATTTTTTTGGGGCTGAACTGACAACGGATAGAGCTGCAATCACACGGAGACCGTGCAGACAGCCGTAAACGGCGCTGCAAGGCCCAAAAACCCTCCTCTACTTTATCCTATGTAGTGTTTTTCCACAAATTAGCTGGAGACGGGTGGAAAGACACTAATAGGATTTTTTAAAATAAATTAGCAGCAGACTACACTACTTTGAAAAAAAAGAAAATTGATTTGGCGGTATGACGCAGTGAAAAACCCTGAGCTGCAGACAACCAGGCTACGGCTGCTCACAGACTACAGGGCGAGCTGCAGTCACACGGAGACCGTGCAGACAGCCGTAAACGGCGCTGCAAGGCCCAAAAACCCTCCTCTACTTTATCCTATGTAGTGTTTTTCCACAAATTAGCTGGAGACGGGTGGAAAGACACTAATAGGATTTTTTAAAATAAATTAGCAGCAGACTACACTACTTTGAAAAAAAAGAAAATTGATTTGGCGGTATGACGCAGTGAAAAACCCTGAGCTGCAGACAACCAGGCTACGGCTGCTCACAGACTACAGGGCGAGCTGCAGTCACACGGAGACCGTGCAGACAGCCGTAAACGGCGCTGCAAGGCCCAAAAACCCTCCTCTACTTTATCCTATGTAGTGTTTTTCCACAAATTAGCTTGAGACGGGTGGAAAGACACTAATAGGATTTTTTAAAATAAATTAGCAGCAGACTACACTACTTTGAAAAAAAAGAAAATTGATTTGGCGGTATGACGCAGTGAAAAACCCTGAGCTGGAGACAACCAGGCTATAGCTGCTCACAGATTACAGGGCGAGCTGCAGTCACACGGAGACCGTGCAGACAGCCGTAAACGGCGCTGCAAGGCCCAAAAACCCTCCTCTACTTTATCCTATGTAGTGTTTTTCCACAAATTAGCTGGAGACGGGTGGAAAGACACTAATAGGAATTTTTGGAAAAAATGTGCAGCAGCCTGCACTACTTCAAAAAAAAAAAAAAAAAGGACAGTATGAGGCAATGAACCACCCTCCCTGAACTGAATACAACCAGCTATGGATGGCCTATGTGGCTGCACTCAGACTAGAGAGTGGGCTGCACTCACACACACACACACAGAGAGACCTTGCAGATCGCTGTGAAAACAGCGCTACAAGGCAAAAGGAAGGTGAATAGTAGGTGAACACAGCGGTTGCTAAATTAGCCTTTGGAAAGCACAAAGAAGCAAATCGCTATCTCTAAACTGTCCCTCAGTCAGCAAACAGCGTCCTGTCACTAACTGAATTCACAGCAGAGTGATCGCAAAATGGCGCCAGCGACTTTTAAACTGCATCATGACATCATTTCAGCAGCCAATCACAGCCTTGCCAGTAGTTTCATGCCCTCCATGCTAAACAGGATGTGCCCACACTTGGAATCTTTCTCATTGGCTGAATTTCTGAATTTTGAATCATTGAACTTCCGATTCCGGTATCCGATACGCGCCAAGTATCGGAATCCCGGTATCGGAATTCCGATACCGCTAGTATCGGCCGATACCCGATACTTGCGGTATCGGAATGCTCAACACTATTAGCAATGCTAGAAAAATTAGCAATAAAACGACGGTAGAAGTTAGCAAAACCCAAGAACTTCTGAAGACTCTTAACTGACGTGGGTTGAGTCCAATCATGAATAGCACGGACCTTGACTGGGTCCATCTCCACCGCAGAAGGGGAAAAAATAAACCCCAAAAAGGGAACCTTCTGTACTCCAAAGAGACACTTTGAGCCCTTAACAAATAAAGCATTCTCACGCAAAACCTGAAACACCATCCTGACCTGCTCTACATGCGAGTCCCAGTCATCAGAAAAAACCAGAATATCATCCAGATAAACGATCATAAATTTATCCAGATACTTCCGGAAAATATCATGCATAAAGGACTGAAACACTGAAGGAGCATTAGAGAGCCCAAAAGGCATCACCAAGTACTCAAAATGACCTTCGGGCGTATTAAACGCGGTTTTCCATTCATCTCCTCGCTTAATGCGCACAAGGTTGTACGCACCACGAAGATCTATCTTGGTGAACCACTTGGCACCTTTAATTCGGGCAAACAAGTCTGACAACAGAGGCAAAGGATACTGAAATTTAACAGTGATTTTATTCAAAAGCCGATAGTCAATACAAGGTCTCAAAGATCCGTCCTTCTTGGCCACAAAAAAGAATCCCGCACCAAGAGGGGAAGAGGAAGGACGGATATGCCCCTTCTCCAGAGATTCCTTGATATACGAACGCATTGCGGTATGCTCAGGTACAGACAGATTAAATAGTCTTCCCTTAGGAAATTTGCTACCTGGAATCAAATCTATGGCACAGTCACAGTCCCTATGAGGAGGCAGAACACTGGACCTGGACTCGCTGAACACATCCTGATAATCAGACAAATACTCAGGAACTTCCGAAGGAGTAGAGGAAGCAATAGACACCGGCGGGGAATCACCATGAATACCCTGACAGCCCCAACTTGACACAGACATTGCCTTCCAATCCAAGACTGGATTATGAGTCTGTAACCATGGCAAACCCAAAACGACCAAATCATGCATTTTATGCAGAACAAGAAAACAAATCACCTCCCGATGTTCAGGAGTCATGCACATGGTTACCTGTGTCCAAAACTGCGGTTTATTTTCCGCCAATGGCGTAGCATCAATACCCCTCAGAGCGATAGGATTAACCAACGGCTCAAGAACAAAACCACAGCGCTTGGCAAATGACAGATCCATAAGACTCAGGGCAGCACCTGAATCCACAAATGCCATAACAGGGTAAGAGGACAATGAGCAAATTAAAGTCACAGACAAAATAAATTTAGGTTGCAAATTACCAATGGCGACAGGACTAACAACCCTTGTTAGGCGTTTAGAGCATGCTGATATAACATGTGTAGAATCACCACAGTAAAAACACAACCCATTCTGACGTCTATGATTTTTCCGCTCATTTCTGGTCTGAATTCTATCACATTGCATCAAATCAGGTGTTTGTTTAGACAACACCACCAGAGGATTAGCGGTTTTGCGCTCCCGCAAACGCCGGTCAATTTGAATAGCCAGCGCCATGGAATCATTCAGACTTGTAGGAATGGAGAAACCCACCATCACATTCTTAATGGCTTCAGAAAGGCCATTTCTGAAGTTTGCGGCCAGAGCACACTCATTCCACTGAGTAAGCACGGACCATTTCCGAAATTTTTGGCAATACACTTCAGCTTCATCCTGGCCCTGAGAAATAGCCAGCAAGGCTTTTTCTGCCTGAACCTCAAGATTGGGTTCCTCGTAAAGCAATCCGAGCGCCAGAAAAAACGCATCAATATTTGCCAATGCCGGATCTCCTGGCGCTAGCGAGAAAGCCCAATCCTGAGGGTCGCCCCGTAAAAAAGAGATAACAATTTTAACTTGCTGAACTGAGTCTCCAGATGAACGGGGTCTCAGAGATAGAAACAATTTACAATTATCCCTGAAATTCCTAAACTTAAATCGGTCTCCAGAAAACAGTTCAGGAATAGGTATTTTAGGTTCAGACATAGGACTACTGGTAACAAAATCTTGTATGCTTTGCACACGAGCAGCAAGCTGGTCCACACTTGTAATCAAGGTCTGGACATTCATGTCTGCAGCAAGCTCAAGCCACTCAGAGGTAAAGGGGAGGAAGAGAGGAAAAAAAAAAAAAATTCAGAATTTCCTTTCTTATATCCCACTTCTGCAATGCATTAAACATTCAATGTTGGCCTGGCATACTGTTATGACCCCAATGGCAGAGGGTCTCAGGAATAAATACCAAGTCTGCAAACACAAAAAATCAGCTCATAGGGCAGTGGTAACTGGGCTGACCATATATCTAATCCTAGCACCACAAATAGAAGTAGCCGGGGAACGTGCCTACGTTGGTTCTAGACGTCTCGCGCCAGCCGGAGAACTAACTAACCCTAGAAGGGAAAAGAAAGACCTTTCTTGCCTCCAGAGAAAAGACCCCAAAAGTTGGATACAAGCCCCCAACAAATAATAACGGTGAGGTAAGAGGAAAAGACAAACATAAGAATGAGCTAGGTATTTAGCAAAGAGAGGCCCACTAGCTAATAGCAGAATATAGTAAGATGACTTATATGGTCAGCAAAAACCCTATTAAAATATCCACGCTGGATATTCAAGAACCCCCGAACCGTCTAACGGCCGGGGGGAGAACACCAGCCCCCTAGAGCTTCCAGCAAGGTCAGAAATCACATTTAGTACAAGCTGGACAAAAATAGTAGCAAAGCAAGTAACTCAAAAAACAAAGAAGCAAGACTTAGCTTAATTTTGCAAGAGCCAGGACCAGCAGACAGGAGCAACAGAAGGATCTGATTACAACGATGCCAGGCACTGGACTAAGGATCCAGGAAGTTAATATAGCGACACCCCTGGACTAACGACCCAGGTGAGTGCCAAACAGAAAAAAGACAATCCCAGAGTCATACCACTAGTGACCACAAGAGGGAGCCAAAAAGTCTAATTCAAAACATAACCCTAGCCCCAACCCTAACCCTAACCCTAGCCCTAACCCTAGCCCCAACCCTAGCCCCAACCCTTACCCTAGCCCTAACCCTAGCCCCAACCCTAGCCCCAACCCTAACCCTAGCCCTAGCCCCAACCCTAACCCTAACCCTAACCCTAGCCCTAACCCTAGCCCTAACCGGAAAATGGAAATAAATACATTTTTTAAATTTTTGAATTTTTCCCTAATTAAGCGGGTGATGAAGGGGGGTTTGATTTACTTTTATAGCGGGTTTTTTTAGCGGATTTTTATGATTGGCAGCCGTCACACACTGAAAGACGCTTTTTATTGCAAAAAATATTTTTTGCGTTACCGCATTTTGAGAGCTATAATTTTTCCATATTTGAGTCCACAGAGTCATGTGAGGTCTTGTTTTTTGCAGGATGAGTTGACGTTTTTATTGGTAACATGCTCGGGCACGGAAGATTTTTTGATCGCTTTTTATTTTTGTGAGGCAGAATGACCAAATACCAGCTATTCATGAATTTCTTTTGGGGGAGGCGTTTATACCGTTCCGCGTTTGGTAAAATTGATAAAGCAGTTTTATTCGTCGGGTTAGTACGATTACAGCGATACCCCATTTATATAATTTTTTAATGTTTTGGCGCTTTTATACGATAAAAACTATTTTATAGAAAAAATAATTATTTTGGCAGCGCTTTATTCTGAGGACTATAACTTTTTTATTTTTTCGCTGATGATGCTGTATGGCGGCTCGTTTTTTGCGGGACAAGATGACGTTTGGTTATTTATATCCGTCTTTTTGATCGCGTGTTATTCCACTTTTTGTTTGGCGGTATGAGAGTAAAGCATTGTTTTTTGCCTCGTTTTTTTTTTTTTTTTTTTACGGTGTTCAGTGAAGGGGTTAACTAGTGATATAGTTTTATAGGTGAGGTCGTTACGGACACGGCGATACTAAATATGTGTACTTTTATTGTTTGATTTTTTTTATTTAGATATAGAAATGTATTTATGGGAATAATATTTCTTTTTTCTTTATTTAGGATTTTTTTTTCTTTTTTTTTTTACACATGTGAGAATTTTTTTTTAAACTTTTTTACTTTGTCCCAGGGGGGGACATCACAGATCGATGATCTGACAGTTTGCACAGCACTCTGTCAGATCACCGATCTGACATACAGCCGTGCAGGCTTACCAGCGCCTGCACGGCACCCGGAAGTACTCCCTGCAGGACCCGGATGCAGCCCCGCGGCCATTTTGGATCCGGGGCCTGCAGGGATAGGAGGTAAGAGACCCTCGCAGCAACGAGATCACATCGCGTTGCTCCGGGGGTCTCAGGGAAGCCCGCAGGGAGCCCGCTCCCTGCGCGATGCTTCCCTGTACCGCCGGCACACCGCGATCATGTTTGATCGCGGTGTGACGGGGGTTAATGTGCCGGGGGCGGTCCGTGACTGCTCCTGGCACATAGTGCTGGATGTCAGCTGCGATAGGCAGCTGACACCCGGCCGCGATCGGCCGCGCTCCCCCCGTGAGCACGGCCGATCGCATATGACATACTATCCCGTCGGTGGTCATACGGACCCACCCCACCTCGACGGGATAGTACGTCAGATGTCAGAAAGGGGTTAATAAAATACAAGTTTTACTGAAACGTTTCCCATAAAAAATGTAAACAATCTGGTGAGCTACTCCTGCATGCAGATCAGATACCATTTTCAACATGACAGGCTCCCTTTAAGATGCATTGAACAAATAGACAAAAATAAAAAATATATGAAAAAAAATATGATTAGAAAAAAATATCAGAGGTTTGAGGTTATAAAAAAATCAAATACTACCTGTAGCTCTATAACCAAGTTGTTAAAAGTTTTCATGTCTGTATTTGAACCTGGTTAATGTGATGCTGCTTCTGTCAATTCGAAGCATATACCAATGTATTCCTCATTATTTAGTGCATGCACATCACCTAGAAGGATTTTCCATTGAAGTCTATAAAATTACATGTCACCAAAGTAATTGGCACCCCAACTGTCTGTCTTCCAAAAAACAAACTACAACCATAAAACATCTTCCCTAAATGAGCTGTGTTATACTTTGTCGGAAAAAAAATTCTCTAATCTCCTAAAATCAGAGCGTTCGCACAAACAAGGAAGAGATGAGCTCCAGGTAGTTTCTCAGGCACCAACAAGAAAGTAAGTTTTGTTTTTAGACGTCAGGGACATGAAGGGCAGAGGCCAACTTCATGGATTAGAAAAGAAAATTTGCAACAAATGAACGCTGATGTTCCAAGCTATTATAATGCGGCTCTATGAAGCTCCGATATGCATTAATAATAAAGATCATTGTAGCCTTCTAGGGAAAATTTTAGCATTCTTTTAATTAACTTAAATTTTTCATCAATTCTATTGAAAATGCTCTCATCCTTTCTGCTTTCATGTGGCTGTACATTTTGTGCCAGAGGCATAGACTGGTTTTATCTCCTGTATTATGTGTTTCAAAATATTCCGCATGACTGGGCTTTCAAAAATATCACAGCAACAGGCTTGCAGCATGAAATGTGGACGAGATATTGATTACCTTTCATGTGAGCTTCTTTACTAAACAATATTTAATAAAAAAAAGGATTGGAAAAACACATTTGTGTATAAAGGCAGTGATACAAGAGTGACTAATACATCAGGTCTTTTGAAGAGGCAACACAGAGGACACAATAACAGCAAAGCTTGTCAAAGACTACCACAGAAGTTTAAGGTTAACTTCATGTATATGGACTGTTTTGGGGGTTAAAGGGATAGTCCAACATACAAATACATTTTCATCCTTAATCCCTGTTTAATGGCATAATCTAAACTATTTTCTAACATACTTTAATTAAAAATTCCATATCTTTTGTTAACGACACTATCTAATAGCCTTCCAATTTTTTCCCTACATCCTTTTTGATGGCGCTTCATTTGAGAATCCTAGAGTAGGCCTGGATACTCAAACTAAGCGCCATCAGTAAAATAAAGCACTATCAGTGACCGTTGTTTCATGGGCTGGGCTAGTCCCTGTGTAATGTGCACCGTGCATAGTCTACAATGACAGTGCGCTTTCTCACGGGCTGAAATCGGCCTTAACGAGCTGGCAACAGAGGGCACTTTTTAAATAAAGGTCATAAAAGGCAAAAAAAAATAAGTTTTTTTTAAAGAAAATAAAAACAAAATACATTTAATACAAAAACCTGGTTAAAATAATTGGTCGTTTTTTGATGCTACACTCTCTAAAATCGTGCAATAGGCGACTGCGTCTCAGAGTATTTTGCCTTCTTCTTGATCCATTAAAATTATAAGTTGAACTTGATGGACGTCTATCTTTTTTCCAACCTTATTAATTCTGAAACAATGTAACACATAAAAAATAAAATTTGCGGGCAAATCATTGCTCCAAAGCTACTCCAAATAGGGTTGACTATTATTGAGCAAAGCCAAATGATAAGATAGTATTAAAAAAGAGATTTTGTGATATGTGGTGGAGAGGATTACAAGAAGTTCTTGTATCCTCTCATCTAAAATGCCTTTAACTTGAAATTTACATATTTTTAAAAAAGTGACATCATACCATTAGGAAAGCTGAATAATGATTGAATTATGCAGCACTGGACTGTGGTTCCCCTGGTCCACTAGAGAAAATGATTTTATGGTAAACTGGGTCATCTAAGATACATTTATTTTTTTATTTTAAATGATTTTGATGTTATTTATAAGAGATGAGGGCTGGTCTAAGACACATATGTGTGGTTTTTGCCATCCAACCTTAGTACTGCATATAATTTGAGGAATCTGGCTTAGCTTCATCTTGATGACCTCTAGTCATCTGTTAGCGTTAGTACAGGAACAGGGTGACAGACAGGATGCTCTTTCAACACCCTCTTCATCTGTGTCTTAGATCTGTCGGCACATATTACCTTCTGTAAGCACAAGGATGTCAGCCCTGGGCAATCGCAGCTGAATATGGCTGAGGAAATAGCTCTGCCCATCATTCCTCTAACCTGATGCAGGTTAGTTCTACCATATAAAGATCTAGCAATACATGTAAGAGCTACATACTAGCCAAATATGGCTGGACCACACATTTTATCATACAGATTCACATTCAAGCTTCAATCGCATTCATCCCATAAGTAAAACACATTCAGTTTGTGGGGTTCTCCTTTACACAGCTTAATTTTTGTTTCTTTTTCATTCCTACACTACTATTGCATTGCTTTTGACATAAATACTGTATATTAAATGGGCTTAGCTGTAGCCATAGTCTTTCTTATACTACTATTTAAAAATTGTATGGCACCACAAAGGTAAGGAATCCAAAGAAAACTGCATGGTGACTATAGTGAAATATGGTGGTGGGTGAGTGAATTCTACTGGTGTTGGGGAGCCACATTTCATTGATAATATCAGGAATTCACAGATTTACTTCTCAATATTGAAAGACCAAACTCTAAAGACCATAATAATATTCAAGTATTTTTTTGAACTCAGAGACACACCTCTTTTAGGCTACTTTCACATTAGCGTCGTGCACTGCACGTCGCAATGCGACGTTGCGGCGCACCGACGCATACGATGGAAGCGCCACACAACGGGGGCAGCGGATGCTGTTTTTCAACGCATCCGCTGCCCCATTGTGAGGTGCGGGGAGGAGGGGGCGGAGTTCCGGCCACGCATGCGCGGTCGGAAATGCTGGACACGACGCACCAAAAAACTTTACATGCAACGTTTTTTGGTGGCGACGGTCCGACGCAGCACGACGGTTGTGACGTATGGCAATGCTTCGCACTGCGTCGCTAATGCAAGTCAATGGAGAAAAAACGCATCCTGCAAGCACTTTTGTAGCATGCGTTTTTTCTACAAAATGACGCATAGCGACGTGCAGTGCACGACGCTAGTGTGAAAGTAGCCTTAGAAATTAGCATCAAGAATAACAATCACGTGCATAACGTGTGACCTGTGGTCCTGTGTGTCCCAATGCACCTTTCACCCAAGCTTTTTCAGGGGGATGAGTTGACACATCATTGCAGAAAGGGGCCAGGATGGGAAACATTATAACTGGAAGAGGCCCAGGACAGGGATATTGTAACAGGAAGGAGCCTGAGATGAGAGATTCTATTACAGGATTAGGTCAGGACAGGGGACATTATTATAGAAAGGGGCCAGGACTGGGGACGTTATTACAGAATGAGACCAGGACAGGAGACACTATTGCAGAAACGGGACCAAGATGGGAGACAATAATACAGGAAAGGGACAGGCCTGGGGACATTATTACCGAAAGGTACCATGATGGGGACACTACAAAGGCCCTTACATCTTGGAGGTGGGGACCAGGTCCAAATTTTACATCGGGTTCATGGGATTCTGGTTATGCTGCTTCTTTTATTTCTATCTCAGGTCTCAGTTATGGGCCCTGAAAACTTAGTTACTTAGTTAGTTACTTACATGGAATCTAAAATAAATCAGAAAGTTTTAAGGTGGTAAAATGGGACACTTATCCACTGGGAATTTCCCGCTCCACCTGCATCTCTGTGCAGGCTGTCTCTTCTCTTTAGGCATCTTCCTCTTCATACTTTCTCCTGAAGCTTCTTGCTCTACTATGTTGTATTTTCTGCTTTTTGGGGTGCATTTGCCACAAATTGCCATATTCCCAAAATTGTTCTCCCGGCATTATATTGTGGCTACTTTCCCACCAATCTTGAAGCTTTTATATTTCTAGAGTCCAGTGGACCAGAATTCAGTTTTACTGGGGCTCCATTCATGTTGTGACTACATGTGGAGATCCCTTCCTGTTTCGTTGCACTTGCATTAGGTCATGCAGACAACATAGACAGGTCATCTTCTAATCACAGAACATGTTCTCCGTTCAGTGGTTGGCACGCTTATTATGGGACTCGTCTTCTCCGTCCTTTCAGTATTCCTAGTTGACGCTGATTTTATTTTTTCCCTAGGCAACAGTCTCAGTAACACAGAAATGAGAGCATTTACCAGAGTAGAGATAATAGAGGACAGACAGGGCAGATGTACTTAGGTGAATTATATGCTGACAATTCAGTGACATTAGTGATGTCGGGGAGAAGATGATACATCTGATACGTAGATGTAAATTCATCACTAGCTGCAAGTGAAAGGGAATTACATGAGATGTGCTGATTTGCGGTCTTCTTTCTGAAGAAATTTAACAAAAGGAGCCTTCGCAAGAATCAAAAACCTATTAATTACTTCATCAATTAGCCCCTAGAAAATGAAGAATTTTTATTATATTTTAAGTTAATGTGGCAGAATAGTGCTGTGCTATATCATTATCAGAGCTAAGTTTTTCCCCCTAGTATACTGGATTTCTAGTAGATTTTTAGTCTTAGGTCAGAATAAAATAACCATGATTGCTTCTTAGAGATGATCAAATCTGCTAAGATTCAAATTTGGCAAATCACACAAATTTAAAAGGAAAGAAATATATCTTGGTACCGTGTTAGCCAGTAGATAGAAAAATATTTAGAATAGAGAGTCCTCAGTGGTTGATACCTTTTAATGGCTAACTGAAAAGATGGTAACAAATTGCAAGCTTTCGAGACTACATACGTCTCTTCATCTGGCAAAGACTAAAACAAATTCTTTAGAATCACATATTTATGCACAACATAGTATAGAAAAAAAAAAAAAAGGGAGAGGGGAGAGGGGAAAAAAACCATGGATAAGCCAGGTGACATGAAGCAGAATTACCATGGGTGATAAACAGTTACGTGTTATGGTTCTCAATGGCAAGAGAACATAGCCCAGCAAACATACGAACTAGCTCTTGGAAGGATGGAAACTAAACTGACCATGAACTAAACCTGCCGCACAACTAACAGTAGCCGGGTAGCGTAGCCTGCGTTTTATCCCTAGACGCCCAGCGCCGGCCGGAGGACTAACTAATCCTGGCAGAGGAAAATATAGTCCTGGCTCACCTCTAGAGAAATTTCCCCGAAAGGCAGACAGAGGCCCCCACAAATATTGGCGGTGATTTTAGATGAAATGACAAACGTAGTATGAAAATAGGTTTAGCAAAATTGAGGTCCGCTTACTAGATAGCAGGAAGACAGAAAGGGCACTTTCATGGTCAGCTGAAAACCCTATCAAAATACCATCCTGAAATTACTTTAAGACTCTAGTATTAACTCATAACATCAGAGTGGCAATTTCAGATCACAAGAGCTTTCCAGACACAGAAACGAAACTACAGCTGTGAACTGGAACAAAATGCAAAAACAAACAAGGACTAAGTCCAACTTAGCTGGGAGTTGTCTAGCAGCAGGAACATGCACAGAAAGGCTTCTGATTACAATGTTGACCGGCATGGAAGTGACAGAGGAGCAAGGCTAAATAGCGACTCCCACATCCTGATGGAAACAGGTGAACAGAGAGGATGATGCACACCAGTTCAATTCCACCAGTGGCCACCGGGGGAGCCCAAAATCCAATTTCACAACAGTACCCCCCCCTCAAGGAGGGGGCACCGAACCCTCACCAGAACCACCAGGGTGATCAGGATGAGCCCTATGAAAGGCACGGACCAAATCGGAGGCATGAACATCAGAGGCAGTCACCCAAGAATTATCCTCCTGACCGTATCCCTTCCATTTGACCAGATACTGGAGTTTCCGTCTGGAAACACGGGAGTCCAAGATTTTTTCCACAACGTACTCCAACTCGCCCTCAACCAACACCGGAGCAGGAGGCTCAACGGAAGGCACAACCGGTACCTCATACCTGCGCAATAATGACCGATGAAAAACATTATGAATAGAAAAAGATGCAGGGAGGTCCAAACGGAAGGACACAGGGTTAAGAATCTCCAATATCTTGTACGGGCCGATGAACCGAGGCTTAAACTTGGGAGAAGAAACCCTCATAGGGACAAAACGAGAAGACAACCACACCAAGTCCCCAACACAAAGCCGAGGACCAACCCGACGCCGGCGGTTGGCAAAAAGCTGAGTCTTCCCCTGGGACAACTTCAAATTGTCCACTACCTGCCCCCAAATCTGATGCAACCTCTCCACCACAGCATCCACTCCAGGACAATCCGAAGATTCCACCTGACCAGAAGAAAATCGAGGATGAAACCCCGAATTACAGAAAAAGGGAGACACCAAGGTGGCAGAACTGGCCCGATTATTGAGGGCAAACTCCGCTAAAGGCAAAAAAGCAACCCAATCATCCTGATCTGCAGACACAAAACACCTCAAATATGTCTCCAAGGTCTGATTCGTCCGCTCGGTCTGGCCATTAGTCTGAGGATGGAAAGCAGACGAGAAAGACAAATCTATGCCCATCCTAGCACAGAATGCTCGCCAAAATCTAGACACGAATTGGGTACCTCTGTCAGAAACGATATTCTCCGGAATACCATGCAAACGGACCACATTTTGAAAAAACAGAGGAACCAACTCGGAAGAAGAAGGCAACTTAGGCAGGGGAACCAAATGGACCATCTTAGAGAAACGATCACACACCACCCAGATGACAGACATCTTCTGAGAAACAGGAAGATCCGAAATAAAATCCATCGAGATGTGCATCCAGGGCCTCTTCGGGATAGGCAAGGGCAACAACAATCCACTAGCCCGAGAACAACAAGGCTTGGCCCGAGCACAAACGTCACAAGACTGCACGAAGCCTCGCACATCTCGAGACAGGGAAGGCCACCAGAAGGACCTTGCCACCAAATCCCTGGTACCAAAGATTCCAGGATGACCTGCCAACGCAGAAGAATGAACCTCAGAAATGACTTTACTGGTCCAATCATCAGGAACAAACAGTCTACCAGGTGGGCAACGATCAGGTCTATCCGCCTGAAACTCCTGCAAGGCCCGCCGCAGGTCTGGAGAAACGGCAGACAATATCACTCCATCCTTAAGGATACCTGTAGGTTCAGAATTACCAGGGGAGTCAGGCTCAAAACTCCTAGAAAGGGCATCCGCCTTAACATTCTTAGAACCCGGCAGGTAGGACACCACAAAATTAAACCGAGAGAAAAACAACGACCAGCGCGCCTGTCTAGGATTCAGGCGTCTGGCGGACTCAAGATAAATTAGATTTTTGTGGTCAGTCAATACCACCACCTGATGTCTAGCCCCCTCAAGCCAATGACGCCACTCCTCAAAAGCCCACTTCATGGCCAAAAGCTCCCGATTCCCAACATCATAATTCCGCTCGGCGGGCGAAAATTTACGCGAGAAAAAAGCACAAGGTCTCATCACGGAGCAATCGGAACTTCTCTGCGACAAAACCGCCCCAGCTCCGATTTCAGAAGCGTCGACCTCAACCTGAAATGGAAGAGCAACATCAGGCTGACGCAACACAGGGGCGGAAGAAAAGCGGCGCTTAAGCTCCCGAAAGGCCTCCACAGCAGCAGGGGACCAATCAGCAACATCAGCACCCTTCTTAGTCAAATCAGTCAATGGTTTAACAACATCAGAAAAACCAGCAATAAATCGACGATAAAAGTTAGCAAAGCCCAAAAATTTCTGAAGACTCTTAAGAGAAGAGGGTTGCGTCCAATCACAAATAGCCTGAACCTTGACAGGATCCATCTCGATGGAAGAGGGGGAAAAAATATATCCCAAAAAGGAAATCTTTTGAACCCCAAAAACGCACTTAGAACCCTTCACACACAAGGAATTAGACCGCAAAACCTGAAAAACCCTCCTGACCTGCTGGACATGAGAGTCCCAGTCATCCGAAAAAATCAAAATATCATCCAGATACACAATCATAAATTTATCCAAATAATCACGGAAAATGTCATGCATAAAGGACTGAAAGACTGAAGGGGCATTTGAAAGACCAAAAGGCATCACCAAATACTCAAAGTGGCCCTCGGGCGTATTAAATGCGGTTTTCCACTCATCCCCCTGCTTAATTCGCACCAAATTATACGCCCCACGAAGATCTATCTTAGAGAACCACTTGGCCCCCTTTATGCGAGCAAACAAATCAGTCAGCAGTGGCAACGGATATTGATATTTAACCGTGATTTTATTCAAAAGCCGATAATCAATGCACGGCCTCAAAGAGCCATCTTTCTTAGCCACAAAGAAAAAACCGGCTCCTAAGGGAGATGACGAAGGACGAATATGTCCCTTTTCCAAGGACTCCTTTATATATTCTCGCATAGCAGCATGTTCAGGCACAGACAGATTAAATAAACGACCCTTAGGGTATTTACTACCCGGAATCAAATCTATGGCACAATCGCACTCCCGGTGCGGAGGTAATGAACCAAGCTTAGGTTCTTCAAAAACGTCACGATATTCAGTCAAGAATTCAGGAATCTCAGAGGGAATAGATGATGAAATGGAAACCACAGGTACGTCCCCATGCGTCCCCTTACATCCCCAGCTTAACACAGACATAGCTTTCCAGTCAAGGACTGGGTTATGAGATTGCAGCCATGGCAATCCAAGCACCAACACATCATGTAGGTTATACAGCACAAGAAAGCGAATAATCTCCTGGTGATCCGGATTAATCCGCATAGTTACTTGTGTCCAGTATTGTGGTTTATTGCTAGCCAATGGGGTGGAGTCAATCCCCTTCAGGGGTATAGGAGTTTCAAGAGGCTCCAAATCATACCCACAGCGTTTGGCAAAGGACCAATCCATAAGACTCAAAGCGGCGCCAGAGTCGACATAGGCATCCGCGGTAATAGATGATAAAGAACAAATCAGGGTCACAGATAGAATAAACTTAGACTGTAAAGTGCCAATTGAAACAGACTTATCAAGCTTCTTAGTACGCTTAGAGCATGCTGATATAACATGAGTTGAATCACCGCAATAGAAGCACAACCCATTTTTTCATCTAAAATTCTGCCGTTCACTTCTGGACAGAATTCTATCACATTGCATATTCTCTGGCGTCTTCTCAGTAGACACCGCCAAATGGTGCACAGGTTTGCGCTCCCGCAGACGCCTATCGATCTGGATAGCCATTGTCATGGACTCATTCAGACCCGCAGGCACAGGGAACCCCACCATAACATCCTTAATGGCATCAGAGAGACCCTCTCTGAAATTCGCCGCCAGGGCGCACTCATTCCACTGAGTAAGCACAGCCCATTTACGGAATTTCTGGCAGTATATTTCAGCTTCGTATTGCCCCTGAGATAGGGACATCAAGGCCTTTTCCGCCTGAAGTTCTAACTGAGGTTCCTCATAAAGCAACCCCAAGGCCAGAAAAAACGCATCCACATTGAGCAACGCAGGATCCCCTGGAGCCAATGCAAAAGCCCAATCCTGAGGGTCGCCCCGGAGCAAAGAAATCACAATCCTGACCTGCTGAGCAGGATCTCCAGCAGAGCGAGATTTCAGGGACAAAAACAACTTGCAATTATTTTTGAAATTTTGAAAGCAAGATCTATTCCCCGAGAAAAATTCAGGCAAAGGAATTCTAGGTTCAGATATAGGAACATGAACAACAAAATCTTGTAAGTTTTGAACTTTCGTGGTGAGATTATTCAAACCTGCAGCTAAACTCTGAATATCCATTTTAAACAGGTGAACACAGAGCCATTCCAGGATTAGAAGGAGAGAGAGAGAGAGAAAGGCTGCAATATAGGCAGACTTGCAAGAGATTCAATTACAAGCACACTCAGAACTGAGAAAAAAAAAAAAATAAAAAATCTTCAGCAGACTTCTCTTTTCTCTCCTTTCTCTGTCAATTAATTTAACCCTTTTAGGCCGGTCAAACTGTTATGGTTCTCAATGGCAAGAGAACATAGCCCAGCAAACATACGAACTAGCTCTTGGAAGGATGGAAACTAAACTGACCATGAACTAAACCTGCCGCACAACTAACAGTAGCCGGGTAGCGTAGCCTGCGTTTTATCCCTAGACGCCCAGCGCCGGCCGGAGGACTAACTAATCCTGGCAGAGGAAAATATAGTCCTGGCTCACCTCTAGAGAAATTTCCCCGAAAGGCAGACAGAGGCCCCCACAAATATTGGCGGTGATTTTAGATGAAATGACAAACGTAGTATGAAAATAGGTTTAGCAAAATTGAGGTCCGCTTACTAGATAGCAGGAAGACAGAAAGGGCACTTTCATGGTCAGCTGAAAACCCTATCAAAATACCATCCTGAAATTACTTTAAGACTCTAGTATTAACTCATAACATCAGAGTGGCAATTTCAGATCACAAGAGCTTTCCAGACACAGAAACGAAACTACAGCTGTGAACTGGAACAAAATGCAAAAACAAACAAGGACTAAGTCCAACTTAGCTGGGAGTTGTCTAGCAGCAGGAACATGCACAGAAAGGCTTCTGATTACAATGTTGACCGGCATGGAAGTGACAGAGGAGCAAGGCTAAATAGCGACTCCCACATCCTGATGGAAACAGGTGAACAGAGAGGATGATGCACACCAGTTCAATTCCACCAGTGGCCACCGGGGGAGCCCAAAATCCAATTTCACAACAGTTACGTCCATAAATATTGGGCCAATTCTTAGATAAGGATTGTTTTATTGTCCTGTCATTAGGGTCTGGTTCTGTTGTGATCACAACATGTGATGTGATCATCACAACAGAACCAGACCCTAATCACAGGACAATAAAACAATCCTTATCTAAGAATTGGCCCAATATTTATGGACGTAACTGTTTATCACCCATGGTAATTCTGCTTCATGTCACCTGGCTTATCCATGTTTTTTTTCCCCTCTCCCTTTTTTTTTTTTTCTATACTATGTTGTGCATATGTAGCGCCCCCACTGCCGCAGGGCCGAGGGGTACCCGGTACCGGGCCTCTGAGTCTCTGCTCTGGGGTTGTCACGGTGGCTAGACCCGGTCCGAGACCCTGCTGAGGGGCGCCCAATGAAAGGTGTGGGTGGTGATGCTGTAGTGGTGCGGTGCAGGTCGCAGTAAATAACGAGGACACCAGGTTGCAGTCCCTTTACCTCTTTACTGAAGGCTTCAGGATCCTCGGTCCGGAATACGGTTAACCGGGCTGTGGGAGTCCGGCCGGTCCGATGGCACCTCCAGAGTTCCCTTTGCAGGTGGAAATCTGTGCCTACCTTCTAGCGCTTGTGTGTTGTGGTCCTCCCCTGCTGTGCTTATGGGATAGTCCCCACAACTGTTGTGTCTGTTTCTGAAGTTCCCTCACAACTCGATTATGATGTTCTTCGTCCCCCAGATGATATGGCTAGGACGCACCCGTAGGACGGGTAGGCTCGGAGCTCTTCCTGGACCCTCGTGTCGCCCCTCTCCTGTTGTTGCCCCCTATGTCTTCTTAGGTGATTTGGGTGAGACAGCCCGCCTATAACTGACTGTCCTGCCGTAGGTTTGAAGTTAGACCTGGAGCTCTATACTTCCTCGGCGTTCCGGCCACCGGCTGCGCGCCTCAGTAGGATGTTGCCTCGTCTTACAGCACGACTCCTACTGGTGTTTCTCCTTGTTGCGTTGATCTCGTTTCTCACTCAGCACAATAAACCTCGCTTCTTGTCCTTTCTTAGGGTACCGCCGCGATCAGGTGCAGGCGCGGTCCCGTAACGTTCTCTCAGTTCGCTAGGCCTCTGTCAGGATCGCACCCCTGACAGGGACCCCCCTGAATCTTCCCCTGCAACACCCTCTGCCACAGGATGTTGCCTGGTTCCAACCCAGTCAGCTTCTAACTAACTTCCTATCCAACCCCCAGTTTTACCAGATTGTGAGGAGTGGCCTAATACATAGCACCCTTAGCTCCCCCTGGAGGCCAGACTGTGAAGTGTATTGGTTTTTGTGATACCTGGTCAGGTGAACTCCTTCAGTGCCATCAGACGTACCATAGCCCCCCTTAGCAGCGGAGCATCAGTACTGCAATGACCAGGACTCTGGGGCGCTGCACTCCCCCCCGGTTAAATCCAGTACTCCTGGACTGGGAAGAAAACAACAATACATGTCAGCAAAAAGACATACAATTTTGAAATGAAATAACAATAAGCAAATTTGAACAGAGCTTCCCTTCATGGGAGGTGAGGACACTTGAACGTTACAAACATGGTTAAATACTTTAAATAACATACTATAAATAACTTTTTCTTACCCAACCGGGTATTCTACTAAGTGCAAATTTTTGAACAATAATTTAACATTGCCTTTAAGGACGTACAAGCTGAATCCACTAAAGACCTTCTTATAAAACACTATAAGGCAAATCAACTTTTCTTCATTTTCCATCTTTACATCTGCAGGACCGCCTGTCTATCTGCCCCAGGCCTACTGCCTCTCGTTCTGTTGCAGGACCGCCCCTTTCCGCCCGGGCCTTCTGCCTTTCTGCTACTATACACAGTATAGAACGTATCATCCATCTCTTAGTTCAAGATCACTGAGCCATCTCAGTATGGCTTCTAGGAGGACCTACCCTCTAACCCCGTACGGGTTCACTTCCTGTCCTCATTCTCTAACACATTATTAAACATTCCTTACAATTAACTAGCTAACTACATATAACTGTTACATGTCAGCATTATTACTTCTTCCTTTAAAGCATCATCTTTCTCTAAGTGCTATCGATGAACGTCCCCTTTAAGAAGGGACCAAGTCTCTATGAGGTACTGCAACTTCTCAAGCTGCAAGTCCGTTTGCAGTAAGGACTCCGGTGCTGTTTCCAGGAACAGTTTCTTCGCAAAGAGTCCTTTCTTTTGTAAAACCAGTAGAGGGCACCTTTAAGAAGGTGCAAACTATTTACAATGAGTTTGTAATCATGCAGTGTTCATGATCCAGCAGTTCTTTCAACAATGATAAAACGAGAAACAAAAACAAAAGCAAAAAGACAAAATAGGGATCCCGAGTAAACGAAGGGATCCCTTTAAGAGTTAACCCTAGCCGGGATGTAGCAGCAGAGAAAACACAAAAAGGACAAACAGTTAACTATATACAGTTTGCAAAGCACTTTAAAGCTTCACAGCAAATTGCAAGACATCAGTCGGTAGTGGACTTCTCCTGACTGTACAGGCTTCGGTCCCTGGTCTCTGGGTGATGTGATGTCAGTATCGGTGGTTGGTCTCTCGGGTGCAGTCAGGTCACCCGGTGTCTGGATTCGAAGGCTAACCCTAGCTGCCAGCTCAGTAGTTGCAACAAGGCGTACGGTGGCGATAGTAGCAAGATCTGTCAAGTCTGGTTCAATCATGGCCGAGGCAACAGGTGACACCCCCTCAGGCCCACATCGTTGGACGTTCCGAGCGCACCATCCTTGTGCACTCCGGTGATGGGTGTAGGTCACCCGGTCCCCCCTTTGCAATAGTGGGTCACCGTATCGGTTGCGGAAAGGAGTCTTCACATCGTGACTAGTAACGAAGACGTCAGTCGGTAGTCCCGGTTCCTGTATGGAGCCCCAACCCCGCTTTGGGTGAAAGGCCAGCACAGTTCCCCGCTTTACCACGTCTTTCCCGCTGCACGCAGGCTTTGGGTGTCGTATCTTTGGCGCATCAGTTTGGTCTGTCTCTTTTCGGTTTTTCCAATGTAAGATCAGGCATTGTTTATATTGTTCCCAAGTGAGCACAGCAAGGGTGAGGCCTTCCTCCCGAGCTCCATCCGGCCCGATCCAGGGGGTGTCCCACTGGAGGATCACCCCATCTGAGCTCACGTCTATGTGTTCTCTCATCTTGTTCGGTAGTGGTGGTATCAGCTTCCCCATCGTATCGGGAGTTAGCACCACCAGCTCCGCTGAGAGAAATTGGTCACTGTTGGGGTGAGGAGCGGTCGCGGGAGTGGGATCGGTCAGGGGAGCAGGATCGGTCGGGGGAGTAGGGGCGCCTTCCATACCTGCGCCTGATGTGATTCCACCGATGTCGATCTGTCCCGTTGGCAAGGACACTGAAGTCGGCTGCAGCCCGGACCGCGGCTCCTCCAAGGCGGCCTACCGATGTGGCTCCACTCGCCATGGCTCCGTGGTCGGGATAGGCGGGCTCGGATCCTCCGCCGGCGGCTCCAAGGAGTTCAGATCCTTCAGCTGCGGTGGATGCGGGTCCGCCTCTGGTGGGTGAGGGCAAGCCGGGATCACTTCGCCGTCGCTCGGGCACTTGCTGATCATCATCGCTGTCCGGCATTCGGCGGCAACGCATGCACCTGGCTCCGCCATTTCTCCAAGGTCGAGCTCCCTCTTCACCTCGTTCCCGCCGTTGCAAATCAGGGGGCAGTTCTCCTCTGCTGCTGGGCAGGTCGTCATCTCGCAGCAGAAGTCGGAGGGGGTGGTCGCTGCTTTTGGCGCCGCTTTGATAGTCTCCTCCCATGACGCGCCCTTCTGCTTCCCCTGCGCTGTAATGGTGGCGGTTCTTGGCGGGGACTTTTGGCGGCAAGTGGCAATACACAGTCTTTGCAATAAGTCACAGTTCAAGCACAATAAATCACAGTTCCAAGGCACACATGACCTGATTCTTCAGGCTTAAGTAGATCCTGTTTGTGACGCCAAGTTGTAGCGCCCCCACTGCCACAGGGCCGAGGGGTACCTGGTACCGGGCCTCTGAGCCTCTGCTCTGGGGTTGTCACGGTGGCTAGACCCGGTCCGTGACCCTGCTGAGGGGTGCCCAATGAAAGGTGTGGGTGGTGATGCTGTAGTGGTGCGATGCAGGTCGCAGTAAATAACAAGGACACTAGGTTGCAGTCTCTTTACCTCTTTACTGAAGGCTTCAGGATCCTCGGTCCGGAATACGGTTAACCGGGCTGTGGGAGTCCGGCCAGTCCGATGGCACCTCCAGAGTTCCCTTTGCAGGTGGAAATCTGTGCCTACCTTCTAGCGCTTGTGTGTTGTGGTCCTCCCCTGCTGTGCTTACGGGATAGTCCCCACAACTGTTGTGTCTGTTTCTGAAGTTCCCTCACAACTCGATTATGATGTTCTTCTTCGTCCCCCAGATGATATGGCTAGGACGCACCCGTATGACGGGTAGGCTCGGAGCTCTTCCTGGACCCTAGTGTCGCCCCTCTCCTGTTGTTGCCCCCTATGTCTTCTTAGGTGATTTGGGTGAGACAGCCCGCCTATAACTGACTGTCCTGCCGTAGGTTTGAAGTTAGGCCTGGAGCTCTATACTTCCTCAGCGTTCCGGCCACCGGCTGTGTGCCTCAGTAGGATGTTGCCTCGACTTACTGCACGACTCCTACTGGTGTTTCTCCTTGTTGCGTTGATCTCGTTTCTCACTCAGCACAATAAACCTCGCTTCTTGTCCTTTCTTAGGGTACCGCCGCGATCAGGTGCAGGCGCGGTCCAGTAACGTTCTCTCAGTTCACTAGGCCTCTGTCAGGATCGCACCCCTGACAGGGACCCCCATGAATCTTCCCCTGCAACACCCTCTGCCACAGGATGTTGCCTGGTTCCAACCCAGTCAGCTTCTAACTAACTTCCTATCCAACCCCCAGTTTTACCAGATTGTGAGGAGTGGCCTAATACATAGCACCCTTAGCTCCCCCTGGAGGCCAGACTGTGAAGTGTATTGGTGTCTGTGATACCTGGTCAGGTGAACTCCTTCAGTGCCATCAGACGTACCATAGCCCCCCTTAGCGGTGGAGCATCAGTACTGCAACAACCAGGACTCTGGGGCGCTGCACATATATATGTGATTCTTCAGAATTTGTTTTAGTCTTTGCCTGATGAAGAGACGTATGTAGTCTCGAAAGCTTGCAATTTGTTACCATCTTTTCAGTTAGCCATTAAAAGGTATCAACCACTGAGGACTCTCAATTCTAAATATTTTACAAATTTAAAAGGAAAATTCGATTTGCATCAAACTTATTCTGTGCAAATTGGATGCTCCTTATTATGCTCTGAGAGTCTCTTTACTAAACAAACTGGTAAATCATAGGTACATCCAGTAACACGCATGGCATTCAAAGAATACATCTTCTGCACTGATCAGAGGTATAGATAGGCTCAAAGGTTTCATGTGACGACACATTTCTGACATTGCTTGTTACACTGAAAGAGTAGGTTACTATGAGGGCCTCCATCTTTCCTTCCTGCGAGGGCCACATGGGTCGAGGTGAGACGCTATGGCCTCTGACAACTATTCTCAACTTCTGATTGATGTTTGCAATCCATAAGCAAATGCGCTGCTGCATCTTAGTATCTGTTTACACATGCTGCAACTTCTTAGGAGATAATGTGTCCCAGCCTGCCCAGTCTTCGCTCTGACCCTCAGAGGTCTGGCTACACTTGAGCTTTTCTATCTGGTATAGATAACACTTGTTGTAGGTGCCCTTCTTGCCTGCTACAAAGGATTGCTTCTGCCACTTGATACAGGGTTACTTCAGAACTTGCAACCAGATTATAGTCTCCGTCTTCTTCATATACAACAACCCTAATCAGTGCTAGTCTGAAAAACTGTCCCTTTCCATTCTGTACTCTCCAACAACTAACTCACAAACAGAAACTATATCCAAGTATAAACTGTACCCACTTAACTATTCCCAATAAAGGCAGACCTAACAGTTAACCCAATATGCTGGCTAAGTGTGTGTAACGACCCTGCCGGCATCACTTCATGGCCTTCCATCCCCCACCTGCCTTACACACCAACTTACTCACAACTCCGGGCCATACTGTGAGTTCTGTCTTCTGCTGGTTCCATGTTGTGTGCCTCATGTCTCCTGCTTGATCTATGCATGCTTCCTGGCTGTGTGCATTGGAGGTAGAGCTGGCAACTCCTGATTCTTATTGAGACTGTGTGCACCTTCTTATGGTGTCCTCTGCCAATTGCCGAAATTCCTCTGATACTTAAGGCATTCCCACCGATTGGACAATGCCTGAGCAACTTACTTCCTCAGTTAGTTTCTCACTGCTGAGGTGCCAGGTCCTGTCCTTATCTCTTTTGTTAGCCACCCAGTGGGGCTTCATACCATGGCCTGTACCTGTGTTCTGTTACTCCCGTGCCTGCCACCCAGTGGGACTTTGTACCCTGTCAGTGCCTGTATCCTGTGTCTCTTGTTTCTGCCATCTGTATCCTCATTTCTGTGCCTTATCTCGTACCTGTCCTTGTCTGAACTAAGTCCTATACTTGTCCATTTGTATCCCTGTCTTGAGCCTTCCCTATTTCTCTGTGTGTTTCCTTGTGCTCTGCTCCCAGTGGCTCTGCTCTTTACTCCGCACTCTGCGGCTTTGCTCTGCTCTCGGCTCCGCACTATGCGACCTTGCTCTGCTCTTTGATCCACATCCTGCTGCTCTGCTCTTTGCTCCACTCCCTGTGGCTCTGCTCTGCTGTTTGCTTCGCACTCTGCGGCTTGCTCTGCTCTCAGGTCTGCACTCTGCAACCTTACTCTGCTCTTTGCTCCGCACCCTGCGGCTCTGCTCAGCTCTTTGCTCCGCACCCTGTGGCTCTACTCTGTTCTCGCTCTGCGATTTCACTTTGCTCCTGCTCTGTGGTCCTGCCCTGTTCTGCTCCTTGCAGTCCTGCCCTTCTCTGCTCCTTGAGGTTCTGCCCGACTCAGCTCCTTGCGGTTCTGCTCCGCTCTCATTCTGCACCTGGCAGGTCTTTGTTCTTCCAGCCTGAACAGGTTTTTACTTGTTCCCAAATACCACTCATACCTGCTCGTGTTACTCTCCTCCCTGAATCAGTCCCCGCTCCCACAGTCTGAACAGGTTCCTACCTGTTTGCATATATCACTCACCCCTCTCCATGTTCCTTTCCTTCCCGAATCAGTCCCTGCTCCTCTAGTGTTTACTGGTCTCTACCTGTTCTCATATACCACTCATACCTGCCTCTGTTCCTGTGCCTTGCTAGTCAGTTCCTGTCCCTTCTGTCCCTGGCGTACCTGCCTGCCAGTGTCTCAGCTATGCCCGCCTGCCTGCCAGTGTTTCAGCCATGCCCGCCTGCCTGCCAGTGTCTCAGCCGTACCCGCCTGTCTGCCAGTATCTCCGCTGTGCCCGCCTGCCTGCCAGTGTCTCAGCCGTGCCCGTCTGCCTGCCAGTATTCCTTGCCCCAGTGGGATCAGCAGCCAAAGCCAGACACAACCCTGGAGTGATACCTGGCAGCTACCTGCCGCACAAGCCTGACCTTACCATCAGAGGCTCCAGTGAACACCAAGGTAGCTGCTTAGTCACGCCCCATCCAGGGTAGTCTGGTTTGTGGCACAGTGGTGCCACACCCCAAAGCTTGCGCCAATGAGTCAGGGTGCGAGTGTGACAGTGTAGCAGGCTAAAAAACAGATTAAACAACATACAACACAGGTCAAAGCATTATATTACAGTAAGATCTTCACAGGAGGTGTCGACAGCTCATCCACTGCTTTACACTCCACCATTCCTTATGACTGGTGTTCTTGGCAATTCAGGACCTGTAATTATATAAAGGTAGAAAACAAAATATAATTTATTCTTGACGATCCAGACTCTGGATTTTCTTAATAGTTCTTAGAACTTTTCTGGTCCTTCTTGGTAAGGAGACTGGAACAGGAGGGGAATTGTCAGACCTCAGAGCATAATAAATGTATAATAAAAATACAAAAGGAAAATTGGATGTAAAATTTAAAAAAAAAAGGAAAATTGGTACTCACTTCTGTATTTACCAATCCTGCCAACCCCATAGTCCACTGTCTGGTCCTACAGGTCTCTTCTTCTAACCTTCCCCCATTTAAAACATTCCCTTCGTTCCCCCTACTCTTGGGCTTCCGGCATTGGAAGGCCCCTGAAGTGCAACATGCTTCCCTTAGGCACTGACTAGGCATCAAGCAATGCATGTTATAGTATCATGACATCATGGCCTGTGACATGATGACACAGTTCACAGTGATGTCAAAGGCCTACTCAACCTTGGAAACCTTGGTCTAAAGCAATAGGGGAAGACAAAAAATGCTAAAAATGTGCATTCTGGAGAATCTGAATTTTTGCAAAATTCGAGAATTAGTTTTCACTTTAATGAATTAACTCATGTCTACTATTTTCCATTATAATTATTAGTTTATATTTATTATTATAACATTTATGCAAAGCCAAGAGAAAACTAGGTACACCGCATTTGATTTCTATGGCTTTACTAATCAGGACATAATAAAAAATCATATAAATAACAAAAGTCTGATCGTCACTTCTAAACAGAGCACTGGTCTGAACAGATGCATACTAAGAGTAGCCATCTCCATATTCAACTAACAAATAACGTTTCAGTCTGTATATTTTTTAATGCTAATGCATGTAAACATGACATATGAAATTTGAATTGCATTACAAGCCTAGAAAATAGAAAAAAACAAAGATTCTTAGCACATAATTTGTCCAATTCTTGCTTGCGCAACAACCAACGACAAGGCAATCTTTTTATGCTGGGACCTATCCTAATGTAATTCCTCTCCTGGATTGATAGCCTACATTTATATGGGTAGGTAGGATCCTGCTGTAATTATAGCCGCCACGAGCTGATGGGTGGAGTGCTCAGTCAGCGGGCCTATGCATATACAGTATATGTAGCAAAAGACTGACCATCACTCCTAAACAGAATACTGGTCTGAACAGGCGCATACTAAGTGTAGCTATCTCCATACAAAACTAACAAATAAAGTTGTATTCTGTAAAGGATAAAATACGCATGAAATATATGAAATTTTAATTGCATCACTGCTCTAGAAAATAGGAAATATATTATAAATACACATAAAAATGTTGGCTATCAGCTGTCGAGTTCTCGCCGCTGCACAGGGGGAATCTCGAACCATGTTCACTGCCACACTCCCATTCTCCTCCAGCCGCAGTGGAACCTGCTCAGCAGAGACGTCGATCCCAGCGTCTGGCTCAAGCTGATAATGTGCACTTGGTTACTGCTGCCTTTCCAAGCTCAGCCCTTGTAGCCAGCACTGATCAGTGGCGAGCAGACATTCCAGGGATTATGTCATGCTTTTCCCCTACTGAGCGTGCCCACGGGTCGACCTCTCATTGGAGGTCAGGGGTCACATGCTCAGGTCCTGTAGCAGCTCCTATTGGACCACTAGGAAGGTCCTGGAGAAGTTCCGCTATAAAAGGTTTGCATGGCCGCACGACCATGCGCTAGTATAAATCTGCTATTGTTTGTGTGTCGATGTATGTCTGCTCTGGTGAAAGCTCCGAATCATACCCATCCCTAGTGTTGATGAATGCTCGCTAATGTTGGAGCTGTCTAGTGCCAGTTAGTGCCATCCAGCAGCAGGCACAATCTATAGCATCTATCGGCAGCGTTAGCCAGTGCGGCACCATGTGCAAACAGTGCGCTTACCTGTCCCTAGTGCGGTTAGTGGTGTCTGCCAGAGTGCCGCTGCGCACACCCAGTGTGCTACATCTATTTTGTATTTATTTTCACTGACATCGCAGTTCCGTTGCCGAACGCAAGTGGTCTAGAGGGACTCTAACCCTGCATCTTGGGGCAGAGTTCTGTGACTCTTTACTTGCGTTACCTCTGCGGTACTGCGGCCCTGTGATGCAACAGGGTTCGCTTCCTTCATACCAGGTGTAGCTAACCCATGTGTGTTTTCATTATATCGCCATTTACTGTCCGCCATTACCTAGCAGCAGGCATCATCTCTGCACGGTGGACCCCGGGCTGCAAACACACCTTATTCCATCTTTATAATTATTTGGTACGTTCCGCCAGCCCTAACATCAGCACAGGGGAGGAATCACATTACGATAGGTTACCATCACAAGAGGATTGCCTTGTTGTTGGCTGCTGGGCATGCATGAATTGGCTAAATGATGTGCTAAGAATCAATTTTTCCTATTTTCTATAGCATTAATGGGGATCCAAGAAGTATAGTCTCTCCTTGCGGAGAGTGACATGTTAAGCATGTTGAGATGATGAGACTCAAAATAAAGCCGCAATTCTTCTCTGGGAAATATGCAAATTGTCTTCTCAGAGAGGAAGAGAACTAGAACTATTGGAAGTAGCAATCCTAACAGTCAATATCGACCCTTTAACGAGCCTTGTCACATGACTTAGGATAAAAGCCAAACAAGAATCTCAATTTGCAGACACTGTGTTTCGGGGTGCTGCCCCTCGTCAGTGCAAAGTGGAGATCTGGTTTGGCTTAGTGAGAGGCATCTGACCAAGCATTAATGTAATTCAAATTTCATACATTTCATGTTTACATGCTTTGGCATTTAAAAAATACAGAGTGCAACATTATTTGTTAGTTAATAATAAAAAATCAACTAGTCCTTAGAAGATCTTAAAATTAGGTAAATACAACCTCAAAATGGCAATAACCCAGTCAAAGTCCAGATCTCAAACCAATTTAAATGTTGTTTCGGAACCATAAGACAGCTCAGCATAAATGAATACCCGCAAAAGTCAATAGACTTAGGGAAACTGTTATCTCCAAAAACATTATTTGCCTTTAGACATTTAGCAGTAATCTGCAGGTAAATAGTGTTTAAAGCTGTTTGGCAGGCTTACTTGAGTAGCAGCTGAAGGTAGAAATTTAATTTACAGTGGGGTAAATGATTATTTGATCCCTTGCTGATTTTGTAAGTTTGCCTACTGACAAATACATGAACAGTCTATAATATTAAGGGTATGTTAATTTTAACATTGAGAGATAGAATATCAAAAATAAAATCTAAAAAATCACATTGTATAAAGTATATAAATTTATTTGCATTTTGCAGTGAGAAATAGGTATTTGATCCCTCTGGCGAACAACACTTAATACTACGGTACTTGGTGGCAAAACCCTTGTTGGTAAGCACAGCAGTCAGATGTTTTTTGTAGTTGATGATGAGGTTTGCTCACATGTTAGAAGGAATTTTGGTCCACTCCTCTTTGCAGATCATCTCTAAGTCATTAAGATTTTGAGGCTGTCGCTTGGCAACTCAGAGCTTCAACTCTCTCCATATGTTCTCTATGGGATTAAGGTCTGGAGACTGGCTAGGCCACTCCATGGCCTCAATGCGCTTCTTTTTGAGCCATTCCATTGTTGCCTTGGCTGTATGTTTTGGGTCATTGTCTTGCTGGAAGACCTAGACACAACCCATTTTTAATG
The DNA here is from genome assembly GCF_051348905.1 of Ranitomeya variabilis. Taxonomy (NCBI): domain Eukaryota; kingdom Metazoa; phylum Chordata; class Amphibia; order Anura; family Dendrobatidae; genus Ranitomeya; species Ranitomeya variabilis. The sequence goes on from NC_135236.1 coordinate 140,203,657, forward strand.
TCGTGGCCGAGGGAAAGAGGATGTCACTCAGGAGTTTACAGTACATGACTCCATCCATTCTCCCATTGATACTGTGAAGTAGTCCTGTGCCCTTAGCAGAGAAACACCCCCAAAGCATAATGTTTCTACCTCCATGCTTGACAGTGGGGACAGTTTGCTTTGGGTCATAGGCAGCATTTCTTTTCCTCCAAACACAGTGAGTTGAGTTAATGCCAAATACCTCAATTTTGTCTCATCTGACCACAGCACCTTCTCCCAATCACTCACAGAATCATTCAGGTGTTCATTGGCAAACTTCAGACGGGCCGGCACATGTGCCTACTTGAGCAGGGGGACCTTGCGGGCACTGCAGGATTTTAAACCTTTACGTCATAATGTGTTACCAATGGTTTTCTTGGTGACTGGGGTCCCAGCTTCCTTGAGATCATTAACAATTTCCGCCGGTGTAGTTTTAGGCTGATCTCTCACCTACCTCATGATCAAGGACACCCCACAAGTTGACATTTTGCATGGTGCCCCAGATCGATGTCGATTGACAGTCATTTTGTATTTTCTCCATTTTCTTACTATAGCACCATTTGTTTCCTTCTCACCCAGTGTCTTGCTTATGGTTTTGTAGCTCATTCCAGCTTTATGCTGGTCTATGATCTTATCCCTGACATCCTTATAAGAAGAGCTTTCTCTTTGGTCTTGGCCATGTTGTAGAGGTTAGAGTCTGACTGATTAATTGAGTCTGTGGACAGGAGTCTTTCATAAAGGTAACTATGTAAGACAGCTGTCTTTAATGCAGGTAACAAGTTGATTAGGAACATATAACTGGTCTGTAGGAGCCAAAACTCAATGGTTGGTAGGGGATCAAATATTTATTTCTCACTGCAAAATGCAAATAAATTTATATAATTCATACAATGTGATTTTCTATATTTTATTTTTGATATTCTATCTATCAATGTTAAATTTAACCTACACTTAAAATTATAGACTGTTCATGTCTTTATCAGTAGGCAAACTTACAAATTCAACAAAAGATCAAATACTTATTTCCCCCACTGTATATTCCCTCTCTGCAGCAACAGTCACTGCTTTCAATGACAATAACCATGTGATGAGTCATTTTCACTGTTTGTCTTTGTCATTTTCACTTTTTAGAGGCTTTGTAAAACAAAATGCAAAAGGATAAACCTGAATCTTTTAGAAAATAATGTAGTGTTTTCAGTTTACTTATTGGCAAAAACAGTAGACAATATATGTGATGTAATCTCAAAAAATCCATTGAAAATATTGAGGTTTGCACATACAATAGACAAACATTAAACCAGCACTAACATCTAAACAGGAAAACAAGATTGTCATTTCAATAGAAACTGCCTGAAGAAGATAATCACAGTTTCCCATTTATTTATCATATAAGGTTGTATATTGTTATATACCTTCCTAGACCTGCTCCAACAACATCTACCTCTCTAGCCATGAGCTGCCATATTCACTCTGTTGGTAGCACTGGAGGAGGCAGCATTACCAATATTACTTGGTGATGCAGGCTTTGATTAGCTAGAAATAGTTAAGTGGCAGAGTTTTGTTATCACCCTGACAAGGAGAATGGGTTTGTACGCTGTCCAACTGCTCAGCAGATGAACTCAATTAACCATGGTTGTCTATGGGGCAGTGTTACATCCTATGTGTACTCCCAGAAGTCTGCTAGGAGTTTCCAGCTATTGTGTTTGGATACCTCATACATCTCTAATGCAATATCTGCAGATATCATGATAATCACCAAGTTAGTTTTACTACTTTTTCCTCTGGCTTGTTCCTCCAGCCATCATTTATTCCATTGACACAACAGACAGGGGCTCCATTATATGTCCAGATTCCAATATAGGGGTTGCAAGGTTAGGTCCTGGTTACTTTGGTGCCTTCAAGGCTGAGTGACCAGGACTGCTATCATTGCACTGTTGCAGGATTGCTCATGGAAAGGGGCTCCTTCTCAATCCCTTACACTAGGGGGAACCTTAGTTTATTCCTGTCCATCTGATTACCCTGAAATGTGGAGACACCGGGGTCATGTGCCTTGCTATGCGACTTACTTACCTTTATGTGTTCCCTCCCCCACCCAGGATGGTGTGAGGCCAAACTGTATAGAATTACACTAACCAGACAGACAATGGAAGACAAACAGAGATAATGAAAACTGCAATCATACTAAAGACACTTGACAAGCAACAGAGTGAAACACAGGGGAGGGTATGGATGGTCAAACCAAATAGGAGAGCATTAGGATGAATGAAAATGTCACAACAACTCTCCTAACACTAACTCCAAACACCAAACAACTCTTCCAACTCCAAACCAGGCAGAAATAACTATCTCTGGCAATTTCCAAATGCCCGTGGCAAGCATATATACCAGAGGGGAGTGTCTAACACAGAACAGCTGATGCAATCAGTTTCTGAGAGACTTTACATACTGTAATTAAAGGACTTGGTTGGAATATTGTCATTATCACATCAATCCAACCCCTCTATTGGTTTTACAAGTCCAACATTCATGGTCTGATTATGGCCAGCAATGTTTTGATTCAGCCCTGCATTTCTTGTATTGAACTCAACAGTCTCATATATGCCTATGAGGCTGTAATGTTTGGACCAGGAGACTCATTGCCAGCCCAGAAAGCAGGGATGTCACTACTGCTAAATACTTGGAACTCAGGCCTCAGATAAGGGGAGGGGGAAAAATAATAAATTACTGATAGAGGTTTGTTATAAATCTCCAAAAATAATAGAAGCAATGGAGGATATCCTCGTAAAGCAAATAGATGAAGCTGCAACCCAAGGAGAAGTCATTATTATGGGGGACTTCAACTACCCTGAAATAGATTGGGGAACAGAAACCTGCAGTTCCAGCAAAGGTAATCGGTTTTTGACAACTATGAGACAATTACCTTTCACAACTGGTTCAAGACCCAACAAGAAGGGGGGCACTGCTAGACCTAATATTAACCAACAGGCCAGACCGCATAGCAAATATAAGGGTTGGGGGTCACTTGGGGAATAGTGATCACAAAATAATAAGTTTTTATGTATCCTTTATTAAGATGTGTAGTAGAGGGGTTACACGGACACTAAACTTCAGGAGGGCAAATTTCCAATGTATGAGAGATGATCTTAGTGCAATAAACTAGGACGATATCATGAGACATAAAAATACACAAAGAAAATGGGAGACGATTATTAGCATCCTGGATAGGACCTGTGCACATTATATACCGTATGGGAATAAACATACTAGAAGTAGAAGGAAACCAATATGGCTAAATAGAGCTGTAAGGGGCGGAATAAGTGACAAAAAGAAAGCATTTAGAGAATTAAAGAAAGTAGGTAGTGATGAGGCATTAAATAAATAAAGAAAATTAAATAAATTCTGTTAAAAGCAAATCAAGGCAGCAAAGATTGAGACAGAGAGACTCATTGCCAGAGAGAGTAAAAATAACCCCAAAATATTCTTTAACTACGTAAATAGTAAGAAACTAAAAAATTATAGTGTTGGCCCCCTAAAAAATAGTCTGGGGAAAATGGTGGAGGAGGATGAGGAAAAAGCCAATATGCTAAATTACTTTTTTTCATCAGTATTTACACAAGAAAATCTCATGGCAGACAAAATGACTAGTGATAAAAATTCCCCATTAAGTGTCACCTGCTTAACCCAGCAGGAAGTACAGCGGCGTCTAAAAATAACTAAAATTGACAAATCTCTGGGCCCGGATGGGATATACCCCCGAGTACTGCATGAACTAAGTGCAGTCATTGATAGACCATTATTTTTAATCTTTAAAGACTCCATAATAACAGGGTCTGTACCACAGGACTGGCGTATAGCAAATGTGGTGCCAATATTCAAAAAGGGAACAAAAACTGAACTCAGTAATTGTAGGCCAGTAAGCTTAACCTCTACTGTGGGTAAAATCCTGGAGGGCATTTTAAGGGATGCTATACTGGAGTATCTGAAGAGGAATAACTTCATGACCCAATATCAACATGGGTTTACTAGGGACCGTTCATGTCAGACTAATCTGATCAGCTTCTATGAAGAGGTAAGTTTCGGACTGGACCAAGGGAACCCAGTGGACGTAGTGTATATGGACTTTTCCAAAGCTTTTGATACGGTGCCACACAAAAGGTTGATACATAAAATGAGAATAATGGGGATAAGGGAAAATATGTGTAAGTGGGTTAAGAGCTGGCTCAGGGATAGGAAACAAAAGGGTGGTTATTAACCCCTTAACGACCGCCGATACGCCTTTTAACGGCGGCCGCTAAGGGTACTTAATCCACAGCGCCGTTAATTAACGGCGCTGTGGAAAAAGTGAATAGCGCCCCCCAGAGTCGGATTTTCTCTGGGGTCTCGGTTGCCGAGGGTAGCCGAGACTCCAGAGAACATGATTCGGGGGGTTTTTACCGACCCCCGAGTTGCGATCGCCGGTAATTAACCGTTTACCGGCGGTCGCAACAAAAAAAAACAAAACGCGATTTGCCGTTTAATTTCTCTGTCCTCCGATGTGATCGCACATCGGAGGACAGAGAAATGTGGTCCCCGATGGCCCCCAATAGCCCCCCGATACTTACCTACCTCCCCCGGAGCTCCTCGTGGGTCCCCATGGGCGCCGCCATCTTTTTTCCGGGAAAAAATGGCGGGCGCATGCGCAGTGCGCCCGCCGCCCGGCACCCGGATGTTCTTTGGGGTCTCGGCTGCCGGGGGTAGCCGAGACCCCAAAGAACATGATCGGGGTCGGTTTGCACCGACCCCTACTTTGCGATCGCCGGTAATTAACAGTTTACCGGCGACCGCAAAAAAAAAAAAAAAAAAAAAAAGCGATCAGTTATTTCTCTGTCCTCTGATGTGATCGCACATCAGAGGACAGAGAAATAGGGGGATTCGGGGACCCTATCATACTCACCCGGGGTCCCTGGGTCCTCTTCTGTCTTCTCCTGCCAGCCGGCTTTTTCATCATGGCGGGCGCATGCGCAGTGCGCCCGCCATCTGCTGCCATCTGCCGGCCGGCAGGAGAAGACAAGTTGGGGCTAAAATTAGGGTTAGGGTTAGGGTTAGGGTTAGGGTTAGAGTTAGGGTTAGGGTTAGAGTTAGGGTTAGGGTTAGGGTTAGGGTTAGAGTTAGGGTTAGGGTTAGGGCTAAATTTAGGGTTAGGGTTAGGGCTAGGGTTAGGGCTAGGCTACTTTCACACTAGCGTTTTTTGGCTTCCGTCGCAATGCGTCGTTGGAGAAAAAACGCATCCTGCAAAAGTGCTTGCAGGATGCGTTTTTTCTCCATTGGCTTGCATTAGCGACGCATTGCGACGGATTGCCACATGTCGCATCCGTCGTGCGACGGATGCGTCGTGCTTCGGCGGACCGTCGACACAAAAAAAACTACATGTAACTTTTTTGTGCGACGTGTCCGCCATTTCCGACCGCGCATGCGTGGCCGGAACTCCGCCTCCGCCTCCCCGCACCTCACAATGGGGCAGCGGATGCGTTGAAAAAACAGCATCCGCTGCACCCGTTGTGCGGCACTTACAATGCTAGCGTCGGTACGTCGGCCCGACACACTGCGATGGGCCGAGTACGACGCTAGTGTGAAAGTAGCCTTAGGCTTCTTTCACACTTGCGTCGGTATGGGGCGGTCGCAATGCGTCGGCCCGATGTACTGACGCACGTTGTGAAAATTGTGCACAACGTGGGCAGCGGATGCAGTTTTTCAACACATCCGCTGCCCAGTCTATGTCCTGGGGAGGAGGGGGCAGAGTTACGGCCACACATCCGCGGAAATGGCGGACGCGACGTACAAAAAAAAGGTTACATTGAACTTTTTTTGTGACGACGGGGGCTAAAGTTATGGTTAGGGTTGGGGCTAAAGTTAGGGTTGGGGCTAAAGTTAGGGTTAGAGTTGGGATTAGGGTTAGGGTTTGGATTAGGGTTGGGATTAGTGTTACGTTTGGGATTAGGGTTGGGATTAAGGGTTAGGGTTGGGATTAGGGTTAGGGGTGTGTTGGATTTAGGGTTTTGATTAGGGTTATGGTTAGGGTTGAGATTAGGGCTGTTTTGGGGTTAGGGTTGTGATTAGGATTATGGATCGGGTTGAGATTAGGGTTAGGGCTGTGTTGGGGTTAGGGTTGGAGTTAGAATTGGGGGGTTTCCACTGTTTAGGTACATCAGGGGGTCTCCAAACACGACAGCCAATTTTGCGCTAAAAAAGTCAAATGGTACTCCCTCCCTTCTGAGCTCTGCCGTGCGCCCAAACAGTGGTTTACCCCCACATGTGGGGCATCAGCGTACTCGGGATAAATTGGACAACAACTTTTGGGGTCCAATTTCTCTTGTTACCCTTGTGAAAATAAAAATTTGGGGGCTAAAAAAATCTTTTTTGTGGGAAAAAAAATATTTTTTATTTTCACTACTCTGCATTATAAACTTCTGTGAAGCACTTGGGCATTCAAAGTTCTCACCACATATCTAGATAAGTTCCTTGGGGGGTCTATTTTCCACAATGGGGTCACTTGTTGGGGGTTTCTACTGTTTAGGTATATTAGGGGTCTGCAAACGCAACATAACGCCCGCAGACAATTCTATCAAAGTCTGCATTCCAAAATGGCGCTCCTTCCCTTCCGAGCTCTGCCGTGCGCCCAAACAGTGGTTTACCCCCACATATGGGGTACCAGCATACTCAGGACAAATTGGACAACAACTTTTGGGGTCCAATTTCTCTTGTTACCCTTGTGAAAATAAAAATTTGGGGGCTAAAAAAATCTTTTTTGTGGGAAAAAAAATATTTTTTATTTTCACTACTCTGCATTATAAACTTCTGTGAAGCACTTGGGCATTCAAAGTTCTCACCACATATCTAGATAAGTTCCTTGGGGGGTCTATTTTCCAAAATGGGGTCACTTGTTGGGGGTTTCTACTGTTTAGGTACATTAGGGGTCTGCAAAGGCAACATAACGCCCGCAGACAATTCTATCAAAGTCTGCATTCCAAAATGGCACTCATTCCCTTCCGAGCTCTGCCGTGCGCCCAAACAGTGGTTTACCCCCACATATGGGGTACCAGCATACTCAGGACAAATTGGACAACAACTTTTGGGGTCCAATTTCTCTTGTTACCCTTGTGAAAATAAAAACTTGGGGGCTAAAAAATCTTTATTGTTAAAAAATATATATTTTTTATTTTCACGACTCTGCATTATAAACTTCTGTGATGCACTTGGGCATTCAAAGTTCTCACTACACATCTAGATAAGTTCCATGGGGGGTCTAGTTTCCAAAATGGGGTCACTTTTGGGGGGTTTCTGCTGTTTAAGCACATCAGGGGCTCTCCAAACGCGACATGGCGTCCGATCTCAATTCCAGTCAATTTTGCATTGAAAAGTCAAATGGCGCTCCTTTGCTTCCGAGCTCAGCCATGCGCCCAAACAGTGGTTTACCCCCACATATGGGGTGTCGGCGTACTCAAGACAAATTGTACAACAGCTTCTGGGGTCCATTTTCTCCTGTTACCCTTGGTAAAATAAAAATTTGGAGGCAAAAAGATCATTTTTTTTAGAAAAAATGCGATTTTTTTATTTTCACGGCTCTACGTTATAAACTTCTGTGAAGCACCTGTGGGTTTAAAGTGCTCACCACACATCTAGATAAGTTCCTTAAGGGGTCTAGTTTCCAAAATGGTGTCATATGTGGGGGGTCTCTACTGTTTAGGCACATCAGCGGCTCTCCAAACGTGACATGGCGTCCGATCTCAATTCCAGCCAATTCTACATTGAAAAAGTAAAACGACACTCCTTCTCTTCCAAGCTCTGCGGTGCGCCCAAACAGTGGTTTACCCCCATATATGGGGTATCGACGTACTCAGGAGAAATTGCACAACAACTTTTGTGGTCTAATTTCTCCTGTTACCCTTGTGAAAATAAAAATTTGGGGGCAAAAAGATCATTTTTGTAGAAAAAATGAGATTTTTTATTTTCACGGCTCTACGTTATAAACTTCTGTGAAGCACTTGGGGGTTCAAAGTGCTCACCACACATCTAGATAAGTTCCTTAAGGGGTCTAGTTTCCAAAATGGTATCACTTGTGGGGGGTTTCCACTGTTTAGGCACATCAGGGACTCTCCAAACGCGACATGGCATCCGATCTCAATTCCAGCCAATTCTGCATTGAAAAAGTCAAACGGTGCTCCTTCACTTCCAAGCTCTGCGGTGCGCCCAAACAGTGGTTTACCTCCACATATGGGGTATCAACGTACTCAGGAGAAATTGCACAACAACTTCTGTGGTCTAATTTCTCCTGTTACCCTTGTGAAAATAAGAATTTGTGGGCGAAAAAATCATTTTTGTGAAAACAAATGCGATTTTTTATTTTCACGGCTCTACGTTATAAACTTCTGTAAAGCACTTGGGGGTTCAAAGTGCTCACCACACATCTAGATAAGTTCCTTGGGGGGTCTAGTTTCCAAAATGGTGTCACTTGTGGGGGGTTTCCACTGTTTAGGCACATTAGGGGCTCTCCAAACGCGACATGGCGTCCGATCTCAATTCCAGCCAATTCTGCATTGAAACAGTCAAACGGTGCTCCTTCACTTCCAAGCTCTGCAGTGCGCCCAAACAGTGGTTTACCTCCACATATGGCGTATCGGTGTACTCAGGAAAAATTGTACAACAAAATTGGTGGTTAAATTTCTGTTTTTACACTTGTGAAAATTAAAAAAAATGGTTCTGAATTAAAATGTTTGCAAAAAAAAGTAAAATGTTCATTTTTTTCTTCCACATTGTTTTAGTTCCTGTGAAGTACGTAAAGGGTTAATAAACTTCTTGAATGTGGTTTTGAGCAGCTTGAGGGGTGTAGTTTTTAGAATGGTGTCACACTTGGTTATTTTCTATCATATAGACCCCTCAAAATCACTTCAAAGGTGATGTGGTCCCTAAAAAAAACATAGTGTTGTAAAAATGAGAAATTGCTGGTCAACTTTTAACCCTTATAACTCCCTAACAAAAAAAAAAAATTGTTTCCAAAATTGTGCTGATGTAAAGTAGACATGTGAGAAATGTTATTTATTAACTATTTTTTGTGACATATCTCTCTGATTTAAGGGCATAAAAATACAAACTTTGAAAATTGCAAAATTTTAAAAATTTTCGCCATATTTCCATTTTTTTCATAAATAATCGCAAGTAATATCGAAGAAATGTTACCACTATCTTGAAGTACAACATGTCACGAAAAAACAATCTCAGAATCAGCGGGATCCGATAAAGCGTTCCAGAGTTATAACCTCATAAAGTGACACTGGTCAGAATTGTAAAAATTGGCTCGGTCATTAAGTACCAAATTGGCTCTGTCACTAAGGGGTTAATGGTGCACACTCGGACTGGGTCGCGGTTAGCAGTGGGGTACCACAGGGGTCAGTATTGGCCCTCTTCTTTTTAACATATTTATTAATGACCTTGTAGGGGGCATTCAGAGCAGAATTTCAATATTTGCAGATGACACTAAACTCTGCAGGGTAATCAATACAGAGGAGGACAATTTTATATTACAGGATGATTTATGTAAACTAGAAGCTTGGGCTGATAAATGGCAAATGAGCTTTAATGGGGATAAATGTAAGGTCATGCACTTGGGTGGAAGTAATAAGATGAATAACTATGTGCTTAATTCTAAAACTCTGGGCAAAACCGTCAATGAAAAAGACCTGGGTGTATGGGTGGATGACAAACTCATAATCAGTGGCCAGTGTCAGGCAGCTGCTACGAAGGCAAATAAAATAATGGGATGCATTAAAAGAGGCATAGATGCTCATGAGGAGAACATAATTTTACCTCTATACAAGTCACTAGTTCGACCACACTTAGAATACTGTGCACAGTTCTGGTCTCCGGTGTATAAGACAGACATAGCTAAACTGGAGCGGGTGCAGAGAAGAGCGACCAAGGTTATTAGAGGACTGGGAGGTCTGTAATACCAAGATAGGTTATTACTTGGGGCTATTTAGTTTGGAAAAACGAAGACTAAGGGGTGATCTTATTTTAATGTATAAATATATGAGGGGACAGTACAAAGACCTTTCTGATGATCTTTTTAATCATAGACCTGAGACAGGGACAAGGGGGCATCCTCTACGTCTGGAGGAAAGAAGGTTTAAGCATAATAACAGACGCGTGTTCTTTACTGTAAAAGCAGTGAGACTATGGAACTCTCTGCCATATGATGTTGTAATGAGTGATTCATTACTTAAATTTAAGAGGGGACTGGATACCTTTCTGGAAAAGTATAATGTTACAGGTTATATACACTAGTTTCCTTCATAGGGCGTTGATCCAGGGAACTAGTCTGATTGCCGTATGTGGAGTCGGGAAGGAATTTTTTTCCCCAAAGTAGAGCTTACTATTTGCCACATGGAATTTTTTTGCCTTCCTCTGGATCAACATGTTAGGGCATGTTAGGTTAGGCTATGGGTTGAACTAGATGGACTTAAAGTCTTCCTTCAACCTTAATAACTATGTTACTATGTTACTATGTTCTGTCTCGGATCCCTGGATGAGCAATTAGCAATATAGTGAACTATATTGGCATCAGCATGATACTAATATGGTTTGAACCATTGGTAGTGCAAGGAGCTACAGGCTCTCTGCCCTATAATTCACTGTCTTGTAGGTTATAGGTGGCTGTAGGCTTATGGCCTTCAAGACATCTGCATCCTGTCACAGAAAGTGCATTGAGGTCACCATATTACACCACCTGTGCAAGCCCACTCTTGCTTGGAAGGGTAGAGCAGGTCTTGGTGGCTTTGGTTGTCTGGGAGAACATTAGCGGAGTATAAATATTATTACCAAAGATGGTCCTCTGTATGCATTATTATTGAGGGGCACTGATAGTTCAATATTACTAGTGGTGGTACTTTGGGAAATAATAATTTGAAAGGACACTCTGTGGGCATTATTACTGATGGGGAACTGTGAGTGTTTTGACTGCTGAGGTCACTAATTGATTTAATATTGTTGGAGTGAGAACTCAGGATGTATTACTATTTTGAGGAAGAATTTTGAGAGCATTACTACTGAAGGGGTACTCTGGGGGTAATATAATTGTGGGTATTTTTACTTAAGCCACAGAATTTAACTTTGTAGCAGTATGTGGAGTTTGTGTAGTTTAGGAATAGATAGAAAGGGTGATGGAAATGTGAGAAGTAAAATTGGACTTGTGTTACAAACTCTGCAAACAAAAATTGTCCTATCGATTTGGGCCGGATGGAAAAGATGAAAAAAGTAAAAACAGTAAAAAAAAAATATTTGAAAGAGCATCATTTGTAAGTGACTAAACTGTATATAACTGTTCTGTAATCACTTATACACTCTCCAGAACTTGTATGTAGCCCTATATGGCACTATATAGTGGTAATATCTGCCTTTCTAAAAGTGTTCTTTATTCAATAAGTTTGGTTTAGCAAGTCAGTCACTATGTAGTGGTATATAGGTATAAAGGGCTTTTAAGACCATACAATGTGTTTAAAAGGGCCTAAAGCTTTCCTGCTTTATATATATTGTGGTAGATTGACTCCCAATTAGTCACCGTAATGCTCCAGTTTTCAAATGGTTTAATAAAACAGCTCCATAAGCCAATGCAAACAAAAGATATAGACATCATCAGTCTCCTTGACATAAACTTAAAGAATATCACTCACTATAGTCCTTGTAACAGAGGGGATCTGCTTGCACAGGAAAACAGGTTTCAGCTCCATTTACCAAGGAAACCTCTTCCAGAGCTCCAAAACACTGAATGAGCTCAAAGCTCCACATTTAGCTTCTGAACCACAACCTCAGGTGGAGATATGTGTACTGCATCACACCCACTCTTCATCTGTTCACTAAAATCCAACCCTTAACATGGCTGATTAACCCATCTCAGCACTTAGTGTGCTGGAGCATTTTCCCAGGATGAGGCTAACATCCTGAGTGACACATATCTACCCTCCAGTTCCTCACCAGTGTCATTCTCACGATATATATATATATATATATATATATATATATATATATATATATATATATATATATACTCGTGTGTGTGTGTATATATACATATATATATATATATATATATATATATATATATATAGTTATATGAAAAAGTTTGGGCACCCCTATTAATCTTAAGCTTAATGTTTTATAAAAATAGGTTTTTTTGCAACAGCTATTTCAGTTTCATATATCTAATAACTGTTGGACACAGTAATGTTTCTTCCTTGAAATGAGGTTTATTGTACTAACAGAAAATGTGCAATCTGCGTTCAAACAAAATTTGACAGGTGCATAAGTATGGCCACCCTTATCATTTTCTTGTTTTAAATACTCCTACCTACTTTTTACTGACTTACTAAAGCACTTTTTTGGGGTTTTGTAACCTCATTGAGCTTTGAACTTCATAGCCAGGTGTATGCAATCATGAGAAAAGCTACTTAAAGTGGCCACTTGCTAGTTGTTCTCCTGTTTGAATCTCCTCTGAAGAGTGGCATCATGGGCTCCTCAAAATAACTGTCAAATGATCTGAAAACAAAGATTATTCAACATAGTTGTTCAGGGGAAGGATACAAAAAGCTGTCTAAGAGATTTAACCTGTCAATTTCCACTGTGGGGAATATAGTAAGGAAATGGAAGAACACAGGTACAGTTCTTGTTAAGGCCAGAAGTGGCAGGCCAAGAAAAACATCAGAAAGGCAGAGAAGAAGAATGGTGAGATCAGTTAAGGGCAATCCTCAGACCACCTCCAGAGAGCTGCAGCATCAACTTGCTGCAGATGGTGTAACTGTGCATCGGTCAACTATACAACGCACTTTGCACAAGGAGAAGCTGTATGGGAGAGTGATGCGAAAGAAGCCGTTTCTGCAAGCACGCCACAAACATAGTCAGCTGAGGTATGCAAAAGCACATTTGGAGAAGCCAATTTCTTTATGGAAGAAGGTCCTGTGGACTGATGAAACCAAGATTGAATTGTTTGGTCATACAAAAAGGCATTATGCATGGCGGCAAAAAACACATAATTCCAAGAAAAACACTTGCTACCCACACTAAAATTTGGTGGAGGTTCCATCATGCTTTGGGGCTGTGTGGCCAATGCCGGCACCAGGAATCTTGTTAAAGTTGAGGGACGCATGGATTCCTTTCAGTATAAGCAGATTTTTGACAATAATGTTCATGAATCAGTGACAAAGTTGAAGTTACGCAGGGGATGGATCTTTCAGCAAGACAATGATCCAAAACACCGCTCCAAATCTACTCAGGCACTCATGCAGAGGAACAATTACACTGTTCTGGAATGGCCATCCCAGTCCACAGACCTGAATATCATTGAACATCTGTGGGATCATTTGAAGAGGGCTGTCCATGCTCGGCAACCATCAAACTTAACTGAACTGGAATTGTTTTGTAAAGAGGCATGGTCAAAAATACCTTCATCCAGGATCCAGGAACTCATTAAAAGCTACAGGAAGCGACTAGAGGCTGTTATGTTTGCAAAAGGAGGATCCACTAAATATTAATGTCACTTTTCTGGTGAGGTGCCCATACTTCTGCACCTGTCAAATTTTGTTTGAATGCAAATTGCACATTTTCTGTTAGTACAATAAACCTCATTTCAAGGCAGAAACATTACTGTGTCCAACAGTTATTAGATATATGAAACTGAAATAGCTGTTGCAAAAAAACCTATTTTTATAAAACATTAAGCTTAAGATTAATAGGGGTGCCCAAACTTTTTCATATAACTGTATATATCTGCAGCGCAGACCAAAAGTTTGGACACACCTTCTCATTTAAAGATTTTTCTGTATTTTCATGACTATGAAAAGTGTAAATTCACACTGAAGACCTCAAAACTATGAACTAACACATGTGGAATTATATACTTAACAAAAAAGAGTGAAACAACTGAAAATATGTCTTATATTCTAGGTTCTTCAAAGTAGCCACCTTTTGCTTTGATGACACTTTTTTGTTAAGTATATAACATCACATGTGGTAATTCATAGTTTTGATGCCTTCAGTGTGAAAGTACAATTTTCATAGTCATGAAAATACAGAAAAATCTTTAAATGAGAAGGTGTGTCCAAACTTTTGGTCTGTACTGTATATATATATATATATATATATATATATATATATATATATATATGTAACTCAAATAATGTAAAATATATATCAAATAATATAAATATGACATCTGCTGTAGCTATCCAGTAGCAGAAAAAGCATACATTAAATGCATATGGGTGGTATCCATGGCATCTGTTATACATTTGTTTTTTTCAAAGTTTGCCATCTCATGTCACACATTTCAGGAAATATAGATTTAGAGATACGTTGGGGAAGCACACATCAGTATGTAAACATTTTTTATATTTTCATCATTCCTTTGATTGAAAATAGGCTTGGTAATGAAATAATTGTTCAGAATGATGATGCGTCTTTTCTTTGTAGCCAAAAATAATCTAGATCTCAAACTGATTAAAAAATTACAGTGTAAAATATAAAATTTGGTCCATGACAAGCCTTCTGAATGCACATGTGATCGGCCAACTGTTCAGCTGAAGTTACATTAGTTTTAGATGAAAGATAAGAGAAAGCTTGTATAGACTATAAATATAAAGCTAAGAAAACTTTTTTTTAAATTATCTGGTAAATATAATTTTTTTCTTAATGGGATCCACAATAATGGAGAATTATATTTGTGACACATTGTCTCATGCTAGAGTGCTCTAAGAGGTCTCTCTCTACATCTATGGAAGCAGGTGTTGAAATCTTGTGTGCACATAGAAAAGGCTTCTTCCGTGGTGTCAGTTCACTCTGTCAGACATCTTTGTCAATAAAATACTTAGAATTTTCTGCTTAATAGTGGATACACTGCTAATGCGACACTTATCCCACTACCGATGCATCTTCCAATCAATGTCAATGTATTTCATGTCATTTAACATCATTTTGATTCAGCTGTGAGTGAGTAGGGTCAATATATTTCATTAGTTTCTTTCACCTGAAGGATACATAAATCAGTTTGCATTAGTACAGGGCATTGCCTATAGAACTACATACCTGGGTATGTAGCGGTCACAAAACATGACTGGCTTTCACGAACGGCTTGTGAAAAATCTTTAGACAAAGCTAGGACATGACTAGTTCTTAACAAGGGTTTAATTTCTATTGCAGCGTACTGCATATCTACTGCCTTAAATTGTGCTACATTATCTCTTAACAGATCCATCATGAGATGCCTAAAAGGAATTCACACATTTGTCATTTCCTACTGTTAATAAAATGATTTAATTCTTTCAACTTATCTAATGTTTAGATGATTTAAGCACGCAACTGCAGCTATAATTCAGAAATCAGCCATTCATAGACCATTCAATCTTCAGGAACATGTAAACATGAATTACAGAAGTCTTGAAAAATAAAAATTAATCTTTGATACTAGAGAAGAGCAGATCTGAAAAGATGTAAATTTGCCAAATTGCCAGGATTTTACAGGGAAATTTGTTTTACAGTGAAGTTATTGAATGTGATTTGAATGTTTGTTGTTATGCTCCTGAGTTTCCCTAACTCTCAAAGCATAATAAATGTGGGATGTAACAAAAATAAATATATAAACAAATAATACTCACCTCACCACTCACCTCTGTCCCTGCAGCTAACTGTCTGGTCCTCCGTGCCCCTTTTATCCCCCTTTCCCTATCTGGTGCATTCTCTTCTCTCTGAGCAGTGGCTGACGAGGCACATTATAATGTTATGACGTCACCTCATGTGCCTCAATGGCCTGGCACACAGTGACATCAAGCTGGAAGATCTAGCCTGGAGTGAAGACTCAGAAGATAATGTGCGCAATGGACTAAAAGAAAAAAAAGAGGAGCAGGCTGTGAGGATGGCGGGACAAGTGAGCAATATGGTAAGAAAAAATGTAAACTGTTTACTTAGCCTTTTACGCTTCAACAAAATAATGGGCATATCTGGCTGCCATTTTGCTGAATTCACATGGAGCAAATTGCCACAAATCTGTATTCTGGAGAATATTTTTTTTGTAAAATACAAATGTAAAATTCAAGTAGAATTCAATTCATTCATCTCTACGTGATAATCATGCCGTATACCATTTGTCTAATGGCCATCACTAGATACAGGTGCTTCTAACAAAATTAGAATATCATTGAAAAGTTAATTTATTTCAGTTCTTTGATGTATTTCAAGTGTTTATTTCTGTTAATGTTGATGATTATGGCTTACAGCCATTGATAACCCAAAAGTCATTATCTCAGTAAATGACAATAATTAACAAAAAACACCTTCAAAGGCTTCATAAACGTTTAAAATGGTCCCTTAATCTGTTTCAGTGTGTCATTGACACACTCCTAAAGGAGGGTAAGCCACAAAAAGTCATTACTAAAGAATCTGGCATTTCACAGAGTGCTGTATCCAAGCATATTAATGGAAAGTTGAGTGAACGGAAAAAGTGTGGTAGAAAAAGGTGCACAAGCAACCGGGATAACCACAGCCTTGAAAGGATTGTTAAGAAATGGCCATTCAAAAATTTGGGGGTTTCCTTGTGTTAAGCCACTCATGACCATTAAACAACGCCAGAAGCGCCTTACCTGTGTCAAGGAGAAAAAGAACTGGACTGTTGCTCAGTGGTTCAAAGTGTGTTTTTCAGATGAAATTAAATTTTGCATTTCATTTGGAAATCAAGGTCCCAGAGTCTGGAGGAAGAGTGGAGAGGTCACAATCCAAGATACTTTAGGTCTAGTGTGAAGTTTCCACAATCAGTGATGGTTTGGGGACCCATGTCATCTGCTGGTGTAGATCCACTGTGTTTTATCAAGACTAAAGTCAGCACAGCCGTCTACCAGGAAATTTTAGAGCACTTCATGCTTCCCACTGTTGACAAGCTTTTTGAATATGGAAATTTAATTCTCCAGCAAGATTTGGCACCTATCCACACTGCCAAAAGTACCAATACCTGGTTTGAAAACAACAGTATCACTGTGCTTGATTGGCAAGCAAACTCGCCTGACCTTAACCCCATAGAGAATCTATGGGGTATTGTCAAGAGGATGATAAGACACCAGATCCAATCAATGCAGACAAGCTGTAGGCTGCTATCAAAGTAATCTCGGCTTCTATAACACCTCAGCAAGGCCACAGGCTGATTGCCTCCATGCCACACTGCATTGATGCGGTAACTGAAGCAAAAGGAGTCCTGACCAAGTATTTAATGCATTTACTGAACATACATTTCAGTAGGCCATCATTTTGGATTTTAAAATAATTTTTCAACTTGGTGTTATAAAGTATTCTAACTTTCTGAGATAATGACTTTTGGGCTTTCATTGGCTGTAAGCCATAATCATCAACATTAACAGAAATAAACACTTAAATAGATCACTCTGTAATGAATTTTGACCAGATTCTTGACTGTTACATTCACACTTATATTTTATCTATTACTACTGAGACAGATTTTCTTGATCGGTTTGGGTCACAGTTGCCACCGCTAATCTTGCTTTCATCACTTATACTGTTTATGGTGATAAATGCTTGTGGCTGAATACCCCTTTAAGGCTACATTCACATGTTCATTATTTGGTCAGTATTTCACATCAGTATTCGTAAGCCAAAATCCAGAGTGGATGATAAGTGCAGAATTGATGCACATGTTTAGGTTATACTTTTCCTCTGATTGTTCCACTCCTGGTTTTATTGATGTGAAATACTGACCAAATATTGATCATGGCCTAATACTACACTTCCGTAGATGGGCTACTCTTGCTACCCTTCATGTTTCCAGTGATCTTACTGTTTTGGCAGAATAATAGTTGGAAAACTGCACCACAATTACTCTAAACACAGATTTCCATGGATGTGTTGACTGCTACTTTTTTCCTAAGATTTCTGAGCATTTTTTTCTGTTTTAAATGTTTAAACAAATTCACACAGAAGAAATATTTGAACACCGGGTTAAATGAAAAAGCACAGTGAAACAAAACAATATGGGGGGAGGCAATTCACCTTATCCAACATAATTAATATTGCATATGTGTTTCCAAGAGCATGATACAGATTTTTTTCAAGTTTGTGTAGAAAGATGACATTTCTTATATATATATATATATATATATATATATATATATATATATATATTTTTTTTTTTTTTTTTTCTTTAGTCGTGAAACCTTCTAAAAGACTTTCAGTTTGCAGCAATAGAAGGGGCCTTTCATCTCTTGGCTGTAGTCCGTGAGAATGCTCAGCCCAGTGCTGAAGCTTCCTGCGGCTTCAGATCAGGTTAAAGCTTTGAAATATTTGCTATCGCTTACCTCTTCGGTTTTTCATGTGCATGGAACATGCTGCTGCCCCTAGCTCTCCTTTTCCCTTCCACCTTTTCATAATCCAGTGTTGGAAACACTTGAAATAAAATGAGAGAAGGCAAGACGCTATCATAACAGCCCCATGCTGTGGAAGTAGAACTTCAAATCCATGAACAAACTTTATGACCTACTGAGCGGACTTTGTCATGTTTTAACATGGTTACAGAAGATTCTAATTTCCTTGGCCTAGTTTTGTGTCTACCCTTTCTTTCAAACATTAACAAAGTAAGTGAAAATGGACGACAAACCAAGAGGTAGATGTATGATGTGTAGTGAGCTTGTATTCTTTAACCATCAACCACAAATGTCTATGACCACAGTAGGTGAGCAGCAATACACTATAGTTATTATTGAAGAACTTGTAGTTGTGTATTACAATTTGCCATTTCTAATGCGATCTATGTGGAGTTTCTGTTCATCCTCTCAAAAAATCCTCAGAATCTGTAAGCTTTATGTACCAACTGAACTAAAAAGCATGTTACCATGAATGAAACTTGAAGTAAATGTTCATTTTTATAGGCTTTGTTTATAAACCTTTCTAGAAAACTCTTATTATTATTGTCTATTTTCTTCCTGTATGCAAGGATAAGCAATTTTCCAAATAGCATTGATTAAAATTCTTTATTTGCTGCTGTAGAGTGTCCATTGTGCACACTAACCTACAGACAGAGTCAGGTTGGCGCTGTTATACTGATTAAAATGATACCTTGGCTGATGAAATCCATCTTCTGGTTGTTGTTTAATCTTTATTTTCGGGTTGGAGTTAATGATATGATCGTGCTTCGGGGCGGGGCTGTGCCTGTAGGTTACTGTGCACAATGCTGCTGACAGGTTCCCTTTAATGTAGCTCAGTGCTTTGCAAAAATTGAAATTATTTGTCAGAACTCCTACTCCTGGTTCTAATGGTTCTCTGCTATTCCCACCTTTCTCCTAGTTTTAGAAATAGCTGCAGGGAGGGGCAGCAAGTTGTACACTGATCTGGAGTGGAAATGGGAGACACTTCTGCGAAAGAGGCAGCTGCTGAAATGTTCAATGGGAACTTTGGACGTAGTGTTACTTTGCCAGTAAATGTTATAAGAAAACTGTATATATATATATATATATATATATATATATATATATATATATACACTCACCGGCCACTTTATTAGGTACACCTGTCCAACTTCTTGTTAACACTTAATTTCTAATCAGCCAATCACATGGCGGCAACTCAGTGCATTTAGGCATGTAGACATGGTCAAGACAATCTCCTGCAGTTCAAACCGAGCATCAGTATGGGGAAGAAAGGTGATTTGAGTGCCTTTGAACGTGGCATGGTTGTTGGTGCCAGAAGGGCTGGTCTGAGTATTTCAGAAACTGCTGATCTACTGGGATTTTCACGCACAACCATCTCTAGGGTTTACAGAGAATGGTCCGAAAAAGAAAAAAAATCCAGTGAGTGGCAGTTCTGTGGGCGGAAATGCCTTGTTGATGCCAGAGGTCAGAGGAGAATGGGCAGACTGGTTCGAGCTGATAGAAAGGCAACAGTGACTCAAATCGCCACCCGTTACAACCAAGGTAGGCCTAAGAGCATCTCTGAACGCACAGTGCGTCGAACTTTGAGGCAGATGGGCTACAGCAGCAGAAGACCACACCGGGTACCACTCCTTTCAGCTAAGAACAGGAAACTGAGGCTACAATTTGTACAAGCTCATCGAAATTGGACAGTAGAAGATTGGAAAAACGTTGCTTGGTCTGATGAGTCTCGATTTCTGCTGCGACATTCGGATGGTAGGGTCAGAATTTGGCGTAAACAACATGAAAGCATGGATCCATCCTGCCTTGTATGGAGCATCTTTGGGATGTGCAGCCGACAAATCTGCGGCAACTGTGTGATGCCATCATGTCAATATGGACCAAAATCTCTGAGGAATGCTTCCAGCACCTTGTTGAATCTATGCCACGAAGAATTGAGGCAGTTCTGAAGGCAAAAGGGGGTCCAACCCGTTACTAGCATGGTGTACCTAATAAAGTGGCCGGTGAGTGTATATATATATATATATATATATATATATATACATATATACACTCACTGGCCACTTTATTAGGTACACCTGTCCAACTTCTTGTTAACACTTAATTTCTAATCAGCCAATCACATGGCGGCAACTCAGTGCATTTAGGCATGTAGACATGGTCAAGACAATCTCCTGCAGTTCAAACCGAGCATCAGTATGGGGAAGAAAGGTGATTTGAGTGCCTTTGAACGTGGCATGGTTTTTGGTGCCAGAAGGGCTGGTCTGAGTATTTCAGAAACTGCTGATCTACTGGGATTTTCACGCACAACCATCTCTAGGGTTTACAGAGAATGGCCCGAAAAAGAAAAAAAATCCAGTGAGCGGCAGTTCTGTGGGCGGAAATGCCTTGTTGATGCCAGAGGTCAGAGGAGAATGGGCAGACTGGTTCGAGCTGATAGAAAGGCAACAGTGACTCAAATCGCCACCCGTTACAACCAAGGTAGGCCTAAGAGCATCTCTGAACGCACAGTGCGTCGAACTTTGAGGCAGATGGGCTACAGCAGCAGAAGACCACACCGGGTACCACTCCTTTCAGCTAAGAACAGGAAACTGAGGCTACAATTTGTACAAGCTCATCGAAATTGGACAGTAGAAGATTGGAAAAACGTTGCTTGGTCTGATGAGTCTCGATTTCTGCTGCGACATTCGGATGGTAGGGTCAGAATTTGGCGTAAACAACATGAAAGCATGGATCCATCCTGCCTTGTATGGAGCATCTTTGGGATGTGCAGCCGACAAATCTGCGGCAACTGTGTGATGCCATCATGTCAATATGGACCAAAATCTCTGAGGAATGCTTCCAGCACCTTGTTGAATCTATGCCACGAAGAATTGAGGCAGTTCTGAAGGCAAAAGGGGTCCAACCCGTTACTAGCATGGTGTACCTAATAAAGTGGCCGGTGAGTGTATATATATATATATATATATATATATATATATATATATACACTACTATTCAAAAGTTTAGGATCACTTAGAATTTCCCTTACTTTTGAAAGAAAAGCACATTGTTCTCCAATGAAGCTAACATTAAGTGATTCAGAAAAACACTCTGTACATTGTTAATGTGTGTTAATGTGGTAAATGACTATTTTAGCTGCAAACATCTGGTTTGTAAGGCAATATCTTCATAGGTGTATAGAAGCCCATTTCCAACAACCATCACTCCAGTGTTCTTATGGTACTTTGTGTTTGCTAACTGTGTAAGAAGGCTAATGGATGGTTAGAATACCCTTGAGAACCGTTGTGCAAGTATGTTAGCACAGCTGAAAACAGTTTGGCTGATTAGAGAACCTATAAACCTGAACTTCCTTTGAGCTAGTTGAGAATTTGGAGCATTACATTTGTTGGTTCCATTAAACTGTCAAAATAGCCAGAAAAAAAGAACTTTCATGTGAAACTCGACAGTCTATTCTTGTTCTTAGAAATGAAGGCTATTCCATGCAAGAAATTGCCAAGAAACTGAAGATTTCCTACAACAGTGTGTACTACTCCCTTCAGAGGAGAGCACAAACAGGCTCTAACCAGAGTAGAAAGAGAAGTGGGAGGCTCTGCTGCACAACTGAGCAAAAAGACAAGTATCATATATACTCGAGTATAAGCCGAGATTTTCAGCCCATTTTTTGGGCTGAAAGTCCCCCTCTCGGCTTATACTCGAGTCATACCCAGGAGTTGGCAGGGGAGGGGGAGCAGGGGCTGTCTAATTATACTCACCTACTACTGGCGCGGGCCCTGCAGGTCCCTGCTTCCCCGGCGCCGCAGCTTCTTCCTGTACTGAGCGGTCACATGGTACCGCTCATTACAGTAATTAATATGCGTCTCAACATCCCATAGGGGTGGAGCTGCATATTAATTACTGTAATGAGCGGTAACGGTGACTGCTCAATACAGGAAGAAGCTGCAGTGCCGGGGTAGCAGGGAATGCACCACACCAGGAGCAGGTGAGTATAACGGGGAGCACAGCGCTGCGGGATATTCACCTGCTCCTTTTCCCGGAGCCGCTCCATCTTCAGCGTCTTCTGCAGTGACGCTCAGGTCAGAGGGTGCAATGAGTGCGTGCCCTCTGCCTGAATGTCAGTGCAGAAGACGCTGAAGATGGAGCGGCGCTGGAGCGAAGTCAGGTGAATATTGAAAGTGACGGGGGCCTGAGCAACGGAGAGGTGAGTATGTGATTTTTTTTATCGCAAATGGGGCAAGTGTCTGTATGGAGCATCTTAACCTTAACTTAACCTACTGATGTCTCAATTAATTTTACTTTTATTGGAATCTATTTTTACTTTTGACATTTACCGGTAGCTGCTGCATTTTCCACCCTAGGCTTATACTCGAGTCATTAAGTTTTCCCAGTTTTTTCTGGCAAAATTAGGGGGATCAGCTTTTACTGGGGTTGGCTTATACTCGAGTATATACGGTACATTAGAGTCTGTAGTTTGAGAAATCGATGCCTCACAGGTCCTCAACTTGCAGCTTCATTAAATAGTACACGCAAAACGTCAGTGTCAACATCTACAGTGAAGAGGCGACTCCAGGATGCTGTCCTTCAGGGCAGAGTGGCAAAGAAAAAGCCATATCTGGGACTGGATAATAAAAGGAAAAGATTAATATGGGCAAAAGGACACAGATATTGGACAGAGGAAGATTGGAAAAAAAGTGTTATGGACAGACGAATCCAAGTTTGAGGGGTTTAGATCACACAGAATGACATTTGTGAGATGCAGAACAACTGAAAAGATGCTGGAAGAGTGCCTGACACCATATGTCAAGCATGGTGGAGGTAATGTGATTGTCCGGGGTTGCTTTGGTGCTGGTAAAGTGAGAGATTTGTATAAGGTAAATGGAATTTTGAATAAGGAAGGCTATCATTCCATTTTGCAATGCCATGCCATACTGTCATGTCGGACGCTGTTCAGACCAGGTCGTTCGACAGACAGCGGTAATTCCGCTTTTGACCACTATTTGCTTATTGGCGTCGGCTAGATTCTATCTAGCTGTTCTGGGGTTAATTTACCTGATCCTCGGATTGGAAGCTGGGCCATGCCCATTGCCTTTAAATAGCTCTCCTGATCATTGGGCATCACCGATTATAGCTTCTGTCTTGTGCATTGTTATCTCGGTCTTAAGTGGAGAGCTGGTTGCTGGAGAGTCGTTGCTGGTGGTGTATTTTCCTTTGTCTTATTTACTCCTTCCTATATTTGTATTTATTTTGCCCTGCACATTTATAGTGTATTCCTGAGTGTCTGCGGCGTGGTGTATATTTTCCTTTATCCTTGTCTGTGCTAACTGTGGGTATTGGTGAATTATATCTTCACTGGGTAGTGGTCGAAGGTTTTCAGCCTAGGGTTGGAACAGGAGACAGGGTGAGGGTGGAGGCCTGGACATGCACACCATCAGTGTAAACTCCAGGTAGAGGGTCAGTCAGGATTTCCCTAGTCTGAGGGAAATTGCAGGGGCCCGGGTTATTAGCTCTTGCTCACCTAGTCTCCTCGTGACACATACCCTGTGGACAGCACTTAATTGGAGCCAATTTCATCCTACAACAGGACAATGACCCAAAGAACACCTCCAAAATATGCAAGAACTATTTAGAATACCTGCTGCCTGCTTCTTCCCTATCTGTAATGGAGTGGCCAGTGCAATCACCAGGTCTCAAGCCCATTGAGCTGTTGTGGGAGCAGCTTGACCGTATGGTACGCAAAAAGTGCCCATCAAGCCAAACCAACTTGTGGGAGGGGCTTCTGGAAGCATGGGGTGAAATTTCTCCAGATGACCTCCTCAAATTAACTGCTAGAATGCCAAAGGTCTGCAATGCTGTAATTGCTGCAAAGGTAGCATTCTTTGATGAAAGCAAAGTTTGAAGGACAAAATTATTATTTCAAATAAAAATCTTTTTTTCGAAACTTGTCAATGTCTGGACTAGATTTTCAATTCATTTGGCAACTTATTTGATTAATAAAAGTATGAGTTTTCATGGAAAACACAAAATTGTCTGGGTGACCCTAAACTTTTGAACGGTAGTGTTTATATACAGTATATATTCTTAAAATATTCATTAATTATTATAAATCCATAAAAGATTGGAAAAGTTTAAAAACGAGCAGGAATTACCCAGCTGTAGCATACAAATATCATGCTGCAATTTAAATTGACATATATACACAGTAAATGACTGAAGAGATGCACAAAAATAGATTTAGGTCTATAGATAACAATGGTGATAAGAATAGAGTACTCAATGCAGAGCTTTGCATGTTGATAAAGTAAAGTGCAAGTGGATAGATACTGTAAGGTGGCAGCAGGACAGGTTGTTGATGGGAGGTATGTGTGCCCAAGATGCCAAGTCTCGGAGATGTAGGATCCGCAGGAGCAGGCTACAGCACACTTAGTGCTGAGAGATGTTTTTATGAGCAGCTGAAAGAGCTGGGTGGGATCGGCTGCTCACTTACCTCCAGTCCAGGACTTGGATGATCTGATTTAAGGCAGCTGAGGCTGTCTCTCTGTGTGTGTTTTACTAGGTGAGGAAGCCTCGCATATGCTGCTCAGACCATGCTGGAGTCTGAAAGGAAAGACCCACATTAAAATGGCTGAGCCCCTGTGTTATATGGACTTGTTATTTTCCATTTTGTTCTGTGCTACCTTTGTTAACCTGCAATAGGATCTTATTTTTGTAACCCTTATAGAGAGATTTAGCGTGCACTCTGTCAGATATGAGGTGCTGGTGCAACAGGCTTATTGACCTCTAGTCAATGTATTCAGAATTTCCCGCACACTCTATGGTTCAAGTGATGCAAAAAAGCTCATTTTATTTTGTGATAGAAATATATATATATCATGTAGATCTCACTTGCATGTATACTCCTCTATAATCATATATACTCATATACTCACAGCTAATAGAGTATATACATTATAATCAATGGTTTAAAATGGCTGACATGAACTGATATAAGCCAGACAGATTGTATGGGGTTTTCCATCTCAAAAGCGGAACTTGGGCCAGATGTCCTGAAATAATGCCTAGAATATAGCTGAATCTTGCTGAAATGGCAGACCAACAGTGTCAGATGTATTAAGTGCTGATCAGATGTCTCAACTCTGTCCTACATGCAGAGAGCTCAATACTAGTTGCTTGGTCAGCAGTCATATGAGCGTTAATCACAATATTCCATATATGTTTAGATAACCAATGACAGAGGAGCTAGACAATATGGTAATTAACTAACCACCCCTAACAACCCCTAACCACTCCTTTCTATATGCTATCATAAAAACTATGTATGTACAATAAAGTATCAGTATTGATGGAATGTTATTGACACAATGATGTTGCAGTCTCATTCCTTGAGCGCTCAAAATACTCAGTCTTATTGGGAGCGGCCGCAGCACACACAGGGATAAATTTATCCAACCCAAAAATTTCCATATCAAATGGCCCCCAACAGCGAGGCAAAGGGACGAAACGCACCCTACTGACCGGAGAGACGGAGGTGTCGCCTCGGCCTTGGTTCACGGGACGGAGACTGCGTAGCTCCATAAGTAAGGTAAGAAAATGTTATCATCTTACCTGAAAGTCCCCTGTGCCCAGTTCGGGTCTATACCTCTTGCCAGTCAGGTGTGGTCACCAATTCCCGGGTAGTGTAAAAAGTCCGAAGCCTGAATCCAAACCCTGGGAGGTGTCTGCTGTGTGCCGTGTATGTGTTCTGTGTTTGTGTAAGATCTGGGAGAAGGAAGGAAAAGTGACTTTTGTTTGTGGTGGCTGGGTAACAGACAGCAGGTCAAATCGCTGAATATGCTATCACAGATTCTCGGGACAGGCAGTTCCATGATCCAGGCTCGGATGGTGATAGCTTTGAGGACTGCCACAGATTCCCGTAGCCGGCGGCCAGTCAGGACGACCGGAGCGGAGGGTGGTAGAACCCGGCATATGCGTGCCAGTGCGATTGATAGTTGTCTGTTCCCAGAACGGCCTGCACGTGTCACAGAATTAAAAATGGCATCTCCCGGATTGTCTATCTGTTTCTGTTTGTCAAGTATTGCTGCTTTAAAAGCATGAAATAATAAAAGAAAGTTTTTTTGTTTTTTTTTCTCTTTCCTTTTGTACTTCCTCTTTTCCAGCTGCTGTGGCAGGGATATACGCATTGTAAATCACACTGTCACATCTGTTTTTTTCTGGCTGTTTCTGCAATGCTAGCTATGTGTAGCTATTTGTGAAGAAGTGAAACAAATTGTATCTATTATTTTTGATGTGACATACGTGTTTTCAGATACGTGATTTTAGTGACATTGATTGCAATAGCATAAGAAAAGGGGAAGTGTGTGTCTCTGACTGTGTTAAGCGCAGAGAGAAGGAAAATATATATATAGTTTTTTTACTCTTTTTGAAAGTCTTTATTCTGTTTTGTTTATGTATATTTTTTGAAATTCATAAGAATGGCAGACTTCAAGCTGCGGAGTGGCATGACGTAGAAAGGAAAATAAGGGAAGTTAGCTGATGTTAAATTGCTGAATGGTAATACATGGTATAAAGTAGCAGCAGAGCTTACATCATTTAGGTGGTACATAAAGTTATGTGAGCAAACCAGGAAGTGTTTTTTTGTGTGTATAAGATGGGAGATATCGGATCAGTGCAGTCTGTTTTTAGCAGAATCCATAGTATAGGTAGTTATTTTTCACAGTATGTGGTGCGCCCCGTCTCTCCCTGCAGGGAGAAAGCATCATTGCTCCACTCTATTGTTCTCGTTCTTCTCTATCCTCCTTTTTCTCTGTCACTCTTTCTCTCCTCATCCTCTCTCACTCTCCTTTCCTCTTTCTCCACACTTTTCTCTTCTCTCTCTCTCTCTCTCCTCCTTCTCCACTCCCCCACCACACCTATCTCCTCCTTCTCCACACCCATCTCCACTCCCTCTCTATCTCCTCCTTCTCTTCCTTCTCCACACCCATCTCCACTCCTCTCTTCTCCTCCCTCTATCTCCTCATTCTCGTTATCCACACCTCTTTCCTCCTTCTTCACTCATCTCCACATTTCTCTCTCCCCTCCTTCTATCCCTTTTTCTCAGTCATCAACCCCTCCTCCTTCTTCCTCTTTCTTCCTCTTCGTTGCCGGCTGGGCCAACGCCCAATTCAAATAATATGGTGCTTACAGCACAAGGTTCCCTTTCCATGTCCCTGGCACAATCCAGCCATTGCCAGTTGTGATATCGGGGAAAGAAAGTGAAAATCCCCCTACACACAATGCAGTGGGCAGCCCCCAGACACATCAGGTAGCAGACAGCTCAGCCCTGGGTGCAGAGGGGGGAGGAATGATATCACCATGTATTGATAATGTACAACTTCAGCACTGGTCAGAGCTGCCTACATTCACACCAACATAGAACTATAAGCCTAATCCATCACAGCTTCAGCAAGGGGGGAGACATCCTCACATAAAAAAGCAACTTCTAAGTCCAAAATCAGCCAGTGTAAGACCCCAGTACAAGCTATCACAACTAGTGTTGAGCGATACCGTCCGATACTTGAAAGTATCGGTATCGGAAAGTATCGGCCGATACCGGCAAAGTATCGGATCCAATCCGATACCGATACCCGATACCAATACAAGTCAATGGGACTCAAGTATCGGACGGTATTCCTGATGGTTCCCAGGGTCTGAAGGAGAGGAAACTCTCCTTCAGACCCTGGGATCCATATAAATGTGTAAAATAAAGAATTAAAATAAAAAATATTGATATACTCACCTGTCCGACGCAGCCTGGACCTCAGCGAGGGAACCGGCAGCGTTGTTTGTTTAAAATTCGCGCTTTTACTTGGTTACGTGAAGTCCCGGCTTGTGATTGGTCAGGGCGGCCATGTTGCCGGGACGCGGACCAATCACAGCAAGCCGTGACGAAATTACGTCACGGCTTGCTGTGATTGGTCCGCGTCCCGGCAACATGGCCGCCATTAACCAATCACAAGCCGTGACGTCACGGGAGGCTGGACACGCGCGCTTTTTAAAATACGCGCATGTCCAGCCTCCCGTGACGTCACGGCTTGTGATTGGTTAATGGCGGCCATGTTGCCGGGACGCGGACCAATCACAGCAAGCCGTGACGTAATTTCGTCACGGCTTGCTGTGATTGGTCACGGCGCCATGTTGCCGGGACGCGGACCAATCACAGCAAGCCGTGACGTAATTTCGTCACGGCTTGCTGTGATTGGTCACGGCGCCATGTTGCCGGGACGCGGACCAATCATAAGCCGGGACGTCACTGGAGGCTGGACACGCGCGCTTTTTAAAATACGGGCATGTCCAGCCTCCCGTGACGTCACGGCTTGTGATTGGTTAATGGCGGCCATGTTGCCGGGACGCGGACCAATCACAGCAAGCCGTGACATAATTTCGTCACGGCTTGCTGTGATTGGTCCGCGTCCCGGCAACATGGCCGCCCTGACCAATCACAAGCCGGGACTTCACGTAACCAAGTAAAAGCGCGAAATTTAAACAAACATCGCTGCCGGTTCCCTCGCTGAGGTCCAGGCTGCGTCGGAGAGGTGAGTATAGCAATATTTTTTATTTTAATTCTCTCTTTTACACATTATTACATTAATGTTGTTGCGATACCCGATACCCGATACCACAAAAGTATCGGATCTCGGTATCGGAAATTCCGATACAGCAAATATCGGCCGATACCCGATACTTGCAGTATCGGAATGCTCAACACTAATCACAACTATTCTTCTGATGAAGATGAAGAGGGAACATCATACATGCTGTCCAGTATTAGGAAAAGAAACCCACAGGCACCAATAATGCAGGGGCAGATACAGGCACCACCATTACACTATGTGCACTGCACTTCAAGTCAGGTGACAATCTTCCAGACCCAGGGATGTATCCCATGCCATTTTATCGAAGAATGTAGCAGAACCAGCGAACATATGCAGCCACCTGGAATGATCTCTGGGCCATACATGGAAATATAAGCAGGTGATGCACTCTGGCCAATCATGAAGGAACAATTCAAACTTCCAGCAGAATTAGATGTACTCGCTTGGGAGTCAGGGCCACAGCTAATATAACAGCTCAGAGAGTGGGCCAAAGGCAGATTGGCAGGACAAGCCAAAACCAAGAGCCAAGATAAGACAGAGTCTGTAAAGAAGTTTCATGGCAGAGTAATGCAAGTATTCCAAGACTTGGGCTTCACCATTCATGACCAGATACACAGGCAAATGTTGGCACAGGTCTCTGTGCATGGACAGAGACAGCCAATTAGGAAACCACTGATAGTGGCTAGGCCTGAGAACAGGTCAATGGCAATGGATTGACCCAGCAAAATGTTTTATGTGAGCCTAGGAGACTGTTTATTGCCGATTGTCACCAAAAGGCCGCTATTATAGCACCACAAAGAGCGCAAAGGAAACGGGTGCCGTGCTGCTGAGAACGCCAGAAGGGGAGCCAGAGGTGAAGACGCTGCAAAGTGCCGAGCGACACGCCGGAAGAACCGCTGCAGACTCCAGAAAGGAGACACCGACCTCAATAAGGTTAGTAAAGGGGAGAAGCTATGTCGGAACAGAGGGAAGAAGTGATGGCAGATGCAGCCGCAGCCCCTGTAATGCCCCAAGACCTTGGGTTGGATGCAGCCGCCGGTCTCACGGAACCCCTGGGCCTCGCCACTGACGCACCTGCAGGCCCCATCTTACCACTGCAGCTTCAATCAGCAGGCCGGACCCAGCTGCCGCTACACAACCCATCATGCCGTTGTCCACAGTAGCCAAAGGGATTCAGTCCCAACCAGGGGTGCAGAAGACAGCACCTCTCATGGTGACCACTGACCTGGAAGAGCAACCACCCTACGAAGACAGAAGAAGTGTCAAGTGTTACATCTGTGGAAAATTTGGCCATTTCCAGAACCAGTGCAAAGCACCCACGCCCCCGAAGAGACTGGAGCCATGCAACCCAAGAGTTGGTCCAGAGAAACAGGTCAAGGAAGAAGTGCAGAAAGAAGTGAAGTACCCCGTCCATAGGACAGAGGCAAGCAAGCCAGGTCCGCAAGACACTATGCTCCTGACATGTAAAACTTCATCTGCAGGACCAATACCTCAAATTACCCTTAAAGTGGATGGCATTGTCAAATCCATTGTGGTGCAGCCAGAAGTGTGATGCCACCTGTGGAACTCGCTGATCCCACCTGCTTATCAGAATCCTGTGTCTCACATGGGCATTGATGGTCAAGTCAGACATTCTCAGCTTACAAAGTTACTAAGCATGTGCACTCAGCCAGGACACTCTATCCTGTCCCAGTTTGTGGTGTCAAGGACCTGCCACTCAACCTGCTGGGAGCGAACCTACTGCAGAAGCTGAAGGCAACCACAGTGTTCCAGGAAGATGGGACAGTGACACTTTCTTCATCCCTGACCCAAGAAGAGTCATGCTGGTGGCCCTACAAGAACATTAATCAACCAATGAGGCCTACCCAAGGAGGTACTGGACGTAGTACCAGAAAGTCTATGGTCTAAGGGACCTCAGGATATGAGAAAACCTCAAGTTGCCCCAGTACGGGTGTCACTCAAGCCTGGTACCCCGTACCCTTGTAAGGCCCAGGCCAGGCCTAGAGTCAAGCTGCCTCTGACCAACTGAAGGTCTACCTCGAAATAGGAATCATTGTTCCTTGCACATCGCCTTGCAATACCCCGCTTCTCCCGGTCAAGAAAAAGACTGTAAAAGGAGAGCCAGCCAAGTTCAGAATGGTACATGACCTGAGAGCTGTGAATGACGCCATGATGTTTGAAACTCCAATTGTGCCGAATCCGCACACTCTGCTCTCAAATGTGCTTGCCACAGCAAAAGTGTTCACAGTGACCGACCTGGCTAATGTTTTCTCCAGCGTTCCCCTTCATCCAGAAGACCAGTTCCTGTTTGCCTTAACGCACCAGGGGGGACACCACACATGGACAGTGATGCCACAGTGGGCCCAGAACAGCCCTTCACAGTTCACCAAAGCAATGTCCACAGTCCTCACCAACTGGGTCACAGAACATGCAGAAGTAACCCTGCTGCAATACATGGACAATCTACTCCTTTGTGCAATTGACTGACACGTGTAAAGCCCATTCCTTGTATCTCCTACTCTACCTGGCAGAGCAGCACTGCAAGATCTCAAAGAGCAAAGTCCAGTGGTGTCTGAAGCGAGTTATGTTCCAGAGACACTGTATTGCTCACCAGGCGAAACGCCTGACAGATGACCGGAAGACCACAGTGGAGAAGATGGTTCCTCCAACAACTCCAAAGGTGCTACAGGCCTTCCTTGGTCTAGTTTCGTATTGTAGAGCCTGGATCCCTGATGCTTCAGTCCTAATGCAGCCTCTGTGTGAATACGTCAGTGTGACCCCGTTCCTCCTGACAGATGCAGCCTTCAGCTCGTTCAAGAAGTTTAAAGGCTCTGTAGTCTCAGCGCCAGCAGTAGGCCTACCTGACTACGAGAAGCCACTCCATCTCTACTTGAGAAAAGAAGGCCTTGCTACTGGAGTCCTGACGCAGCTTCAGGGGAGAAAGCAGAGACTTTTGGACTACTTTTCAGCTCGCCTGGATCCAGTTGCAAGGGGAGCCTCTTCTTCCCGGATGAGAGCAGCAATTGCAGCACACGCCCTCCTGGACAGGACTCAGCAATCCTCAACCAAACCCAGCCAAAACATCTCTCCACCGCCAGTCATCTTCGCCTCCAGTGCTCTCTACTCCTGCCCGACAATGTCACCAACTGCAGATGTGCAGTGCTCAATCCGTCCACTCTGCTCCCACTCCCAAGGGGGGATACAGATATGGACCCTCAGATAAAAAGTCTGCATGGGATCTGGATTTGCTCCGGACGGATGACCATGATTGCTTCAGCATCATGCAACAGGAAACAGCAGGACTACCCAAGGTGGCAGAAGAGCCACTGACCAGCCCAGAGTTGATCCTCTATGTGGATGGCTCCAGATTTGCAAATGATGAAGGAAGATTCCACACGCAATGTGCAGTGACCAGCAATCAAGAGATCCTGTGGTTCAGAAGTCTGCCGCCCAGTCTGTCAGCCCAGGAAGCAGAACTGATAGCACTGACGAAGGCCTACCAGATGGCAGAAGATAAGACTGAGAAAATGTATACCGATTCGAGGTACTCGCATGGCATAGCACGACTTTGGACCCATCTGGGCTGCAAGGGACTTCATCACAGCAAGCAGAACAACCGTGAAGCATCATGGAGCCATTAAGGACCTGCTGAATGCACTTCAATTTCCAAAAGTGGTGGCAGTACTAAAAGTCAAAGCGCATGGAAAACTAAACACATTAGAGGCACGAGGCAACAACATGGGGGATATGGTAGCCAAAGAAGCAGTCAAGGGAAGACAATATGGAAAAGTGGAAGAGGTCGTAGAGCCGGACGGCTACTACATGACGACTGAAGACAAGAAACCTGACCAAATGACGTCCTGTGATCTGCTCAAAAAGCTGCAAGAGCAAGCCCCAAAGGACAAGAAGGAATGCTGGATGCAGAAGTGAGCAACACATGAAGAAGGAAGGGTATACTCAATGGACTACAAACCCTGTTTACCCCGAAGCATGTACCCTATGGTGGTCCAGTGGGCACATGGGCCCACACACAGATTAAAGACACAGATGAATGATCCAATTGGTGCTTACTGGTTCGCTCCAGAAATCTCCACCCTAACAGCCAAGTGCACTAGCAGCTGTCTGACCTGCGGCAAATGCAACCCTGGAAAAATGGAGAAAGTTCCCACACATCGTCTTGCCAGACCACAGTACCCCTTCCAGAGGATCCAGATAGACCACATCCAAAGGCCGCCAAGTGGAAGATTCAAATATGCCCTTGTTGTCGTGGACGTGTTCTCAGGATGGCCAGAAGCTTTCCCAGTGAGAAACCAGTCAGCAAAGACTACTGCAAAGAAGCTACTCTCAGAGACGAGATATGCAGCTATGGGGGCCCAGAAGTGATAGAGAGTGACCAGGGACCCACATTCACAGCAAATCTCACACGAGAGATCTAGTCAGCAGTAGGATCAGACTTAGGCCTACACACTCCCAATCACACTACTCAGTGTTAGGCACACTCCCAGAGGCCCAGAAAAGCTGTTACCATATGAAATTTTGTTTGGGTCTAGCCCCAGATTAGGGGTATCCTTTCCCTTAGCAGCTGATTATGCAATATGATACTTTGTCTGTTTATGTAATTTAACTCACCAAGAAACTTGCTAACATCCATTGTCGAGTTTTTTTCTTAATTGCCAGATCCAGATACAGTGTCCGGTACGCACTCCTTGAAGCCAGGAGACTGGGTGCTGGTGAAAAAGTTTGTAAGGAGAACACCACTCGATCCCAGACTTGATGGTCCTGTTCAAGTGCTGCTGATGACACCAAACTCTGTGAAACTGGAGGGAAGACCCACTTGGATCCACTCATCGCATTGCAAGAAAGCTCCCCTACCAGAAGATGACACCCAAGCCAGAATGATGATGTGGATGCCCTGCCTGACCTAATAGATGACCTACCTGATAAAGACTACACATTGCTCACTACACATGCTATTGACTAAGAGACTGATTGCAAAGAACCCCCGTTAGGGACAGATCTCCTGACCGCCCATTTGCAAAAAGTCTGTACGGAGTGGGGCGCAGGCGTTAGGCTTGTGTCAGTTCACCGACAGCACAAAAGAGTTGCAGCGCTTTGGGACAGGAGGCTAGGATTAGGGCAAGTGATATCTAAGGGGGGCTTGTGATAGATAGAAATATATATATATCATGTAGATCTCACTTGCATGTATACTCCTCTATAATCATGTATACTCATATACTCACAGCTAATATATACATTATAATCAATGGTTTAAAATGGCTGACATGAACTGATATAAGCCAGACAGATTGTATGGGGTTTTCCATCTCAAAAGCGGAACTTGGGCCAGATGTCCTGAAATAATGCCTAGAATATAGCTGAATCTTGCTGAAACGGCAGACCAACAGTGTCAGATGTATTAAGTGCTGATCAGATGTCTCAACTCTGTCCTACATGCAGAGAGCTCAATTCTAGTTGCTTGGTCAGCAGTCATATGAGCGTTAATCACAATATTCCATATATGTTTAAATACCAATGACAGAGGAGCTAGACAATATGGTAATTAACTAACCACCCCTAACAACCCCTAACCACTCCTTTCTATATGCTATCATAAAAACTACTGTATGTACAATAAAGTATCAGTATTGATGGAATGTTATTGACACAATGATGTTGCAGTCTCATTCCTTGAGCACTCAAAATACTCAGTCTTATTGGGAGCGGCCGCAGCACACACAGGGATAAATTTATCCAACCCAAAAATTTCCATATCAATTTGAGTCTGTGAAACA
Organism: Ranitomeya variabilis; assembly: GCF_051348905.1. Taxonomy (NCBI): domain Eukaryota; kingdom Metazoa; phylum Chordata; class Amphibia; order Anura; family Dendrobatidae; genus Ranitomeya; species Ranitomeya variabilis. Next base: position 140,238,541 of record NC_135236.1, read on the forward strand.
GGGAAGTAGCAAGGTGCAGAAAAAGCTAATATAACAAGGTGCCTATATTTTATTTATAATACAGGTTGTAAGATCCTTACTGCACCCCGTACTCACTCTCGGGCTCTGGTAGCGGTCACGTGATCCATCGCGTCACGAAGGTCCTGCGCACTATCCGGACTCACCGCTGATACCACACACGGCACCGGCTCTGCAGGATCCCGCTTCAACCTGGAGGTTAGTTTAAGGTGGCTGCTACCGGCCGGGGCAGCCACCTGTTTGGATTTTTACACTTTTACCTGGATTCATCTGGAATATTAACGGCACCACTACGTTCCTCTAATCCTCAAAAGAATCAACATTGAAGGTAGGAAGATCTGTATGCATTCCTTCCTCTAGGTTATCTGCACCTACTAAGCGTGTCCCTGTTACAGCTGATGTTTTAAATTGAAAGTACAGGGACACTACACTATTTTTTACCCTGGTGCGTACTGTATAGGACTTTCTTATATGTTATTTGCTATTACTCAGCGCATACCTGTATATACCTAGGTATATACTATTTTATATTTTATATGCCTATAATTTATTGCAGATATTTTGACCCGTCTTGGGTCTTACTCGTTACGCCGCTGTAAAAGAGAAAACTAAATAAGTGAAATGTGTTGCATAGTTTGGTCTCAGAAGAAACTTGTGAGAGTAGATTATATGGGGTTATTCAACTTTTATCTACACAGAACATGAGGTACATGCATCAGCTTCTTAATACAGCATAACAAGAAGTCTAAAGGACCTTTTACTAGAGAGAAAGTGAAACCAAAGTACAACAAGTATATGCATTACATTCAACTAAGCATAGAGTCATGGCCAAAAGTATTGACACCCCTGCAATTCTGTCAGATAATACTCAGTTTCTTCCTGAAAATGATTGCAAACCCAAATTCTTTGGTATTATTATCTTCATTTAATTTGTATTAAATGAAAAAACACAAAAAGAATTGTCCTAAAGCCAAATTGTATATAATTCCACACCAAACATAAAAAAGGGGGTGGACAAAAGTATTGGCACTGTTCGAAAAATCATGTGATGCTTCTCTAATTTGTGTAATTAACAGCACCTGTAACTTACTTGTGGCACCTAACAGGTGTTGGCAATAACTAAATCACACTTGCAGCCAGTTGACATGGATTAAAGTTGACTCAACCTCTGTCCTGTGTCCTTGTGTGTACCACATTGAGCATGGAGAAAAGAAAGAACTGTCTGAGGACTTGAGAAACCAAATTGTGAGGAAGCATGAGCAATCTCAAGGCTACAAGTCCATCTCCAAAGACCTGAATGTTCCTGTGTCTACCGTGCGCAGTGTCATCAAGAAGTTTAAAGCACATGGCACTGTGGCTAACCTCCCTAGATGTGGACGGAAAAGAAAAATTGACTAGAGATTTCAATGCAAGATTGTGCGGATGTTGGATAAAGAACCTTGACTAATATCCAAACAAGTTCAAGCTACCCTACAGTCTGAGGGTACAACAGTGTCAACCCGTACTATCCGTCGACATCTGAATGAAAAGGGACTGTATGGTAGGAGACCCAGGAAGACCCCACTTCTTACCCCGAGACATAAAAAAGCCAAGCTGGAGTTTGCCAAAACTTAACTGAAAAAGCCTAAAACGTTTTGGAAGAAAGTTCTCTGGTCAGAAGAGACAAAAGTAGAGCTTTTTGGGCAAAGGCATCAACATAGAGTTTACATGAGAAAAAAAGAGGCATTCAAAGAAAAGAACACGGTCCCTACAGTCAAACATGGCGGAGGTTCCCTGATGTTTTGGGGTTGCTTTGCTGCCTCTGGCACTGGACTGCTTGACCGTGTGCATGGCATTATGAAGTCTGAAGACTACCAACAAATTTTGCAGCATAATGTAGGGCCCAGTGTGAGAAAGCTGGGTCTCCCTCAGAGGTCATGGGTCTTCCAGCAGGACAATGACCCAAAACACACTTCAAAAAGCACTAGAAAATGGTTTGAGAGAAAGCACTGGAGACTTCTAAGGTGGCCAGCAATGAGTCCAGACCAGAATCCCATAGAACACCTGTGGAGAGATCTAAAAATGGCAGTTTGGAGAAGGCACCCTTCAAATATCAGGGACCTGGAGCAGTTTGCCAAAGAAGAATGGTCTAAAATTCCAGCAGAGCATTGTAAAAAACTCATTGATGGTTACCAGAAGCAGTTGTTCGCAGTTATTTTGGCTAAAGGTTGTGCAACCAAGTATTAGGCTGAGGGTGCCAATACTTTTGTCTGGTCCATTTTGGGAGTTTTGTGTGAAATGATCAATGTTTTGCTTTTTGCTTCATTCTCTTCTGTGTTTTTTCATTTAAGACAAATTAAATGAAGATAATAATACCAAAGAATTTGTGTTTGCAATCATTTTCAGGAAGAAACTGAGTATTATCTGACAGAATTGCAGGGGTGTCAATACTTTTGGCCATGACTGTATAACAGTAACAACTAGTGATGAGCGAACGTGCTCGCCTTATTCGCCCGAGTATCACTATGCTCGGTGTACTCGGCGAGCACCGAGCATTTCCGGCAATGTTCGGCGGTAACTGGTGTCTCCACCCAGCATTTTTGGCAGACTTTAGAGACCCAATCACTCTGCAGGGATTGTCTGCCAGGTCATGAAACGCCGCAGCCATCTTTGTTGTGGTCGTGCAGTGATTGGCTTGGCCGCACAGCATCATCCCAAATATAAGAGACCTGGCGCCACCCTACTCGCCGCATTCTGCTCCGTATTCAGCAAGAGTAGGGACAGCTGCTGCCAAGATAGGGTCAGAATCGTGGTTTTTATAGTTAGTGTAAGTTAAATCCACAACTCCTGAGAAACCAACAGTCCTTTTTAGGGCTAATTCATTGGTCCCGATATTGCAGTGCTAGGTGGGCAGGGCATAGCATATCCACATAACTGCATGTGTGCACTATATGTGTGTACATTTCTTCCACTGCATCTCTCCCAAAGCTCCATAACTGTCTACTGCTGCTGTAGCTTCTTTACAATATACCTAGTTGCATTTTTTCCCAAAAATTTACCCCCCCCCAAAAAAAAATATACAGTGTGTTCTGTCAGACTGAGGACTGCTTAACCCCTTCATGACCCAGCCTATTTTGACCTTAATGACCTGGCCGCTTTTTGCAATTCTAAACAGTGTCCCTTTATGAGGTAATAACTCAGGAACGCTTCAACGGATCCTAGCGGTTCTGATACTGTTTTTTCGTGACATATTGGGCTTCATGTTAGTGGTAAATTTAAGTCGATCATTTTTGCGTTTATTTGTGAAAAAAATAGAAATTTTGCGAAAAATTTGAAAATTTCGCAATTTTAAAATATTGAATTTTTATTCTGTTAAACAAGAGAGTTATGTGACACAAAATAGTTGGAAACAATTTTTTTTTTGCTAGGAAGTTATAAGAGTTAAAATTTGACCAACGATTTCTCATTTTTACAACAAAATTTACAAAACCATTTTTTTAGGGACCACCTCACATTTGAAGTCAGTTTGAAGGGTCTATATGGCTGAAAATACCCAAACGTGACACCATTCTAAAAACTGCACCCCTCAAGGTGCTCAAAACCACATTCAAAAAGTTTATTTACCCTTCAGGTTCTTCACAGCAGCAGAAGCAACATGGAAGGAAAAAATAAACATTTAACTTTTTAGTCACAAAAGTGATTTTTAGCAACAATTTTTTTGTTTTCCCAAGGGTAAAAAGAGAAACTGGAGTGCAAAAGTTATTGTACAATATGTCCTGAGTACGCCGATACTCCATATGGGGGGGAACCACTGTTTGGGCGCACAACAGGGCTCGGAAGGGAAGGATCGCCATTTGACTTTTTCAATGAAAAATTGGCTCCAATCTTTAGCGGACACCATGTAGCGTTTGGAGAGCCCCTGTGTGCCTAAACATTGGAGCTCCCCCACAAGTGACCCCATTTTGGAAACTAGACCCCCCCCCAGGGAGCTTATCTAGATGCATAGTGAGCACTTTGAACCCCCAAGTGATTCACAAATTGATCCGTAAAAATGAAAAAGTACTTTTTTTTCACAAAAAATTTCTTTTAGCCTCAATTTTTTCATTTTCACATGGGCAACATAATTAAATGGATCCTAACATTTATTGGACAATTTCTCTTGAGTACAATGATACCTCACATGTGGGGGTAAACCTCTGTTTGGGCACACGGCAGGGCTTGGAAGGGAAGGAGCGCCATTTGACTTTTTGAATGAAAAATTAGCTCCAATCGTTAGCGGACACCATGTCGTGTTTGGAGAGCCCCTGTATGCCTAAACATTGGAGCTCCCCCACATGTGACCCCATTTCGGAAACTAGATGTCCCATGGAACTAATCTAGATGTGCGGTGACCACTTTAAACCCCCAAATGCTTCACACAAGTTTATAACACAGAGCCGTGAAAATAAAAAATCATTTTTCTTTCCTCAAAAATTATGTTTCAGCAAGCAATTTTTTATTTTCGCAAGGGTAACAGGGGAAATTGGACCCCAAAAGTTTCTGCCCAGTTTGTCCTGAGTATGCTGGTACCCCACATGTGGGGGTTAACCACTGTTTGGGCACACGTCGGGGCTCAGAAGGGAAGTAGTGACGTTTTGAAATGCAGACTTTGATGGAATGGTCTGCGGGCGTCATGTTGTGTTTGCAGAGCCCCTGATGTGCCTAAACAGTAGAAACCCCCCACAAGTGACCCAATTTTTGAAACTAGACCTCCCAAGGAACTTATCTAGACATGTGATGAGCACTTTGAACCCCCAAGTGCTTCACAGAAATTTACAATGCAGAGCCTTGAAAATAAAAAATCATTTTTCTTTCCTCAAAAATTATGTTTTAGTAAGTAATTTTTTTATTTTCACAAGGATAACAGGAGAAGTGAACCCCAATATTTGTTGCCCTTTTTGTCCTGAGTACGCTGATACCCCTTATGTGGGGGTAAACCACTGCTTGAGCACACGTCGGGGCTCGGAAGGGAAGTAGTGACATTTAGAAATGCAGACTTAGATGTCACGCTGCGTTTGCAGAGCCCCTGATCTGCCTAAACAGTAGAAACCCCCCTCAAGTGACCCTTTTGGAAACTAGACACCCCAAGGAACTTATCTAGATGTGTGGTGAGCACTTTCAACCCCCAAGTGCTTCACAGAAGTTTATAATGCAGAGCCATGAAAATAAAAAATCCTTTTTCTTTCCTCAAAAATTATGTTTTAGCAAGCAATTTGTTATTTTTGCAAGGGTAACAGGAGAAATTAGACCACAATAATTGTTGCCCAGTTTGTCCTGAGTATGCTGGTACCCGATATGTGTGGGTAAACCACTGTTTGGTTGCACGTCAGGGATTGGAAGGGAGGGAGCACCATTTGACTTTTTGAACGCAAGATTGGCTGGAATCATTGGTGGCGCCATGTTGCGTTTGGAGACCCCTGATGTGCCTAAACAGCGGAAACCCCTCAATTCTAACTCCAACACTAACCCCAACACACCCCTAACCCTAATCCCAACTCTATCCATAACCCTAATAACAACCCTAACCCCAACACACCCCTAACCACAACCCTAACCCCGACACACCCCTAACCCTAATCCCAACCCTAATCCTAACCCTAATCCCAACCCTAACCACAACCCTAACCCCAACACACCCCTAATCCTAACCACAAGCCTAATCTTATCTGTAGCCAAATCCACACTGTGTGCACATAGCCTTAGGGTATGTGCCCACGTTGCGGATTCCATTGCGGAATTTTCCGCAACGGAATTGATAAATCCGCAGTGCAAAACCGCTGTGGTTTTTACTGCGGATTTATTGCTGTTTCTAGTGTGGTTTCCGCTGCGGTTTTACACCTGCAGTTTTCTATTGGAGCAGGTGTAAACCCGCAGCGGAATCCGCACAAAGAATTGACATGCTGCGGAATATAATCCACTGTGTTTCCGCGTGGTTTTTCCGCAGCATGTGCACTGTGGATTTCGTTTCCCATAGGTTTACATTGTACTGTAAACTTATGGGAAACCGCTGCGGACCCGCAGCTGCGGAAATGCGGCGGTTCCTCAGCGAAATCCACAGCATGTGCACATACCCTAATTCTAACCCTAACCCTAATTCTAACCCTAATTCTAAACCTAACCCTAGCCCTAACCCTAACCCTAACCCTAGACCTAACCCTAACCCTAGTTCTAACTCTAACCCTAGTGTAAAAATAAAAGTAAATATATTTTCTTTATTTTTATTATTGTCCCTACCTATGGGGGTGATAAAGGGAGGGTTCATTTACTATTTTTTTATTTTGATCACTGTGATAGGTTTTATCACAGTGATCAAAATGTACCTAGAACGAAACTGCCGGCCGGCAAATTCGGTGGGCGCACTGCGCATGCGCCAGCCATTTTGGAAGATGGCGGCACCCATGGAGCAGAAGGACGGACACCGGGAGGCTCGGTAAGTATGATGGGGGGGATCGGAGCACGGGGGGTGGGATCGGAGCACGGGGGGAGCGGACAGGAGGACGGGGGAGTGGACAGGCGGACGGAGGGGAGCGAAGCACAGGATGGAGGACTGGGGAGATTGGTGGTGGTGGGCAGATCAGGGTTTCCAGCCATGGCTGATGATATTGCAGCATCGGCCATGGCTGGATTGCAATATTTCACCATTTTCATAGGTGAAAAATTACAAATCGCTCTGATTGGCTGTTTCACTTTCAACAGCCAATCAGAGCGATCGTAGCCACAAGGGGGTGAAGCCACCCCCCCCCCCGGGCTGAATTACCACTCCCCCTGTCCCTGCAGATCGGGTGAAATTGGAGTTAACCCTTTCACCCGATCTGCAGGGACGCGATCCCTCCATGACGCCACATAGGCATCACAGGTCGGATTGGCACCGACTTTCATGACGCCTACGTGGCGTCACAGGTCGGGAAGGGGTTAAAAATCATAGTTTGTCTGGCATACGTAGCATAGCTGTGTGTGATATCCTTGTGCCACTGTTTTTTTGGGTGTTTTAAATTCACCAAAAAAGGCCTCATATATCTGCGTGCTCCAAGTTTGGGCATTTTAGTCTGGTTTACCACTTTTTTTTCCTGTCTGTTACTCTAATTATATACAGCACTATTTTGCATTTTAAAAAAAGCAGACCACATATTTAGCAGTGTGGTATTTCTGTGACAGGCCTCATATTTATGTGCTCCAAGTTTGGGCATTGTAAGCTGGTTTACCACTTTTTTCCTGTCTGTTACTCAGCTTATATACAACACTATTTTGCATTAAACTAAAAAAACAGGCCAAATATTTGGCAGTGTGGTATTTCTGTGACAGGCCTCATATATCTGTGTGATCCAAGTTTGGGCATTGTAGGCCAGTTTACCACTTTTTTTGCTGTATGTTACTCTAATTATATACAGCACTATTTTGCATTTTAAAGGGAACCTGTCACCCCCAAAATCGTATTCTGTAATGCTATAGATAAGCCGCCGATGTTACCTGAAAGAGGAGAAAAAGACGTTAGATTATACTCACCCAGGGGCGGTCCCACTCCAATGGGCATCTCAGGTTCAGTACAGCGCCTCCCATCTTCATTCCATGACGTCCTTTTCTGGTCTTCACGCCGCAGCTCTGGTGCAGGTGTACTTTGCCCTGTTGAGGGCAGAGCAAAGTACTGCAGTGCGCAGGCACCGGAAAGGTCAGAGAGGCCCGGCGCCTGCGCACTGCAGTACTTTGCTCTGCCCTCAACAGGGCAGACAAAGTACGCCTGCGCCAGAGCCACGGCGTGAAGACCCAGAAGAGGACATCATGGAATGAAGATAGGAGGCACCGGAGCAGACCTGAGACACCCATTTGACTGGACCGCAGCGGGACAGCCCCTGGGTGAGTATAATATAACCTCTTTTTCTCCTTTTTCAGGTAACATCAGGGTCTTATCTACAGCATTACAGAATGCTGTAGATAAGCCCCTGATGACGGTGAGCTTACCTCACCATCGATTTTGGGGGTGACAGGTTCCCTTTAAAAAAGACAGGCCACATATTTGGCAGTGTGGTATTTCCGTGACAGGCCTCATATATCTGAGTGCTCCAAGGTTGGGCATTGTAGGCCACTTTACCACTTTTTTTCCTGTCTGTTACTCAACTTATATACAGCTCTATTTTGCATTAAACTAAGAAAACAGGCCACATATGTTAGGGGTCGAGTTCCCACCTCTGCACAGGGGGAATCTCTGGCCATCTCCGCTGCGGTCTCCCATTATTCTCCAGCCGCAGTGGAGCCTGCTTAGCAAAGCCATCAGTCCCAGCAGATGTCTCTGGGACTAAGTCCTGCTTTTTCCCTTCTGAGCATGCACAGGGTAAGACCTCTCATGGGAGGTCGGGGGTCACATGCTCAGGTACCATGGCAGCTCCCATTGGTCCTCTAGGAAGGTCCTGTAGTTGCTGCAGCTATAAAAGGTTTGCATGGACGCACGGCCATGCACTAGTATCAGCTTATGTTATGAACTTTAGCTACTCAGTGGTCTTGTCTGATTGTGGTCAGGGTCCAGCTGAAATATGCCACTAGAATACCAGCACCTGCGGTGAGGAGTTTGTATGGTGAATTTAGGACTGGCGTAAAGCCATTAGAATTCCGGCTCCACCGCTCCACCGGAGAGGAGGTGTTTGTGTGCTTGCTACTCCCTGACCACTGATTGCTTTTGCTCTGTTAGGCAGCTGTGTTCCCCTGTGACGCTAACAGGGCACAGCGTTTTCCCTTCTGTGTGACTCTGTGAAGTAACAGAGTTCGCTTCTACCGCCATATTGTGCCACCATTTGCTAGCAGCAGGTTGGTCTCCTGCACAGTGGACCCCGGGCTGCGAACACATCAATAATAATATCTAAATATACTCGGTGCGTTCCGCCAGCCCTAACAACATATTTGGCAGTGTGGTATTTCCGTGACAAGCCTCATATCTGAGTGCTCCAAGTTTTGGTATTGGAGGCCAGTTTACCACTTTTTTTTGCTGTCTGTTACTCTAATTATATACAGCACTTTTTTGAATTTAAAAAAAACAGGCCACATATTTGGCAGTGTGGTGTTTTCGTGACAGGCCTCATATATCTGCATGCTCCAAGTTTGAGCATTGTAGGCCGATGTACCACTTTTTTTCTATCTGTTACTCTAATTATATACAGCACTATTTTGCATTTAAAAAAAAAGGCTACATATTTGGCAGTGTGGTATTTCTGTGACAGGCCTCATATATCTGCATGCTCCAAGTTTGAGCATTTTAGGCCGGTTACCACATTTTTTCCTGTCTGGTACTCTAATTATATACAGCAGTATTTTGCATTAAAAAAAAACAGGCCACATATTTGGCATTGTGGTATTTCCGTGACAGGCCTCATATATCTGCGTGCTTCAAGGTTGGGCATTGAAGGCCGGTTACCACATTTTTTCCTGTCTGGTACTCTAATTATATACAGCACTATTTTGCATTTAAAAAAAAACAGGCCACATATTTGGCATTGTGGTATTTCTGTGACAGGCCTCATATATCTGCGTGCTCCAAGTTTGGGCATTGTAGGCCGGTTTACCACTTTTTCCCTGTCTGTTACTCTAATTATGCACAGCACTATTTTGCATTTTTTTTAAAACAGGACACATATTTGGCAGTGTGGTATTTCCGTGACAGGCCTCATATATCTGCATGCTCCAAGTTTGGGCATTGTAGTCTGGTTTACCACTTTTTTTTCTGTCTGTTACTCTAATTATATACAGCACAATTTTGCATTCAGAAAATACAGACCACATATTTGGCAGTTTTGTATTTCCGTGACAGGCCTCATATATTTGCATGCTCAAAGTTTGAGATTTGTAGGCTGGTTTACCACTTTTTTGCTGTCTGTTACTCTACTTATATACAGCACTATTTTGCATAAATTAAATTCACAAAAAAGCCCCAAAAAATAGAATACAGTCTGTCATGTCAGCCTTAGGCCCGCCTGGTGTTTGTGTTTGAAAAATCGTAGATTTGCAGGCATACTGATCAGATATTATTTTGCTCCTAATAAATACATTTGTGTTGAGCTTTTCAAATAGTGCAGTAGTCCATTTCAGATGGGCAAGGCAAGGGACGGGGAAGTGGACATGATGCTGATGGTGCATGCAGAAGACAAGGCCATGGCCAAGGTGAAAGTGGGTCACAACAAAGACCCACATCTTCTCGCTTGACCTTCCTGTCCCACTTTCTAGGGGACCGCAGCACATACACTATTGAAGCCAGAGCAGTGTGAAATGGTTGCTGGTTGGATAGCGGATAATGCTTCCATTCATAGCTGATAATGAGTCCAGTCACTGCACCACCACCACTATATCTTCCACACGGTCAAGTCTGACTAGCCGTGAGTGTGGCTCAGATATTCCTCACCCTGATCCTCCTTCCTCCCACCATGCCGAGTGCCCAGAGACAACTGATCCCACACTTGGACACTCTGAAGAGCTGTTCAGCTTTCCATTTCAAGATTCCGGACTTGAAGTGGTGACAGCTGAGATCGCATGTAAAGATGCTCAAAGCCCCGGGCACATGAAGGCGAAGGTGGGAAAGTGTCCAAAGAGGTGGACGATGATGAGACACAATTGCCAGAAAGTTAGGAGGAGGAGCAGGGTGCGGATGTGGAAGACGAGGTGGTGGATGGCTATGTGATTGACCCAACCTGGCAGGACATGCAGAGCGAGGGCAGCAACACACATGGGGAAGGAGGCATATCACGCCAATAGGCAAGAAGAAGCAGTGTGGTGGCCAGAAGGCGTGCATCCGTTCCCCATAACACCAACATGAGGGAAGTTGCCAATCCAACTGTTAGATCTTCCCGAGTCTTGTTATTTTTTATAGACTGCCAATAACCCCAAACAGGCCATTTGCAGCACCTGCCATGCTCGCATCAGCAGGGGTAGCAAAACAACCAGCCTGACCACCACCAGCATGATGCCCACAGTAAAGCAGCACCATCATCAAGCCCGTCCACGTCCTTGTCCCAGCACAGCCTTCAGTTGTCTATACCCCAGTCTTTGAAACGCAAGCGGAAATACCCAGCCAACGCCCCACAGGCCACAGTCCTAAATTCTAACATTTTTCTTCTGCTTGCGCTCGAAATGTTGCCATTTAGGCTAGTTGAGACAGAAGGTTTCCACAACCAGATGGTGGTGGCCGTCACAAGGTACTTGGTCCCCAGTCGCCACTATTTCTCCCGGTGTGCCGCACTGGCATTACACCAGCATGTGTCCCACAACATCACCTGTGCCCTCAGCAATGCTGTTACAGGGAAAGTCCACCTAACCATGGACACGTGGACAAGTGCTTGTGGGCAGGGACGGTATATCTCATTGATGGCACACTGGGTTAACTGTTATGACCCCAATGGCAGAGGGTCTCTGCAATAAATACCAAGTCTGCAAACACAAAAAACCAGCTCATAGGGCAGTGGTAACTGGGCTGACCGTATAGCTAATCCTAGCACCACAAATAGCAGCAGCCGGGGAACGTGCCTACGTTGGTTCTAGACGTCTCGCGCCAGCCGGAGAACTAACTAACCCTAGAAGGGAAAAGATAGACCTTTCTTGCCTCCAGAGAAAAGACCCCAAAAGTTGGATACAAGCCCCCAACAAATAATAACGGTGAGGTAAGAAGAAAAGACAAACGTAAGAATGAACTAGGTATTTAGCAAAGAGAGGCCCACTGACTAATAGCAGAATATAGTAAGATGACTTATACGGTCAGCAAAAACCCTATCAAAAATATCCACGCTGGATATTCAAGAACCCCCGAACCATCTAACGGCCCGGGGGGAGAATACCAGCCCCCTAGAGCTTCCAGCAAAATCAGGAATCACATTTAGTACAAGCTGGACAAAAAATAAGAGCAATACAAATAACCAAAAAACAAGGAAGCAGGACTTAGCTTAACTTTGCATGAACCAGGACCAGCAGACAGGAGCAAACAGAAAGGACTGATTACAACGATGCCAGGCCCCAGACTAAGAATTCAGGAAGTTCATATAGCAACACCCCTGGACTAACGACCCAGGTGGGTGCCAAACTAGGGAAAGACAATCTCAGAGTCATACCACTAGTGACCACAAGAGGGAGCCAAAAAAGTCTAATTCACAACAGTACCCCGCCTTTAAGGAGGGGTCACCGAACCCTCACCAAGACCACCAGGGCGATCAGGATGAGCAGCGTGAAAGGCACGAACTAAATCGGCCACATGCACATCAGAGGCAACCACCCAGGAATTATCCTCCTGACCATAGCCCTTCCACTTGACCAGATACTGAAGCCTCCGTCTGGAGAGACGAGAATCCAAGATTTTCTCCACCACGTACTCCAACTCGCCCTCAACCAACACCGGAGCAGGAGGCTCAACAGAAGGAACCACAGGTACAACGTACCGCCGCAACAAAGACCTATGGAACACGTTGTGAATGGCAAATGACACCGGAAGATCCAAGCAAAAGGACACAGGATTAAGGATTTCCAATATCTTGTAAGGACCGATGAAGCGAGGCTTGAATTTAGGAGAGGAGACCTTCATAGGAACAAATCGAGAAGACAGCCATACCAAATCCCCAACACGAAGTCGGGGACCCACACCGCGGCGGCGGTTGGCGAAACGCTGAGCCTTCTCCTGTGACAACTTCAAGTTGTCCACCACATGATTCCAAATCTGCTGCAACCTATCCACCACAGAATCTACCCCAGGACAGTCAGAAGGCTCCACATGTCCCGAGGAAAAACGAGGATGGAAACCAGAGTTGCAGAAAAATGGCGAGACCAAAGTAGCGGAACTAGCCCGATTATTAAGGGCAAACTCAGCCAACGGCAAGAAGGTCACCCAATCATCCTGATCCGCAGAAACAAAACACCTCAAATAAGCCTCCAAAGTTTGATTAGTTCGCTCCGTTTGTCCATTAGTCTGAGGATGAAAGGCAGACGAAAACGACAAATCAATGCCCATCTTAGCACAAAAGGATCGCCAGAACCTGGAAACAAACTGGGATCCTCTGTCAGACACGATATTCTCAGGAATGCCGTGCAAACGAACCACATTCTGAAAGAACAAAGGAACCAGATCGGAAGAGGAAGGCAGCTTAGGCAAAGATACCAAATGGACCATCTTGGAAAAGCGATCACATACACCCAGATGACAGACATGCCCTGAGACACCGGAAGATCTGAAATGAAATCCATGGAAATGTGTGTCCAAGGCCTCTTCGGGACAGGCAAGGGCAAGAGCAACCCGCTGGCACGAGAACAGCAAGGCTTAGCTCGAGCACAAGTCCCACAGGACTGCACAAATGACCGCACATCCTGCGACAAGGAAGGCCACCAAAAGGACCTAGCCACCAAATCTCTGGTGCCAAAAATTCCCGGATGCCCTGCCAACACCGAGGAATGAACCTCGGAAATGACTCTGCTGGTCCATTTAACAGGAACAAACAGTCTGTCAGGTGGACAAGAGTCAGGTCTACCAGCCTGAAATCTCTGCAACACACGTCGCAAATCCGGAGAAATGGCTGACAAGATTACTCCCTCTTTTAGAATACCAACTGGTTCTGCGACTCCAGGAGAGTCAGGCACAAAGCTCCTTGAAAGAGCATCAGCCTTCACATTCTTTGAACCTGGTAAATACGAGACCACAAAGTCAAAATGGGAGAAAAACAATGACCAACGGGCCTGTCTAGGATTCAGGCGTTTAGCAGACTCGAGATACATCAGATTTTTGTGATCAGTCAAGACCACCACACGATGCTTAGCACCCTCGAGCCAATGACGCCACTCCTCAAATGCCCACTTCATGGCCAGCAACTCCCGATTGCCAACATCATAATTCCGCTCAGCAGGCGAAAACTTCCTAGAGAAAAAAGCACATGGTCTCATTACAGAGCAACCAGGGCCTCTCTGCGACAAAACGGCCCCTGCCCCAATCTCAGAAGCATCCACTTCAACCTGAAAGGGAAGTGAGACATCAGGCTGGCACAAAACAGGCGCTGAAGTAAACCGGCGCTTCAACTCTTGGAAAGCCTCCACGGCTGCAGGAGCCCAGTTAGCAACATCAGAACCTTTCTTGGTCATATCCGTCAAAGGTTTAACAACGCTAGAAAAATTAGCGTTAAAACGACGGTAGAAGTTAGCAAAGCCCAAGAACTTCTGAAGACTCTTAACTGACGTGGGTTGAGTCCAATCATGAATAGCTCGGACCTTGACTGGGTCCATCTCCACCGCAGAAGGGGAGAAAATAAAACCCAAAAAGGGAACCTTCTGTACTCCAAAGAGACACTTTGAGCCCTTAACAAACAAAGCATTCTCACGCAAAACCTGAAACACCATCCTGACCTGCTCTACATGCGAGTCCCAATCATCAGAAAAAAACAGAATATCATCCAGATAAACAATCATAAATTTATCCAGATACTTCCGGAAAATATCATGCATAAAGGACTGAAACACTGAAGGAGCATTAGAGAGCCCAAAAGGCATCACCAAGTACTCAAAATGACCTTCGGGCGTATTAAATGCAGTTTTCCATTCATCTCCTTGCTTAATGCGCACAAGGTTGTACGCACCACGAAGATCTATCTTGGTGAACCACTTGGCACCTTTAATCCGGGCAAACAAGTCCGACAACAGAGGCAAAGGATACTGAAATTTAACAGTGATTTTATTCAGAAGCCGATAGTCAATACAAGGTCTCAAAGATCCGTCCTTCTTGGCCACAAAAAAGAATCCCGCACCAAGAGGGGAAGAGGATGGACGGATATGCCCCTTCTCCAGAGATTCCTTGATATACGAACGCATTGCGGTATGCTCAGGTACAGACAGATTAAATAATCTTCCCTTAGGAAATTTACTACCCGGAATCAAATCTATAGCGCAGTCACAGTCCCTATGAGGAGGAAGAGCACTGGACCTGGACTCGCTAAATATATCCTGATAATCAGACAAATACTCAGGAACTTCCGAAGGAGTAGAGGAAGCAATAGACACCGGTGGGGAATCACCATGAATTCCCTGACAGCCCCAACTTGACACAGACATTGCCTTCCAATCCAAGACTGGATTATGGGTCTGTAACCATGGCAGACCCAAAACGACCAAATCATGCATTTTATGCAGAACAAGAAAACGAATCACCTCCCGATGTTCAGGAGTCATGCACATGGTTACCTGTGTCCAAAACTGCGGTTTATTTTCTGCCAATGGCGTAGCATCAATACCTCTAAGAGGGATAGGATTTACCAATGGCTCAAGAACAAAACCACAGCGCTTGGCAAACGACAGATCCATAAGACTCAGGGCAGCACCTGAATCCACAAACGCCATAACAGGGTAGGAAGACAATGAGCAAATTAAAGTCACAGACAAAATAAATTTAGGTTGCAAATTACCAATGGCGACAGGGCTAACAACCCTTGTAAGGCGTTTAGAGCATGCTGATATAACATGTGTAGAATCACCACAGTAAAAACACAACCCATTCTGCCGCCTATGATTTTTCCGTTCATTTCTAGTCTGAATTCTATCACATTGCATTAAATCAGGTGTTTGTTCAGACAACACCACCAGAGGATTAGCAGTTTTGCGCTCCCGCAAACGCCAGTCAATTTGAATAGCCAGCGCCATGGAATCATTCAGACTTGTAGGAATGGAGAAACCCACCATCACATTCTTAATGGCTTCAGAAAGGCCATTTCTGAAATTTGCGGCCAGAGCACACTCATTCCACTGAGTAAGCAAGGACCATTTCCGAAATTTTTGGCAATACACTTCAGCTTCATCCTGGCCCTGAGAAATAGCCAGCAAGGCTTTTTCTGCCTGAATTTCAAGATTGGGTTCCTCGTAAAGCAATCCGAGCGCCAGAAAAAATGCATCAATATTCGCCAATGCCGGATCTCCTGGCGCTAGCGAGAAAGCCCAATCCTGAGGGTCGCCCCGCAAGAAAGAGATAACAATTTTAACTTGCTGAGCTGAGTCTCCAGACGAACGGGGTCTCAGAGAAAGAAACAATTTACAATTATTCCTGAAATTCCTAAACTTAAATCGATCTCCAGAGAACAGTTCAGGAATAGGTATTTTAGGTTCAGACATAGGACTACTGGTAACAAAATCTTGTATGCCCTGCACACGAGCAGCAAGCTGATCCACACTTGTAATCAGAGTCTGGACATTCATGTATGCAGCAAGCTTAAGCCACTCAGAGGTAAAGGGGAGGAACAAAGAGAGGAAAAAAAAAAAACTCAGAATTTCCTTTCTTATTATCCCACTTCTGCAATGCATTATACATTCAACTTGGGCCTGGCATACTGTTATGACCCCAATGGCAGAGGGTCTCTGCAATAAATACCAAGTCTGCAAACACAAAAAACCAGCTCATAGGGCAGTGGTAACTGGGCTGACCATATAGCTAATCCTAGCACCACAAATAGCAGCAGCCGGGGAACGTGCCTACGTTGGTTCTAGACGTCTCGCGCCAGCCGGAGAACTAACTAACCCTAGAAGGGAAAAGATAGACCTTTCTTGCCTCCAGAGAAAAGACCCCAAAAGTTGGATACAAGCCCCCAACAAATAATAACGGTGAGGTAAGAAGAAAAGACAAACGTAAGAATGAACTAGGTATTTAGCAAAGAGAGGCCCACTGACTAATAGCAGAATATAGTAAGATGACTTATACGGTCAGCAAAAACCCTATCAAAAATATCCACGCTGGATATTCAAGAACCCCCGAACCGTCTAACGGCCCGGGGGGAGAATACCAGCCCCCTAGAGCTTCCAGCAAAATCAGGAATCACATTTAGTACAAGCTGGACAAAAAATAAGAGCAATACAAATAACCAAAAAACAAGGAAGCAGGACTTAGCTTAATTTTGCATGAACCAGGACCAGCAGACAGGAGCAAACAGAAAGGACTGATTACAACGATGCCAGGCCCCAGACTAAGAATTCAGGAAGTTCATATAGCAACACCCCTGGACTAACGACCCAGGTGGGTGCCAAACTAGGGAAAGACAATCTCAGAGTCATACCACTAGTGACCACAAGAGGGAGCCAAAAAAGTCTAATTCACAACAGTTAACATAGTGGAAGTCGGGACCCAGTCGGACCTTGGGATGTTACACATCCTCCCAATGCCAAAGATTGCTGGCCCTACGTCAATCAGGGTTGCCCCCACAGTCTACAGCTCGTGCACCTCCTCCTCCTTCTCCTCTTCATCCTCCATCTCTGAAATCAACACATCAGTCAGAAGCTGGAAGCACTGCAGCACTGCCTCAGCCAAGCGGCAACACGCTGTGCTGAAGCTAATCTGCATAGGTGACAAACCGCACAATGCAGAAGAGTTGTGGACAGCACTGAAAGAGCAGTCAGATATTTGGATGACACCGCTGAACCTACAGCCCAGGCATGGTCATGTGTGACAATGGCCGTAACCTGGTGGCGGCTCTGAGGCAAGGTGAGCTCAAAAACATACCTTGCTTGGCCCATGTGCTTAACCTCGTGGTTCAACGCTTTCTGAAAAGCTAGTGAAAGTACGCCATCTGTCTGCCCATTTTAGAAAGTCATCTACAGCTTCAGCCACCCTTGCCTTGCTTCAGCAGCATTTGCAGCTTCCAGCTCACCAACTGGTGTGTGATGTCCCCACGTGCTGGACCTCTATGCTGCATATGTTGGAAAGGATTTGTGAGCAGAAGAGGGCAGTTGTTGACTACAACATCAACAAGGCCGTCGATATTCAGTTCAAACTCCACACATAAGATCTCAGGAGTGGACATGGATGTCAGATATATGTACCATCCTCAAAAACTTTAAGGACTGCACCAAGATGGTGAGCGGCGATGATGCCATAATTAGCATCACCATCCCGCTTCTCAGCATTCTGAAAACCTCTCTGCTCACAATTAAAGATGATACATTGTAGGCAGAGCATGAGGACATGGAGCAAGGAACCATACAGGGGGATGACACTCAGCCCAGCCTCATGTCTTCTCAACATGGATTGGTAGGTAATGAGGAGGAGGAGCAAGAACAGGAGCTTCTTTCATGTGCTTTAGACAGTACTACAAGCACAGCTGTCATACCGTCTGTTCAATGTGGATGGCCTGAGGACAGGGAGGAGGAGGAGGAGGAGGACAGCATGGTGAGCCGTCCTGTTGGTGAGGACACAGAAGTCTTGCCTGTTATGCCTGTTAGCAGTCTGGTACGCATTTCTGACTTTATGTTGTGCTGCATTTCACGTGACCCTCGCATTATAAACATTTTGGGTGACACTCATTACTGGTTGGTGACACTTCTAGATTCATGCTACAAAGAGAATTTTCAGTCTCTTCTACCAGAGGCAGAGAGGTGTACTAAAATGTTGCAGTAGCAGAGGACCCTTGTAGCGGAACTACTTAGAAAATTCCCATGTGAGATCGCTGGCAGCAGACTTCAGAGTGTGTTATACAACCAAGGAATCCAAGCGAGAGAGACAGAAGTACAATTCAGCTCAGGCAGGGGAACAATGGCAACGTTCTAGGACAGTTTTATCAGACCCTCCCATCGTGATGGCACAGAGGCAAGGGGTGCTGTCACAAGAAGTGCAATGTTTGGGATGATGGTGAGGGAGTACCTTGCAGATCGTATAAACATCCTCCGTGATTCCTCTGTGCATTTTAATTATTGGGTATCCAAGCTGGACACGTGGCATGAACTGGCTCTCTACGCCTTGGAGATACTGGCCTGCCCTGCTGCTAATGTTCTGTCAGAGAGGGTTTTTAGTGCCGCTGGTCGAATTATAACAGATAAGTGCATCTGCCGGTCACCTGAAAATGCTGACAGGCTGACTCTTATAAAAATGAACAAGGGCTGGATTGGGAAAGACTTCTGCACACCACCAAGTGAAAACAGCGAAATATAACCTCAAATACATTTTCTCTTTTGGAGAGGTGTATTCTCATGAACCTCTTCACAACCACACATGGGTATACGCTTCCAGATTTGGTTTGTTTGTTCTTATCCTCCTTTTCCCCATCCTCATCATCCAGAATCACTAGATGACCAGGGTGAACGTGCTCTGTACTGTTATAGGCCAGTGAATTTTTGGCAAGGGGACTTTGATGGCACTATTTTATTTAGTAAAAAAAATAACCCCACATTGGAGAATTGGGCATTACATTATATTGGGCCTACTTCTAAACTCTGTCTACTGCAATGTGTCCTTTAACTCCTACTAGATCACAAGGGTGAACGTGCTCTGTATGGTGAATTTTGGGCAAGGGGGCTGTGATGGCACTATTTTATTTAGTAAAAAAAATACCCCACATTGGGGAAATGGGCATTACATTACATTGGGCCTACTTCTTAACTCTGTCTCCTGCAATGTGTCCTTTAACTGCCACTAGATCACCAGGGTGAACGTGCTATGTACGGTGAATTTTGGGCAAGGGGACTGTAATGACATTATTTTATTTAGTAAAAAAGGATCTCACATTGGAGAATTTGCTCTGTACTGTTATAGGCCAGTGAATTTTTGGCAAGGGGACTTTGATGGCACTATTTTATTTAGTAAAAAAAATAACCCCACATTGGAGAATTTGGCATTACATTACATTGGGCCTACTTCTTAACTCTGTCTCCACGTTGGGGATTTGTTTGTCAGCTCAAGCCTTCCATTGCAAGTCTCAGAGAAACACACCCCTACATTGGGCCTACTTCTTAACTCTGTTTCCTGCAATGTCTTTATCTTATCTCCTATGACATGACCTGGGTGAACATGTTCTGTACTTTTATAGGCCCCAGAATTTTGAGCAAGGGGGGGTGTGATGGCAATAGTATATTTTTAGAAAAGGTACCCCCTATTGGTGAAATCACATCCTTGGTGGCAAAAACTTCATAACATTTGTGTACCTTAAAGAGCTCACTTGAAAAGCTCCTTTTTGTGTTGGTCACATTGGACACAATATAATTCATATAAATTTGATAAAGCAATGCTGTTAGTTTCGCTCAGTAGTTCATTACAAATATTTATTTGTTGACTGCATTAGTTTCTCTCCTTGAGAGCCATAACTTTGGTTGCCTCAAATGTACAAATGGTGAATATACAAATGGCGATTTGGAATCCAGATTAAAATACTATATACTGAATGCATTCAGAAAATTACGTAGCTGCATTTCTGGTAAAACATTTACAGATGTGACACCGAATGCTCATAGTGACAAAATCTTGATACATGTTGTTTATTCACTTCACAAACAATTCTAAGCCTCTATATGTTTGCTGTTTGTCATTGTAAACCATTAAGGTTTACTGAAACTCTGCCTGTGGAGGTTTGATCTAAATCCTTGTGGCTTTTATTTTCTAGGGGTTTATGGCCCCTCGTCTGATGACTCCATGATTTCTCAGTTTCATACAACCTTGAAAGCTGGCCACTTGAAGGTCTGGGTGAAACTAGAGTTACTACATAGTGTAAATTGTCATGGTTCTCAATGGCAAGAGAACGTAATAAAGCATACAAAAGGACTAGCTCTTGGAAGATGGGAACTCGAGCTGACCATGAGCTAAACCTACCGCACAACTAACAGTGGCCGGGTAGCGTGCCTACGTTTTATCCCTAGACGCCCAGCGCCAGCTGGAGAACTGACTGACCCTAGCAGAGGAAAACACAGACCTAGCTTACCTCTAGAGAAATTTTCCCCAAAAGGCAGACAGTAGCCCCCACATATATTGGCGGTGATTTTAGAGGAAATTGACATACGAAGTATGAAGATAGGTTTAGCAAATTGAGGTCCGCTTACTAGATAGTAGGAAGACAGAAAAGGGAACTTCACGGTCAGCTGAAAACCCTTTCAAAATACCATCCTGAAATTACTTTAAGACTCTAACATCAACTCATGACACCAGAGTGGCAATTTCAGCTCACAAGAGCTTCCAGCCTCAGAAATATTCAATCACAGAGAACTGGAACAAAAATGCAAAACAAACTTAGGACAACAAGTCCAACTTAGCTGATAGTTGTCTAGGAGCAGGAACATGCAACAGAAAGGCTTCTGGTAACATTGTTGGCCGGCATAGAAATGACTGAGGAGCAAGGCTAAATAGAAAACTCCAACATCCAGATGGAAAACAGGTGAACAGAGGAGATGAAGCACACAAGTGCAGTACCACCAGAAACCACCGGGGGAGCCCAGAAACCAAATTCACAACAGTACCCCCCCCTCAAGGAGGGGGCACCGAACCCTCACCAGAACCACCAGGGCGATCAGGATGAGCCCTATGAAAGGCACGGACCAAATCGGAGGCATGAACATCAGAGGCTGTCACCCAAGAGTTATCCTCCTGACCGTAGCCCTTCCACTTGACCAGATACTGAAGTCTCTGTCTGGAAACACGGGAGTCCAAGATCTTCTCGACAACGTACTCCAACTCACCCTCGACCAACACCGGAGCAGGAGGCTCCACGGAAGGCACAACCGGTACCTCATACCTGCGCAACAATGACCGATGGAAGACATTATGAATAGAAAAAGATGCAGGGAGGTCCAAACGAAAGGACACAGGGTTAA
Organism: Ranitomeya variabilis; assembly: GCF_051348905.1. Taxonomy (NCBI): domain Eukaryota; kingdom Metazoa; phylum Chordata; class Amphibia; order Anura; family Dendrobatidae; genus Ranitomeya; species Ranitomeya variabilis. The sequence continues at coordinate 140,260,123 of NC_135236.1, forward strand.
GAATCTCCAATATCTTGTACGGGCCGATGAACCGAGGCTTAAACTTAGGAGAAGAAACCTTCATAGGGACAAAACGAGAAGATAACCACACCAAGTCCCCAACACAAAGACGAGGACCAACACGACGACGGCGGTTGGCAAAATGCTGAGTCTACTCCTGGGACAACTTCAAATTGTCCACCACATGCCCCCAAATCTGATGCAACCTCTCCACCACAGCATCCACTCCAGGACAATCCGAAGACTCCACCTGACCGGAAGAGAAACGAGGATGAAACCCCGAATTACAGAAGAAAGGAGAAACCAAGGTGGCAGAACTAGCCCGATTATTGAGGGCAAACTCCGCCAAGGGCAAAAAGGCAACCCAATCATCCTGATCCGCAGACACAAAACACCTCAAATAAGTCTCCAAGGTCTGATTAGTTCGCTCGGTCTGGCCATTAGTCTGAGGATGGAAAGCAGACGAAAAAGACAAATCAATGCCCATCCTAGCACAGAACGCTCGCCAAAATCTAGACACGAATTGGGTTCCCCTGTCAGAAACGATATTCTCCGGAATACCATGCAAGCGCACCACATTTTGAAAAAACAGAGGAACCAGCTCGGATGAGGAAGGCAACTTGGGCAAGGGAACCAAATGGACCATCTTAGAGAAACGGTCACACACCACCCAGATGACAGACATCTTCTGAGAAACAGGGAGATCAGAAATAAAATCCATGGAGATGTGAGTCCAAGGCCTCTTCGGAATAGGCAAGGATAACAACAATCCACTAGCCCGAGAACAACAAGGCTTGACCCGAGCACAAACATCACAAGACTGCACAAAACCTCGCACATCTCGCGACAGGGAAGGCCACCAGAAGGACCTAGCCACCAAATCCCTGGTACCAAAGATTCCAGGATGACCTGCTAACGCAGAAGAATGGACCTCCGAGATGACTCTACTGGTCCAATCATCAGGAACAAACATTCTACCAGGCGGGCAACGATCAGGTCTATTCGCCTGAAACTCCTGCAAGACCCGTCGCAAGTCTGGGGAAACAGCAGACAATATCACTCCATCCTTAAGGATACCTGTAGGCTCAGAATTACCAGGGGAATCAGGCTCAAAACTCCTAGAAAGGGCATCCGCCTTCACATTTTTAGAACCTGGTAGGTAAGAAACCATAAAATTAAACCGAGAGAAAAATAACGACCAGCGCGCCTGTCTAGGATTCAGGCGCCTGGCAGACTCAAGATAAATCAAATTCTTGTGGTCGGTCAATACCACCACCTGATGTCTAGCCCCCTCAAGCCAATGACGCCACTCCTCAAAAGCCCACTTCATAGCCAAGAGCTCCCGATTACCAACATCATAATTTCGCTCAGCGGGCGAAAATTTACGAGAAAAGAACGCACAAGGTCTCATCACGGAGCAGTCGGAACTTTTCTGCGACAAAACCGCCCCAGCTCCGATTTCTGAAGCGTCAACCTCAACCTGAAAAGGAAGAGTAACATCAGGCTGACGCAATACAGGGGCGGAAGAAAAGCGGTGCTTAAGCTCCCGAAAGGCCTCCACAGCAGCAGGGGACCAATCAGCAACATCAGCACCCTTCTTAGTCAAATCAGTCAACGGTTTAGCAACATCAGAAAAACCAGTTATAAATCGACGATAAAAATTAGCAAAGCCCAAAAACTTCTGAAGGCTCTTAAGAGAAGAGGGTTGCGTCCAATCACAAATAGCCTGAACCTTGACAGGGTCCATCTCAATGGAAGAGGGGGAAAAAATGTACCCCCAAAACGAAATCTTTTGAACCCCAAAAACGCACTTAGAACCCTTTACACACAAAGAATTAGAGCGCAAAACCTGAAAAACCCTCCTGACCTGTTGGACATGAGAGTCCCAGTCATCCGAAAAAATCAAAATATCATCAAGATACACAATCAAAAATTTATCCAAATAATCACGGAAAATGTCATGCATAAAGGACTGAAAGACTGAAGGGGCATTTGAAAGACCAAAAGGCATTACTAAATACTCAAAATGGCCCTCAGGCGTATTAAATGCGGTTTTCCACTCATCCCCCTGCTTAATTTGCACCAAATTATACGCCCCACGAAGATCAATCTTAGAGAACCACTTGGCCCCCTTTATTCGAGCAAACAAATCAGTAAGCAGTGGCAAAGGATACTGATATTTAACCGTGATCTTATTCAAAAGCCGATAATCAATACACGGCCTCAAAGAGCCATCTTTTTTAGCTACAAAGAAAAAACCGGCTCCTAAGGGAGATGACGAAGGACGAATATGTCCCTTTTCCAAGGACTCCTTAATATATTCCCGCATAGCAGCATGTTCAGGCACAGATAGATTAAATAAACGACCCTTTGGAAACTTACTGCCCGGAATCAGATCTATAGTACAATCGCAATCTCTGTGCGGAGGTAGTGAACCAAGTTTAGGCTCCTCAAAAACATCACGATAATCAGATAAAAATTCCGGAATCTCAGAGGGAATAGATGACAAAATGGAAACCAAAGGTACGTCCCCATGAGTCCCCTGACATCCCCAGCTTAACACAGACATTGCTTTCCAGTCGAGGACTGGGTTATGAGATTGCAGCCATGGCAATCCAAGCACCAACACATCATGTAGATTATACAACACAAGGAAGCGAATAATCTCCTGGTGATCCGGATTAATACGCATAGTTACTTGTGTCCAGTATTGTGGTTTGTTACTAGCCAATGGCGTGGAGTCAATACCCTTCAGAGGTATAGGAACTTCCAGAGGCTCTAAATCAAACCCACAGCGTTTGGCAAAGGACCAATCCATAAGACTCAAAGCGGCGCCAGAGTCGACATAGGCGTCCGCGGTAATAGACGATAAAGAGCAAATCAGGGTCACAGATAGAATAAACTTAGACTGTAAAGTGCCAATTGAAACAGACTTATCAACCTTCTTAGTACGTTTAGAGCATGCTGATATAACATGAGTTGAATCACCACAATAGAAGCATAACCCATTTTTTCGCCTAAAATTCTGTCGTTCGCTTCTGGACAGAATTCTATCACATTGCATAATCTCTGGCGTCTTCTCAGTAGACACCGCCAAATGGTGCACAGGTTTGCGCTCCCGCAAACGCCGATCAATCTGAATAGCCATTGTCATGGACTCATTCAGACCTGTAGGCACAGGGAACCCCACCATAACATCTTTAATGGCATCAGAGAGACCCTCTCTGAATTTTGCCGCCAGGGCGCACTCATTCCACTGAGTAAGCACAGACCACTTACGAAATTTTTGGCAGTATATTTCAGCCTCATCTTGCCCTTGAGACAGGGCCATTAAGGCTTTTTCAGCCTGAATTTCTAAATGAGGTTCCTCATAAAGCAACCCCAAAGCCAGGAAAAATGCATCCACATTGAGCAACGCAGGATCCCCTGGTGCCAAAGCAAATGCCCAATCCTGAGGGTCGCCCCGGAGCAAGGAAATTACAGTCCTGACCTGCTGTGCAGGATCTCCAGCGGAGCGAGATCTCAGAGACAAAAATAATTTACAATTATGTTTGAAATTCTGGAAGCGAGATCTATCCCCAGAGAAAAATTCAGGTAAAGGAATTCTAGGTTCAGATGTAGGAGCATGAATAACGAAATCCTGTAAGATTTGAACCTTCATAGCGAGATTATTCAAACCCGTAGCTAAACTCTGAGGATCCATATTAATCAGGTGAAATCAGAACCATTCAAGGATTAGAAGGAGAGAGAGACGAAGGCTGCAGTAAGCAGAGATGCTAGTGAATCAACTAATGAGCAAACTCAGGAAAAAAAAAAAAAAATCTCTGCAGACTTCTTTTCTCTCCTTTCTTCTGCCAATTATTTTAACTCTTGGCCGGCCAAACTGTCATGGTTCTCAATGGCAAGAGAACGTAATAAAGCATACAAAAGGACTAGCTCTTGGAAGATGGGAACTCGAGCTGACCATGAGCTAAACCTACCGCACAACTAACAGTGGCCGGGTAGCGTGCCTACGTTTTATCCCTAGACGCCCAGCGCCAGCCGGAGAACTGACTGACCCTAGCAGAGGAAAACACAGACCTAGCTTACCTCTAGAGAAATTTTCCCCAAAAGGCAGACAGTAGCCCCCACATATATTGGCGGTGATTTTAGAGGAAATTGACATACGAAGTATGAAGATAGGTTTAGCAAATTGAGGTCCGCTTACTAGATAGTAGGAAGACAGAAAAGGGAACTTCACGGTCAGCTGAAAACCCTTTCAAAATACCATCCTGAAATTACTTTAAGACTCTAATATCAACTCATGACACCAGAGTGGCAATTTCAGCTCACAAGAGCTTCCAGCCTCAGAAATATTCAATCACAGAGAACTGGAACAAAAATGCAAAACAAACTTAGGACAACAAGTCCAACTTAGCTGATAGTTGTCTAGGAGCAGGAACATGCAACAGAAAGGCTTCTGGTAACATTGTTGGCCGGCATAGAAATGACTGAGGAGCAAGGCTAAATAGAAAACTCCCACATCCAGATGGAAAACAGGTGAACAGAGGAGATGAAGCACACAAGTGCAGTACCACCAGAAACCACCGGGGGAGCCCAGAAACCAAATTCACAACAGTAAATCACTATATAAGACCAGAGAAACATGACTAAGACAGATGCCAAAACTGGGGTACCTGTACATGTACAGTGTGCTGATACCTGCATAATTGGGGACACCCATGCATTGTAGGTAATCTCCCAGGGGTTCTCTGTCTTGGTCTTGCTTCTCTGATATTCCAGACGGATGAGGTTTGAAAGCCTCTTGTGGATGATGTAAGTATACTGTATATAGTTAATCTTTATATATACATAATCACTATATGTATTTAATCCTTTTATGTACTTATTAACCTTTGTATGTTAACATATACAAAAGTGTACGCACTCTCACTATTCAATCATACTATTCCTTGAATTTTGTAGTTTGCAGTAAAATTGCATTGTATTGCAAATATTACCCTTATTTAAAGCCGTATCTGATCCTTAGTGTTAAAAATATGTCAAATAAAATTGCCAAATTCTCCTGTAAATAATTCTGCTAAGAGGTAACCATCATACCATTAAAAAATGCAAGTGAATTTTCATGGGCCCATCCAGTATGTAGGTTCCAAGGCATAATGGGGTGCATATGACTATGCAGCAGGGCTGGCCTTGCTGCCAATGTGTAAAACAAAGGAGTACAGGAGTACTAAATGCATATTGTGAAGTTGATTTGCATGGGCCCATCCAGTATGTGGGTTCAAAGACTTATTGGGGTGCATATGAATTGGTAGCAGGGCAGGCCTTGCATGCAATGCAACATTTTTTCAGGAGGTCCTCCTGGACATCTTATGAAAGGGGTGTTATGGTGCGTCATAATTCTTGGCAGCCCATCCACTCACAGCATGGGCTACAACAGCTTAGGGGACCCACTGTTTAATAATGGTCCTTTAAGAAGATTAATGCCACCTGATGCACAAGTAAAAATAGGCTCTGTGACTTTAAGAGTCCCTCCTTTATAAATGAAACAAGATGGGTCTGCTTATGTGTCACACACCACATGACCAGTTAGGGGTGATAAACGTTACATTGACATTTCCCAGTGAATGCATTTGTAGTGGTTGAAAGCAATGTTAAAGTTGAAAAATGCATCAAAAATCCTGCGTCTGAACTAAGCCTAAGTGGGGGAGGAAATTTTTGGTCTGGGGTTAAATATTTGGCTTTACAGGCAAGTCATTAACCTGCAAAGGATGTACCTTAACATAATTCCCAGCAAAATCCATTTTGGTTTCGTTTTAGTGTGTTTTTGTTGCAGCCGGAAAAATGGCATGAATCTCGGAAAAAAATGTTTACAGCTGTGAAATAGGAGTCAGGAATGCTTCCAGGGGCGATCCCCATGATGTCCCTGTGTCACTTGAGCAATGTTTCCATCATCTTCAGATGTTTTTACACCTTACAAGGACCCCCGTTGGGGGATCGCAGTAAAAATACTCGGGTCTCACAAATACACTGTATTTTCTGGTGTATAAGACGCCTGGGCGTATAAGATGACCCCCAACTTTTCCATATAAAATATGGAATTTTGGATATGCCCGCCGTATAAGACGGGGGTCATCTTATACGCCCAGTCATCTTATACGGCGTGTGGTTCCCAGGGTCTGGAGGAGAGGAAACTCTCCTTCAGTGTTGTGAATTCCGTTCTCGGGCTCCCTCCTGTGGTCGTGAATGGTACTTTGGTGAGTTCTGTCCTTGGACACCCTCTGGTGGCTTTAAGTGGAACTGCTGATCTTTGAGATTGGCTTTCTCAGCTGCCCTCGTTTATTGCTGCTGCTGGCTTCCCTATTTAACTCTGCCCAGGTCGTTAATTCATGCCAGCTGTCAATGTCTCAGTACTGGTTCAGATCTCTCTTGGATTTCTCAGATGACCTGTCTACTCCAGCAGATGCTAAGTCCTTGCTAGTCATTTGCTGTTCATCGGTTTTTGAATATATTTTTCAGTACATGCTATGTTTCCAGTCCAGTTTGCTATTATGATATTTCCTTGCTAGCTGGAAGCTCTGGGGGTGCAGAGCTGCACCTCCACACCGTGAGTCGGTGTGGAGGTCTTTTTGCACACTCTGCATGGTTTTTGTAGTTTTTAATACTGACCGCATAGTTCCCTTTCCTATCCTCTGTCTTTCTAGAGAAGATTCGGCCTCCTTTGCTAAAATCTGTTTCATTCCTGTGTTTGTCACTTCCCTCTTATCTCACAGTTAATATTTGTGGGGGGCTACCTTTACTTTGGGAAATTTCTCTGAGGCAAGGTAGGCTACTATTTCTATCTTTAGGGGTAGTTAGCTCTTAGGCTGTGAAGAGGCGTCTAGGAAGAGTTAGGTATGCTCCACGGCTATTTCTAGTGTGTGTGATAGGATTAGGGATTGCAGTCAGTAGAGTTACCACGTCCTCAGAGCTTGTCCCAGGTTTTCTATTTTAACCATCAGGTCACTTTGGGTGCTCCTAACCACCAGGTCATAACAGTACAGCTGGCCCGCAAAGCGTTAATGCATCTCAAAAGAGGGATAAGAGAAGTTCTGAGTCAATTTTTTTTTCTCTGCAGCTTTTTTTTTCTTTCTTTTCCCCTTAACCTCTGGGTGGTTCAGGACTCAGGTGTAGATATGGATATTCAGGGTTTGTCCTCTTGTGTGGATCAACTCACTGCTAGGGTACAGAGTATTCAGGATTATGTGGTTCGGAATCCGATGTTGGAGCCTAGAATTCCAATTCCTGATTTGTTTTCTGGGGATAGATCTAAATTTTTGAATTTCAAAAATAATTGCAGACTGTTTCTTGCTCTGAAACCCCGCTCCTCTGGTGATCCCATTCAGCAAGTAAAGATTATTATTTCTTTGTTGCGTGGTGACCCGCAAGACTGGGCATTCTCCCTTGAGCCAGGAAACCCTGCATTGCTTAATGTGGATGCATTTTTTCTCGCGCTTGGATTGCTTTATGATGAACCTAATTCTGTGGATCAGGCAGAAAAGATCTTGCTGACTCTATGTCAGGGTCAGGATGAGGCAGAAGTATATTGCCAGAAGTTTAGAAAGTGGTCTGTGCTTACTCAATGGAATGAGTGTGCCCTGGCAGCAATTTTCAGAAAGGGTCTTTCTGAAGCCCTTAAGGATGTTATGTTGGGGTTCCCCACGCCTGCTGGTCTGAATGAGTCCATGTCTTTGGCCATTCAGATTGATCGGCGTTTGCGCGAGCGCAAAGTTGTGCACCATTTGGCGATGTCCTCTGAGCGGAGGCCTGAGCCTATGCAATGTGATAGGACTTTGACCAGAGCTGAACGGCAAGAACACAGACGTCAGAATGGGCTGTGTTTTTACTGTGGTGACTCCTCTCATGCTATCTCTGATTGTCCTAAGCGCACTAAGAGGTTCGCTAGGTCTGTCACCATTAGTACTGTGCAGCCTAAATTTCTCTTATCTGTTACTCTGATTTGCTCATTGTCGTCCTACTCTGTTATGGCATTTGTGGATTCGGGCGCTGCTCTGAATTTGATGGACTTGGAGTTTGCCAGGCGCTGTGGTTTTTTCTTGGAGCCTTTGCAGATTCCTATTCCCTTAAGGGGGATTGATGCTACGCCATTGGCCAAGAATAAACCTCAGTACTGGACTCAGCTGACCATGTGCATGGCTCCCGCACATCAGGAAAATATTCGCTTTTTGGTGTTGCATAATTTGCATGATGTTGTCGTGTTGGGTTTGCCATGGTTACAGGTTCATAATCCAGTACTGGATTGGAAATCAATGTCTGTGTCTAGTTGGGGTTGTCAAGGGATACATACTGATGTTCCTTTGATGTCAATTTCTTCTTCCACTCCTTCTGAAATTCCTGAGTTTTTGTCGGATTACCAGGATGTATTTGATGAGCCCAAGTCCAGTGCCCTACCTCCTCATAGGGACTGTGATTGCGCTATTAATTTGATTCCTGGTAGTAAGTTCCCTAAGGGCCGACTGTTTAATTTATCTGTGCCAGAACATGCCGCTATGCGGAGTTATGTAAAGGAGTCCTTGGAGAAAGGACATATTCGCCCGTCTTCGTCACCGTTGGGAGCAGGGTTCTTTTTTGTGGCCAAGAAGGATGGCTCTCTGAGACCCTGTATAGATTACCGCCTTCTCAATAAAATCACAGTCAAATTTCAGTACCCTTTGCCTCTGTTGTCTGATTTGTTTGCTCGGATTAAGGGGGCTAGTTGGTTTACCAAGATTGACCTTCGAGGGGCGTATAATCTTGTGCGTATTAAACAGGGCGATGAATGAAAAACAGCATTTAATATGCCCGAGGGCCATTTTGAGTACCTGGTGATGCCATTCGGGCTTTCTAATGCCCCATCTGTGTTTCAGTCCTTTATGCACGACATCTTCCGGAAGTATCTGGATAGGTTCATGATTGTATATTTGGATGATATTTTGGTCTTTTTGGATGATTGGGAGTCTCATGTAAGGCAGGTCAGGATGGTGTTCCAGGTCCTTCGTGCTAATGCGTTGTTTGTGAAGGGGTCTAAATGCTTCTTTGGAGTTCAGAAGGTTTCCTTTTTGGGCTTCATTTTTTCCCCTTCTACTATTGAGATGGACACTATTAAAGTTCAGGCCATTTATGATTGGACTCAACCTACATCTGTGAAGAGTCTTCAGAAGTTCCTGGGCTTTGCTAATTTTTACCGTCACTTCATCACTAATTTTTCTAGTGTGGTTAAGCCTTTGACTGATTTGACGAAGAAAGGCGCTGATGTGGTGAACTGGTCCCCTGTGGCCGTTGAGGCTTTTCAGGAGCTTAAACGTCGTTTTACTTCGGCCCCTGTGTTGCATCAGCCAGATGTTTTGCTCCCTTTTCAGGTCGAGGTTGATGCTTCTGAGATTGGGGCAGGGGCTGTTTTGTCTCAGAGAAGTTCTGATGGCTCTTTGATGAAGCCGTGTGCTTTCTTTTCTAGAAAGTTTTTGCCTGCTGAGCGTAATTATGATGTCGGCAATCGGGAGTTGTTGGCTATGAAGTGGGCATTCGAGGAGTGGCGACATTGGCTTGAGGGAGCCAAACATCACGTGGTGGTCTTGACTGATCACAAGAATCTGACTTACCTCGAGTCCGCCAAGAGGTTGAATCCTAGACAGGCTCGATGGTCACTGTTTTTCTCCCGTTTCGATTTTGTGGTCTCATACCTTCCGGGATCTAAGAATGTGAAGGCTGATGCCCTTTCTAGGAGTTTTTTGCCTGATTCTCCGGGAGTCTCTGAGCCGGCTGGTATTCTCAAAGAGGGGGTGATTTTGTCTGCCATCTCCCCTGATTTGCGGTGGGTGCTGCAGGAGTTTCAGGCTGATAGACCTGACCGCTGTCCTGTGGAGAAACTGTTTGTCCCTGATAGATGGACTAGTAGGGTTATTTCTGAGGTTCATTGTTCAGTATTGGCTGGTCATCCTGGGATTTTTGGTACCAGAGATTTGGTTGCTAGGTCCTTTTGGTGGCCTTCCTTGTCACGGGATCTGCGTTCTTTTGTGCAGTCCTGTGGGACTTGTGCTCGGGCCAAACCTTGCTGTTCTCGTGCCAGTGGGTTGCTTTTGCCTTTGCCTGTCTTGAAGAGGCCCTGGACGCATATTTCCATGGATTTAATTTCTGATCTTCCTGTCTCTCAAAGGATGCCTGTCATCTGGGTGGTTTGTGATCGGTTTTCTAAGATGGTCCATTTGGTACCCTTGCCTAAATTGCCTTCCTCCTCTGATTTGGTTCCATTATTTTTTCCGCATGTGGTTCGTTTGCATGGCATTTCGGAGAACATTGTGTCGGACAGAGGTTCCCAGTTTGTTTCTAGGTTTTGGCAGTTCTTTTGTGCTAAGATGGGCATTGATTTGTCTTTTTCTTCAGCGTTCCATCCTCAGACAAATGGCCAAACCGAACGAACTAATCAGACCTTGGAGACCTATCTGAGATGCTTTGTCTCTGCTGATCAGGATGATTGGGTGACCTTCTTGCCATTGGCCGAGTTCGCCCTTAATAATCGGGCTAGTTCTGCTATCTTGGTTTCGCCTTTTTTTTGTAATTCTGGTTTTCATCCTCGTTTTTCTTCAGGGCAGGTTGAGCCTTCTGACTGTCCTGGAGTGGATTCTGTGGTGGACAGGTTGCAGCAAATTTGGACTCACGTGGTGGACAATTTGACGTTGTCTCAGGAGAATGCACAATGTTTTGCTAACCGCCATCGCTGTGTTGGTCCCCGACTTCGTGTTGGGGATTTGGTTTGGTTGTCTTCTCATTTTGTTCCTATGAAGGTTTCTTCTCCTAAGTTCAAGCCTCGTTTCATTGGTCCTTATGAGATTTCTGAAATTATCAATCCTGTGTCGTTTTGTTTGGCCCTTCCAGCTTCTTTTGCCATCCATAATGTGTTCCATAGGTCGTTGTTGCGGAGATATGTGGCGCCTATGGTTCCTTCCGTTGATCCTCCTGCTCCGGTGTTGGAAGCTTCAGTACCTGGTTAAATGGAAGGGCTATGGTCAGAAGGATAATTCCTGGGTTGTTGCCTCCGATGTCCATGCTGCCGATTTGGTTCGTGCCTTTCATTTGGCTCGTCCTGATCGGCCTGGGGGCTCTGGTGAGGGTTCGGTGACCCCTCCTCAAGGGGGGGTACTGTTGTGAATTCCGTTCTCGGGCTCCCTCCTGTGGTCGTGAATGGTACTTTGGTGAGTTCTGTCCTTCGACACCCTCTGGTGGCTTTAAGTGGAACTGCTGATCTTTGAGGTTGGCTTTCTCAGCTGCCCTCGTTTATTGCTGCTGCTGGCTTCCCTATTTAACTCTGCCCAGGTCGTTAATTCATGCCAGCTGTCAATGTCTCAGTACTGGTTCAGATCTCTCTTGGATTTCTCAGATGACCTGTCTACTCCAGCAGAAGCTAAGTCCTTGCTACTTGCTAGTCATTTGCTGTTCATCGGTTTTTGAATATATTTTTCAGTACATGCTATGTTTCCAGTCCAGCTTGCTATTATGATATTTCCTTGCTAGCTGGAAGCTCTGGGGGTGCAGAGCTGCACCTCCACACCGTGAGTCGGTGTGGAGGTCTTTTTGCACACTCTGCGTGGTTTTTGTAGTTTTTAATACTGACCGCATAGTTCCCTTTCCTATCCTCTGTCTTTCTAGAGAAGATTCGGCCTCCTTTGCTAAAATCTGTTTCATTCCTGTGTTTGTCACTTCCCTCTTATCTCACAGTTAATATTTGTGGGGGCTACCTTTACTTTGGGAAATTTCTCTGAGGCAAGGTAGGCTACTATTTCTATCTTTAGGGGTAGTTAGCTCTTAGGCTGTGAAGAGGCATCTAGGAAGAGTTAGGTACGCTCCACGGCTATTTCTAGTGTGTGTGATAGGATTAGGGATTGCGGTCAGTAGAGTTACCATGTCCTCAGAGCTTGTCCCAGGTTTTCTATTTTAACCATCAGGTCACTTTGGGTGCTCCTAACCACCAGGTCATAACACTTCAGGCCCTGGGATCCATATTCATGTAAAAAATAAAGACTAAAAATAAAAAATATGGATATACTCACCCTCAGACGGCCCCTGGCTGTCACCGCTGCAAGTGTCTGCCTCCGTTCCTAAGAATGCAGTGAGTGTAGGACCTGCGATGATGTCGTGGCTTGTGATTGGACGCGTGAGCGGTCACATGAGCGGTCACGCGACCAATTACAAGCCGCGACGTCATGGAAGGTCCTTCACTCTCTGCATTCTTAGGAACGGAGACAGACGCTTGCAGCGGTGACAGCCAGGGGCCGTCCGAGGGTGAGTATATCCATATTTTTTATTTTTATTCTTTATTTTTTACATGAATATGGATCCCAGGGCCTGAAGGAGAGTCTCCTCTCCTTCAGACCCTGGGAACATCCAGGATCGCTCCCTGCACACGCCGTACCCGGCGTATAAGACGCCCCCCAACTTTTGGGACAATTTTTAGGGGTTAAAAAGTCATCTTATACGCCAGAAAATACGGTATATTGGGCTTGTTGTTCTGGCCCAGTACCCGAATATACCAATCTGCTCGACCCAAGCAACGAGCACCCGAGCATTATATATTATTATATTATCAGTCTCTGATGTCTTTCAGCATTCAATGCCTTTGTGAAAATATTTGCTGTCATATCTTCAGTTTGGCAGTACTCTAAAATAGTTGGTTTCCATTGTAGACTTTACTAGTTTTACATCTTTCAATCCAAATGTTTTGATTATGTCTTGAATCATGTGATTTTGATTAAGAAGGAAACTCCCTTCTTCTTCTCTTTCTATTGGTATTCCTAGGTACTGTTTCACATTTCCCAGATCTTTGATCTTGAAGTGTTAATCCAAAGTTTTCACTATCTCACTTCATCCCTTTCTTTTTCAAAACAAATTAAAATATCGTTCACATTTATCAGCATATAGATCCATCTGTCTGTCAGTCTCTGCATATATAGACAAGGATCCGCTTTGCTTCTTTGAAAATGTTCATTTATGAGTACTTCTGTGATTTTATCATTCCATGCTTTAGCGGCTTGTTTTATACCATATATACTTTTCCGTAGCTTACAAATCATGTTTGGTTTCCTTTTATCCTTGAATTCTGGGGGTTGTTCCATGTAAATGTCTTCTGTTAAGTCTCCATTCAGAAATGCTGCCTTTACATCTAGATGTTTCAACTGCAACCGCAAACAAAGTTCTGATTGTGGTGTGTTTGACAACTGGAGCAAATGTCTCATCATAGTCTTCTCCATATTTCTGAGAATAGCCTTTAGCTATGAGTCTTGCTAGGTATCGATCAGGTGTGCCGTCTGCTTGGTATTTTACTTTAAATACCCATTTACATCCTATAGCCTTTTTTTCTTTTGGTAGTTCTGTCAGTGTCCATGTCTTTGAATCATGCATGAATTTTATTTCTGTTTCTGCAGCCTTTATCCATTTGTTGGCCTCTTCTTCTGAAAGTTGAGATATGTCCTCCCAAGATGTAGGTTCACAAATTGTATTTGTACTTGCCTTGTATGAAAGACGTCGAGGTGGTCTTCCCTTGTTTTCTCTTATTGAGCGTCTTGGTTCTTTGTATGGAGCTGTTGGATCTCTTGACTTTCAGTTTTTTGATTTTCATCAATTTCCACTTATTTCTCATCAGATGTTCTTGCAGTTATATCACTGTCGTTTCTCTCATTTTTCGTTTCCAGTGATGTCATTATGTCATCATTTAGATCTTCAATGAATGTTACACTGTTACTCACTGTGATTCTGCATCCTTTGCAATTGTCACTATATCTGACAATATATATCGCTTCAATGGCTCTGTTTTGATGTTTGGAGCGTTTAACTTCTGGAATAAACACAAAAAGTTTGCAACCAAAATCTCCCCTTAGTGACCGAGCCAAATTTTTAAAATCTGACCAGTATCCCTTTATGTGGTAATAACTCTGGAACGTTTAAACAAATCCCAGTGAATTTGAGAATGTTTTTTCGTGGCACATTATGCTTTGTGATAATGGTAAATTTAGGTTGATATGTTTTGTGTTTATTTATAAAAAATATCAGAAATTTGAGAAAAATGTAAAAAAATTAGCAATTTTCAAAGTTTGAATGATTATCCCTTTAATCCAGATAGTCATACCAAAGCAAAACTGTTATGATTTTCCCAATGGCAGGGAAATCAAAATAACAACGGACTAGCTCTCGGTGATGGGAACTAAAGTGACCGTGACCTGAACCTGACACGACACTGGAAGTAGCCGGGGAGTGTTTCCTACGATGCCCTAGACACCACGCGCCAGCCGGAGATCTAACTACCCCTATCAGAGGAATATACAGGCCTGCCTTACCTCCAGAGATGAACCCCAAAAGGAGATAGCAGCCCCCCACAAATATTGACGGTGAGTCAAGAGGAAAAGACATACGTAGGATGAACAGCAGATTTAGCACAGTGAGGTCCGCTTACTAGATAGCAGAAGTACAGGAAAGAGTCACTTCACGGTCAACTTCAAAACACTACTCAAAAACACCATCCTGAAATTACTTTAAAACTCCAGTGACAACTCATGCCACTGGAGTGGCAATTTCAGTCCACGAGAGCTTCCAGCTACAGAGAGTCACATTGCAAATAGCTGGACAAAAATAGCATTAACTAGAAACAAAATTCAACTTAGCTGAACAGGATCTTGAGGCAGGAGAAAGCAACAGAATGCTACTGATACATTGTTGGCCGGCATCGGACCAGCAGCCAAGCAGCCTTAAATAGGAAACTCCCCTAATGGGTGTCAACAGGTGATCAAGGATAGAAGAAGGCAAATAAGTGGCACTACCATAAAACACCACCGGGGGAGCCCACAAACAGAATTCACAACAGTACCCCCCCCTTAAGGAGGGGGCACCGAACCCTCACCAGAACCACCAGGGCGATCTGGATGAGCACTATGGAATGTACGAACCAAATCAGGAGCATGAACATCAGATGCTGTCACCCAAGAATTATCCTCCTGACCATAGCCTTTCCACTTAACCAGATACTGAAGTTTCCGTCTGGAAACACGGGAGTCCAAGATCTTTTCCACCACATACTCCAACTCACCCTCAACCAGCACAGGAGCAGGAGGATCAGCAGACGGAACAACCGGCACCTCATACCTCCGCAATAATGACCGATGAAAAACATTATGAATAGTAAAAGATGCTGGGAGGTCCAAACGAAAGGACACAGGATTGAGAACCTCCAGAATCCTATAAGGGCCGATAAACCGAGGCTTAAACTTAGGAGACGAGACCTTCATAGGAACAAATCGAGAAGACAACCAAACCAGGTCCCCAACACAAAGACGAGGACCGACACGCCGATGACGATTAGTGAACTGTTGAGTCTTCTCCTGGGACAACTTCAGATTGTCCACAACCTGTCCCCAAATCTGATGCATTCTATCAACCACAGCATCTACTCCAGGACAATCTGAAGACTCCAATTGACCGGACGAAAAGCGAGGGTGAAACCCTGAATTACAAAAAAATGGAGAAACCAAAGTGGCAGAACTGGCCCGATTGTTAAGGGCAAACTCTGCCAATGGCAAAAAATCAAGCCAATCGTCCTGATCAGCGGACACAAAACACCTCAAGTAAGTCTCCAAGGTCTGATTAGTACGCTCAGTCTGGCCATTAGTCTGAGGATGGAATGCAGACGAAAAAGACAAGTCGATGCCCATCCTGGCACAGAACGCCCGCCAAAATCTAGACACAAACTGAGTACCCCTGTCAGACACTATATTCTCAGGAATACCATGCAAACGCACAACATTCTGAAAAAATAGAGGGACCAGCTCAGAGGAGGAGGGCAATTTGGGCAAAGGTACCAAGTGAACCATCTTGGAAAAACGGTCACACACCACCCAGATGACGGACATCCTACGAGAAACAGGAAGGTCAGAAATAAAGTCCATAGAGATGTGCGTCCAAGGCCTCTTAGGAATAGGCAAGGGCAACAACAACCCGCTGGCCCGGGAACAGCAGGGCTTAGCCCGAGCACAAACATCACAAGACTGCACAAAAATACGTACATCCCGAGACAAGGAAGGCCACCAGAAGGACCTAGACACCAGATCCCTGGTGCCAAAAATTCCAGGATGACCTGCCAACGCGGAAGAGTGAACCTCCGAAATAACTCTACTGGTCCAGTCATCAGGGACAAACAGTCTACCAGGCGGACAGCGATCAGGCCTATCCACCTGAAACTCCTGCAAAGAGCGCCGCAGGTCTGGGGAGACAGCTGACAATATCACCCCATCCTTCAGGATGCCAGTAGGTTCGGAATCACCAGGCGAGTCAGGCTCAAAACTCCTAGAGAGGGCATCCGCCCTCACATTCTTAGACCCAGGCAGATATGAGACCACAAAGTTAAATCGAGAGAAAAACAACGACCAGCGCGCCTGTCTAGGATTCAGACGCCTGGCTGACTCAAGATAAATTAGATTTTTGTGGTCAGTCAAGACCACCACCTGGTGTCTAGCACCCTCAAGCCAATGACGCCACTCCTCAAATGCCCACTTCATGGCCAAAAGCTCCCGATTTCCAACATCATAATTTCGCTCAGCGGGCGAAAACTTTCGAGAGAAAAACGCACATGGTCTCATCACTGAGCAGTCAGGACCTTTCTGCGACAAAACTGCACCTGCTCCGATCTCGGAAGCATCTACTTCAACCTGGAACGGGAGCGAAACATCAGGCTGGCGCAACACAGGAGCAGAAGAAAAGCGGCGCTTAAGCTCCCGAAAGGCCTCCACAGCCGCAGAGGACCAATTAGCAACATCAGCACCCTTCTTGGTCAAATCAGTCAAAGGTTTAGCAATGGCAGAAAAACCCGCTATGAATCGGCGATAGAAATTAGCAAATCCCAAGAATTTCTGAAGACTCTTTAGAGAAGTAGGTTGTATCCAATCACAAATAGCCTGAACCTTAACAGGGTCCATCTCCATAGATGAAGGGGAAAAAATATATCCCAGAAAGGAAATTCTCTGAACCCCAAAAATACACTTTGAGCCCTTCACAAATAGAGAATTAGCTCGTAAAACCTGAAAAACTCTCCTGACCTGTTGAACATGAGATTCCCAGTCCTCCGAAAAAATCAAAATATCATCCAAATACACAATCATAAATTTATCCAGATATTCACGGAAAATATCGTGCATAAAGGACTGAAAAACGGAAGGGGCATTCGCGAGACCGAAAGGCATTACCAAATACTCAAAATGGCCTTCAGGCGTATTAAATGCGGTCTTCCACTCATCCCCCTGCTTAATCCGCACCAAATTATACGCACCACGTAGATCGATCTTAGTGAACCACTTCGCCCCCTTTATGCGAGCAAAAAGATCAGTCAGTAAAGGTAACGGGTACTGGTATTTAACTGTAATCTTATTCAGAAGTCGATAGTCGATACAAGGTCTCAATGAACCATCCTTTTTACCCACAAAGAAAAACCCTGCCCCCAATGGAGACAAAGAGGGGCGAATATGACCCTTTTCCAAAGATTCTCTGATATACTCCCGCATAGCAGTATGTTCAGGTACAGACAAATTAAACAAGCGACCCTTAGGAAATTTACTACCGGGAATCAACTCAATAGCGCAGTCTGTTGTGAAATTGGATTCTGGGCTTCCCCGGTGGCCACTGGTGGAATTGAACTGGTGTGCATCATCCTCTCTGTTCACCTGTTCCCATCAGGATGTGGGAGTCTCTATATAACCTTGCTCCTCTGTCAGTTTCATGCCGGTCAACAATGTAATCAGAAGCCTTTCTTTGCATGTTCCTGCTACTAGACAACTCCCAGCTAAGTTGGACTTTCGTCCTTGTTTGTTTTTGCATTTTGTTCCAGTTCACAGCTGCTGTTTCGTTACTGTGTCTGGAAAGCTCTTGTGATCTGAAATTGCCACTCTGGTGTTATGAGTTAATACTAGAGTCTTAAAGTAATTTCTGGATGGTGTTTTGATAGGGTTTTCAGCTGACCATGAAAGTGCCCTTTCTGTCTTCCTGCTATCTAGTAAGCGGACCTCGATTTTGCTAAACCTATTTTCATACTACGTTTGTCATTTCATCTAAAATCACCGCCAATATATGTGGGGGCCTCTGTCTGCCTTTTGGGGAAATTTCTCTAGAGGTGAGCCAGGACTGTATTTTCCTCTGCTAGGATTAGTTAGTCCTCCGGCTGGCGCTGGGCGTCTAGGGATAAAACGTAGGCACGCTACCCGGCCACTGTTAATTGTGCGGCAGGTTTAGTTCATGGTCAGTTTAGATTCCATCTTCCAAGAGCTAGTTCTTATATATGCTGGGCTATGTTCTCTCGCCATTGAGAATCATGACAGCAGTCACACTCTCTGTGAGGGGGGAGAGAATCAGTCTTAGGCTCCTGAAAGACATCATAAAAATCTGACAGAAATGCTGGGATCTCAGAGGGAGTAGATGAAGAAATGGGAACCAAAGGTGCATCCCCATGAATCCCCCAACATCCCCAGCTCAGCACAGACATTGATCTCCAGTCCAAGACTGGATTATGAATTTGTAACCATGGTAATCCAAGTACTAATACGTCATGTAGATTATATAACACAAGGAAACGAATAATCTCCTGATGGTCTGGGGAAAGATGCATAGTCACTTGTGTCCAATATTGTGGTTTATTGCTAGCCAAAGGTGTAGAATCAATACCCTTTAAGGGAATAGAAACCTCCAGAGGCTCTAAATCAAACCCACAACGCTTGGCAAAGGACCAATCCATGAGACTCAGAGCGGCGCCAGAATCCACATAAGCATCCACAGTAACAGATGATAAAGTACAAATCAATGTCACGGACAAAAGAAATTTAGACTGCAAGGTACCCATAGAAAAAGATTTATCAACCTTTTTATCAACCTTCTTTATGCGTTTAGAGCATGCTGATATAACATGAGCTGGATCTCCACAATAGAAGCACAACCCATTTTTGCGCCTGTAATTCTGTCGTTCGCCTCTAGACAATACACTATCGCATTGCATATGCTCTGGTGCCTTTTCAGAGGTCACCGCCAAATGATGCACAGGTTTTTGCTCAGAAGATACCGCCATATGGTGCACAGGTTTTTGCTCAGAAGATACCGCCATATGGTGCACAGGTTTTTGCTCAAAAGATACCGCCATATGGTGCACAGATTTTTGCTCAGAAGATACCGCCATATGGTGCACAGATTTGCGCTCCCGTAAACGCCGATCAATCTGGATAGCCAATTTCATGGCATCATTCAGACCTGTAGGCACAGGGAACCCCACCATGACATCCTTCACGGCATCAGAGAGACCTTCTCTGAAATTAGCTGCTAGAGCGCACTCATTCCATTTAGTAAGCACCGACCATTTACGAAATTTCTGGCAGTATATCTCAGCTTCATCTTGCCCTTGGGAAAGAGCTATCAAGGCTTTCTCAGCCAAAATCTCTAAATTAGGTTCTTCATAAAGCAACCCCAAAGCCAGAAAAAACGCATCTACATTTAATAACGCAGGATCCCCTGGCGACAATGCAAATGCCCAACTTTGTGGGTCACCCCGCAATAGAGAAATAACAATTTTAACCTGTTGCGCAGGATCACCAGCAGAGTGAGATTTCAGAGACAAAAACAATTTACAATTCTCTCTGAAATTCAAAAAACAGGATCTGTCTCCGGTAAAAAATTCAGGCATAGGGATCTTAGGTTCAGACATTGGAGCACGTATAACAAAATCTTGTAAGTTCTGGACCTTTGTAGCCAGGTTATTCAGACCTGCAACCAAACTCTGTGGATCCATGATTCAAACAGGTGTAACCAAAGCCATTCAGAGATTAAGAGGAGAGGAAAAAAAAAAGGCTGAAGACTGCAGTTTAAGCAAGGAGTACAAATAAGCACTAAGGTGCACTTTCCAAACACAGAAGGAAAAAAAAACCTTTTCATATCCTTTCCTGCTTTAGTGCATAGTTTTAACACATGTTGGGGCCGGCCAAACTGTTATGATTTTCCCAATGGCAGGGAAATCAAAATAACAACGGACTAGCTCTCGGTGATGGGAACTAAAGTGACCGTGACCTGAACCTGACACGACACTGGAAGTAGCCGGGGAGTGTTTCCTACGATGCCCTAGACACCACGTGCCAGCCGGAGATCTAACTACCCCTATCAGAGGAATATACAGGCCTGCCTTACCTCCAGAGATGAACCCCAAAAGGAGATAGCAGCCCCCCACAAATATTGACGGTGAGTCAAGAGGAAAAGACATACGTAGGATGAACAGCAGATTTAGCACAGTGAGGTCCGCTTACTAGATAGCAGAAGTACAGGAAAGAGTCACTTCACGGTCAACTTCAAAACACTACTCAAAAACACCATCCTGAAATTACTTTAAAACTCCAGTGACAACTCATGCCACTGGAGTGGCAATTTCAGTCCACGAGAGCTTCCAGCTACAGAGAGTCACATTGCAAATAGCTGGACAAAAATAGCATTAACTAGAAACAAAATTCAACTTAGCTGAACAGGATCTTGAGGCAGGAGAAAGCAACAGAATGCTACTGATACATTGTTGGCCGGCATCGGACCAGCAGCCAAGCAGCCTTAAATAGGAAACTCCCCTAATGGGTGTCAACAGGTGATCAAGGATAGAAGAAGGCAAATAAGTGGCACTACCATAAAACACCACCGGGGGAGCCCACAAACAGAATTCACAACACAAAACATTAATAAATAACATTTCCCACATGTCTGCTTTACATCAGCACCATTTGTAACATTTTATTTTATTTTGTTAGCATTTTAGGAGGTTTAAAAACGTAGCAGTAATTTTCCATTTTTTCAAGGAAATTTACAAATTTATTTTTTTAGGGATTTATCCATGTTTGAAGTGACTTTAGGGGTCCCATTTATTGGAAAACCCCCAAAAGTGATACCATTTTAAAAACGGCACCCCCTAACATATTGAAAACTGCTATCAGGTAGTTTATTAACCCTTCAGGTGCTTTTCAGGAATTAATGCAAAGTGGTATGACAGAAATGAAAATGTGTATTTTTACCACCTAAATGTCTCTAACTTCTGAACAGGTTACAACAGCCATCAGACTCTTAAGGCCACTATTTGGTCATGAATTGCCATGACAAACATCTGGACCACAAAATTATGATCTGAGGGCACCAATTGGGATAAAGAGGTAGCCCCTACACGCTGTTACCTATTTATATTGATGTAGTCACTATTGACAGCAGCATCTAAGGGGTTAAAAAGATATGGAAGGTGCAAACACTGATCATTGCTGATGCAGCAAGTTGTCAGCTATAGTGTACAGCTGACAGCTGCTGGATTGTCACCTGTATGGGGATGCTATTCTCTTATATCTCAGGTCAGATAAAAGACGTATTGGCTGTCATTAAGGGGTTAAATGATTATCACTTGGTTTCTTTTCTTGCCAGAGGTCATATGGCAGATAAGTAGCTGTCATTGCTGCTTCTTTTCTTTTCAATGTTCTTTTTATTGATTTTCATTAAAGAACAGATGTACAAACATGTATAAAATACAAAAAAGAGAACAGTTAATAGAACGACATTAGATAAACTTCGAGTAAAAGCTCTTAGGACAAACATAGAGCTTTGAGGTCACTCAGATTATATGTAGGTAAGACAATTGTATTATATGAATGATGAGTAGTTGTCAATTGGAGGATACAAAAAACTTCTTTTATATTAAGAGGTAGGAAGGTGTTCCTGCAATCAGACATTAATTATGTTCCGTCTAATAATGCTGGTCGTCGAAAGATAAAAACAGCACAATTAAAGGAGAAAGAATTTAGAGAAGAAAAGGAGGTAGAAAAGAAGGGATCAGAATTCAGGGATAAAGATGGGGAGGGGGGGGTAGCACCTTGTTCTGCAGTCGGCCTTATTTAAGGTATGTCTTCAGACATCAGATGTTTGTTAGATCTATAGAGGGCCCAAGGGAGCCATGTTTCTTTGAATGATGGGATCGTATGGTTCACGGAGGCTGCTAATTCAGCTAATCTGTAAAGTTGGTCAATTTTGGATAATAGTTGTGAGAGTGTGGGTATTTTTGTTGATTTCCAGAGTGTCGCACCAGTAGCTTAGCAGCCGCTATGATGTTGTAGGCTAAGGAAGAGGAGCGGCGAGGTAGATTGTGGCAAATGGGTAGGTTTAAAAGAACAGACTCTGGTGTTAGCTTCAATTTTTTACCTACGATATCCAGGATAGTCGTCTCCACAAGAGACCAAAATTGTTGTAGGATGGGGCAAGACCACCATAAGTGAAAATAGTCACCTGTTCCTTTTTTGCATCTCCAACATGAGGTAGAGGTGTCAGGTTTCCAGATTTGGATTTGGGTTTGTGAAGTGTACCACCTGGATACTATTTTAAAGGAATTTCCCTGCGTTTTCACGCAGCACGTGGGGCCATGTGAATTTTTGTAGATATGTTGGACCTGGTATTTATTAAAAGTATATCCCAAGTCTTTTTCCCAGCTTGTTATATATGCTCTTTTTAAGCAATGGTCTTCAGTCAGGAGAGTTTGGTATAGGGTGGATAGCGTTTTCGGTGGTTTGGATACTCTGGCGCATTGGGTTTCGAAGGTTGTGAGATTTCGGGTTGTGTCGAAGTTGTATTGCATTATTCTCAGAGATTCTTTGATGGCGTTGTACTGTATAAAATTAAAATTCGGTAGGCCCATTAGTTTTTTAATTTTAGAGAGGGGCAGAAGCACTCCCTCCCCATATAGCTGGTCTATGGGTGTGTTTGGGCCTTTCTGGCTGCTATGTACTTTATTGTCAGTTTTGATTGTGTGGGTTAGGACGTCCAAAAGTTTGAGTAGTGGTGATGAAGGGGGTATTAGTATGTTATGTACCTTCGTCCAGATCCTGATGAGTGCATGTGTGAGTGGGTTGGATTGTGAGGGGGGAGGTCGCTTCTTAACATAAGTCATCAGAAGCGATCTGATAGGCTGAGGTGAGAGCTCATTCTCTGTCGTAAGCCACTGTTTACTTTGTGTGCCGCGTATTAGGTCCACTGAGCGCGCCAATATTGCAGCGTGGTAGTATTTCCTGGCATCTGGTGCGCCCATTCCGCCGTTAGATTTAGCCAATACTAGCGTGCGGTAAGTTATTCGTGGTTTGATATTTTTCCAAATATACTTGAGGAACAATGAGTTCACCCCGGCTAGGTAAGAGTCTGGGATGTGTATAGGTAGCATTTGAAACAGGTATACAAACTTGGGAAGTATTAAACTTTTTAGTATATTTTTTCTCCCTGACCATGATAGGAATTGGTCTCTCCAGGATTGCATGGTAGTCTTAGCTTTGTCAATTAGCGGGTCATAATTAAGTTTAAATAGGTCTTTGTGGTTTCTGGGTATCCTAATTCCAAGGTACGTGATGTATTGTTTGGGCCAGGTGAAGGGGTATAATTTTTTCAATTTAGCAAGGGTGTGAGTAGGTATGTTGAGATCTAGAGCTTCTGATTTAGAAAGATTAACTTTAAAGTTTGCTAGGGTACTATATTTCTCCAGTAAAGACATCAAAGTTGGGAAGCTTTTGAGTGGTCTAGTCATCAGAACAAGAAGGTCGTCCGCAAAGGCCGCCATTTTGTACTGTGTTTTTCCTATCTTAATGCCTTCAATTTGCTGTCATTGCTGCTTCAACCCAGTATTTCTCTGGTAGTTTGGAGTCTGTTAGCATGCATTTTATCATTTCAGTCAGAGTTCTGTTTTTCCTTTCTGCTACCCTTTTCTGTTCAGATGTATATGGAACAGTCTTTTGACTCTCTATTCCATTCTGTCTTAAGTAGTTTTCCATTTGATGTCCTGTAAATTCACCTCCATTATTACTTCTGATGATGATTGACTTCCTCTGAAACTTGTTATTTGACTTTGTCACATAGTCTTCTAATTTTTCAAAAACAACAATTTTGTTCTTTATCAGGTAAGTGACTGTGTATCTTGAGTAGTCATCTATGAAGGTCACCATATATCTATTACCTCCTGATGTGGTCACTTTCATGGGTCCACATACATCAGTGTGTACCAAGTCAAGTGGTCTTGTGCTTTTTGTCTCACTCTCTTTAGGTATAGATACTCTTGTAGCTTTAAATTTTATACATCATTCATATTTTACGGTAAATGAGCAATCAAATATCAATAAGTCTTTTGTCAAATTCTTCTTTTGTAATGCCATTATACTCTCAGGATGTCTGTGTTAGATGTCTATGCCACATGTGAATACAATTCTTGTGATCATGTGTACATAACTTTATCTGTTCCTTTAATGTGTCTAGATGATATAATTGTTCACCTGCTTTGACATTATTACCTTATTTCCCCCTAAGATTGTACAATTATCATCTGTTAATTTTTACAGTAAGTCCTTTGGTTGTCAGACACTTTACAGATAACAATCCTCCTTCTAGTCCTGGAACATATAACACCTCCTTTACTAGTAATTTTGAATTATGCCCAAATCTATAAGGACAGATTAGCATTCCTTGTCCAATACCTTCTGCAGTTATTTTACTCCCATCTGCAAAATAAATTGCTTCCTTCTTATTTTCATCAAGTTCAGTAAAAAAGCTTTTATCACTAGTCATGTGACTTGTTGCTCCTGAGTGAATAAACCAGCCTGATAATGACTCTTTAGCAGTTACTTTAAATGTACCATTCCAGTGATCTGCATGTGGTTTACAAATTGTGCTTTTTACTTTCTGTTTATTCTCCTTTTGGTGTAATTTCTGTTGTTCTGCTTTCCATATAGTACAGTCATTCTTTAAATGTCTCTTTTTCTTACATGTGAAACATTCTTTATCTCTGTACTATGGGGCATCTTGTCTGTAGCTTTATGAGCATTTTCACTATCCCTTTCAGTGGAATCGTTTGTTTGCTCTTTCCTTCTATGATATTCATCTTTAAGTCTGGTCTTTACAAACTCTAGTGTAATGTCTGCTTTAGGTCTTGTCTCTAGTGCATTTATCAGAGCAGTGAATGAATCTGGTAAACTGCCAAATAATATTGCTACTATATGGCTTTCCTTAATGTCTTCACTGACTGATCTCATCTTGTAAAGTTTTCTTGGCGGAATAATTTGTGTTTTTAGCTTTCTCAAAGCTTCCTACATTCCCTTTGCTGTATTCTCATTCCTTATGATTAACTGATCATCCTCCACTAATAAGCTGATAGTAG
Source organism: Ranitomeya variabilis (assembly GCF_051348905.1). Classification (NCBI taxonomy): domain Eukaryota; kingdom Metazoa; phylum Chordata; class Amphibia; order Anura; family Dendrobatidae; genus Ranitomeya; species Ranitomeya variabilis. The sequence continues at coordinate 140,285,366 of NC_135236.1, forward strand.
CTCTTACTTGTCCGTTTTTCGTATCCCATGTCTGAATGGGTTTGTCTGTAGTGATTACCTCCCATAAATCATCTTTAGACAATAACATCTCCACTTTGAACTTCCATAACTAAAAGTTCTCATTGTTCAGCTTAGCTACTGTGAGTCTCAGCTCTCAGCTGCTGCTCATCTTTAACTTATTTGTCTTACTTGTTTGCAGAGAATTGCTCTGAAGTATTCTTTTGCATTCATCAATTTTTTTTTGAAAAACACCAAAAAAGGAACAATCCAAGAAAAAACACCAAAAACAGGCAGAGATGCTTACCTGTCTGAATAGGCCTCAATACTAATGCACAAGCAGGATGCAGCGGACCCAAATGAAATAGCAAATGCACAGGTGCAATACCTGATGAGACAGCCAGCCTTCAATAAGGGTTTGGCCGTGTGGTGCACCCGTGCACTAAGATAAAAACTGTATGTGGCGTGTTCACACAGGGAATGCAGGCATCTGGCTCCAGCCTATTAATAACGCCCTATGGCGGGCTGCCCAGTGCCAAAATGCATCCCGTGTGAACAGAGGCCACAGTGTACAGAACCAATTGGGCCCAGCTGCACCCTGCAAAAAGATATACGTGCAAAAACAAAACATATAAATATATGTAAGGTATTGGTTGATATTCTGGCCATAATATGGAAGCTGGCAACCCACGTCAAGGGTCCTTACTTATTGCCAGTCCTACACTAACATGAAAAACACCAAAAAAGGAACAATCCAAGAAAAAACACCAAAAACAGGCAGAGATGCTTACCTGTCTGAATAGGCCTCAATACTAATGCACAAGCAGGATGCAGCGGACCCAAATGAAATAGCAAATGCACAGGTGCAATACCTGATGAGACAGCCAGCCTTCAATAAGGGTTTGGCCGTGTGGTGCACCCGTGCACTAAGATAAAAACTGTATGTGGCGTGTTCACACAGGGAATGCAGGCATCTGGCTCCAGCCTATTAATAACGCCCTATGGCGGGCTGCCCAGTGCCAAAATGCATCCCGTGTGAACAGAGGCCACAGTGTACAGAACCAATTGGGCCCAGCTGCACCCTGCAAAAAGATATACGTGCAAAAACAAAACATATAAATATATGTAAGGTATTGGTTGATATTCTGGCCATAATATGGAAGCTGGCAACCCACGTCAAGGGTCCTTACTTATTGCCAGTCCTACACTAACATGAAAAACACCAAAAAAGGAACAATCCAGGAAAAAACACCAAAAACAGGCAGAGATGCTTACCTGTCTGAATAGGCCTCAATACTAATGCACAAGCAGGATGCAGCGGACCCAAATGAAATAGCAAATGCACAGGTGCAATACCTGATGAGACAGCCAGCCTTCAATAAGGGTTTGGCCGTGTGGTGCACCCGTGCACTAAGATAAAAACTGTATGTGGCGTGTTCACACAGGGAATGCAGGCATCTGGCTCCAGCCTATTAATAACGCCCTATGGCGGGCTGCCCAGTGCCAAAATGCATCCCGTGTGAACAGAGGCCACAGTGTACAGAACCAATTGGGCCCAGCTGCACCCTGCAAAAAGATATACGTGCAAAAACAAAACATATAAATATATGTAAGGTATTGGTTGATATTCTGGCCATAATATGGAAGCTGGCAACCCACGTCAAGGGTCCTTACTTATTGCCAGTCCTACACTAACATGAAAAACACCAAAAAAGGAACAATCCAAGAAAAAACACCAAAAACAGGCAGAGATGCTTACCTGTCTGAATAGGCCTCAATACTAATGCACAAGCAGGATGCAGCGGACCCAAATGAAATAGCAAATGCACAGGTGCAATACCTGATGAGACAGCCAGCCTTCAATAAGGGTTTGGCCGTGTGGTGCACCCGTGCACTAAGATAAAAACTGTATGTGGCGTGTTCACACAGGGAATGCAGGCATCTGGCTCCAGCCTATTAATAACGCCCTATGGCGGGCTGCCCAGTGCCAAAATGCATCCCGTGTGAACAGAGGCCACAGTGTACAGAACCAATTGGGCCCAGCTGCACCCTGCAAAAAGATATACGTGCAAAAACAAAACATATAAATATATGTAAGGTATTGGTTGATATTCTGGCCATAATATGGAAGCTGGCAACCCACGTCAAGGGTCCTTACTTATTGCCAGTCCTACACTAACATGAAAAACACCAAAAAAGGAACAATCCAAGAAAAAACACCAAAAACAGGCAGAGATGCTTACCTGTCTGAATAGGCCTCAATACTAATGCACAAGCAGGATGCAGCGGACCCAAATGAAATAGCAAATGCACAGGTGCAATACCTGATGAGACAGCCAGCCTTCAATAAGGGTTTGGCCGTGTGGTGCACCCGTGCACTAAGATAAAAACTGTATGTGGCGTGTTCACACAGGGAATGCAGGCATCTGGCTCCAGCCTATTAATAACGCCCTATGGCGGGCTGCCCAGTGCCAAAATGCATCCCGTGTGAACAGAGGCCACAGTGTACAGAACCAATTGGGCCCAGCTGCACCCTGCAAAAAGATATACGTGCAAAAACAAAACATATAAATATATGTAAGGTATTGGTTGATATTCTGGCCATAATATGGAAGCTGGCAACCCACGTCAAGGGTCCTTACTTATTGCCAGTCCTACACTAACATGAAAAACACCAAAAAAGGAACAATCCAAGAAAAAACACCAAAAACAGGCAGAGATGCTTACCTGTCTGAATAGGCCTCAATACTAATGCACAAGCAGGATGCAGCGGACCCAAATGAAATAGCAAATGCACAGGTGCAATACCTGATGAGACAGCCAGCCTTCAATAAGGGTTTGGCCGTGTGGTGCACCCGTGCACTAAGATAAAAACTGTATGTGGCGTGTTCACACAGGGAATGCAGGCATCTGGCTCCAGCCTATTAATAACGCCCTATGGCGGGCTGCCCAGTGCCAAAATGCATCCCGTGTGAACAGAGGCCACAGTGTACAGAACCAATTGGGCCCAGCTGCACCCTGCAAAAAGATATACGTGCAAAAACAAAACATATAAATATATGTAAGGTATTGGTTGATATTCTGGCCATAATATGGAAGCTGGCAACCCACGTCAAGGGTCCTTACTTATTGCCAGTCCTACACTAACATGAAAAACACCAAAAAAGGAACAATCCAAGAAAAAACACCAAAAACAGGCAGAGATGCTTACCTGTCTGAATAGGCCTCAATACTAATGCACAAGCAGGATGCAGCGGACCCAAATGAAATAGCAAATGCACAGGTGCAATACCTGATGAGACAGCCAGCCTTCAATAAGGGTTTGGCCGTGTGGTGCACCCGTGCACTAAGATAAAAACTGTATGTGGCGTGTTCACACAGGGAATGCAGGCATCTGGCTCCAGCCTATTAATAACGCCCTATGGCGGGCTGCCCAGTGCCAAAATGCATCCCGTGTGAACAGAGGCCACAGTGTACAGAACCAATTGGGCCCAGCTGCACCCTGCAAAAAGATATACGTGCAAAAACAAAACATATAAATATATGTAAGGTATTGGTTGATATTCTGGCCATAATATGGAAGCTGGCAACCCACGTCAAGGGTCCTTACTTATTGCCAGTCCTACACTAACATGAAAAACACCAAAAAAGGAACAATCCAAGAAAAAACACCAAAAACAGGCAGAGATGCTTACCTGTCTGAATAGGCCTCAATACTAATGCACAAGCAGGATGCAGTTTTTATCTTAGTGCACGGGTGCACCACACGGCCAAACCCTTATTGAAGGCTGGCTGTCTCATCAGGTATTGCACCTGTGCATTTGCTATTTCATTTGGGTCCGCTGCATCCTGCTTGTGCATTAGTATTGAGGCCTATTCAGACAGGTAAGCATCTCTGCCTGTTTTTGGTGTTTTATCAATTTTTTTTTGTCTTCTATGCTGGGCCCATAACCTGTTGCATAGTTTGGCCGCAGAATAAACTTGTGAGAGTACATTATATGGGGTAATTCAACTTTTATCTACACAGAACATGAGGTACAGGAAATTTAAAGGACCTTTTACTAGAGAGAAAGTGAAACCAAAGTACAACAAGTATATGCATTACATTCAACTAAGCATATACAGTAACAACATCATCATCATCTACTGTCATAAAAGTGTAAACTCCTCCTGCACACAAATAAGTTTGTATCTGTTGCATATCTGCCAACAAAATTTTCATAGGTACACAATACAATAATAGGCAAAATAAATGAAAAGCAAAGTCCCAGTTGATATGTACATAGTCAAAATAGTATGTACAAAAAGGATTGTAGAAAGAATATAGGGTTAAGATTAGAGTTGAGCGACTTTTACTTTTTTTGGATCGAGTCGGGTTTCGCGAAACCCAACTTTGTCAAAAGTCTGGTCGGGTGAAATCGGCCGATTATTGCGAAAAGCCGGGGGCCGACTGAAACACGAAACCCAATCCAAGTCAATGGGGAATCAAAGTCAGCAGTGAGTGGAGGACAGGAAAACACCTACAGTGCCCATTTTAATGCCAAAAACATCAATTCTTATTTCTTAAGCTTGTCAATCTTAATTTACTTTATAATAATAGTTAGGCATTGAAAACTGGGGGTCATTTGGCTAAAGTTGTGGGGGGTAGGGCTGGCTCAAGATTTTCATGGGCCCAGGAAACGCGGAGTACGTCACGGCGGTGGAGCAGGGAGAGGTAAGTATTTTAACTTTGGAAGTGCTGTGATCCTGAGCAAGCAGTGGGGACCCACTCGTTGGCATTGGCACTGGCACAGGGCCCCTCATAGTATGGCAGTCTGTTTGATGACAGGTGGCACCTCCCACTGGCGGAGACACTTTTGCGTACTATGAGGGGCCCTGTGCCAGTGATGTTGCCAACGAGTATACCCCCCACCTGATGAAGGAACCTGCACTTTCATCTGCACCTTCCTCTTTGTCCCCGTGTAAGGTGGTATAGTATGAGGGAAGGGGAACCTGACTTTCAGCAGGGTCAGATACTGGCTGTGTAGACTGCAAGGGGAATGTAGTGGTCTGGGTCAATGTACCAGCAGACTCATCTAGCAGTAGCTGCACAATGGGCAGGATGAGGAGGAAACACAGATATAGGCCCAAATAATAAAGTGGGCTAAATGCAGTTCAAATGTGGTAACAGGACTAAACAGGCGGCATTGCTTTGTTCAGTGGAGGACAACTGTAATGAGCGACAGACACAGTTAGTAGGCCCAAATAATAAAGTAGGCTAAATACAGTTCAAAATTGGTAACAGGACTAAACAGGCAGCATTGCTTTGTTCACTGGAGGACAACTATAATGAGCGGCAGACACAGTAGTAGGCCCAAATAATAAAGTGGGCTAAATGCAGTTCAAATGTGGTAACAGTACAAAACAGGTGGCATTGCTTTGTTCAGTGGAGGACAACTGTAATGAGCGGCAGACACAGTTAGTAGGCCCAAATAATAAAGTGGGCTAAATGCAGTTCAAATGTGGTAACAGGATAAAACAGGTGGCATTGCTTAGTTCAGTGGAGGACAACTGTAATGAGTGGCAGACACAGTTAGTATGCCCAAATAATAAAGTGGGCTAAATGCAGTTCAAATGTGGTAACAGGACTAAACAGGTGGCATTGCTTTGTTCAGTGGAGGAAAAATGTAATGAGCGGCAGACACAGTTAGTAGGCCCAAATAATAAAGTAGGCTAAATGCAGTTCAAATGTGGTAACAGGACTAAACAGGTGGCATTGCTTTGGTCAGTGGAGGACAACTGTAATGAGTGGCAGACACAGTTAGTAGGCCCAAATAATAAAGTGGGCTAAATGTCTGCCAAAAAATTGTTCATAAATAAACAGGTGGCATAGCTAGGTACAGGGGTGGGCTCCTCTGCTGAGTAGCAGACAGTGGTAGTAGGCGCAAAGTATTAACTGGTCTAAATGGAGGCCAGGGCCCCTGTATATTTTAACTATCATCTATCATTTCAACAAATTTGTATTGGCAGTGCCATTGAATGATTTAACAGCCCAGACTACACAGTGGTGGAGCAGGGAGAGGTAAGTATTGCAAGTGGTAGAGCACTGTTCGAGCTGGGGGTGGAACACTCTCTCGTGGGCAGCGGTCCTGGCACAGGACCCCTCATATTACGATGGTGTGTCTGACATTGGTTGTGCACCACCACCATCAGAGACACTTCATTGTACTATGAGGGACTCTGTGCCAGTGCCGTCGCCCAAACGTGGGCACACCCACCTGTCCAGGCAAACAGCACTCACACAGGTGCTTGCACCAGATGGTGACCACGGCCCTGTGGGGGGAGTCAGCCCATTTAGGGAGCTATAAAAATGGCCTATGGTGGACATTCAGCAGCTGCAAATGGAGGAATTGAAGCAGTCAGTAAGAGGAGGCCAAAAGCAAGACATTTTTCAGGAAAGCTACATGTCAGCAGGGGAAGGTGGGGCCAAATAATTTGAAATCCATGATTGGTTCATTTTAATGAAGGTTAGATCATCAACATTTCGGGTAGCCAGACGTGTCCTTTTTTTGGTCAGTATTGAACCAGCAGCACTGAAAACTCTTTCTGATAGCACACTAGCAGCAGGGCAAGTGAGCTCCTGTAATGCATATTCTGCCAATTCAGGCCAAGTGTCTATTTTAGATGCCCAGTAATCAAAGGGGAATGACCTGTGAGGGAGAACATCGATGAGGGAGAAAACATAGTTTGTAACCATACTGGAGAAATGCTGTCTCCTGTCACTTTGAATCAATGCAGCAGTACCTGTCGTGTCAGCAGTCATTGCGAAATCACTCCACAACCTTGTCATAAAACCCCTCTGTCCAACGCCACTTCGGATTTGTGCACCTCTAACACCTCTGCCATGTTGCCCACTATGGCTCGTGTGAGAACCATCACCACAGCTGTGTGCTGGGAATGCCTGAACCAAACGGTCTACAAGAGTTGCTTGTTTGGTAGCCAATATTTGCTCAAGGTTCTCATGTGGCATGATATTTTGTAATTTTCCTTTATATCGTGGATCAAGGAGGCAGGCCAACCAGTAATCGTCATCGGTCATCATTTTGATAATGCTGGGGTCCCTTTTTAGGATATGCAAGGCATACTCAGCCATGTGGGCCAATGTTCCAGGTGTCAATTCACTGCTTGTGCTGGGTTGAGGAGCACTTTCTTGAAAATCAACATCACTTGTGTCCCGCAAAAACCCTGTACCTGACCTTGCAACGCCACCAGTTTCTATTGCCTCCTGAGAAGCATCCTCCTCCCATAAATATTCATCCCCATCATCCTCCTCCTCCTCTTCCTCTTCATCCGCCATCTCGTCCAGTTCCCTGAGCAGGCAATGGCTGACTGTCATCAAGGCTTCCCTCCTCCTCGGCTGCTCCTTAATGTGCGTCAAACTTTGCATCAGCAGATGCATTAGTGGGATGCTCATGCTTATGATGGCATCGTCTGCACTTACCAGCCATGTGCATTTTGAAGGGAGGCTGGCAGGGCTAGTTATGAGAGATGGGTGGGTCAAACTAGCCACACTCACCTCCCACCTATGGGAGTGGTTACAGCTTCATAATGTGACCAGGGTGTGGGTCACATGGTGGAGAGTGGTTGGATCTGTATGGTCCATGTGCAAGGACCTGAAAGAGGTCAGGTCTGTGTTGGAAGCTCCTGTGAGTGGAGGCTTCCTGGAAGCACCTAGAAATACCATAGACCTGGATGATCAGTGTTGAAGTCTCTTCTTAGTGGAGTCTTCCTGGATGCACCTGGAGAGACATTGTATCTACAGAGCCTGAGACAGCATCAGTGTTGGCGAAGCCAGGACTGACAAGGAGTCAGCGTGAGGACCGGAGCTCCTGAAAGGTAACCCCGGACAAGGGGACTGTAATATAAGTTTATCTGCTACATGAACAGACTGGTGGTCATGATAAGTTCATGGATGTAATAAAATGGACTTTGTTATGTGGTTTATGATATTTAATAAACAAAATAGACAGACTTAAGTGGAGAAACTGTGCCTGAGTGCTTAAATCCCATGCCAAGCGATTGTCCCCCAAAGGGCCAATACTGACCTAAAGAAACTTTTTCTCTAGTAGCCTTCCACGACAGCCACCAGGAGGTTGTCTCCACACCCTAATGGGGGACAGGAAGCACAAGAGGTTAAAAACCCCTCCCACCTCCCATTAACCAGTGTCTTTCCTGTCCCCCATGGAGCATGGAGAGGTTACTGGTGCGCTGCAGCGGCGGCTCTAAGCAGTGTACCTGTGTTTCTTTTCCTTCTGCCGGGCACTAATGGTCGGGTCCCTCGGGGCTTCCTCCTGCGCTGTGCCTCCCGTCTTCTATGGATTCTGGGACCGCGTTCCCGGTCCTCCTGCGTCCTCTTGCGGGACAAAGCTGGCCGGTGAGCCCATCCCGGAGGCCTCCCTGAGCCCTCTGGCGTCTCCCCCTCCGGACGCACGTTGTTCGGCGACCCGGAAGTCAGGTGATACTCCACTTCCGGGTTGGCGCTCCTGTACAGGAGCGACAGACCAGGGCTATGGATCACCGAACGGCGTGCCAGGCACGCTGCATCCTCGCACGCCTGCCTGGGACTGCGGAGGGGGAGGGGCGGTGAATTGCCTCGCGCTGGTGCAGGCTTATTTTCTATATAAACTGCGAAGACGTCTCATGTAAGCCTGCTGTAAGCATGGATTCGTCTTGCCCTGCAGCTGCAGAGCCCAGCGCTCCTCAAGCCCTAGTAAGTGTGGCAGAGATGGGTCCCATACAAAGGTAGTGCCTTATACACCTTCTTACACCGCTTCCTCTCTCTTTGCAGGCAGTCAAGTCTGGCCCTAAAAACATTACCAAACGCAAATGTGCTACCTGTAATGTGAAAATGCCACTAGATTGGGAAAAAAAGTTGTGCCAACCTTGTACAGATAAAATTGTCCGGGCGGAACACCCTTCATTAATTGAGGAAATCCGCTCCCTGGTTAGGCAGGAGATTCAGACCTCTCTGGCCTCGCTCGCCCCACCTCCACCGCCACCACCATCCTCACCTGGTCCATCTCTCCCTAAAAAGAGAAAAATCCAGGAGTATTCTGAGTCAGAGTCTGAGGGATCTTATACATCTTCTTCTGTCAAATGGGAGGATGTGTTACCCCATAAATCTGCAGAAATTAGGAAATATCTTTTTTCCTCTGAATACATTGAGGAATTGGTATCTGCAGTGAGGAACACCATGGGGCTAAAAGAGGAGTCAGTGCCTCAGTCTATACAAGATGAACTTTTCGGTATACATACTGAAAAACAACCTGGGTTTCCCGTCCATAAAAGCATTATAGATATGATTAATAATGAATGGGAATTGCCTGAGAAGCATCTAACAACTCCTCCAGACTTTAAACATCGGTTTCCTCTTGATGAGGATGCAATAAAATGGAACATCCCAAAAATTGATGTTCAAGTGGCTAGAGTGGCTAAAAAAATGGCTCTGCCATTCGAGGATTCCTCCCAGTTCAAGGACCCCTTAGATAGGAAGATTGAGAGCCTTCTCAAAAAATCCTGGGAAACGTCTACCTCAGCCCTCAGATTTAACATCGCATCCACCTGTGTGGCCCGCTCCCTCTTCCGCTGGATAGAAGAGCTAGAAAACCACATCTCTCAGGGTACCCCTGAGAGAGGAAGTTCTGGACTCCCTTCCTATTTTACATAGAGCGACTGGGTTCCTCGCAGACGCCTCACTGGAATCTATCCGGGTGGCAGCCAGATCCTTGGTCCAGACAAATTCAGCCAGAAGAGCTCTCTGGTTAAAAATGTGGAGCGGAGACATCACTTCCAAAATAAAACTATGTTCCATTCCCTTTAAGGGTGACTATGTGTTTGGGCCCTCATTAGATGACATCTTAGAGAAAGCCACAGACAGAAAGAAAACTCTTCCTGAACAGAGGCCTCCCAGGAAGCGTTTTTTTCGAGCCTCCCAGTCCCAGCCCTCCCAGGGTAAGGGGAAAGGAAAAACCGGGAGGTGGAGTTATGCTAAGGGGAAGCCTAAAAACATCCTTATTCCCCAGCAAACTCAACAAGAAAAACAATGACTCCGATCTGGTGGGGGGGAGGCTTTCGAACTTTGTTCACAGTTGGCAGAATATCTCCAACAGCCCCTGGGTGGTCAGTGTTATACAACAGGGGCTTCTGATAGAGTTCGATGCACCTCCCCCCAGGATCGTAAGAGTCACCTCCTCGTCATCTTGGGAGACTCAAAAGCTGATGATGGCTGGAATTCAGGACTTGCTAGACTCGAGAGCTATCTCCATGATCCCGGTGAACGAGCAAGGGAAAGGGCACTATTCCCGTATCTTTATGATAAAAAAGCCTTCCGGGCAATCTCGGAATATAATAAATCTGAAAGCTCTCAACAAATATATAACTTACCGCAAGTTCAAGATGGAGTCAGTAAAAACAGCCATCCCTCTAATAGCTCCTCAATCATATATGGCAACAATAGACCTCAAGGATGCCTATTTCCATATTTCAATGCATCCTCATCACAGAAAATACCTAAGATTTGCGGTCCAATTCAATCAAAAAATATTACACTTCCAATACAATGTTCTCCCCTTCGGGATCTCCTCAGCCCCAAGGGTGTTTTCCAGAGTCATGGCAGAAGCAGTAGCCCATGTCAGGAGCCAAGGCATCGCTATAGTGCCGTACTTGGACGACCTTCTAATAATTGGTCCTTCCACCGAAATTCTCAATCAGAGAGTTTCCAAAACTCTGAACATCTTACAGGATTTGGGTTGGATACCAAATCTAAAAAAGTCTCAGCTATCACCATCAAAGGTGAGGAAATTCCTCGGGGTCCTCTTGGATTCAGAAAATCAGAAATCCTTCCTACCAGAGGAGCACCAAATAAATCTGATTTCCAAAGTCTCAGACTTCAGAAAACAACGTTCTCCGACTCTACGGACTGCAATGTCTCTCCTGGGGTCGATGACGGCCTGTATACAATCAGTCCGGTGGGCTCAGAGCCACTCAAGAGAACTGCAGGCACACATCTTAGGGAACTGGAATGGGAATCCAAATTCCCTGAACAGGAGAGTGTACACTCCTGGGAAGGTAAAGGTCTCGTTAACCTGGTGGGCGATACAATCAAACCTGCTAAAAGGAGTAGACTGGGTACAAGATCCTTTAATCACGGTGACAACGGATGCCAGTCAAAAAGGTTGGGGAGCAGTTGTCTCGCAGATCCCATTCCAGGGTCACTGGAATCAGAGAGAAAGTTCCAGTTCCTCCAACTCCAGAGAATTGATGGCAGTGGAGAGGGCCCTCCTGGCGGCCAGCAGTCTCATTATTGGACATGTCAGAATTTATTCGGACAATATGACGACTGTTGCGCATCTAAAACACCAGGGAAGTCCGAAGTTCAACCAGTTGAGAGCAATATCAAACAGAATATTTTGCTGGGCAGAGAAACATCTCCTCTCACTATCAGCAATACACCTCAGGGGGTCAGTGAACATTCATGCAGATCTCCTAAGTCGTCACGACTTGCATCCAGGAGAATGGAGCCTGAAGGCGGACATTTTCAGAATGTTGACGGACAGATGGGGACTCCCCGATATAGACCTTCTAGCGTCAAGTCAGAATGCACAGGTCGAGAACTACTTCTCCCTAAACCCCAAAGACAGGTCTCAAGGAGTAGATGCCTTCGCTCATGCATGGAGGTTTCGTCTGGCATACGCATTCCCTCCAATACCGTTACTGGCGAAGACCCTCCGGAAGATCCGGGACGATCAAGTCCAAGCTATCCTAGTAGCTCCGGCATGGCCGAAAAGAAGCTGGTACCACCTCATAAAAGAACTGAAGGTGGATGGTCCAGTCCTTCTTCAAGCATCAGAAGATCTTCTCTGCCAAGGCCCCTTCTATCATCCGGAACCACAAAAGTTCAATCTGGCAGCCTGGCTATTGAATCCCAGGTACTAAGAGCTAAAGATCTTTCAGAGTCAGTAATCTCTACCCTACAGAAGTCTAGAAAACCGATCACCAATGCCATATATGGTAAAATTTGGAATAGATTCTCCTCGTGGTGTCATCCTCATAATCCTGACCCTTTCCATCCTAATATCTCACAGATATTAGATTTTTTACAAAAAGGTTTGGAGTTGGGGCTGAAGACAAGCACCTTGAAGGTTCAGGTGTCAGCCTTGAGCTCTGTCTTCCATCAAGACCTTGCAAGTCATCGTTGGATAAAGAGGTTTATGGTCGCAGCATCAAGGCATTGCCCAAGAAAACAAATTTTTGTACCATCATGGGACTTAAACATAGTTCTAAAGGGCCTTACGGCTCCTCCATTTGAGCCATTATCATCTTGTTCCTCGCAACTTCTGTCCTGCAAAACGGCCTTCTTGGTTGCAATTTCTACTGCAAAACGAGTGGGGGAAATACAAGCCCTTTCAGTTAGAGAGCCTTATCTTACCATAAGAGATGACTCCATCGTGTTCCGTCTGGATCCATGTTTTCTCCCGAAGGTAGTGTCAGAGTTTCATCGATCACAGGATATAGTCCTCCCATCGTTCTGTCACAATCCATCGAATCCGGAAGAACACAGATTTCATACCTTGGATGTACGACATATAGTGTTGTACTATTTAGATCATACTAAATCGTTCAGGATTGACAAAAATCTCTTCGTTCATCTTTCTGGCAAAAACAAGGGCAAGAAGGTAGCGAAGAGTACCATCGCCAACTGGATAAAGAAAGCCATTACTGAAGCATACCTAACTCAGAATATTGCTGTTCCTGAGGGCCTAAAAGCTCATTCCACCAGATCTACGTCTGTCTCTTGGGCTGAAAGGGCTGGTGCTTCAACAGAGCAGATTTGCAGGGCAGCAACGTGGTCTTCCTTGCACACTTTTACTAAACATTACAGGTTGGACTTCCTGTCCAACCGGGATCTTGCCTTTGGCCGAAAGGTTCTTCAGGCTGTGGTCCCTCCCTAAATACAGAATTGGTTGGCATCCCTCCTGGTGGCTGTCGTGGAAGGCTACTAGAGAAAATAGAATTATTCTTACCGTTAATTCGGTTTCTAGGAGCCTTCCACGACAGCATTAATTCCCTCCCGATGTTCTTGGATATTTTTCTGAGAACCTAAAAGATAACCGGTGCTATGGGTTCAGTTGTAAGTCACTGGTTAATGGGAGGTGGGAGGGGTTTTTAACCTCTTGTGCTTCCTGTCCCCCATTAGGGTGTGGAGACAACCTCCTGGTGGCTGTCATGGAAGGCTCCTAGAAACCGAATTAACGGTAATAATAATTCTATTTTTTTACTGTGCGAACTGGTATCTGAGAGTATTGTGGGGAGTCTACAGGGTGTACCCCAGGGAAGGGGTGGTGTCCCAAAAAAGGGGGAGGTAACCCAAATGGGGATGGTTGCCAAAAAAGGGGCATAGTCCCAAAAGAGGGCGGTATCCCAAAAGGGAGTTGGTGCCCAAAAGGGGGTGGAGTCCCTAAATGGGTAGTGACCCTAAAGGGGCAGAGTCCCAAAAGGGGGCGGTAACCCAAATAGGAGTGGTGGCAAAAAAAGAGGCGGCGGTGAATGCATCATTAAACTGTAGCCGGGAACAACGTAGTTCATGCTATGTAGGTCCATGTTGTGCGGTGGATTGCCTGACCAATAAGGAGACCTGGGAAGTGGTAGAAACCCAAAAAGGGGCGGATTCTCCCAAAGTTAAAGGGGTACTACAGACAAATTGTTGCCAGGGACAATGGTACTATGCATGTCCAATCTGCCATAAGAACTACCCTCCTGGCCAGAGGCTACGTGGGTGTGTTCTGGACTTAAACGCAGAGGTAGAGAATGTATTTGGTCTGGTCAATTCGGGGAGCTTGGTGACCCTGGTAAAATCTGCAGAGGATCAATTTGTAAGGTCTGAAAAGATCAAAGGTCACCTGCATCCATGGGGACACTAAGGTGTATTCAGTGGCCCGGGTGCACCTCGAGACGGTCAGGGGCTATACAAGTCTTGAGGTCGCCATAGTCCCAAACCTACCCTTTCCGGTGATACTAGGCCAGGACTCTAAGTTATTCTCAGTATTGTGGGAGGAGGGCATTCCTCTACAGCAGAATGATGGAAGACTCTCTACTGTTGCGGGGGGCATACATTAAGACAGTAATACCTCCCAAAATTGACGGGTCAGACATCGGGTTGACCAGTGGGAAGGGTACGTCTGCCCATCTGACATGATGTCACCTGATGTGTACCCCAAGATTACTGTTAGTGATGTGATAAATAAAAGCTGTGACACCCGGTTAGAAAGTAACTTGAGGGTTCACCATACTGTGGGGTGTGACACAGACTCCGGGGGTTGACTGTGACAGGTGATTGCCAGTAGCAACCACTAGAACTGAGTAGGATTCTGTGACAGAAACACTGACACAGGGGAATGACAGTGCTCCACCAGGTGACGTCAGGATGGCGGGGGCAGCCATACTAGAAAATATGACCTGTGTAAGAGGTGACTGCTGGTTCCAGGATGGCCGATTGGGTGGTGGTGACTCCCATTCAGACAGTGATGAAAACATAAAAGAGTGCAGTAAAGCTGACTTGGGTACAAGTTGCAAGTCTTCCTCCCGTCGCCGGAGACGTAAAAGAGGCAAAAGGGCTGAACAAATTGCACCCTCTGAGAAGATTGATAGAGGAGTATTCAACCGCTGTCGCCCGACAACTAGAGGAGGTATGTCAACAGCTGGCGAATGAGAGGGTGAAGGTGTTGAGTATGGAAGCCGCCACCTCAGCATAGTTGGATCAGGTGCATCACCTGGTGTCTGAGCTCTTGGTAGTCAAAGCTCAGCTCAGAGAGAACGAAGCACAGGAGGTCCAGGATCTCGCCAAAGGGTTGTCTCATGACAAGTAAAAGGTGACAGATTTACAGGCTAAGTTAAGGCATCTGAGACAGGCGGCTGAGAACAGGGTGGATGAGCTGCAGAAGGAAGTCTCTGAGGTCAGACATCACCTGTCAATGTGGCAAAATGTGAATAAGGCCTTAAAGTAAGATGTGGAAGTGTTCAGAGAAACGTTAGGAGGTCTTCTGCAAGAGAAGGAGATGGTGGTCGCAGACTCACAGCGGCAGTGCCAGAGTGGTAAAAAGGTGGAGCTGCCAATGCCCATCCTGGCCAGGGGTCTGGAAGAGTGTAAAGCGGAGGAAGACTTGGTGCTAAAAGCAGAAAAAGACAGTTACCCTGTCGGGGCAGATATCTTGATGGAAAAGTCTGAAGCAAAATGGAAGCCATCTGTTTATAAAGAGAAAGAGACCTCATTCTTCAAGACCATGATAGATGTACCCGAAGAGGTGCAAGAAGCTTGTACCAGTGAAGGTGTCCATGAGGCCTTTAAAAAAGTGGTCGATGCGTGTAGGGTGCACTGGGCACCTGAGTCTCAGCAGTTGGTCGTACTGTCGACAAAGGAAGTCACAGTGAAGAGGGTAGCTATCCTGAAGGATATGCACCTACAATGTCTCTGCATGAAACTGATGATCCTGTTGAGAAATAAGGAAGCCGCTTGATGTTTGGAGCATGCCAGTGAAGCTCAAAGTCGGCTGGGCTTTGTGGAAGACATCGTTCAAGTACCCAGAAATCTGGTGGGGAAAGTAGTTGGAAGATTTTCAAAAGTGATGCAGGACCTGGTGAATAGATTTGGTGCGGCAAGAGTGAGAATTCCGGATGATGGTGAAGCACAGGTAGCTGGTGAAGATGGAATGCTTCCATTTGTCATAATTGGCTCAGTACAAAACCTTAAGAACATTCGAATGCTTCTTGAATATCAGGTGTCATACCTGCGAGAGATAGAGCAGCTAAGACTGGACCGGCTGAAGATTAATAAACAGCTGCAGAATATAAGATGGTGACTAGTGTTGAGCGATACCGTCCGATACTTGAAAGTATCGGTATCGGAAAGTATCGGCCGATACCGGCAAAGTATCGGATCTAATCCGATACCGATACCCGATACCAATACAAGTCAATGGGACTCAAGTATCGGACGGTATTCCTGATGGTTCCCAGGGTCTGAAGGAGAGGAAACTCTCCTTCAGGCCCTGGGAACCATATTAATGTGTAAATTAAAGAATTAAAATAAAAAATATTGCTATACTCACCTCTCCGACGCAGCCTGGACCTCACCGAGGGAACCGGCAGCGTTCTTTGCTTAAAATGCGCGCTTTTACTTCCTTCCGTGATGTCACGGCTTGTGATTGGTCGCGTGCCGCCCATGTGGCCGCGACGCGACCAATCACAGCAAGCCGTGACGTAATTTTCAGGTCCTCAATGCCTAATTCTAGGCATTCAGGAATTTAAAATTACGTTCCGGCTTGTGATTGGTCGCGTCGCGGTCACATGGGCGACGCGACCAATCACAAGCCGTGACGTCACGGGAGGCAGGAGACGCGCGCATTTTTAAAATTACGTCACGGCTTGTGATTGGTTGCGTGCCGCCCATGTGACCGCGACGCGACCAATCACAGCAAGCCGTGACGTAATTTCAGGTCCTCAATGCAGAAATAGGCATCAGGACCTTTCAGAAATAGGCATTCAGGAATTTAAAATTACGTTCCGGCTTGTGATTGGTCGCGTCGCGGTCACATGGGCGACGCGACCAATCACAAGCCGTGACGTCACGGGAGGCAGGAGACGCGCGCATTTTTAAAATTACGTCACGGCTTGTGATTGGTTGCGTGCCGGCCATGTGACCGCGACGCGACCAATCACAGCAAGCCGTGACGTAATTTCAGGTCCTCAATGCAGAAATAGGCATCAGGACCTGAAATTACGTCACGGCTTGCTGTGATTGGTCGCGTCGCGGTCACATGGGCGGCACGCAACCAATCACAAGCCGTGATGTAATTTTAAAAATGCGCGCGTCTCCTGCCTCCCGTGACGTCACGGCTTGTGATTGGTCACGTCGCCCATGTGACCGCGACGCGACCAATCACAAGCCGGAACGTAATTTTAAATTCCTGAATGCCTAGAATTAGGCATTGAGGACCTGAAAATTACGTCACGGCTTGCTGTGATTGGTCGCGTCGCGGCCACATGGGCGGCACGCGACCAATCACAAGCCGTGACGTCACGGAAGGAAGTAAAAGCGCGCATTTTAAGCAAAGAACGCTGCCGGTTCCCTCGGTGAGGTCCAGGCTGCGTCGGAGAGGTGAGTATAGCAATATTTTTTATTTTAATTCTTAATTTTACACATTAATGTTGTTTCGATACCGATACCCGATACCACAAAAGTATCGGATCTCGGTATCGGAATTCCGATACCGCTAAGTATCGGCCGATACCCGATACTTGCGGTTTCGGAATGCTCAACACTAATGGTGACCACTTTCAACCCAGGGTATGGAGATACGAAAATATACCCTAAAGAATAGAAGAGTTCGAAGGTAGTGACTCCTCTGTTAGCTCAGGGCTGAGTGACCCAGGTGGGAGACCCTGTAGCAGACGTAATAATGAAGAGTCAGTTTCAGACCAGACAGTAGGCTTGACTGGATGGTGGACCCATGACCGCAACAACAGTAGGAGGCGGCCATGGAAAGAAAGGTCACGTGAAGAGGTAGACTTGGAAAGTGGATTGACTAAAAAGGATTTGGTGACTCAAGGGTTGAAGCCCAAGGCCGACAAACTGACTGCTGGGGGCAGGGGAGGCCTAACAAAGGTGTGATGGTGAATGATGCCCAAAACTGACTGAGATGGTCCTCTCGACAGGCAGGGCAAGGTGACTTGAGTACCTGGTCTCGAGACCCCTGGTTTATGTCATGTGTTCAACCCCATAAGTTTGAACAGAGGGAGAGGGTATGTGGTGCGGTGACCCATGTTACAGCCAGGGGGCGCTGTGTGTGTGCTTCAGGATGCACTTGGAGACATAATTATGTTGGCATTATTGTGAATGGCCGGTATGTGTGTTGCAGAGGAAGTTACTCTGTGCTGTCAGCTTAAAGCAATGTTGTTGTTCTGGGACATGTAGTTTCACAAGTGAAGTTGTTGGTATAATTATGAAGGGAGGCTGGCAGGGCTAGTTATGAGAGATGGGCGGGTCAAACTAGCCACACACACACCTCCCACCTATGGGAGTGGTTACAGCTTCTTAATGTGACCAGGGTGTGGGTCACATGGTGGAAAGTGGTTGGATCTATATGGTCCATGTGCAAGGTCTGGAAAGAGGTCAGGTCTTTGCTGGATGCTCCTGTGAGTGAAGGCTTCCTGGAGGCACCTGGAGAGACCGTGGACCTGGATGATCGGTCTTGTAGTCTCCTGTGAATGGAGTCTTCCTGTAAGCACCTGGAGAGACCGTGTATCTTCAGAGCCTGGGACGGCATCAGTGTTGGCGAAGCCAGTACTGACAAGGAGTCAGCGTGAGGACTGGAGCTCCTGAAAGGTATCCCCGGACAAGGGGACTGTAATATACGGCAGAGAAGTTTATCTGCTGCATGAACAGACTGGTGGTCATGATAAGTTCATGGATGTAATGAAATGGACTTTATGTGGTTTATGATATTTAATAAACCAAATAGACTGACTTAAGTGGAGAAACTGTGCCTGAGTGCTTAAATCCCGTGCCAAGCGAGTGTCCCCCAACCCACTCAGATAGCATTTCACCACAATACATTTTGCAATGCATTATAACGGTCAGTTTTACACTAACAGAATGCCTGTTAGACGTTGCTGCTGGTTGAGTTTAAGAGGCTTCTAAATGTCGTGATCGCTATTGATCATGGCATCTATGTAATAACATATGGTTAACATCATCGGTAGCTTAGCCATCCAGGTGTAGAATCAACATGAGGAAAAAAATAGCAGATCTGCTCTGCCGCAATAACACTGATCAGAGTGCAATACGAGATTTTCTCACAGTGCGCTCCTCCATATTATAAGCCAGTGTAAATGAGCCCTAATGAAGATAAAAGTACTCTGTTCTGCCAATTGCTAGGGTTCCCAATAGTCAGATCACCACTGAAGCAAGAGTTACCACCTATCCCATGGATAGTTGAAAAATATTTCCATCAAGAGTATATCTCTAATTACATAACCTTGCAGGCTTATGAAAAAATGTAGGGTTCCAATTGCTGTTTCCATTTTGCAAAGATTTAACAAATCTTATTTGGATGCTTGGTGCAAGTTGGATGTTCTCAAGAGGCTCAGTGCACGATTTCTCCTCTTGATTTTAATGTCCTCTTCTCCGTCTTTGGATATTGACTTCACTGGTCTGAAATTTCTCTGCAAACATTGTTCACTCCAAATAAGCCAGCGCTGGCAATTACCTGTGAGGAAGGCAGGTCATGTAAAACCAGCAAACAGAAAGGTGCACTAAATTTCTTGCCTACACCATTAAGCAATAGTTTCTGCAAAACTGGGGCAGCTATTAGAACACTAAAAGTGCAATTTTTATAAGGGCTACATCCCCTACAAGTCTGTGAATATTAGTTTATACTGTCAGATTAGGTTGACAGATTCCCTTTAGCGTACCACTTTATCCGCTCTATTGTGGAAGCATATTATAACTGACAATAATCACCTACTTAATGAATGAAAGTGTAAATATATACCTACTAGACTGTGGCCCGATTCTAACGCATCGGGTATTCTAGAATATGCATGTCCCCGTAGTATATGGTCAATGATGATTCCAGAATTCGCGGCAGACTGTGCCCGTCGCTGATTGGTCGAGGCAACCTTTATGACATCATCGTCGCCATGGCAACCATTATGACATCTACGTCGATACTGTGCCCGTCGCTGATTGGTCAAGGCCTGGCGGCCTCGACCAATCAGAGGCGCGGGATTTCCATTATGACATCATCGTCGCCATGCTGTGCCCGTCTCTGATTGGTCGAGGCCTGGCGGCCTCGACCAATCAGAGACGCGGGATTTCCAGGACAGACAGACAGACAGACAGACAGACAGACAGACGGAAAAACCCTTAGACAATTATATATATAGATTATTTACATATTTTCATCCATCATCGGTTGGGCAATGGCTAGAGAATGACTTTCTGTACTACAGAGCTTTGGTTCTCGGCTGCCTATTCTCCTTATGCACACTAAGTGAGTTACTAAAAGTAACTGAATTCTAAAAATAATTATATTTCTATTTATTTTGCCATAGGGTATAATTTCAGTACAATTCCCAATCCGATTCTGGTGAATAATTTAAAAAAATCAGGTTTGATGCTGTTAATTATTAAACTTAAATAGGGGAATATAGAACACAAGGAATTATAGATAACACTCAAACAGGAGGCCAAAGCAGGAAATAGATGCAACAATAATCTGAGAGTTAAAAGGGTTGTCCAGCCTTAGGGTACAAGTCTGCAGTCACTCTATGCCACAGCAGACTTGTGAGTCTTCACATCACGCACACTGTGTGCTGTGAGGAATCCCTGTTGCTTACGATGGGAGGGGGTGATCATGTATTTAAGCGTTTTGCATACTTCTGACTACATACCGACTAGACGTTCCCAGTCTCAAATCTGCAAGGAAAAAAAAAGCAGCAGGTGCTTGAGATTTCTGAAATCTTATTCACTTTCCTGGTACTATAAAAAGGCACTTTTTTTTTTCTGAACCAAAACAAAGTGCATGAACAAGTCCTTAGTCAGTATTTTACATCCATATTTGTAAGGCAAAACCAGGGGAAGGTACAAAACAAAAAAAATGTAGGTTCAACCCCTGATTTTGGCTTAAAAATACTGACCAAAAGACACAAGTGTATAAGGCCACGTTCACACGTTGAATTTATGGTGAGTCTTTTTTACCTCAGTTTTTGTGAGCCAAAACTAGGAGTGGAACAATCAGAGGAAAAGTATAATAGAAACACGTCACCACTTCCAGATTTTTCACCCACTCTTTTGGCTTACAAATAGAGACGGAAAAACCTCACGAAATACACAGCGTGAGAACAATGTCTAAGTGTCCCAATGCTCTTGTTGGAAACCTTTATGCAAATGTTTAAATAAATACATACTTTTCAGACATTATTTATTTTTTATTTTTTAGGTCAGATTGATTTTTTTTTAGGCTCAGTATAGTGTCTATAATATCACACAACTAAAAGGCATGATGCAGATCTGGGATTTCCATCAACACATAGTAACAGAGTGTGCCCAAAGTTTCATTAAAACATTTTCCTCCCTGTAATCAGTCTGCCATGCTAGAAATCCCCCGGGGTGTCCAGAGTCTCAGAATGAAAAACAGAACACAGATGCTTTTCTGGATTGTAGCTTCCAAACTCTCAATAGCCTGTGCCAAAATTTACACATGATGTAAACTGTGGCTATTTGGAGTCTTAGGTCTTATGTAAGAAATACTGCTAATATTATAGTGCTGGATTTGGATAATCATGTAATAATCCTCTCCTATAAAATGCAGGATTATCTCGTAGTTATCCAAAGTCAACTTTTTAAAGCAAGATGTTTAAGGTGTTTAACCCCCTATTTGCTGAAAAAGCAGGATTTCTAGAGCAAAGCTTTTTCATTATTCCCAATTTTGAGCTGAATGGTTCAGTGACCTCTTAATCTTCTAAGTATTATAATAAGCCAAACTTATGTTTTTCTGATTTTTCCAAATTTGATACGTTATGTATCTCTGTACATAAGTAAGATTATAATTTCTGAAGTTATGTTGTCTCTCTGTTGGGGGGACATACTGTATTTCTTACAATTTAAGCTGCATGCATTTCATTTTATCAGCATGTAGCATTACAAAATGGGATCTTGATCCTCCTTAGAACAAAACGTAGACATTTTGAGATGAGTAGATCTTTTGAAATTCAAATTCTCCAGCTTTGTCAAATTTTCATAAAATATTTGATTTCTGGCGAATAAATTTGGGTGAATCTCAATACTGGAAAGCTTGTAATTGTTCAGAAAATACATCTGTGGGAGAGGAGAGAGAATCCAGCTGACTATAGCTTTTACTTTACTACTGAGAGAGTATTCCACTGACTATAAGAGCTTACATTCTACAGGGAAGAAGGACAGAAGACCATAAGAGCATATAATATACAGAAGATAAAGAGAGCATCCCACTGACCATAAGAGCTTACACTTTAAAGAAGAGAAAGAATTCAACTTACACTTTATAGAAGAGAGGACCCTGCTGACCATGAAAGAGGACCCCCTGACCTTAAGAGCTTACACTCTACAGAAGAGAGAGGACTATGCTGAACATAAGAGCTTATACACTACAGAGAAGAGGGACACAGGACCATACAAATTTACACACTTCAAGAAAGAGAGAGAGGACCCCACTGACCATAGGAGCTTACACTCCACAGGAGAGAGGACCCTACTTGACATGAGAGAGGACCCTGCTGACCATAAGATCTTACACGCTACAGGGAAGAGGGACAGAGAGCCATAAGTGGGTACACTCTACAGGAGAGAGAGAAGACCCCACTGACCACAAGAGCTTACACTCTAAAGGAAAGAGAGGACCCAGCTAATCATAAGAGCTTATACTCTGTAGGAGAGAGTGAGTGAGGACCTCACTGGCCATAAGAGCTTACACTCTGCAGGAGAAAGAGAGGACCTTGCTGACCATAAGAACTTACACTCTACAGGAGAGAGAGGACCTCACTGACCATAAGAGCTTATGCTCTATGAAAGATAGGACATTGCTGACCATAGAAGCTTACTCTCTACCGAAGAGAGAGACAGGACCCCACTGATCGTAAGAGCTTGCACTCTACAGGAGAGAGTGTAATGGAGATGTGAAACATATTCTGCCGTACAAACTGTGCTCCTCTTGGATCTGCTGATTTGATGGCCATAATACTGACCACCACTGTACAATGCATGATAATCCCCTAGATGTCATAGCTGCAGGACATTACAGGAGGCCCAACGGCCATGGAAAAATACATTAGCACTCAAATATTTCAGCAGTGTGAGAAATTGTGCTAGCCAAGTTTTTTTTTTTTTGCTAACCAAATCTTAAAGTTTTTGAACTCACATGAAACACGATCCTCTGCGAATCAATCCACTCACCAGTACTAACCATAAAAAGTACAATAAACAACCACAAAGAAAACCTCAGCTGAATATATATGGGGATATTGCCTGTTTAACAGTTTTAATAATAAATCATGTTAATTTTCATTATCTGCAATGGAAATAAACTTTCTAGCAAAGTAACCTAATTTGTTTTTCCATTTTTCCTTTCGGCTAAACTGGAACATAATTTGCTGGAACTTGCAGCTCTATCATATTGAAAGATCCACAGGTTTTAAACGTTAACTGAAATTCACTCTCCCATGTGCCACTAGGGGGCGCTGTAGCCTTCTTAATGGCAGATTCGTAAACTGGAAAACTGAGAATACTTTTGTTTCTGGACTGGTGTCATTCCCTATTTAATGGCTGTCAGTGAGCAGGAGAGACAACGTAGCGACTAATTAAAACCAAATTGCAGGCAGGAGATGACTGCACATGAATGATATTGTCATTAATACTGATTTATCATGCACCTGGGTAAGGTGAGGAAGGGCGGGAGAACATTTTTTCCATCCCTATTTAACCATTTCTCAGACAAAGACTTTTTGTTTTGGACGTATGTGAGCTAAACAGTTCTACGGTATTGAGTAATGATTGTAAAAAAAATAATAATAATAATTCTTATTATTATTATTATTATTATTAATAATAATGGAATGTATCTCCATTATTATTTGAATTTCAATGCATGCACCTTATTGGAGTCCATACACAATGGTTCAATAGCTTTTTTATGTGATTAATGTTTCATGGAAACATTTTTCAATCTATGCATTAACCTAAAACAAAACAAAGAAAGTGGAGAATACATTGATGGAAGCAGAATGCTTTCTTTCACATCAAAAAGCTTCTGTGTCTTGTGCGGCATATTTTTATTTGATACTTTGCTTTATTCAGTTACCAGTTTACAGTTTCTATTTTTTCTGACCATAGAATATAGTAGAAAACAACATTAAAAATGCAGAGTTGAAAGCTGTATTTTCTTTCTAGCTCAGCACCCATATATGCTATAGATAGGAAGAGGTTAGGCAACAATAAGTAATAAGGAAATAATTATTTGATCCCTTGTTGATTTTGTAAGTTTGCCCACTGACAAAGACATTAAGGGTCACAATACAAAGTCAGTAATTCTTTATAGGTGAAATAGGTGAAATAAGAAATCCAGTGACTATCACAAGATTTCCATCTTATTGGCTGATGTACAAGGCCATATGGGGGCACATATTGTACCTCTGTGCGTCTCCTAATTTAAAGGTTTTTTTTTGTGCTATACTTTTTTTCAGCATGCTTTTTAACCCATGTTTTCTGTCCGGGTCTGCTGTGTGCATGAGGCCTTAGAACATGATTATGTGTCACTGGAAATGAAGATCGGCAACATTGCATTGCATCTAATGATTGTCAGTGGGGTCAAGTTACTACCCATTACCTACTGCAACAGAGATGCAATCTTTGCCAAAACTCAAAACCAGTTGGATTTATGCTCATAGTTTGCAAGACACATGTCATTTTGTGAATTTAGGAATCATTGTAAGTCACTTGCGACTGCAACATGTCTGCTGTTTGGAGATTTTTTACAGCCAGGCTGGAGCTCTAAAATAACTGTGGGACAGTAGGTGTAGAGAAGTTGTGCAGACTCTTATATTCATGCCTCTAATATGGTAGCCAAACAGCGCAGACATTGTGGTTGAGAATCACTGCAGTATTGGCTACAGCTATATAATGTTCCCAACACCTTGCAGAATGTGCGCATCACTAAGGCTGCCATCACACTATCAGTATTTGGTCAGTATTTTACCTCAGTATTTGTAAGCCAAAACCAGGAGTGGAACAATTAGGCCGGGGTCACACTAGACCGTAATACGGACGAGTGCTATGCGATAAAAAATCGCATAGCACTCGGCCCAATGTTAATCTATGCTCCAGCTCCCATCATCCGATATTTTCTCCACCGTATTTCGGATCCGAGGGAACTCGCAGCAGGCTGCGATTGTCAGCGTATCTCGGCCGAGACTCGCCAATGCAAGTCTATGGGTGCGAGAAAAAATCGGATTACACACGGACCATGCGTGTGCATTGCGAGAAATACGCAGCGGTGTTCTATAGAAAAGCCGGTAATTCAATTGCCGGCTTTGCATTTCTCCTTCACAAACCCGACAGGATATGAGACATGGTTTACATACAGTAAACCATCTCATATCCCCTTTTTTTTTGCATATTCCACACTACTAATGTTAGTAGTGTGTATGTGCAAAATTTGGCCGCTGTAGCTGCTCAAATAAAGGGTTAAATGGCGGAAAAAATTGGCGTGGGCTCCCGCGCAATTTTCTCCGCCAGAATGGTAAAGCCAGTGACTGAGGGCAGATATTAATAGCCAGGAGAGGGTCCATGGTTATTGGCCCCCCCATGGCTAAAAACATCTGCCCCCAGCCACCCCAGAAAAGGCACATCTGGAAGATGCGCCTATTCTGGCACTTGGCCACTCTCTTCCCACTCCCTGTAGCGGTGGGATATGGGGTAATGAAGGGTTAATGCCACCTTGCTATTGTAAGGTGACATTAAGCCAGATTAATAATGGAGAGGCGTCAATTATGACACCTATCCATTATTAATCCAATTGTTTGAAAGGGTTAAAAAACACACACACACATGATTTAAAAGTATTTTAATGAAATAAACACAGCAGTTGTTTTAATATTTTATTGCTCTCTCATTCCATTTTCAGACCCTCGCTTGGCAAAACAATAAACACACAACATACATACCCTCTCTGATGAACTGTCACGTCCCACGAAGTAATCCATCTGAAGGGGTTAACTAATATTACAGGCAGAGCTGCGATAATCCACTCGCTCGTGCCTGTAATCCCCGGGTGCTGAAAGGAAAGCAGTGATGTGTACTTACATTCAGTCGCGGTGATGCGCCCCCTGGTGGATGTCCTCATATGACCTGGAGCCTGGGGAAAAGTTCCCAGGCTGCAGTTCATGAGAACATCCAGCAGAGGCGCATCACCGCGACTGAATGTAAGTATAGATCACTGCTTTCCTTTCAGCACCCGGGGATTACAGGCACGAGCGAATGGATTATCGCAGCTCTGCCTGTAATATTAGTTAACCCCTTCAGATGGATTACTTCGTGGGACGTGACAGTTCATCAGAGAGGGTATGTATGTTGTGTGTTTATTGTTTTGCCAAGCGAGGGTCTGAAAATGGAATGAGAGAGCAATAAAATATTAAAACAACTGCTGTGTTTATTTCATTAAAATACTTTTAAATCATGTGTGTGTGTGTTTTTTAACCCTTTCAAACAATTGGATTAATAATGGATAGGTGTCATAATTGACGCCTCTCCATTATTAATCTGGCTTAATGTCACCTTACAATAGCAAGGTGGCATTAACCCTTCATTACCCCATATCCCACCGCTACAGGGAGTGGGAAGAGAGTGGCCAAGTGCCAGAATAGGCGCATCTTCCAGATGTGCCTTTTCTGGGGTGGCTGGGGGCAGATGTTTTTAGCCACGGGGGGGCCAATAACCATGGACCCTCTCCTGGCTATTAATATCTGCCCTCAGTCACTGGCTTTACCATTCTGGCGGAGAAAATTGCGCGGGAGCCCACGCCAATTTTTTCCGCCATTTAACCCTTTATTTGAGCAGCTACAGCGGCCAAATTTTGCACATACACACTACTAACATTAGTAGTGTGGAATATGCAAAAAAAAAGAGGATATGAGATGGTTTACTGTATGAAAACCATGTCTCATATCCTGTCGGGTTTGTGAAGGAGAAATGCAAAGCCGGCAATTGAATTACCGGCTTTTCACAGATATCGCGCTGAATGAAATATAAATACAGAATATATATATATGTGTCTCAATGACATATATATATATATATATATATATATATATATATATATATATATATATATATATACTGTATATATGTTTTCCCGAACATTTGAGCACATAAATCCATTAGATGTCGGTTTTGCAAGCTTGCGAGAAAATCTCGGCATACGGATGCCATACGGATGTCACACGGATGTCACACGGATCATTTGATGCGAGGAAATCACATCCTCGCACTGCACACGGATCACTGTTTTTGAAACATTTGTGCGATTCTCGGCCGTGAAAAACGGACCGTTTTTTTATACGTTAAGTGTGTCCCCGGCCTTAGAGGAAAAGTATAATAGAAACATATGCACCACTTCTGTATTTATCACTCACTCCTGGTTTTGGCTTACAAATACTGAGGTAAAATACTGACCAAATACTGCTAGTGTGACGGCAGCCTAAGACTGCGTTCCTACAATGAGTATTTAGTGCATTTTTGATGTTGCAGATTTTCTATAGCACCTATTAGCTAAATTAGGCCACGTACACACGTTTGGTCAGTATTTTACGCCAGTATTTGTAAGCCAAAATTAGGAGTGAAGCAATCAGAGGAAAAGTATAATAGAAACACGTCACCACTGAGGTAATAAACTCACCAAATAAACAACGTCCGCACATGGCCTTAGGTTATGTGTGTTTTTTTTTTTTTCATTGTGTTTTTGAGTGTGTTTTCTACATAAGTTTTTGCTTCTTTGGCCATTTTTTCCCACAATGAGTTTTTGGTGAGGATTTGTTGTTGCAAATTTACATTCTGTAAAACACACAGCATCTTACAGTTCCAGGCAAGTGGGTTGGGTGCGATTTAAAGATGTCATAAGCCCACTGTGTTTGCTTTTTCTTTTTGCTGTGTAAGCTGATCTGAAGGGATTTTTTTAAAATCTGCAACATGTCAATTTCTCTGAGTTTTAAGAGCAGATTTTCTCCATAAAATTGCATTAGGTGCAGAAAATTCACAAGTAAAAAAGGCATATGCGATTTTTAGTGTATTTCCAATGTGAAACTTTAATCTAAATAACCTAATTTGCATATTTGCAATTAGGGTACTGTCACACTCTG
Source organism: Ranitomeya variabilis (assembly GCF_051348905.1). Taxonomy (NCBI): domain Eukaryota; kingdom Metazoa; phylum Chordata; class Amphibia; order Anura; family Dendrobatidae; genus Ranitomeya; species Ranitomeya variabilis. The sequence continues at coordinate 140,313,344 of NC_135236.1, forward strand.
CAACTTTCCAACGATCACGACCAGCGATACGACCTGGCCGTGATCGTTGGAAAGTCGTTGTGTGGTCGCTGGGGAGCTGTCACACAGACAGCTCTCCAGCGACCAACGATGCCGAGGTCCCGGGTAACCAGGGTAAACATCGGGTTACTAAGCGCAGGGCCGCGCTTAGTAACCTGATGTTTACCCTGGTTACCAGCGTAAAAGTAAAAAAAAAAAAAACGTACATACTCACATTCCGGTGTCCTTCAGGTCCCTTGCCGTCTGCTTCCCGCACTGACTGAGTACTGCCGTAAAGTGAAAGCAGATCACAGCGATGACGTCACTGCTGTGATCTGCTCTTACTTTCCGGCCGGCAGACAGTCAGAGCGGGAAGCAGACTGCAAGGGACCTGACGGACACCGGAATGTGAGTATGTACGTTTTTTTTTTTTTACTTTTACGCTGGTAACCACGGTAAACATCGGGTTACTATGCGCGGCCCTGCGCTTAGTAACCCGATGTTTACCCTGGTTACAAGCGAACGCATCGCTGGATCGCTGTCACACACACCGATCCAGCGATGACAGCGGGAGATCCAGCGACGAAATAAAGTTCCAAACGATCTTCTACGACGTACGATTCTCAGCGGGGTCCCTGATCGCAGTAGCGTGTCAGACACAGCGATATCGTATGGATATCGCTGGAACGTCACGGATCGTACCGCCGTAGCGATCAAAGTGCCACTGTGTGACAGTACCCTTAGAGATGAGCTGATCGATTTTCAAGACTTCAGTCCAGTGGCAAAGTCAATGGTACCTGGCGACTGAACGGTAGACCAACCAATCTCTTACCTCTTATCGGTGTCTACGAGGCGGTTTTGATTAGCCAGAGCTGGCAGTATCATCTGTGCCAGCCCTTACAAATCATATGGCTCGCCAGGGACTCTGAAAGGCAAGAGATTCACAGACCTCTGGTGTAGTCACCAAGTAATACTAGCCTGGCTGCTAATCGATCGACTCATCTCTGTTTGCAACTAAAAGGTCCACTTACCTTGGCAAATGCTCTAAATGTCTGAAAGAGCGGGAAGAAAAATATTAACTATTCATAAATAAAAAGCACTGAAGAGTAAAAATGACCAATGTCTAGTAATTTCCTTGACATTTCATAGAGACAATATTAATGTGAGTTTGTATTTGTAACTTATGGCAGGTGTACTAGGGCTCCTCTCAGTGTTGTGTCCATTACCAAACTATCAAATGATATCTGAATTGTTTTTGGCTTTCCTATGGTTATACTCAAAAGTCTACTTTTTACACTTTACATAGAATATAGAATTTTTTGTGTTTTATACCTAATGAAAATATCCCTCAATCTCAACTATATGCAACTAAAACAAGTTAAAGTGTGAGAGCCTTCATACAGGCTAATTTTCCAGTGTTATTGGTGAAAATTACATTTTTAAAAACTAGTGTATTTTATATACGACAAGCAATTTAAGGCATTAGTGGTGTTTTTGGTGCACTTTTTTATTCAGTGTAATTTTATACATTATTTTGATGTGAATACTTTTCTGCCCAATGATGACAGAAGTATTCTAGGAGTGATACCTTTATTGGCTAACCAGAAAATAATAAAACACGGTACCACAATACAATTTGTTATTGTACATCATACATTATTTTGCAATGGCAAAAACAAAGCTGACCTACCATAATAACAAAGCAAAAATCAAGACCCGTTGTATTTATAGTTTTATTTCATTTTCACCATATAACTCAATGTAACATTTGAAAGCACAAAAAGTCACCCTTAAACCATGATGTGTGTATGCAGTGTACCACTGTAGTTCCTGTGACCCTTAAATAGGTCATCAATAACAAATTGCTGGGGGTTCGACAGCCGTCACCCCAACAAATCAGCTGTTATTAGCTCCTTCGGTGCCCGAATATAAACATTAAATGGAGCCGAGGAGGACAGCCTTATATAATGTGACATCCAGTGACAAGTATGGCACAGGAGCTCCTCTATTGCCAGAGCTACTAACAGCTAACCATGGGGATGCAAGTTTTCATACACCAATCAATATAATATTGGTGATCTATCATAACGAGAGATCTAATGGATACAAAAGAGATATTTAAGTTGAAAAAAAATAAGCTTTTCAGGATGTGTTTTTTTTTATCAAAACCAATAGTATATCCAGCAGTGAAAATAAATCTTAGGCCACATTGACACATTCAGTATGTGGTCAGTATTTCACTTCAGTATTGGTAAACCAAAATCAGGAGTGGAACAATCAGAGGAAAAGTGTAATAGAAACACATCACCACTTCTGCATTTCTCACCCACTCCTGGTTTTGGCTTTCAAATACTGAGGTAAAAAACTCACCAAATACTCAGCGTGTGCACATGGCCTTATATTTCCCATTCCTTTTGTACCTTTTGCTTTGAATTTTGCATGTCACAAACTGTATTTGTGTTTCCTGTCTCAATCTGTTTTTACACTGTTTTCCTTTTCAGACTTTACATCCAGCTTTGGTACCAAATTGCTCCTTGTAAACTCAACTTTTAAGTCTACGACAAGGTCTACATGACAGACAATAGGGCACATTTATTAATATAGATCTACTTTGGATTCGGGCAACAGATGTTTGAACAATGCTAGAGCACATTATACAAAGTTGAACATTTTGTCACATTAATTACATTGATAATGACCAAATGCCATCATTGCCAATATTTTACTGTACTTGGTCCTGGGCTTAAACCCATTAAATTAGTGACTCAGGGTTAAAACTCCTGCTCCTACGGGCTGTCCCACACGTCCAGATAATTCCGGTACCGGAAAAAATCGGTACCGGAGTTATCCATGTCCGTGTGCCCGTGAGCTCACGTAGGCCATACGTGCGGCACACGTGTGCCGCCCGTGTGCCGAGTGGGTACCACACGGAGCGTGTGGTACCCACGCGTGTGGTACTCTGCATCGTGCTGAAGCTGTGATTCATATCTTCTGTGCAGCAGCGTTTGCTGCATAGAAGATATGAATAATAGTGTTTAAAAGAAAGATCTATCTGTCCGCCGCCCTCCCACCCCCTGTGCGCCCCCCCGCTGTTCTGAAAATACTCACCTGCATCCCTCGTTGGCTGTCGATGCTTCCTGTGCTGGCCGGCCCTTCTACTGTATGCGGTCACGTGGGGCCGCCGATTAGAGTCATGAATAGGCGGCTCCACCTCCCATAGGGGTGGAACCGCCTATTCATGACTGTAAATGAGTGGCCCCACGTGACCGCATACAGTAGAAGGGGCGGCCAGCACAGGAAGCATCGACAGCCAACGAGGGACGTGGGTGAGTATTTTCAGAACAGCGGGGGGCGCACAGGGGGTGGGAGGGCGGCGGACAGATAGATCTTTCTTTTAAACACTATTATTCATATCTTCTATGCAGCAAATGCTGCTGCACAGAAGGTATGAATCTCGGCTTCAGCACCATGTGGGGGGACAGCGCTTACTATAGCGCTGTCTCCTGCACGCCACACGGACTGCACACGGAGACCGTCCGTGTGTGGTCCGTGTTTTACACGGACCCATTGACTTTAATGGGTCCGTGTAGGGCCGGATTCACACGTCAGTGTCTCCAGTACGTGAGGTGACCGTTTCCTCACGTACCGGAGACACTGACACACGTAGACCCATAAAAATCAATGCATCTTTGCAGATGTCATTGATTTTTTGCAGACCATGTCTCCGTGTGCCAAACACGGAGACATGTCAGTGTTCGTGGGAGCGCACGTATTACACGGACCCATTAAAGTCAATGGGTCCGTGTAAAACACGGACAACACACGGACCTTCTCCGTTTGCAGTCCGTGTGGCATGCAGGAGACAGCGCTACAGTAAGCGCTGTCCCCCCCACTGGTGCTGAATCCGCGATTCATATGTTCCCTGCAGCAGCACTTGCTGCAGAGAAAATATGAATAAGTGTTTAAAATAAAGATCTATGTGTCCGCCGCCCTCCCACCCCCTGTGCGCCCCCCCGCTGTTCTGAAAATACTCACCCGCCTCCCTCGCAGTGTTCTGTGCTGGCCACCCCTTCTACTGTATGCGGTCACGTGGGGCCGACGATTAGAGTCATGAATATGTGGCTCCACCTCCCATAGGGGTGGAGCCGCCTATTCATGACTGTAAATGAGCGGCCCCACGTGACCTCATACAGGAGAAGATGAGGCCAGACCAGGAAGCCGCGACAGCCAACGAGGGAGCGGGTGAGTATTTTCAGAACAGCGGGGGGCGCACAGGGGGTGGGAGGGCGGCGGACACATAGATCTTTATTTTAAACACTATTATTCATATTTTCTCTGCAGAAAACGCTGCTGCAGGGAACATATGAATTGCGGATTCAGCACCAGATACTGGTAGTACGTGTGGTACCCAGCACGGTGCGTGTGGTACCTAGTGGGCACACGGGCTGCACACGTGTGCCACACTGATGTTCACCAGAAACGCAGGGGCACACGGACACGGATAACTCCGGTACCGATTTTTTCCGGTACCGGAATTATCTGGACGTGTGGGACAGCCCTAATACGTGCACTCCCACGAACACTGACATGTCTCCGTGTTTGGCACACGGAGACACGGTCCGCAAAAAATCAATTACATCTGCACAGATGCATTGATTTTAATGGGTCTACGTGTGTCAGTGTCTCCGTTACGTGAGGAAACTGTCACCTCACGTACCGGAGACACTGACGTGTGAAACCGGCCTACAATTTAGTCTGTGCAAGTCTGCTTCCTGACAGCCATGGATTCTGGTGAGAAGGTATAAGTGGTTTATTACTAGTGATGAGCGAATATACCCGTTACTCGAGATTTCTCGAGCACGCTTGGGGGTCCTCCGAGTATTTTTTAGTACTCGGAGATTTAGTTTTCCTCACCTCAGCTGAATGATTTACATCTGTTAGCCAGCTTGATTACATGTGGGGATTCCCTAGCAACCAGGCAACCCCCACATGTACTTATGCTGGCTAACAGATGTAAATCATTCAGCTGCGGCAGGAAAAACTAAATCTCTGAGCACTAAAAAAATACTCGGAGGACCCCCGAGCGTGCTCGAGAAATCTGGAGTAACGGGTGAATTCGCTCATTACTACTTATTACTGCTTCTGTCTACTCTTCTGACTATTACATAACGCTCAGTGAGTGTTATGTAGCAAATAGAGGCATCAAAATTGTGGATTCTTAAGCAAGAACTGGCAAATACATGATTTCTAGGACATCTCCTAACATAGTACAACTGCTTGGTCCAACTAGAGTTAAATCAGCTCTCCCAGTGACTTTTGGCAATATAGGGAGCTGTTTTTTTTCCTAGAACTGGAGAGTCTCTAGATAATTGCACATTACAGAACAATAAAAAAATATGAACAAAGTAAAAGTAAACCAAAAATTTTTTTTTTCTATATTTGCAAGGCACATACAAAGTAAAAAAATTACACAGTAATTTATGTCTCCCAAAACTGCACAAGAAAATAATAAAATTTGTCTGTCATAAAACAATGCCTCATACTGCCATATCAAATTAAAAAAAATATATTAAAAATATGGCTGCTGAATAGAGGAAAAGCAAAAGCAGAAAAAAAGTTGGCTAATCATTAATTCCTTTTCAGGCCTGGTTACTAATTGGTTACACTTTAAAAGTTATTCTGTGTTTATACTTTGTGGTTAGGCTGCTTCACTTTTTTTCTGCTGTTCACAATCAAGGTAAAAGCACTGCAGTTTTACTGCGATTATAACAAAAAAAAGAAAAAAAACATGTCGTAAAGGCAGTCTTGGGGTTCGCTAACATTAGGGGTATGTTCTCTCATGCCAGAGAATCAGTCAGTCAGTGCGATCCGATTCTGTCACTTGAGCGAATCATATCACAGGTCTAGAGAAGATGGAGAAATGTATTTCTCCTTCTTCTCCATTGTCTCTGTGACTACATCAGACTGCATTCAGTTGACTCATAGACTTGTATAGGGTAGCTTAATCTGAATATCAGAGCCTCTGGGAGCATGCTGTGATTGTTTTCTCATGCCGAGTAAGCATCAGAAAGTAATTGCAGATCTGCATAGCCGCATAGTATAACATTGGGCTAAGTGCTATCAGATAAAACATCGCATAGCCCTCAGCTTAGTTATACGGCAGTATGAGCGAACCTTTAGGGTATGTGCACACGTTGCGGATTTGTCTGCGGATTTTTCTCCACTAAATCCAGATCTCTTGGCAGAAAACGCAGGTAAAAATAAGGCTGAGTTCAGAAGACTGTACTAAATATGGGTCTGTCACATTCATAAATTGCAATGGGTGCAGCTCCTTGTGCATGTTTGCATGTTGGCCGAGCTCAAAAGATGCCAGTTATTTACATGCACTAGTCTGGTCCGTCAGACTACATTCCCACAATGAGCTTTTGGTGAGTTTTTTACATAGCAGATTTCCTGCACTAATTCTGCAGCTATTATGTAAGCTAGAGCTGGAATATACGTTACTCCATACAAAAATGCAGTGCCTATATAGGATACCACTCCATGAACCAAATAAGTAAAAAATCCGGCACTCTTGATATTGCGTATCACCCCTGAGGAAGCCACAATGTTGGTGGCGATACACGTGGGGCTTATTTTCCTTCCACTGCTACCTGTTTGAACTTTGTGCAAATAAATCGGCGTTTTACACTCTCCCAGGTTTTGCTGGTAGTATATTTCCCTTGTTTCGATCTTACTTGTGCCAGTAGTAAATGTCTAATGTGGTTTATACTGCATATGATAACTTTGGATTGTCAAGAAGGAATTTCATGCAATAATTATTATTATCCTTTTCATTCCTATATTGTTGATCCTTTTTTTACTGCATATCTTGATATTACTAACGGTTTAGAACATAATAATGTATCATTATTAGTGTTGAGCATTCCGATCCTGCAAGTATCGGGTATCGGCCGATATTTGCTGTATCGGAATTCCGATACCGAGATCCGATACTTTTGTGGTATCGGGAATCGGAATTGGAAGTTCCCAGTGTATGGTTCCCAGGGTCTGAAGGAGAGAAAACTCTCCTTCAGGCCCTGGGATCCATATCCATGTAAAAAATAAAGAATTAAAATAAAAAATAGGGATATACTCACCCTCGGATGCGCCCTGGTAGTAACCGGCAGCCTTCTTTGCTTAAAATGAGCGCGTTCAGCACCTTCCATGACGTCACCGCTTCTGATTGGTCGCGTGCCGCTCATGTGACCGCCACGTGACCAATCACAAGCCGCGACGTCATCCCTCAGGTCCTAAATTCCCTTCTAGGAATTTAGGACCTGAGGGATGACGTCACGGCTTGTGATTGGTCACGTGGCGGTCACATGAGCGGCACGCGACCAATCAGAAGCCGTGACGTCATGGAAGGTACTGAACGCGCTCATTTTAAGCAAAGAAGGCTGCCGGTTCACAGCGGTAAGGTCCAGGCTGCGTCAGAGAGGTGAGTATATCAATATTTTTTATTTTAATTCTTTATTTTACACATTAATATGGATCCCAGGGCCTGAAGGAGAGTTTCCTCTCCTTCAGACCCTGGGAACCATCAGGGATACCTTCCGATACTTGAGTCCCATTCACTTGTATTGGTATCGGGTATCGGATCAGATCCGATACTTTGCCGGTATCGGCCGATACTTTCCGATACCGATACTTTCAAGTATCGGACGGTATCGCTCAACACTAATCATTATGTATTATATAAATATACAGGGATTTGACTTATGATATATTAAGGGTTTCTTATCTGCTGTAGGTATTGGAGGTTTTCACATTAGCTCCATTATGAGCTGGTCCAGGATTAGGCCTTGCTAATCCCCGTCTTTGGGGCTTTTTTAATTGCTTTTATACTGTACGTTGTGTCTTTTATCAGTTGTTTATCAATAAATAAATGTTTATTATCTTAAGGTAATCCCTGTTTTTGGCTTGTTTCTCTTCTCCCCTTTTTTAGATTGATTCAGTTTGACATGCTCTAGGTTGATCCCTTATATGTATTATTCGGCGGTGCCCTCTATTTTTTCTTTGTTGTACTTTTGTTATTTCTATCTAAAGTTTATGAGTAAATTGACAACTGGGTTAGTTGGGGCGTGTACAAACACAGTATGGTATTGTCCAATCACCGCTCCTGACAAAGAATGACAAGGAGAACTGTAATGTTCACTTCTTATTTTATTCACAAACTTGTAATAAAAATAATAAAGTATTGGAACAATACAGAAATGTCTCAATCAGTTTTTCTCATACAAGTCCTATTTGTGATTTTCACGGATAGACCTGATACGATCTGAGTCTCGGATCAAATTCTCCAATGCAAATCTATGGGTCCGTGAAAAAACAGGAAAGCACTCGGATGCCACCCATGTGATATAGGTTTTTTCATGGATTATTTAATATAATAAGCTTAAGAAACAGTCACCATTTTTTTCATCCAAAAAAAAAGAATTAAACTCTGACCAAACTCTGAAAGTAAAAACTGACATCCTGACTAGTGTTGAGCGATACCGTCCGATACTTGAAAGTATCGGTATCGGAAACTATCGGCCGATACCGGCAAAGTATCGGATCTGATCCGATACCCGATACCAATACAAGTGAATGGGACTCAAGTATCGGAAGGTATCCCTGATGGTTCCCAGGGTCTGAAGGAGAGGAAACTCTCCTTCAGGCCCTGGGATCCATATTAATGTGTAAAATAAAGAATTAAAATAAAAAATATTGATATACTCACCTCTCCGACGCAGCCTGGACCTTACCGCTGTGAACTGGCAGCCTTCTTTGCTTAAAATGAGCGCGTTCAGCACCTTCCATGACGTCACGGCTTCTGATTGGTCGCGTGCCGCTCATGTGACCGCCACGCGACCGATCGGAAGCCGTGACGTCATCCCTCAGGTCCTAAATTCCTAGAAGGGAATTTAGGACCTGAGGGATGACGTCGCGGCTTGTGATTGATCGCGTGGCGGTCACATGAGTGGCACGCGACCAATCAGAAGCCGGTTACCAGCGATGATGTCCAGGGGCCTCCGGACAGGTGAGTATATCAATATTTTTTATTTTAATTCTGTATTTTACACATTCATATGGATCCCAGGGCCTGAATGAGAGTTTCCTCTCCTTCAGACCCTGGGAACCATACACTGGAAACTTCCGATTCCGATTCCCGATACCACAAAAGTATCGGATCTCGGTATCGGAATTCCGATACCGCAAGTATCGGCCGATACCCGATACTTGCGGTATCGGAATGCTCAACACTAATCCTGACTTAACTCTGGTAACATTGTAAGGGGGTAGTATGGGATGATGAAGACATCATGGCAACAGGGGAGTTGTTATGATGTTGTTTTGTAGTATTATGTATTAATGTTTATATGACCTAAGGCAGTCCCTGAGAATGTGGGAGTTCTTTCCACTAGGGGACCACTAAAGTATAAGAATACAGTTTGCACTACACTAGGGATTAGATAGGTAAGAAAGTCGGGATTAGCCCATAGTTTGGGAGGGGTTAGACCAGGTTATATAGAAAAGTTTTTTCAGGTTAGTCAGTTACAGGACAGGATTCCGTCAAGTACAAGTTAAGAGAGGAGTCTATTCAGTGAAGGAGAGTGGAGTGCAGAGAAAAGCTGGACAAGACAGTGTTAGCAGGTGCAAAAAGAGGTAAATGCAGCAGCGCTAAACAGGTGCTGTCAGTCCAGGTTTCATCACAGTATGAGGGCACATTTCGTCTGGACACTGGGACAGTCTATACAAAAGGGCTATTGAGAGCCATATTCCAGTCCCCCTTGTGAGGAAGAAGTAAGCCAGGTTGCAGAGAAAGGAAAGGATGGTGATCCTCAGGGAAGCTGCTATGCCAGGAGGATAGTCCCTAGGGCCGGCTAGGACAGTTGGGCTTGGGAAAATTCAGGCAGAAAGGAGACGAAGACTGACAGACCAGAAAACAAAGGAAACATCACAAAAATGGGACTATGTCTAATTTTGTAGTCATCTGTAACTGAATCGCACAGTAAAGTTGAACCTGTTAACCTGAACCCAAGGTCTCCTGTATTGTCTGAAGCTACAGCCGGACCTGATCCCATGGATGGGGAGGTAGAAGGAACTCCAGAAGAAGCAGTGAGTAAAGAATCAACTACACCACACCACACACTCATGACTGACTCCTGTTTTGAAAGAGGGGTTTCAGGGCAACCAGAACTCAGTCCCAGCTCACAGCAAACCGTCCGTATCCCCCTTCAAAACTCTGGTCAAACACACTGATGAAAAGATAGATCAGGAATAAACACTGCAATTTAACCACTTAGATGCCATTAGCCTACACCGTAGTCTGACCTCTGTGATCAAAGCTTGCCTTGATTGCAGCGGTTTAATTCATTAGATGCTGGTGTCAATTGTGACAGTGGTATTTAGGTAGTATTTAAAAGGTTGGAAATGGGGTGCTGATGGCATTGTCATGGCAGCCAGGGACCTTCTAAATCCTTTATTTCTGTCTGCTATTTTTGTACATCTATGAAACTCAACCTCACCAAATAATGGGATAAAAGGAGATCCCAAAGTCTTATTGTCCCTAAAATGATACCAATAAACACTACCGCTAAGGCCTCCTTCACACGTTCGTGTTGCCAGTGTGTGTGATATCTGGCTTGTTCATACCACAGGTACCCATTATAACCTATGGTGCTATGCACATGTCAATGATGACAAGAGTAGTGTTGAGCGATACCTTCCGATATTCAAAAGTATCGGTATCGGATTGGATCGGCCGATATCCAAAAAATATCGGATATCGCCGATACCGATACCCGATACGAATACAAGTCAATGGGACACAAATATTGGAAGGTATCCTGGATGGTTCCCAGAGTCTGAAGGAGAGGAAACTCTCCTTCAGGCCCTGGGATCCATATTCATGTAAAAAATAAAGAATAACAATAAAAAATATGGATATACTCACCCTCGGACGGCCCCTGGCTGTCACCGCTGCAAGCGCCTGCCTCCGTTCCTAAGAATGTGACCGCTCACGCAACCAATCACAAGCCGCGACGTCATCGCAAGTCCTACACTCACTGCATTCTTAGGAACGGAGGCTGCCGGTTACACCGCTAAGGTCCAGGGTCCGCCGGAGGGGTGAGTATATCCATATTTTTTATTTTTATTCTTTATTTTTTACATGAATATGGATCCCAGGGCCTGAAGGAGAGTCTCCTCCCCTCCAGACCCTGGGAACCATACACTGGGAACTTCCAATTCCAATTTCCGATATCACAAAAATATCGGAACTCGGTATCGGAATTCCGATACAGCGAATATCGGCCGACGCCCGATATTTGCAGTATCGGAATGCTCAACACTAGACAAGAGCCAATACAATTCTATGAGTCTGTGGAAACATATTCAGAACACGGATGCCATCTGTGTGCCGTCAGTATACTGTTCATGTTTAATATTGTAAAATATAAAAGCTTTGTAAGTAGTGTTGAGCATTCCGATACTGCAAGTATCGGGTATCGGCCGATACTTGCTGTATCGGAATTCCGATACCGAGATCCGATATTTTTGTGATATCGGGTATCGGTATCGAAACAACATTAATGTAAAAATGTGTAAAAGAGAGAATTAAAATAAAAAATATTGCTATACTCACCTCTCCGACGCAGCCTGCACCTTACCGAGGGAAGCGGCAGCGTTCTTTGTTTAAAATTCGCGCTTTTCTTTCCTTTACGTGAGTCCCGGCTTGTGATTGGTTGCGTGCCGCCCATGTGACCGGCACGCAACCAATCACAGCAAGCCGTGACGTAATTTCAGGTCCTTCAGGATTTTAAAATTACGTTCCGGCGTTGTGATTGGTTGCGTCGCAGTCACATGGGAGACGCAACCAATCACAGCAAGCCGTGACGTAATTTCAGGTCCTTAAGGATTTTAAAATTACGTCCCGGCTTTGTGATTGGTTGCGTCGCAGTCACATGGGAGACGCAACCAATCACAAGCCGTGACGTCACGGGAGGCTGGACACGCGCCCATTTTAAAAAGCGTGCGTGTCCAGCCTCCCGTGACGTCACGGCTTGTGATTGGTTAATGGCGGCCATGTTGCCGGGACGCGGACCAATCACAGCAAGCCGTGACGTAATTTCGTCACGGCTTGCTGTGATTGGTCCGCGTCCCGGCAACATGGCGCCGTGACCAATCATAAGCCGGGACGTCACTGGAGGCTGGACACGCGCGCTTTTTAAAATGGGCGCGTGTCCAGCCTCCCGTGACGTCCCGGCTTGTGATTGGTTAATGGCGGCCATGTTGCCGGGACGCGGACCAATCACAGCAAGCCGTGACGTAATTTCGTCACGGCTTGCTGTGATTGGTCCGTGTCCCGGCAACATGGCCGCCCTGACCAATCACAAGCCGGGACTTCACGTAACCAAGTAAAAGCGCAAATTTTAAACAAACAACGCTGCCGGTTCCCTCGCTGAGGTCCAGGCTGCGTCGGAGGGTGAGTATAGCGATATTTTTTATTTTAATTCTTTCTTTTACACATTTATATGGATCCCAGGGCCTGAAGGAGAGTTTCCTCTCCTTCAGACCCTGGGAACCATCAGGAATACCGTCCGATACTTGAGTCCCATTGACTTGTATTGGTATCGGGTATCGGTATCGGATTGGATCCGATACTTTGCCGGTATCGGCCGATACTTTCCGATACCGATACTTTCAAGTATCGGACGGTATCGCTCAACACTATTTGTAAGTTCTTTCTCTACCCATAATGTTAAAACACTGATGACACACTGATTACACACTGATGGTAAAAATGGACACATGGATGACACCCCGATGATACTGATTCTGGTTTTTGACTTACATGCTATATGCGGACGTGTGAAGGAGGCCCAAGACTGCAAAGAATCAAACCTACAACTCTGTCATCAGAGTAAAGGGAGACACATTGTGACTCTTATCCAAAGGTCTGCATTAACCTGGATATAGATAGATAGATATTTGTTTGAAATGGATAGGGGATCAAAATACTGATTTTATAATACAATAAAACAATCTTATTTCCTATCATATCAAGTTATATAGATAAATACACATCCTTACTTACAATTTACCAAGATCATAAAAACCCTTTAATGCAGTTTTATAAGCTGAGGCATATGTCATATGGTGAAATGTGTTGCCGGAATCCCTATCCTGAAATACATATTTTTTTGGAATCTGTACACGAAACATTGATCACTGTAGGATTGCTTGATATATGACTTGTCCCAGGACACCCTCACACTCAATTTGTTCCAAGCACGTTAGTAGCTTTCCAAACATTCTGTTAATCCATGTTATGCTTGATAATAAATTATAGGCTTCTCACTTTCCGGTCAAAAAGCAATTAATATAGGTGTCAAACTGAATGGCAATAAATTATCAAGATGGAACATGGTCTGAGTGATCAATTTCTAAAGTATTGTCCTTTGAAATGGTCATTCGTTCACACTGAAATTCTATGTATGTGGTGCATGAGAATTGTCCTGTATGAACATGATGAACACTAAACCACCTGTTTGATTTTCTCAGATGAAGGAAAAGAAAGACATTATCATCAATGACATGAACTAAGAATGTAATAAAGATCTTTTCTCCTGCAATGCTTTATAATGATTACGCACATTATGAAAGTGAAAAGTAAAATGTGTGTATTCTTTCACATCCGTCTGTTATTAGTCAGTGGTGTCTTTCCATATTGCTTATATCAAGCAAGATACTAGGGTAAGGTTATCAGGTGTTCCCAAGCATATAATAATAATTTTAGAAATGATCATTGGTGTTCTCACGTCACGAGTCCAAGTATATGCATCCATTGGCAGCTTCCACTGACTACCACATTCAGGTTCACAGCATTTTTTTTTCCATATGGTCACATTGTTCTGTGGTCCTAGAACCAATAGTTATCAGACCACAAGCTAATATTGAATTGTAAACACAACTGTGCATTGATCCCTCGTTTTATCTGTTCCAATTTAGTTTTATAAATCTCATTTAGTGTCTACTGGAAGAACAAACAATTGTTAGGGTTCCACATAAAATACTGACTATCTTTAAACTGATTTAGGCAATGCCAGCTTCACACATTGTTTTCATTTTCTTAGACTTGAAAAATAGCAATTCTTTCTCAATGTGCTGGATCCGTTATTAATCAGTGTATGACATTTTGGCTAGGGTCACACAAGCGTCTATATTGTGCTATCCGAGAGAATCAGATTGATTATGCAAATCACACTCTGATCAGAGTGTTATCAGAGTGTGATCCAATTCTCTCGGATGACGAGAAGGTGGAGAAAAAAAGCCTCCATCTTCTCCATTCTGTCAGTCTGTGGAAATTGGAATGAACTAAGAAGTCATCCGAGTACAGACCAATGTTTTCCACTGACTCATTAACTTGCATGGCCGAGTGCAATCCGAATACCAGATGCAAATTGAGCATGCTATGGTTCTTTCACTGGAACAGCTCTAACACAGGAAAAAACAGACATGTGCACAGCCCCATACAATAACATTGTTCCAAGAGAGAACACTTATTGAATACATTTTTCTCATATTATGGCCGGAGTCACACTAAACTTATGAAAAATCGTTCCGAGTCTCCCTGTCAAAAGTCACAAGAGTGTAATGCAAGTGTCATGCGAGTGTCATAGAATAATAGAATGGTAGAGTTGGAAGGGACCTCCTGGGTCATCTGGTCCAATCCCCTGCTCAAAGCAGGATTCACTTAGTCATCCCAGACAGATGCCTGTCCAGCCACTGTTTGAATCCTTCCATGGAAGGAGAACTCACCACCTCTCGTGGCAGCCTGTTCCACTTATTGATCACTCTCACTGTCAAAAAGTTTTTCTAATATCTAATCTGTATCTTCTCCCATTCAGTTTCATCCCATTGCTTCTAGTGTTTCCTTGTGAGAATGAGAATAAAGATGATCCTTCTACAATGTGACAGCCCTTGAGATATTTGTAGACAGCAATTAAGTCTCCTCTCCGTCTTCTTTTTTTGCAAACTAAACATTCCCAAATCCTGTAACCGTTCCTCATAGGACATGGTTTGCAGACTGGTCACCATTCTGGTCGCTCTTCTCTGAACTTGCTCCAGTTTGTTGACGTTTTTTTAAATGTGGTGCCCAAAACTGGACACAGTATTCCAGATGAGGTCTGACCAAAGAGGAGTAGAGGGGGATAATTACTTCACGTGTTCTAGATTGTATGCTTCTGTTAGTGCATCCCAGAATTGCATTTGTCTTTTTTGCTGCTGCATCACACTGTTGACTCATGTTCAGTTTATGATCTATTAGTATACCCAAGTCTTTTTCACATGTGCTGTTGCTTAGCCCTATTCTTCCCATTTTGTATATG
This sequence comes from Ranitomeya variabilis, assembly GCF_051348905.1. NCBI lineage: Eukaryota > Metazoa > Chordata > Amphibia > Anura > Dendrobatidae > Ranitomeya > Ranitomeya variabilis. The sequence goes on from NC_135236.1 coordinate 140,328,757, forward strand.
CTTTTTTCATTTTTATTGCCTAGATGTAGTACTTTGCATATTTCCTTGTTAAAAACCATTCTGTTAGTTGCTGCCCACTGCTACAATTTATTTATTTATATGTTATGCAAGTGCAAGCCAATTTTTCACACCTAGCATCCGATTTACATCTGAGGGCAGTGTGATTGCTATCTGATTGCAATGCAATGCGATTTTAACATGAGCTTTTACATACAGCAATTCTCTGTCATTTCCACGTTGTTTTCAAAGGAAATATTCATCAAAACACACACACATATATGTGTGTATATATATATATATATATATATATATACTGTATATAATTGTTCAGATGAGACACACAAACATTTTTTCCAGGGCATTAGATATACAAAAGAGCACAATACAGTCATCAAGAAGTAGCTTAAAATTTGCACAACAGTGACATTATCTAGAACATTGGTTTGGGATCCTGTCAAGAGACCTACAGCAACATTCGAGGAGACAACATTTCTGGAAAGTTTTGGTTGTGCACTGCATGTGACGACAATCTTCCAAATTGTGCATATGCCTAGCCTGTGGGGTACGATGCAAAGATGGAAGCCTTTTCTTACGCAAACCCAACATTGCGTATCGCCAAAAGAACACCATGCCCACAGTGAATCTCACTGGAGGTAGAATTATGATTTGACGTTATTTTTTGACAGCTGGAACTGGAACTTTAATAAAGATGGAGGTCTTTATGAACAGTTGAAATGTCAGTCAATTTCACGTTTCAGCACAATTACATCCCTAAGCATACCTTCATATCAACTAAAGAATGGCTTCAACAGACAAAGATCAAAGTTTTAGAATGGCCCAGCAACAGCTCAGGCCTTAATCTGATTGAAAATCTGTGGGTAACCTGAAGAGGGAGCTGTACACAGGGTATTCCATTGATGATAGATTTGTAGAACTACTGTAAAGAAGAGAGGACAGATTGCCAATTCTAGATGTGCCATGCTGATAGATTTCTACCCACAAAGTGATGTTACTGCAACGACCAGGTCTCTGGGGCGCTGCACTAAGCATCCCCTAACAATTTATCATAATTTATGTTGCAAACGTGGTGCAAATTTCAACTGAAATGTACCCCACTCTGTGTCCGGAGTACATTTCTTATACTGATGCAAGCCAGCTGAAAGATTTTCCAGGAATCAATGTTGATGGTGTCCGGACTACTGGAGTGGGACTTCATCAGATTTGTATTGGATGACGTCCCACTCCAGTCACTTGACTGCTGTAGCTAATCACAGGCCTCAGCAGTTTGGTAATTGAAGGACATCATTGCTTCCTGTACCATCAAAAACTATTAAAGCTTCCTACACTGGAGCCATGAGGGTAAAAGCCAGTGCGTATATTGTGGCTTCTTTTGTTATGTTATAGCAATCCCTTTTTATTTTTAAAGGGAAGCCTGAAAACTCTTAAAGTTTTTAACTACTATAAGAAGTTAGGTACTAAGGTCAGTTTTGTCACAGTGTATGCCAAAATGAAGGTAAATTGGTGTCCAGTGAACACTCTTGTGAAGTGTTACAGACTTTATCACCTCTGCATTTCACATGTACATATAAATGGAGCAAGGAACTTATTTTAGTTTGCTGTTTAGTCTCTACTAATACTGTAAATCTCCTGAAACATGATCATTATGTCTCTCTGATAGGACATGATTTCCTCTAATATGATAGTTGCTGAAAATGAGCAATCAGTTGTGGCTGGCTCAATAAGGAAACTCATACGGAGGTGGAAACAATGCTTCTCTAGAGATGTAGCTGCTGGCTCACGGTTCATGTTCTGACCACTGATCCTTCCAATTGCTAAATGAGAAGCCAAGCCAGGCTCCGCTGTCTACTGCTGTCCTGTGTTCTTGTTTAGACTTCCCAGGCTTGGCCAAGTCTACAGTGTGCGCATATCCAGCAAAACAAAATGGGGAAAAAAAAATCACAATTCATGAATTAAATTGGAATTCAGTGAACAAAATGCTGTATAATTAGCTGTCAATGCCTCCCCAGTAAACCAAAGTGACAATTTCTAAAATGAATAGGAAAAAAACAGTAAACTCAACTCTGTTAAGTAATGTCCCCTATTTTTTTTACTTTTTTGCAAACAATATTGACTTATTATTAGTTGAACTTTGCAATACTGTATACTCTTGCAGGACTGTATGATTATACAGTAATTTATGATTACTGGACTATTATGCCTAAGGATAGTTTCACATTTGCATTTGTAGGAGCTGCGGAGGGCTGCGGACTTCCTCTATGAAGCCCCGCCCTCGGCTGCATCTCCGCCACTAGCCCCACCTACTTCTGCATGCAGCCTGCATGCGGCCGGCGTACCTACTTTAACATTAGGTACGCAGGTCGTTCGGCTGTATGCGGATGTTTCCGCATGCGTCATTTTGACTATGTGGAAAAAAAAATTGCTACAAGCTGCGGTCTACGCTGGTCGCCGCATCGTCAAAATGACGCATGCGGAAGCATCCGCATACAGTGGCACGACCTGCGTACCTAATGTTAAAGATAGGTATGCAGGCCGCATTCTGGCCGCATGCAGAAGTAGGCGGAGCTAGCAACAGAGGTGTGGCCAAGGGCGGGGCTTCACGGAGGAAGTCCGCAGCCCTCCGCAGCTCCTACAAACGCAAATGTGAAACCGGCCTAAATGATTTTATATAATATATCTCTATATCTATCTATCTATCTATCTATCTATCTATCTATCTATCTATCTATCTATCTATCTAGATACATGTTATATAAAATGTTTCAGGCATAATAGACCAGTAATCATAAATTACTGTATAATCATACAGTCCTGCAACCAGCTGGCAGTATGAAACCAGAAGTTTACATACACTATATTAAAAGACACATATGCTTGTTTTTCTCAATACTGACATGAAATCAGAATAAACCCTTCCTGTTTTAGGTCAATTAGGATTACCATAATTATTAATATTTGCCAAATGCCAGAATAATGAGAGACAGAGAATGTTTTATGGCATTTTTATTAATTACTGCAAAGTTAAAGTTTACATATATTTCATTAGTATTTGATACCATTGCCATTAAACTGACTGAATTGAGTCAAACGTTTGGGATCTCCTTCCACAAGCTTCTCACAGTAGTTGGTCGGAATTTGGGCCCATTCCTCCTGACAAAACTGGTTTAACTGATCTAGGGTTGTAGGTCTCCTTGCTCGCACCTGCCTTTTCAGCTTTGCCCTTAAAGGGAACCTGTCAGCAAATTTTGCCGCTATAAGATACGGCTATCACCTTGCAGGGCTGATATACAGCATTCTATAACGCTGTAGATAAGCCCCCGGTCTGACCTGCAAGTGAAAAAAAATAAGCTATATTATACTCACTCGTGGGGGCGGTCCGATCCGATGGGTCCGGGTCTGACGCCTTCCTTCTTCCTGTGATTCTTCCTTCCTCCTGCTTCTTCATCACTCCCTGGCATCGCACTCCTGCACAGGCGTACTTCTCTGCCCTGTTGAGGGCAGAGGAAAGTACTGCAGTGCATAGGCACTGGGCCTCTCTGACCTTTCCCAGCACCTGCGCACTGCAGTATTTTCCTGTGCCCACAACAGGGCAGAGAAGTATGCCTGTGCAGGAGTGCAATGTCGGGGAGTGATGAAGAAGCAGGAGGGTGGTGTCACAATGGTCACGAGGGTGGTGTCACATACGCTGGTTCACCATGTAGCTGGAGATATACAGTAATATCTGACTTATAGAATAAAGCAATGTAATAGTTAGGGAGTCCATACAATGATTAACTGCACTTAACAAACTCACCTGACTCACTTTGTATATATTGTTCATGCTTTGTTCAGACTCTCGAACTTATGCATATGAGATGCAACTTCATGTTGAGCTCCCTGCCTACTTTTTGTAATAGCTGACAGTGAGAAACCTATCACACGGACTTCTGTTCCTGCTTGTGCCCACTGCTGGATATGTCCGGGCGGGGGCGGTTAGACCTGGACAGTGGTGCGCGCATGCGCCGTACACATACAGCGAAAGGGGAGGCGTCACCATGTGATGGTCACATGGTGCGCTACTATGGTTAATTAAGGTCCTTTAAGCCATTCTAAAACACTTCCCCCTTTGAGAAAGCGAGGCTCACAGCAGCGAAACGCGCGTCAGGGGTGTGTGCCGAGACTTACCCGGTGTCAGGTGAGACATGCTCCCCTCATAAGCTCATTGGAGGGGGTTTTTTTGCTCATTGCAAGCATGGTATTGCAAGCATTGTATTAGTTCTCAGGGACACCTGAATCTACCCAGGCTAAAACCTATAATCTTATATGAGACTGACTCTTTTTACAGAGCAGGTGCACCTTAGATCATTGGAACATATATGTGAGCTAATTGTCTCAACCATGTGGATAAGAGCATTATGCGGATACGGGATATGATTAAACCATACGGGGAGTCTCATCACACAAACTGCATTTGGTGTCTTTTTTGCACTTTTGTGTGTTGTGCATTTACATTACCATGTTATATGCGGATAATTTTTAGTCGATTTTTAAATGTTGTTATAATAAAGGTTTATTAATTTTATAAAAACTACAAAGTCTCCTTCGGTTCTCTTTAATTTGATGAAGTAGATGCAAGGAGGTAAATATGATGTTTTTGTGACAAATGGTGGAGATATTCACCAAGTTGGTGACAAATGAATTGAAAACTCTATCTAGTTTCCACCGCTATGACAATTTGACTCACAAACAAAGAGAGAGTATTCGCCAATTGCAATCCATGGATGACGTGGTATTTAAAGCAGCTGACAAGGGGGGGAATATCGTTGTCTGGCCAACTGTCAAATATGAGCGGGAAGTGTTTCGACAGTTGCGGGACAATGAGGTATATACCAAAATAGGATATAATCCGATGGTGTCTTTTTCTGCACGACTCCAAAAAATTCTCGTGAGAGCTTTTGATGCGGGCATAATTAGTAAAAAGGTCTTGGAGGGGCTGACAGTGCAGTACCCTAAAGTACCCACATTTTACCTGCTCCCAAAGATACACAAAGACGCCGTCAGCCCACCGGGGCGTCCGATCGTGTCAGGGATAGATGGCCTCTGTGACCCTGCATGTAAGTTCATTGATTATTATTTAAAAGCAATTGTGGAAACATTGCCTTCTTATGTTAAGGACACGGCGTTCTGACTAGGGTTGACGGTGTCTGTGTGGATCAGGACATCATTCTGGTGACAGCAGATGTTGAAACGTTATATACTTGTATTAACCATGAGGATGGAATTCGGGCGGTCTGCTTCTTCCTTGGGACCTCCAACCTGGACGGCCCTCTGTGTGAACTCATCCTTGAACTGCTACACTTTGTCCTCATGCACAACTTTTTTACCTTCAAAGATCAGTTCTACCAACAGAGACGTGGCGCGGCCATGGGTGCGGTCTGTGCCCCCGCGTACGCCAACCTCTTCCTAGGCTACTGGGAGAGGTTGGTGTTTGGCGAGGCGGGGGCAGGGGCCGCCGACCATGTGCTAAGTTGGCTACGCTATATTGATGACATTCTGATCTTCTGGCGTGGGACTGTGCGGCAGTTGGATGAGTTCATGGTGGGACTGAATAACAATAATTTTAACATTCGACTAACATACAGGCATGATAAAACCAAAATCGATTTCCTGGACGTCAGTCTCGAGGTGGACTCATCCTCCACCATCCAGACTGACGTCTTTCGGAAAGAAACATCGGTGAATTCATTGATACATGCAGCGACAGCTCATAGTCAGTCCACCGTGAGGGCCGTCCCGGTTGGACAGTTCCTGAGGATGCGGCGGATATGTTCGACCGAAGATAAATTTGAGAACCAGGCCTCTGATTTAAAAAAAAGATTTGAACAACGGGGCTATAGCCAAAGATGCATCAAAAATGGCTATAATAGAGCCAGGTCGGTCTCCCGAAACTCATTGTTATATCAGAAGAGAACTAAAAATAAAAAAGACGATCATATACGTTTCATCTCTGTCTTTAACCATGAGTGGGACAACATGCGGAGTGTCTTGACTAAATATTGGCCCATCCTGAGTGCTGAGCCCTCCCTGAGACCCTACCTGACTGACAGACCCTTGATGACACCTCGGCGTTCTAAAAATCTGGGCGACTTGTTAATTAAAAGCCACTATGTAGCACCTAGTAAAAACTTTTTTGGTAATACAGAACCAAGAAAAGGGTTCTTTAAATGCGGCCACTGTTTGGCATGCACCAACGCCCACCCGAGGTCTACATTTGATTCAGCTGACCAAAGGAGTTTTCAGATAAAAGAGTACATCTCTTGTAGCACAAAAAACGTAATATATGCTACATGTAGTTGCCCCCTCATATATGTGGGACTGACGTCCAGGGAATTGAGGGTGCGCATCAGAGAACATGTGCGAGATATCAGCGCGGCTGCAACAGTGGAAGATGTCACAACCCTTAAAACTATCCCGAGACATTTCCGTATATCACATAATTGTGATCCCAGGGGTTTCAGGGTCAGTGGCATAGACGTGGTACATACGGGTATCAGGGGAGGTAATATTAAAAAATTGTTAGCACAACGAGAATTAAAATGGATTGTGACCCTAGGTACCATGAAACCCACGGGCTTAAATGAGTCTCTGAATTTTGCATCATATCTGTGAGGGGTTCTTTTGACCTATTGATCTAAGCCTGTTCTTTTGAATATCTTCTCTTTCCCCTCCCCCTCCCCCCTTTCCTGTTCTCTCTCCATCTTGTATTTTAAGTTGTGTTTTGTGTTTGGTTTTAACTGTTTTTCTTGCTTTATGCGATATAGACCACTGCGATATGTCAGGAATAAAGTTGGAATTTTCCCTATTTTCTTTACTTTCATGAAATGGACTACCTTCTATTGAAGAATGGAATCATGGGTGGAATCCTCCTGACATACATAGACATCTCAATAGCCTCTGAATTCGGCAGCAGAAGATATAATATATATCACATTTAAAGTTTTTTACACTGGTCATTATCTGTTTTTTAATCTTGCAGAATAGGGCATCCCCAGCTGTAGTGCGCGTGCGGGTTTCCTCTCTCTGTGCTCCCCCCCGCTCTCGTCCGGCGGCGTCCTGGGGTGAGTGCAATCGGGACTTCTGTTCCTGCTTGTGCCCACTGCTGGATATGTCCGGGCGGGGGCGGGGAGACCTGGACAGCGGTGCGCGCATGCGCCGTACACATACAGCGAAAGGGGAGGCGTCACCATGTGATGGTCACATGGTGCGCTACTATGGTTACTTAAGGTCCTGTAAGCCATTCTGAACCACTTCCCCCTTTGAGAAAGCGAGGCTCACAGCAGCGAAACGCGCGTCAGGGGTGTGTGCCGAGACTTACCCGGTGTCAGGTGAGACATGCTCCCCTCATAAGCTCATTGGAGGGGGGTTTTTTGCTCATTGCAAGCATGGTATTAGTTCTCAGGGACACCTGAATCTACCCAGGCTAAAACCTATAATCTTATATGAGACTGACTCTTTTTACAGAGCAGGTGCACCTTAGATCATTGGAACATATATGTGAGCTAATTGTCTCAACCATGTGGATAAGAGCATTATGCGGATACGGGATATGATTAAACCATACGGGGAGTCTCATCACACAAACTGCATTTGGTGTCTTTTTTGCACTTTTGTGTGTAGTGCATTTACATTACCATGTTATATGCGGATCATTTTTAGTCGATTTTTAAATGTTGTTATAATAAAGGTTTATTAATTTTATAAAAAATACAAAGTCTCCTTCGGTTCTCTTTAATTTGATGCAGTAGATGCAAGGAGGTAAATATGATGTTTTTGTGACAAATGGTGGTCACAATAATGAATCTGGAAATTATGGTATTCATAATAGACCAGTAATCATAAATTACTGTATAATCATACAGTCCTGCATCCAGCTGGCAGTATGAAACCAGAAGTTTACATACACTATATTAAAAGACACATATGCTTGTTTTTCTCAATACTGACATGAAATCAGAATAAACCCTTCCTGTTTTAGGTCAATTAGGATTACCATAATTATTAATATTTGCCAAATGCCAGAATAATGAGAGACAGAGAATGTTTTATGGCATTTTTATTAATTACTGCAAAGTTAAAGTTTACATATATTTCATTAGTATTTGATACCATTGCCCTTAAACTGACTGAATTGAGTCAAACGTTTGGGATCTCCTTCCACAAGCTTCTCACAGTAGTTGGTCGGAATTTGGGCCCATTCCTCCTGACAAAACTGGTTTAACTGATCTAGGGTTGTAGGTCTCCTTGCTCGCACCTGCCTTTTCAGCTTTGCCCTTAAAGGGAACCTGTCAGCAAATGTTGCCGCTATAAGATACGGCTATCACCTTGCAGGGCTGATATACAGCATTCTATAACGCTGTAGATAAGCCCCCGGTCTGACCTGCAAGTGAAAAAAAATAAGCTATATTATACTCACTCGTGGGGGCGGTCCGATCCGATGGGTCCGGGTCCGACGCCTTCCTTCTTCCTGTGATTCTTCCTTCCTCCTGCTTCTTCATCACTCCCTGGCATCGCACTCCTGCGCAGGCGTACTTCTCTGCCCTGTTGAGGGCAGAGGAAAGTACTGCAGTGCATAGGCACTGGGCCTCTCTGACCTTTCCCAGCACCTGCGCACTGCAGTATTTTCCTGTGCCCGCAACAGGGCAGAGAAGTATGCCTGTGCAGGAGTGCGATGTCGGGGAGTGATGAAGAAGCAGGAGGGTGGTGTCACAAGGGTCACGAGGGTGGTGTCACATACGCTGGTTCACCATGTAGCTGGAGATATACAGTAATATCTGACTTATAGAATAAAGCAATGTAATAGTTAGGGAGTCCATACAATGATTAACTGCACTTAACAAACTCACCTGACTCACTTTGTATATATTGTTCATGCTTTGTTCAGACTCTCGAACTTATGCATATGAGATGCAACTTCATGTTGAGCTCCCTGCCTACTTTTTGTAATAGCTGACAGTGAGAAACCTATCACACGCAGGAGGTGGAAAAGACAGGCTAAAACTCTTTCACACAGAATACACTGAGGCACTGCTTTATAAGATGGGAGACAGCAGTATCATATTTCCGATGTATGACAATTGCTTTCAAATTGGACTTAGCAATTACAATGATGTCACTCTATCCTTTCTGCATAGCCTGGCACCTATTGAAAAATGTAGTCTGCCTTCGAGGTTCATATCTGGAAGGGGATAAAGGAGTTAACATGAAAGACTTTCTAGAAATTGCACATCAACCATGATGGATAAATACTATGAATACACAAGAGCGATAAAATAAAAGCCCATTCCTTGCATTAAAGGCAAAAAAAATGCAGAATGCTTTCTGCTTTAACCCCTTCCCGACCTTTGACGCATACGCTGCGTCATGAAAGTCTGTGCCTTCCCGACCTATGACGCAGCGTATGCGTCATGGAATGATCGCGTCCCTGCAGATCGGGTGAAGGGGTTAACTCTGATTTTACCCGATCTGCAGAGACAGGGGGAGTGGTGCTTCAGCCCAGGGGGGGTGGCTTCACCCCCCCGTGGCTACGATCGCTCTGATTGGCTGTTGAAAGTGAAACTGCCAATCAGAGCGATTTGTAATATTTCACCTAAAAAACTGGTGAAATATTACAATCCAGCCATGGCCGATGCTGCAATATCATCGGCCATGGCTGGAAATACTTAAGTGGACCCCCCCCACCCCACCGATCGCCCCCCCAGTCCTCCGTTAGTCCTCCGGTCCCCTCCGTCCGCCTGCCGGCTCCCCCGTCCTCCTGTCCGCTCCCTCCTTGTGTGAATAAAGCCCCCCTGTGGTCCGATCACCCCCCCTGTGCTCCGACACCCCCCCACCACCACCCCTTCATACTTACCGATCCTCCCGGTGTCCGGCCGTCTCCTCGCTGGGCGCCGCCATCTTGGAAAATGGCCGGCGCATGCTCAGTGCAGTCCAGTCGGCAGATTCCTTACAGGTACATTTTGATCGCTGTGGTAGGTTCTATCACAGCGATCAAAATAAAAAAAAATAATAAATAACCCCCCCCTTTATCACCCCCATAGGGACAATAATAAAATAAAGAATTTTTTTTTTTTCTTTTTCCACTAGGGTTAGGGTTAGAACTAGGGTTAGAACTAGGGGTAGGGTTAGGGGTAGGGTTAGGGTTACGGGTAGGGTTAGGGGTAGGGTTATGGCATGTGCACACAGAGCGGATCGGCCGCGGATCCGCAGCGGATCGGCAGCGGATCCGCAGCGGGTACGCAGCGGATCCGCAGCGGATCGGCCGCGGATCCGCAGCGGATCGGCCGCGGATCCGCAGCGGATCGGCAGCGGATACGCAGCGGATCGGCCGCGGATACGCAGCGGATCGGCCGCAGATCCGCAGCGGATCGGCAGCGGATACGCAGCGGATCGGCCGCGGATCGGCAGCGGATCCGCAGCGGATCGGCAGCGGATCCGCAGCGGATACGCAGCGGATACGTAGCGGATACGCAGCGGATACGCAGCGGATAGGCCGCGGATACGCAGCGGATACGCAGCGGATACGCAGCGGATTGGCCGCGGATTCGCAGCGGATTGGCCGCGGATCCGCAGCGGATTGGCCGCTGCGAATTCGAAGCAGTTTTCCATCAGGTTTACAGTACCATGTACACCTAAGGAAAACCAAATCCGCTGTGCCCATGGTGCGGAAAATTCCATGCAGAAACGCTGCGTTGTATTTTCCGCAGCATGTCAATTCTTTGTGCGGATTCCGCAGCGTTTTACATCTGTTCCTCAATAGGAATCCGCAGGTGAAATCCGCACAAAAAAACACTGGAAATCCGCTGTAAATCCGTAGGTAAAACGCAGTGCCTTTTACCTGCGGATTTTTCAAAAATGGAAAAATCTCACACGAATCCGCAAAGTGGGCACATAGCCTTAGGGTTAGGGTTGGAATTAGAGTTAGGGTACCGTCTCACAGTGGCACTTTGGTCGCTACGACGGTACGATCCATGACGTTGTGTCTGACACGCAGCAGCGATCAGGGACCCTGCTGAGAATCGTACGTCGTAGCAGATCGTTTGGAACTTTCTTTCGTCGCTGGATCTCCCGCTGTCATCGCTGGATCGGTGTGTGTGACAGCGATCCAGCGATGCGTTCACTTGTAACCAGGGTAAACATCGGGTTACTAAGCGCAGGGCCGCGCTTAGTAACCTGATGTTTACCGTGGTTACCAGCGTAAAAGTAAAAAAAAAAAAAAAAACGTACATACTCACATTTCGGTGTCCTTCAGGTCCCTTGCCGTCTGCTTCCCGCTCTGACTGTCTGCCGGCCGGAAAGTGAGAGCACAGCACAGCAGTGACGTCACCGCTGCGCTCTGCTCTCACTGTATGGCGGCACTCAGTCAGAGCGGGAAGCAGACGGCAAGGGACCTGAAGGACACCGAAATGTGAGTATGTACTTTTTTTTTTTTTACTTTTACGCTGGTAACCACGGTAAACATCGGGTTACTAAGCGCGGCCCTGTGCTTAGTAACCCGATGTTTACCCTGGTTACCTGGGACCTTGGCATCGTTGGTCGCTGGAGAGCGGTCTGTGTGACAGCTCCCCAGCGACCACACAATGACTTTCCAACGATCACGGCCAGGTCGTATCGCTGGTCGTGATCTTTGGTAAATCGTTATGTGAGACGGTACCCTTAGGGTTGGAATTAGGGCTAGGGTTGGAAATAGGGTTAAGATTAGGCTTGTGGTTAGGGTTAAGGATAGGGTTAGGGTTGTGTTGGGGTTACAGTTGTGGGTAGGGTTGGGATTAGGGTTAGGATTAGGGTTGGATTTAGGGTTACGGGTGTGTTGGGGTTAGGGTTGTGGTTAGGGGTGTGTTGGGGTTAGGGTTGTGATTATGGTTATGGCTACAGTTGGGATTAGGGTTAGGGGTGTGTTGGGGTTAGTGTTGAAGTTAGAATTGAGGGGTTTCCACTGTTTAGGCACATCAGGGGTCTCCAAATGCAACATGGCGCCACCATTGATTCCAGCCAATCTTGCGTTCAAAAAGTCAAATGGTGCGCCCTCCCTTCCAAGCCCCGACGTGCGCCCAAACAGTGGTTTACCCCCACATATGGGATACCAGCGTACTCATGACAAACTGGGCAACAACTATTGGGGTCCAATTTCTCCTGTTACCCTTGCAAAAAAAAAAAATTACTTGCTAAAACATAATTTTGAGGAAAGAACAATTATTTTTTATTTTCACGGCTCTACTTTATAAACTTATGTGAAACACTTGGGGGTTGAAAGTGCTCACCACACATCTAGATAAGATCCTTTTGGGGTCTAGTTTCCAAAATGGGGTCACTTGTGGGGGGGTTTCTACTGTTTAGGCACATCAGGGGCTCTGCAAATGCAACGTGACGCCCGCAGACCATTCCATCAAAGTCTGCATTTCAAATGTCACTACTTCCCTTCCGATCCCTGACGTGCGCCCAAACAGTGGTTTACCCCCACATATGAGGTATCAGCGTACTCACAACAAACTGAGCAACAAATATTGGGGTCCAATTTCTCCTGTTACCCTTGTGAAAATAAACAATTGCTTGCTAAAACATCTTTTTTGAGGAAAGAAAAATTATTTTTTATTTTCACGGCTCTGCGTTGTAAACTTCTGTGAAGCACTTGGGGGTTGAACGTGCTCACCACACATCTAGATAAGTTCCTTGGGGGGTCTAGTTTCCAAAATGGGGTCACTTGTGGGGGGTTTCTACTGTTTAGGCACATCAGGGGCTCTGCAAACGTAACATGATTCCCGCAGACCATTCCATCAAAGTCTGCATTCCAAATCGTCACTACTTCCATTCCGAGCCCCGCCATGTGCCCAAACAGTGGTTTACCCCCACATATGGGGTATCAGCGTACTCAGGAGAAACTGCACAACAACTTTTGGGGTCCAATTTCTCCTGTTACCCTTGGGAAAATAAAAAATTGTGGGTTAAAAAATCATTTTTGAGGAAAGAAAAATAATTTTGTATTTTCATGGCTCTGCGTTATAAACTTCTGTGAAGCACTTGAGGGATCAAAGTGCTCACCACACATCTAGATTAGTTCCTTGGGAGGTCTAGTTTCCAATATGGGGTCACTTGTGCGGGAGCTCCAATGTTTAGGCACACAGGGGCTCTCCAAACGCGACATGGTGTCCGCTAATGATTGAAGCTAATTTTCCATTCAAAAAGCCAAATGGCGTGCCTTCCCTTCCGAGCCCTGCCGTGCGCCCAAACAGTGGTTTACCCCCACATATGGGGTATCATCGTACTCAGGACAAACTGGACAACAACATTTGGGGTCCAATTTCTCCTATTATCCTTGGGAAAATAAAAAACTCCGGGCTAAAAATCATTTTTGAGGAAAGAAAAATATTTTTTTATTTTCATGGCTCTGCGTTATAAACTTCTGTGAAGCACCTGGGGGTTTTAAGTGCTCACTATACATCTAGATTAGTTCCTTGGGGGGTCTAGTTTCCAAAATGGGGTCAATTGTAGGGGAGCTCCAATGTTTAGGCACACAGGGGCTCTCCAAACGCGACATGGTGTCCGCTAATGATTGAAGCTAATTTTCCATTCAAAAAGCCAAATGGCGTGCCTTCCCTTCCGAGCCCTGCCGTGCGCCCAAACAGTGGTTTACCCCCACATATGGGGTATCATCGTAGTCAGGACAAACTGGACAACAACATTTGGGGTCCAATTTCTCCTATTATCCTTGGGAAAATAAAAAACTCCGGGCTAAAAATCATTTTTGAGGAAAGAAAAATATTTTTTTATTTTCATGGCTCTGCGTTATAAACTTCTGTGAAGCACCTGGGGGTTTTAAGTGCTCACTATACATCTAGATTAGTTCCTTGGGGGGTCTAGTTTCCAAAATGGGGTCACTTGTAGGGGAGCTCCAATGTTTAGGCACACAGGGGCTCTCCAAACGCAACATGGTGTCCACTAACGATTGGAGCTAATTTTCCATTGAAAAAGTCAAATGGCGCTCCTTCCCTTCCGAGCCTTACCATGTGCCCAAACAGTAGTTTACCCCCACATATGAGGTATTGGCGTACTCAGGAGAAATTGCCCAACAAATTTTAGGATCCATTTTATTCTGTTGCCCATGTGAAAATGAAAAAATTGAGGCTAAAAGAAAATTTGTGTGAAAAAAAAAGTACTTTTTCATTTTTACGGATTAATTTGTGAAGCACCTGGGGGTTTAAAGTGCTCACTATGCTTCTAGATACGTTCCTTGGGGGGTCTAGTTTCCAAAATGGGGTCACTTGTGGGGGAGCTCCAATGTTTAGGCACACGGGGGCTCTCCAAACGCGACATGGTGTCCGCTAAAGATTGGAGCCAATTTTTAATTCAAAAAGTCAAATGGCGCTCCTTCCCTTCCGAGCCCTGCCGTGCGCCCAAACAGTGGTTTACCCCCACATATGAGGCATCAGCGTACTCAGGACAAATTGGACAACAACATCCGTGGTCCAGTTTCTCCTTTTACCCTTGGGAAAATAAAAAATTTGTTGCGAAAAGATCATTTTTGTGACTAAAAAGTTAAATGTTAATTTTTCCCCTATTTGTTGCTTCTGCTGCTCTGAAACACCTGAAGGGTTAATAAACTTCTTGAATGTGGTTTTGAGCACCTTGAGGGGTGCAGTTTTTAGAATGGTGTCACTTTTGGGTATTTTCAGCCATATAGACCCCTCAAACTGACTTCAAATGTGAGGTGGTCCCTAAAAAAAATGGTTTTGTAAATTTTGTTGTAAAAATGAGAAATCACTGGTCAAATTTTAACCCTTATAACTTCCTAGCAAAAAAAAAATGTGTTTCCAAAATTGTGCTGATGTAAAGTAGACATGTGGGAAATGTTATTTATTAACTATTTTGTGTCACATAACTCTCTGGTTTAACAGAATAAAAATTCAAAATGTGAAAATTGCAAAATTTTCAAAATTTTCACCAAATTTCCGTTTTTTTCACAAATAAACTCAGAAATTATCGACCTAAATTTACCACTAACATGAAGCCCAATATGTCATGAAAAAACAATCTCAGAACCGCAAGGATCCGTTGAAGCGTTCCTGAGTTATTACCTCATAAAGGGACACTGGTCAGAATTGCAAAAAATGGCAAGGTCATTAAGGCCAAAATAGGCTGGGTCATGAAGGGGTTAAAGGGAGTTCATCACCCCCAAAAAGCATTTTAAGTGGGCTATACAGTGCTGTTGGGGAATTAGCCACTATAACAGCCATACTAGCACTGTATTTGCTACTGGTACAGTGCCTGAGAAAATAACTTTTAATTTCCATATAAAGAAGGAGGCTTCGGTGCCCCTTGGAGTGGCCAAGAGTTTGGTGCACCTTTATACCTCCTTATTTGTGAGTGACTGATTGTCTTTAAGAAAAAACATGATAATGGTTCTTTCTGCAATGGAAAGCTAGAAAACCATTGACCACACCCAATAATATTGTCAGATCTTGCAAATTATTCTTAATTGAATGAAATAAAATCTTATACTGAATGAAAAGTAAAGAATGGTGATTAGTGCTCTATGTATTACACAATATCAGTATAATATTAGCTACTGGGAACTTTTATAACTGTCCTTGATCTGCAGAAAAGTGATGATTTAATACTGGATCTGACCCATGAATCCTAATACAATCTTTTCATCTTTATTAGCTTGACTTTTCACATAGCAAAGCACCAGTTGACCATGAGATTAAAATGGCATTCTTATATGTTACATTATGCAGTTTTAAATTTACCCAATTTTTTTTTTAAAAAATCCACCATACCTTCATTCACAACAGTTCTGATGCAAAAATAAAACATCACAAATTTATATTTCAGTAACTCATTCCGTGCAGCTGCCAGAAAAAAAGTCATGTAAATCATAAGAAACACATGAAGTCATTAGACAACATAACCATTATCACCTCAAATTGGAAATAGTTGACACTTAATTATTCTAGTTAAGCATTCCAATAAATTGAAAGAGTGTGTAATCAGAAATCCCCTGAGCAGACTACTTGATTCAGGAGAGGCAAAATGCAAAACAAAAAAAGACTGTCATAGCCAATCACAGTAGGTACATTGCTATTCTATATGTTTATAGGGACAGGAATATTATTATTACTGTTACCATTGACCATCGTGTGATTTTGAGGCATGATGTGAATAGCAGCTGTTACCAATAAAAAGAGTTCTCTTCAATCTTGTGCTAAGGAAAGCTAGCATTGGCCATCATGAAATGTTCTTCTCATTAGTAAATGAGGATTTGAAATGTCAGAAATCTATTTTTCAGGTGTGTTTAATTGGCAATTACAGAAGTCTCAAAGCTCACTATTAACAAGTCTCTTGTTAATATCACGGTTTGAAACGTATCAAAGCAAACATAAAGCCTCAGCCATGGCTTCCTCTACTCATATGAGAGTCTATCCAGATGGAGGTTCTGTTACTCTTGTAATATTAGTCCTCTATCTCCAGACGTCGGTGGTCAGGTACACGAGTAGATTCTTACATCTAAAGGTAAGTTTCACTTTTTTTTCAGGGACATTACATTTTTCTGGCAAATGCTGAGTGAAAACATTTCACAAGTTCTCTGAACTTTTCCATTTTTATGGCTGATGCTGTTGTGCGCTATGAGTGACACCTAATAACCCAGCAGGTTGTGGAGGCAGCTTTGTACAATGTGAGCAGCTACAGTTGGAAAACCTATTGAATCCAATGACAAGCTGGCACATGCCTAGAGTAAATGTAGACTTTTCTACGTAGAATTAATCATAGACTCATTATAATTGTGTTTTACTACATAATAATGACTGATTAAATATAAGGCCCAATGGAGGGTTCCATGAACAGAATTCTTGCTAGGTTAAGGGATATTTTTGAAAAACCCATGTTTTATTATAGTGACATATTATGTTTTCTAATTAAAGGCCCAAGTAAAGGAACACTTAACCTTAAAATAAGTGTTTAAATTAAGCAAGAAATATAATCGCCCTCAATGTTTGTTACCTTGTAGCATTTCATTTCCTAATTTTGCTTCCTTATGTAGCACCCTTAATTCACAGCTCTTCACAGACATCAGCATCGCTGTCTCCATTGCGCTCACAATATAAATTTCCTATCAGTATGTCTTTGGAGACACAAGGAGAGCATTTTCAGCATTAATCTGAAAAAGTCAGTCCCGTAGGAATGATGCAAAGGAAAAAAAGGTTTAGTCTTCTTTTGTTGAGCTCCTTCTGCAGACAGGTCATAGAAGGGAGGTTTCTGCTGCAGTCAGTTGTCTTACGGCCGAACACATGATAGTGCGGAGATGGGGGCTTGTAGTGCATGTGCAGAACATAACCACTAAGTGTAGTGATTTTGAATTCTTTACCAGAAAATTCCTTTAAAGGGAATTTGTCACTAAGATCAACCCTCCTAAGCCGTCTATATGGGAATGTAGGTACCTTGATATCTGTGATCTGATGTCTTATTCCAGAGAAATCCAAGTTTTTCTTTATATTAAATTAGCTTTTCTAGGCTGTGGTCCAGACAATTATAATTAAAAATATAAGAGGACATTCCCCTTAGTAATCTCCTGATCTCACTGCAGAGCTGTGTGTGCTTATACCTCACACATCTATCTGCATGTTCCTCAGGTGCTTCAGCTTCCATCTCACAGGCAGACAGGGCTGTTATACAGCAGAGCTGTGAGAGCTACAGCAATTGTGTTTGTAAAGAGATAAAATTCAGTTCTCCTTTTATGCATGAGTTACATGTCTCACACGGATAATGCCCCATTTATTAAAATACTTCCTGGAGGCAGCTTCTCATGCAGATCAGCATCCGACCCATAGATCTCATTTTCTGATAACAAAAACATGGACATCTCTGGAATGAAAAATCAGATTGCAAATATCAAGGTATCATTTTATTCAGCTTTCTATGAGATGGATGAGGAGGGTTGATCTTACTGACACATTCCCATTAAAGTCTGTTCTTTTATGGACATATTCAGTAACTAAATACAGAATGGTGCAGGAAAGTTTTTCTTTCAAATTTGATTCTTGTTTGTGGCAATTGGAAAAAAAAATTAAAAATCAAATATGTCCCGATATTAATCCTGTATTTTAATGGAACCTATATAAAGAATTATTAACTATTAAGTAATAAAGAGGTTGTCTCACAGTGTCAAACCCTTTTTGCATTGAATGCAGTACAGAAATTACCTAATTGCTTTGGGTCTAGGATCAGAATCTCACAGCCATTATCAATTTACCACGAGTTATGTTTTAGAAACTCACCATAATTACCTGTTCATCACCATAGGAAACTGTTCCAGACCATATCATTTCCTCCAATGTATTAAATGCTAACCATTAAAGTGGCTGAAGAAAGAAGCATTGCCTGGTCTGCAGAACTAAATCGGAGCTTTCTTAGTGGTTCAACATTCTAGCTATTAGAAGGGGGTCTTAAGTTAAGTGTCCTCCGATGGTGGTGATATTCTTCTTCATAAAGGGGTTAGGATGGGTCATCAATGTTTGATTGGTGTCGGTGTGACACCCACCACCCCCTCCAATTAGTTATTCCCGATGTCAGCCAGAACATCTCAGTTACTGAGCTACAAAGCACAGCTCTGGTAACAGTATAGTGGCTATGGCCGTGTACTGCAGATCCTCGACTCTATTCAAAGTCAGTAGGGTGTGAATTTGCCGTACCTGGCCACGGCCACTATTTTAATCTTGAAATTGCCTAAAGGGAATCTGGCACTAGCATTAACTACCCTATCTGGGAGTAGTATAATGTACACTCCCTGACAGAAGTTATGTCGCTTATCCATGTTATGTAAATAAAAGCTTATAACCTGATGTTAAATTCATCCATTAGTTGTATAAGTTATTCTTTTGAAAGCTGAAACCCTCCAAAATGTGGTTTAGGTTAAGAAAATAAATTGGCATCAATGCAGAAATATTGATCAGTTAATGGACACAGAATGGTCAGATTCTGGCAAGACAAAAGTTTTGTCGCCCACAGAAAGTAATGTGATATTCAAAAAAATAATTAACTTAAAATACAAATATATGTTGCATAAAATTGGTGAATGAAGTTGTGGTGCTATTAGAGTCATGTTTAATATTTTGTGTGACTTCCATGAGCTTGAAGGACTGCATCCATGCGATTCAACAATGATTCATACAATTTATTAATGAAGTCATCAGGAATAGCAAAGAATGGGTAGAGACCCTGATTCCAGCAATATATCATTAACTGGGCTGTTTGCTTTTATATTTGATAAAATCACAGTTTTATCTGCTGCAGATATAGCACCTCTCTAAATGTTGAATACTGTATTACCCCGCCCACACCACTGATTGGCAGCTTTCTGCCCATGCACAGTATATACAGAAAGCTGCCAATCAGTGATGGGGGTTATACAGAGCTCATGAATATGGAGGACTTTATTGCAGCAGGTTTACTAGTCCTCTAATGATGATTTTCAGCTGATAAAGCAGTATTTTATTATAACTGCAGTAAGCAGCCCAGTAAGTGACACATTGCTGGAGTCAGAGTCTCTATATCTATATTATGCTGCTTTCAGTTTGTGGAAAAAGCCTGGTGACAAATTCCCTTTAAGATAGTAATTTAGTGGAAGATGCATAACATATCAATCCTGGGCCTCCTTGTAAGGTCAGTAAAAAAAGTTCACCTAACATACGCCATTTGTAACATAACTCACAAGTAGTGTTGAGCGATACCGTCCGATACTTGAAAGTATCGGTATCGGAAAGTATCGGCCGATACCGGCAAAGTATCGGATCCAATCCGATACCGACACCCGATACCAATACAAGTCAATGGGACTCAAGTATCGGACGGTATTCCTGATGGTTCCCAGGGTCTGAAGGAGAGGAAACTCTCCTTCAGGCCCTGGGAACCATATTAATGTGTAAAAGAAAGAATTAAAATAAAAAATATTGCTATACTCACCTCTCCGAGGGAACCGGCAGCGTTGTTTGCTTAAAATTTGCGCTTTTCTTTCCTTACGTGAAGTCCCGGCTTTGTGATTGGTTGCGTCGCAGTCACATGGGCGACGCAACCAATCACAGCAAGCCGTGACGTAATTTCAGGTCCTTAAGGATTTTAAAATTACGTCCCGGCTTTGTGATTGGTTGCGTCGCAGTCACATGGGCGACGCAACCAATCACAGCAAGCCGTGACGTAATTTCAGGCCCTTAAGGATCTTAAAATTACGTCCCGGCTTTGTGATTGGTTGCGTCGCAGTCACATGGGCGACGCAACCAATCACAAGCCGTGACGTCACGGGAGGCTGGACACGCGCGCATTTTAAAATGTGCGCTTGTCCAGCCTCCCGTGACGTCCCGGCTTGTGATTGGTTGCATCGCGGTCAACCAATCACAAGCCGGGAGGCTGGACACGCGCGCATTTTAAAATGCGCGCTTGTCCAGCCTCCCGTGACGTCCCGGCTTGTGATTGGTTGCGTCGCCCATGTGACTGCGACGCAACCAATCACAAAGCCGGGACGTCACGGGAGGCTGGACAAGCGCGCATTTTAAAATGCGCGCGTGTCCAGCCTCCCGTGACGTCACGGCTTGTGATTGGTTGCGTCGCCCATGTGACTGCGACGCAACCAATCACAAAGCCGGGACGTAAGTTTAAAATCCTTAAGGGCCTGAAATTACGTCACGGCTTGCTGTGATTGGTTGCGTCGCCCATGTGACTGCGACGCAACCAATCACAAGCCGGGACTTCACGTAAAGGAAAGAAAAGCGCGAATTTTAAACAAAGAACGCTGCCGCTTCCCTCGGTAAGGTGCAGGCTGCGTCGGAGAGGTGAGTATAGCAATATTTTTTATTTTAATTCTCTCTTTTACACATTTTTACATTAATGTTGTTTCGATACCGATACCCGATACCACAAAAGTATCGGATCTCGGTATCGGAATTCCGATACCCGCAAGTATCGGCCGATACCCGATACTTGCGGTATCGGAATGCTCAACACTACTCACAAGTAGTGTTGAGCATTCCGATACCGCAAGTATCGGGTATCGGCCGATACTAGCGGTATCGGAATTCCGATACCGGGATTCCGATACTTGGCGCGTATCGGATACCGGAATCGGAAGTTCAATGATTCAAAATTCAGAAATTCAGCCAATGAGAAAGATTCCAAGTGTGGGCACATCCTGTTTAGCATGGAGGGCATGAAACTACTGGCAAGGCTGTGATTGGCTGCTGAAATGATGTCATGATGCAGTTTAAAAGTTGCTGGCGCCATTTTGCGATCACTCTGCTGTGAATTCAGTTAGTGACAGGACGCTGTTTGCTGACTGAGGGACAGTTTAGAGATAGCGATTTGCTTCTTTGTGCTTTCCAAAGGCTAATTTAGCAACCGCTGTGTTCACCTACTATTCACCTTCCTTTTGCCTTGTAGCGCTGTTTTCACAGCGATCTGCAAGGTCTCTCTGTGTGTGTGTGTGAGTGCAGCCCACTCTCTAGTCTGAGTGCAGCCACATAGGCCATCCATAGCTGGTTGTATTCAGTTCAGGGAGGGTGGTTCATTGCCTCATACTGTCCTTTTTTTTTTTTTTTTTGAAGTAGTGCAGGCTGCTGCACATTTTTTCCAAAAATTCCTATTAGTGTCTTTCCACCCGTCTCCAGCTAATTTGTGGAAAAACACTACATAGGATAAAGTAGAGGAGGGTTTTTGGGCCTTGCAGCGCCGTTTACGGCTGTCTGCACGGTCTCCGTGTGACTGCAGCTCGCCCTGTAATCTGTGAGCAGCTATAGCCTGGTTGTCTCCAGCTCAGGGTTTTTCACTGCGTCATACCGCCAAATCAATTTTCTTTTTTTTCAAAGTAGTGTAGTCTGCTGCTAATTTATTTTAAAAAATCCTATTAGTGTCTTTCCACCCGTCTCCAGCTAATTTGTGGAAAAACACTACATAGGATAAAGTAGAGGAGGGTTTTTGGGCCTTGCAGCGCCGTTTACGGCTGTCTGCACGGTCTCCGTGTGACTGCAGCTCGCCCTGTAGTCTGTGAGCAGCCGTAGCCTGGTTGTCTGCAGCTCAGGGTTTTTCACTGCGTCATACCGCCAAATCAATTTTCTTTTTTTTCAAAGTAGTGTAATCTGCTGCTAATTTATTTTAAAAAATCCTATTAGTGTCTTTCCACCCGTCTCCAGCTAATTTGTGGAAAAACACTACATAGGATAAAGTAGAGGAGGGTTTTTGGGCCTTGCAGCGCCGTTTACGGCTGTCTGCACGGTCTCCGTGTGATTGCAGCTCTATCCGTTGTCAGTTCAGCCCCAAAAAAATAAATAAATAATAAAGTTCACCAAACACACCAGTTACACCACTTTACATTTGTGTAGGCCACATTAGCTCATATTCAAGTCTAGTCCACACTTTAGAAAATTAGTGTGTCTTATACCTGTTAGGAGGAGTTGCTCAGGAATAAGCACACAAAGCCGTTAGTACTTTTCTGCTTATCTTTATCAGTCAACCAAGATGAAGAAGGCAGTGAGTAAGGCACGTGGGCGTGGGCGTGGGCGCGGAGCAGGGAGGGGACGTGGGGATTCTGTGCCTGCTGCGGGCACCGGTGAGTCATCAGCACCCACTTTCACAAGGGAACAGTCGTTCATGCGCAGCTTTGTCGCCGAGCGCCGTACACCGCTGCTGCGTGAAGACCAAATTGAAGCCGTTGTGGGATGGATGGCAGCTAATGCATCAACTTCCATTAGTGCCACATCCTCTCAGACACAGAGCACTGGAGAGCAGCCATCTGTCTCTTCACCACCTGCAAAATTGCCCAGGCAGACAGAGATCCCAGGACAGGAGCAGTCTCTACTTCTGTTCTCTGAATCATCTCTTGGCTTGGAAACAGGGGGCCAGCCAAGCAGCATTGGAGAAATGGAAGAAGAGGCAGGGTGCAGTGATGCCCAACAGCTTTTTCTGTCTTCCTCTGAAGAGGCGGGTGGGCCAGTGGCTCCGGTCACCACCTCGCAGGCCGCATCAGCTGATGATGACACTCAGGTGCCACTTACTGGTGCGTGCTCTGCTGCTGAGACTACCCAGGAGGAGCAGTTGGGGGCAGAGGGTAGTGTAGATGATGAGGTCCTTGACCCATCTTGGCGTCAGGGACAGGAAGGTGGTGGGAGCAGCTCTGAGGAAGAGATTCCCCGTACGGCCCAAAGAGGGAGAGGGAGGGGTGTCATGATCTCTGCAAGCAGAGATCATAGCAAGCCTATAGAGGGACAAGCTCTCGGAAGATGGAACTATACTGACCATGAACTAAGCCTGCCGCGCAACTAGAAATAGCCAGGTAGCATTTCCTATTTATTGCTAGATGCCCAGCTCTGGCCTAAGACCTAAATAGCTAGCAGAGGGAAATATAAGACCTGGCTCACCTCTAGAGAAATATTTCAAAAGCAGACAGTAGCCCCCCACATATAATGACGGTGAGTTCAGATGAAACAACAAACGCAGCAGGAAAATAGTCTTAGCAAATTTGAGGTCCGCTTACTAGATAGCAGAAGACAGATAGTATACTTTCATGGTCAGCAGAAAAACACTAACAAAACACCATCCAGAGATTACCTTAAACTCTGGCATTAACTCATAACACCAGAGTAGCAATCCCTGATCAACGAGAGCTTTCCAGACACAGTAACAAAACTTCAGCTGTGAACTGGAACAAATAGGCAAACGAAACATGGACAACAGTCCAACTTATCTAGTAGTTGTCAGAAGCAGGAACAAGCACTGAGAGGCATCAGATAACATTGTTGACCGGCAAGAAACCACCAGAGAAATGAGCTTAAATAGCGACACCCACTACTGATGGAACCAGGTGAAACAGGAAAGAGGATGACAAGTCCAATTCCACAAGCGGCCACCGGGGGAGCCCAGAATCCAAATTCACAACAGTACCCCCCCCTCAAGGAGGGGGCACCGAACCCTCACCAGATCCACCAGGGCGACCAGGATGAGCCCTATGGAAGGCACGAACAAGATCAGAAGCATGAACATCAGATGCATTGACCCAAGAATTATCCTCCTGGCCGTAACCCTTCCAGTTGACCAGATACTGGAGTCTCCGTCTGGAAACACGAGAGTCCAAAATTTTCTCCACAACGTACTCCAACTCACCCTCAACCAACACCGGAGCAGGAGGCTCAACTGAAGGTACAACAGGCACCTCATACCTGCGCAATAACGACCGATGAAAAACGTTATGAATGGAAAAGGACGCAGGGAGGTCCAAACGGAAAGAAACAGGATTAAGAATCTCCAATATTCTATAAGGGCCGATGAACCGAGGTTTAAACTTAGGAGAAGAGACCCTCATAGGGACAAAACGAGAAGACAACCAGACCAAATCTCCAACACAAAGCCGAGAACCAACACGACGATGACGGTTGGCAAAACGCTGAGTCTTCTCCTGGGACAACTTCAAATTGTCCATAACCTGCCCCCAGATGTGATGCAATCTCTCCACCACCGCATCCACTCCAGGACAATCCGAGGATTCCACCTGACCGGAGGAAAATCGAGGGTGAAACCCCGAATTACAGAAAAACGGGGACACCAAGGTGGAAGAGCTGGCCCGATTATTGAGGGCGAACTCTGCCAATGGCAAAAAAGCAACCCAATCATCCTGGTCAGCAGAGACAAAACACCTCAGATATGTCTCCAGGGTCTGATTAGTCCGCTCGGTCTGGCCATTAGTCTGAGGGTGAAAAGCAGATGAAAAAGACAAATCTATGCCCATCCTAGCACAGAATGCCCGCCAAAATCTAGACACAAATTGGGTACCTCTGTCAGAAACAATATTCTCAGGAATACCGTGCAATCGGACAACATTCTGAAAAAACAGAGGAACCAACTCAGAAGAAGAAGGCAACTTGGGCAGAGGAACCAAATGGACCATTTTAGAGAAACGGTCACAGACCACCCAGATGACAGACATCTTCTGGGAAACAGGCAGATCTGAAATAAAATCCATCGAGATGTGTGTCCAAGGCCTCTTAGGAATAGGCAAGGGCAACAGCAGTCCGCTAGCCCGAGAACTACAAGACTTGGCCCGAGCACAAATGTCACATGACTGCACAAAGACTCGCACATCTCGTGACAGGGAAGGCCACCAGAAGGATCTTGCCACCAAATCCCTGGTACCAAAAATTCCGGGATGACCTGCCAATGCAGAAGAATGTACCTCAGAGATGACTCTACTGGTCCAATCATCCGGAACAAACAGTCTATCAGGCGGACAACGATCCGGTCTATCCGCCTGAAACTCTTGCAAGGACCGCCGCAGATCAGGAGAAACGGCCGACAAAATTACTCCCTCCCTAAGGATACCTGTGGGTTCAGTATTACCAGGAGAGTCCGGGTCAAAACTCCTAGAAAGGGCATCTGCCTTAACATTCTTAGAACCCGGTAGGTATGACACCACAAAATTAAAGCGAGAAAAAAATAAAGACCAGCGCGCCTGTCTAGGATTCAGGCGCCTGGCAGTCTCAAGATAAATCAAATTTTTGTGGTCAGTCAATACCACCACCTGATGCTTAGCCCCCTCTAGCCAATGGCGCCACTCCTCAAACGCCCACTTCATGGCCAAAAGCTCCCTATTCCCAACATCATAATTCCGCTCTGCGGGCGAAAATTTGCGAGAAAAGAAGGCACAAGGTCTAATGACGGAGCAGTCGGAACCTTTCTGCGACAACACTGCCCCAGCTCCGATCTCCGAAGCGTCAACCTCAACCTGAAAAGGCAGATTCACATCAGGCTGACGTAACACAGGGGCAGAGGCAAAACGGTGCTTAAGCTCCTGAAAGGCCTCTACAGCATGAGGGGACCAATTAGCAACATCAGCGCCATGTCTGGTCAAATCAGTCAGTGGTTTAACGACATCCGAAAAACCAGCAATAAATCGGCGGTAAAAGTTGGCAAAGCCCAAAAATCTCTGAAGACCCTTAAGAGAGGAGGGCTGAGTCCAGTCACAAATAGCTTGCACCTTGACGGGATCCATCTCAATGGAAGAGGGAGAAAAAATATACCCCAAAAAGGAAATTTTCTGGACCCCAAAAACGCACTTAGACCCCTTCACACATAAAGAATTAGACCGCAGAACCTGAAAAACTCTCCTGACCTGCTGGACATGAGAGTCCCAGTCATCAGAAAAAATCAGAATATCATCCAGATATATTATCATAAATTTATCCAGAAAATCGCGGAAAATATCATGCATAAAAGACTGGAAAACTGAAGGGGCATTAGAAAGACCAAAAGGCATGACCAAATACTCAAAGTGGCCCTCGGGCGTATTAAATGCGGTCTTCCACTCATCCCCCTGCCTGATCCGCACCAAATTATACGCCCCACGAAGATCAATTTTAGAGAACCACTTAGCACCCTCTATACGAGCAAACAAATCAGTAAGCAATGGCAATGGGTATTGGTACTTAACAGTGATCTTATTCAGAAGCCGATAATCAATACATGGTCTCAAAGAGCCGTCCTTTTTTGAGACAAAGAAAAACCCAGCTCCCAAGGGAGAAGAAGATGGACGAATATGTCCCTTTTCCAAAGACTCCTTTATATATTCCCGCATAGCAGCATGTTCCGGCACGGACAAATTAAACAAACGACCCTTTGGATATTTGCAACCCGGTATCAAATCTATGGCACAATCGCACTCACGGTGCGGAGGTAACGACCCAAGCTTGGGTTCGTCAAAGACGTCTTGATAATCTGAGAGGAACTCAGGGACTTCAGAGGGAATGGACGACGAAATAGAAACCAAAGGTAAGTCCCCATGAATACCCTTACATCCCCAGCTCAACACAGACATTGCTCTCCAGTCCAAGACTGGATTGTGAGACTGCAACCATGGCAATCCCAGTACCAAATCGTCATGTAAATTATACAGCACCAGGAAACGAATAATCTCCTGGTGATCCGGATTGATACGCATGGTTACTTGTGTCCAGTATTGTGGTTTATTATTAGCCAATGGGGTGGAGTCAATCCCCTTCAGAGGAATAAGAGTCTCCAAAGGCTCTAAATCAAAACCACAACGATTGGCAAAGGACCAATCCATAAGACTCAGAGCGGCGCCAGAGTCAACATAGGCGTCCGTGGCAATGGATGACAAAGAGCAAATCAGGGTTACAGACAAAATAAATTTAGACTGAATGGTGCCAATGGAAACAGACTTATCAAGCTTCTTTGTACGCCTAGAGCATGCTGATATAACATGAGTAGAATCCCCACAATAGAAGCACAATCCATTCTTCCGTCTAAAATTCTGTCGCTCGCTCCTGGACAGAATTCTATCACACTGCATACTTTCTGGCGTCTTTTCCATAGACACCGCCAGATGGTGCACCGGTTTGCGCTCCCGCAGACGCCTATCAATCTGAATAGCCATTGTCATGGACTCATTCAGACCTGCAGGCACAGGGAACCCCACCATAACATCCTTAACGGCATCAGAGAGACCTTCTCTGAAAGTTGCCGCCAAGGCGCACTCATTCCACTGAGTAAGCACAGACCATTTACGGAATTTTTGGCAGTAAACCTCAGCTTCGTCTTGCCCCTGAGATAGTGCCATCAAAGTTTTTTCTGCCTGAAGTTCCAAATGAGGTTCCTCATAAAGCAAGCCCAAGGCCAGAAAAAACGCATCCACATCGCGCAACGCAGGATCCCCTGCTGGCAATGAGAAGGCCCAATCTTGAGGGTCACCCCTGAGCAAGGAAATCACAATCCTAACCTGCTGAGCAGGGTCTCCAGCTGAACGAGACTTCAGGGACAAATAAAGCTTACAATTATTTCGGAAATTCTGGAAGCTAGCTCTATTCCCTGTGAAGAACTCCGGCAAAGGAATTCTCGGCTCAGATACTGGAGCATGTACCACAAAATCTTGTAAATTTTGTACTTTCGTGATGAGATTATTCAAACCCGCAGTTACACTCTGAAGATCCATTATTGTCAGGTGCACACAGAGCCATACAGAGATGAGGAGGAGAGAGAGAAAAAAGACTGCAGCAAGGCAAACTGGAGGGAAAAAAAAAAAAAAAAAAAAAAATACCAGCAGACTTCTTATAACTCTCCTTTCTCAACCTGGGTCTTTAACACTTTATTGGCCGGTCAAACTGTCATGATCTCTGCAAGCAGAGATCATAGCAAGCCTATAGAGGGACAAGCTCTCGGAAGATGGAACTATACTGACCATGAACTAAGCCTGCCGCGCAACTAGAAATAGCCAGGTAGCATTTCCTATTTATTGCTAGATGCCCAGCTCTGGCCTAAGACCTAAATAGCTAGCAGAGGGAAATATAAGACCTGGCTCACCTCTAGAGAAATATTTCAAAAGCAGACAGTAGCCCCCCACATATAATGACGGTGAGTTCAGATGAAACAACAAACGCAGCAGGAAAATAGTCTTAGCAAATTTGAGGTCCGCTTACTAGATAGCAGAAGACAGATAGTATACTTTCATGGTCAGCAGAAAAACACTAACAAAACACCATCCAGAGATTACCTTAAACTCTGGCATTAACTCATAACACCAGAGTAGCAATCCCTGATCAACGAGAGCTTTCCAGACACAGTAACAAAACTTCAGCTGTGAACTGGAACAAATAGGCAAACGAAACATGGACAACAGTCCAACTTATCTAGTAGTTGTCAGAAGCAGGAACAAGCACTGAGAGGCATCAGATAACATTGTTGACCGGCAAGAAACCACCAGAGAAATGAGCTTAAATAGCGACACCCACTACTGATGGAACCAGGTGAAACAGGAAAGAGGATGACAAGTCCAATTCCACAAGCGGCCACCGGGGGAGCCCAGAATCCAAATTCACAACAGAGGGGGAAGACTGCGGATCCTGCAGCCTCCGCTTTGGCACCCGTAAGGAGCATGTCTCTTCCAAAAGTCAAAAGGGGGGCTCCCAAGACTTGCAGTGCCTGGTCCTTTTTTGACACAGTTGCAGATGACATTTGCTATGTCAGATGCAAGGTGTGTCATCAAAAAATCAAAAGAGGTCAAAAAGTCGCCAACCTCAATACCTCCAACATGTGGAAACATGTGCGCAACAGGCACCCGGCGGAGTTAGACAAACACACTGAAGAGCTAGGCCAACCAACAGCGGCAGCTACCACCTCTTCAGCTCGTGTTGCCTCTTCCTCTAGCTCACACGCAGCTGGTTTGGCTTCCTCCCAGGATCGCCGTGGAAGAACCTCTGGCCCTGTTGTCCAGAGACCCACTGTCATTCCACCCGCAGCACCACTTTCCCAGTCAACCACACACTCCCAGCCCAGTCTACAGCCATCGGTAGTACAGGCATGGGAGAAAAGGCGGCCTTTCTCATCAAACCACCCACGAGCACAGGCTCTGACTGCAGGCATTGCCAAACTTCTGTCACTGGAAATGCTGTCATTCAGGCTGGTGGAGACTGACAGCTTCCGTGACTTGATGTCATTGGCAGTCCCACAGTACAGTGTGCCCAGCCGCTTTTACTTCAGCAGGCAAGCCGTCCCTGCCCTGCACAAGCATGTGGAGGGACACATAAAACACGCGCTACTGAACGCCGTCAGTAGCAAGGTCCACCTCACCACCGATGCGTGGACCAGTCAACATGGACAGGGGCGATACCTTTCCCTCACTGCCCATTGGGTTAATGTCGTTGAGCCGGGTACAGACCGTGCGAGTGGCGCAGGACGCGTCCTGCCCACTCCAAGGATTGCAGGAATCCATTCTGTACGCATTGACTCCTCCTCTTACACCAGTTCCTCAGAATCATCGCTGCAGGAGCCGTCACAGTCCACCTCCACATGGACCCGTGATGAACGTGTACCTGTTACGACCGACATGAGCACAGCCGTGGCCAAACGTCAACAGGCCGTCTTGAAATTAATTTTTTTGGGGAATCGTAGCCACACAGCGCAGGAGCTCTGGAATGCCATCAAGCAGGAGAGCGATGTGTGGTTTGAGCCAGCGAATCTCCAGCCAGGCATGGTAGTGTGTGATAATGGCCGAAATCTGGTGGCAGCCCTGGGCCTCGGCAACCTCACTCACATCCCATGTCTGGCACATGTGCTCAATTTGGTCGTGCAGAGTTTTTTGAGGGACTATCCGGATCTTGATGCACTGCTGCACAAGGTCCGCCTAGAGTGTGCTCACTTGCGGCGTTCCAGCACGGCAAAAGCGCGCATTGCGGCTCTGCAGCGCCGACACCGCCTGCCGGAACATCGCATCATATGTGACCTACCTACCAGGTGGAATTCCACGTTACATATGTTGGAGCGGTTGTGTGAGCAGCAGCAAGCTGTAATGGAGTACCAGCTGTATCAGGCGCAAAAAAGTCGCAGTCAGCGCCGTACAGACTTCACAACCACAGAGTGGGCCACTATGAAGGATGTCTGCCAGGTTTTGCGTCCCTTTGATTATTCCACGCGGATGGCGAGTGCAGATGATGCACTAGTCAGCATGACTGTCCCCCTTATCTGCCTGCTTGAAAAATCACTGCAAGCGCTAAGGGATGATGTTGTGGAAGAGGTGGAGGATGAGGATTCACCACTTCCATCATCTTCTGGACAGTCAGCGCCACGTGGTTCCTCACAAACGCGTAGGCAGGGGACAGTTTGTGAGGAGGATGAGGAGGAGTCAATGGAGGAGGAAGACATCCGTCCAGAGGAGGGAGTTCCCGAATTGTCCAGTACTCAGTGTGTACAGCGAGGGTGGGGTGATGACGAGTGGGCAGAGATCACGCCTCCAGCTGGGGACAGCGTTTCTTGGGCAGTTGGCAGTCTGCAGCACATGGTGGATTACATGCTGCAGTGCCTGAGAAACGACCGCCGCATCGACCACATTCTCAACATGTCTGATTATTGGGTGTTCACCCTCCTCGATCCTCGCTACCGGGACAACGTAGAAAGCCTCATCACACCGTTGAACCGGGAGCGAAAAATGCGGG
Organism: Ranitomeya variabilis; assembly: GCF_051348905.1. NCBI lineage: Eukaryota > Metazoa > Chordata > Amphibia > Anura > Dendrobatidae > Ranitomeya > Ranitomeya variabilis. The sequence continues at coordinate 140,359,779 of NC_135236.1, forward strand.
AGTACCAAGACACACTGGTCAGTTCCATCATCTTCTCCATTCCAACTGAGAGAAGTGCTGCTAGTGCATTCCAAAGCAGCTCAGTGCGTCCAGGCAGTGGTGGAGGCTCTGCACAAAGAGGGAGCAGAAGCAGTGCCTCTGCCCAAGGCAAGACCAGTATGGCCGAACTGTGGCACAGTTTTCTGTGCCCGCCACAAAAGTCTACACCATCACAGACGGCTCCAGTCAGCAGGACGCAACGGTTCCGTCAGATGGTGACAGACTACATGTCTTGCCCTCTTGCTGTACTCCCAGACGGCTCTTCCCCTTTCAAGTTTTGGGTCTCAAAGCTGGATACATGGCCAGAGCTAAGCCAGTATGCATTGGAGGTGCTGTCTTGCCCTGCGGCCAGTGTATTATCGGAACGTGTCTTTAGTGCTGCAGGTGGTGTACTAACTGACCGTCGCATGCGACTATCCTCCGATAACGTTGACCGGCTTACTTTCCTGAAAATGAACAAGGCCTGGATCTCGCAGGAATTTGCCACTCCTCCTCCTGATTAAATAATTAGGTCACTGTATACGTTATCCAGGTCTCCTGTTGTGTTCATCTTTCTACCACCTGAACTTAAATTCCTGGGCTCCAACACCGCCAGTTGAGGCTCAGATGTGCCGTCTGCACAGTCAAAACATACGACCCAGTGTTATTGGGTTTCAGTAACGTCAGCTGATCCCCAGCTGTGTAGCCGGCAATGTGTCATGCGACCGCCACGCTGACACAACAACTGAAATGTAAGGGAATCTGTCCCCCCCCCCCCAAGGCGTTTGTTACTGAAAGAGCCACCTTGTGCAGCAGTAATGCTGCACAAGGAAAAAGGTAGCTATTTTGGTTTTGCTCCTTGCACACGCAAAACTTAACACTTATAAAATGTGTCCACTGATACCGTAAAACCGTCCCGGAGGTGGGACTTTCCTTCGTAATATGACGCAGCACAGCCGTCATTCCTACCCCCCCGGTGCCGCGCCCCGGCTCCTCAGCGTTGTTTGATTCCGTCCCGGAGCCTGCGCTGTTATGTTATCCCGTGGCCAGGCACACTTAGCGCTGCCCGTCTTCTGGCATCATTTGGTGTCAGGCTGGCTGCGCCTGTGCGGCCACGCTGGCCGAGAGCCCGCCTCGCAGTGTCTTCTGATTTAATCCCACTGGGGGCCTGGGATCTATGGACATGCGCAGTGCATATCTGAACCTCCACCTCTCACTCATCTCCCTATGGCTTCTTCAGACTGTTCGGTGTCAGCTGGTCCCTAATAGCATGCCACGGCCGTGACACCGCACAGTCTGAAAAAGAAGCCGTAGGGAGGGGAGTGAGAGGCGAGGATATGCACTGCGCATGGCCATGGATCCCAGGCCCCCAGTGGGATTACATCAGAAGACACTGCGAGGCGGGCTCTCGGCCAGCGCAGCCACACAGGCGCAGCCAGCCTGACACCAAATGATGTCAGAAGATGGGCAGCGCTAAGTGTGCCTGGCCACGGGATAACATAACAGCGCAGGCTCCGGGACGGAATCAAACAACGCTGAGGAGCCGGGGCACGGCGGCGGGGGGGTAGTAATGATGGCTGTGCTGCGTCATATTACGAAGGAAAGTCCCACCTCCGGGACGGTTTCACGGCTTCAGGGGACACATTTTAAAAGTGTTTAGTTCTGTGTTTGCAAGGAGCATGATGAAAACAGCCACCTTTTCCTTTTGCATCTTTTGTGCTGCACAAGCTGGCTCTTTCAGCTACAAACGCCTTGGGGGGGGGGGTTAAAGGTTCCCTTTCGACTTTCTCAGGCTTCGGCCTACATTGTGTTCCTCTGCTTTTCCACCTGCCCCTGGGCTCCAACACCGCTAGTTGCCGTCCAGAAGTGCTGTACGCACAGTCAACAGTCGCTCCTCTGTTATTGGGGTTCAGTAACGTCAGCTGTTCCCCTGCTGTGTGTGTGGCAATCCCTCCTACCTCCTCCAACCTCCTCCAACCTCCTCCTCCTCCACCTGTCCCTGGGCTCCAACACCGCCAGTTGCCGTCCAGAAGTGCTGTACGCACAGTCAACAGTCCCTCCTCTGTTATTGGGGTTCAGTAACGTCAGCTGTTCCCCTGCTGTGTGTGTGGCAATCCCTCCTACCTCCTCCAACCTCCTCCTCCTCCACCTGTCCCTGGGCTCCAACACCGCCAGTTGCCGTCCAGAAGTGCTGTACGCACAGTCAACAGTCCCTCCTCTGTTATTGGGGTTCAGTAACGTCAGCTGTTCCCCTGCTGTGTGTGTGGCAATCCCTCCTACCTCCTCCAACCTCCTCCAACCTCCTCCTCCTCCACCTGTCCCTGGGCTCCAACACCGCCAGTTGCCGTCCAGAAGTGCTGTACGCACAGTCAACAGTCCCTCCTCTGTTATTGGGGTTCAGTAACGTCAGCTGTTCCCCTGCTGTGTGTGTGGCAATCCCTCCTACCTCCTCCAACCTCCTCCTCCTCTACCTGTCCCTGGGCTCCAACACCGCCAGTTGCCGTCCAGAAGTGCTGTACGCACAGTCAACAGTCCCTCCTCTGTTATTGGGGTTCAGTAACGTCAGCTGTTCCCCTGCTGTGTGTGTGGCAATCACTCCTACCTCCTCCAACCTCCTCCTCCTCCACCTGTCCCTGGGCTCCAACACCGCCAGTTGCCGTCCAGAAGTGCTGTACGCACAGTCAACAGTCCCTCCTCTGTTATTGGGGTTCAGTAACGTCAGCTGTTCCCCTGCTGTGTGTGTGGCAATCCCTCCTACCTCCTCCAACCTCCTCCAACCTCCTCCTCCTCCACCTGTCCCTGGGCTCCAACACCGCCAGTTGCCGTCCAGAAGTGCTGTACGCACAGTCAACAGTCCCTCCTCTGTTATTGGGGTTCAGTAACGTCAGCTGTTCCCCTGCTGTGTGTGTGGCAATCCCTCCTACCTCCTCCAACCTCCTCCAACCTCCTCCTCCTCCACCTGTCCCTGGGCTCCAACACCGCCAGTTGCCGTCCAGAAGTGCTGTACGCACAGTCAACAGTCCCTCCTCTGTTATTGGGGTTCAGTAACGTCAGCTGTTCCCCTGCTGTGTGTGTGGCAATCCCTCCTACCTCCTCCAACCTCCTCCAACCTCCTCCTCCTCCACCTGTCCCTGGGCTCCAACACCGCCAGTTGCCGTCCAGAAGTGCTGTACGCACAGTCAACAGTCCCTCCTCTGTTATTGGGGTTCAGTAACGTCAGCTGTTCCCCTGCTGTGTGTGTGGCAATCCCTCCTACCTCCTCCAACCTCCTCCTCCTCCACCTGTCCCTGGGCTCCAACACCGCCAGTTGCCGTCCAGAAGTGCTGTACGCACAGTCAACAGTCCCTCCTCTGTTATTGGGGTTCAGTAACGTCAGCTGTTCCCCTGCTGTGTGTGTGGCAATCACTCCTACCTCCTCCAACCTCCTCCTCCTCCACCTGTCCCTGGGCTCCAACACCGCCAGTTGCCGTCCAGAAGTGCTGTACGCACAGTCAACAGTCCCTCCTCTGTTATTGGGGTTCAGTAACGTCAGCTGTTCCCCTGCTGTGTGTGTGGCAATCCCTCCTACCTCCTCCAACCTCCTCCTCCTCCACCTGTCCCTGGGCTCCAACACCGCCAGTTGCCGTCCAGAAGTGCTGTACGCACAGTCAACAGTCCCTCCTCTGTTATTGGGGTTCAGTAACGTCAGCTGTTCCCCTGCTGTGTGTGTGGCAATCACCCCTACCTCCTCCAACCTCCTCCAACCTCCTCCTCCTCCACCTGTCCCTGGGCTCCAACACCGCCAGTTGCCGTCCAGAAGTGCTGTACGCACAGTCAACAGTCCCTCCTCTGTTATTGGGGTTCAGTAACGTCAGCTGTTCCCCTGCTGTGTGTGTGGCAATCCCTCCAACCTCCTCCAACCTCCTCCTCCTCCACCTGTCCCTGGGCTCCAACACCGCTAGTTGCCGTCCAGAAGTGCTGTACGCACAGAGCCAAACACCTCGCCAATGTGTTAGTGGTGTTCAGCACCACCAGCTGTTCCCCTGCTGTGTATACGGCAACGTGTACTGCGACCGCCACGCAGGCACAACAAGTTAAATGTAAGGGAACCTGACCCCCCCCCCCCAGGCGTTTGTTACTGAAGGAGCCACCTTGTGCAGCAGTAATGATGCAAAGGGAAAAAGTGCCTCTTTTCGTGATGCTCCTTGCACATGCTGAACCAAACACTTATGAAATGTGTCCCCACACAGCGTTAAACCGTCCGGTAGGTGGAACTTTCCTTTGTCGTGTGACGCAGCACAGCCATCATTTTTACCCCCTTGGCGCCGTGCGCCCCCTCCTCAGCGTTGTTTTAATCTGTCCCGGAGCCTGCGCTGTTAGGTTAGCCCTTGGCCATGCACACATGTTGCGCTGCCCGTCTTCTGACCTCATTTGGTGTCAGGCTGGCTGCGCCTGTGCGGGTGCGCTGGCCGAGATCCCGCCTCGCAGTGTCGTCTAATGTAATCCCACCGCGGGCCTGTGATCCGTGCCCGTGCGCAGTGCATATCCTCTCCTCTCACTCCCCTCCCTACGGCTTCTTCAGACTGTGCGATGTCAGCTGGTCCCTAATAGCATGCCACGGCCGTGACACCGCACAGTCTGAAAAAGCCGTAGGGAGGGGAGTGAGAGGAGAGGATATGCACTGCGCACGGGCACGGATCACAGGCCCGCGGTGGGATTACATTAGACGACACTGCGAGGCGGGATCTCGGCCAGCGCACCCGCACAGGCGCAGCCAGCCTGACACCAAATGAGGTCAGAAGACGGGCAGCGCAACATGTGTGCATGGCCAAGGGCTAACCTAACAGCGCAGGCTCCGGGACAGATTCAAACAACGCTGAGGAGGCGGCGCACGGCGCCAAGGGGGTAAAAATGATGGCTGTGCTGCGTCACACGACAAAGGAAAGTTCCACCTACCGGACGGTTTAACGCTGTGAGGAGACACATTTCATAAATGTTAGGTTCCGCATGTACAAGGACCATAATTAAAAGAGCTAAGTTTACCTTTTCCAGCATTAGTGCTGTACACAATGGCTCTTTCAGCTACAAACGCCTGGGGGGGGGGGGGTTAAAGGTTTCCTTTCAACTTGCTCGAGTGCAGGCTTCGGCCTACACTCCGCTCCCCCTGCTCCTCCTGCTGACCCTGGGCTCTAACACCGCCAGTTTTTGCCCAGATGAGCTAGCTGCACAGAGAAAAACACCAGCCAATGTGTCAGTGGGGTTCAGCACCGCCAGCTGTTCCCCTGCTGTGTAGCCGGCAACGTGTCCTGCGACCGCCACGCAGACACAAGAACTGAAATTGAAGGGAACCTGTCCCCCCTCCCCCAGGTGTTTCTATGTTTTACAGCTACCTTGAACAGCAGTAATGCTGCATGTGTTCAAGGTGGCTCAGAAACTTATTCTCCTTGCCCATGTTGAAGTGAACACGTCTAAAATGTATCCTCTGTGACCATTAAAACGTCCCTCAGGTGTGATTTGACTTTGTATTGACACACGCAACAAGCTCCTTGGTAACGCTGCCCGTCTTCTGGCATCATTGTTTGGCTGGCTGCGCCTCTGCGGCCGCCCTGACCCACACAACAGCCCTCGTTGTCTTATTTAATGGGACTGCGAGGGTGTGATTGATGGGCAGGATCAGTGCATCAGTTCGCCTGTCCCTCCTCTCCTTCCGCCTTCTTCGGACTGTGCGGCTTCATGGCCGTGGCATGCGATAAGGGATCAGATGACGCCGCACAGTCTGAAGCGGGTGTAAGGACCCGAGTGTGAGAGGCGAACATATGTGCTGCGCCAGGCCCTGAATCCCAGCCCCGCAGTGTTTTAACAATGTTAAGACACTGCGGGGCTGGGATTCATGGGCATCGCGAACCGCACCGGCCGACATTACATGATGCCAGAAGATGGGCAGCGCTAACGGCGCTAGGCCAGGGGATAACACGACAGCGCAGACTCCTGTACAGCAAATAACAACGCTCGGGAGGCTGCACCCAGCACCAAGGTGGGATTCTTGACACCTGTGCTGCGTCTCATTACAAAGGGAACTCTCGCCTCCATTACACAGTTTGACTGTATAAAGGGCTAAATGTTATACGTGTTCCATTCAGCGTGTGCAAGGAGAAAAATTACAAGAGCAACCTTTGACTTGCGCAGCACTGCTGCTGCATAAGCTGTGGCTCTTCTACTTTGTAACCCCTGAGGGGGGGTTAAAGGTGACTTTTGAAATCGGTTCAATTAGGCTTCGGCCTACACTCTGCTCCACCTGCAGAGCCCGGGCTCCAACAACGCTAGTTGCTGTCCGGAAGTGCTGGCTGCACAGAGCCAAACACCTCGCCAATGTGTCAGTGGGGTCCAGCACCGCCAGCTGTTCCCCTGCTGTGTAGCCGGCAACGTGTCCTGCAAAAGCCACGCAGACACAACACACCCAAAGCTGCCGCCTGTGCAGGCTTCGGCCTACACTCCCCTCCCCCTGCTCCTCCTCCTCCTGCTCCTCCTCCTGCTGTCCCTGGGCTCTAACACACCGCCAGTTGGGGCCCAGATGTGCTAGCTGCACAGAGAAAAACACCAGCCAATGTGTCAGTGGGGTCCAGCACCGCCAGCTGTTCCCCTGCTGTGCAGCCGGCAACGTGTCCTGCAAAAGCCACGCAGACACAAGAACTGAAATTGAAGGGAACCTGTCCCCCCTCCCCCAGGCGTTTTTACGTTATCCAGCCACCTTGTACAGTGGTAATGCTGCATGTGTGCAAGGTGGCTCAGAAACGTATTCTCCTCGCACATGTGGAACTGAAAACACGTCTGAAATGTGTCCTCTGTGTGACCATTTAACCGTCCCGGTGGTGTGACTTTCCTTTGTAATGACACGCTGCAACCCCCTTGGTAGCGCTGCCCGTCTTCTGGCATCATTGTTTGGCTGGCTGCGCCTCTGCGGCCGCCCTGACCCACACAACGCCCCTCGGTGTCTTATTTATTGGGACTGCGAGGGTGTGATTCATGGGCAGGATCAGTGCATCAGTTCGCCTGTCCCTCCTCTCCTTCCGCCTTCTTCGGACTGTGCGGCTTCATGGCCGTGGCATGCGATAAGGGATCAGATGACGCCGCACAGTCTGAAGCGGGTGTAAGGACCCGAGTGTGAGAGGCGAACATATGTGCTGCGCCAGGCCCTGAATCCCAGCCCCGCAGTGTTTTAACAATGTTAAGACACTGCGGGGCTGGGATTCATGGGCATCGCGAACCGCACCGGCCGACATTACATGATGCCAGAAGATGGGCAGCGCTAACGGCGCTAGGCCAGGGGATAACACGACAGCGCAGACTCCTGTACAGCAAATAACAACGCTCGGGAGGCTGCACCCAGCACCAAGGTGGGATTCTTGACACCTGTGCTGCGTCTCATTACAAAGGGAACTCTCGCCTCCATTACACAGTTTGACTGTATAAAGGGCTAAATGTTATACGTGTTCCATTCAGCGTGTGCAAGGAGAAAAATTACAAGAGCAACCTTTGACTTGCGCAGCACTGCTGCTGCGCACCGCCAGCTGTTCCCCTGCTGTGTAGCCAGCAACGTGTCCTGCAAAAGCCACGCAGACACAACACACCCAAAGCTGCCGCCTGTGCAGGCTTCGGCCTACACTCCCCTCCCCCTGCTCCTCCTCCTCCTGCTCCTCCTCCTGCTGTCCCTGGGCTCTAACACACCGCCAGTTGGGGCCCAGATGTGCTAGCTGCACAGAGAAAAACACCAGCCAATGTGTCAGTGGGGTCCAGCACCGCCAGCTGTTCCCCTGCTGTGCAGCCGGCAACGTGTCCTGCAAAAGCCACGCAGACACAAGAACTGAAATTGAAGGGAACCTGTCCCCCCTCCCCCAGGCGTTTTTACGTTATCCAGCCACCTTGTACAGCGGTAATGCTGCATGTGTGCAAGGTGGCTCAGAAACGTATTCTCCTCGCACATGTGGAACTGAAAACACGTCTGAAATGTGTCCTCTGTGTGACCATTTAACCGTCCCGGTGGTGTGACTTTCCTTTGTAATGACACGCTGCAACCCCCTTGGTAGCGCTGCCCGTCTTCTGGCATCATTGTTTGGCTGGCTGCGCCTCTGCGGCCGCCCTGACCCACACAACGCCCCTCGGTGTCTTATTTATTGGGACTGCGAGGGTGTGATTCATGGGCAGGATCAGTGCATCAGTTCGCCTGTCCCTCCTCTCCTTCCGCCTTCTTCGGACTGTGCGGCTTCATGGCCATGGCATGCGATAAGGGATCAGATGACGCCGCACAGTCTGAAGCGGGTGTAAGGACCCGAGTGTGAGAGGCGAACATATGTGCTGCGCCAGGCCCTGAATCCCAGCCCCGCAGTGTTTTAACAATGTTAAGACACTGCGGGGCTGGGATTCATGGGCATCGCGAACCGCACCGGCCGACATTACATGATGCCAGAAGATGGGCAGCGCTAACGGCGCTAGGCCAGGGGATAACACGACAGCGCAGACTCCTGTACAGCAAATAACAACGCTCGGGAGGCTGCACCCAGCACCAAGGTGGGATTCTTGACACCTGTGCTGCGTCTCATTACAAAGGGAACTCTCGCCTCCATTACACAGTTTGACTGTATAAAGGGCTAAATGTTATACGTGTTCCATTCAGCGTGTGCAAGGAGAAAAATTACAAGAGCAACCTTTGACTTGCGCAGCACTGCTGCTGCATAAGCTGTGGCTCTTCTACTTTGTAACCCCTGAGGGGGGGTTAAAGGTGACTTTTGAAATCGGTTCAATTAGGCTTCGGCCTACACTCTGCTCCACCTGCAGAGCCCGGGCTCCAACAACGCTAGTTGCTGTCCGGAAGTGCTGGCTGCACAGAGCCAAACACCTCGCCAATGTGTCAGTGGGGTCCAGCACCGCCAGCTGTTCCCCTGCTGTGTAGCCGGCAACGTGTCCTGCAAAAGCCACGCAGACACAACACACCCAAAGCTGCCGCCTGTGCAGGCTTCGGCCTACACTCCCCTCCCCCTGCTCCTCCTCCTCCTGCTCCTCCTCCTGCTGTCCCTGGGCTCTAACACACCGCCAGTTGGGGCCCAGATGTGCTAGCTGCACAGAGAAAAACACCAGCCAATGTGTCAGTGGGGTCCAGCACCGCCAGCTGTTCCCCTGCTGTGCAGCCGGCAACGTGTCCTGCAAAAGCCACGCAGACACAAGAACTGAAATTGAAGGGAACCTGTCCCCCCTCCCCCAGGCGTTTTTACGTTATCCAGCCACCTTGTACAGCGGTAATGCTGCATGTGTGCAAGGTGGCTCAGAAACGTATTCTCCTCGCACATGTGGAACTGAAAACACGTCTGAAATGTGTCCTCTGTGTGACCATTTAACCGTCCCGGTGGTGTGACTTTCCTTTGTAATGACACGCTGCAACCCCCTTGGTAGCGCTGCCCGTCTTCTGGCATCATTGTTTGGCTGGCTGCGCCTCTGCGGCCGCCCTGACCCACACAACGCCCCTCGGTGTCTTATTTATTGGGACTGCGAGGGTGTGATTCATGGGCAGGATCAGTGCATCAGTTCGCCTGTCCCTCCTCTCCTTCCGCCTTCTTCGGACTGTGCGGCTTCATGGCCGTGGCATGCGATAAGGGATCAGATGACGCCGCACAGTCTGAAGCGGGTGTAAGGACCCGAGTGTGAGAGGCGAACATATGTGCTGCGCCAGGCCCTGAATCCCAGCCCCGCAGTGTTTTAACAATGTTAAGACACTGCGGGGCTGGGATTCATGGGCATCGCGAACTGCACCGGCCGACATTACATGATGCCAGAAGATGGGCAGCGCTAACGGCGCTAGGCCAGGGGATAACACGACAGCGCAGACTCCTGTACAGCAAATAACAACGCTCGGGAGGCTGCACCCAGCACCAAGGTGGGATTCTTGACACCTGTGCTGCGTCTCATTACAAAGGGAACTCTCGCCTCCATTACACAGTTTGACTGTATAAAGGGCTAAATGTTATACGTGTTCCATTCAGCGTGTGCAAGGAGACAAATTACAAGAGCAACCTTTGACTTGCGCAGCACTGCTGCTGCATAAGCTGTGGCTCTTCTACTTTGTAACCCCTGAGGGGGGGTTAAAGGTGACTTTTGAAATCGGTTCAATTAGGCTTCGGCCTACACTCTGCTCCACCTGCAGAGCCCGGGCTCCAACAACGCTAGTTGCTGTCCGGAAGTGCTGGCTGCACAGAGCCAAACACCTCGCCAATGTGTCAGTGGGGTCCAGCACCGCCAGCTGTTCCCCTGCTGTGTAGCCGGCAACGTGTCCTGCAAAAGCCACGCAGACACAACACACCCAAAGCTGCCGCCTGTGCAGGCTTCGGCCTACACTCCCCTCCCCCTGCTCCTCCTCCTGCTGTCCCTGGGCTCTAACACACCGCCAGTTGGGGCCCTAGGAAGACAAGCTTGAATAGGTCCCCATCCGGGTTCCAGTACCGTCAGCTGGTTCTCGGCAGTGTCTTTTGCTCTTGTACCTTCTGCTCCCCATCCTGGTTCCAGTACCGTCAGCTGGTTCCGGGCAGAGCCTTTGGCTTAGGTGCCTCCCTTTGGGTATCCGAGTTCCACCAACGTCAGGTGGTCCTTGGTAGTGCTTTCAGGCACGGGTACCTCCTGCTTAGTAACCGGGTTCCAGTAACGTCAGCTGGTCCTCGGTAGTTCCATTGGCTCTTGGACCTTCGGCTACCCATCCGGGTTCCAGTACCGTCAGCTGGTTCTCGGCAGTGTCTTTTGCTCTTGTACCTTCTGCTCCCCATCCTGGTTCCAGTACCGTCAGCTGGTTCCGGGCAGAGCCTTTGGCTTAGGTGCCTCCCTCTGGGTATCCGAGTTCCACCAACGTCAGGTGGTCCTTGGTAGTGCTTTCAGGCACGGGTACCTCCTGCTTAGTAACCGGGTTCCAGTAACGTCAGCTGGTCCTCGGTAGTTCCATTGGCTCTTGGACCTTCGGGTAGCCATCCGAGTTCCAGTTCCATCAGCTGTTTCTCGGCATTTTCTCAGCCTTCTTGTACCTTCTGCTACATTTCCAAGTTCAAGACCCGAAAGACGATGACCCGGAAGACCACCCCTAAGATGATGACGACACCAGAGACGACAACCACCGAGATGACGACGACCCTGGAGACGATGACCCTGAAGACGACCCCGATGACGACGACCCCGATGACGACGACCCCGATGACGACGACCCTGGAGATGACGACCCTGGAGATGACGACGACAACCTGGAAGACCGAGAAGCAGAAGAACAAGAGGCTGCAGAACAAAGAGCAGAAGAACATTAAGCATAAGACTAAATATCAGAGCAAAAGATATTATCTAAATTATAAGCAGAAGAAGACTAAGCAGTGTATGGGGGTGAGTCCGTTCCTCCTCGTGGTGCCCCTGGATAAAGCCTGATGCTGCAGGCCAAACTGAACGCGGACAAATGTAACTGTTTTGTGACAGGCAGAACGGAAGGTGTAATCTTCAAACTTTTATAGATAACAACTACGGGAATGCCTGTCACAAATAAGAATATGATGAAGAAGTTGAATATAAAAAAGATAATAGTTAAATAAAAAGAATATGAACAATGTAAAAAAAAAAATATATATATACGTAGAAAAGAAGAAGATGAATAAGGTGAAGAAGTTGATGTCACAGAAGCTGATGATGAGGATAATGAAGAAGAAAGTGTGGGAGAAGTAAAAAATAGGGTGAAGGGCGTGGAAGTAGTGAAACATCAATATCTGACAAAATAAATAAAAAATTAACATAGTCAAATTCTTTCTAACGCCGAACGTCATAAAAAAATTAAAAATACTGCTATTCTATTTGATTGGGATAAACCCCTGTGCCTTTAATGTATCCGCCACCTCCCCCAATACATCCTACATTATTCTTAGTTGTTTTCCTTCATGTAGAATTAACCTACAAGGAAAGAAAGGGTTTATTTTAATTCCGATATTTTCGTCCCATTGACTTGCATTGGGATCGGGTATCGGTATCGGATTGGATTCCGATACTGTGACGGTATCGGCCGATACTTTCCGATACCGATACTTTCCGATATCGGAAAGTATCGCTCAACACTACTCACAAGATATCATTCCAGTGTAGTACATGATGTTTTTTTTACCAATAACCCTCATTTTCTAAATTCTCCTTCATATACCGTAGTTTCTAGAGAATAGTACGTGAGTTTTTGAGTGATAATGATGAGCGGGTCACTTTAAACTTGAATCCTCCTGTTTACGCAGATTTTCCCAGGAAATTCGATTTGTAGATAAGCTGTTTCCCACAAACTGAATGTTCCTCATTATGATCTGGTGGACCCCAGAGTATATTGAAAAAAGAAACTAAGGCTCACTTCACTGCTCACATCTCCCTGTTGCTCACTGTCTGTCACCTTGTATTCAGGGCATCTTCTGCCAGCCATTACGTGCCTAACCAGCCTTTTATTCACCTTAGTCCAGGACGTCCAGCTGTAGCCATGCCTAGGGGGTCACTGCATGTTGTAAGGTCATTGACCTTTTAGGACTGATCGTGGCCAGAGATCCTGGCCTACAGTAAAGAACTGGCAGATGAGATGCTCGACGGCTAAAAGAAGGACCTCTTAGTACTGGATGGCAATCATTGGGGCTGCCTGAGAGGTGAGCCATGAGTTGAGTATTTTTTCTTTTACTGTTTGAGGGCCCTTGAAAATAATCCGCAAGCCAATTTACTGATCTCCAGTGACATTTTTTCTGTGTTTTATGTCTTCATGTGGGCAATTGTTGATTTTCACTCTACACAGACATTTGGTTTTGATTCTATTACAACATCAAGTTGTATTTATTCTCAGTTTTTCCTCTTTTATTTTCAATAAAACCTTCATATAAAAATGATAGACATATTCCTTTCCATTGCTTTCTTTCTAACATACACAGAAATCAATAAAATTACCTTGAAACAGGGTTTTGTTTTCACCACTTGGTTAGGGTCATGTCAGACTGGATGAGTACAGGGCAATAACAGATTATCATTGATTGCATCAAGGCATAGATTTGGTTACTTTGTTTACATGTGGAAAAGGTAGCTTTTAGTTTCAACTTGTTGTCCAGGAGTAGATGTCTTTTCTTTACAGAAGTGGTACTACCGGTCTCACAATAGGCTACATCAAGTATTGCTGCTCACAGTCATTTACTTGAATAGGTTTGCAATTCCAGATATAATTTATGGACTGGGGTTGAGCTAGAAAGGTTTATTTTAAAAAAAAAAATTTTTTTTTACCTAATTCGGTTATATAATATTTAGATGTTTCAGTAGTGATCATTTGTTGTAAGATACATTGATAAATTATTACAAAACTCCCACCAAGTCTGTACATTGTTGGGAGCGCTATATCATTCATGATATCTTGCACTCTCTAATATTTACCTTCCTCCCTCTGCTACTGTCTGTTTTGTTAAAAATAATATAAGGAATGTTAACTGAGGAAAGAAACATATAATATGAATAGAAGAGAATATTGTTTTATGATGGTAAAAGAGGGCAGTGCTTGTGTTTCTTATTGCTCCAAGAAATTAATGAATTGATCGGTAGAGGAGTGCGTTCAAGTCTAATTTCCACAAGTTAGGTGCTCCGTATGAATTTGATCACTTTGATATTTGATTTGTGATTTGCATAAAACAAAGTTGGCTTTCACCATTTCCCAAACTAGTGAAGCACGTCCCAGTTTCTAATTCGAATTTTCATACCATGTACAGTGGTGGTGAGTTCCCAGTGGATTACTGGTAGTATGTACAACAGAGTTGGATTCCATCTCCAGATTCCTTGATAAGTGGAGTATACAGATCATATAGAAAAAAATGGTCTCTCTCACTCCCAGTTCCTGCCTTCAGGCCCATGGAAATATTTGCACTGCAAATCGAATATTGAGAGATGATTTGGCAAAGCTGTCAAATTCAAATTTCAAAAGATTTGCTCATATCTAATTACTGCCTCTTCTGTGTTGGTGCATATACAATATTCTGAATAAGCTGTAATGTGCTTTTGTCACAGACACCACATCGGAGTCACCACATGAGCCTGTACGCATGTCCGGGGACATGCTGGGGGGTGCTTGTGGATTCCTACCATGCCGTGTGGCCGTAGCTGGGAATGAGCTCTAGGTGAGCAGGACCTGCAGCACGTGACCACTGGGGAAATGGCTGAAGGTGGAGTCATGCTTCAAACCCCGAAGACGTTAGCACGGGCTGGCAGAGAAGAGAGAAGTGTCAGACAAGCCGAGGTCAGACCAGAGGACGGCGTGGTAACCGAAGGGAAAGACAAATAGCGTAGTAAGAAGCGAGCTAGGGTCAGAAGCCAGAGAAAGCAGCGTGGTATAAGAGGGACATACTAACGGAAAGTCAAGGGATGTAACCGAGGTTAAACCAGGAGAGACACAGAAGGTACAGGATCAGAATACAGATATCAAACTGGAAACAGACCGGGTCATACACAATCAAGCATACGGGAACAGTCAGTACACACAGATATATGGGGTCATTTGCTCAGCCGAGTACGGAAGTATCACTGAAAAGGATCTCGACACAGAGGCGGGTACATATAGTCCACCCTAAATCAAAGGTAGACCACACAGAATTAATCTTAAGAGGATGGATAACGGAATACCATCCATGACCATAACAGTTTTACCTTCATTTTGCTGCATAATCTTTGCAAAATAGCACAGCCTAATTGTTGATACAGTTTTCCTTACAACACGATCAGGACACTCAAAGTCACTGTGTGCTCACTTTAAGGAATGGAATTTACCAGATAGTATATTTTAATTGAACATCAAACATACAGTTCAGATGAAGACAATAGTTTGTGCAGCAAAATCTGCATTTCTAACTGTGGTCCTGCTACATTTTCTGCGTTATAAATAGATATTTGTTTTTTTATCTAATCATTAATGTAATCCTATCTATCTGACTACAAGGAATTCAAAGCTGACCATACAGTACATCACCCTATCCATTCATCTTTTATGACATTACGGAATGACAATTAAGTTCATAAGGATTATGCACTTGTGAATAATATAACTGATAGGTATCACACATATAGTTTTTCCAACTGTTAGAAAATGTGCGACAGGGTCAATCCTCTCTGATAAGTTATAGTGTTTGTTGCCTAAGGAGGTAAACAGATCTTGGTGTGGACTTACAAAACAATTTGAAATATGTATTGCCAGTTAAGAATGGTTTGTATGTATCTCAAAGTTACTGAGTTTCACAAAGAAAGTTAAATGGGTTATTACTCTGCTGAAAAAAAAAAGTAGAGCACTGCACATAAATGCTGCAACCAATGATAGACTGCAGAGGTCATGTGCTGGTTGGTTGTAAACAAAAACTGGGAGGACCTCTACAACATCACCAGGGGCAGCGGAGGTAAATAGTGTTTTATTTATTTATTTTATTTTTACTCTATAACATTTGCTGCTCTCAATTTTTTTATTTTTTCAAAAGTTGGATACCCCTTTTAATATTGAAATGCAAAGAGATATTTTACATTTGTCTTTGGCTGCTGAGTATTTTCAGATATTACTTGAGCATATTTTTTTGAAGGTAAACATTTCTTTTTAAGGGACCAAGTAATATTTGTTATTAGTTATGAAGTTCTTATGTGTGAATAGTGCAGCAGTTAGACTTCTATAATGTTGAGAAAAGTGGTGCACTGCTGCTTAATTAAGAGATAGCAATTCTTCAAGTTTTATGAAATACTCTGTTTCTTCCCATCCCTGAGGCTTAGGTTCATTTTGAGACCACATAGCAATCAAGCCTGGTAAAACTTACTTTTATGATCAGTCGGTGTGTGAATGGTCAAACGTGCAATGTTCACACATCGATACTATCCTACGTGTATTTATTACAAGTTTTATATTGAGTTTGAATCACATTGATTTCAGAAATGCTTAACATCCCCATTCTTGATCCAACTGAACTCAGTGGTCACCTCAGAATTAACATTAAGAAAGTAACTAATTTCTCCATTGTTTATAACATTAGACATGATAGGAAATGTGGATAACAATACTCAGTCAAAGTCAATGTCTTAAGTGACCTCTATGCATACATGATACTTCTATCAATTGACAAGAGACCAAGCTTTCACCAGTATTGAAACTCCTGAAAAATATCTAACAGGGTGAAAGGATTACATTTTTTTTTTCTGACATTGATCTGGGTTAGACCTGTGACCTTGGATATCATCGTGACACAGAGCAACGAGGGCCCTTACTCTGACCATGACATTCTCACATTATCAGGAAAGACATGTTAGAACCAGATGAGGATTATAAATGGCAAAATGCTGTTTAAATATTAAAGTTTTGAAAATGCAATGGATGCTCCCAGGAGCACAGGACAAATAGCTGGATCTAACCTACAGGGCAGTAGGTTTTTTGGGGTCATGCAACATAATATGTTTCACTTGAGTGGGGATATGACCCAGAAATGATGATCTCATGTAAAGTAGGCACATCAATGGTGTGTGGGAAAGTACAATGGGTTTCACTTATTGCATAGAATATTTGTCTGTGTGAAGGCACATTATTATTTACAATTGTATGAGTAAATCTACGCAGTAAGTGCATTTTCCTGTATATTAAACTTTTCCATGATCAAATGTGAGAAGTTATCAACACTGTTTAAATGACAATGAATATTTTCTTTCAAATCTTTGACACAGTTACCATTAATGGTACAATATATACTCTTTATAAATGTGATGTCTGGAGACAAGATCTATCTATTGCAAAACAACCCATTTTTTGCTTTAAAAATAAACATGTACAGGTCCTTCTCAAAAAATTAGCATATAGTGTTAAATTTCATTATTTACCATAATGTAATGATTACAATTAAACTTTCATATATTATAGATTCATTATCCACCAACTGAAATTTGTCAGGTCTTTTATTGTTTTAATACTGATGATTTTGGCATACAACTCCTGATAACCCAAAAAACCTGTCTCAATAAATTAGCATATCAAGAAAAGGTTCTCTAAACGACCTATTACCCTAATCTTCTGAATCAACTAATTAACTCTAAACACATGCAAAAGATACCTGAGGCTTTTAAAAACTCCCTGCCTGGTTCATTACTCAAAACCCCCATCATGGGTAAGACTAGCGACCTGACAGATGTCAAGAAGGCCATCATTGACACCCTCAAGCAAGAGGGTAAGACCCAAAAAGAAATTTCTCAACAAATAGGCTGTTCCCAGAGTGCTGTATCAAGGCACCTCAATGGTCAGTCTGTTGGAAGGAAAAAATGTGGCAGAAAACGCTGTACAACGAGAAGAGGTGACCGGACCCTGAGGAAGATTGTGGAGAAGGACCGATTCCAGACCTTGGGGAACCTGAGGAAGCAGTGGACTGAGTCAGGCGTGTGCAGGAAATGGGCTACAGGTGCCGCATTCCCCAGGTAAAGCCACTTTTGAACCATAAACAGAGGCAGAAGCGCCTGACCTGGGCTACAGAGAAGCAGCACTGGACTGTTGCTAAGTGGTCCCAAGTACTTTTTTCTGATGAAAGCATATTTTGCATGTCATTCGGAAATCAAGGTGCCAGAGTCTGGAGGAAGACTGGGGAGAAGGAAATGCCAAAATGCCTGAAGTCCAGTGTCAAGTACCCACAGTCAGTGATGGTGTGGGGTGCCATGTCAGCTGCTGGTGTTGGTCCACTGTGTTTCATCAAGGGCAGGGTCAATGCAGCTAGCTATCAGGAGATTTTGGAGCACTTCATGCTTCCATCGGCTGAAATGCTTTATGGAGATGAAGATTTCATTTTTCAGCACGACCTGGCACCTGCTCACAGTGCCAAAACCACTGGTAAATGGTTTACTGACCATGGTATTACTGTGCTCAATTGGCCTGCCAACTCTCCTGACCTGAACCCCATAGAGAATCTGTGGGATATTGTGAAGAGAAAGTTGAGAGACGCAAGACCCAACACTCTGGATGAGCTTAAGGCCGCTATTGAAGCATCCTGGGCCTCCATAACATCTCAGCAGTGTCACAGGCTGATTGCCTCCATGCCACGCCGCATTGAAGCAGTCATTTCTGCCAAAGGATTCCTGACCAAGTATTGAGTGCATAACTGAACATTATTATTTGATTGTTTTTTTGTTTGTTATTAAAAAACACTTTTATTTGATTGGACGGGTGAAATATGCTAATTTATTGAGACAGGTTTTTTGGGTTATCAGGAGTTGTATGCCAAAATCATCAGTATTAAAACAATAAAAGACCTGACAAATTTCAGTTGGTGGATAATGAATCTATAATATATGAAAGTTTAATTGTAATCATTACATTATGGTAAATAATGAAATTTAACACTGTATGCTAATTTTTTGAGAAGGACCTGTATTCATGAAAAGAAATACAATTTTGCAGATTTTTTTTTATTTAAAAGGGATTTAAGTGCTTTAGACAATTTTGTATTTTGTTCTGAATTGGGCTGCTGGTATGAAAACACTTATATCTACCAGTACAATGCACTTTTCATGTTAAAGTGGACATACAATGTAATTATGGCTGCCGAGCGGAATATAACCTTTTTTTTTATTTCACCTCTCTGTTGCAGAGGTATTTGCAAACAGTTTTTGGAACCTAATGAGTTAACTTTTAGTAAATACAAATGGGTGTTATCAGATAACAACTCATAAGGAAGAAGTACATACCTGCAATGAAAAACATCTAATAACACCCAGTTGGATTTAACTAAAGTTGACTCAATCATTAAGTCCAAGTGGGTGTTAACTCTGTTGTGGTGATTTTAACAATCAAATATTTGCACTTCTGCCTCCAGTATGATGCTAACTGCTACTATACTTTTGCCTTCATCAGCTTACAGTACCACCTGTAAGCTGATGACAGTCAAATCTATCTCACTAGCCCAGATGTCATTTCTCTACTGGCCAGAATCCCAAAGTAAGTATCAGCTATATCCTCCTTCTTCTCATCACATTTTCTAAAGCTAAATGTGGGCAAACCCGAACTTATCATCTTTCCTCCATCCTACTTAGCTCCCCAACCAGACCTATCTATCTCTATAAATCACATCACACTTTCCCTGTGCATCGCAAGTTCACTGCCTCGGTGTAAACTCTGACTCTGTCATGTCCGTTAAATCCTTTATCCAAGCCCTTACCACCTCCTGCCACCTCCCACTCAAAAATATTTCCAGAATTTTTCCTTTCCTCAACCCCGAATCTAATAAAATGTTGTTACAAGGTCAGGTTAATTGGATAGTCATATGTCTGGTGAGGAGGCAAATCCTGACACCCCCTCTCAGAATATCCTCAAAACCCAACAAATGCAGGTATGATTACTGTAGAGATTGTAGCAAGAGAAATATTTAAACAGTTCTCATGGTAGTAATCTCCCCACTCAACAATATCCCTTTCTTGCCAATCCACATACGGATTATGTTTCACCAACCAGGGAAGACCCATTTCAATTGGGGTGGGAAAACTGTCCAGAACATAGCAAGGAATTATCTCACAATGAATCCACCCCACCCTCAATCTTACATCATGTACAACAATCTAAGTCAGAGCTTTCTGTGCAAGTGGCACTGAGTCAATGGCGAAGCTGGGAATGAGCTTTACTAAAGTACAGCAAGCAAGCCCATGAGTTCTAGCAATCTCAGCATCAATCATGCTGCCTCTAGTTCCACTGTCAACAAACAGAAATCTCCTCGGTTTTGCTTTTCAGCACCACCTCTGCTGTCAGGACAAACCCGGGAACTACAGGTTGACGATAAATGCACCCCTTGCTTATTCAACTCCAGACTAGCAAGGATTAAACAAGTCTCCTTTTGCTTAGGTATTAAAGAACAGGTCCCAATAAAAAGTCCCTTTTTTTCAACAAAAAAACCACACTCCCTTCTTTTTGCGAATCTCCGAGAAAATGTACGATGTAGAGGCACCCCCTAATTGCATGGATTCCTCCACCTTCCTCAGAACTGGTTCAACCCTAGACCGATCGATACCCGGGCAAAGGGGCAATACCCCGAAAAAGAGGCTCTGGAGAAGGTGGACTTACCCACCTATCCCGAAGGCGTCTATCAACACATATAGCCAATGACATAGCAGCCTCCAAAGACTCAGGTATTTCATACACTGCCAAAACATCCTTCAACCTTTCAGTAAGGCCCTGAAGAAACTGGCTTCTGAGAGCGGGGTCATTCTATTTAGTATGAGTTGCCCATCTGCGGAATTCGGAGCTATACATTTCCACTGACGAATTCCCCTGTTGAAGCTGAGAAGCTGAGCCAAGAAGACTCAGTCAGGGTCATCATAGATAAGGGCTAGAGCTCAAAAAAATCCTGTCACAGACTGGAGACAAACCAAATCCTGCAGCAAAGAGAAAGCCCAGGATTGAGGATCACGTTGCAGCAGAGAGATCACAATACCATCTCATTGCTCTTCATTTCCGGAAGAGTGAGGATGAAGTTTAAAATACAGTTTGCATGCTTCCTTGAACACAAAAATTTTGTCTCCACCTCTGCAAAACCTGTCCATGAGGGCAACCTTGGGTTCCAGCTGGTTCGGCCTACCTGCAGACACCTCAACATCAGTGACCTGCAGCTGCTGTTACCTAATAGTGGAGGTCATTCACCTCCAGAGACACAGCGTAGCTGCTCTGCCAGCCCTTCAACTGGATCCATAAGCAAGGGAGACAAGGAAAAAAATTACACCTAAGGGAAAAAAGCATAGGAAAAAATAAGAAAATAAAACTACGTGTCAGTTGTTTTTTCTTCCTAAATATGTATGGCTAGTGATAATGTCATGCACAGTGTGGGAAGACTAAGTGCAACACGAGGGGAATAGGGGAAGCAATCACAAATGCTAGGGAAAGGCAGAGTGGAGACCCCTAGGCAAATTTAATAGCACCCTCCCTCTCCTACCATCCCTATATTGCTTCCACACCAATCGCCGAGCAGGAAGCCATGTATATCCCTAGAGGTAGGCCCTGAATAGGGAAGGGGGATGAGCACTGGCCAGTGCCCACTGTACAGTAAAGAGAAGAAGGTAGACAAACAAGGGCGAAGCAACTTAGCTTGAGCAGACTCAGAGAGGTAACACTAAACGTCTTCCAAAAGCACCAGAGAGGATGTTAGCCAACTGCCATCGCTCCATGCCTTCACAAGGGAAAATATGAATACCACCAGCGACTTCCTCAAGCAGTCTGGGAGTATATAAACACCCAGGTCCAGGTGTGTCAATTAGAGCCAGAGGTAGGTTGCCACTGGATCCAAAAGTCAGAAGGATTAAGAAGGCATCTGTAATGCCAAATGCTGAGACCTTCTGCAGCCAGATGCAGAGGGACTGTCTGTAGTATCTGACACACCCATTACACTTCCTCATCAAAGGTGGAACAGATTATGCTGAAGCTATTTTGTCTAGGAGACAAACCTTACACTGCGGCAGAGTTTTTGAAATGAATAACAGACTAGACAGATCTGTGGCTCTTGCTGTTGAATCTAAAACCAGGTATGGTCATGTTTGATAATTGCCATAACCTGGTGGTGTCTGTGAAGCTTGGCAAGCTCACACATGTTCCATTCTTGGCTCACATTTTCTCTTTGGTAGTTCAGCAGTTTCTGACAACCTACCCAGATTTGCCAGAGTTTCTGGTCAACTTACACTTGTCAGTGCTTCGTCCCATCTCTCCTACATGGATGGGTTTAGGAAGGGAATGAGGAGGAAGAGAGGGAGGAGGAGATAGAGAGTTGTCATCATGGTGGTGGCAGGGAAGTGATGGCTGTAGGTACCTTGGCACATATGGCCAACTTTAGGTACTGCTGCCTTTTCTATGACCCTTGCACTATATTCACAGTGGGCAAAAAAAGAGAACCGGTTGGTCACCCTGCTAGACCCACGCTACAAGGAGAACTTTTAATCTCTTCCTGAGATGGAGACGACTTCTAAAATGGTGCTAAACCATAAGGCCATTGTATAAAATGTGGTGAAAAATCCCATCAGACAATGCTAGCGGCAGGGTGCAAGCTTCCTTTTGCAACCAAGGAGGAGAGGCGAGGGAGACATACACCAGGTATAGGAAAGGCAGGGGTGCAGTATCAAAGGCCTGGGCCCATTTCATGACAACATTCCCAGCATCCGTGCCCTGATGACTGGGCATTCTTGACAAGGAGGGAAAAAAATTTTTAAGAGTCAAGCATTACCTGGCAAACAAAACCAGTATACTTCCAAGTACCACTTTGACCTTAAGCTATTGAGTCTCAAAGTTGGACACCTGGCATGAGCTGTCTCTCTATGCCTTGGAAGTGTTGTGCTGTCCTGATGCTAGCATCTTGTCTGAGTGGGTTTTTAATGAGGCCAGGGAGGGTTTTAACAGACAGGTGCTTTTGCCTGTTAACAGAAAATGTTGACCAGCTCACTCTGATAATAATGAACAAAGCCTGGATTAGACCCGACTTTACCACAACACCAGATGACAGGAGAACATAAAGTGTTTTTAATTTTCAATATTTGAATGAGGATTTCCAGTTGCCTTCAAGAGTGTATGGAGGACCCTCCTTAGATTGTTTTTCTGTGTTTACACTGTGTGCATAGTTTTTTATAAATGTAGAAGTACCACAACTACATTTTCTTAATTTTTTTATAAGGCCCTCCAGGTTGTTGCCCATTAACCCCTTCCCGACCATACATATGGAGCGCCCCCCAGTAGAGCTATGGGGTACTCAGTACCAGGTCCTTCGGTTCTCGGTGGGGATGCCACGGTGGCTGACTCAGTCCGTGGCCTTAGGGATGTCTCTTGTAAATGGGGAAAGGTCTTTAAAGGGATCATGTTCATGACGCCACCTGTGGTACTCGGTCAGGGTGACGACGCTGCTTAGGGGTCCGCTGGGGTGATGTGATGGCAGCTAGATGGTATACCTTCCCACAGGTGAAGTGTATCCCCAGGGCTTCCCAGAGTGTAGATGGTGAATGGTGTGAGGTGCAGTGAAGAACGAGGACACAAGGTTGCAGTCTCTTTACCTTTACTGAAGGCTTCAGCGTCCACAGTCCAGGGTACAGACCACAGGGTAGGCAGAGTCTGGCCGGTCTGAAGGCAAATCCAGAGTCCCCTTATCCAAGTGGAAATCAGTAGCCTTCCTCTAGCGCCTGGGTGTTGTAGTACCTCCCTGCTGAGCTTCTCGGTAAGATCCTCAAAACTGATGTTGGTGTTCTAGATGTTATTTCTCTTTCTCTCTGTCCCCCAGAAGGAATGGATAGGACAAACCCATATGACTGGTGGCTTGAGGCTTTTTTACAGGGTCTCTATCACGCCTCGGCCCCCACAAGTTGCCACCATGCCTCCTGGGTATAAGGTCAGGCAACTAATATGGAACTAGCTGTCCTGCTGGTCTCTGGAGCCAGGCTTGGAGACGTTGACTCCCTCAGTGTTCCGGCTACCGGGTCCTGCACCTCAGAAAGGAGGCAGCCTTTTGCAGGGAAGAACTCTTTCTGGATTCCTCTCCTCTTGCTATGACTTTGATTCTCACTTGCTACAATGCAATTCCCTTCTAATGTCTCTTCCTTAGGATGCTGCCGCACGTGGGGCAGGCGCAGCTCCATGGCCTTCTGTCTAGGCCTCTAACAGGATCCCACCCCTGTCAGGGACCCACTACCTGAGTGCAGCTCAGATAGCAGCCCATTGGGTGAAGCCCAGCTCGCTTCTGCCTCACTTCCTATCCAGCCCACCAGTTTTTTACCTAATTGTGAGGAGTGCCCTAATAAATAGGAGCATAGCCCCCCTAGCGGACTGGAGTGTGAAGTGTGTTGTGTGGTTTGTGATACCTGGTAAAGAGAACTCCTTTATTGCCTTCAGACGTAACATCACTCCCCCTGGTGGAAGAACAACATTACTGCAACGACCAGGACTCTGGGGCGCTGCACTCCCCCCGTTAAATCCAGTACTCCCGGACTGGGAAAAGAAAACAACAATACATTAGCCAAAGACATGCAAAAATTTTGAAAATGCTATAAAACAAATTATTTTAACTGGGCTTCAATTTATGCGAGGTGAGGATACTTGAATGTTGCAAACTACAACATGTCTACATTTGCTTGCTTCATCTGAACTATATAACTACCCATACAGGTATACTATCTATTATTTACTAAGTGCATAAGCGAACATCTTATCTTTATTCAAGTGAAAAACAGTTATTAACTAACCCCCACGGGCTTACTTCCTTTAAATGCAGGACAGTCCATTAACACCCACGGGCTCACTGCATTTTCTCTTTTCAGTTTATCTAAAGTACATTATTAACTATCTCCTATTATCTACTTTTCTGACTACATACTGCTAACTATGTAAACATTATTACTATACATTAACTTTTTGGCACAGTGCAACAACATTCGAGTCTTTTTTGAGGTAGAGCAGCATATCAATCACATCATCTGTATTCAAGTCAATGTAAAGGTGACGTGATGCGAGGGACCCGTGACGAACCCCCAACATTGGTCTTGGGTGGGCTACAAGATGTGTAATCCTGAACCGGAATTCTGCCACACCAACGGGTTTTTCTTCAGGTCTGAAAAACAAAGTTATTTTCACAGCATGTTTAACAGCAGTTTCTGTTAAGAGGAAGTCTCTGTAAAAGCCTCCTTTGTAAAACCAGTAGGAAGCACCTTTAAGAAGGTGCAAACTATTTACAAGCAGTTCAGGAATCATTCACCGTCCATGATCCTACAGTCTTTAAGGCCATGATGAACTTGTGCAAAACTGATGCAACCAGAACATAGGATCCCTTTAAGTAGGGGATCCCTTTAAGAGTTAACCCTGGGCGGGTTTAAAGGAAGGAAAGGAAATGTTTTTAAAGAACTATTTACATTATTTTCAGTGTTTCAAGGCTTATTTCAATAATTTCCAAGGCACCCCCCGACATCGAACACTTCCTGGCTTGGGAAGGGGAGTGTCCGGATCTTCTTCTTTTTCCAAGTAGATGTCATGGGTTCATTTCTCATGTATGGTTAAGTCATTAGCTGCTATTGTCCCTGACATCACAGGACGCGGTTTACGATATTTGGCCTTAGTCGTTGGTGTTTTATATTGGGCACTTGGTTCCTTCTCTTTTCGTTTTTTCAGTGGGAGAGCAGGCATTGTTTATACTCCTCCCAAGTGAGGACTGCGATATAAGACCCACTCACTCCATCCCTCGGGGTGTCCCAGCGAAAGATCACCCTCTCTGGGATCACATCCACCGGTATGCCCTCGTTCGCTAGGCGCGGGAATGGTGTCTCGTTAGTGGCATGGGAAGTCGCTGGGACTCGAGCGGCAGCTGATGGTTGGTCACAGTCTGGATGGGGAGTGGTCACTAAAACAGGATCGGTCGGTGGGGCAGGGGCGTTTTCTGTATTTGCGTCTGATGTGATTCCACTGATGCCGATCCGCTTCGCTGACGAGGACGCTGGAGTCTGCTGCTGCTCGGACCGCGATTCTTCCAGTGCGATCTTCCTGCACAGCTCTGATTTCCATTTCTTCACTGCTGTCAGCTTGGCATCCAGGAGTTGATGGCTCGGCTCCTCCACCTGCGGATCCAAGAGGTCCTGGTCCTCTAGCAGCGGCAAGTTCGGGTTCGTCTCCAGTTGCTTGATATGGTCCGGGGTTGCTTCATCATCGTTCAGGTACTCGCTGGTCGCCATTTCGGCTCCGAGATCTGCGGCAGCACACGCATGCTGCTCCTCCATTTTCTGGGGGTGGAGCTCCTTGGGTCCTGGACACGTTGTCATCTTGTAGCAGTAGTTGGAGGGGTGGTTGTCACTTTTGGCGCTGCTTTGGTAGTCTCCTCCCATGTTGGCATGCCCTTCTTCTTCTGTGCTCCTCGTGGCGCTGTAATGGCAGCAGTTTTGGCAGGAATTTTGGCGGTAAATGGCAACACACAGTTCTTAAGCAAATCACAGTTCAAATACAGTTCTCGCACAGTCCTTAGGCATGCATGACCTGATTTTCAGGCTTAAGATGATCCTGTTCGTGATGCCAAAAAATTGGAGTGCCCCCAGTAAGGCTATGGGGTACTCGGTACCGGGTCCTTTGGTTCTCGGTGGGGATGTCACGGTGGCTGACTCGGTCCATGGCCCTAGGGATGTCCGTTGTAAATGGGGGAAAGGTCTTTAAAGGGATCATGTTCATGACGCCACCTGTGGTATTCGGTCGGGGTGACCGACGCTGCTTATGGGTCCACTGGGGTGATGTGATGGCAGCTAGATGGTGTACCTTCCCACAGGTGAAGTGTATCCCCAGGGCTTCCCAGAGTGTAGATGGTGAATGGTGTGAGGTGCAGTGAAGAACGAGGACACAAGGTTGCAGTCTCTTTACCTTTACTGAAGGCTTCAGCATTCACAGTCCAGGGTACAGACCACAGGGTAGGCTGTTATGATCCTTAGTGGCTGAGGATCACAGAATGAAATAGCTAAGTAACTGAACATAGAACGAGCTCTAGGGAGGTGGTAACTGGACTGACCACAAAACCTGATCCTAACCAAACACACTGAAGGTAGCCGGTGAACGTGCCTAAATTCCTGGACGTCTCGACGCAGCCTGAGAAACTTGCTACCCCTATAGAGAAAGTAAGACTTCACTTGCCTCAGATAAATGACCCCAAAGATATAGGAAGCCCCCAACAAATATTAACGGTGAGGTAAGGGGAAAATACAAAACGTAGAAATGAAAACAGATTCAGCAAATGAGGCCCACTAATACTAGATAGCAGAAGACAGGCAGGGAACTGTGCGGTCAGTAAAAAACCTCTACAAAATATCCACGCCGAGAATTCAAGAACCCCCACACCAACTAACGGTGTAAGGGGAGAAACTCAGCCCCCCAGAGCTACCAGCAAGCAAGGAAATCACATATTAGCAAGCTGGACAAGGACAAGTAAATAACCAAGAAACATATTGAACACTGATGAGCAAAAAATAACCAAACAGAAAACTTAGCTTCTCTTGAAGAGACTGATAGCGAAGGAATTCAGTAGAGATCAAAATAGCACTGAATACATCGACAGCAGGCAAACACTGAAAGTCCAGGTGAGCTAAATAGGAAACCAGCTAACAGATAACGAGACAGCTGATCCTGCCTCAGACCTGTAGAATGACACAAAGAGCCACCAGAGGGAGCCCAAAGACAGCACTCACACAGTACCACTTGTGACCACAAGAGGGAGCCCAAAAACAGAGTTCACAACAGTACCCCCCCCTTGAGGAGGGGTCACCGAACCCTCATCAAAACCCCCAGGGCGATCAAGATGAGCCACATGGAAGGCATGAACCAAATCGGCCGCATGAACATCAGAGGCGACAACCCAGGAATTATCCTCCTGACCATAGCCCTTCCACTTAACCAAATACTGAAGCCTCCGTCTAGAAATACGAGAATCCAAGATCTTCTCCACCACGTACTCCAATTCGCCCTCAACCAGCACCGGGGCAGGGGGCTCAACAGTAGGAACCACAGGCACCACATACCTCCGCAACAAAGACCTATGGAACACGTTATGAATGGCAAACGACGCTGGGAGGTCCAAACGAATTGACACCAGGTTAAGGATTTCCAAGATCTTATAAGGACCGATGAAGCGAGGCTTGAATTTAGGAGAGGAGACCTTCATAGGAACATACCGAGAAGACAGTCATACCAAATCCCCAACACGAAGTCGGGGACCCACACCGCGACGGCGGTTGGCATAGCGCTGAGCCTTCTCCTGTGACAACTTCAAATTGTCCACCACATGGTTCCAAATCTGCTGCAACCTATCCACCACAGAATCCACCCCAGGACAGTCAGAAGGCTCAACCTGACCCGAGGAAAAACGAGGATGAAAACCAGAATTGCAGAAAAAAGGCGAAACCAAAGTAAAAGCACAACCCATTTTGACGTCTATGATTTTGCCGCTCAATTCTGGTCAGAATTCGGTCACATTGCATAGACTCAGGTCTCTGTTCAGAAAACACCGCCAGATGGTGCGCAGATTTGCGCTCCCGCAAACGCCGATCAATCGGAATGGCCAAAGCCATTGAGTCATTCAGACTTGCAGACGTGGGGAACCCCACCATAACATTCTTAATGGCTTCAGAAAGACCTTCTCTGAAATTTGCAGCCAGGGCACACTCATTCCAGTGAGTAAGCACCGACCATTTCCGAAATTTTTGACAATACACCTCAGCTTCATCCTGGCCCTGAGAGAGAGCCAGCAAGGCCTTTTCTGCCTGGTTCTCAAGATTAGGTTCCTCATAAAGCAAACCAAGCACCAGAAAAAACGCATCCACATTCAGCAATGCAGGATCTCCTGGCGCCAGGGAGAAAGCCCAATCTTGAGGGTCGCCACGTAACAGGGAGATAACAATTCTAACTTGCTGAGTGGAATCACCAGAGGAACGAGGTCTCAAAGAAAGAAATAATTTACAATTATTCTTAAAATTCAGAAACCTAGATCTATCTCCAGAAAACAACTCAGGAATAGGTACTTTTGGCTCAGACATAGGACTGTGAACAACAAAACACTGAATGCTTTGCACCCTTGCAGCAAGATGATTCACACTAGAAGTCAGACTCTGAATATCCATGTCTGCAGCTGAACTCAAAGCCACCCAGAGATTAAGGGGATGAGAGAAGCTGGACAGACTGCAGCAAAGGGAGAGGAAAAAAAAAAAATTGTACTCAGGACTTCTCTTATCCCACTTCTGCGATGCATTAAACACTTTTTGGCCTGCTGTACTGTTATGATCTTTAGTGGCTGAGGATCACAGAATGAACTAGCTAAGTAACTGAACATAGAACGAGCTCTAGGGAGGTGGTAACTGGACTGACCGCAAAACCTGATCCTAACCAAACACACTGAAGGTAGCCGGTGAAAGTGCCTAAATTCCTGAACGTCTCGACGCAGCCTGAGTAACTTGCTACCCCTATAGAGAAAGTAAGAAGCAGAAGACAGGCAGGGAACTGTGCGGTCAGTAAAAAACCCTATACAAAATATCCACGCCGAGAATTCAAGAACCCCCACACCAACTAACGGTGTGAGGGGAGAAACTCAGCCCCCCAGAGCTACCAGCAAGCAAGGAAATCACATATTAGCAAGCTGGACAAGGACAAGTAAATAACCAAGAAACATATTGAACACTGATGAGCAAAAAATAACCAAACAGAAAACTTAGCTTCTCTTGAAGAGACTGATAGCGAAGGAATTCAGTAGAGATCAAAATAGCACTGAATACATCGACAGCAGGCAAACATTGAAAGTCCAGGTGAGCTAAATGGGAAACCAGCTAACAGATAACGAGACAGCTGATCCTGCCTCAGACCTGCAGAATGACACAAAGAGCCACCAGAGGGAGCCCAAAGACAGCACTCACACAGTACCACTTGTGACCACAAGAGGGAGCCCAAAAACAGAGTTCACAACAGTAGGCAGAGTCTGGCCGGTCTGAAGGCAAATCCAGAGTCCCCTTATCCAGGTGGAAATCAGTAGCCTTCCTCTAGCACCTGGGTGTTGTAGTACCTCCCTGCTGAGCTTCTCGGTAAGGTCCTCACTACTGATGTTGGTGTTCTAGATGTTATTTCTCTTTCCCTCTGTCCACCAGATGGAATGGGTAGGACAAACCCATATGACTGGTGGCCTGAGGCTTTTTTACAGGGACTCTATCACGCCCTGGCCCCCACAAGTTGCCACCGTGCCTCGTGGGTATAAGGTCGGGAAACAAATATGGAACTAGCTGTCCTGCCGGTCTCTGGAGCCAGGCTTGGAGACGATGACTCCCTCGGTGTTCTGGCTACTGGCTCCTGCGCTTCAGAAAGGAGGCAGCCTTTCGCAGGGCAGAACTCCTTCTGGATTCCTCTCCTCTTGCTATGACTTCGTTTCTCACTCGCTACAATGCAATTCCCTTCTGTCTCTTCCTTAGGATGCTGCCGCACGTGGGGCAGGCGCAGCTCCGTGGCCTTCTGCCTAGGCCTCTGACAGGATCCCACCCCTGTCAGGGACCCACTATCGGAGTGCAGCTCAGATAGCAGCTCAATGGGTGAAGCCCAGCTCGCTTCTGCCTCACTTCCTATCCAGCCCACCAGTTTTACCTAATTGTGAGGAGTGCCCTAATAAATAGGAGCATAGCCCCCCTAGCGTACTGGTTTGTGAAGTGTGTTGTGTGGTTTGTGATACCTGGTAAAGAGATCTCCTTTATTGCCTTCAGACGTAACATCACTCCCCCTGGTGGAAGAACAACATTACTGCAACGACCAGGACTCTGGGGCGCTGCACATATATTCGCACAAAGAGCAGAGTATACAGTATACGGCGGCACGATCAGGCGGCCTCACGCTGAGTGCTACGGCGATTGCGTGCCGGTGTCAGCTCTGTGTGAGAGTAGTGACAGCGGCAAAGAGGAGCATCGTGCAGGGAATCAGTTCACTGCTTGCTTCCATCAGGACAACCCTATGCAGTCGCATTGTCTTGATGGTCTCCATGGAGACCCCCAGCCCCAAGATGACAGCAGGGTCCTTCCAGGTCTTGTAGGTAAGATAGCTTGTGAGTGCCTGCTGGGAGAAGGTGCTGGCATGCCTCCTTCGCTGCCTGTCAGATACTGATGTGATATTTTTCCAAGAAATACATAAATATAAGTAAATACAAAAACAGTAAAAGTACACATATTTGGTATTGCTGCATCCAAAACGACCTGCTTTATAAAGCTGTCCCACTAGCTAACCCCGTCAGTAAACACTGTAAAAATAAGTAAATAAAAAAACTAGGCTAAAAACAATGCCTTATAATTAGGGTTGAGCGACTTTAACTTTTTTGGGGTCGAGTCAAAAGTTGAGTCGAGTGCAATCGGCCGATTATCGCGAAAAGTCGGGGATCGACTGAAACACGAAACCCAATGCATGTCAATGGGGAAGCATAGTCGGAAGTGAGTGGGGGCCAGGAAAACACATACAGTGCCCATTTTAATGGCAAACACATCCATTCTTGTTTCTGAAGCTTGTCAATCTTAGTTGGGCTTTGGAAATTGGGGGTCATTTGGCTAAAGTTGTGGGGGGTTGGGCTGGTTCAAGTTTTTAGTGGGCCCAGGAACGTGGACTACGTCACGGCGGTGGAGCAGTGAGAGGTAAGTATTTCCACTTTGCAAGTGCTGTGATCCTGAGCAAGCAGGGGGGCCCACTCGTTCGCATTGGCACTGGCACAGGGCCCCTGAAAGTACGGCGGTGTGTTTGCACGGCGGGGGCGCCTCCCACCGGCAGCGACTCTTCTGCGTACTCTGAGGGGCCCTGTGCCTGTGACATCGCCAATGAGTATGCCCCCCTACCTGATGAAGGAACCTGCACTTTCATCTGCACCTTCCTCTTTGTCCCTGTGTAAGGTGGTATAGTATGCGGGAAGGGGAACCTGACTTTCAGCAGGGTCAGATTGTGGCTATGTAGCGTGCAAGGGGAATGTAGTGGTCTGGGTCAATGTACCACAAGACTCATCTAGCACTGGCTGGGCAATGGGCAGGATGAGGAGGAAACACAGATATAGGCCCAAATAATAAAGTGGGCTAAATGCAGTTCAAAATTGGTAACAGGACTAACCAGATGGCATTGGTTTGTTCAGTGGAGTAGAAAACCCAGGAACGGCAGACACCGTTTTATGGGCCCAACCACAGTAGTAGGCCCAATGCAGTTTAATATTACAAATAAAGGCCGAAAGCCTGAAGATTGAAGCTCGGAAAAACAAAACAGGAGAAAACCCAGGAGCGGCAGACACCGTTTTAAGGGCCCAACCACACTAGTAGGCCCAATGCAGTTTAATATTACAAATCTAGCCGGAAAGCCTGAAGATTGAAGCTCTGGAAAATAGCACAGGACAACACCAAGGTGTAGCAGACACCGTTACTAGGCTCAACCAAAATAGTAGGCCAACTGCAGTATTATATAAACAACAACTTAATGAGAGCCTGAAGATTGAAGCTCAGCTCTGTTCAGTGGAGAACAGAAAGCAGCGGCAGACACCGTTAGCAGGCCCCAACCACACTAGTAGGCCAACTGCAGTGTTATATTAACAACAACTACTTAATGAGAGCCTGAAGATTGAAGCTCAGCTTTGTACAGTGGAGAACAACACCAGGGAGCGGCAGACACCGTTAATAGGCCCCAACCACAAATATTAACAACAACTACTTAATGAGAGCCTGAAGATTGAAGCTCAGGCAAGTAAACCTGGAGAACATCTTGGAGCTGCAGACACCGTTAGTAGGCCCCAAACAAAATAGTAGGCCAACTGCACTGTTATCTTAACAACAACTACTTAATGAGAGCCTGAAGATTGAAGCCCAGCTTTGTACAGTGAAGGACAACACAAGGGAGCGGCAGACACCGTTAGTAGGCCCCAACCACACATATTAACAACAACTACTTAATGAGAGCCTGAAGATTGAAGCTCAGGCAAGTAAACCTGGAGAACACCTTGGAGTGGCAGACACCGTTAGTACGCCGGTGAAGTCACCGCTGTGATCTGCTTTCACTTTACGGCGGCACTCAGTCAGAGCGGGAAGCAGACTGCAAGGGACCTGACGGACACCGGAATGTGAGTATGTAGTGTTTTTTTTTTTTTTACTTTTACGATGGTAACCAGGGTAAACATCGGGTTACTAAGCGCGGCCCTGTGCCGATGTTTACCCTGGTTACCCGGGGCCTTCAGCATCGTTGTGTGACAGCTCTCCAGCGACCACACGACTTTCCAACGATCACGGCCAGGTCATATCGCTGGTCGTGATCGTTGGAAAGTGGCAGAGTGTGACAGTACCCTTAATGAGAGCCTGAAGATTGAATCTCAGCTTTGTACAGTGAAGGACAACACAAGCGAGCGGCAGACACCGTTAGTAGGCCCCAACCACACATATTAACAACAACTACTTAATGAGAGCCTGAAGATTGAAGCTCAGGCAAGTAAACCTGGAGAACACCTTGGAGCGGCAGACACCGTTAGTAGGCCCCAAACAAAATAGTAGGCCAACTGCACTGTTGTCTTAACAACTTCTTAATGAGAGCCTGAAGATTGAAGCTCAGCTTTGTACAGTGAAGGACAACACAAGGGAGTGGCAGACACCGTTAGTAGGCCCCAACCACACATATTAACAACAACTACTTAATGAGAGCCTGAAGATTGAAGCTCAGCTTTGTACAGTGAAGGACAACACAAGGGAGCGGCAGACACCATTAGTAGGCCCCAACCACACATATTAACAACAACTACTTAATGAGAGCCTGAAGATTGAAGCTCAGGCAAGTAAACCTGGAGAACACCTTGGAGCGGCAGACACCGTTAGTAGGCCCCAACCACACATATTAACAACAACTACTTAATGAGAGCCTGAAGATTGAAGCTCAGCTTTGTACAGTGAAGGACAACACTAGGGAGCGGCAGAAACCGTTAGTAGGCCACAACCACACATATTAACAACAGCTACTTAATGAGAGCCTGAAGATTGAAGCTCAGGCAAGTAAACCTGGAGAACACCT
Organism: Ranitomeya variabilis; assembly: GCF_051348905.1. Taxonomy (NCBI): domain Eukaryota; kingdom Metazoa; phylum Chordata; class Amphibia; order Anura; family Dendrobatidae; genus Ranitomeya; species Ranitomeya variabilis. The sequence goes on from NC_135236.1 coordinate 140,393,347, forward strand.
TGGAGTTGCAGACACCGGTAGTAGGCCCCAACCACGCATATTAACAACAACTACTTAATGAGAGCCTGAAGATTGAAGCTCAGGCAAGTAAACCTGGAGAACACCTTGGAGCGGCAGACACCGTTAGTAGGCCCCAAACAAAATAGTAGGCCAACTGCACTGTTATCTTAACAACAACTACTTAATGAGAGCCTGAAGATTGAAGCTCAGCTTTGTACAGTGAAGGACAACACAAGGGATCGGCAGACACCGTTAATAGGCCCAAACCACACATATTAACAACAACTACTTAATGAGAGCCTGAAGATTGAAGCTCAGTTTTGTACAGTGAAGGACAACACAAGGGAGCGGCAGACACCGTTAGTAGGCCCCAAACAAAATAGTAGGCCAACTGCACTGTTATCTTAACATCAACTACTTAATGAGAGCCTGAAGATTGATGCTCAGCTTTGTACAGTGAAGGACAACACAAGGGATCGGCAGACACCGTTAGTAGGCCCCAACCACACATATTAACAACAACTACTTAATGAGAGCCTGAAGATTGAAGCTCAGGCAAGTAAACCTGGAGAACACCTTGGAGTGGCAGACACCGTTAGTAGGCCCCAAACAAAATAGTAGGCCAACTGCACTGTTATCTTAACAACAACTACTTAATGACCGCCTGAAGATTGAAGCTCAGCTTTGTACAGTGGAGGACAACACCAGGGAGCGGCAGACACCGTTAGTAGGCCCCAACCACACACATATTAACAACTACATAATGAGAGCCTGAAGATTGAAGCTCAGCTTTGTACAGTAAAGGACAACACAAGGGATGGCAGACACCGTTAGTAGGCCCCAACCACACATATTAACAACAACTACTTAATGAGAGCCTGAAGATTGAAGCTCAGGCAAGTAAACCTGGAGAACACCTTGGAGCGGCAGACACCGTTAGTAGGCCCCAAACAAAATAGTAGGCCAACTACACTGTTATCTTAACAACAACTACTTAATGAGAGCCTGAAGATTGAAGCTCAGGCAAGTAAACTTGGAGAACACCTTGGAGCGGCAGACACCGTTAGTAGGCCCCAAACAAAATAGTAGGCCAACTGCACTGTTATCTTAACAACAACTACTTAATGAGAGCCTGAAGATTGAAGCTCAGATTTGTACAATGAAGGACAACACAAGGGAGCGGCAGACACGTTAGTAGGCCCCAACCACACATATTAGCAACAACTAATTAATGAGAGCCTGAAGATTGAAGCTCAGCTTTGTACAGTGAAGGACAACACAAGGGAGCGGCAGACACCGTTAGTAGGCCCCAAACATAATAGTAGGCCAACTGCACTGTTATCTTAACAACAACTACTTAATGAGAGCCTGAAGATTGAAGCTCAGCTTTGTACAGTTGAGGACAACACCAGGAAGCGGCAGACACCGTTAGTAGGCCCCAACCACACATATTAACAACAACTACTTAATGAGAGCCTGAAGATTGAAGCTCAGGCAAGTAAACCAGGAGAACACCTTGGAGCGGCAGACACCGTTAGTAGGCCCCAAACAAAATAGTAGGCCAACTGCACTGTTATCTTAACAACAACTACTTAATGAGAGCCTGAAGATTGAAGCTCAGCTTTGTACAGTGGAGGACAACACCACGGAGCGGCAGACACCGTTAGTAGGCCCCAACCACACATATTAACAACAACTACTTAATGAGAGCCTGAAGATTGAAGCTCAGGCAAGTAAACCTGGAGAACACCTTGGAGCGGCAGACACTGTTAGTAGGCCCCAAACAAAATAGTAGGCCAACTGCACTGTTATCTTAACAACAACTACTTAATGAGAGCCTGAAGATTGAAGCTCAGCTTTGTACAGTGAAGGACAACGCAAGGGAGCGGCAGACACCGTTAGTAGGCCCCAACCACAAATATTAGCAACAACTACTTAATGAGAGCCTGAAGATTGAAGCTCAGCTTTGTACAGTGGAGGACAACACCAGGGAGCGGCAGACACCGTCAGTAGGCCCCAACCACACATATTAACAACAACTACTTAATGAGAGCCTGAAGATTTAAGCTCAGCTTTGTACAGTGGAGGACAACTGTAATGGGAGACAGACACAATAAGTAGGCCTAAATAAGTAATTAGGCAAAATGCAGTTCAAAATTGGTAAGTGGAGTACACTTGCAGCATAGCGCGGTTAAGTGGAGGAGGGCATGTGTAATTAGTGGCTCTGACACAGGAAGTAGGCCTAAAATAAAAGTGAAGGCTATATTAAGTTCAAAATTGGTAAAAGGAGTACACAAGTGGCATAGCTGGGTTCTGTGGTAGAGGACAACTGTTATGACAGGCTTACACAGTTACTAGGCACAAAAAAGTAAGTAGGATACATGCAGTTCACAATTGGTCACATCAGTACACAGGCGGCATAGCTTTGTTCAGTGGAGGACAACTGCAAGGAGTGGACTGGCTGAGACAGACACAGGTAGTAGGCCTACAATAGAAAGTAGGCTCTATGCAGTTTAAAGTAGGCTACAGGGGTACACAGGCAGCATTGTTGAGGTCAGCGGAGGACGATTTCAAGGAGGGACTGCAGACAGACTTCCTAGGCATAAAATAATAAAGCAGGCTTGATGCAGTTTAATTTAGGCTACAGGGGTATACACGCAGCATTGGTGTGCTCAGCGGAGGACAATTGGAAGGAGGGACCGCAGACAGACTTAGTAGGCCTAAAATAACAAAATAGGCTCTATACAGCTTCCATTATGTGGCAAAGGTACACAGGCAGCATTGGTGTGTTGAGTGGAGGACAATTGGAAGGAGGGACCTCAGACAGACTTAGTAGGCCTAAAATAACAAAATAGGCTCTATGCAGCTTCCATTATGTGGCAGGGGTACACAGGTAGCATTGGTGTGCTCAGTGGAGGACAATTGGAAGGAGGGACTGCAGACAGACTTAGTAGGCCTAAAATAACAAAATAGGCTCTATGCAGCTTCCATTATGTGGCAGGGGTACACAGGCAGCATTGGTGTGCTCAGTGGAGGACAATTGGAAGGAGGGACCGCAGACAGACTTAGTAGGCCTAAAATAACAAAATAGGCTCTATACAGCTTCCATTATGTGGCAGGGGTACACAGGCAGCATTGGTGTGCTGAATGGAGGACAATTGGAAGGAGGGACTGCAGACAGACTTAGTAGGCCTAAAATAACAAAATAGGCTCTATGCAGCTTCCATTATGTGGCAGGGGTACACAGGCAGCATTGGTGTGCTCAGTGGAGGACAATTGGAAGGAGGGACCGCAGACAGACTTAGTAGGCCTAAAATAACAAAATAGGCTCTATACAGCTTCCATTATGTGGCAGGGGTACACAGGCAGCATTGGTGTGCTGAGTGGAGGACAATTGGAAGGAGGGAACGCAGACAGACTTAGTAGGCCTAAAATAACAAAATAGGCTCTATGCAGCTTCCATTATGTGGCAGGGGTAAACAGGCAGCATTGGTGTGCTCGGCGGAGGACAATTGGAAGGAGGGACCTCAGACAGTAAGTACTCCAAAAAACTAAATAGATGTTAATGTCTCGCGAAAAAAAATGCCATACTTAGGTCAAGGGGTGAGCTCATATGCTGACTTTCAGACATTGTAATTTGGTGCAAAGTATTTACTGGTGTAAAAGTAGGACAGGGCCCCTGCCTATTTTAAATAGCATCATACATGTCAAAAAAATGGTTATTGTCAGTGCCAGGCATTGAAGGATTTCAGCGCTTAGACTAAACAGTGGTGGAGCAGCGAGAGATAATTTTGCAAGTGGTAGAGCACTGTTTGACCAGGGCCCCTCATGTTACAACGGTGTGTCTGAAATAACAGCGTGTGCACTACTGGGATAGGTGCCGAGGTAGGTTCCCACACCTTGTGAAACTTAAAGAAGAAACCTGGCACTCAACTTAATGCTCGTGTCAATTTAATGTAGTACACAAAACGTTTCGGTCCTATGTCCGGACCTTCATCAGTTACGTACTGCAAGAATGGAAAGGTGACTGATGACAACACGTGTCAAAGATACACGGTGGACTGCGCCTGTCATATGCGCTGAAAGAGCATGGACGAATGGCTGTAATGGCCGTGGTAGCGTGTATCGGTGTCCAGACGCGGTATCCCCCGCTAGTCTAGTTCCATTCTTGCAGTACGTAACTGATGAAGGTCCGGACATAGGACCGAAACGTTTTGTGTACTACATTAAATTGACACGAGCATTAAGTTGAGTGCCAGGTTTCTTCTTTAAGTTTCACAACGGTGTGTCTGACGTTGGGTGCGCGCCACCACCGCCAGAGACACTTTATTGTACTATGAGGTACCCAGTGGCAGTACCGTCGACCAAAAGTGGGCACACCCACCTCTTCAGACAAACGGCACTCTGACGGGTGCTTGCGCCAAGTGGCGAGACCACGGCCCCGTGGGGGGAGTTAGGCCATTTAGGGAGGTGTAAACATGTCGTATGCTGTACAAACAGCAGCTGCAAATTAAGAGATTGGAACAGTCAGTAACACCAGTCCCAAAGCAAGACCTTTTTCAGGAAAGCTAGGTGTCAGCCGGGAAAGGTGGGGCAAAATAATTAGAAATCCATGAGTGGTTCATTTTAATGAAGGTTAGATCATCAACATTTTGGGTCGCCAGACGAGTCCTTTTTTCGGTCAGTATTGAACCAGCAGCACTGAATACTCTTCCTGATAGCACACTAGCTGCTGGGCAAGCAAGCTCCTGCAATGCATATTCGGCCAATTCAGGCCAGGTGTCTATTTTGGATGCCCAGTAATCAAAGGGGAATGACGGTTGAGGGAGAACATGGATAATGGAGGAAAAATAGTTAGTAACCATACTGGACAAATGTTGTCTCCTGTCACTTTGAATTGAGGCTGCAGTACCTGTCGTGTCTGCGGTCATTGCAAAATCACTCCACAACCTGGTCAGAAAACCCCTCTGTTCAACGCCACTTCTGATTTGTGCACCTCTAACACCTCTGCCCTGTTGCCCCCTGCAGCTCATGTGAGAACCATCACCGGCGCTGTGTGCTGGGAATGCCTGAATCAAACGGTCTACCAGAGTAGCTTGTTTGGTTGCCAATATTTGTTCGAGTTTCTCATGTGGCATTATATTTTGCAATTTGCCTTTATAGCGAGGATCAAGGAGGCAGGCCAACCAGTAATTGTCATCGGTCGTCATTTTTATAATGCGTGGGTCCCTTTTGAGGATACGCAAGGCATAATCCGCCATGTGGGCCAATGTTCCAGTTGGCAAATCAGTGCATGTGCTGGGTTGAGGAGCACTTTCGGGCAAATCAACGTCACTTGTCTCCCTCAAAAAACCTGAACCCGGCCTTGCAACAACAGCAGTTTCTATTGCCCCCTGAGAAGCTTCCTCATGCAAAAAATACTCATCCCCATCGTCCTCCTCGTCCTCCTCCTCTTTGCCCCCCACCTCGTCCTGTAGACTTCCCTCAGCTGACAATGGCTGACTGTCATCTAGGCTTCCCTCGTCCTCGGCTGCAGATGCCTGCTCCTTTATGTTGGTCAAACTTTGCATCAGCAGGCACATTAGGGGGATGCTCATGCTTATTATGGCGTTGTCTGCACTAACCAGCCATGTGCATTCCTCAAAACACTGAAGGACTTGACACAGGTCTTGTAGCTTCGACCACTGCACACCTGACAACTCCGTGCCATCCAACTGCCTACCCGTGTATGTGTATCCTCCCACAAATACATAACAGCATGCCTCTGTTCGCACAGTCTCTGAAGCATGTGCAGTGTGGAGTTCCACCTTGTTGCAACGTCAATGATTAGGCGATGCTGGGGAAGTGTCAAAGACTGCTGATGGTTCTGCATACGGCTGGAGTGTACGGGCGAACAGCGGATGTGCGAGCAAAGTCTGCGCACTTTCAGGAGCAGGTCGTGTAACCCCGGATAACTTTTCAGAAAGCACTGCACCACCAGGTTTAAGGTGTGAGCCAGGCAAGGGATGTGTTTCAGTTGTGAAAGGGCTATGGCAGCCATAAAATTCCTTCCGTTATCACTCACTACCTTGCCTGCCTCAAGATGTACAGTGCCCAGCCATGACTGAGTTTCTTGGTGCAAGAACTCGGACAGAACTTCCGCGGGGTGTCTGTTGTCGCCCAAACACTTCATTTCCAATACAGCCTGCTGACGCTTGCCACCAGCTGTTCCATAATGGGACACCTCGTGTGCAACAGTGCCAGCTGCGGATGGAGTGGTCGTGCGACTGTGGTCTGTGGATGAGCTCTCGCTTCTGCTGGAGTACGAGGAGGAGGAGGGGGGACGAACGCCTACAGCCAACTGTTTCCTAGACCGTGGGCTAGGAAGAACTGTCCCAATATTGCTGTCCCCTGTGAACCCTGCATCCACCACATTAACCCAGTGTGCCGTGATGGAGACGTAATGCCCCTGGCCATGCCTGCTGGTCCATGCATCTGTTGTCAGGTGCACCTTTTTTACTCACAGATTGCCTGAGTGCATGGACAATGCGGTCTTTTACATGCTGGTGGAGGGCTGGGATGGCTTTTCTCGAAAAGAAGTGTCGACTGGGTAGCTCGTAGCGTGGTACAGCGTAGTCCATCAGGGCTTTGAAAGCTTCGGTTTCAACTAACCGGTAGGGCATCATCTCTAACGAGATTAGTCTAGCAATGTGGGTGTTCAAACCCTGTGTACGCGGATGCGAGGATCAGTACTTCCTTTTCCTAACGAGAGTCTCATGTAGGGTGAGCTGGACAGGAGAGCTGCATAGGGTGGAACTAGCGGGGCTGCCGGTGGACATGGCAGACTGAGAGAGGGTTGGTGATGGTATTCTTGCTGTTGCCCTACATACAGTGTTTCCTACCACGAACCTGGTGATTCCCTGACTGTTTTGGCCTTGCGACGTAACTGCCACATTTACTGCAGGTGGTGTGGTAAACGGTGGGCTTACAGTGAGGGAAGGGATGTAGCGTTGCTGACTAGCTTCATTGTGAGAGGGTGCTACAACGTTAAGGGATGTTTGGTAGTTAGTCCAGGCTTGCAAGTGCATGGTGGTTAAATGTCTTCGCATGCAACTTGTATTTAGATTTTTAACATTCTGCTATAGCATTTGTGATGGGGCTTAATAGTCTCATCAGGGTCAGATTCTGGATCAGTACACTGCGAGGAACAGCATAATAATCTGGCTGTGGTTGTGCATCTGTGCACTCTATGTCCGATTCATCTTGTAATGGGCATGGCCTGTTAACAATTTCCCTTTCTAACCCAGGAACGATATGTGTAAAGAGCTCCATGGAGTAACCTGTTGTGTCGCCTGATGCAACCTTCTCTGTTGCTCTGGGTGAAGAACACAAGGAAGCGACTTGTCCCTGACCGGGAACATCCACTAACGACGCGCTGCTTTTACATTTTGCACTTTCCGAGGAGGAGGCGAAAGAGCTAGAGGCAGAGTCAGCAAGGAAAGACAAAACTTGTTCCTGCTGCTCCGGCTTTAAAAGTGGTTTTCCTACTCCCAGAAAAGGGAGCGTTCGAGGCCTTGTGTAGCCAGACGATGACGTGGGCACAACAACTCGAGACTTAGGGTCTATATTGCTTTTCCCATGACCACCTGATGCTCCACGACCACCACCACTACCATCATTACCAGCTGGCAATGACCACCCACGGCCACGACCTCTTCCACCAGACTTCCTCATTCTTGGAAAAATGAAACCAAACTAACAACCGTTATGTGGTCCTGTACAACCAGGTAGAAGGTGTACGTAAACTTGTTGTGAATTTAAATCTCCTTTTTTATGTGTGGGAGAATGCAGGAAAAAATCAGGCCCACTGGATTACACTACACAGTTTGATTGGCAGAAAGAGGCTGGCAGATATGCCGCTAACAGGAGTGACGCAGATGCACACACTGGCAATAGAAATCTCCCTCTTTATGTGTGGGAGAATGCAGGGAAAAATCAGGCCCACTGGATTACACTACACAGTTTGATTGGCAGAAAGAGCCTGGCAGATATGCCACTAACAGGACTAACACGCAGATGCACACACTGGCAATAGAAATCTCCCTCTTTATGTGTGGGAGACTGCAGGGAAAAATCAGGCCCACTGGATTACACTACACAGTTTGATTGGCAGAAAGAGGCTGGAAGATATGCCACTAACAGGAGTGATGCAGATGCACACACTGGCAATGGAAATCTCCCTCTTTATGTGTGGGAGAATGCAGGGAAAAATCAGGCCCACTGGATTACACTACACAGTTTGATTGGCAGAAAGAGGCTGGCAGATATGGCACTAACAGGACTGACGCAGATGCACACACTGGCAATAGAAATGTCCCTCTTTATGTGTGGGGGAATGCATGGAAAAATCAGACCCACTGGATTACACTACACAGTTTGATTGGCAGAAAAAGCCAGGCAGATATGCCACTAACAGGACTAACACACGCAGATGCACACACTGGCAATAGAATTCTCCCTCTTTATGTGTGGGAGAATGCAGGGAAAAATCAGGCCCACTGGATTACACTACACAGTTTGATTGGCAGAAAGAGCCTGGCAGATATGCCACTAACAGGAGTGACGTAGATGCACACACTGGCAATAGAAATCTCCCTCTTTATGTGTGGGAGAATGCAGGGAAAAATCAGGCCCACTGGATTACACTACACAGTTTGATTGGCAGAAAGAGGCTGGCAGATATGCCACTAACAGGACTTACACACACAGATGCACACATTGGCAATAGAAATCTCCCTCTTTATGTGTGGGAGAATGCAGGGAAAAATCAGGCCCACTGTATTACACTACACAGTTTGATTGGCAGAAAGAGGCTGGCAGATACGCCACGAACAGGACTGGCGCATGCAGATGCACACACTGGCAATAGAAATCTCCCTCTTTATGTGTGGGAGAATGCAGGATTTAATCAGGGCCACTATATCACAGTATATTTCCTGTGGCACAAAATGAATGGCAGATACCACAGACAGCACTGGCACAGATGCACAGATTTGGCTATATTATTCTCCCTTTATTTATTTATTTTTTTTTATATGGGAGACAAGTGATTTAATCAGGCCCACTATATCACTGTATATTTCCTGTGGCACACAATGAATGGCAGATACCACAGACAGCACTGGCACAGATGCACAGATTTGGCTATATTATTCTCCCTTTATTTTATTTTTTTTTTATATGGGAGACAAGTGATTTAATCAGGCCCACTATATCACAGTATATTTTCTGTGGCACAAAATGAATGACAGATACCGCAGACAGCACTGGCACAGATTTGGCAAGATTATTCTCCCTTTATTTTATTTTTTATTTTTTTATATGGGAGACAAGTGAATAAATCAGGCCCACTATATCACAGTATATTTTCTGTGGCACAAAAAGGATGACAGATACCACAGAGGGCACTGGCAGAGATGCACTGATTGGCAATATCAATCTCCCTTGGGGGGGGTAATTGGAGGGGCAGGGGGTGATCACTGTGGTGGGGGGTGATCACCGGGGGCAGTAGAGGGCTGGTAGGTGCGGGGAGCTGAGGAGATGCAGCAGCAGATGGAGCCAGCAGCCACAGTAGCAGGGGGGTGATCAGGGGGTGATCACCAGGGCAGGGGGAAGGGAGCCGATTGGGGGGAGTTGAGGGCAACAGAGGTGAGCACCTGGCAGTGGCCATTGCATTGATGATGGTGTCGATTGTGGTGAGTATGTGGCATGGCAGCATGCAGGCACCTCACTGTTCAGCTTCTATGGATGGCATGAAGCAGGACAGCAAGGCAGCCATGGTTTTCTTTGCCCCTCCACATCTGAATGGAGGAATAGCGTCACATTGACGCTAGCTCCAATCAGATCTGGGGGGTGGTGACAAAGTAGTCACCAGAGGGATCATAGCCATGGGGAGGGGCAAAGCCCCCTGTTCCTGCTGGTCAGGAGAAATTTCAGTTAACCCTTTCACCCGACCCCAGGAACGCGATCCCACCATGACGCATACGCTGCGTCAGAGGTCGGATTGGCACCGACTTTCATGACGCATACGCTGCGTCATAAGTCGGGAAGGGGTTAATTAGTAAAATTGGGTCAGTTATGGGGGGTTCTGCTGTTCTGGCAATTCGGGGGCTTTGCCAATGTAACATGGCATGCTCAAACAAGTGCATCAAAATTTGCACTGCAATATGGGGCTACTTCCCTTCTGAGCTTTGTGCTGTGCCTCAAAAGTAGTTTTCGACCACATATTGGGTATCAGTGAACTAAGGAGAAATTGCACAACAAAGTTTGAGGTCCAGTTTCTCCTTCTGCCCTTGTGAAAATACAAAATTTGTAGCCAAAAAAAGATTTTTGTGGGAAAAATGTGATTTTATTTTTATATTTTCACGGCTTAACGTTATGAACATCTGTGAAGCACCTGGGGGTTCAAGGTGTTCAGTACACATTTGATTAAGTTCCCAAGGGGGCCTAGTTTCCAAAATGGTATCTATTGTGGTGGGTTTCCACTGTTTAGGCACCTCAGGGGCTCTCCAAACTCGACATGGCATTCACTAATTATTCCAGCAAATTTTATATTCAAAAAGTGAAATGGCTCTTCTTTCCTTCCAAGCCCTGCCGTGCACCCAAACAGTTGTTTTCATCCACATATTGGGTATCTGCACATCAGCTCAGGATAAGTTGCACAACAAACTGCATGGAGCAATTTCTCCTGTTACCCTTATGAAACTGTAAAATATGTAGCTAAAAAAGATTTATTTATTTATTTATTTGTGAAAAATATGATTTTTTTTTACTTCCACGGCTCTACGTTATAAACTTCTGTGAAGCACCTGTGGGTTTAAGGTGTTTAATACACATCTAAATAAGGTCCATAAGGGGTCTAGTTTCCAAAATGGTGTCACTTGTTGGGGGTTTCCACTGTTTAGGCATATAAGGAGCTCTCCAAACATGACATGGCTTCCGCTAACTATGCCAGCAAATTTTGCATTCAAAACATAAAATGGCTCTCCTTTCCGTCTGAGACCTTGCCATGTGCCCAACCAGTAGATTTCCGACACATATGGAGTATCGGCATGCTCAGGAGAAATTGCACAACAAATATTTTGGTCAATTTTCTCCAGTTACCTTTGCAAAAGTAAAAAATATTAGGTCTAAAGTAAAATTTGTGTGGAAGAAAAGTAAATGTTTATTTTTTCCATCCACACTCTAAAAAATCCTGTGAAGCACCTGAAGGGTTAATAAACATTTTAAATGTCGTTTTGAGTAACTTGAAGGGTGCAGTTTTTAGAAATTTGTCACTTTTGGGTATTTTCTTTCATATAGGCCCCAAAAAGTCACTTCACATGTGAGGTGGACCCTAAAAAAATGGTTTTGCAAATTTTGCTGTAAAAATTAGAAATCACTGGTCAACTTTTAACCTTTATAACTTCCTAACAAAAAAAATTATGTTTCAACCATTGTGCTGATGTAAAGTAGACATGTCGGAAATGTTATTTATTAACTATTTTAAGTAATATGACCCACTGATTTAAGGACATAAAAATTTGAAAATTGTCAGCAATTAAAATTTTTTGCCACATTTCCATTTGTTGTCACAAATAAACACAAGTCATATTAAAGAAATTTTACCACTATTATAAAGTACTATATGCCATGAGTAAACAATCTCGAAATCAGTGGGATCCATTGAAGAAATCCCGAGTTATGACCTCATAAAATGACTCTGGTCAGAATTGTAAAAATTGGTCTGGTCAAGAAGGTTAAAAAAGGCATTGGAGTGAAGGGGTTAAGGGTGTATGGGTCTCCCTCCTTAGAACTTTTTCTGCCTTTACACTATGTACAGAGCCTTTACAAGCATAGACTTACCATAAGTACACTTTCTTCATTTTGTAAGAAGCCCTCCAGTTGGTGCACTCAAGGGTTTGTGGATCACGCTTCTTAGATTGTTTTTTTCTTGCTTTGCACTGTGTGCAGAGCATTTATGGGTGTTGAAGTGCCAAAAGTACACTTTCTTAATATTTGAATGAGGCACCCCAGTTTGTGCCTTGAAGGATGTATGGATGGCCCTGCTTACAATTTTTGGCATGCTTTGCATTGTGTGCAGTGTTTTTATGAGTGTAGGTCTACAACAACTAAACTTTGTTCACAATATTTGAAAGATGTACTATAATTGGTGCCTTGAAAGTTATATGGATGACTATGTTTGTAATTTTTGGCAGGCTTTGCACTGTGTGCAGACCTTTTATGAGTATAGGATTACCACATCTACACTTTGTTCACAATATTTGAATGAGACACTATTTGGTGGTTTCAAGGGTGTATCAGTGTCCCTGCTTGTAATTTTTGGCAGGCTTTGCATAACCTATATGAATCTAGGAGTACCATTACATGACAATTTGAACAGAATATGTACAGTTGTGATCAAAAGTTTTTTGCTTTCTTGGCCTTTTGTCAGAGAATATGAATGATAACAACCAAAGTTTTTCTCCACTCATGGTTAGAGGTTGGGTGAAGCCATTTATTGTCAAACTACTGTGTTTTCTCTTTTTACATCATAATGATAACCCAAAACAGCCAAATGACCCTGATCAAAAGTTTAAATACCCTGGTGAATTAGGCCTGATAACATGCACCGAAGTTGACACAAATGAGTTTGTATGGCTACTAAAGGTAACATGCTCACTTGTAACCTGTTTGCTTGTAATTAATGTGTGTGCATAAAAGCTGAGTGAGTTTCTGGGATCCAGACAGACTTTTGAATCTTTCATCCAGCCACTGATGTTTCTGGATTGTGAGTCAGGGGGAAAGGAAAAGTATTGTCAACGGATCTACTAGAAAAAGTAGTTGAACAGTATGAAACAGGAAAGGGATACAAAAAGATATCCAAGAAATTGGTAATGCCAGTCAGTAGCATTCAAACTGTGATTAATAAATGGAAAATCAGGGGCTCTGTAAAAACAAAACCATGGTCAGGTAGACCAACAAATATTTGATGGTCTACAGCATTATCTTTAATGCTGTAGATAAGCCCCCAATGGTTCCTGAAAGATGAGAAAAAAGAGGTTAGATTATACTCACCCGTGGGGGCGGTCCGATCCGATGGGCGTCGCTGTCCGGTGCGGGGCCTCCCATCTTCATAGGTTGACGTCCTCTTCTTGTTTTCACCCTGCGGGTCCGGCACAGGCGTACTTTGTTTGCCCTGTTGAAGGCAGAGCAAAGTACTGACAGTAGGCGTAGCTCATCTTCGAATTTGGGGGTGACAGGTTCCCTTTAAAGAAAAATGGGCTGCATGGTCGAGTCACCAGAAGAAAACCATTACTGTTCAAATGCCACAAAGTATCTCACCTACAATATGCAAAGCAGCACAGAGACAAGCCTCAAAACTTCTAGAACAAGGTTATGTGGAGTGATGAGACCAAAATTTAACTTTTTGGCCACAACTATAAAAGTTACATTTGGAGAGAGGTCAACAAGGTTTATGATGAAGGGAACACCATTTCTACTGTGAAGCACGGAGGTGGATCGCTGATGTTTTGGGGATGTGTGAACTACAAAGGCACAGGAAACTTGGTAAAGTTGAAGGAAATATAAATGCAGCAAGTTATCAGCAAATACTGGAGGCAAATTTGCAATCATCAGCCCAGAAGCAGCGCATGGGACATACTTGGACCTCCAACATGACAACGATCCAAAACACAAGGCCAAGTCGACCTGTCATTGGCTACAGCAGAACAAAGTGAAGGTTCTGGAGAGACCATCTCAGGCTCCTGACCACAATATCATTGAACTACTCTGGGGAGATCTCAAGCATGTAGTTCATGCTAGGCAGCCCAGGAATTTACAGGAACTGGAGGTGTTTTGCCACGCGACCAATCACAAGCCGCGACGTCATTTAAGGTCTTTCAAGTGCTCATTCTTAGGAACGGAAGCTGCCGGTTACATCGGTAAGGTCCAGGTTGCGTCGGAGAGGTGAGTATATCAATATTTTTTATTTTATATTTTTATTCTTTATTTTACACATTAATATGGATCCCAGGGACCCTGGGAACCATACAGGATACCTTCCGATACTTGGTGTCCCATTGACTTGTATTGGTATCGGTATCGGCGATATCCGATACTTTTCAGGTATAGGCCGATACTATCCGATACCGATACTTTCAAGTATCGGACGGTATCGCTCAACACTAGTTATCATTCATATTTTCCGAATAAAGGCCAAGAAAGCAAAAATTCTGAAGGGTGAATGTAAACTTTTGAGCACAGCTGTATGAGACCCTCCTGTGTGTCTAATACAGGGTGTGTCTGAGTACCTCAGCTAACACAGTTTGGCAGTTCTTGCTTCCTTCATAAATTTCACTGAGATTTCAAATTTATCTTATAAAAAATTCTATTTTGGGTTACTTAAAATATTATTTAAAAAATCCTTTTTACATTTTGCCCTAACCCTAACGGGAAAATGGAAATAATTATATTTTTTAAATGTTATTATTTTTCTCTAACTAAGGGGGTGATGAAGGGGGGTTTGATTTACTTTTATAGCGGGTTTTTTAGCGGATTTTTATGATTGGCAGCTGTCACACACTAAAAGATGCTTTTTATTGCAAAAAATATTTTTTGCAACTCCACATTTTGAGAGCTATAATTTTTCCATATTTTGGTCCACAGAGTCATGTGAGGTCTTGTTTTTTGCGAGACAAGTTGACGTTTTTATTGGTATCATTTTCGGGAACGTGACATTTTTTGATCGCTTTCTATTCCGATTTTTGTGAGGCAGAATGAACAAAAACCAGCAATTCGTGAATTTCTTTTGGGGGCCGTTTATACTTTTCCACGTTTGATAAAATTGATAAAGCAGTTTTATTTCTCTGGTCAGTACGATTTCAGCGATACCTCATTTATATAATTTTTAATGTTTTGGCGCTTTTATACGATAAAATCTATTTTATATAAAAAATAATTATTTTTGCATTGCTTTATTCTGAGGGCTGTAACTTTTTAAATTTTTCATTGATGATGCTGTATGGTGGCTCGTTTTTTGTGGGACAAGATGACATTTTCAGTGGTACCATGGTTATTTATATCCATCATTTTGATTGCGTGTTATTGCACTTTTTGTTTGGCGGTATGATAATAAAGCATTGTTTTTTGCCTCGTTTTGCTTTTTTTTTACGGTTATCACTGAAGGGGTTAACTAGTGGGACAGTTTTATAGGTCAGGTCATTACGGACATGGCAATACTAAACATATGTACTTTTATTGTTTTTTTTATTTAGACAAAGAAATGTATTTATTGGAACAATATTTTTTTTTCTTTATTTAGGATTTTTTTTTTTCACGTGTAAATATTTTTTTTTCTTACTTTGTAACATTGCCCCAGAGGGGACATCATGTTACAGTGACAGATCGCTGATCTGACACTTTGCAATGCACTGATCACACAGGCACGGAAGGAGGCTTGCCGGCACCTGCTCTAAACAGGTGCTTGCAAGCCACCTCCCTGCAGGACACGGAAGGCTCCCTGCGGCCATTATGGATCCGGGGCCTGCAGGGAGGAGGAGGTCGGAGACCCTCGGAGCGACGCAATCACATTGCGTTGCTCCGAGGGTCTCAGGGAAGCACGCAGGGATCCCCCTCCCTGCATGATGCTTCCCTGTGCCACCGGAATGCTGTGATCATCTTTGATCGCAGTGTTCTGGGGGTTGATGTGCCAGGAGTGGTCCGTGACCGCTCCTGGCACATAGTGCCGGATGTCAGCTGTAATAATCAGCTGACACCCGGTGGCGATTGGCCGCGCTCCTCCCCGTGAGCGCGGCCGATTGCCGATGACGTACTATTCCGTCCATGGGAAGTAGGGCCCACCCCACATGGACGGAATAGTTTGTCTAATGACAGAAAGTGGTTTATATAATCTCATTTATACTCAGGTCATTTTCATTTTACATATTGCATATAAATAGCAGCATTTAGAAGGCAGGAAATGGGAGTTGTGTTTCGTCATCCCTCTGATTGGCACCCTGTGACATCATCGCGAAGGTGCCGATCATTGCAATGGTGATCCAATGTCGTCATGATGACATGAGGGCCCCCCAGAACTAGCAAGCTACTTTGATCATGCTTAGTGCATGGTCTAACTAGCTTGTGTTAGAGCAGCACTGACAGTTATAAAACATAGCAATGCTCCTCCTCAAAGTCACTTCAACTGTGATATGGTCTCTAAATAAAATGGTTTTGTGAATCTTGTAGGAAAAATGAAAATTCGCTTGTCTAATGTAAACCCTTCGAACTGCCCTGCCTAACAAAAAAAATTATGTTTACATTTTTTGCTGATATAAAGTAGACATGTGGGAAATGTTATTTATTAACTATTTTGTGTGAGGGGGTATAAAATTAGAAATTTGAAAATTGCTAAATTTTCACAAAATTCATATCATTTTTTTACCACTATCATGAAGTACAATATGTCACGAAAAAACAGTCTCAGAATCAATGGGATCCATTGAAGCATTCCAGAGTTATTACCTCATAAAGTGACACTGGTTAGAATTTAAAATATGGCCTGGTCATAAAGGTGAAAACAGGCTTGGGAGGTGAAGGGAGTTAATACCATTCTAAAGCTGTGTTGCCACAGTGAGAGTACGACTACCAGGAGGAAATAAACTTTATTCCTCCCAGTCATAGGGGTATGGCCAGTGCGGCTTTAGTGACTGCTCAGTATATTGTTAGCAGTGGCTGTAACCACGCCTCGGCCCTGGCTGACAAACGACTCTACAGTGCTTTGGTGTAGAACCGGCTCTCAGTGAGTGCCGGAGTGTGGTTGCAGATCATAGTTTTAGTTTGTCATTTTGTTGACAGTTTTTGCTGGCAAAACATAAAGTGGTCTGTGCCAAATTCACAAAAGTATTGTACATCAAAGTATGTTGCACGGGCATGTGAGAATTTGATAAAAGCAAAGCTCATAGGCAAGCCTTCAAGGATATACATCTAAATCTGACTTAAGGTACCTTCACACTAAATGATATCGCTAGCGATCCGTGACATTGCAGCGTCCTGGCTAGCGATATCATTGTGTTTGACACGCAGCAGCGATCAGGATCCTGCTGTGATATCGCTGGTCGTTGCTGAAAGTCCAGAACTTTATTTTGTCGCTGGATCTCCCGCTGACATCGCTGGATCGGTGTGTGTGACACCGATCCAGCGATGTCTTCACTGGTAACCAGGGTAAACATTGGGTTACTAAGCGCAGGGCCGCGCTTAGTAGCCCGATGTTTACCCTGGTTACCATTGTAAAAGTAAAAAAAAAACACATACTCACATTCCGGTGCCCGGCGTCCGCTTCCCTGCACTCCTCCTGCATCATGTGTAAGTGCCGGCCGTAAAGCAGAGCGGTGACTTCACCGCTCTGCTCTGTGGGAGATGCTGGAGATGTTCGGCGCTGACACAGGATGCAGAAGGAGTGCAGGGAAGCGGACGCCGGGCACCGGAATTTGAGTATGTGTTTTTTTTTTACTTTTACAATGGTAACCAGGGTAAACATCGGGTTACTAAGCGCGGCCCTGTGCTTAGTAACCCGATGTTTACCCTGGTTACCAGGGGACTTCGGCATCGTTGGTCGTTGGAGAGCTGTCTGTGTGACAGCTCTCCAGCGACCACACAACGACGAAACAGTGACGCTGCAGCGATCGGCATCGTTGTCTGTATCGCTGCAGCGTCGCTTAGTGTGAAGGTACCTTTAGAATAGGTGGTTTTCAAATTTTTGTTATATTGCAAGTGGTTTGTGACTTTCATGCACTTTTATGATATATTGGACACCATCCCCAAAATATAGTTTTATACAGTAAATTATTCACATGTAGAACTATTTATTAGATATATTGTTTTACACCGAACATTTTATAGCTTTTGTCAGATTAAAAAACAAAATACAATATTATTATTTAGTGTATCTTAGTTACAAAGGAACTTTGTGAACGCTCACATACTTATCAATGCATTTTTAGCATATTGTATGTAGAACAGGTTCAGGGTCCAGTTTGCTAGTAATAAAAGAATCAGTCACCAAATATTTATGACTCTTCTTTACAGTCTATCCATAAGTGTGTAGACCCTCTAAAAATTAGTTTGATTTCTATATATCACTGTACATTTTAAAATGTTTTACTTGTTTCAATTGTGCAGCACTGAAAAAATATCAAAGACTTATTCAGAGAAACTCACCCTTTCATGATCTATTTTTCATATTTATTGTTTCATTTTTTTCCTCCCTTTCTTTCAAAAAGCCATGTTATTTAATATTAAAATCAATATATATGAGGGCTTGTTTGTTTGGAACAAATTGTAGTTTTGAGTGCCATTATTCATGATTTTACCATATAAAGTACTTAGAAATGCAATTCTGCCATTGGTTTTGGGTTTGTTTTTACCACCTTCATTTTGCGGTAAAAATTAACTATCAATATGATTCTACAGCTCAGTATGATTACGGCAGTACCAATCCGTTGTAAATATATTTTAAGGGTTAAAAATACTCAGAACCTTGAAAAAGAAAAGTTTTTTGTTTGCAATATCAGGTTCTGACAACAGTAACTTTTTAAAATGTTCTCAAAGATAAAGGTGTCTGAGGTCTTGTTTTTTGTGGTTCAAACTTTAATTTTTATTGTTTACTTTTTGAGTTATACACAACATTTTAGCAAATCGAATCAAATGAGATGTTTGCAGACACAACAATACCTATTATGTTTATTTTTTTATTTCTGTAAGGGAAAGAGAGGGATGATTTAAACTTTTAAACATTTTTTTAGTCCTTTTTTGTTGGACTTGAACCTGTGATTGCTTATAAAATATACTGCAATACTATATATTTGCACTATACAGTGTTGTTGACACTTTTCTATCTAATGCTGAGCTTCACAGGAGGACTAAAATGTCAGACACGAGGTTCTTTAGCAAGCCCCCAGCTGCCATTTTGACTTATTGGCTCTGTGCGATCACATTGAACAAGTGAAGCGGCAAGAAGGCTATCTAAATATGACTTTCAGGGACATTTCAATGGTTAATCAGCAGTAATCAAAGCTCTCTCCAGTCACTGCTGTCAT
Organism: Ranitomeya variabilis; assembly: GCF_051348905.1. Lineage (NCBI taxonomy): Eukaryota > Metazoa > Chordata > Amphibia > Anura > Dendrobatidae > Ranitomeya > Ranitomeya variabilis. The sequence continues at coordinate 140,412,459 of NC_135236.1, forward strand.
AAACATATGTTTATCAGGTGACAAATTTGGCATTTACTTGGTAAGGATTGTCCTCTGCTGCTGAGCTCACTCCATACAACCAGCATGCAACCTATGACAAAAAATGTCTTAAAGGGAACCTGTCACCCCCAAAATCGATGGTGAGGTAAGCTCACCGTCATCAGGGGCTTATCTACAGCATTCCGTAATGCTGTAGATAAGCCCCCGATGTTACCTGAAAGAGGAGAAAAAGACGTTAGTGCGCAGGCGCCGGAAAGGTCAGAGAGGCCCGGCGCCTGCGCACTGCAGTACTTTTCTCTGCCCTCAACAGGGCAGACAAAGTACACCTGCGTCGGAGCTGTGGTGTGAAGACCAGAAGAGGACAACATTGTATGAAGATAGGAGGCGCCAGAGCAGACCTGAGACACCCATTTGACCAGACCGCAGCGGGACCGCCCCTGGAAGAGTATAATATAACGTCTTTTTCTCCTCTTTCAGGTAACATCGGGGTCTTATCTACAGCATTACAGAATGCTGTAGATAAGCCCCTGATGCCGGTGGGCTTACCTCACCATCGATTTTGGGGGTGACAGGTTCCCTTTAAGTTGCTTAGGGGTTTAAGTGAAATCTTACAGTAAAATTACACATAATCAATTTTTTGCAGACATTTCTGTAACTGTCCCATTTATCAATCTTATAAAGAGTCCTTCATGAAGGAATGTCATACTGATCTAACTCCCAGGATTGTGTTATGGGGTAGCCAGACCCCTCTAGTCTTTATTCCAGGTACACTCAGCTCAGCACTACATTGATTTGGTCCTGTAACCAGTGGGTACGGACATTTTTCAATAAAACAATGCTAACCTGCATGTTCCTTGTGCTACTGTGAGCAGCCTGTGCAAAGTAAGCATGCTATCAAGCCCTGCAGAGTCTCCAGGTTTATCAACATTCAAGCATATCGGGATGTCATTGGTTAGCAATTGCAAAGGGAGCTGCCAGTGGATCTTGAAGATTCAGCATGGCAAAAGATTCCTCAGACATCTGGTAATAGTCTCATTAATGGCATATCAAGGCGAATAAGTGTGTATATTTCAAAGAGTGGTGTTCATTCTCAATACTGGATAAGTTGAGATGAGGGGCACTTCCCCTTGAGAAAGCAAGACCACCGGAAGAGGTGAAATGCGCGTCGGGGGTTTTATACATTGGATCCGATCCGGTGCCCGCCGTCCTGTTTTGGTAAGCGCTGCTATCGTTTATCTATTTAATGCTGTGGGATATGCTTTACCCACGAGCCTAATTACTATGTGACTTTCTGGCAGCTCTGTACTCTTTTAAGGCATATATCAAACATGGGCAGCTCGCACCGGTGGATTTCCACAATTTCCGTCCTTATGCACTCTTGTATTTATTTATCTTTTGTATACTGTATGCACTTTATTAGCTTGTAATTGTCATATAATAAAATATTACTTTTTATAGTACCTACTGACTCCTGTTGTACTCCTTGTTCTAATAAGTTGAGATGTTTGTGAAATTGTGTCTCCATTTTTTTATTTGAATATAATTATCATGTTTATCCATCCTGTAATTTTCATAATTCCACTAATTTCAATTAATATTGAATGTTCAATGTTAATTATTTTAATTAGCCAGGCTGGCGCATCATCATCTGTGCATAACGCCGAAATCATACTGTCGTACCAGACCACCTAAATAAAAGCCTTGTCGGAATCCCGGAAGGTAGGACTTTCACGAACATCCGATCCAGCGACTATAGACTACTGACCTAGCCAATGGAGCAGAGTACATGCAATACGACCAGCTCAAATGTAGTTTCTACCAAACAATGGATCTTGCACTTCATCATGGCTTCCATCATAAACAACCATGGCACAGATGTCACAGAGCGTGAAAAACAACCATAGCTAGTGTTGAGCGATACTTTCCGATATCGGAAAGTATCGGTATCGGAAAGTATCGGCCGATACCGTCACAGTATCGGAATCCAATCCGATACCGATACCCGATCCCAATGCAAGTCAATGGGACGAAAATATCGGAATTAAAATAAACCCTTTCTTTCCTTGTAGGTTAATTCTACATGAAGGAAAACAACTAAGAATAATGTAGGATGTATTGGGGGAGGTGGCGGAGACATTAAAGGCACAGGGGTTTATCCCAATCAAATAGAATAGCAGTATTTTTAATTTTTTTAATGACGTTCGGCGTTAGAAAGAATTTGACTATGTTAATTTTTTATTTATTTTGTCAGATATTGATGTTTCACTACTTCCACGCCCTTCACCCTATTTTTTACTTCTCCCACACTTTCTTCTTCATTATCCTCATCATCAGCTTCTGTGACATCAACTTCTTCACCTTATTCATCTTCTTCTTTTCTACGTATATATATATATTTTTTTTTACATTGTTCATATTCTTTTTATTTAACTATTATCTTTTTTATATTCAACTTCTTCATCATATTCTTATTTGTGACAGGCATTCCCGTAGTTGTTATCTATAAAAGTTTGAAGATTACACCTTCCGTTCTGCCTGTCACAAAACAGTTACATTTGTCCGCGTTCAGTTTGGCCTGCAGCATCAGGCTTTATCCAGGGGCACCACGAGGAGGAACGGACTCACCCCCATACACTGCTTAGTCTTCTTCTGCTTATAATTTAGATAATATCTTTTGCTCTGATATTTAGTCTTATGCTTAATGTTCTTCTGCTCTTTGTTCTGCAGCCTCTTGTTCTTCTGCTTCTCGGTCTTCCAGGTTGTCGTCGTCATCTCCAGGGTCGTCATCTCCAGGGTCGTCGTCATCGGGGTCGTCGTCATCGGGGTCGTCGTCATCGGGGTCGTCTTCAGGGTCATCGTCTCCAGGGTCGTCGTCATCTCGGTGGTTGTCGTCTCTGGTGTCGTCATCATCTTAGGGGTGGTCTTCCGGGTCATCGTCTTTCGGGTCTTGAACTTGGAAATGTAGCAGAAGGTACAAGAAGGCTGAGAAAATGCCGAGAAACAGCTGATGGAACTGGAACTCGGATGGCTACCCGAAGGTCCAAGAGCCAATGGAACTACCGAGGACCAGCTGACGTTACTGGAACCCGGTTACTAAGCAGGAGGTACCCGTGCCTGAAAGCACTACCAAGGACCACCTGACGTTGGTGGAACTCGGATACCCAGAGGGAGGCACCTAAGCCAAAGGCTCTGCCCGGAACCAGCTGACGGTACTGGAACCAGGATGGGGAGCAGAAGGTACAAGAGCAAAAGACACTGCCGAGAACCAGCTGACGGTACTGGAACCCGGATGGGTAGCCGAAGGTCCAAGAGCCAATGGAACTACCGAGGACCAGCTGACGTTACTGGAACCCGGTTACTAAGCAGGAGGTACCCGTGCCTGAAAGCACTACCAAGGACCACCTGACGTTGGTGGAACTCGGATACCCAGAGGGAGGCACCTAAGCCAAAGGCTCTGCCCGGAACCAGCTGACGGTACTGGAACCAGGATGGGGAGCAGAAGGTACAAGAGCAAAAGACACTGCCGAGAACCAGCTGACGGTACTGGAACCCGGATGGGGACCTATTCAAGCTTGTCTTCCTAGGGCCCCAACTGGCGGTGTGTTAGAGCCCAGGGACAGCAGGAGGAGGAGCAGGGGGAGGGGAGTGTAGGCCGAAGCCTGCACAGGCGGCAGCTTTGGGTGTGTTGTGTCTGCGTGGCTTTTGCAGGACACGTTGCCGGCTACACAGCAGGGGAACAGCTGGCGGTGCTGGACCCCACTGACACATTGGCGAGGTGTTTGGCTCTGTGCAGCCAGCACTTCCGGACAGCAACTAGCGTTGTTGGAGCCCGGGCTCTGCAGGTGGAGCAGAGTGTAGGCCGAAGCCTAATTGAACCGATTTCAAAAGTCACCTTTAACCCCCCCTCAGGGGTTACAAAGTAGAAGAGCCACAGCTTATGCAGCAGCAGTGCTGCGCAAGTCAAAGGTTGCTCTTGTAATTTTTCTCCTTGCACACGCTGAATGGAACACGTATAACATTTAGCCCTTTATACAGTCAAACTGTGTAATGGAGGCGAGAGTTCCCTTTGTAATGAGACGCAGCACAGATGTCAAGAATCCCACCTTGGTGCTGGGTGCAGCCTCCTGAGCGTTGTTATTTGCTGTACAGGAGTCTGCGCTGTCGTGTTATCCCCTGGCCTAGCGCTGTTAGCGCTGCCCATCTTCTGACCTCATTTAATGTTGGCTGGTGCGGTTCGCGATGCCCATGAATCACAGCCCCGCAGTGTATTGACATAGTTAAAACACTGCGGGGCTGGGATTCATGGCCTGGCGCAGTACATATGTTCGCCTCTCGCTTGGGTTCTTACACCTGCTTCAGACTATGTGGCGTCAGCTGATCCCTTATCGCATGCCACGGCCATGAAGCCGCACAGTCTGAAGAAGGCGGAAGGAGATGAGGGACAGGCGAACTGATGCACTGCTCATGCCCATCAAACACACCCTCGCAGTCCCAATAAATAAGACACCGAGGGGCGTTGTGTGGGTCAGGGCGGCCGCAGAGGCGCAGCCAGCCAAACAATGATGCCAGAAGACGGGCAGCGCTACCAAGGGGGTTGCAGCGTGTCATTACAAAGGAAAGTCACACCACCGGGACGGTTAAATGGTCACACAGAGGACACATTTCAGACGTGTTTTCAGTTCCACATGTGCGAGGAGAATACGTTTCTGAGCCACCTTGCACACATGCAGCATTACCGCTGTACAAGGTGGCTGGATAACGTAAAAACGCCTGGGGGAGGGGGGACAGGTTCCCTTCAATTTCAGTTCTTGTGTCTGCGTGGCTTTTGCAGGACATGTTGCCGGCTGCACAGCAGGGGAACAGCTGGCGGTGCTGGACCCCACTGACACATTGGCTGGTGTTTTTCTCTGTGCAGCTAGCACATCTGGGCCCCAACTGGCGGTGTGTTAGAGCCCAGGGACAGCAGGAGGAGGAGCAGGAGGAGGAGGAGCAGGGGGAGGGGAGTGTAGGCCGAAGCCTGCACAGGCGGCAGCTTTGGGTGTGTTGTGTCTGCGTGGCTTTTGCAGGACACGTTGCCGGCTACACAGCAGGGGAACAGCTGGCGGTGCTGGACCCCACTGACACATTGGCGAGGTGTTTGGCTCTGTGCAGCCAGCACTTCCGGACAGCAACTAGCGTTGTTGGAGCCCGGGCTCTGCAGGTGGAGCAGAGTGTAGGCCGAAGCCTAATTGAACCGATTTCAAAAGTCACCTTTAACCCCCCCTCAGGGGTTACAAAGTAGAAGAGCCACAGCTTATGCAGCAGCAGTGCTGCGCAAGTCAAAGGTTGCTCTTGTAATTTTTCTCCTTGCACACGCTGAATGGAACACGTATAACATTTAGCCCTTTATACAGTCAAACTGTGTAATGGAGGCGAGAGTTCCCTTTGTAATGAGACGCAGCACAGGTGTCAAGAATCCCACCTTGGTGCTGGGTGCAGCCTCCCGAGCGTTGTTATTTGCTGTACAGGAGTCTGCGCTGTCGTGTTATCCCCTGGCCTAGCGCCGTTAGCGCTGCCCATCTTCTGGCATCATGTAATGTCGGCCGGTGCGGTTCGCGATGCCCATGAATCCCAGCCCCGCAGTGTCTTAACATTGTTAAAACACTGCGGGGCTGGGATTCAGGGCCTGGCGCAGCACATATGTTCGCCTCTCACACTCGGGTCCTTACACCCGCTTCAGACTGTGCGGCGTCATCTGATCCCTTATCGCATGCCACGGCCATGAAGCCGCACAGTCCGAAGAAGGCGGAAGGAGAGGAGGGACAGGCGAACTGATGCACTGATCCTGCCCATCAAACACACCCTCGCAGTCCCAATAAATAAGACACCGAGGGGCGTTGTGTGGGTCAGGGCGGCCGCAGAGGCGCAGCCAGCCAAACAATGATGCCAGAAGACGGGCAGCGCTACCAAGGGGGTTGCAGCGTGTCATTACAAAGGAAAGTCACACCACCGGGACGGTTAAATGGTCACACAGAGGACACATTTCAGACGTGTTTTCAGTTCCACATGTGCGAGGAGAATACGTTTCTGAGCCACCTTGCACACATGCAGCATTACCGCTGTACAAGGTGGCTGGATAACGTAAAAACGCCTGGGGGAGGGGGGACAGGTTCCCTTCAATTTCAGTTCTTGTGTCTGCGTGGCTTTTGCAGGACACGTTGCCGGCTGCACAGCAGGGGAACAGCTGGCGGTGCTGGACCCCACTGACACATTGGCTGGTGTTTTTCTCTGTGCAGCTAGCACATCTGGGCCCCAACTGGCGGTGTGTTAGAGCCCAGGGACAGCAGGAGGAGGAGCAGGAGGAGGAGGAGCAGGGGGAGGGGAGTGTAGGCCGAAGCCTGCACAGGCGGCAGCTTTGGGTGTGTTGTGTCTGCGTGGCTTTTGCAGGACACGTTGCCGGCTACACAGCAGGGGAACAGCTGGCGGTGCTGGACCCCACTGACACATTGGCGAGGTGTTTGGCTCTGTGCAGCCAGCACTTCCGGACAGCAACTAGCGTTGTTGGAGCCCGGGCTCTGCAGGTGGAGCAGAGTGTAGGCCGAAGCCTAATTGAACCGATTTCAAAAGTCACCTTTAACCCCCCCTCAGGGGTTACAAAGTAGAAGAGCCACAGCTTATGCAGCAGCAGTGCTGCGCAAGTCAAAGGTTGCTCTTGTAATTTTTCTCCTTGCACACGCTGAATGGAACACGTATAACATTTAGCCCTTTATACAGTCAAACTGTGTAATGGAGGCGAGAGTTCCCTTTGTAATGAGACGCAGCACAGGTGTCAAGAATCCCACCTTGGTGCTGGGTGCAGCCTCCCGAGCGTTGTTATTTGCTGTACAGGAGTCTGCGCTGTCGTGTTATCCCCTGGCCTAGCGCCGTTAGCGCTGCCCATCTTCTGGCATCATGTAATGTCGGCCGGTGCGGTTCGCGATGCCCATGAATCCCAGCCCCGCAGTGTCTTAACATTGTTAAAACACTGCGGGGCTGGGATTCAGGGCCTGGCGCAGCACATATGTTCGCCTCTCACACTCGGGTCCTTACACCCGCTTCAGACTGTGCGGCGTCATCTGATCCCTTATCGCATGCCACGGCCATGAAGCCGCACAGTCCGAAGAAGGCGGAAGGAGAGGAGGGACAGGCGAACTGATGCACTGATCCTGCCCATCAAACACACCCTCGCAGTCCCAATAAATAAGACACCGAGGGGCGTTGTGTGGGTCAGGGCGGCCGCAGAGGCGCAGCCAGCCAAACAATGATGCCAGAAGACGGGCAGCGCTACCAAGGGGGTTGCAGCGTGTCATTACAAAGGAAAGTCACACCACCGGGACGGTTAAATGGTCACACAGAGGACACATTTCAGACGTGTTTTCAGTTCCACATGTGCGAGGAGAATACGTTTCTGAGCCACCTTGCACACATGCAGCATTACCGCTGTACAAGGTGGCTGGATAACGTAAAAACGCCTGGGGGAGGGGGGACAGGTTCCCTTCAATTTCAGTTCTTGTGTCTGCGTGGCTTTTGCAGGACACGTTGCCGGCTGCACAGCAGGGGAACAGCTGGTGGTGCTGGACCCCACTGACACATTGGCTGGTGTTTTTCTCTGTGCAGCTAGCACATCTGGGCCCCAACTGGCGGTGTGTTAGAGCCCAGGGACAGCAGGAGGAGGAGCAGGAGGAGGAGGAGCAGGGGGAGGGGAGTGTAGGCCGAAGCCTGCACAGGCGGCAGCTTTTTGTGTGTTGTGTCTGCGTGGCTTTTGCAGGACACGTTGCCGGCTACACAGCAGGGGAACAGCTGGCGGTGCTGGACCCCACTGACACATTGGCGAGGTGTTTGGCTCTGTGCAGCCAGCACTTCCGGACAGCAACTAGCGTTGTTGGAGCCCGGGCTCTGCAGGTGGAGCAGAGTGTAGGCCGAAGCCTAATTGAACCGATTTCAAAAGTCACCTTTAACCCCCCCTCAGGGGTTACAAAGTAGAAGAGCCACAGCTTATGCAGCAGCAGTGCTGCGCAAGTCAAAGGTTGCTCTTGTAATTTTTCTCCTTGCACACGCTGAATGGAACACGTATAACATTTAGCCCTTTATACAGTCAAACTGTGTAATGGAGGCGAGAGTTCCCTTTGTAATGAGATGCAGCACAGGTGTCAAGAATCCCACCTTGGTGCTGGGTGCAGCCTCCCGAGCGTTGTTATTTGCTGTACAGGAGTCTGCGCTGTCGTGTTATCCCCTGGCCTAGCGCCGTTAGCGCTGCCCATCTTCTGGCATCATGTAATGTCGGCCGGTGCGGTTCGCGATGCCCATGAATCCCAGCCCCGCAGTGTCTTAACATTGTTAAAACACTGCGGGGCTGGGATTCAGGGCCTGGCGCAGCACATATGTTCGCCTCTCACACTCGGGTCCTTACACCCGCTTCAGACTGTGCGGCGTCATCTGATCCCTTATCGCATGCCACGGCCATGAAGCCGCACAGTCCGAAGAAGGCGGAAGGAGAGGAGGGACAGGCGAACTGATGCACTGATCCTGCCCATCAAACACACCCTCGCAGTCCCAATAAATAAGACACCGAGGGGCGTTGTGTGGGTCAGGGCGGCCGCAGAGGCGCAGCCAGCCAAACAATGATGCCAGAAGACGGGCAGCGCTACCAAGGGGGTTGCAGCGTGTCATTACAAAGGAAAGTCACACCACCGGGACGGTTAAATGGTCACACAGAGGACACATTTCAGACGTGTTTTCAGTTCCACATGTGCGAGGAGAATACGTTTCTGAGCCACCTTGCACACATGCAGCATTACCGCTGTACAAGGTGGCTGGATAACGTAAAAACGCCTGGGGGAGGGGGGACAGGTTCCCTTCAATTTCAGTTCTTGTGTCTGCGTGGCTTTTGCAGGACACGTTGCCGGCTGCACAGCAGGGGAACAGCTGGCGGTGCTGGACCCCACTGACACATTGGCTGGTGTTTTTCTCTGTGCAGCTAGCACATCTGGGCCCCAACTGGCGGTGTGTTAGAGCCCAGGGACAGCAGGAGGAGGAGCAGGAGGAGGAGGAGCAGGGGGAGGGGAGTGTAGGCCGAAGCCTGCACAGGCGGCAGCTTTGGGTGTGTTGTGTCTGCGTGGCTTTTGCAGGACACGTTGCCGGCTACACAGCAGGGGAACAGCTGGCGGTGCTGGACCCCACTGACACATTGGCGAGGTGTTTGGCTCTGTGCAGCCAGCACTTCCGGACAGCAACTAGCGTTGTTGGAGCCCGGGCTCTGCAGGTGGAGCAGAGTGTAGGCCGAAGCCTAATTGAACCGATTTCAAAAGTCACCTTTAACCCCCCCTCAGGGGTTACAAAGTAGAAGAGCCACAGCTTATGCAGCAGCAGTGCTGCGCAAGTCAAAGGTTGCTCTTGTAATTTTTCTCCTCGCACACGCTGAATGGAACACGTATAACATTTAGCCCTTTATACAGTCAAACTGTGTAATGGAGGCGAGAGTTCCCTTTGTAATGAGACGCAGCACAGGTGTCAAGAATCCCACCTTGGTGCTGGGTGCAGCCTCCCGAGCGTTGTTATTTGCTGTACAGGAGTCTGCGCTGTCGTGTTATCCCCTGGCCTAGCGCCGTTAGCGCTGCCCATCTTCTGGCATCATGTAATGTCGGCCGGTGCGGTTCGCGATGCCCATGAATCCCAGCCCCGCAGTGTCTTAACATTGTTAAAACACTGCGGGGCTGGGATTCAGGGCCTGGCGCAGCACATATGTTCGCCTCTCACACTCGGGTCCTTACACCCGCTTCAGACTGTGCGGCGTCATCTGATCCCTTATCGCATGCCACGGCCATGAAGCCGCACAGTCCGAAGAAGGCGGAAGGAGAGGAGGGACAGGCGAACTGATGCACTGATCCTGCCCATCAAACACACCCTCGCAGTCCCAATAAATAAGACACCGAGGGGCGTTGTGTGGGTCAGGGCGGCCGCAGAGGCGCAGCCAGCCAAACAATGATGCCAGAAGACGGGCAGCGCTACCAAGGGGGTTGCAGCGTGTCATTACAAAGGAAAGTCACACCACCGGGACGGTTAAATGGTCACACAGAGGACACATTTCAGACGTGTTTTCAGTTCCACATGTGCGAGGAGAATACGTTTCTGAGCCACCTTGCACACATGCAGCATTACCGCTGTACAAGGTGGCTGGATAACGTAAAAACGCCTGGGGGAGGGGGGACAGGTTCCCTTCAATTTCAGTTCTTGTGTCTGCGTGGCTTTTGCAGGACACGTTGCCGGCTGCACAGCAGGGGAACAGCTGGCGGTGCTGGACCCCACTGACACATTGGCTGGTGTTTTTCTCTGTGCAGCTAGCACATCTGGGCCCCAACTGGCGGTTTGTTAGAGCCCAGGGTCAGCAGGAGGAGGAGGAGCAGGAGCAGGGGGAGGGGAGTGTAGGCCGAAGCCTGCACTGGCGGCAGCTTTGGGTCTGTTGTGTCTGCGTGGCGGTCGCAGGACACGATGCCGGCTGCACAGCAGGGGAACAGCTGGCGGTGCTGAACCCCACTGACACATTGGCGAGGTGTTTTTCTCTGTGCAGCTAGCAGTACCGGGCCCCAACTGGCGGTGTTGGAGCCCAGGGTCAGCAGGAGGAGCAGGGGGAGCGGAGTGTAGGCCGAAGCCTGCACTCGAGCAAGTTGAAAGGAAACCTTTAACCCCCCCCCCCCCAGGCGTTTGTAGCTGAAAGAGCCATTGTGTACAGCACTAATGCTGGAAAAGGTAAACTTAGCTCTTTTAATTATGGTCCTTGCACATGCGGAACCTAACAGTTATGAAATGTGTCCCCTCACAGCGTTAAACCGTCAGGTAGGTGGAACTTTCCTTTGTCGTGTGACGCAGCACAGCCATCATTTTTACCCCCTTGGCGCCGTGCGCCGCCTCCTCAGCGTTGTTTGAATCTGTCCCGGAGCCTTCGCTGTTAGGTTAGCCCTTGGCCATGCACACATTTTGCGCTGCCCGTCTTCTGACATCATTTGGTGTCAGGCTGGCTGCGCCTGTGCGGGTGCGGTGGCCGAGATCCCGCCTCGCAGTGTCGTCTAATGTAATCGCACCGCGGGCCTGTGATCCGTGCCCGTGCGCAGTGCATATCCTCTCCTCTCACTCCCCTCCCTACGGCTTTTTCTGACTGTGCGGTGTCACGGCCGTGGCATGCTATTAGGGACCAGCTGACATCGCACAGTCTGAAGAAGCCGTAGGGAGGGGAGTGAGAGGAGAGGATATGCACTGCGCACGGGCACGGATCACAGGCCCGCGGTGGGATTACATTAGACGACACTGCGAGGCGGGATCTCGGCCACCGCACCCGCACAGGCGCAGCCAGCCTGACACCAAATGAGGTCAGAAGACGGGCAGCGCAACATGTGTGCATGGCCAAGGGCTAACCTAACAGCGCAGGCTCCGGGACAGATTAAAACAACGCTGAGGAGGCGGCGCACGGCGCCAAGGGGGTAAAAATGATGGCTGTGCTGCGTCACACGACAAAGGAAAGTTCTACCTACCGGACGGTTTAACGCTGTGTGGGGACACATTTCATAAGTGTTTGGTTCAGCATGTGCAAGGAGCATCACGAAAAGAGGCACTTTTTCCCTTTGCATCATTACTGCTGCACAAGGTGGCTCCTTCAGTAACAAACGCCTGGGGGGGGGGGGGGGTCAGGTTCCCTTACATTTAACTTGTTGTGCCTGCGTGGCGGTCGCAGTACACGTTGCCGTATACACAGCAGGGGAACAGCTGGCGGTGCTGAACCCCACTAACACATTGGCGAGGTGTTTGGCTCTGTGCGTACAGCACTTCTGGACGGCAACTAGCGGTGTTGGAGCCCAGGGACAGGTGGAGGAGGAGGAGGTTGGAGGAGGTTGGAGGAGGTAGGAGGGATTGCCACACACACAGCAGGGGAACAGCTGACGTTACTGAACCCCAATAACAGAGGAGGGACTGTTGACTGTGCGTACAGCACTTCTGGACGGCAACTGGCGGTGTTGGAGCCCAGGGACAGGTGGAGGAGGAGGAGGTTGGAGGAGGTTGGAGGGGGTAGGAGGGATTGCCACACACACAGCAGGGGAACAGCTGACGTTACTGAACCCCAATAACAGAGGAGGGACTGTTGACTGTGCGTACAGCACTTCTGGACGGCAACTGGCGGTGTTGGAGCCCAGGGACAGGTGGAGGAGGAGGAGGTTGGAGGAGGTTGGAGGGGGTAGGAGGGATTGCCACACACACAGCAGGGGAACAGCTGACGTTACTGAACCCCAATAACAGAGGAGGGACTGTTGACTGTGCGTACAGCACTTCTGGACGGCAACTGGCGGTGTTGGAGCCCAGGGACAGGTGGAGGAGGAGGAGGTTGGAGGAGGTTGGAGGAGGTAGGAGGGATTGCCACACACACAGCAGGGGAACAGCTGACGTTACTGAACCCCAATAACAGAGGAGGGACTGTTGACTGTGCGTACAGCACTTCTGGACGGCAACTGGCGGTGTTGGAGCCCAGGGACAGGTGGAGGAGGAGGAGGTTGGAGGAGGTTGGAGGAGGTAGGAGGGATTGCCACACACACAGCAGGGGAACAGCTGACGTTACTGAACCCCAATAACAGAGGAGGGACTGTTGACTGTGCGTACAGCACTTCTGGACGGCAACTGGCGGTGTTGGAGCCCAGGGACAGGTGGAGGAGGAGGAGGTTGGAGGAGGTTGGAGGAGGTAGGAGGGATTGCCACACACACAGCAGGGGAACAGCTGACGTTACTGAACCCCAATAACAGAGGAGGGACTGTTGACTGTGCGTACAGCACTTCTGGACGGCAACTGGCGGTGTTGGAGCCCAGGGACAGGTGGAGGAGGAGGAGGTTGGAGGAGGTTGGAGGAGGTAGGAGGGATTGCCACACACACAGCAGGGGAACAGCTGACGTTACTGAACCCCAATAACAGAGGAGGGACTGTTGACTGTGCGTACAGCACTTCTGGACGGCAACTGGCGGTGTTGGAGCCCAGGGACAGGTGGAGGAGGAGGAGGTTGGAGGAGGTAGGAGGGATTGCCACACACACAGCAGGGGAACAGCTGACGTTACTGAACCCCAATAACAGAGGAGGGACTGTTGACTGTGCGTACAGCACTTCTGGACGGCAACTGGCGGTGTTGGAGCCCAGGGACAGGTGGAGGAGGAGGAGGTTGGAGGAGGTTGGAGGAGGTAGGAGGGATTGCCACACACACAGCAGGGGAACAGCTGACGTTACTGAACCCCAATAACAGAGGAGGGACTGTTGACTGTGCGTACAGCACTTCTGGACGGCAACTGGCGGTGTTGGAGCCCAGGGACAGGTGGAGGAGGAGGAGGTTGGAGGAGGTTGGAGGAGGTAGGAGGGATTGCCACACACACAGCAGGGGAACAGCTGACGTTACTGAACCCCAATAACAGAGGAGGGACTGTTGACTGTGCGTACAGCACTTCTGGACGGCAACTGGCGGTGTTGGAGCCCAGGGACAGGTGGAGGAGGAGGAGGTTGGAGGAGGTAGGAGGGATTGCCACACACACAGCAGGGGAACAGCTGACGTTACTGAACCCCAATAACAGAGGAGGGACTGTTGACTGTGCGTACAGCACTTCTGGACGGCAACTGGCGGTGTTGGAGCCCAGGGACAGGTGGAGGAGGAGGAGGTTGGAGGAGGTTGGAGGAGGTAGGAGGGATTGCCACACACACAGCAGGGGAACAGCTGACGTTACTGAACCCCAATAACAGAGGAGGGACTGTTGACTGTGCGTACAGCACTTCTGGACGGCAACTGGCGGTGTTGGAGCCCAGGGACAGGTGGAGGAGGAGGAGGTTGGAGGAGGTAGGAGGGATTGCCACACACACAGCAGGGGAACAGCTGACGTTACTGAACCCCAATAACAGAGGAGGGACTGTTGACTGTGCGTACAGCACTTCTGGACGGCAACTGGCGGTGTTGGAGCCCAGGGACAGGTGGAGGAGGAGGAGGTTGGAGGAGGTTGGAGGAGGTAGGAGGGATTGCCACACACACAGCAGGGGAACAGCTGACGTTACTGAACCCCAATAACAGAGGAGGGACTGTTGACTGTGCGTACAGCACTTCTGGACGGCAACTGGCGGTGTTGGAGCCCAGGGACAGGTGGAGGAGGAGGAGGTTGGAGGAGGTTGGAGGAGGTAGGAGGGATTGCCACACACACAGCAGGGGAACAGCTGACGTTACTGAACCCCAATAACAGAGGAGGGACTGTTGACTGTGCGTACAGCACTTCTGGACGGCAACTGGCGGTGTTGGAGCCCAGGGACAGGTGGAGGAGGAGGAGGTTGGAGGAGGTTGGAGGGGGTAGGAGGGATTGCCACACACACAGCAGGGGAACAGCTGACGTTACTGAACCCCAATAACAGAGGAGGGACTGTTGACTGTGCGTACAGCACTTCTGGACGGCAACTGGCGGTGTTGGAGCCCAGGGACAGGTGGAGGAGGAGGAGGTTGGAGGAGGTTGGAGGGGGTAGGAGAGATTGCCACACACACAGCAGGGGAACAGCTGACGTTACTGAACCCCAATAACAGAGGAGGGACTGTTGACTGTGCGTACAGCACTTCTGGACGGCAACTGGCGGTGTTGGAGCCCAGGGACAGGTGGAGGAGGAGGAGGTTGGAGGAGGTTGGAGGAGGTAGGAGGGATTGCCACACACACAGCAGGGGAACAGCTGACGTTACTGAACCCCAATAACAGAGGAGCGACTGTTGACTGTGCGTACAGCACTTCTGGACGGCAACTAGCGGTGTTGGAGCCCAGGGGCAGGTGGAAAAGCAGAGGAACACAATGTAGGCCGAAGCCTGAGAAAGTCGAAAGGGAACCTTTAACCCCCCCCCCAAGGCGTTTGTAGCTGAAAGAGCCAGCTTGTGCAGCACAAAAGATGCAAAAGGAAAAGGTGGCTCTTTTCATCATGCTCCTTGCAAACACAGAACTAAACACTTTTAAAATGTGTCCCCTGAAGCCGTGAAACCGTCCCGGAGGTGGGACTTTCCTTCGTAATATGACGCAGCACAGCCATCATTACTACCCCCCCGCCGCCGTGCCCCGGCTCCTCAGCGTTGTTTGATTCCGTCCCGGAGCCTGCGCTGTTATGTTATCCCGTGGCCAGGCACACTTAGCGCTGCCCATCTTCTGACATCATTTGGTGTCAGGCTGGCTGCGCCTGTGCGGCCGCGCTGGCCGAGAGCCCGCCTCGCAGTGTCTTCTGATGTAATCCCACTGGGGGCCTGGGATCCATGGCCATGCGCAGTGCATATCCTCGCCTCTCACTCCCCTCCCTACGGCTTCTTTTTCAGACTGTGCGGTGTCACGGCCGTGGCATGCTATTAGGGACCAGCTGACACCGAACAGTCTGAAGAAGCCATAGGGAGATGAGTGAGAGGTGGAGGTTCAGATATGCACTGCGCATGTCCATAGATCCCAGGCCCCCAGTGGGATTAAATCAGAAGACACTGCGAGGCGGGCTCTCGGCCAGCGTGGCCGCACAGGCGCAGCCAGCCTGACACCAAATGATGCCAGAAGACGGGCAGCGCTAAGTGTGCCTGGCCACGGGATAACATAACAGCGCAGGCTCCGGGACGGAATCAAACAACGCTGAGGAGCCGGGGCGCGGCGCCGGGGGGGTAGGAATGACGGCTGTGCTGCGTCACATTACGAAGGAAAGTCCCACCTCCGGGACGGTTTTACGGTATCAGTGGACACATTTTATAAGTGTTAAGTTCTGCGTGTGCAAGGAGCTAAACAAAAATAGCTACCTTTTCCTTGTGCAGCATTACTGCTGCACAAGGTGGCTCTTTCAGTAACAAACGCCTTGGGGGGGGGGGGGACAGATTCCCTTACATTTCAGTTGTTGTGTCAGCGTGGCGGTCGCATGACACATTGCCGGCTACACAGCTGGGGATCAGCTGACGTTACTGAAACCCAATAACACTGGGTCGTATGTTTTGACTGTGCAGACGGCACATCTGAGCCTCAACTGGCGGTGTTGGAGCCCAGGAATTTAAGTTCAGGTGGTAGAAAGATGAACACAACAGGAGACCTGGATAACGTATACAGTGACCTAATTATTTAATCAGGAGGAGGAGTGGCAAATTCCTGCGAGATCCAGGCCTTGTTCATTTTCAGGAAAGTAAGCCGGTCAACGTTATCGGAGGATAGTCGCATGCGACGGTCAGTTAGTACACCACCTGCAGCACTAAAGACACGTTCCGATAATACACTGGCCGCAGGGCAAGACAGCACCTCCAATGCATACTGGCTTAGCTCTGGCCATGTATCCAGCTTTGAGACCCAAAACTTGAAAGGGGAAGAGCCGTCTGGGAGTACAGCAAGAGGGCAAGACATGTAGTCTGTCACCATCTGACGGAACCGTTGCCTCCTGCTGACTGGAGCCGTCTGTGATGGTGTAGACTTTTGTGGCGGGCACAGAAAACTGTGCCACAGTTCGGCCATACTGGTCTTGCCTTGGGCAGAGGCACTGCTTCTGCTCCCTCTTTGTGCAGAGCCTCCACCACTGCCTGGACGCACTGAGCTGCTTTGGAATGCACTAGCAGCACTTCTCTCAGTTGGAATGGAGAAGATGATGGAACTGACCAGTGTGTCTTGGTACTCCCGCATTTTTCGCTCCCGGTTCAACGGTGTGATGAGGCTTTCTACGTTGTCCCGGTAGCGAGGATCGAGGAGGGTGAACACCCAATAATCAGACATGTTGAGAATGTGGTCGATGCGGCGGTCGTTTCTCAGGCACTGCAGCATGTAATCCACCATGTGCTGCAGACTGCCAACTGCCCAAGAAACGCTGTCCCCAGCTGGAGGCGTGATCTCTGCCCGCTCGTCATCACCCCACCCTCGCTGTACACACTGAGTACTGGACAATTCGGGAACTCCCTCCTCTGGACGGATGTCTTCCTCCTCCATTGACTCCTCCTCATCCTCCTCACAAACTGTCCCCTGCCTACGCGTTTGTGAGGAACCACGTGGCGCTGACTGTCCAGAAGATGATGGAAGTGGTGAATCCTCATCCTCCACCTCTTCCACAACATCATCCCTTAGCGCTTGCAGTGATTTTTCAAGCAGGCAGATAAGGGGGACAGTCATGCTGACTAATGCATCATCTGCACTCGCCATCCGCGTGGAATAATCAAAGGGACGCAAAACCTGGCAGACATCCTTCATAGTGGCCCACTCTGTGGTTGTGAAGTCTGTACGGCGCTGACTGCGACTTTTTTGCGCCTGATACAGCTGGTACTCCATTACAGCTTGCTGCTGCTCACACAACCGCTCCAACATATGTAACGTGGAATTCCACCTGGTAGGTAGGTCACATATGATGCGATGTTCCGGCAGGCGGTGTCGGCGCTGCAGAGCCGCAATGCGCGCTTTTGCCGTGCTGGAACGCCGCAAGTGAGCACACTCTAGGCGGACCTTGTGCAGCAGTGCATCAAGATCCGGATAGTCCCTCAAAAAACTCTGCACGACCAAATTGAGCACATGTGCCAGACATGGGATGTGAGTGAGGTTGCCGAGGCCCAGGGCTGCCACCAGATTTCGGCCATTATCACACACTACCATGCCTGGCTGGAGATTCGCTGGCTCAAACCACACATCGCTCTCCTGCTTGATGGCATTCCAGAGCTCCTGCGCTGTGTGGCTACGATTCCCCAAAAAAATTAATTTCAAGACGGCCTGTTGACGTTTGGCCACGGCTGTGCTCATGTCGGTCGTAACAGGTACACGTTCATCACGGGTCCATGTGGAGGTGGACTGTGACGGCTCCTGCAGCGATGATTCTGAGGAACTGGTGTAAGAGGAGGAGTCAATGCGTACAGAATGGATTCCTGCAATCCTTGGAGTGGGCAGGACACGTCCTGCGCCACTCGCACGGTCTGTACCCGGCTCAACGACATTAACCCAATGGGCAGTGAGGGAAAGGTATCGCCCCTGTCCATGTTGACTGGTCCACGCATCGGTGGTGAGGTGGACCTTGCTACTGACGGCGTTCAGTAGCGCGTGTTTTATGTGTCCCTCCACATGCTTGTACAGGGCAGGGACGGCTTGCCTGCTGAAGTAAAAGCGGCTGGGCACACTGTACTGTGGGACTGCCAATGACATCAAGTCACGGAAGCTGTCAGTCTCCACCAGCCTGAATGACAGCATTTCCAGTGACAGAAGTTTGGCAATGCCTGCAGTCAGAGCCTGTGCTCGTGGGTGGTTTGACGAGAAAGGCCGCCTTTTCTCCCATGCCTGTACTACCGATGGCTGTAGACTGGGCTGGGAGTGTGTGGTTGACTGGGAAAGTGGTGCTGCGGGTGGAATGACAGCGGGTCTCTGGACAACAGGGCCAGAGGTTCTTCCACGGCGATCCTGGGAGGAAGCCGAACCAGCTGCGTGTGAGCTAGAGGAAGAGGCAACACAAGCTGAAGAGGTGGTAGCTGCCGCTGTTGGTTGGCCTAGCTCTTCAGTGTGTTTGTCTAACTCCGCCGGGTTCCTGTTGCGCACATGTTTCCACATGTTGGAGGTATTGAGGTTGGCGACTTTTTGACCTCTTTTGATTTTTTGATGACACACCTTGCATCTGACATAGCAAATGTCATCTGCAACTGTGTCAAAAAAGGACCAGGCACTGCAAGTCTTGGGAGCCCCCCTTTTGACTTTTGGAAGAGACATGCTCCTTACGGGTGCCAAAGCGGAGGCTGCAGGATCCGCAGTCTTCCCCCTCCCTCTCCCTCTTTGGGCCGTACGGGGAATCTCTTCCTCAGAGCTGCTCCCACCACCTTCCTGTCCCTGACGCCAAGATGGGTCAAGGACCTCATCATCTACACTACCCTCTGCCCCCAACTGCTCCTCCTGGGTAGTCTCAGCAGCAGAGCACGCACCAGTAAGTGGCACCTGAGTGTCATCATCAGCTGATGCGGCCTGCGAGGTGGTGACCGGAGCCACTGGCCCACCCGCCTCTTCAGAGGAAGACAGAAAAAGCTGTTGGGCATCACTGCACCCTGCCTCTTCTTCCATTTCTCCAATGCTGCTTGGCTGGCCCCCTGTTTCCAAGCCAAGAGATGATTCAGAGAACAGAAGTAGAGACTGCTCCTGTCCTGGGATCTCTGTCTGCCTGGGCAATTTTGCAGGTGGTGAAGAGACAGATGGCTGCTCTCCAGTGCTCTGTGTCTGAGAGGATGTGGCACTAATGGAAGTTGATGCATTAGCTGCCATCCATCCCACAACGGCTTCAATTTGGTCTTCACGCAGCAGCGGTGTACGGCGCTCGGCGACAAAGCTGCGCATGAACGACTGTTCCCTTGTGAAAGTGGGTGCTGATGACTCACCGGTGCCCGCAGCAGGCACAGAATCCCCACGTCCCCTCCCTGCTCCGCGCCCACGCCCACGCCCACGTGCCTTACTCACTGCCTTCTTCATCTTGGTTGACTGATAAAGATAAGCAGAAAAGTACTAACAGCTTTGTGTGCTTATTCCTGAGCAACTCCTCCTAACAGGTATAAGACACACTAATTTTCTTAAGTGTGGACTAGACTTGAATATGAGCTAATGTGGCCTACACAAATGTAAAGTGGTGTGTAACTGGTGTGTTTGGTGAACTTTATTATTTATTTATTTTTTGGGGGCTGAACTGACAACGGATAGAGCTGCAATCACACGGAGACCGTGCAGACAGCCGTAAACGGCGCTGCAAGGCCCAAAAACCCTCCTCTACTTTATCCTATGTAGTGTTTTTCCACAAATTAGCTGGAGACGGGTGGAAAGACACTAATAGGATTTTTTAAAATAAATTAGCAGCAGACTACACTACTTTGAAAAAAAAGAAAATTGATTTGGCGGTATGACGCAGTGAAAAACCCTGAGCTGCAGACAACCAGGCTACGGCTGCTCACAGACTACAGGGCGAGCTGCAGTCACACGGAGACCGTGCAGACAGCCGTAAACGGCGCTGCAAGGCCCAAAAACCCTCCTCTACTTTATCCTATGTAGTGTTTTTCCACAAATTAGCTGGAGACGGGTGGAAAGACACTAATAGGATTTTTTAAAATAAATTAGCAGCAGACTACACTACTTTGAAAAAAAAGAAAATTGATTTGGCGGTATGACGCAGTGAAAAACCCTGAGCTGGAGACAACCAGGCTATAGCTGCTCACAGATTACAGGGCGAGCTGCAGTCACACGGAGACCGTGCAGACAGCCGTAAACGGCGCTGCAAGGCCCAAAAACCCTCCTCTACTTTATCCTATGTAGTGTTTTTCCACAAATTAGCTGGAGACGGGTGGAAAGACACTAATAGGAATTTTTGGAAAAAATGTGCAGCAGCCTGCACTACTTCAAAAAAAAAAAAAAAAAGGACAGTATGAGGCAATGAACCACCCTCCCTGAACTGAATACAACCAGCTATGGATGGCCTATGTGGCTGCACTCAGACTAGAGAGTGGGCTGCACTCACACACACACACACAGAGAGACCTTGCAGATCGCTGTGAAAACAGCGCTACAAGGCAAAAGGAAGGTGAATAGTAGGTGAACACAGCGGTTGCTAAATTAGCCTTTGGAAAGCACAAAGAAGCAAATCGCTATCTCTAAACTGTCCCTCAGTCAGCAAACAGCGTCCTGTCACTAACTGAATTCACAGCAGAGTGATCGCAAAATGGCGCCAGCGACTTTTAAACTGCATCATGACATCATTTCAGCAGCCAATCACAGCCTTGCCAGTAGTTTCATGCCCTCCATGCTAAACAGGATGTGCCCACACTTGGAATCTTTCTCATTGGCTGAATTTCTGAATTTTGAATCATTGAACTTCCGATTCCGGTATCCGATACGCGCCAAGTATCGGAATCCCGGTATCGGAATTCCGATACCGCTAGTATCGGCCGATACCCGATACTTGCGGTATCGGAATGCTCAACACTAACCATAGCATAGATCTATATATTATAAGTCATTGACTGTCCTAACTACCTTTATAAAAGAAAAATCTAGGGCTTATGACCCCAGAAATATGGTCTATGTGTGATTTTGCACCATTTTCATCTCCTTCACTGCCTTATATCAAACTCGCTTATTGTCAATGGTTAGCGGAACCATCTATATATTACAAAGGCAAAAAATGGACACAATATCTGGTATTGTTTTGATGAGCTGATTCCAAATGACATTACATTTCACCAACACTGAATATTTTACACTGAGCACAGGATATTCTAGGTGTAAAGTTAAGAAAAACACTCCTCTTTTGTCTTTCTTTAATTCGTTCCATGCTTTATACGGACTTATATGTAAGACAACCTTGATAACTGCCATGAGACTGCATCACACAGTATAAATCAAAGCGCTCGCTTAAACTATGCCACATGATCCTAGTCAAAAGTGTCTTAGATTCTTTTTAGAAAACATAAAACAAATTGGTCTGCCAATCCTAGGTTAGAGATCTCCTGCCCTGTGAACTCGACACTGTCTCAAGGAAACTGAATATCTAAATTTAGTATGAACACATGTATCAAAGTGTCAGGAAATTTACGGTAGAGAAATGTATATTTTTTATACTCTAGAGTTTTTGTAACTTGTTATTTAAGAAGCGTCTTCAATTCACTACTTGTTAAATTAACTGAATAATGCACTGATGGAAATCAATAGGTACAGAATAAATCCCCATAAATGGGTACTATACTGTATTGTAAGATATATCTTGCAGAAATTTGGTCTACTGTTGTGATTGCTTTTAGTATAAATCATAATGTGTTAATATTACTTTCAGGAAGTTTAGATGGATAAACATTACAGGTTGCATTTCCTTGTTACATAAAATAGAGCTGAAAATACTACATCAGTGTAAATGTCCCTAGGCTTGCACTGTGTTGAGAACAGGAAGAGGCTTTCACACTGCTGGAGATACACACTTCTACATCTTGGTGACCTGAACATAAGATATTAAAGGATTTGTCCACTATTTGGACAACTTCTTCTTAACTACCACATTCTACACTGTTTAATTAAAAACACATTATGTTCACTTCTCATGTCTTGGATTGCTTCACTCTCACTTACTTCTAACAATTCTTGGACTTCTGAAGGAAGTGAGAGCGGAGCAGCTGAATTGTGGCCTCTAATTGGCTGGATTGCTCACATTGCATAACAATGTGACATGAGCCTTAAGAATTTCAGTGCCAACATCACTGGAACAGCACAAGTATGGGAAGTGAGTATAAGGTGTCTTCATTTTACATTGGGAACAAAGTATTTAAGAGGGGTTTTGTCTGAGTAATGGGCAACATATTAAAGGAAAAGTGTCTTTAAAACAGAAAATTGTATTCACCAGTATTTGACCAGTTTGGTAGAAAATACTGTTCAGTCATTTTTGTTTAGTTATGTAGTTAAAACCCGAAAAGTATGGCTACCTTGCTTAGCAATGAAAAACAAGTGACTTTTCCATTGAGTGAAATCTATAATTTTTTGTGTCTATGGAAAATGAAAACAATACTGTAGCATTCTGTAAAACTGGAATTATGGTAGAAAATCACAGTGGCTTGCATCAGTTTTTATTTCTGGACAGGTGGTAAAGTTAGAGAAAAACAATGTGTTCTGTACCATGCATGAGTGAATTTCATTACTGGATCACTAACATACCTGTTGTTTCAAGAGGCGTTTCTACAAAACGCTCAGTGGAGATCTGGTTTGACTATTTGAGAGGCATCCGACCAATATCCAAGAAGTATAGTTTCTCCTTGCAGAGATTGGCATGATAAGCATGCCGAGATGTGTCTGCTAAGCATGTCGAGATGTGTCTGCAAATTGAGAATCTGGTTTGGCTATTATCCTAAGTCATGTAAGTAAATAAACGTGTGCACAGCTTATGGAGTGTGGTGCCCAGGTAGGTTCCAACACCTTAGTAATGTGTAATAAAACCTGGCACTCAACTTATATGTGAAAGCATTTTTTTATTTTCCAGCAACAAAAATGTTTCGGTCATTTATCTGACCTTCATCAGTTACTGTAAGTATAAACAAAAGGGCAAAATGTACAAAGGAACAAACGAAAAAAATATATACATAACATAAATTAAGTATTTACAAAACTGAACTTTCAACCTCCTTTTGCTCACATGAGCATATACCCACCATAGACACCACTTACTATATGGTATGTTTTCCTTTCCTTTACTATTCAGCCACGTCACATCTCTTGTACTGTGCCAGGATTGGTTGTTTCTATACGGTGTTCCGTACCATTTATATGTTGTTTTTTGCACTCGCTTTGTATGAATTGTATACCAATTTTCATATACTGTCATGCCATCCCCATGTTGAAAGTTCAGTTTTGTAAATACTTAATTTATGTTATGTATATTTTTTTTTTGTTTGTTCCTTTGTACATTTTGCCCTTTTGTTTATACTTACAGTAACTGATGAAGGTCAGATAATTGACCGAAACGTTTTTGTTGCTGGAAAATAAAAAAACGCTTTCACCTATAAGTTGAGTGCCAGGTTTTATTACACATTATCCTAAGTCATGTCACAAGGCTTGTTAAAGGGTCATCATTGACTTGTAGGATTGCTACTTCCAATAGCTGGCACTAGAGTTCTAGTTCTCTTCCACTTGGAAGAGACAATTTGCATAATTTACAAAATGCTCCAATTTCTAATGTTTGGGTTCAATCAATTGAAAATGGAAACACCTGTATTAGAGTCTATGTTGCACTATTCAGTTTTTCTTTTTTTTCTTATTCATGGTGATGGGCAACATTGTGTAAATTAGGGACATCAATAAAAGACTGTGGTGAAAAAATATGTGGATAAGGCATTTATTAATGTTGCAGCATTTTATCATGATGGAATAATTGGTTGAGTATTAAGCAGCATAAGCCAAGGTAATATGCTATTATGATATTAAGCTCTCCTGGAGATCATAAAATTTCTATTTTATTATGTGACTTCTACATTTAAATATAACAAGGAAGATCCCTCTGATTTGTCTATGACGGTTTGGGGAGTCAGACAGAAGACAAATTTCTCACCAACCAAAGGAATCAGTAATCTGTTTATCATCTGAATGTTCATATTTTTATGAAGGTGCCCATTAGAGATGAGCGAATCAATTCACAGGAACCTGGTGCAGCACCCATGTCAAAACTCTGTGGCAGCAAGATGTGAACCTTGCAAATCTCTTCCTACTTGATGAAATTCCCAGTGCATTTGTAGGCCTGGTGCAACACCACTTTTGTGGCATGATACATTGCGTCAGACCCAGTGGCGTAACTACAAAGTTATGGGCCCCGGTGCGAACTTTCAAATGGGCCCCCCCCCCCACGTCAAAATATTTTCCACCTAAATTCACATTTTCCCTATTCATTTCGCACACTATAACTTTATTGCAATGTTGTATAGTCTGACCTCAGTGGCGTAACTATCCGGTGCCCCATTCTGGTATATATTTGTCCCTCGTACTGTACCATTGTTCTGTAATGTATAAAACAAAATAAACCATTATACTCATCAGGGACTTACATAGAAGTCATGGGGATCCATTTAAGAATTATAATGCACCCCCATAGTCCTCCTTATAATATACTGCACAGTTCATAGTGATCCATGTAGTATAATTAAATGCACCTCCATAGTCATCCATAAAGCATAATGCACAGCCCATAGTCCTCGATAAAGTATAATGCACCCCATAGTACTTCATAGTAGTAAAATGCACCTCATAGTCCTCCTATAAAGTATTATGGGCCCCATAGTCATATATAGTATAATGCAGCAGCCCCATAGGAGTATAAAATGCAGCAGCCCCATAGCAGTATAATGCATCCTCTTTCACCCTACCCCCCATAGTAGTAAAATGTGCCCCATACCGCGGCTTTACAAAATAAAAATAAAAATTTCCTTACCTGGCCGAGCTTCAGAGATGTCCTCACTCACGATTCGGCTGAGGTGTGCAGCGTCGTTCCAGCGTATGACAGTACAGTGACGTCATACGTCAGCAACGTGCACGCTGATGTCAGCTGCCAGCCTGTGATTGGCCGACGGCTGTTAACTATTGCCAGAGGTGTATCTAGATTTTCTGGCACCCGGGGCAAAATTCAGTTTGGCGCCCCCACCCCCTAAGCACACATGCGATTTGCACACTTAGTCACATGCCGAGGAGCTCCTCTCCCTAATTCAATGTTCAGTTAAAAACTGAGAAAAGCAGGAAGAGAAGCTCGTTGTCACCCAACAGTATGAAAATCGCATATGAGTAAAGCGGCCATGTGATGACTGCTGGAACCAGCAAGCAGAGCTGAATTCTCACAGTGAGTATATTTCAGGCTGTTAGGATTGGCTGCAGGGCTTCCATTTATAATTAAAGGGTGCGTCCAGGTTTGAGATGAAAGTCTGCAGTGACTATAGGTGGCTGCAGGCTTCTGAATTCTCACAGCGCACACACTGCACACATTCAGGATTCTCCTTTGCACAAGTATGCGGATTTGTATACTTCTGACCACATTCCGACTAGACGTGCCTGGCCTCACTCAATTCATTTTCATTGAGTGAGGCCACACATGTCTAGTCAGCACGTGACCGCATGTATGCAAATCACCAGCACCAGAGAGTGTGCAGTATGCACTGTGAGAATTCAGAAGTCTGCAGTCACATAGAATGACTGCAGACTCATCACAAACGTGGATAACGCCTTTAATATCCCTAACATAAATAAAAATATGAGAATTAGTGAGTATAATAAAAAATATTTACATCCAGGTACCTTATAGGTGACGTCGTCTCTGGAGTTGTTCTCTTTCTTTTCTTCGTCATCTTGGCCAGACTCCATGAGTTTTCTCATCCACAGCCGTCTCTGCAGACTTCCATCTTCTCCGGTCTTGTGCAGCACATCCCCGCACGACGCCCTTAAAGATAGCAGTGTCATTATAATGCTCCTGAATAAAATATCTGTCTTACCCTGAGCCTCTGAATAACTAATTGCCCCTCACTATATGCCCTGCACAAAGTATGACCCCACACTGTCCCTCTTATGGTACATGATCTCCACACTGCCCCCTCCTTTCCATACTTCACACTGTTCTCTCACACTGAGTCAGTCACCCCTATAGGGCCCAGTCTCTATACTGTGCCCCCTTATCACACTCCCCCTTCTTGGTATACTATTGCCTCCTGGCTATGGCCTTACACTGTTCCCCCATGCTACATCCCCCACACTACTCAGTCTATTCTGTGCCCACACACACATTTTGCCACCATAATATCTCCTTGCACGTTTCCTCCTCCCTCCTCATACATTTACCTTCTCACTTTCCATACTGCCTCCTCACACATTCCTCCGACTTCCCATACTGTGTCCGCACCCATCCCATCACCCTCACTTCCCATACTGTGTCCTCTTACTTTTTTCCCTCGCTACTCATACTGTATCCACACCTGTTGTGAATTCGGTTTGTGGGCTCCCCCGGTGGTCTGTTATGGTAGTGTCTCTTATGTGCCTTCCTCCATCTCTGATTACCTGTCGCCACCCTCTTGGGGAGTTTCCTATTTAAGGCTGCTTGGCTGTTAGTCACATGCCGGCCACCAATGTGCTAGTAGCATTCTGTTGCATTCACCTGCCTCAAGTTCCAGTTCAGCTAAGTTGAATTTTGTTTCTTGTTTTGCTATTTTTGTCCAGCTATCTGCAATGTGACTCTTCAGTGCTGGAAGCTCTTGTGGACAGAAAATTACTACTCCAGTGGCATGAGTTGTCACTGGAGTTTAAAGTAATTTCTGGATGGTGTTTTTGAATAGTGATTTTTAGGTCGACCGTGAAGTAACTCTTTCCTGTCCTTCTGCTATCTAGTAAGCGGACCTCACTGTGCTAAATCTGCTGTTCATCCTACGTATGTCATTTCCTCTGAACTCACCGTCAATATCTGTGGGGGCCTACTATCATCTTTTGGGGTTCCTCACTGGAGGTAAGGCAGGCCTGTATATTCCTCTTATAGGGGTAGTTAGATCTCCGGCTGGCGCGTGGTGTCTAGGGCATCGTAGGTACATCCCCCGGCTACTGTAAGTGTTGGGTCAGGTTCAGGTCACGGTCGACCTTAGTTTCCATCACCCGAGAGCTAGTCCGTTTTGTATTTTTTTCCCATGGTCATTGGGGTAACCATAACAGTTTGGCCGGCCTGTAAAAAATCTATGTGTTAAAATATGCACTAAAGTAGGAAGGAGAAGAAAAGGTTTTTTTTTTTTCTGTGTTTGAAAGTGCACCTTAGTTTGATCATTTGTATTCCTTGCTTAAACTGCAGTCTTCAGCCTTTTTTTTTTTCTCCTCTCCTCTTAACCTCTGAATGCTTGGGTTACACCCATTTGAAACATGGATCCACAGAGTTTAGTTGCGGGTTTGAATAACCTTGCGACAAAAGTACAGAACCTACAAGATTTTGTTATACGTGCTCCAATGTCTGAACCTAAGATTCCTCTGCCTGAATACTTTACCGGAGACAGATCCCGGTTTTTGAGTTTCAGAGAAAATTGCAAATTGTTTTTGTCTCTGAGATCTCACTCTGCTGGTGATCAGACTCAACAAGTTAAAATTGTTATCTCTCTACTGCGCGGCGACCCACAAAGTTGGGCATTTGCATTATCGCCAGGGGATCCTGCGTTGTTAAATGTAGATGCGTTTTTTCAGGCTTTGGGGTTGCTTTATGAAGAACCTAATTTGGAGATTTTGGCTGAGAAAGCCTTGATAGCTCTTTCCCAAGGGCAAGATGAAGCTGAGATATACTGCCAGAAATTCCGTAAATGGTCGGTGCTTACTAAATGGAATGAGTGCGCTTTAGCAGCTAATTTCAGAGAAGGTCTCTCTGATGCCGTGAAGGATGTCATGGTGGGGTTCCCTGTGCCTACAGGTCTGAATGATGCCATGAAATTGGCTATCCAGATTGATCGGCGTTTGCGGGAGCGCAAATCTGTGCACCATATGGCGGGGTCTTCTGAGGAAGAATCTGTGCACCATATGGTGGTATCTTCTGAGCAAAAACCTGTGCACCATATGGCGGTGTCTTCTGAGCAAAGACCTGTGCACCATTTGGCGGTGACCTCTGAAAAGGCATTGGAGCATATGCAATGCGATCGTGTTTTGTCTAGAGGCGAACGTCAAAATTACAGGCGCAAAAATGGATTGTGCTTCTACTGTGGAGATCCAGCTCATGTTATATCAGCATGCTCTAAACGTATAAATAAGGTTGATAAAAAGGTTGATAAATCTTTTTCTACAGGTACCTTGCAGTCAAAATTTCTTTTGTCCGTGACATTGATTTGTACCTTATCATCTGTGACTGTGAATGCTTATGTGGATTCTGGCGCCGCTCTGAGTCTCATGGATTGGTCCTTTGCCAAGCGTTGTGGGTTTGATTTGGAGCCGTTGGAAGTTTCTATTCCCCTGAAGGGTATTGATTCTACACCTTTGGCTAGCAATAAACCACAATATTGGACACAAGTGACTATGCGTCTTACCCCAGACCATCAGGAGATTATTCGTTTCCTTGTATTATATAACCTACATGATGTCTTAGTGCTTGGATTACCATGGTTACAGATTCATAATCCCGTCTTGGACTGGAAATCTATGTCTGTGTTGAGCTGGGGATGTCGGGGTATTCATGGGGATGCACCTTTGGTTCCTATTTCTTCATCTACTCCCTCTGAGATCCCAGCATTTCTGTCAGATTTTTATGATGTCTTTCAAGAGCCTAAAGTTGATTCTCTCCCTCCCCACAGAGAGTGTGACTGCGCTATTGAATTGATCCCCGGTAGTAAGTTTCCTAAGGGTCGCTTGTTTAATTTGTCTGTACCTGAACATACTGCTATGCGGGAGTATATCAGAGAATCCTTGGAAAAGGGTCATATTCGCCCCTCGTTGTCTCCACTAGGGGCAGGATTTTTCTTTGTAGGTAAAAAGGATGGTTCATTGAGACCTTGTATCGACTATCGACTTTTGAATAAGATTACAGTTAAATACCAGTACCCGTTACCTTTACTGACTGATCTGTTTGCTCGTATAAAGGGGGCTAAGTGGTTCACTAAGATCGATCTACGTGGTGCGTATAATTTGGTGCGGATTAAGCAGGGGGATGAGTGGAAGACCGCATTTAATACACCTGAAGGCCATTTTGAGTATTTGGTAATGCCTTTCGGTCTCGCAAATGCTCCTTCCGTTTTTCAGTCCTTTATGCACGATATTTTCCGTGAATATCTGGATAAGTTTATGATTGTGTATTTGGATGATATTCTTGTTTTTTCGGAGGACTGGGAATCTCACGTTCAACAGGTCAGGAGAGTTTTTCAGGTTTTGCGAGCTAATTCTCTTTTTGTAAAGGGCTCAAAGTGTAGTTTTGGAGTTCAGAGAATTTCCTTTTTGGGATATATTTTTTCCCCTTCATCTATGGAGATGGACCCTGTCAAGGTCCAGGCTATTTGTGATTGGATGCAACCTACTTCTTTGAAGAGTCTGCAAAAGTTCTTGGGTTTTGCTAATTTCTATCGCCGATTTATAGCGGGTTTTTCTGCCATTGCTAAACCTTTGACTGATTTGACCAAAAAGGGTGCTGATGTTGCTAATTGGTCCTCTGCGGCTGTGGAGGCCTTTCAAGAGCTTAAGCGCCGCTTTTCTTCCGCTCCTGTGTTGCGCCAACCTGATGTGTTACTTCCGTTCCAGGTTGAGGTGGATGCTTCGGAGATCGGAGCAGGTGCAGTTTTGTCGCAGAAAGATCCTGACTGCTCAGTAATGAGACCATGTGCGTTTTTCTCCCGAAAGTTTTCGCCCGCTGAGCGAAATTATGATGTGGGAAATCGGGAACTTCTGGCCATGAAGTGGGCGTTTGAGGAGTGGCGTCATTGGCTTGAGGGTGCTAGACACCAGGTGGTGGTCCTCACTGACCACAAGAATCTAATTTATCTTGAGTCGGCCAGGCGTCTGAATCCTAGACAGGCGCGCTGGTCGTTGTTTTTCTCCCGATTTAACTTTGTGGTGTCATATCTGCCTGGGTCCAAGAATGTGAAGGCGGATGCCCTCTCTAGGAGTTTTGAGCCTGACTCGCCTGGTGATTCCGAACCTACCGGCATCCTGAAGGATGGGGTGATATTGTCAGCTGTCTCCCCAGACCTGCGGCGTTCTTTGCAGGAGTTTCAGGTGGATAGGCCTGATCGCTGTCCGCCTGGTAGACTGTTTGTCCCTGATGATTGGACCAGTAGAGTTATCTCGGAGGTTCATTCTTCCGCGTTGACAGGTCATCCTGGAATTTTTGGCACCAGGGATTTGGTGTCTAGGTCCTTCTGGTGGCCTTCTTTGTCTCGAGACGTGCGCATGTTTGTGCAGTCTTGTGATGTTTGTGCTCGGGCCAAGCCCTGCTGTTCTAGGGCCAGTGGGTTGTTGTTGCCCTTGCCTATTCCTAAGAGGCCTTGGACGCACATCTCTATGGACTTTATTTCTGACCTTCCGGTTTCTCGTAGGATGTCTGTCATCTGGGTGATTTGTGACCGTTTTTCCAAGATGGTTCATTTGGTACCTTTACCCAAATTGCCCTCCTCCTCTGAGTTGGTTCCTCTATTTTTTCAGAATGTGGTGCGTTTGCATGGTATTCCTGAGAATATAGTGTCTGACAGGGGTACTCAGTTTGTGTCTAGATTTTGGCGGACGTTCTGTGCCAGGATGGGTATCGATTTGTCTTTTTCGTCTGCATTCCATCCTCAGACTAATGGCCAGACTGAGCGTACTAATCAGACCTTGGAGACTTACTTGAGGTGTTTTGTGTCCGCTGATCAGGATGATTGGCTTGACTTTTTGCCATTGGCAGAGTTTGCCCTTAACAATCGGGCTAGTTCTGCCACTTTGGTTTCTCCATTTTTTTGTAATTCAGGGTTTCACCCTCGGTTTTCGTCCGGTCAATTGGAGTCTTCGGATTGTCCTGGAGTGGATGCTGTGGTTGATAGGATGCATCAGATTTGGGGACAGGTTGTGGACAATCTGAAGTTGTCCCAGGAGAAGACTCAACAGTTCACTAATCGTCATCGGCGTATTGGTCCTCGTCTTTGTGTTGGGGACCTGGTGTGGCTGTCTTCTCGATTTGTTCCTATGAAGGTCTCGTCTCCTAAGTTTAAGCCTCGGTTTATCGGCCCTTATAGGATTCTGGAGGTTCTTAATCCTGTGTCCTTTCGTTTGGACCTCCCAGCATCTTTTAATATCCATAATGTTTTCCATCGGTCATTATTGCGGAGGTATGAGATACCGGTTGTTCCTTCTGCTGATCCACCTGCTCCTGTGTTGGTTGAGGGTGAATTGGAGTATGTGGTGGAAAAGATCTTGGACTCCCGTGTTTCCAGACGGAAACTTCAGTATCTGGTTAAGTGGAAAGGTTATGGCCAGGAGGATAATTCTTGGGTGACAGCATCCGATGTTCATGCTCCCGATTTGGTTCGTGCATTTCATAGTGCTCATCCAGGTCGCCCTGGTGGTTCTGGTGAGGGTTCGGTGCCCCCTCCTTAAGGGGGGGGTACTGTTGTGAATTCGGTTTGTGGGCTCCCCCGGTGGTCTGTTATGGTAGTGTCTCTTATGTGCCTTCCTCCATCTCTGATTACCTGTCGCCACCCTCTTGGGGAGTTTCCTATTTAAGGCTGCTTGGCTGTTAGTCACATGCCGGCCACCAATGTGCTAGTAGCATTCTGTTGCATTCACCTGCCTCAAGTTCCAGTTCAGCTAAGTTGAATTTTGTTTCTTGTTTTGCTATTTTTGTCCAGCTATCTGCAATGTGACTCTTCAGTGCTGGAAGCTCTTGTGGACAGAAAATTACTACTCCAGTGGCATGAGTTGTCACTGGAGTTTAAAGTAATTTCTGGATGGTGTTTTTGAATAGTGATTTTTAGGTCGACCGTGAAGTAACTCTTTCCTGTCCTTCTGCTATCTAGTAAGCGGACCTCACTGTGCTAAATCTGCTGTTCATCCTACGTATGTCATTTCCTCTGAACTCACCGTCAATATCTGTGGGGGCCTACTATCATCTTTTGGGGTTCCTCACTGGAGGTAAGGTAGGCCTGTATATTCCTCTTATAGGGGTAGTTAGATCTCCGGCTGGCGCGTGGTGTCTAGGGCATCGTAGGTACATCCCCCGGCTACTGTAAGTGTTGGGTCAGGTTCAGGTCACGGTCGACCTTAGTTTCCATCACCCGAGAGCTAGTCCGTTTTGTATTTTTTTCCCATGGTCATTGGGGTAACCATAACACACACCCATACCACCACTCACCATACTGTGTCTGCACCCATCCCCCATCTCATACCTTCCTTTCCTCCTCATATTGTCTTCAAATTTCTCCTGCTCCCCATATTGTGTCTGCACCTGTCCCTTCCTTTGCTCTCCAAATTCGTGTCCTCAAATCATACCCATTACACAAAATCTCACCCAGCTATACTAAATACCCCCGTCACAGTAAATCTCCTTCTGCCCGTTACAGTAAATACCCCCCACACAGGCACAGTAAATACCCCACACGCACAGTAAATACCCCACACGCACAGTAAATACCCCACACACGCACAGTAAATACCCCACACGCACAGTAAATACCCCACACAGGCACAGTAAATACCCCACACACGTACAGTAAATACCCCACACACGTACAGTAAATACCCCACACACGTACAGTAAATACCCCACACACGCACAGTAAATACCCCACACACGCACAGTAAATACCCCACACACGCACAGTAAATACCCCACACACGCACAGTAAATACCCCACACACGCACAGTAAATACCCCACACAGGCACAGTAAATACCCCACACAGGCACAGTAAATACCCCACACAGGCACAGTAAATACCCCACACAGGCACAGTAAATACCCCACACAGGCACAGTAAATACCCCCCACACGCACAGTAAATACCCCACACAGGCACAGTAAATACCCCACACACGCACAGTAAATACCCCACACACGCACAGTAAATACCCCACACACGTACAGTAAATACCCCACACACGCACAGTAAATACCCCACACACGTACAGTAAATACCCCACACACGCACAGTAAATACCCCACACACGCACAGTAAATACCCCACACAGGCACAGTAAATACCCCACACACGTACAGTAAATACCCCACACACGTACAGTAAATACCCCACACACGTACAGTAAATACCCCACACACGCACAGTAAATACCCCACACAGGCACAGTAAATACCCCACACATGTACAGTAAATACCCCCCACATGCACAGTAAATACCCCCCACACGCACAGTAAATACCCCACACAAGCACAGTAAATACCCCACACATGCACAGTAAATACCCCACACACGCACAGTAAATACCCCACACACGCACAGTAAATACCCCACACACGCACAGTAAATACCCCACACACGCACAGTAAATACCCCACACACGCACAGTAAATACCCCACACACGCACAGTAAATACCCCACACACGCACAGTAAATACCCCACACACGCACAGTAAATACCCCACACACGCACAGTAAATACCTCCTAACACAGAAAACACCCCCCTCATACACACAGTAAATGCGCCCCCCCCTCCTCTCCAAACTAAATGCATTGTGGAACAGAGGAGCTGGGTTTGACAGTTCAGTAATGTGCACACCATCTACCTCTGTACTCAGGGGTTGTTTTGCGCCTGAGCCTGGCTATGTGGCCTGGGAAAATTACATCACAGAGGTTTATCGGATTGTACGGCCATCCTGTGTGCAGAGGAACAGAGGGACCCTGTGGCAGAAGGAGGAGGACGAAGCACCAGCTTGCAGCTTTTTACTCACACTCAAGCAGCAGGAGCTGCCTTCGGCCCATCCTTCCCTTTGGTGCAGCTGAAGGACCTGCAGACACACCTCTCTCCTGGTCACAAGGTTGGATCACATGACTGCATGCAATCCATCTTCCCTCTAATGTAAATGGGGACCTGCTGTGACGCGCGCCTCCCTCCGGGTCTCATGATTGGGACCTTGACAATTGCGCTACCTGTTTTTTCTGCGTCTTTGCTGGACGGGCAGACGGATGGACAGATGGGCGGGCCGGGGCCCCTAAGTACTGCGGGGCCCCGTCGCAGCTGCGACCTCTGCGACCGCTGTAGTTACGCCCCTGGTCAGACCAACTAATCAGAAGAGGTGCCTAAGATGCCTGCAGATAGTAGATGGTTTTGAGGGCTCCTGTCTGGTGGCTACATAATACTGATGTGGCCACTGGCCCAGGGCCTTGCACCCTGGTGGCTACATAATACTGATGTGGCCACTGGCCCAGGGCCTTGCACTCTGGTGGCTACATAATACTGATGTGGCCACTGGCCCAGAGCCTTACAAGTCTATAGTGGCCATACATCTTATAAAGTATTTAACTGAATGCTGCATTAACCAACAGCTCTCTCTCCTAATGATATCAGTGTGTGGAGTGTTCATATGGAGGAGGCGTGTGGTGTGTTCACTAATGAATTGAATTTCAAAATATTCGATTTCACATGAATCTGCAAACTTCAGAAACTTCGACTTTAACTCAATCCTCTGCAAATCGATCAGTTTATCTCTACTATCGATACAAGATGACAACAAAGTACCTCTGGAAGCCCCTTGGGATAAAAAAAAGTGCAGATCCTTTTACTTAAAGGGTAGTCCAGGATTTCTGTATAATTTGTGTGTACCTAGAATGCAGAATGCTGACAGTTTGTAATATACTCCCTGTCAACATTCTGCATGGTGTCCTTAGGTATCATACTTGGTCATGTCAGCAGCTCTCCTGATTCTGGAGGAGCTGCTCACACCCTGACTAGAATTTTCCTGTCCGGCAGAAAATGATTAGTAACTACACAACAGAGACCACTCCCTCATCCATCCATCTCTCATTCATCCATCTAACCATCCTTCACTTATCCATCCCTCATCCACTCATCCCTCCCTCATCATAGATCCCTCATCATCCATCCCTCCCACATCCATCCATTCCTTATTCATTAATACATTCCTCCTTCATCAATTCATCTCTCTCATCCGTCCATCCCTCCCTCATCCATCCATCCATCCATCCATCTATCCATCCATCTCTCATCCATTCATCCCTCCCTCCTCATTATTCCTCCTCCATACATCAATCACTCATCCATCCCTCCCTCATCAATTCCTCCCTCCCTCATTCATCCATCCATCCCTCATCTATCCATTCATTCCTCCCTCATCCATTCATCCCTTCTCATCCATCCATCCCTCATCCATTCCTTCCTCTCTCATCTGTCCCTCATCCATTCATCCCTCCTTCATCCATTCCTCCCTCATTCATCCCTCCCTCATCTTTCTTTCCCTTATCAATCCGTTCATCCCTCTCTCATCCATTCCTCCCTCCTTCATCCATTCTTCCCTCTCTCATCCATTTATCCCTCCCTCATCCCCAGCCATCCCTCCCTCATCCATTTATCCCTCTCTCATCTATCAGTTATCCATCCATCCATTCATCCCTCATCAATCTATCTAGTCTATAGTTGCTGAGTCTTGCGCAGTGCAGTGTTACCCAGAAGTGGCTGTTGTGAAAGTCTATGGAGTGTCAGAATGACACTCCATAGACTTTGTAAGATTCCCTGGAATACGTTAGATTAGGTGGACTATGTAAGACCTGCATTGTTTTTTTCTTTTTTCTTTTTTTTTTAAATAAAGCAGTGAATAAGGGAATGTCAGGTAGTGTTTATTTCAATAAAGTATTTTTGTGTTTGTTTTTCCTTTTTATTACTGGGCTAGTAATAGCAGTGTCTGATAAACACTTTTCCATTACTAACCCTAGGGGTTGATGTCAGCTGACAAATCACAGCTGATGCCAACCATATAAACCATTACTCCGATTGCCACCACACCAGGGCACTCAAAAAGAGCTGAGGCTAAGTGCCATAATTGGTGCATCTAACGTGATACACCATTTCTGGGGTGGCTATGGGCTTATATATTTAGTCTGAGAGGGCCCAATAACCAGGCACCTTCCCAGCCGGCTAACATAAGCCCACAGCTGTCTGCTTTACCTTGGCTGGTTATCAAGAATAGGGGGGACCTAGTGTCATTTTTTCTATTTATTTATTTATTTGGCTAATACAAAGTTGAACAAAAAGCTCCACATGCAGTCACTAAAGGGTGCAATTTTATAATATATTGTGTGGTTGTGAAGTTATATATCTGCTGGATATCTATTATCTATCGTTCTATATATCTCTCTATGTATCATTATCTTTGCAAATCTTTAATCCCTTTGCAACCAATGATGTACCTGTACTTCATTGGTCATCTTCTTCCCTTTGATATGGGCCCTGGCGCTGAGCCTGTATCACTTCAGTAACATGACAGCTGATCCTACCAGCTGTTCATGTGCCCCTAACAGCAGTGGGTGGATTCGCAATCCACCTGTGACTGTAGACATATTAAATGCTGCTGTCCCTCTCTGACAGCAGCATTTAAAATGATCCTGCCAGAAGTGCATCACAAACCTCGCTCATCGGTGCCCCTGTCACATGATCACGGGAACCGATGGGTTGGCATGAAAACCAGCCATCTGCTGGAGACCCCCATGCTTGTCATTGCAGACTTTCTATGAGTGCCATCCTGTAGCAGATGATCATTTCTGCTACACATAGCAGGGATCCAGCCCTGCTATGTGTAGCACAAGTGATCAGAAGATTGTAGCTTCAAGTATTCTAAGTAGACTATTGAAGAAAGTAAAAAGTGTAAAAAAAAGTTTTAAAAATTATAAAAGTTCAAATCACCCCATTGAAAACAAAAAAATACACATATTTCCATGGCGGAGAAACTCTAAATCTATCTAAATATAAGAACAATTAATCTGATTTGTAAACAGCGTAAAGAAGAAAAAAATCTAAATGCCAGAATTATGTTTTTCTTTGGTCCCCGCAACAGTCGATCAAAACATCGTATCTACCCTCAAATTGCATCAATGAAGATGTCAGCACGGTGCACAAAAAATAAGCCCTCACCCAGCCCCAGATCCCAAAAAACGCTAGAGGTCTCAAAATATGGCACTATTTTTTTCAAAAACTTTGGAATTGTTTTTCACCTTTGTGAACTCGTAATGACCTGGAGAATCATAATGGCAGGTTAATTTTTAGCATTTAGTGAATATGGTAAAAAAAAAACAAAGAAAATAATTATGGAATTGCACTTTTTTTGCAATTTCACCGCACTTGGAATTTTTTTCCCATTTTGCAGTACACGATATAGTAAAATCAATGGTGTTGATCAAAATTACAGCTCATCCCGCAAAAAACAAGCCCTCACGTGCCATATTGAAAGACAAATAAAAAAGTTATGTCTCTGGGAAGAAAGGGATCAAGGAATGAAAATGCAAAAATGAGAAATCCAAAGGTGATGAAGGGGTTAAAGGGAACCTGTCACCAGAAAATATGCTATTAACCTGCAGATATGGGGTTAATTTGCAGGATAATAGCATTACTAACCTGTAAAATGCTGCTGGGAGAAAATTAACTTTATTCCCCCAGCAGCGTTCCAGTTCCAGTCATGGGGGCAGCACCGATACTGATTCAGTCACCGCTCTGAATATGCAGAGCTCTGGCTATTGCCGCATCCCTGGCCCTGACTGACACTCGCTCTGTATTGGGGCTGGGTGTCAGTCAGGACTGGGGATGCGGCAATAGCCAGAGCTCTGCATATTCAGAGCGGTGACTGAACTAATGTCGGCGCAGCCCCTCCCCCATGACTGAAACTGGAACTCTGCTGGGGAGAATGAAGTTAATTTTCTCCCTGCAGCTTTTCGCTAAGTGCAGGTGCCGGACAGGTTAGTAAGGCTATTAACATGTAGATTAACCCCATATCTGCTGGTTAGTTTCATTTTATCTGGTGACAGGTTACCTTCAACACATGAAAATCAGTCAGTTCTTCAATACATTTTATTCCACTTAGTGTCTAACAAACAGCATACACGCACAGATTGCAAAAATGGATCATATCACACTTTCACGGGTACATGTGCAGAAGGCCTAAGATGTATTGTGAGGTTCTGCAGCAGCTGACGTGTGTATTTTGATATTCTGCAGTAGATGAAATGTGTCTTATGAGGTTCTGCAGCAGCTGAGGTGTATTATGAGATTCTGCAGCAGTTGAAGTGTATTAGGAGTTTATTATGAGGCATATATATAGATACACACACACACACACACACATATATATATATATATAATTGTCTAAGGGTTTTTCTGTCTGTCTGTCTGTCCCGTTTAATCATTCGCTGATTGGTCGAGGCCGCCTGTGCCTCGACCAATCAGCGACGGGCACAGTATCGACGTAGAAATCCCGCGTCTCTGATTGGTCGAGGCCGCCAGGCCTCTACCAATCAGCGACGGGCACAGCATGGCGATGATGATGTCATAATGGAAATCCCGCGTCTCTGATTGGTCGAGGCCCCCAGGCCTCAACCAATCAGCGACGGGCACAGTATCAATGTAGATGTCATAATGGTTGCCATGGCGACGATGATGTAAAAAAGGTTGCCTCGACCAATCAGCGACGGGCACAGTTGGGATCATCATTGTCCATATACTACGGGGACATGCATATTCTAGAATACCCGATGCGTTAGAATCAGGCCACAATCTAGTATATATATATACAGTCTTGCACACATACATGACTATAGACTTATCACTTCTCATTATTCCTATATCAGAGGTGATGTTTGGACATGTGAAGCTCTATCACCACTGTGGATGTAGTGTGGGGATATGTGGAGCTCTATCACCACTGTGGATGTGGTATGGGGACATGTGGAGCTCTATCACCACTGTGGATGTGGTGTGGTGACTTGTGGAGCTCTATCACCATTGTGGATGTGGTGTGGGGACTTGTGGAGTTCTATCACCATTGTGGATGTGGTGTGCGGACATGTGGAGCTCTATCACCACTGTGGATGTGGTGTGGGGACATGTGAAGCTCTATCACCACTGTGGACGAGGTGTGGGGACATGTGGAGCTCTATCACCATTGTGGATGTGGTGTGGGGACATGTGGAGCTCTATCACCACTGTGGATGAGGTGTGGGGACATGTGGAGCTCTATCACCATTGTAGATGTGGTGTGGGGACATGTGGAGCTCTATCACCACTGTGGATGTGGTGTGGAGACATGTGGAGCTCTATCACCATTGTGGATGTGGTGTGGGGACATGTGGAGCTCTATCACCACTGTGGATGTGGTGTGGTGACATGTGGAGCTCTATCACCATTGTGGATGTGGTGTGGGGACATGTGGAGCTCTATCACCACTGTGGATGTGGTGTGGGGACATGTGGAGCTCTATCACCATTGTGGATGTGGTGTGGGGACTTGTGGAGTTCTATCACCATTGTGGATGTGGTGTGCGGACATGTGGAGCTCTATCACCACTGTGGATGTGGTGTGGGGACATGTGAAGCTCTATCACCACTGTGGACGAGGTGTGGGGACATGTGGAGCTCTATCACCATTGTAGATGTGGTGTGGGGACATGTGGAGCTCTATCACTACTGTGGATGAGGTGTGGGGACATGTGGAGCTCTATCACCATTGTAGATGTGGTGTGGGGACATGTGGAGCTCTATCACCACTGTGGATGTGGTGTGGAGACATGTGGAGCTCTATCACCATTGTGGATGTGGTGTGGGGACATGTGGAGCTCTATCACCACTGTGGATGTGGTGTGGTGACATGTGGAGCTCTATCACCATTGTGGATGTGGTGTGGGGACATGTGGAGCTCTATCACCACTGTGGATGTGGTGTGGGGACATGTGGAGCTCTAACATTGTTGTGGAAGTGGTGTGGGGACATGTGGAGCTCTATCACCACTGTGGATGTGGTGTGGTGACATGTGGAGCTCTATCACCATTGTGGATGTGGTGTGGGGACATGTGGAGCTCTATCACCACTGTGGATGTGGTGTGGGGACATGTGGAGCTCTAATATTGTTGTGGAAGTGGTGTGGTGACATGTGGAGCTCTATTACCACTGCGGATGTGGTATGGGGACATGTGGAGCTCTATCACCACTGTGGATGTGGTGTGGTGACATGTGGAGCTCTATCACCACTGTGGATGTGGTGTGGTGACATGTGGATCTCTATCACCATTGTGGATGTGGTGTGGGGACATGTGGAGCTCTATCACCACTGTGGATGTGGTGTGGGGACATGTGGAGCTCTAACATTGTTGTGGAAGTGGTGTGGTGACATGTGGAGCTCTATTACCACTGCGGATGTGGTATGGTGACAAGAGGAGCTCTATCACCACTGTGGATGTGGTGTGGTGACATGTGGAGCTCTATCACCATTGTGGATGAGGTGTGGGGACATGTGGAGCTCTATCACCACTGTGGATGTGGTGTGGGGACATGTGGAGCTCAATCACCATTGGGGAAGTGGTGAGGTGACATGTGGAGCTCTATTACCACTGCAAATGTGGTATGTGGACATGTGGAGCTCTATCACCACTGCGGATGTGGTATGGGGACATTTGCAGCCCTATCACCATTGTGGATGTGGTGTGGGGACATGTGGAGCTCTATCACCATTGTGGATGTGGTATGGGGACATGTGGAGCACTATCACCATTGTGGATGTGGTGTGGGGACTTGTGGAGCTCTATAACCATTGTGGATGTGGTGTGGGGACATGTGGAGCTCTATCACCACTGTGGATGTGGTGTGGGGACATGTGCAGCTCTATCACAATTGTGGAAGTGGTGTGGTGACATGTTGAGCTCTATTGCCACTGTGGATGTGGTATGGGGATATGTGGAGCTCTATTACCATTGTGGATGTGGTGTGGTGACATGTGGACCTCCATCACTACTGCGAATGTGGTATGGGGACATGTGGAGCACTATCACCATTGTGGAAGTGATGTGGGGACATGTGGAGCTCTATCACCACTGTGGATGTGGTGTGGTGACATGTGGAGCTCTATCACCACTGTGGATGTGGTGTGGTGACATGTGGATCTCTATCACCATTGTGGATGTGGTGTGGGGACATGTGGAGCTC
Source organism: Ranitomeya variabilis (assembly GCF_051348905.1). Classification (NCBI taxonomy): domain Eukaryota; kingdom Metazoa; phylum Chordata; class Amphibia; order Anura; family Dendrobatidae; genus Ranitomeya; species Ranitomeya variabilis. The sequence continues at coordinate 140,453,588 of NC_135236.1, forward strand.
TATCACCACTGTGGATGTGGTGTGGGGACATGTGGAGCTCTAACATTGTTGTGGAAGTGGTGTGGTGACATGTGGAGCTCTATTACCACTGCGGATGTGGTATGGTGACAAGAGGAGCTCTATCACCACTGTGGATGTGGTGTGGTGACATGTGGAGCTCTATCACCATTGTGGATGAGGTGTGGGGACATGTGGAGCTCTATCACCACTGTGGATGTGGTGTGGGGACATGTGGAGCTCAATCACCATTGGGGAAGTGGTGAGGTGACATGTGGAGCTCTATTACCACTGCAAATGTGGTATGTGGACATGTGGAGCTCTATCACCACTGCGGATGTGGTATGGGGACATTTGCAGCCCTATCACCATTGTGGATGTGGTGTGGGGACATGTGGAGCTCTATCACCATTGTGGATGTGGTATGGGGACATGTGGAGCACTATCACCATTGTGGATGTGGTGTGGGGACTTGTGGAGCTCTATAACCATTGTGGATGTGGTGTGGGGACATGTGGAGCTCTATCACCACTGTGGATGTGGTGTGGGGACATGTGCAGCTCTATCACAATTGTGGAAGTGGTGTGGTGACATGTTGAGCTCTATTGCCACTGTGGATGTGGTATGGGGATATGTGGAGCTCTATTACCATTGTGGATGTGGTGTGGTGACATGTGGACCTCCATCACTACTGCGAATGTGGTATGGGGACATGTGGAGCACTATCACCATTGTGGAAGTGATGTGGGGACATGTGGAGCTCTATCACCACTGTGGATGTGGTATGGGGATGTGTGGAGCTCTATTACCATTGTGGATGTGGTGTGGTGACATGTGGACCTCCATCACTACTGCGAATGTTGTATGGGGACATGTGGATCGCTATCACCATTGTGGATGTGGTGTGGGGACATATGGAGCTCTATCACCGTTGTGGATGTGGTATGGGGACATGTGGAGCTCTATCACCACTGTGGATGTGGTGTGGGGACATGTGGACCTCCATCACTAGGGCAAATGTGCTATAGGGACATGTGGATCGCTATCACCATTGTGGATGTGGTGTGGGAACATATGGAGATCTACCACCATTGTGGATGTGGTATGGGGACATGTAGAGCTCTATCACCACTGTGGATGTGGTGTGGTGACATGTGAAGCTCTATTTCCATTCTGGATGTGGTGTGGGGACATGTGAAGCTCTATCACCACTGTGGATGTGGTGTGGGGACATGTGGAGCTCTATCACCATTGTGGATGTGATGTGGGGACTTATGGAGCTCTATCACCATTGTGGATTTGGTGTGGGGACACGTTTTGCTCTATCCTCACTGTGGATGAGGTGTGGGGACATGTGGAGCTCTATCACCATTGTGGATGTGATGTGGGGACATGTAGAGCTCTATCATCATTGTGGATGTGGGGTGGGGACATGTGGAGCTCTATCACCATTGTGGATGTGGTGTTGGGACATGTGGAGCTCTATCACCACTGTGGATGTGGTGTGGGGACATGTGGAGCTTTATCACAATTGTGGATGTGGTGTGGTGACATGTGGAACTCTATCACCACTGCGGATGTGGTATGGGGACATGTGGAGCTCTACCACTACTGCAAATGTGGTATGGGGACATGTGGAGCTCTATCACCATTGTGGATGTGATGTGGGGACATGTGGAGCTCTATCACCATTGTGGATGTGGTATGGGGACATGTGGAGCTCTATCACCACTGTGGATGTGGTGTGGTGACATGTGAAGCACTATCACTATTCTGGATGTGGTGTGGGGACATGTGAAGCTCTATCACCACTGTGGATGTGGTGTGGAGACATGTGGAGCTCTATCACCATTGTGGATGTGATGTGGGTACTTGTGGAGCTCTATAACCATTGTGGATGTGGTGTGGGGACATGTGGAGCTCTATTACCACTGTGGATGTGGTGTGGGGACATGTGCAGCTCTATCACAATTGTGGAAGTGGTGTGGTGACATGTTGAGCTCTATTGCCACTGTGGATGTGGTATGGGGATACGTGGAGCTCTATTACCATTGTGGATGTGGTGTGGTGACATGTGGCCCTCCATCACTACTGCGAATGTGGTATGGGGACATGTGGAGCACTGTCACCATTGTGGATGTGGTGTGGGGACATGTGGAGCTCTATCACCACTGTGGATGTGGTATGGGGATGTGTGGAGCTCTATTACCATTGTGGATGTGGTGTGGTGACATGTGGACCTCCATCACTACTGCGAATGTGGTATGGGGACATGTGGATCGCTATCACAATTGTGGATGTGGTGTGGGGACATATGGAGCTCTATCACCGTTGTGGATGTGGTATGGGGACATGTGGAGCTCTATCACCACTGTGGATGTGATGTGGGGACATGTGTACCTCCATCACTAGTGCGAATGTGGTATAGGGACATGTGGATCGCTATCACCATTGTGGATGTGGTGTGGGAACATATGGAGATCTATCACCATTGTGGATGTGGTATGGGGACATGTGGAGCTCTATCACCACTGTGGATGTGGTGTGGTGACATGTGAAGCTCTATTACCATTCTGGATGTGGTGTGGGGACATGTGAAGCTCTATCACCACTGTGGATGTGGTGTGGGGACATGTGGAGCTCTATCACCATTGTGGATGTGATGTGGGGACTTATGGAGCTCTATCACCATTGTGGATTTGGTGTGGGGACATGTTTTGCTCTATCCCCACTGTGGATGAGGTGTGGGGACATGTGGAGCTCTATCACCATTGTGGATGTGATGTGGGGACATGTAGAGCTCTATCATCATTGTGGATGTGGTGTGGGGACATGTAGAGCTCTATCACCATTGTGGATGTGGTGTGGGGACATGTGGAGCTCTATCACCACACTGGATGTGGTGTGGGGACATGTGGAGCTTTATCACAATTGTGGATGTGGTGTGGTGACATGTGGAGCTCTATCACCACTGCGGATGTGGTATGGGGACATGTGGAGCTCTACCACTACTGCAAATGTGGTATGGGGACATGTGGAGCTCTATCACCATTGTGGATGTGATGTGGGGACATGTGGAGCTCTATCACCATTGTGGATGTGGTATGGGGACATGTGGAGCTCTATCACCACTGTGGATGTGGTGTGGTGACATGTGAAGCACTATCACTATTCTGGATGTGGTGTGGGGACATGTGAAGCTCTATCACCACTGTGGATGTGTAGTGGGGACATGTGGAGCTCTATCACCACTGTGGATGTGGTGTGGGGACATATGGAGCTCTATCACAATTGTGATGTGGATGTGCTATGGGGACATGTGGAGCTCTATCACCATTGTGGATGTGGTGTGGTGAAATGTTGGGCTCTATCACCACTTCGGATGTGGTATGGGGACATGTGGAGCTCTATCACTACTGCGAATGTGATATGGGGACATGTGGAGCTCTATCACCATTGTGGATGTGGTGTGGGGACATGTGGAGCTCTATCACCATTGTGGATGTGGTATGGGGACATGTGGAGCTCTATCACCACTGTGGATGTGGTGTGGGGAAATGTGGAGCTCTATCACCATTGTGCATGTGGTGTAGGGATTTGTGGAGCTCTATCACCACTGTGGATGTGGTGTGGTGACATGTGGAGCTCTATTACCACTGTGGATGTGGTATGGGGACATGTGGAGCTCTATCACCACTGCAGATGTGGTATGGGGCATGTGGAGCTCTATCACCATTGTGGATGTGGTGTGGGGACATGTGGAGCTCTATTACCACTTCAGATGTGGTATGGGGACATGTGGAGCTCTATCACCACTCTGGATGTGGTGTAGGGACATGTAGAGCTCTATCACCACTGCGGATGTGGTTAGGGGGCATGTGGAGCTCTATCACCATTGTGGATGTGGTGTGGGGACATGTGGATCTCTATCACCATTGTGGTTTTGGTATGGGGAGATGTGGAGCTCTATCACCACTGTGAATGTGTTGTGGTGACATGTGGAGCTCTGTCACCATTCTGGATGTGGTGTGGGGACATGTGAAGCTCTATCACCACTGTGGATGTGGTGTGGACACATGTGGAGCTCTATTACCATTGTGGATGTGGTGTGGGGACTTGTGGAGCTCTATCACCATTGTGGATGTGTTGTGGGGACATGTGGTGCTCTATCACCACTGTGGATGTGGTGTGGGCTTGTGGAGCTCTAACACAACTGTGGATGTGGTGTGGTGACATGTGGAGCTCTATAACCATTGTTGATGTGGTGTGGGGACATGTGGAGTCATATCACCACTGTGGATGTGGTGTGGTGACATGTGGAGCTCTATCACCATTCTGGATGTGTTGTGCGGACATGTGAAGCTCTATCACCACTGTGGCTGTGGTGTGGAGACATGTGGAGCTCTGTCACCATTGTGGTTGTGGTGTGGGGACTTGTGGAGCTCTATCACCATTGTGGATGTGGTGTGAAGACTTTGTGGAGTTCTATCACCAGTGTGGATGTGGTGTAGGGCCATATGGAGCTCTATCACCATTGTGGATGTGATGTGGGTACATGTGGAGCTCTATCATCATTGTGGATGTGGTGTGGGGAAATGTGGAGCTCTATCACCATTGTGGATGTGGTGTAGGGATTTGTGGAGCTCTATCACCACTGTGGATGTGGTGTGGTGACATGTGGAGCTCTATTACCACTGTGGATGTGGTATGGGGATATGTGGAGCTCTATCACCACTGCAGATGTGGTATGGGGCATGTGGAGCTCTATCACCATTGTGGATGTGGTGTGGGGACATGTGGAGCTCTATTACCACTGCAGTTGTGGTATGGGGACATGTGGAGCTCTATCACCATTGTGGTTTTGGTATGGGGAGATGTGGAGCGCTATCACCACTGTGAATGTGGTGTGGTGACATGTGGAGCTCTGTCACCATTCTGGATGTGGTGTGGGGACATGTGAAGCTCTATCACCACTGTGGATGTGGTGTGGAGACATGTGGAGCTCTATTACCATTGTGGATGTGGTGTGGGGACTTGTGGAGCTCTATCACCATTGTGGATGTGGTGTGGTGACATGTGGAGCTCTATCACCATTCTGGATGTGTTGTGCGGACATGCGAAGCTCTATCACCACTGTGATCGATCTCTGTCTATCTATCTATCTATCTATCTATCTATCTATCTATCTATCTATCTATCGTATCTATCTATCTGTATATCTATCTAATCTATCTATCTTTATTGCTCAAATGTGTTCATCTGATGCCTTGTGAGTTACTTACAAGGTTAAAGTGACAGCTTGTAAGGTTTTTAGACAATATTGCATAAAAAGCTGATATGGGCAATAGTTCAGTTAATAAATAAGACATCACACACTTTGATGTCTTTTTGCAAGTTGTTTTTTCAGATAAGTTCTAGACTAAGAGATCAAGAGACTTGGACAGGGATGTCACTGGGATCTTATTGTGTGGTCATATTATATTCTCCTACAGATCATAAGTCACAGAGTATGCAGCTGCTGATTGTCATGAAGAGACATAAACAAGATTAGCTCAATTAGAGCCCTCTGCACCAGGCCTGATCATTTTCAGACACCAGTATTGATCAATGCACCTGTGAGGACTGCATAGAAACATCTCTTAATGAGAATGATCATGACCCCTGAACTATGCTCCTTAACCTTGTAATATACTCTCTCAATTTTCTGTTAAGTGGCTCTATGGCATCAGAAAAAGATGAAATAGGCAGATTATTTTTCCTTAACCCATCCTCTGTCAATGCTAGAAGCAAATCCATAGTATAAACTATAAAGCTCAAGAGTATATGGTAGTAAACAAGAAAAAGGATTGCTGCAAAATAAAACTATGGGTAAGTGCTCATGCACGTGACCAATCATATTGGACGAGCACTATCCGTGGTTTTCATGAATAGCCCTCATACCTATAATATTTAATCGGGATTTGCATGTGTCCGATTTTTTCCTTAGACCGGATTAAAATTAGCAACAAAAGTCTATGGGTTCGTGAAAAACATCGAACCACACTTGGATGACATCTGAATTGTGGTCTAATTTTCATGGACTAAGAGAATGTAGAAAGTGGAGGAACTTTTTTTTTCTCTCCGTCTCTGAGAAAAACTGATGCCACTCTGATCAGACTCTAGTCAGAATCTGAACAGAATAATCAGATTGTTTTTCTCTGATGGAGAGAAAATGTGTGACCTGACCTTACCATAACAGATATACATCATTGACATCCTGCAGCTAGCAGGGTAACAGGTAATAGCTGTTATGGGCAGGGCTGCCACTAGAGATTTCGGGGCCCCATACTGGCAAAATTTTCGGGACCCCCTTGAGAGTCCGCCCAGGCTCCACCCCAGCCCCGCCTCCATGCTCCACCCCTCAAACTGTCCACAGTCCCACCACTCTCTCTTGGAAAATCTCCACTTCTCACCTATCACACATTGACAGTTCCCATCACCAGATCACACATATAGCCGGCAGCTTTTGTTTTGGCCAAAAGATTTTTTAAGCCACCAAAATGACAAGGTAGACACTTTTGGCCAGGCCCTACTCTACTGTAACCTATTAAATATTTGTTAAAATATGCAATACAATTTAGGTATATTTTTATTTATTTTTCAATTTTTAAAATGACCTATAATACCACATACAAAGAACAAATACCACCGCACCATGACCAGATGACATATTACCACCACAGTGATCGAATAATATAAAATACAAGGAACAAATACCACAACATTATGACCAGACCACATATTACCACCACATAGTGACTGAATACAACAATACTGATCAATAATAAAAAAAAAAAACAATACTATCACCATCAATGCCATTATACACAAGAGATCTGTAGTTAGTATGCAGTGTCTGTGTACAGGTAATACAGTGATCACCTGTGACATTATACACAGGAGCTCTGTATATAGTGTATAGGTAATACAGTGATCACTGGTGACATTATACACAGGAGCTCTGTATATAGTACACAGTGTATAGTGTCAGTGTATAGGTAACACACTGACTCACCAGTGACGTCTCTAGGTGAAGTCCTTCATCTTTCATCCAGCACAGACCGCCATCATTTCTTCCAGCCAGGGCTCCTCTCTTCAGGAAATAACACCGTTATCTCGAGTTCCTCTTGCAGAACACATTACTTAATTTTCCCAAATTCTACATTACACCACATGAAGAAGGCAACATAGTATCACTCTACACAGTAATAGGACCGCTCCTCCATTTAAAACAGTATACTCAAAAAATAAAATAAATTCATCACTGCAGTAATAATATCCCTTAATTAGCCCCTATGGTAATAATATTCGCCATCCTAGCCGCTGTGTGTCTCATTCCTGGCGTCAGCCATATGTTCTCCCATCCTGCCCTAATGAGTATCCATTCTGCCCCATATGATCTTCCCATCCTGCCTCATCTGTCTCCATCGTATCCATCCTGCCCCATGATCCTGCCCCATCTGTCTCCAATCCTGTCCCCAGTGTCTCCAATTATGCCCGTATCACCATTCTGCCCCGTCTCCAATCATGCCCCCATGTCTGCAATCATACCCCGTGTCTCCATTCTGCCCCATCTGTTTCCAATCCTGCCCCATCTGTCTCCAGTCATGCCGTCATGTCTTTCATCCTGCCCCCTTTGTCTCCAATCATGCCCCGTATCTCCATTCTGCCCCGTGTCCAGCATTCTGCACCAGTGTCCAGCAATCTGCCCGTGTCCAGCTTTCTGCATCAGTGTCCAGCATTCTGCCCCTGTGTCCAGCATTCTGCCCCTGTGTCCAGCGTTCTGCCCCTGTGTCCAGCGTTCTGCCCCTGTGTCCAGAGTTCTGCCCCCGTGTCCAGCGTTCTGCCCCCGTGTCAAGCGTTCTGCCCCTGTGTCCAGCTTTCTGCACCATTCTGCCCCTGCGTCTAGCTTTCTGCCCCTATGTCCAGCGTTCTGCCCCTATGTCCAGCGTTCTGCCCATGTCCAGCGTTCTGCCTCTGTGTCCAGCTTTCTGCACCAGTGTCCAGCTTTCTGCCCCCGTGTCCAGCGTTCTGCCCCCGTGTCCAGCGTTCTCCCCGTGTCCAGCGTTCTGCCCCCGTGTTTCTGCCCCCTCGCCCAGCGTTCTGCCCCCATGTCCAGTGTTCTGCCCCCGTGTCAAGCGTTCTGCCCCCGTGTCCAGCGTTCTGCCCCCATGTCCAGCGTTCTGCCCCCATGTCCAGCCTCCTGCCCCCTTGTCCAGCATTCTGCCCCTGTCTCCAGCTTTCTGCACCATTCTGCCCCTGCGTCTAGCTTTCTGCCCCTATGTCCAGCGTTCTGCCCCTATGTCCAGCGTTCTGCCTGTGCCCAGCGTTCTGCCTCTGTGTCCAGCTTTCTGCACCAGTGTCCAGCTTTCTGCACCAGTGTCCAGCTTTCTGCCCCCGTGTCCAGCGTTCTGCCCCGTGTCCAGCTTTCTGCCCCTGTGTCCAGCATTCTGCCCCCGTGTCCAGCGTTCTGCCCCCGTGTCCAGCGTTCTGCCCCCTTGTCCAGCGTTCTGCCCCATGTCCAGCGTTCTGCCCCCGTTTCCAGCGTTCTGCCCCCGTGTCCAGCGTTCTGCCCCCGGGTCCAGCGTTCTGACCCCACGCCCAGCGTTCTGCCCCCGTGCCCAGCGTTCTGCCCCCGTGTCCAGCGTTCTGCCCCCGTGTCCAGCTTTCTGCCCCCGTGTCCAGCGGTCTGCCCCGATGTCCAGCATTCTGCCCCTGTGTCCAGCTTTCTGCCCCCATGTTCAGCTTTGACATCAATGATGTCAGACGCCGGTGACATGCACGCTGCGGCTGACGTCAGCTGCCAGCCTCAGATTGGCTGGCGGCTGTTAACTATTGACATGCGGGCGCGGGCCCGCACGTCAATAGTGTTAAACAGCTGCAGCGCCGCTAAGGGCCCGGTTTAGTCTGCTTGCGGCTGCCGGTAGGGGCCCGGTGAGCAGATGAGATGGGGCCCGATGCGGGCCCCCTCTGCCCACCGGGCCCCATATGCCAGTCACGGCTGTAATGCCCTGATGGCGGCTCTGGTGTCACCACTCACGTTCCCGGGGCTTTCGTGTGGTTGTATGACATGTGGCACCCAGCAACAGCACTAGTGCTATTGTCCCCAAATTCAAATGAACTGAACATGAAAAGGAAGCCAGAGCTGTGGCTGCTATCTGACTGCCTCTTCATGTTCAATTCATACGAAGGCAGGTACAGTGATGCCAGGACTGATTGGGCGCCGGACACCACGTGTCATACAACCTCGCAAGAGCTCCAGGAGTGCCGATACCTCAGGAATGGCGTTGTCACTGGAGGTGAGTATAAGCGTTTTTATTTTATAGGCACCAAATGTTTTGATCAAGAAGGGGTTGCCCTAGTAGTGGACAACCCCTTTAAACTACTTTCTCCAAGAAAACCTTTGCAGAAGCATTTTTCTGTTTCTAAATTAATTTAAATTAATTTAAATGAATTAATAAAGCAAAATGACATTGATAGGAACCACTTTGCTAACATAGACCACCAGGAGTAAACACTTTAATCACTAATTCTATAATAAAGGCCTCACCCAGTGCCTACTAGTACTATACTCTTTACTGATGAAAGGCAAGAACACTATGACAAACTTTTGCAGGCAAGTGTCCTATACTTTTAGAGGAATTTGGCTTTTTTCAGTTTGCAAGGCTCAATGCATGTTGGATGCTGACCTATAAGGTAGCTATATTCAGCAAATTGCAATAAACAGACAGCGTTTTTCCTTCTGTAGAAAATATAATTAACCTATTAGGCTGTGTTTCCACGGTCAGTAAACGCTGCTTGTTTGACGCTGCAGCGTCAAACAAGCAGCGTCCAGATGTTCCAGCATAGTGGAGGGGATTTTATGAAATCCCGTCTCCACTATGCGTGGAAACCCGCACGCGGCGGCCCTGCGACTCCGGACATGCTGCGCGTCTTTTCAGAACGCAGCATGTCCGTACACCTTGCGGGGACGCAGCGTCCCCGCAAGGCATATCACAGGGCCCTATGGCGAGGGGTGCGATGATCCCGGATGTGTACTGTACGCATCCGGCACCATCGCGTCCCATTAAGGGGGCGGGGCTTATCGCCGAGCGGCTTCGCCGCTGCGCCGATACCGGCCCCAAGACGGACCGTGGAAACATACCCTTACTGTGACATCGCTGTGTGCATTTTTCCTGTAAAGTGACATCAAGGTGTAGTTTATTCCTGCTATAATTACTTACCTGATATGCCCTTCATGTACACTAGAGGTTCAGAGTTCTCCTATTCAAAACTACAGGTGCTTCTCACAAAATTAGAATATCATCAAAAAGTTAATTTATTTCAGTTCTTCAATACAAAAAGCGAAACTCATATATTATATAGAGTCATTACAAGCAGAGTGATCTATTTCAAGTGTTTATTTCTGTTAATGTTGATGATTATGTCTTACGGCCAATGAAAACCCAAAAGTGATAATCTCAGTAAATTAGGATAATTAACAAAAATCACCTTCAAAGGCTTCCTAAGCATTTAAAATGGTCCCTTAATCTGTTTCAATAGGCTCCACAATCATGAGGAGGACTGCTGACTAGTGTTGAGCATTCCGATACTGCAAATATCGGGTATCGGCCGATATTCGCTGTATCGGAATTCCGATACTGAGTTCTGATATTTTTGTGATGTTGGATACTGGAATCGGAAGTTCCCATAGTGCAATGATGCACTATAATGGAGTGTGGGCGGTGCGTGGGTGGAGACTGCGTGTGTGTGTGCGGGCGGGGTCTGTGCATGCCTGCCAGGGCTCTGTGCGGGCCTGCCGGGGCTCTGTGCGTGCCTGCCGGGGCTCTTATCGGGCTGCCGGGGCTCTGTGCGGGCTGCCGGGGATCTGTGCGGGCGTGCCGGGGCTCTGTGCAGGCATGCCAAGGCTCTGTATGGCGTGCCGGGTGTCTGTGCGTGTGTGCAGGCATTGTCCGATGGGACTACAAGTCCCATCGGATGATGCCTGCAACAGTGACAGTGATTGACACATTAGCCAATGATGGGACAGTAGTAGTCCCATCATCCAGCTAATGTGTTGAATGTAAAAATAATGCTACATACATACTACATACATACTACATACCTTTCTCCCGTCATTGTGCTCCTGGAGCCCCTAGAGAGCGGTCGCATCAGCTGATGCTGCCGTTCTCCACGGGAGATCGTCGTGGGACACTTGTGGATTTCTGCGGACAGGGAGTATATTTGTTGTTTGTTATTGTAATCTTTTTTTACAGATGACACTGGGGAACAAAGTGACAAGTAATGGTGAGTATGAAATCTATGTTATATGTACTGTATGTCTGTATGTATATATTGTATGTAATGTATGAATGTACTGTATGTAGTATGTATGTATGTAGCATGTATGTATGTAGTATGTATGTATGTAATATGTATGTATGTATGTAATATGTATGTATGTATGTAGTATGTATGTATGTAGTATGTATGTATGTATGTACACTCACCGGCCACTTTATTAGGTACACCATGCTAGTAACGGGTTGGACCCCCTTTTGCCTTCAGAACTGCCTCAATTCTTCGTGGCATAGATTCAACAAGGTGCTGGAAGCATTCCTCAGAGATTTTGGTCCATATTGACATGATGGCATCACACAGTTGCCGCAGATTTGTCGGCTGCACATCCCAAAGATGCTCCATACAAGGCAGGATGGATCCATGCTTTCATGTTGTTTACGCCAAATTCTGACCCTACCATCCGAATGTCGCAGCAGAAATCGAGACTCATCAGACCAAGCAACGTTTTTCCAATCTTCTACTGTCCAATTTCGATGAGCTTGTACAAATTGTAGCCTCAGTTTCCTGTTCTTAGCTGAAAGGAGTGGTACCTGGTGTGGTCTTCTGCTGCTGTAGCCCATATGCCTCAAAGTTCGACGCACTGTACGTTCAGAGATGCTCTTAGGCCTACCTTGGTTGTAACGGGTGGCGATTTGAGTCACTGTTGCCTTTCTATCAGCTCGAACCAGTCTGCCCATTCTCCTCTGACATCTGGCATCAACAAGGCATTTCCGCCCACAGAACTGCCGCTCACTGGATTTTTTTTCTTTTTCGGACCATTCTCTGTAAACCCTAGAGATGGTTGTGCGTGAAAATCCCAGTAGATCAGCAGTTTCTGAAATACTCAGACCAGCCCTTCTGGCACCAACAACCATGCCACGTTCAAAGGCACTCAAATCACCTTTCTTCCCCATACTGATGCTCGGTTTGAACTGCAGGAGATTGTCTTGACCATGTCTACATGCCTAAATGCACTGAGTTGCCGCCATGTGATTGGCTGATTAGAAATTAAGTGTTAACAAGAAGTTGGACAGGTGTACCTAATAAAGTGGCCAGTGAGTGTATGTAGTATGTATGTAGTATTGTCATGTCGGACGCTATTCACACTAGGGCGTCCGACAGACAGCGGTAATTCCACATTCGTCCACTATATGCTCAGTGGCGCCGGCTAGATTTTTATCCAGGTTGCCCAGGGTTAATCTAGCTGGTACTCGGGTTGGAGGCTGGGTCACGGCCACAGCCTTCAAATGGTATTGCTGGACTTTGGGCGTCACCGATTATAGCTTGTGCCTCGTGCCTAGTGATTCCGGTCTGGAGTGGTGGTCTTGGAGAAGAAATATCGTATCTGGTGGTGTATTATCCTTTGTTATATTTCTCCTTCCTATATTTGTTTTTTTTTGCCCTGGGCACATTATTGTGTTTTCTTGTGTGTCTGCGGCGTTGTGTGTTTTTTAGTTTTCCCTGTCTGTGCTTTCTGTAGGGGTTGGTGAGAGGTCTTATCACTGGGTGGCGGGTGGAGGTTTCAGCTTAGTACTGAAACAGGACTCAGGGTCAGGCCTGGCGGCCCAGACATGCACACCTTCAGTGTAAACTCTGGGAGAGGGACAGACAGGGTTTCCCTAGTTTGAGGGATATTGCAGGGGCCCGGGTAATCAGCTGTAGTCTACCCAGTACCTCCGTGACATTATAATCGGCCATATTTTTTGTATTCCATGGATCCCATGACTTCCATAACCCGCCAGTTGGAGGCGCTGTCCCTGCAGGTCACTGAGCTGAAGGGGACAGTTCAGCAACAGGGTCTAGTAGTATCTAATGTGCAAGCTGAATCTGCAGGCAGAGTTGCTGAGCCAAAGTTTCCTTTACCTGAAAGGTTTGCTGGGGAACGCAGTAAATTTGTTACTTTTCGTGAATCTTGTAAACTATATTTTCGTATGCGCCCGATCTCCTCAGGTAATGAGGCTCAGCGTGTGGGCCTGGTGTTGTCATTACTGAACGGGGATCCTCAAGCATGGGCGTTTTCTTTACCATCTGATTCTGCTGCATATAACTCAGTGGAGAGGTTTTTTTCTGCTCTTGGACTCATTTATGAGGATCCTGACAGAATGGGTCTAGCAGAATCTAAAATTCGCGCTATCCGCCAGGGGGAGTGTATGGCGGAGGATTACTGTTCTGAATTTCGCCGCTGGGCGGTAGATACACAGTGGAATGATCCCGCACTGCGGAGTCAGTTTGTTCATGGGGTTTCAGGAAAGGTTAAAAAAGCCCTTCTGATGTACGAGACTCCTGCTTCTCTAGAATCAGCTATGAGTCTTGTTATCCGCATTGATCGCCGTCTGCGTCAGGGGGTGCAAGAGACTCCGCCTATGGGAGAGAGCATAGGTACATGTGAGGTTGCTGCAGGTGAGCCCACGGAGCCTATGCAAATCGCAGGGGTGTCACATGTGAAGCATCATGCCCCTTTGCTCAGGAAGCATAGAGCCTGTTTTTGCTGTGGTAAAACTGGTCATTATGTTAATACTTGTCCTCTGCTATCTAAGAAAAGCACAACGGCAGAAAAAATACTAAGCTCAGAGGGTGTGGAGGAGGCCAATCTGAACTTATGCATATCCTCCATTGTGGTTTCTCAATGTATGCTCTCTGCCAAAGTTATGGTGGCTGGCAGAGAGCTGCCAATCACTGTGTTTGTGGATAGTGGTTCTGCCACTAATCTTATTGATGAGTTTGCATGCACAGCCGGTTTCAGGATCGAAAAACTGCCTCATCCTATCCGGGTGGTCACCATCAATGCCGCTCCTCTCCCACAGGGGGAGATTACTGAGTTTGTGGCTGAGGTTAAACTCCACATTGGGTTCCTACATTTGGAGCAAGTTACATGTAGGGTTCTCAGTAATCTGCCTGCACAAATGGTTCTGGGTTTTCCATGGTTGGCTATGCACAACCCGGTGATTGACTGAAAAACACAGGACATCATCCAGTGGAGTGGATTCTGTCAGGAGAATTGCCTGGCCACGTGTGTGTCCGCTGTGACTCCTAGAATTCCTGAGTCTCTGCTGGATTTCAGAGATGTGTTTTCTGAGAAGGGTTGTTCAGAATTGCCACCACATTGTCCCTATGACTGCACTATTAGGTTAAAACCAGGGGCCAAATTGCTGAAAGCTAGGATGTTTAACATCTCTGGTCCTGAGAGGCAAGCCTTAAAAGACTACATCGCTGAGAGTCTGAGCAAAGGGCACATCAGGCCTTCGTCCTCGCCTGTGGCAGCAGGGTTCTTCTTCATTAAGAAGAAAGATGGCGGTTTACACCCGTGTCTGGATTTCAGGGAGTTAAACCAGATTACGGTTCGTGACCCATACCCTATGCCGCTGATACCCGATCTGTTCAATCAGGTGGCTGGTGCTAGGTGGTTCTCTAAGCTTAACCTCAGGGGGGCGTACAACCTCATAAGAGTCCGTCAAGGGGATGAGTGGAAAATGGCTTTTAATACTCCTGAGGGTCATTTTGAAAATCTGGTGATGCCATATGGTTTGACAAACGCGCCTGCTGTATTTCAACATTTTATAAACGATGTGTTCTCTCATGTCCTGGGAAAATTCGTTATTGTGTACCTTGATGACATTCTCATCTATTCATGTGACCGTGATACTCATTTAGAGCATGTTAGGCAGGTGTTACAGCTACTCAGAGAGAATAAGCTATATGCTAAATTGGAGAAATGTGTATTTTCGGTTCAGGAGTTGCCTTTCTTGGGTTATATTGCGTCCGCTTCTGGGTTTAAAATGGACGCCGTTAAGGTGCAAGCGGTGCTGCGTTGTGAACGGCCTGATAACCTAAAAGCGCTCCAGCGGTTCCTTGGGTTTTGTAACTATTATAGAAAGTTTATCAAAAACTTTTCTACCATTGCTAAACCGCTCACTGACATGACAAAAAAAGGTACCGATTTCTCCGCCTGGTCTGAGCCTGCTGTTCGCGCATTCGAGTTTCTGAAGAACAGTTTTGCTTCAGCTCCCATTCTGGTGCAACCGGATGTATCGAAACCATTTACCGTGGAAGTCGATGCGTCTGAGGTTGAAGTGGGGGCGGTGCTGTCTCAAGGCTCATCCTTGAGCGAGTTGCGTCCATGCGCCTATTTCTCCAAGAAACTGTCGCCCACCGAACGTAACTACGATATCGGCAACAGGGAGTTGTTGGCTATCAAGTTGGCTTTTGAGGAATGGCAACACTTTTTGGAGGGGTCGGTTCACTGGGTTACTGTTATTATGGACCATAAGAATTTGCTTTATTTGGAGTCAGCCAAGCGTCTGTCCCACAGGCAGGCTCGCTGGGCATTGTTTTTCATGCGGTTAAACTTTTTTGTTACTTACCGACCTGGGTATAAGAACACTAAGGCGGATGCTTTGTCCAGGTGTTTTCCTTGGGGAGAACCTCGGGAGGACCGGTACCCATCCTCCAAAAAGGTGTAGTGGTCTCGACTCTCATGACAGAGGTTGAGGCTGAGATTGCCGAGGCTCAGGAGGAAGTACCACCAGAACTTCCCGTTAACAAATCGTTTGTACTGCTCCATCTTCGCCTAAATATATTGGCAGAGCATCATGATGCTGTCCTGGCTGGTCACCCAGGGGTTAGGGGTACTTTGGAGTTGGTGTCGCATTGGTTTTGCTGGCCCAAAATCCGACAGAACATGGTCTCATATGTGTCAGCATGCATCACGTGCGCTAGGGCTAAGACGCCCCGCTCCCGTCCTGCTGGCACACTACTTCCTCTTGAGGTACCCAGTAGGCCATGGTCGGAGATCTCCATGGATTTTATCACGGACTTGCCCTCCTCAGCTGGGAACACGGTCATCTTGGTGATTGTTGATCGGTTCTCAAAAATGTCACACTTTGTGTCTTTGCCTTCGTTGCCTAACGCTAAGACTCTGGCTCAGGTATTTGTGCAGGAGGTGGTCAGACTTCACGGGGTCCCATCTGACATCATGTCTGATAGGGGTACTCAGTTTGTGGCAAAATTTTGGAAAGCATTTTGCTCTCGGCTGGGGATCAAGTTGTTGCATTCTTCGGCATTTCATCCTCAGTCAAATGGTCAGACCGAGCGTATGAACCAAAATTTGGAGCAGTACTTACGCTGTTTTGTTTCTGACAACCAGGAGGAGTGGTCGACATTCCTTCCTTTGGCTGAGTTTGCCATAATTAATCACTGCCAGGAATCTTCTGGTGAGTCTCTGTTCTTTTGTGTTTACGGGCACCATCCTCAATTTTGTACTTTGAGTCAGGGGGGCTCTTCCGGCATCTCGGAGGAGGACCTGTTAGGAGCACAACTGTCTTCCATCTGGAGGAAAGTGAAACAGCGCCTGTTGAGCGTGGTTGCAAGGTACAAATGTGTGGCTGACAGTAGACGTGTGCCCGGTCCGGACCTGAGTGTGGGTGACTGGGTGTGGTTGTCCACAAAAAACATAAGACTCAAAATACCATCCCTTAAATTGGGTCCTAGGTTTATTGGTCCGTTTAGGGTCGCCGCCATCATTAACCCGGTTGCCTACCGATTGGAGCTCCCTACAGTATATAAGATTCACAACGTGTTCCACAGATCATTATTAAAAAAGGTGGTGGGTTCTGTGGATGCTGCGCCGATGACTCCTCCAGTCTTGGTGGATGGCAGTTTAGAGTTTGAAGGCTCCAAGGTGGTTGACTCTCGAGTGGTGCGCCGCACGTTACAGTACCTGGTATACTGGCGTGGTTATGGGCCAGAGGAGAGGTCTTGGGTACCAGCCTCGGATATACATGCAGACCGGCTGGTCAGTATGTTTCACCGCCGCCATCCGGACAAGCCGGGTCCTATAAGTCATGAGGGCCCTCGTAGAAGGCGGGGTACTGTCATGTCAGACGCTGTTCACACTAGGGCATCCGACAGACAGCGGTAATTCCTCATTCGTCCACTATATGCTCAGTGGCGCCGGCTAGATTGATCCAGATTGTCCGGGGTTAATCTGGCTGGTACTCTTGTTGGAGGCTTAGTCACGCCCATTGCCTTTAAATAGTTTTGCTGGGCTTTGGGCATCGCCGATTATAGCTTGTGTCTTGTGCCTGGTGATCTCGGTCTGGAGTGGTGTTCTAGGAGAGGAAATATCGTATCTGGTGGTGTGTTATCCTTCGTTATATTTCTCCTTCCTATATTTGTATTGTTTTGCCCTGTGCACATTATAGTGTTTTCCTGTGTGTCTGCGGCGTGGTGCGTTTTTTTGTTTTCCCTGTCTGTGCTTTCTGTAGGGGTTGGTGAGAGGGTGGGTGGCGGGTGGAGGTTTCGGCTTAGTACTGAAACAGGACTCGGGGTCAGGCCTGGCGGCCCAGACATGCACACCTTCAGTGTAAACTCTGGGAGAGGGACAGACAGGGTTTCCCTAGTTTGAGGGATATTGCAGGGGCCCGGGTAATCAGCTGTAGTCTACCCAGTACCTCCTTGACACCTGTTATGATCCGGTGGTAGGATCTCAAAACTGACCAGACACATATGACCAGAATATAGTGACAAGTTCTGGGGATGTGGAAACTATATTGACCGCAATCCTAATCCTATCCACACACACTAAAGGTAGCCGTGGAGCGTTCCTAAAATCCTAGACGCCTCTTCACAGCCTGAGAAACTGACTACCCCTAAAGAGAAAGCAAAGACCTCACTTGCCTCAGAGAAATAACCCCAAAGTATTAGAGAGCCCCCCACACATAATAACGGTGAGTTAAGGGGAAAACACAAACGTAGAAATGAAACAGGATTAGCAAATGAGGCCCGCTAACACTAGATAGATAGAAGATAGATAGGAGTCTGTGCGGTCAATACAAAACTATCAAAAATAAGCCACGCAGAGAATGCAAGAACCCCCACACCAACTCACGATGTGGGGGGCGCACGCTGCACCCCAGAACTAACCAGCAAGCAAAAAGTCACATAAAGCAAGCTGGACTGAACTCATCATAACTGAGAAACATTTCCAAGGAAATAATGAGCAAAATAAACTAGCAAACTTAGCTTCTCCAGCAGGAGACTGGTCACAAGGAATATTCAGGAGAGCTGAGAATCAGGACTGAATACACCGACAGCAGGCGACAAGTAAAGGTCCAGGTGAATTAAATAGGCCCAGCCTAGGCAGGAAATGAAGCAGCTGAGCCCAGCCAAGACCAGCCATATCGCTAAAGGCCACCAGAGGGAGCCCAAGAA
Organism: Ranitomeya variabilis; assembly: GCF_051348905.1. Taxonomy (NCBI): domain Eukaryota; kingdom Metazoa; phylum Chordata; class Amphibia; order Anura; family Dendrobatidae; genus Ranitomeya; species Ranitomeya variabilis. Next base: position 140,472,152 of record NC_135236.1, read on the forward strand.
GAAACTCACACAGTACCACTCATGACCACAGGAGGGATCCCGAGAACGGAATTCACAACAGTACCCCCCCCCTTGAGGAGGGGTCACCGAACCCTCACCAGAGCTCCCAGGCCGATCAGGACAAGCCAAATGAAAGGCACGAACCAAATCGGCCGCATGGACATCGGAGGCGACAACCCAGGAATTATCCTCCTGACCATAGCCCTTCCATTTCACCAAGTACTGAAGCTTCCGTCTCGAAATACGAGAATCCAAGATCTTCTCCACCACATACTCCAACTCCCCCTCGACCAAGACCGGAGCAGGAGGATCAACAGAAGGGACCACAGGCACCACATATCTCCGCAACAACGACCTATGGAACACATTATGAATGGCAAACGATGTTGGGAGGTCCAAACGAAAAGACACAGGGTTGAGGATTTCCAAAATCTTATAAGGACCGATGAAACGAGGCTTGAACTTAGGAGAGGAAACCTTCATCGGGACATAACGAGAAGACAACCATAGCAAATCCCCCACACGAAGTCGGGGACCCACACAGCGACGGCGGTTAGCAAAGCGCTGAGCCTTCTCCTGGGACAAGGTCAAATTGTCCACCACATGGTTCCAAATCTGCTGCAACCTATCCACCACAGAATCCACCCCAGGACAGTCAGAAAACTCAACCTGACCCGAGGAAAAACGAGGATGAAAACCAGAATTGCAAAAGAAAAGTGAAACCAAAGTAGCAGAACTAGCCCGATTATTGAGGGCGAACTCAGCCAATGGCAAAAAGGTCACCCAATCATCCTGGTCAGCAGAAACAAAACATCTCAAATAAGTTTCCAAGGTCTGATTAGTTCATTTGGTTTGACCATTCATCTGAGGATGGAAGGCTGACGAAAAAGACAATTCAATGCCCATCTTAGCACAAAAGGACCGCCAAAATCTGGACACAAACTGAGATCCTCTGTCGGACACAATGTTCTCCGGAATACCATGTAAACGAACCACATTCTGAAAAAACAGGCACCAAATCGGAGGAGGAAGGCAGCTTAGGCAAGGGCACCAAATGGACCATTTTAGAAAAACGATCACAAACCACCCAGATGACAGACATCTTCTGAGAGACAGGAAGATCCAAAATAAAATCCATGGAAATATGCGTCCAAGGCCTCTTCGGGACAGGCAAAGGCAAAAGCAATCCAATGGCACGAGAACATGAAGGCTTGGCCCGAGCACATATCCCACAGGACTGCACAAAGGAACGCACATCCCGCGACAAGGAAGGCCACCAAAAGGACCTCGCCACCAAATCCCTGGTACCAAAAATCCAGGATGACCCGCCAACACTGAAGAATGAACCTCGGAAATAACTCTACTGGTCCATCTGTCCGGGACAAACAGTCTCTCCGGTGGACAACGGTCAGGTCTATTGGCCTGAAACTCCTGCAACACTCGTCGCAGATCAAGAGAGATGGCAGACAAAATCACCCCCTCTTTGAGGACACCAGTCGGTTCAGAAACTTCCGGGCAGTCAGGTACAAAACTCCTAGAAAGGGCATCAGCCTTCACGTTTTTTGAACCCGGAAGATATGAAACCACAAAATTGAAATGAGAGAAAAACAGCGACCATCAAGCCTGTCTCGGATTCAGCCGTTTGGCAGACTCGAGATAAGTCAAATTCTTGTGATCCGTCAAGACCACCACACGATGCTTGGCTCCCTCAAGCCAATGTCGCCACTCCTCAAATGCCCACTTCATTGCCAACAACTCTCGATTACCAACATCATAATTCCGCTCGCAGGCGAAAACTTTCTTGAAAAGAAAGCACATGGTCTCATCACAGAGCCATCAGAGATTTTCTGCGACAAGACAGCCCCTGCTCCAATCTCAGAAGCATCAACCTCGACCTGAAAGGGAAGAGAGACATCGGGCTGGCGTAAGACAGGAGCTGAAGAAAACCGACGCTTCAGCTCCTGAAAGGCCTCCACGGCCGCAGGAGACCAATTCGTTACATCAGAACCCTTCTTGGTCAAATCCGTCAAAGGCTTAACCACAATAGAAAAATTAGTGATGAAGCGATGGTAAAAATTAGCAAAACCCAAGAACTTCTGAAGATTCTTCACAGAAGTAGGTTGAGTCCAGTCATGAATAGCCTGGACCTTGACTGGGTCCATCTCAATAGTAGAAAGAGTAAAAATAAAGCCCAAAAAAGAAACCTTCTGGACTCGGAAGAGACATTTAGAGCCCTTCACAAACAAGGCATTGGCACGCAGGACCTGAAATACCATCCTGACCTGCTTCACATGAGAGTCCCAATCATCAGAAAAGACCAAAATATCATCCAGGTACACAATCATAAATCTATCCAGATACTCTCGGAAGATGTCGTGAATGAAGGACTGAAACACAGAGGGGGCATTAGAAAGCCCAAAAGGCATCACCAAGTACTCAAAATGGCCTTCGGGCGTATTAAATGCTGTTTTCCATTCATCGCCCTGCTTTATGCGCACAAGATTATACGCTCCTCGAAGATCTATCTTGGTAAACCAACTAGCCCCCCTAATCCGGGCAAACAGATCGGACAACAGTGGCAAGGGGTACTGAAATTTGACCGTGATGTTATTTAGAAGGCGATAATCTATACAGGGTCTCAGAGAACCATCCTTCTTGGCCACAAAAAAGAACCCCGCACCCAAAGGGGATGAGGACGGGAGAATATGTCCCTTCTCCAAAGACTCCTTTATATAACTCCGCATAGCGGCATGTTCTGGTACAGATAAATTAAAAAGTCGTCCCTTAGGGAACTTACTACCAGGAATCAGATTTATGGCACAATCACAATCCCTATGAAGAGGTAGGGCACTGGATTTGGGCTCATCAAATACATCCTGGTAGTTCGACAAAAATTCAGGGACTTCAGAAGGAGTAGAAGAAGCAATTGACACCAAAGGAGCATCGCCATGAATTCCCTGGCAACCCCAACTTGACACAGACATTGCTTTCCAATCCAGGACTGGATTATGAGCCTGCAACCATGGCAGACCCAACACGACAACATCATGCAAATTATGTAGCACAAGAAAGCGAATCACCTCCTGATGTGCAGGAGTCATGCACATGGTCACTTGAATCCAGTACTGAGGTTTATTCCTGGCCAATGGTGTAGCATCAATTCCCCTCAGTGGGATAGGGAATTGTAAAGGCGCCAAGATAAAACCACAGCGCTGGGCAAATGACAAATCCATTAAATTCAGGGCGGCACCTGAATCCACAAAAGCCATAACTGAGTAGGATGACAGAGAGCAAATCAAAGTAACAGACAAAATGAATTTAGGTTGTATAGTACCAATGGTGACAGACTTGGCGAACCTTTTTGTGCGCTTAGAGCATGCTGAGATAACATGAGCAGAATCACCACAGTAAAAGCACAACCCATTCTGACGTCTGTGGTTTTGCCGTTCAACTCTGGTCAGAATCCTGTCGCATTGCATAGGCTCAGGTTTCTGCTCAGAAAACACCGCCAGATGGTGCACAGGTTTGAGCTCCCGCAAATGCCGATCAATCTGAATGGCCAAAGACATTGACTCATTCAGACCCGCAGGCATGGGGAACCCCACCATAACATCTTTAAGGGCTTCAGAAAGACCCTTTCTGAAAATCGCCGCCAGGGCGCACTCATTCCATTGAGTGAGCACAGACCACTTCCTAAACTTCTGACAGTAAATTTCTGCCTCATCCTGACCCTGAGAGAGAGCCAGCAAAACCTTCTCTGCTTGGTCTACCAGATTTGGTTCCTCATAAAGCACTCCAAGCGCCAGAAAAAACGCATCCACATTTAGCAATGCAGGATCTCCTGGCGCCAGAGAGAATGCCCAATCTTGAGGGTCACCACGTAACAAAGAAATAACAATTTTAACTTGTTGAACAGAGTCACCAGAGGAGCACGGTCTCAGAGAAAGGAACAGCTTACAATTATTCTTAAAGTTCAAAAACCTAGATCTATCTCCGGAGAACAGCTCAGGAATTGGTATTTTAGGCTCTGACATAGGACTGCAGACTACATAATCCTGAATGCCCTGTACCCTTGCAGTGAGATGATCCACACTAGAAGACAGACTCTGAATGTCCATATCTGCAGCTGAGTTCAGAACCACCCAAAGATTAAGGGGAGGAGAGAGGCTAAACACAGTGCAGAGACACAAAAAAAAAAAAAAAAGACTTCAGGATTTCTCTTCTCCCTCTTCTGCTGCATTAACACTTTAGGGCCTGCTGTACTGTTATGATCCGGTGGTAGTATCTCAAAACTGACCAGACACATATGACCAGAATATAGTGACAAGTTCTGGGGATGTGGAAACTATATTGACCGCAATCCTAATCATATCCACACACACTAAAGGTAGCCGTGGAGCGTTCCTAAAATCCTAGACGCCTCTTCACAGCCTGAGAAACTGACTACCCCTAAAGAGAAAGCAAAGACCTCACTTGCCTCAGAGAAATAACCCCAAAGTATTAGAGAGCCCCCCACAAATAATAACGGTGAGTTAAGGGGAAAACACAAACGTAGAAATGAAACAGGATTAGCAAATGAGGCCCGCTAACACTAGATAGATAGAAGATAGGAGTCTGTGCGGTCAATACAAAACTATCAAAAATAAGCCACGCAGAGAATGCAAGAACCCCCACACCGACTCACGATGTGGGGGGCGCACGCTGCACCCCAGAACTAACCAGCAAGCAAAAAATCACATAAAGCAAGCTGGACTGAACTCATCATACACTGAGAAACATTTCCAAGGAAATAATGAGCAAAATAAACTAGCAAACTTAGCTTCTCCAGCAGGAGACTGGTCACAAGGAATATTCAGGAGAGCTGAGAATCAGGACTGAATACACCGACAGCAGGCGACAAGTAAAGGTCCAGGTGAATTAAATAGGCCCAGCCTAGGCAGGAAATGAAGCAGCTGAGCCCAGCCAAGACCAGCCATATCGCTAAAGGCCACCAGAGGGAGCCCAAGAACAAACTCACACAGTACCACTCATGACCACAGGAGGGATCCCGAGAACGGAATTCACAACAGACACCATGATGTTCTCCTTCCATTTGAACATTTTCACTGCCCACCAGACCTCTTTGTCGGGTCTGCTGTAAAAAATCTTGGCTTTATCATTGACTCCCATTATACTCGTTACTCAAATCGAGCATGCGAGTATTAGGAATTGCTTGGCTCGAGCAACAAGCACCCGAGCATTTTAATGCTCGCTCATCTTTAGTGTTCAGGCTACTTAATATTGTCATGATTTCACTGATAGGATATATCCATCTTTAACCTTGTGATTTGGAACTTCAAAAATATAATCTTGTCCTACAATAATAATATCTTCATGTGTATTTCCACTAAGGGGTAAAAATGGTGAGCATCAGAGAGTTGATTAACGTCATTTTGCATATCTGCATGGGCCTCGACTAGTGTTGAGCGATACCGTCCGATACTTGAAAGTATCGGTATCGGATAGTATCGGCCGATACCCGAAAAGTATCGGATATCGCCGATACCGATACCCGATATCAATACAAGTCAATGGGACACCAAGTATCGGAAGGTATCCTGATGGTTCCCAGGGTCTGAAGGAGAGGAAACTCTCCTTCAGGCCCTGGGATCCATATTAATGTGTAAAATAAAGAATTAAAATAAAAAATATTGATATACTCACCTCTCCGGAGGCCCCTGCACCTTACCGCTGTATAGTGGTACCTGGGTATACCCCTGTTGATCTAAGGTGGTGAAGTGGATAGTCTAAATGTAATCTTTATTTTATTAGATGTAAAAACAGTAACACTTTTATGAAGAGTCTCTTGAACCATATAGTTTAGACCATGACTTATAGTAGACTACAACAGGAGTGGAACCTGCCATTTGAATAAGATCAAGGCAACTGCGGTGACGTGAGCTGAGTACAAAGCTTCTTCATCTAAGCAATTTACCTCAATACTGATGTTTATTTCTAGCTCTACCACAAAGGATTAGAGCATATTAGATGTACAAGGCCATCCTCAATGTGCAAAACTAGTTCACTTCAAAATATGTTTACAATATGGTGTTTAAATACAGCAATAAAAGAAATGTCATAGTGAGGATTATATTGTTTCAAACTTTTTTTTAATAAATTTCTTATTATTCGGTGAAACTTATACTGAATCAACTTTTGTGTTCCATCAAATACAGCAACATTTGCTAAAGGGTCTTTATTTGAAACTATGGTTAAATTCATCAAAGCACCACATTAAAACAGCAAAAATGTATACACCATGAAATAACTAAGAAATATGCATGAGTAGGGGAGCAAAAAAAAAGGTTTTAAGAATTTGAAAAAGCTAATCTGTGTTATGTATCATGTATTACCCACTACAAAATTGCAATAAGTTTAGCTAGTGCCCAAATTTGCTCAAAATGTTTCTATGAAATCAGAATTCTACTAGCTGGGCAAGTCTTGTTCTGTTAAATAACTGTATTTCTATCTTACTCTGTGTGGAAAGTATAACAAGAACCTCTACATCTGCCCAAAATGGCAGGTACAGATGTCACTACTTATCCCATTAGTTCTCTAACTTAATTTATGAGATTGCACTACTTAAATCACAATGGTCACAAATATGGATGAGCAAATTCACTCAATGTGATTATATTTTAGTGCAAAATTTATGAAATTTGTAGGTTCTGGTGAATGCGAACAATTTTCTATTTAAATCACATGAATAGCTAATAACAAGCCTCCTGACTTTTTACACTTTCCAGAAGATTGTATCATCTAAGGAAGGCTGACATAACTGCAGGCGTGACAACGCTGCATCCCCATTATACCTTTCAGCTATTGCATTAATTGAGGAAGGGGACTTAATGCACCAGAAATGCATTGGTCTGTATGTATGATCTGTGGATTTTGTGGATCAGTCATATGCTCTTTAATAGTTTGAAAAAAACGTTTAAGATTTTATCTATGTCAAGACAGATTTACCTTATTTGGATGATATAAAATGGTATAGTGTAGCAGGTTTAACTATCAAAGCCTACTTAGAAGCCAAGGCAGGGAATGCAGCCAGCATTTTATGGTGATTGTATACAGTAGCTGAAATCTGTCCAGCTGCATTAAACTAAAATTACACATTTTTTGTTTTGCTTCATTCTTAATACACTAGAAAGCTGCAGCAAGGCACCACAATATTTTTGACAGAAAAATATCTGAAATAAGTATCAAACAGAGATGGTGTGTTTACTATTCACAAACAACTGTACTGATTTTTTGCATTTCTTGTGCAATACTTTTGGTAAAGTGGGAATATTTGTTTTTTAAAAATACAAAAGAAAATTCCCCCAAATCCAGACATTTGACTGAGACTTTCCATTTCACAATGTACGCGAGTTGCAAGCAATGTTTTTTCATAAAATTGTTTTACTAGCCAAATTTACATTTGTACACACCACACTTGAACACTTAGCATGTCTTATCACACTTTTTTTGGGAAACGAGTTGAATTTTATTAAGTAGAAACAACTGTATTTCAAAATCCAGACATTTAACTGTGCATTTCTGTTTTGCTCACCTGTTTACAATCTTAATTTGACAACCATACATGCCATATCTATACTATGGCCTGCTGCACATTTTACATTGTGCACATGTAACTATCTACCTTGCAATTCTTGTTAAATCCTATTTGACAATTGTTGAATAACTAGTGTTAAAAATTAATTATAGCATTATACAAAAAGTATATAATTATAAGAAAAAGTGATATAAGACTATAGGAGCACAGCCACCACTGGCACCTGGATAGTAGCACTACCAAACGCAAGCTGCTGATGGTCTCCTCTGCCTCCAAATGTACTAGTGAAGAGGAAATGGAGGGCAATTATGGGATATATGGCTTGTCAATCATTCCTGATGCAGCTGGATGATTTTGCCTCTTACAGCAATACCGTCAAGTTGTATCTGTGCTAAAGAGCTTGAAAAAGAGTTGAATACAGTCTTAAATGAGGCTATAGTGTTAAAGGGAACCTGTCACCCAAAAGTCAAAGATGAGCTGCGGCCTACGGCATCAGGGGCTTATCTACAGCATTCTGTAATGCTGTAGATAAGCCCCAGATGTATCCTGAAAGATGAGAAAAAGAGTTATATTATACTCACCTAGGGGCGGTCCTGCTGCGGTCCGGGTCCGATGGGCGTCGCGGTACAGTCCAGGGCCTCCCATCTTCTTACGATAATGTCCTCTTCTTGTCTTCATGCCGCAGCTCCGGCGCAGGCGTACTTTGTCTGCCCTGTTGATGACAGAACACAGTACTGCAGTGCGCAGGCGCTGGGCCTCTCTGACCTTTCTCGGCGCCTGCGCACTGCAGTACTTTGCTCTGCCCTCAACAGGGAAGGCAAAGTACGCCTGCACCGGAGCTGCAGCATGAAGACAAGAAGAGGACGTCATCGTAAGAAGATAAGAGGCCCCGGACCGGACCGCGACGCCCATCGGACGCGGATTGAACCGGGACCGCCGCCGGGTGAGTATAATATAAGCTGTTTTTCTCATCTTTCAGGATACATCGGGGCTTATCTACATAAGCCCCTGATGTCGGTGGCCGCAGCTCATGTTCGATTTTTGGGGTGACAGATTCCCTTTAAAGGGAACCTATCACCCCGTTTTTTAAAGATTAGATAAAAATAGTGTGAAATAGGGGCAGAGCTGGGCTTTACATTAGTGCCTTTTTTGTGCCTTTACACCCCCGTTAGGCTGCCGAAATACCTTTGTGAAGTGGTCGTTTTGTCCTGTTACTCAAGTTGGTCAGGTCGGATGGGCGTGGTCACAGCGCTGTTTCTCCCCCAGAATCCTGCTCATCATTACGTTGGTGGCATAGTGGTGTGCGCATATCCAAAGAGAAGATCCACTGCCCAGGAGATTCAAAACAGCGCGGTCTTCGCTATTCGCCGTTTACCGGTGGGCGCGGCCATCTTTCCTGTGGCTGCGCGTGCGCAGATGGAGCGCTCTGCTGCCCGGGGCTTCAGGAAAATGGCCGCCGCGATCTCCATCTGCGCACGCGCGGAATCCCGCGGCCATTTTCCTGAAGCCCCGGGCAGCAGAGCGCTCCATCTGCGCACGCGCGGCCACAGGAAAGATGGCCGCGCCCACCGGTAAACGGCGAATAGCGTAGACCGCGCTGTTTTGAATCTCCTGGGCAGTGGATCTTCTCTTTGGACATGCGCACACCACTACGCCACCAACGTAATGATGAGCCTGATCTGGGGGAGAAACAGCGCTGTGACCACGCCCATCCGACCTGACCAACTTGAGTGACAGGACAAAACGGCCACTTCACAAAGGTATTTCGGCAGCCTAACAGGGGTGTAAAGGCACCAAAAAGGCACTAATGTAAAGCCCAGCTCTGCCCCTATTTCACACTATTTTTATCTAATCTTTAAAAAACAGGGTGATAGGTTCCCTTTAAACACATCTCTTCAGAGCAATTGAAGCTTTTGCAATATACTGCAATTTATGGCAAATCAAAATTTTGGAGAAACATTTTACAAACCAGGCAAATTTGAATTTGAAAAGATTAAATTATCTCTAGTCGCAAAATATAATACCTCGGAACATGTCTCCATGTCTTTTGAGATTTAATTGATGTTTGCCTAATATAGTACCAATATATAGAAGAGGATTTATCAGATTACTCCATTGCTTTGTTGTCTTCTTTCTTGAATGTTGTCCTATTAAATTCTTTTAGGTGATTGTGGTGATAATTGCTGTATGTAAAGCAGCCTAATTTTAGTTTGTTATTTTATATGATGGCATGATGATCATTATGGTTCTCATCAAAACATATAAATTGCTGGAGACAATTCCATTATGTAATGAAGTAGTCAGAATTGGACTGAGAGGTTGTGAAACATGTATAAATGATCTCACCAGATGAATGATGTAGAACACACATGTGCTCTCATATAGTATAAAAGAAGGGGTTCATTGAAAAAAATTAGAAGGAGCAAATAACTAATTTAAACAGTAAAATACGTTATTAACCCCTTAATCCCTGGAGCTTTTTTCGATTTTCGGTTTTCACTCCCCTCTTTTCCAGAGCCATAACTTTTTTATTTTTCCATCAATATGGCCATGTGAAGGCTTTTTTTTTTACAGGACGAGTTGTACCTTTGAAAGATACCATTGATTTCACCATGCCGTGTACTAGAAAATGGGAAAAAAATTCCAAGTGCGGTGAAATTGCAAAAAAATGCAATCCCACACTTGTTTTTTGTTTGGCTTTTTTGCTAGGTTCACTAAATGCTGAAACTGACCTGTCATTATAATTCTCCAGGTCATTACAAGTTCATAGACACCAAACATGTTTAGGTTTCTTTTTATCTAAGTGGTAAAAAAAAATGCGAAACTTTGATACAAAAAAAAAAATTGTGTAATTTTGTGATCTGGGGTTGGGTGAGGGCTTATTTTTTGCATGCCGAGCTGACGTTTTTAATTATACCATTTTAGTGTAAATATGTTCTTTTGATTGCCCATTATTGCATTTTAATGCAATGTCACGGCGACCAAAAAAACATAATTCTGGCGTTTTGACTTTTCTTATCGCTATGCCATTTAGCGATCAAGTTAATCCTGTTTATTGATAGATCGGGCTATTATGAATGCGGCAATACCAAATATGTGTAGGTTTGATTTTTTTTGTTTTATTATGAATGGAGCGAAAGGGGGTGATTTAAACTTTTATATATTTTTCATTTTTTCCTATTTTTTTTTTCATTTTTACTTTTGGCTTTCTTCAATAGCCTCCATGGGAGGCTAGAAGCTGCCACAAATTGATCGGCTCTGCTACATTGAGGCGATGCTCCGATCACCTCTATGTAGCAGAATTATAGCCTTGTTATGAGCGCCGACCACAGGGTGGCGCTCATAGCAATCCGACATCAACAACCATAGAGGTCTCAAGGAGACCTCTGGTTGTCATGCCGACTCACCTATGACCCCTGATCATGTGATGGGGTCACCGGTGAGCGCATTTCTGGCCGAATGGCCAAAAGCACTTGTTAAATGCCGCTGTCAGAGTTTGACAGCAGCATTTAATTAGTTAATAGGCGCGGGTGGATCGCAATTTCACCTGCGCTATTGCAGGCATATGTCAGCTGTTCAAAACAACTGACATGTCCCGGATTTGATGCGGGCTCAACACCGGAGCCCACATCAAAGTGGGGGTTCTGCTATTGGATGTACTATGGTGGGCCCTCTGATTATCTTAAATCCTAGAGGTGCTGGCATACATAGAAGTTAGTGACCTAGTAGTAGATAAAGGGATTTAAAAGGAAATGGAATAGGAAATGGTTCTCATCTAAACATATAAATTGCTGGAGACAATTACATAATTTAGTGCCATATGTCAGGGTTGGCTGAGAGGTTATGAAGATCATAGGCCCTCTACAATCCTCTACAAACATGACCTAACTGGTTTAACACATTATATTTGAGAATCATATATATGAGCACTCTCTCCAGTTATGGGAACTATGAAATTGCCGAAATGTCTAAATGCTTTTATATTACAAATAACAGTCTTAATTTTTTTTTATCCTCACAGTATATTGCAGTCATCATATTATATCTCACTGTGTAGTTACACTTTTGCCCTTCTACCCAATTATTTTTTTTTCCAATTAGGTCTATGACATTACATGATTAAAAGCAGACTAGCTGAATCCTTATAAACACTATGTTGAAACGTGAAGAGTCTCTTTTCCATGCAGGAGTCATCATCACTGCAAAAGTCCCTGGAAGGGAGGAGGAGTGGAACAGCAGGATCGGGATGACTCATGCAGGAAAAAAGAGACTTCCTGTTTCTACATAGAGCAGATAAAAAAAGAAGTAACTTGGTATAAAGGCAACATGAGCAATTGTAAGTACCCCATGCTATATAATATGACGATTGCAATATATTAAGAGGATAAAAACTTTGATGGGAGTGCTTCTTTAACTTTGATAATATATTGAAAATTTAGTTTTTTTTCTGCTGCTGTAGAGCATTATCTCCCTCTCATATCCAACCCAAAATATGTATTTGGTGAAATGCGTCAACAGCTAAATAGTTTGGAAAAATACTATTAGGTATCATATTCTAGTTGCGACTTGCGTTGTGTTAGTATATGACTGTAAATGGATCATGATTGAATGTCTGAAGCTTGCAAGGTTCCCATTTGTTTCATCCATGATAAATAATACATCCTGCTATGTCAATAATTGAAGTTTATTCATCAATGTGTCTAGAATGTCTCTCTGTCTGATGAATAGGTCTTGGAAAATAACACAGTAGTGCATTCTCCTTATCTTCAGGGTGATAAATAAGACCATTTTACAAACATACACTAGCAATCTTGCCCTAAACACCCTGACATTCAGTCAATTGGCTGTGATCATTTCTACAACTGTTTTTCTTCGTATTCCTAAGAAAAGAGAAAACAAACAAACCATGGTTAAAATGTTTCTTTTTGTTTGTCTTCTTTTATTTTCATTGTATCTATGTGTTTGTCAATAAAAAGGATACAATACACATAAGAAAATGAACATAAACAGTCCATACATTACAAAAGGAAATACCAAAAGGAAAGTCACTACATTGAGATCTTTTTGTTGTATCTTATAATTATTAATAACAAAAAACTGACTGGCACTTCCAAAACAAAACTGGTGTGTACAGGACTAAGAGTAGCCATCTCTATATATAGCAAACAGATAAAGTTGCTCTCTGTAGTGCTAAAGCATGTAAATATGAAACATGAATTATATAGCATTACTGCTCTAGATAATAATAAAAAATGGAGATGGCTAGCACATAATTTGGCCAATTAATGCATGCCTTGCAGCCAATGACAAGGTGATCTCTGGTTTGCTGGGGACCTGCTTAATGTGAATACCTATCTTAGGATAAAACCTGAATTTATGGGTAGGTAGGATCCTGCTGCAATTAAAACCACCATAGGCTGGAGGGTGGAGTGCTCAGTCAGAAAGCTAACATACAAATAACAAAAAACTGACTGGCACTCCCAAAACAGAAAACTGGTGTGTACAGGTGCAAGCGAAGAGTAGCACTAGCCATCTTTATATATATCAAACAAATAGAGTTTCACTTTGTAGTGCTAAAACATGTAAGTATGAAGTAAATGAAATATGAATTTCAGTGCTCGTTCATCTCTAATAATTTTCTGATAATAGAATACAGTGGCATTACAACCTTGGAATTAGATTTGTGTGTGATGCATCAGCACTAAATAGTTTAAGTTAGTGAAGTGAAGTCAGAAAAATAAGCATAAATTAAATTTCTGGGATCAAATAACTAGAATTTGGCATGTGCATATGTATTATTCACCCCTTTTGCAATGAAGCCCCTACACATTTCTGGTGCAAACAATTGCCTTCATAAGACATGCTTAGTGAAAAGAAATCCACCTGTGTGCAGTCTAAGTGTCACATGGTCTGTTCAGGCAACACACCTGAAGGAGACCCTACTTGGAGTCCAAGCATTTCCAAAAATTAGGGGCAGACACCAGGAAAAGTGACATCAATTGACCCACAATAAACATTTAATAATGACACAGCAGCAATCATCCATGGGCAATGCATGAGATAACAGAGCCCTGGTCAGCATTTACAGGTTTAATTTGAAGCCAATTGAAAAGTCAATTAAGACAAGGTGGGTGAGGGAGCGGTGTAAGGGTACCGTCACACATTGAAATTTCCATCGCTACGACGTTACGATTCGTGACGTTCTAGCGATATCGTTACTATATCGCAGTGTCTGACACGCAGCAGCGATCAGACACCCTGCTGAGAATCGTACGTCGTAGCACATCGTTTGGAACTTTCTTTCGTCGCTTGATCACCCGCTGACATCGCTGGATCGTTGTGTGTGACAGCGATCCAGCGATGTCTTCGCTTGTAACCAGGGTAAACATCGGGTAACTAAGCGCAGGGCCGCGCTTAGTAACCCGATGTTTACCCTGGTTACAAGCGTAAACGTAAAAAAACAAACCGTACATACTCACCCGTCGGTGTCCTTCAGGTCCCTTGCCGTCTGCTTCCTGCTCTGAGTGCCGGCCGGAAAGTGAGAGCAGATCACAGCGGTGCTGCGCTCTGCTCTCATTGTACGGCTGCACTCAGAGCAGGAAGCAGATGGCAAGGGACCTGAAGGACACCGACGGGTGAGTATGTACTGTTTGTTTTTTTACGTTTACGCTGGTAACCAGGGTAAACATCGGGTTACTAAGCGCGGCCCTGCGCTTAGTTACCCGATGTTTACCCTGGTTACCCGGGGACTTCGGCATCGCTCCAGCGCCGTGATTGCAACGTGTGACCGCAGTCTACGACGCTGGAGCAATGATTATACGACGCTGCGACGTCACGAATCGTGCCGTCGCAGCGATGAAAATTTCAATGTGTGACGGTACCCTAAGTCTGCTGTGCTGGGATCCCTCATAAAATGGCTAATCTGTTTTTTTGCTAAGCCACTCAGGTGGCACAAATTTCAGCTTGGTAGACCACAAATGTTTTAAAAAAATTAAGGATAGTAACACAGGTAGTTGACTGAAACTAAGTGCAGGCCTGATGGTCTCTGAGTCCTACTGCTACAGGCAACACACAAAAAGGAGACCCAACTTGGAGTACAAACTTTTTAAAAAAATATTGCCACACACTACTAAAGTGGCAACAATTTCCACATGGTAGAAATAGTATAATGGGCTTCTTACACCCCTTGCACTGCAGGCAACCCACCAGATGGAGACACAGCTTGGAGTGAAAAACATTTAAAAAAAATTATTGTCACACACTACTAAAGGGGCATCAATTTCCCCAGAGTAGAAGTAGTATAATGGGGCTCTGTCACCGCTTCCACTACAGGCAAACCACCAGATAGAGACCCAACTTGGAGTCTCCACATTTCAAAAAAATATTGTCACACACCACTAAAGTGACATTAAGTTCCCCAGAGTAGAAATAGTATAATTGCTCAGCTTTTTGACAACTTTTGTTACTGGACAAGGTACTCAACTCCCTTTCTTTGGCAGCCACACAGTGGTATTATTTTTATGATTTATTGTTATAGCACCATTTATTCCATGGTGCTTTACACGTGAAAAGGGATATACATAATAAAAACAAGTACAATAAAATTAATCAATAAAAGTCACCATCTGGTACTGGAAGAGAGAAGACCCTACCCATGAGGGCTCACAGTATACAAGGGCTTGGTGAAGATAAAATAGGTGAGGGTAGAGTTGCTTGTTCAACAGTATGGTGGAAAGATGATTACAGTAGATTGTAGGCTTGTTGGAAGAGGTGGTTCTTCAGGTTCCTTTTAAAGGTTCCAATGGTTGCCATTCACAAAACACATGCCCTTTCTGGCCCTCATCTACAACATGTACCACTGTTTGGCTGCCAAAGAAAGGGAGTCGAGTAGCCCATCCAGTAACACAAGTTGTCTTTGGATAGGACTTGTGTTTGTTCAGTAGAGCCTTCAGTAACATTACCACCTAGAACACCTTGTACATCTTGAACACTAAGCCTATTCTCCTTTCTATTACAACCTTGCTTTTCCAACTCATGTTGCATGTACCCTTCCCCTATTTTAAAAAGCTCTGTTACAACCCTAGGCCATGACCTGTCAGTCACCTGTCACTAAAGTAATCATCAGTATTTGTGTGGCAAGACCACAGAATTAGCACAAAAGATTTATATGCCTAAATGTGGACTGATGGCTGGACCACACAACTAGCACAAAAGATTTAAATCTGGCTGCACCCCAATATTAGCCCTAACGATTTTGATTAAGATATGGGGCCTCCTGGCTGCACCCCAATATTAGCCCTAATGATTTTGACTAGCAAATGCTACCTCCTGAGTCCTGACTGCAACACAGTATTAGCCCAAATGCTTTTGAGAAGGAAATGTGGACTTCTGCCTGCACATCACTACTAGCAAAAACTAGTTAGATCCAGGAAGGTCAATTTCACACAGGACAGGATCCTATCTAACTATGTGACAACTTGCATCAGCAGGAACGGCATCTCTGTGCTTTTTCACTGAGAAAATGGTGTCGGAAAAACAACATGTCTGCTTCTTATATGGAGAGGGACATGTGATTTTGGCAGCCAATGATAGAAGCCCTTGTGTCTGGACTTTGTGGATGTCTTCTGTGCCCTAATTGGCTGCCGGAAAGTACACACATTAAGATAATAAAAAAAATTACATTCTGCTGCTCCTCTGACTTAAACACACACCTTCCCCTCATAAAACACATCCCCCCCCGCTCATCATACAGAACCACTATCCTAAAGTCCTAATAATAATAATAATATCAAACTTTATTAACAAAAGCATTAGTGGAAATGCGATCATTTACCTGTAGAATATAAGCCCGCAAGGGCAGGGTCCTCTTCCCTCTGTGCCAGTCTGTCATTGTTAGTTTGTTTACTGTAAGTGATATTTGTATTTTGATGTAACCCCTTCTCAAGTACAGCACCATGGAATTAATGGTGCTATATAAATGAATAATAATATACCGAAGTGTGACCGAATTTTGCCAATTTTGAGTAAAAATGGTCGGGAAACCGAACACGAATCTGAATGTGCTACGTTCATGCCTAATTTGAGATTGTGGAGGTTTTCCGAACAAGTTCGCTCATCTCTACTGATGACCCCCTGTATTATCATCAAATCCATTATCATCAAATGGAAAGAATATGGTGCCACAACTTACATGCCAAGAAAGAGCCATCCACCAAAACTCTCAGCCTGGACAAGAAGGGCATTAATCAGAGAACAAGCACAGAGAGCAAAGGTAACCCTTAAGGGGTTGCAGACTTCCCATGCAGGGCATACATGGATTGGAGTATCTGTCCATACGACCACAATAAGATGTACACTGCAAGGAAGTGGCCTTTATGGAAGCATGGGCACAAAAAATCCTTTACATACACACAAAAATTGTAAGGCATGTTTGACTTTGCAAAAGACATGGGGAAGACTCCCCAAATATATAAAATAAGGTGTTGTAGTCAAATGAGACCAAAATTGAACTTTCTGTGCTCAAAAGTTAAGGCTCTGTCTGGGGCCAAACCAACACAGCTCATTACCCAAAGACCGCCATCCCCAAAGTGAAACATGGTGGTTTCAGCATCATGCCTAAGAATGGTATTCGGCAGCAGGGACAGAGAAAACGGTCCGAATTGAGGGGAAGATGGATGGTGCAAAATACAGGCGTATTCTTGAGTAAGACCTGTTTCAATCTGTTAGTGATTTGAGACTGGGATGAAAGTTCACTTTACGAGTATTGGCATGGCTGTGATGGGACTGCGCAGCATGAGACCTGACCTGTATAAAGTGAAGGACAGATAGTGATTGTGCACTCTGTAAAAAGAACCACTGTGTGTACTCTGCAACCCATCTCTGTGATAGTGCTGTCATTGTACTGTGTTAAAAGCCAATGTGTGTACTCTGCACACCTCTGCTTTTGGGAATACTGTCCATTATGCCTTTGTGCATTCTATGCACCCACATGCCTGTGGGAGTATGGTCCTTTAACCCCTTTACCCCCAAGGGTGGTTTGCATGTTAATGACAGGCCAATTTTTACAATTCTGACCACTGTCCAATTTGGGTTATAACTCTGGAACACTTGCATGGATCCCGGTGATTCTGACATTGTTTTCTCTTGACATATTGTACTTCATGTTAGTGGTAAAGTTTCCTCAACATTACTTGTGCTTATTTGTCAAAAAAAATGAAATTTGGTGAAATTTTGAAAATTGAGGGGAAGATGGATGGTGCAAAATACAGGGGTATTCTTGAGTAAGACCCTTTTAATCTCTTAGTGATTTGAGACAGGGATGGAAGTCCACTTTATGAGTATTGGCATGGCTGTGATGGGACTGCGCAGCATGAGACCTGACCTGTATAAAGTGAAGGACGGATAGTGATTGTGCACTCTGTAAAAAGAACCACTGTGTACTCTGCAACCCATCTATTTGATAGTGCTGTCCTTGTACTGTGTTAAAAGCCAATGTGTGTACTCTGCACACCTCTGCTTTTGGGAATACTGTCCATTAGGCCTTTGTGTGTTCTATGCACCCACATGCCTGTGGGAGTATGGTCCTTTAACCCCTTTACCCCTAAGGGTGGTTTGCATGTTAATGACGGGCCAATTTTTACAATTCTGACCACTGTCTAATTATGAGGTTATAACTCTGGAACACTTGCATGGATCCCAGTGATTCTGACACTGTTTTCTCATGACATATTGTACTTCATGGTAGTGGTAAAGTTTCATCAACATTACTTGCATTAATTTGTCAAAAAAATGGAAATTTTGAAAATTTTGCAATTTTCAAATTGAATTTTCATGCCATTAAATCACAGAGATATGTCACACAAAATTCTTAATAAGTAACATTTCCCACATGTCTACTTTACATCCGCACAATTTTGGAACCAAAATGCATTTTTTATTAAGGATTTATAAGGGTTAAAAGTTGACCAGCAATTTCTCATTTTTACAACACCATTTTTTTTAGGGACCACATCACATTTGAAGTTACTTTGAGGGGTCTATATGATAGAAAATACCCAAAACTGACACCATTCTAAAAACTGTACCCTTCAAGGTGCTAAAAACCACATTCAAGAAGTTTATTAACCCTTCAGGTGTTTCACAGGAATTTTTGGAATGTTTAAAAAACAAAAAAAGAACATTGAACTTTTTTTTCACAAATTACTTCAGATCCAATTTGTTTTATTTTACCAAGGGTAACAGGAGAAATTGGACTGCAAAAGTTGTTGTACAATTTGTCCTGAGTACGCAGATACCCCATATGTGGGGGGAACCACTGTTTGGGTGCATGGCAGAGCTCGGAAGTGAAGGAGCGCCGTTGGACTTTCCAATTCAAAATTGTCTGGAATTGCACTGCACCTTGATAGTGCATTTGTTTGGAGGCCGCGACAGGTAAGCACCTTTACCTGTGTACTGTTTTTTTTTTCTAGAAGTTAGTGGAGGTTTTTCCTCTTATGGTGTTTTTTGTTTAGAATAGGACTGGCAAGATACAAGGACCCTTGACGCGGGTTGCCGGCTTAAGTATTGTGGCCATAATATAAACCAATACTTTGCATACATAATTATGTTTTTGTGCACTTTATATTTTTCGGGGTGCAGTTGGACCCTAGTTGGCTCTGTATACTGTGGCCGCTGTTCACACAGGATGCATTAGTTAGCACTGATTAAGCCCGCCATATGGTGTCACTAATAGGCTTTGAGTCAGATGCTCTGCATTTCTGTGTGAACATGCCACATACAGTTTATTTGTCTGCACTGGTGTGCCAAGCGGCCAATCCCTGATTGTAGGCTGGCTGCCTCATTGGTATTATTGCACCTGTGTAGTTGCCATCTTAACCTTAAGGTCCACTGCACCTTGATAGTGTATTTGTTTGGAGGCCGCGACAGGTAAGCACCTTTACCTGTATACTGTTTTTTTTTTTTCTAGAAGTTAGTGGAGGTTTTTCCTCTTAGGCCTGTTTCACACGTCAGTGGCTCCGCTACGTGTGGTGACAGTTTCCTCACGTACTGGAGACACTGACACACGTAGACACATTAAAATCAATGTGTCTCTGCACATGTCAGTGATTTTTCGCGGACCGTGTGTCCGTGTGCAAAACATGGAGACATGTTCGTTTTTCTCCGGCAGCACGGTCCGCAAAGCGTCCCGCACACGTAGAACAGTGTGCACTCTCCTCCGGGTGCACGTACTGCTGCAGGAGAAATAGCACTAGAGTTTAGTGCTGTCCCCCCTGCGTGTGGTGCTGAAGCCGGCATTCATTCCTTCTCCCCAGCAGCGTTCGCTGGAGAGAAGGAATGAAAAATCAAGGGTTTTTTTTAATCATTTTTGTGTTTAAAATAAAGTTCCTGGTCACCTCCCGCCTCCCACCCCCTGTGCGCCAGACCGCTTGCATTAAAATATTCACCCAGCTCCCGCTATGCTTACTCTCAGCGCCAGCAGCTTGTCCTGTGTGAGCGGTCACATGGTACCGCTCATTACAGTGATGAATATGCGGCTCCACCTCTATGGGAGGTCCTCAGTCGGCACACGGGCGGCACACGGCACTGATGTGCCACGTGAGCACACGGACACACGGACACGGATAACTCCGGTACCGATTTTTCCGGTACCAGAATTATCTGGACATTTGAGACTGGCCTTATGGTGTTTTTTTTTTTCGTTTTTTTTTCAAAGTGCTTCTGTGACTGTGCTTTTGCTGGTCCGATGCAAGTTGCTACAGTGTAGCTATTACTGTGCAGAACAGTATTCAAGCTACTAACACTGAGCTACAAAGCCGTCCATAATCTGTTTCCCCATATATCTCTGAACTAATCTCCTAGCATCTCTCACCACAAAATCTTTGGTCTCCCCAAGACCTCCTTCTCTCCACCTCAATCATATGTTTCTCATCCAATCGCTCGCAAGACTTCTCCCGAGTATCCCCCCATCCTCTAGAATTCTGTGTCCTAACAGATCTGATTATTCCCTACATTCTGAAATTTGAAGCTCAACTTGAAAACCCATTTCATTAGAACAGCTTACAGCCTGCAATGACCCCACTGCCACCTCACCAACACGAGAGCTGCTGCAGCCTCCAAATCCACTGTCTCCTTCCTCATTATCCTGCAGAATATAAGGCTGCATGGGTAGGGTCCTCTCCCCTCTGTATCTGTCTGTCACTATTAGTTTGTTCATTGTAATTTCTATTTGTGTTTTGTATGTAACCTCTCCTCATGCACAGCACCATGGAATCAATGGTGCTCTAAAAAAATTAATAATAATAATAATTCTCTGCATGATGTTCCACCCAGTCTTCACCCCTGCCCTCCTTGCCAGACTGCACATAGCAGAAAGCTGCAGCAGTTGGCACCTGTATTTCATCATCATCATCATCATCATTATCATCAGAGATGTGCTGCAGTGGACAACTGATGGTTTGCACTACCCCTCTCATATTCTCATAAACCAACAGAACAAGTGGTTGGACATAAGTGCACTCAATTTCTTGCAATTGTCGGCCAGGTCCAGGTGGATGACTTATGGAAACACAGCCAGCAGAGTCATCAAAAAGCAGAAGTGACTGCTTCATGACTTGTGACTCAGGCGGCTGGCCTGATTTGCAAGGTTGAAGTGGAAGACAGATTTCTATTGGCCGCAGGTGCAAAATATGTGCTTTCAGCAGGGGACCAAGTGGAAGAAAAAGCTAAGGAACTGAAGGCACTCTCAGACAACCAATTTAAAACCACCTCTCTTTTCTCTGGCCTCACCTTTCGTCCAGCAATACTTGTGCCTACGAAATAATGCAGAATGTCCCGCCTCTTGCGTGCACTAGAGGAAGGTATTTAATTTGGACACATAGCAGGTGGGCCTTTGGAGATGGTAAGCCAAACCTCTGTCTCCTCAATTTCCCTGACTCCCAACTCTTACTCCACGACTCCGACTCCACAGCACTGCTTCACTACTAAGCATGTATATTAAGTGTAGCACAGATTTAACCTTAATTAAAAGCCTACATCCTTAGATCTGGAATATAACAGTCATTTATAGAAGTTTTCCTAACTTTGCCAAATTCTTATGGAAAAAAATACAGCACATACTGTATTTAACTACCTACTGTACCCAATTTATTTAATATTTTAGGAGTCAAATTCGGTACATTTTGTACCGACTCCAACTCCACCAAAGTGAACAACGACTCTGACTCTCCACAACTCAGACTCTGACTCCACAGCCCTGATAGCAGACACAGACTGACCCCATCCTCTCTTTCCCTGCAGCACCTGCACCACTACCAGCAGCAGCACAGCCACATCCCCTATTGATGCTATCCTTCAGTGTTGGCTACCTCCTCCTCTTACTCTTCTTCCACTCCAACCTCTACCTCAACCTCCTCCTCCACTTGGACCTTCGCCTCCTGGTTCCGGATTATTATTTTCCTATCCACATTTGCTGGCAGGGCAATCATCCTGCTCTTACCCCCATTTAGCATCCTTTTGCAGCCCCCATCCCTGACTATGATAATTTTATAGCCATTTTAAAGCACCCTTTTTAAGACCCCATCGACTTCTCTTTCTTGGGTTCGGGTCTGGGGTCAAGTTCAAGATCATGTTTGGACCCAAACCAAACTTTTTGCTTTATGTTTGTCGAATCTGGCCAGCCGGAACATATACAGGTTCAATCATCTCTACTCAGCAGTGTCGTGATTACGTTTTTCTTTTTGAGGGTGAGCTGGTCAGTTATATGTATTCCCTTTAGTCTAAAGCACCCCTCCACAGAAAAAGAAAGTGACAATGTGTTGATCTGGCTTACAACTGCACTTCCCATACCTCAACAGTGTCCATCTTAGAAGCAAGTAGTTGGTTACCAAGAAAGTAGCGGGAGGAAAACATAGGGTATTAGGTAGGATGAGTATGCGTGAGTTTGTAGTTACCTTTTAGTTCCAGGATGGATGGCCACATTCACTAAGAATTGTAGCTGCATCCTGTTCAATTGCTGTTCCATAGATTAATATACCAACTGTAGGATAAGCCATCGGAGCTCTGAGAGCATAGGATATCAGGGCTTCCCAGTAAAATTTTACAGATAAACCCACCTACTTTTCATTGATAAGAGAAGTGCTTGAAGAAATTGATTATGTGACATTAAAAGAGTATGCTTTATTCTTCCATGAGCATGAGTGGTATTACGGTGTTGTTTGTAATTTTTTTGCTTGTGTTTTAGTTTTGAAAATTTGTATTTCAAAGTGAGATCCAAGGAGTATCGTTTCTACTTGCGGAGAGTGACATGTTAAGCATGTCAAGATGATGAGACTTAAAGCTGCAATGTTGCTCTGGGAAATATGCAAATTGTCTCTTCAGAGAGGAAGTGGACTAGAACTCTTGTGCCACCTATTGGAAGAAGCAATCCTAACAGTCAATGTCGACACTTCAATGAGCCTTGTCGCATAACTTAGGATAAAAGCCAAACCAGAATCTCAATTTGCAAGAGACAATTTGCATATTTCCCAGAGGAGCATTGCAACTTTAAGTCTCCTCATCTTGACATGCTTAACATGTCACTTTCCAAAAGGAGAAGCAATACTTCTTGGATCCCGGTCAGACGTGTCTCACTCAGTCAAACCAGATCTCCACTTTGCACTGACGAGGGGCAGTACCCCGAAACACAGTGTCTGCAAATTGAGATTCTGGTTTGGCTTTATCTTAAGTCATGTGACAAGGCTCGTTAAAGGGTCAACATTGACTGTTAGGATTGCTACTTCCAATAGATGGCACAAGAGTTCTAGTCCTCTTCCTCTCTGAAGAGACAATTTGCATATTTCAAAGTGGAAATTATTTGGCCTATTCATTATGTGCAACTTTATAATACACTTTGTGAATATAATAACAGATACTCACCTCCACGTCAGCACATTAGAGGCCGCTGCAGAGCTCATCTGGCATAATAATATTATGCAAGCACCAGGAGTTCCAGCATTGACATCTCTTTACAGTGGAGAATACTGTGCTTAAGATTGGGGTGTGCAAGTAGTATGAAATCCTTATAAGAGGCTGTCTAAACAGATGTATTGCTTTCTTCACTGAATGTTTAACCACCATGCTGACTGCTCCACCAGCAAGGCTGAAGTTTATAATTGTGGTTTACCATTCAGACCCAAGAATAAATAAATGATTTACTAATTGTTAAGTACTGCACATATACTTAAAATACTGGAACGGTCCACATATTACTTTGCACTAAAGCAACCCCCGGATGAGGCACGGAGGGTCGGAAGGATGGGGGCATGACCGGGGCAGGTAGCCAGTGACCAGGTGATTGGGGATTTTGGGAAAAGGCAGGGAGAACAACAAGGAAGGAGGGGAGGAGGAAGTAAAGGATTGACAAAGGGGGAAATGACATATGGGAAGTGACCTAGGCACGAGGGAGAAGGAGGGAGATCAAGGGGGATAAAAGGATGCAGGGAGGAGCCGTAACCCTCTTTCACTCCCAGGATGGCCAGGCAACAAGCCCTACCCACCCATCCCAGAGGAGGAGAAGAACGACTGGGTCGCAGTAGCCGGATCAACTATTCTACTTATGATATGAAGGATACTTATGCAAACATGTTTAATTTGGCAGTTACCTTTAAGCCCAGGGGAAGGGCAATCCAACGCCATGGTTCCCTGGAGGTCTCCCCCACAGGGTTTTTTTCCGGGGCCCTACTGTGGATGGTTACGTGTTGGTGGTGGTCTGGTGAGACTTGGGTGATACCCGATGAGGCAAGTCGGGGTCACATTATCATGGGACCCGGAGGGCCACCCGATGTTGGAGGTCGGGTGCGCGGTACCGATGGGTGGGTACCCGACGATGGAAGTCGGGTACAGGTTTAACGGTATACAGGCAACCTCTTCCCTCAATTCATGGTGCTTCCGAGCCTGAAGGAAAACGTGTCTGGAAGTAAGGATGGGAGGGAAGAGGCAATGCTGACGTTTTAACCACCAGACCAGGATCAGGTTAGCTTCGAGGGCCCCACCAAGTGTCTTTAATTATTATTATTATTATTAATAATAATAAATTGGCTGCTGAGGCCGTTATTAACCAAAAGTACTGGTGTGGCGTGTTTATTCAAGGGAAAAAGGGGGAAGGTCACGGAGAGTCAACCTTGCCAAGGTCATGTGTTTTTTATAGATAGATAATAAGATAGAGAGGTATATAAATATGAAAGATCTAATTCTCCAGACTACATGACTCTAAATCAATTTGTCACATTGAGGTCTGACTGTAGCATTAAACAATCACCAGTCATTAAACCTGTACCAAATAGTGATCGCTTAACAGCCTGTTTTCACAGACCAACTATACTTAACAGTATGCATTGAACAATCTGTTTCCACAGGACAATGCACCACCGAGAACAGTTACCTGCATTATGGTGCACATGGATTGGATTAATTCATTTTCTAATATGATAGACTGATCATCCAAACTATTACAGATGCATTGATACCAAACATGTATATTTTTTCTTACATTTTTAATGAGAAAAAAACTGAGGCAATTTTTATTTTTATGTTTTTTTTATTCTTATCTCTTTTTTAAGTCCCCTTGAACCTGTGATCATCTGATGGCTTGCAGTATATGCTGCAATACCACAGTATTACAATATAGTTTATAGCAAAAATCAGTCTACTGTGAAGCTTAGTCGGATGCTGGTCTTCATAGGAGCTCCATCATGCTACATATGGTCACATTCAAGAGGCCCACAGCT
Organism: Ranitomeya variabilis; assembly: GCF_051348905.1. NCBI lineage: Eukaryota > Metazoa > Chordata > Amphibia > Anura > Dendrobatidae > Ranitomeya > Ranitomeya variabilis. Next base: position 140,497,508 of record NC_135236.1, read on the forward strand.
ACTAAAGCAAGCCATCATCAACCCACAATTGTGTTTTGAGTAGGGCAATAAGAAAGTGTAATGGCATGTCCCCTAGTTCGTATGCGTTAAATGCTGCTATCTTGGTTTGAAAGTGGCATTCAAGTGGTCACAGCAGCGTGTATAGCACAACTCCACTTTAACACTGTCACGGGCAGATGATTTGTGACAGCATTTATCTGCTTGGAAAAATTTAGGCTCAATTCCGGAGCCTGCATCAAAGATAAGGATCCAACGTATGATACACCAGTATGTCATATATTGGGAAGGGATTAAGCAAAATTCTAAGCAAAAATACAATTACTAATCAAATTCAGATGATACACCACCACCTCCTTTGGCTTCTTCAGGGGTGAGAAAGGAGTGTATGAGCAGATAATTTATGTAACAGTAATCACTATCAAATACCTGTAGACATGCTAGATGAAAGTGTTCCATAGGTAAACACTCATGGCAAACCCACCACATCGCATGCAAACAACATACAAACAATGAATTACTGCATAAGCACGAACACTTGGCTAGAAGTTATAGTAATGTGATGTCAGCCAAAGAAGTTGTGTGCATTCATATTGAATTTAAAGCCATGAGTGTATACCAAAGCATATGTGCGTACACAAGAAATACTAGGTAAGAGGGGATCCTCTCATGGGAAATATAAACAAACTACACCTTCTTCCACATGCTAGCAGTGCCCATACATGGCATGTGGAAGAAGGTACTCTGGACAGATGAGACCAAAGTTCAACTTTTTGGGGCTAAATGTAAAGGGCTATGCTTGTCAAAAAACTAACCTTGCACATCATTCTAAAAACATCATACCCACCGTCGAATGTGGCAGTGGCAGCACCCTGCTGTGGGGATGCTTTTCTTCTGCAGGGACTGGGAAGCTGGTCAGAGGTGATGGGAAGATGGATGGAGCTACATGCAAGGCCATCTTGGTGGAAAACCTGTTAAAGGCGCCAATATACTTGAGACTGGGGCATAGGTTCACCTTCCAGCAGGACACTGACTCTAAACATACTGCCAGAAATACAATTAAATTGTTTAGAGCAAAGCATATTCATGTGTTTCAATGGCCCAGTCACAGTCCAGACCTAAATCCCATTGAGAATTTGTGGCAAGACTTGAAAATTATTGTTCACAGACGCTCTCCATCCAATCTCACTGAGCTAGAATCTATTTTGCAAAGAACAATGGGCAAACATTTTAGCCTCTAGATGTGCAGAGCTGGTAGAAACACACCCCAAAAGGTTTGCAGCAGTAATTGCAGTGAAAGGTAGTCTTACAAAGTATTGACTCAGGGGGCTAATTATAAATGCCTGTCACAATTTTATGACTTATAATCTTAAAATATTTATATAATAATGTATAATTTCCTGTACACTTCACAAATACTTATTATTTAGTGTTGGTATATCACATAAAATCCCAATAAAATGCATTTAAGTTTGTAGGTGTAACGTGAAAAATGTAGAAACGTTTACAGGACATGAATACTTTTTCAAGTCACTGTAAAAGATTATACATAGCATAGCACATTTGTCCAACAATTAAGTGATAGTAGCAAAGAAATGTTCATGCTTAAAGGAGATGTCCGCTATTCTGACAACCCCTTCAGAAGCCTTATGTTTCCCTCCAGTAAAATTATAGCACATATTCTCACCTCCAGTGCTGGTGCCGTTCCAATGGTGATGGCTCTGGCTCTCCCGTGGCTGGCATAACATTGCTATGTTAAAGGATCCTTGTGACCAATCAGCGCTGGTAATCCTGCCCTATTATATATACCCCCAGATACAGGTGCAGCATAATTCAGCGCATGAGCTGTGCAGGCCGCTTCATTTCCAAGCGGCACTTTCCCACAGTGAAGGAGCGCCATTTGACTTTTTTAAAGTAAAATCTGCTAGAATAATTTGGTGAGGCAATGTGACTTTTGGAGAGCCCCTAATATGCCTAAACAGTGTAAACCCCTCACAAGTGTCCACATTTTAAAAACCACACCCCTCCAGGATTTTGTCCAGGGATGTAGTGAGCATTTTGAACCCACAGGTACTACACAGAATTTGATAACATTAGGTCGGTATATTGAATACATCGTCAATAGTGTTGAACTCAAGTGCTCACTACTCCAGTTTGCATTGGATGCTTGGGTATGCACCAAATATCTTGGGTGCTCAAGCGACATGCTTGAGGTCCCGCCCTGCATGTTTTGTTATACACCCATAAAAAACTTGCGGGGATCTGAGATACTTTGGGCATACCCGAGCACCTGATGCAAACTTGAGTAGCGAGCACTTGCGATCAACACTAGCCGTCATATCATGATCATTTTTTTTTTAACTTTTGAAAAAAAAGACAACTCAACCCCAACCATAACCTCAACCCTAACCCCAATCCTAACCCTAACACAACCCTAACCCCAAACCTAACCATATCCCCAACCCTAATACAACCCAATCCTAACACAATCCTAACCTCAACAATATGTTTGGGTCTATCACAGTGAGCAAAAGGAGCAATAGGAAACATTTCCTATTGTTGTTGGGTACCGGCTAGCAGATCTGGGTGGGCGTACTGCCTTTTTTTTTTTAAGAAAGATAACACAGAGGGCTGTGGGATGGATCAGGAAGGCCCTGAGATGGCTGAGGTCTCAGGGGTTTTCACTGACATCATTTCTCTTTCATCTGACATGTATATCATGTCAGAAGAGAGAGAAATCATTGTAACAGTGGGTACACTTTTCTTTTTAAATCACCATTATTTAGTGAATAACGGTGATCACGAGAAAATCCGTCTCTGATCATGTAATCCAGGGGGTAGCCGAGGCCCCAGAGATTTTCTGACTCATGGGGGAGATACGGCCTTATGCCCGATTGCCGTTTTAATACAGCAATGAGGGAATAAGAACCCTTAGCAGCCGCAGTTTTAATGCGTATTGGCGGTTATCAAGGGGTTAAATGAGGTGCATGGAATTATGAACATAACATTTCACTTCAATTTCAGTTACCTGCGCATATCACTTCACCGCTGCTCTTTGCGCTAGGACTTATTCTGTATTTGGGACCCCTTCTTAGCTTGCATTTTTTGTAAATGCGCCAAAGTTTTTGCATACATTCCTGATTTGTAATTCAGTATGCATGCACATATGCTTTAATAGCAGTCACTTGACAATGATCTCTAACCTAGTGCGTGCCTGCTTAGTGATTGTCTGTCTACCGTGTCTGTTTGCCGAAGAGAACTCTTACATCTTTCATGTCTGCAGGTAATTGTTATGGGAACAAATATCATAAATTCATAAATGACATTTTGTATATCTGTAACAATATGGCAAACATCTTTGACATAGGCATTCACTTTAATAAGATCACAAAGCAAATATTGTCACTTATTTTTCTAATAATTATTGTAAAAATAATAATCCTGTCTCAATCTAGATCGCTCCTGTTCTCAGATATCCAAAGTAGCAGTTTGCACTTGTCAGAATAAAAGATATTTTCTCAATTACGGTATCCAGTTGAATATGCAGACAGGCATTTCCGTAAAATGTCATGTGAAAGGCATTCACTATCTGTATGTGCTTGGTATTTAATAAATTAAAAGGCTCAGTGGTGCATTGTCACCTCTTGTACTCCGTATCAAAATGTGTGTTGTAGATCAAGTGATAAAATTATGTGCTACTTCTGAAATAACTCTAGGGTGTCACGCAGTCAATGTGTCAAGTACTGCATGTTATTAGATGCTGGCAACAATCAACAAATAGCAGTAAATGTTGTATTAGTGTCAGTTAATCGTCAGTGGTGCTAAATGAGTGGGAATGCCAAGAAGATACAGAGTATTGTTAAAGTCTTTTTAACTAAATGCAAGAAAATGTATTTACTGCAGTATGTGATATAATAAAAGCATTTTATTTAGTAATAATACTGTTAAAATATGCTTATATATGCAGTAATGTGCAAAAGTTTTAAGCCAGTGCAAAAAATGTTGCAAAGAAAGAATCCTTCCGAAAATAGAAGTGTTGATTTATTTTTTAGCAATTATCAAAATGCAGTGTGAATGAACAAAAGAGAAATATTAATCACATCAACATACCCTTTGCCTTCAAAACAGCATCAATTCTTCTAGGTACCCTTACACACAGTCTCTAAAGGAACACAGCAGGAAGGTTGTTCCAAACATCATGGGGGAACAAACCACCGATCCTCTGCGAGAGCACTGAGCAGATTTTTGTAAATTTGATTTTGCTGAATTTGCCAATTTTTCTGGAAAAAGTTTATTGGGGTAGAATAAACTAGCTGAAAGTCACATAGCTAAAAAGTCTTTAATTGCCTGGAAAATATCTATCACATCTCCATCATGACCTGTTCCTGCGATACCTGCTTCTATCTCCAGGCTCCACCATATTCATTCTGCTGGTGATGCTGGTGATAGAAGAGACATTGGAATCAGAGGCTCTGGATGGTACAGGCTCTTAGATTTGGATGCCTGGGGCCAGACGTACCATCCTGTCTGGGAGTATGGGTATGTGTGCTGTCCAGCTGGAGTTAATAAGCTCCCTGCTCCAGGGAGCAACACACCCTACTCTAATTTCCACCTTACTGTTGGAAGCTGACAGATATAGTCTTGTGCTTCTCTGGTTCAGTCCTGTCTGTTGTTTCATTGCTCTTTGTTTTGACCCTGGCTTATGTTTTCTGACTATTCTTACAGATCCTGATTTTGTCATTTACATTACATCTCAGCTTTGACCCTGCTTGGTGACCACTCCTACCTCTGGTTTGCATCACTAGACAGCAGCCCTTACGTAAGGCCCCATTTTAAGTCCAGATCCCTGCATAGGGGTTATAGGGTGTCAAAGCTTCTATCTGCCAGATGGAGTGGCTTGTGCCAAGTCTGTCCAAGTTAGCCTTTTTGAGCCTGTGTCCTCAGACAGATGTTACAATAAGTGTGTAACACTCCAAATGCCCCTTGAAGTGTTTTGAATCCATTTTGAGAGTAACATTCTGAGGCCTCCTAAGTAGTATTAATAATGTCAAAGTGACTTTATCATATTAACAAGTGATATCCTGTTAGTAACCAACAGCCCACTCAAAAGGATATAGGGTTAGTTTTCAGGTTAATAGCGTTCTTAGGCCAAGCTCACACTTGCATTTGACTGGTCTGCATATGGCTGCGTACTTCCTCCCTTAAGCTCCACCTACACTCCGCCTACTTCCACATGCATCCTGCGCCATCCTGCGTACCTATATTTAACATTGGGTAAGCAAGGACATGCGTTGTATGCGGATGCATCCGCATGCACTGTTTTGACATGCCCGCCGACTGCACGGGAACGCAAAACGTTGCGCTCCCGTGCAGTCGGCGGGCACATTAAAACGCCGCATGTGGACGCATCCGCAGGATGCATGCGGAAGTAGGGGGAGTGTAGGCGAAGCTTAAGAGAGGAAGTACACAGCCATATGACGACCTGCTAAATGCAAGTGTGAAACCGGTCTTATACTGTTCAGCCGCCACATTTAGAGTCCCACTGCCGGGAGAAAACTAATGTTATTTCTTAGCTTTCAGTCACAGGGTGATGCTGGCAGGGTTTCAGTCACTGGTTTGTGCCCTCGGCACTGACTGACAGCCGGCCCTAATGATGAGCAAACAGTCAGTCATCGCGGGGGCACGGTTACAGTGACAAGTCTCTGTGTACATAGCTGTGACTGAAATCATATTGGTGTCACCCCTATGATTGACAGACCAATCCTGCAGGTAGGAATAAAGTTAATTTCCTCTTGGTAGCGGGGCTCTCAGTGTGGCTATCTTGCGCTAACAGAACACTAATACCCTGCAGAAAATAACCCCATTTCTGCAGGTTAATGGCATTTTTCACATGACAGGTTCCCTTTAAGAACACATTCTGTCCAGGACACTAACTCAAACTGATTTGTGTTGCTGTTAGAATTCATATAATCCTTTTCTGACTAACACAGGTGATGTCCCAAATAATTAATAATGCTCTCTGATTCCTCTTCATTAATATATTTGATGGAGGTAAAGAAGGTCTATGGTGGCCTACGCTTAGTAGTAATGGTGCCAGTGGTAGTGGTGTTTCTCCTAGTGGCTCCCACATTCAGGGTCATAGTAAGGTAATTTTTTTTCTTTTAAATTACCTTGTTTATTGCTATTGCCACATTTTCTTTTACCATACATTTTTTACGGCACTAGAGCAAATGCTAGGGAGATAAGAACATATACAGGAAACAAAATGTGGGAGCAAGTAGCAGTACAAGTGTGGCATGTATTGTTGTCAAATTGGACTAATAAGACAAATGTACAAAAACAGACATATATAATTGCCGTAAATGTAGAATTTGTTTTATATATTTTTTATTTTTCTAGCAAAATTCAACCATTTTTCCAAAAATTACATGATAAGAAATGAGAAATGACAGGTAGTTACATGTCCAACAAGACAGTGTCCTCAACAGGGTACTATATTGCTGTGGCATATCTAACATCTTTTTATCTACCAAAATTGATAACATATATCATAATATTGTTATGTTGTATCCAGTGGCGGAGAAAGACAGGCTCCTTTGCAAGAAGTAAATATGTGTCCCTCTTACTCAAAAGCTGATCATAAAGCACTGTTTTTTCTCTAGAACAATCCACCAGTAATTGTGAGCTACAACGTTTATTAGCACTTGCAAAATCTAAATGCCCTCATATGCAATTTAATTGGTAGTAGGAAACTGCTTTTAAGATGGCAGTGGGCACTCTAACACATTGGATCCCATTAGATAGTAAGATGTGTCCGCCCTTAGTTGACATTCATCAAAAAAAAAAATACAGCAGAGCAATGTCTAAATCTGTTCTACATGAGAACCTATGGTCATTAAGTCAAGAGAAAAAATCAAGTTTTCCTTGTGACCTGTGACTGACATTACGGTTACATAATCTGTTACATCACTTCAGTGGAAAGACCTTTCACAAGTACAATGAAATCTGGGAATGTCACTCACCAAAAGTCTTAAATCTAACTGAAATGTAAATGGTAAATTCTAAGAAGCTCTGATCTGTCTTACTGCACTTGCTGTCAACCATGCTCTGTTATGTGTGGTGAGATAATAGTCGGCAGGTGCATGCTGGGGAGAGTTGTACAGGTGTCTGTAATACTAATGATACAGGAAAGATATATATATATATTGGTACCGTGTTAGCCAGTGGTTAGAAAAATATTTAGAATTGAGAGTCCTCAGTTGTTGATACATTTTAATGGCTAACTGAAAAGATGGTAACAAATTGCAAGCTTTCAAGACTACACAGGTCTCTTCATCAGGCATAGACTAAAAGAAATTCTGGAGAATCACATATTTATGCACAACACATCACAGAGAAAAAAAAGCAGAAAACACATGGATAAGACAGGTGACATGAAGCAGAATTACCATGAGTGATAAACAGTTATGTCCATAAATATTAGACTAGTTCTTAGATAAGGAATGTTTTATTGTCCTCTGATTGGGGTCTGGTTCTGTTGTGATGACCCCACATGGTCTGAGGGGCAAATTCCTTAGTTCCTTAGTTGATGTAAAAAGACATAAATCCATGCAACACATTCATTCCTGCACTAAGAGTGTCAAAAGTCATCATCAGTTTATATTCCCATATTATTCTGTCTCTTTGAAATTTGAAGCTACCTTTTAATACAAGTAATTTCATGTCCATAATGTTATGATCCGGGAGACAGAAATGTATTGCCACAGGTAGATCCATTCTTTTTTCTCTTATTGTATGGCAATGAGAGTTAATTCTAGTTCTCAGTTTCTGCCCTGTCTCCCCTACATACAGACCCTGAGTTGGACATTTAGTACAAATGATTAGGTACACCACATTAGAAATGACGCAGCTGAAAGTACCTGGTATCTTGTAGTCCTGATGTGAATTGGAGATCTTTATCTTGTCCGTGGTCATTATAAATGGACAAGTTTTACATTTTTAATTTGTATTAAAAGGTAGCTTCAAATCTCAAAGAGACAGAAGAATATGGGAATATAAACTGATGATGACCTTTGACACTCTTAGTGCAGGAATGAATGTGTCTCATGGATTTATGTCTTTTTACATCAACTAAGCCACTAAGGAATTTGCCCCTCAGACAATGTGGGGTCATCACAACAGAACCAGACCCCAATAATAGGACAATAAAACACTCCTTATCTAAGAACTGGTCCAATATTTATGGACATAACTGTTTATCACTCATGGTAATTCTGCTTCATGTCACCTGTCTTATCCATGTTTTTCTGTTATTTTTCTCTGTGATATGTTGTGCATAAATATGTGATTCTCAAGAATTTCTTTTAGTCTATGCCTGATGAAGAGACCTGTGTAGCCTCGAAAGCTTGCAATTTGTTACCATCTTTTCAGTTAGCCATTAAAAGGTATCAACTACTGAGAACTCTCAATTCTAAATATTTTTGTAATGCTAATGAACACCATGTTTGCTACTACAATACATTATGCACAGAATCTATTGCAACTTAGATGTAAGTAATGGACCTTCCCAAAAAGATTAAAATAGTTACAATAGAACTCTGTCATGTTGTTTATCTATTAACTAGAGATTAAATTTCAAATTAGTCAACTTCATCAATTTTTTCCCAAAGAAGTTGATTAGCAGCTAATCGAATTGCTGTGAATCAAAAATTCTGCAAAGCTCCAGTTATCCTGAAAAAAGATATGTAGCACTCTTAGGTCTACTATATTGAACCTCTGTCAAGCCTTTTTATGAAAACATGCCCTTAACACAATCTCAGCATTCTGGGAGTCGACAGAGGGCTGACAGCTGCAGGTCCGATCGCTGCCATGGTGACACAATGTCATCATGATGACATCCTCGTCACCAGAGCTAGGAAACTTGCTAATCATGCACAGTGCATTATCAGCAAGATTCTCTGTCAGTGCAGAGTGGACAGTTTATACAGCATGAAGATGCGGTTACCCTTATGAAAATGCAAAATTTTTGTGCGGAAAATGTGATTTTATTATCTTCACAGTCCAACGTTATGAACTTCTATGAAGCACCCTGGGGTTCAAGGTGCTTACCACGCATCTATATACATTTTTTGAGGGGTCTAGCTTCCAAAATGGGGTCACTTGTGGGGGGTTTCGACTGTTTAGGCACATCAGGGGCTCCCCAAACGGGACATGATATCTGCTAATTGTTCCAGCAAATGTAACATTCATAAAGTCAAATGACGCTCCAGGCATGCACCCAAACAGTGTTTTTCTCCCTCATATGGGGTATTGGCATGCCCAGGAGAAATTACACAACAAATTTTGGGGTCCAATTTTTCCCGTTGCCCTTGTCAAAATAAAAAAAATGTGATCTGAAGTAAATTTTGAGAAAAAAGTTAAATGTTCATTTTTTCCACATTCCAAAAATTCCTGTGAAGCACTTGAAGGTTTAATAAACTTCTTGAATATGGTTTTGAGGACCTTGAGTGAAACAATTTTAAGAATGGTGTCACTTTTGGATATCTTCTATCATATAGACCCCTCAAAGGGACTTCAAACGTGATGTGGCCCCTAAAAATAATGGTTTTGTAAATTTCGTAGTAAAAATGAGAAATTGATGGTTATATTTTAACCCTTATAACTTCCTAACAAAAAAATTGGTTCCAAAATTGTGCTGATGTAAAGTAGATATGTGGGAAATGTTATTCATTAAGTATTTTGAGTGACATCACTGTGATTTAAGGTCACGAAAATTCAAAGTTGGAAAATTGTGAAATTTTTGACAAATTACCATTATTTTCACAAATAAACTCAAGTCATATTAACCCCTTAGTGACAGAGCCAATTTGGTACTTAATGACCCAGCCAATTTTTACAATTCTGACCACTGTCACTTTATGAGGTTACAACTCTGGAACACTTCAACGGATCCTGCTGATTCTGAGACTGTTTTTTTGTGACTTATTGTACTTTACTTCATGATACTGGTAACAGTTCTTCGATATTACTTGCAGTTATTTATGAAAAAAACAGAAATATGGTGAAAATTTTAAAAATTTTGCAATTTTAAAACTTTGTATTTTTATGCCCTTAAATCAGAGATATGTCACAAAAAATAGTTAATAAATAACATTTACGACATGTCTACTTTACATCAGCACAATTTTGGAAACAAATCTTTTTTTGTTAGGGAGTTATAAGGGTTAAAAGTTGACCAGCAATTTCTCATTTTTACAACACCATTTTTTTTAGGGACCACATCACATTTGAAGTCATTTTCAGGGGTCCATATGATAGAAAATAACCAAGTTTGACACCATTCTAAAAACGGCACCCCTCAAGGTGTTCAAAACCACATTCAAGAAGTTTATTAACCCTTTACATGCTTCACAGGAATTGAAACAATGTGGAAGGAAAAAATGAACATTTAACTTTTTTTGCAAACATTTTACTTCAGAACCATTTTTTTTTATTTTCACAAGTGTAAAAACAGAAATTTAACCATAAATTTTGTTGTGAAATTTCTCCTGAATACGCCGATACCCCATATGTGGGGGTAAACCACTGTTTGGGCACACCGCAGAGCTTGGAAGAGAAGGAGCGCTGTTTGACTTTTTCAATGCAGAATTGGCTGGAATTGAGATCGGATGCCATGTCACGTTTAGAGAGCCCCTGATGTGCCTAAACAGTGAAAACGCTCCATAAGTGACACCATTTTGGAAACTAGACCCCTTAAGGAACTTAACTAGATGTGTGGTGAGCATTTTGAGCCCCCAAGTGCTTCACAGAAGTTTATAAAGTAGAGCCGTGAAAATAAAAATTGCATTTGTTTACACAAAAATGATCTTTTCGCAGACAAATTCTTATTTTCACAAGGGTAACAGGAGAAATTAGACCACAAACGTTGTTGTGAAATTTTTCCTTAGTGCGTCGATACCCCATATGTGGGGGTAAACCACTGTTTGGGCGCACCGCAGAGCTTGGAATAGAAGGAGTGCCGTTTTACTTTTTCAATGTAGAATTGGCTGGAATTGAGATGGGACGCCAGGTCACGTTTGGAGGGGCCCTGATGTGCCTAAACAGTGGAAACCCACCACAAGTGATAACATTTTGGAAACTAGACCCCTTAAGGAACTTAACTAGATGTGTGGTGAGCACTCTAAACCCCAAGTGCTTTACAGAAATTTATAACGTAGAGCTGTGAAAATACAAAATCCTTTTTTTTTCCTCAAAAATGATTTTTTTAGCCTGCAATTTTTTATTTTCTCAAGGGTAACAGGAGACATTGGACCCCAAAATCTGTTTACAAGTTTGTCCTGAGTACGCTGATACCCCATATGTGGGGGGGCACTGTTTGGGCACCCATCGGGGTTCGGAAGGGAAGGAGCGCCGCTTGGAATGCAGACTTTGATGGGATAGTCTGCGGGTGTCATGTTGCATTTGCAGAGCTCATGATGTACTTAAACAGTATAAACCCCCCACAAGTGACCCCATTTTGGAAACTTGACTCCCCAAGGAGCTTATCTAGATGTGTGGTGAGCACTAGGGTTGAGCGAAACGGATCAGACAAATTCAAAAATCGCCAACTTTCGGCAAAGTCGGGTTTCATGAAACCCGACCCGATCCTAGTGTGGGATCGGCCATGAGGTCGGCGATCTTCGCGCCAAAGTTGCATTTCATATGACGCATTCAGCGCCATTTCTCAGCCAATGAAGGAGGACACAGAGTGTGGGCAGCGTGATGACATAGGTCTCGGTCCCCATCATCTTAGAGAAGGGCATGACAGTGATTGGCTTGCTTTCTGCGGCATCACAGGGGCTATAAAGGGGCGTGCACGCCGACCGCCATCTTACTTCTGCCGTTCTTAGCATAGGGAGAGGTTTCTGCAGCTTCGTAAGAAGAAGGGACATAGTTAGGGAGGGAAGATTAACCCCCAAACCGCTTGTGCTGTAACGATTTCCACTGTCCAACACCACCTTTGTTTTGCAGGGACAGTGGAGGCTATATCTTTGTGCATCAGCTCTGTAGCTTATTAGGCTGCCTTATAAGGCTCCCTGATAGCTGCATTGCTGTTTGCACTGCTGCTGTGCAAACCAACTTCTTTTTTAAAAGCAAAAATTATGTTGCTCCTTTCTGCAGTTATCTTGTTTATTTGTCCACACTTTTGTGTGCAGCAGTCCTTTTTATTGCTGCCATACTTGTCCTGAGATCATTGTAGGGAGATTGAAATTGTACTACAGTCCTTGTATTTTTTTCATATATCAGCCAGCCACTTGCTGCCACTTACATTGCATTGTTTTATACACTGTGCCTGAGTTTGGGTTCAGTCTCCCCCCAAAAAAGTGAGATTGAAATTCTCCCAAAGTGGATATACCTCAGTCCTCTTCGTTTGTCGAATATCAGCCAGCCACTTGCTGCCACTCACATTGCGTTGTTTTATACACTGGGCCTGAGTTTGGGTTCTGTGTCCAAAAAAAAAAAGTGAGATTGAAATTCTCACAATGTGGATATACCTCAGTCCTCTTAGTTTGTCGTATATCAGCCAGCCACTTGCTGCCACTCACATTGCGTTGTTTTATACACTGGGCCTGAGTTTGTTAGCCCCCTGAGCTAACAGATCATTCAGCCACCCGCTGGGGCTCGCGTCTGTTGTTACTTCTTCCGTGACTGGGGTTACCCACGGCACTCCAGGAGAAAGATTGTTTTGTTATGTCCACCAATCTAGTGACAGAATTGTGTTTGGAGATAAACTGAACCAACCTTCTAAATTCCCTTTTAAAGAGACTTCTTCTGACAAAATTTGCCATTGACGGTCCCTCGAATGGAGTTGAGCCCATTGGACTGCAGGAATGCAGGCCGTCATGGACCCCAAGAGGAACATAGCTTGGCGGAGGGTTATGGAGGGGAGATCTCACATTCTGGATACTAGCCCCATAAAGTTTTTGATTTTTTGTGCTGGAAGACTGCATTCTTGTTTTACGGAGTCCAAAGTGAGACCCAGGTACTCCTGGATTTGGCACGGTAACAAATTGGATTTTTTCAGGTTCACCAACCAGCCCAGGTTTTCTAATGAGTGCATGATTGTCTCTAACTGTTTTTTGCAGTGTTGAGGAGAGGAACCGATTACCAAAAAGTCGTCGAGGTACCGCACTATCAGGGTGTCTTGTTCCCTCAGGTGAGCCATTACCTCCGCCACTAGTTTTGTGAAGATTTGTGGAGCTATAGCCAGCCCGAATGGGAGAGCTGAGAATTGAAAATGGTATATTACCCCCCTGATGTAGACTGTTATCCTGAGGAATTTTTGGTGATCTTTGTGGATAGGGACTTGATAGTAGGCATCCTTCAGATCCAGGACTGCCATAAAACACAGAGGAAACAGCATTTTTATTGACGTTTCTATTGTTTCCATTTTGAACGACTGAACTTCTAGGAATTTGTTTAGACTTTTCAGATTTGTGATAGTCCTGAAAGAACCGTCCGTTTTTTTCCTCAGGAATAGAGGGGAGTAATATCCTTGCCCTTTTTTTGTGGGGGAACCTCCAGGAGAACCCCTTTGCTCACTAGTCCCATGACTTCTTTTAAAGCTACCTGTTCTTCCTCTGAAGACCTCAGGGATGTCGTCATAAAGGAGGGACGAGGAAGACTGAGAAATTTTAGCTTTAGTCCTGATTTTACTATGTTCAAAATCCAAGGACTGTTGGTAATTTTTTCCCAGGCTGGGAGAAAGAGGGACAGTCTTCCCCCCACCTGGGGCACGCCTTCATTAAATAGGCTTTTTGGTGTCGTTAGGGATCTTATTAAATATGAATCCTGTTATGATCTGGTGGCCTAAGAGCAGCATGAGACGTACTCTGGAGAAGGTGGTACCTGTACTGACCGCAGACCCTGAACTTAACACCGCAACTAGAAAAAGCCGTGGAATGTACCTAGCGCTCCCTAGACATCTCGACACAGCCAGAGGACTAAATACCCCTAGAGATAGAAAAGGGAAAACTATCTTGCCTCAGAGAAAATCCACAAAAGATAGGCAGCCCCCCACAAATATTGACTGTGAGAGGAGAGGGAAAAAACATACACAGATGGAAATGAGAATTTAGCAAAGGAGGCCACTTCTAGCTAAATAGAAAGGATAGGACAGAGTACTAGGCAGTCAGTATTAAAACACTAGAAAATATCCACCACAGAAAATACAAAATCTCCACAGCTAACTAAAGATATGGAGGGTATATCTGTATCTCCAGAGATACCAGCTTGGCTAAACAAATCCTTATGCAGACCAAGCTGGACAAGACAAAAACATGGAAAAGAACTGAACAATAAGGCCACAGCATGTAGACAGCAAAAATCAAGGCCAGAACTTATCTTTGTTGAAATGAACTGCAAAGCAGAAGAGACCAGGCAGGGATGTGAATCCTCCAGGAACAATGGACAACTGGCACTGACTAAAGGGTGAAGCAAGACTAAATAGCCCAGTCAAAATTGCAAAAAGTGAACACACCTGATAACTGCTGCGATTCAGAGACAGCAGCGCTACCACTTACAACCTCCGGAGGGAGCCCAAGAGCAGAATTCACAACAGAATCCCTTGTTTTTTGTTTCTCTTATCTTCCCACTTGTCTTGTTTTTTTCCCGTTTTCCTTCAGAAGAACCTCTTGCTCCGAAAGGGCCTCCTGTAGGAAGGGAAACCAAGGGAGGGGAGTGATTTGTTTTTATCACCTGCCTTCTCTAAGATGTCATCTAGAGTAGGCCCGAATAGGAATTCTCCTTCACAGGGAATTGCACATAATTTAGACTTTGTCTGGAGATCTCCTGGCCAACATTTAAGCCAAAGGGCTCGTCTTGCAGCATTAGAAAATGCCGCTGACCTAGCAGATAGTCTGATTGAATCCGCAGAGGCATCCACTAAGAAGGCAGCAGCTCCATGCATTACTGGCAAGTAATTTAAGATTGAGTCATGGGATGACCTGGTTTTTAGCTGGACTTCTAATTGGTCTAACCATACCATTAGGGAACAGGATGTGCATGCGGCAGCAACTGCTGGCTTTAGCCCTCCACCAGCTGCCTCCCTTGAATTTTTGAGGAAAGCATCTGCTTTTTTGTCCATTGGGTCTTTCAAGACCCCCATGTTCTCAAATGGAAGGGCATATTTTTTAGACGCTTTAGCAATGGCAACATCTAACTGAGGTGCCTTTTCCCAAAAGGAACAAGATTGGTCATCAAATTGGTATTTCCTTTTTGGCATAAGTAAAGCCTTCCTTACAGGTCTTTTCCATTCCTTTTTAATCAACGCTAGAATTTTCTCATTTAGAGGAAAGGCCCTTCTCTTTTTTTAGTAGAGACCCCCAAACATTATGTCCTGAACCGATCTTTTTGGATGAGGGTCTGTCAGCCCCATAGTGCTTTTAACTGCCTTAACAAGACTGTCCGTTTCCTCTAGAGGAAAACAACTACGACCTCCAGAGGAAGATGATGATGATGAGCAGGAGGAAGAATTAGACGTATCTGAATCCACATTTTCCCCCGAATCGCTAGACTCAGGAGTTGTGGATCTGTGCCTGGTCTTCCTTCTCTTTTTACCTTCCTTAAGGGATCTAAAAGTATCTTATACTTGGTCCCTAATCAGGTTTTTAAGGTCTGCGGCAAACCCGGGAAGCCCTTCGGACACTGTCTGTTGAAAGCAATCATTGAAAAGTCTCTTCTCCCACGTAGATAGAAGGTCCTCTCTACACAGAGCACATATCTTATGCTTAGATTTCCCTGTGCTTTTCTTCCCCTATAGTGAGAAAAAAACAAATATATGCCCTTACTATCACTAACTTTCACGTAGATCACTCACCACCTTTATGGACCCATAAATACCGGTTGGGGACGATCGGGATCTGTCATCGGTTTATCCCTTGTGTCGGACGCTGTACTGGACTCTTTACTGTGTAGTGATCCAGAGCATCCTTTGCCGGTAGTATCCTGGTGTCCTTTCTGGGGTCGTCGCTTCTGCTGCTGCTGAGGCGGCGGCAGTGGAGATGACCTAGGAGATACTTGCTAAGGGTTGCTCATGGCTGGCGAACGCTGGTCAGTCTCCATTGGAAGCACTTTGCCCAAGTGTGGTTTGCATAAGTAGTGGTGGCAGGCGCCATCTTGCCTGCCCGCGCATGCGCAGTTAACATGCGAGATCGCGATTCAAATCCCGCGCCTGCGCAGAGAACAGCAGTCGTGACAATCTAGCGCAAGTGCAGAGAGCGGTAATACCGCCATAACTCGCGCATGCGCGGTGCGTCGATCCAGCCACGGCCCCACGCAGACCCGCGCCATGCCAAATCTCGCCCAATCTCGCGCATGCGCAGAGCAGAGAGAGAACCAAGATGGCGCTGCACACCGCCGCACATTGCTGGAACCCGGAACTTCTGCTTGCAGACTGACGCTGGGGGAGCAGAGCGCTGGCCCCTATCCATAGAAGGACCCCACTTGGATCCACTGCTGCTGTTTTTCCTTACCTAGAGAGGTGGCCGAGGTTCCATGCCACCTCTCTTCGCGCACCCTAGAGGCCCACTAGCCCCAGCGGTAGTGCCTCGGGTCACCACACCAGCCGAGGCAGGGGGACCCCCGCTGCCTGAATCGGACTGGTTGGCTCCAGAATTCCACGATGGTGTCATCTTCTGAGGTGAGTCTGTAGGTCTCTCATCAAGGACAGGAAACCAACTGATGCAGGAGAGAGGTACCACCTTTTTATCTGTAGGTTTCCTGTCCTTGGTGGGTGGATCCCCTCTCTCCGTGGTGCCGTCATGCGCATCAGAGAAAGAAAGGGTCGAATTCTGGAAATGTTTTTGAGGTACAGATAACAAGAGCGAGCAAGTGATCGGATGTGGGGGTTGAATGAAAACTCGGAATCAAGTATGACCCCAAGACAACGGGCATGTTGCTGGGGAGTAATGGTGGAGCCACATATGGAAATGGCAATGTCGGGCATAGGTACATTAGTAGAGGGAGGAAACACAAGAAGTTCAGTTTTTTACTTCGGTTTCAGAAAGAGGGAGGACATGATGTTAGAGACAGCGGTTTCCAGGATGGCACATCAATGCGAGCGGTGGCAAGAAGGTTTGCTGTGTGTCAGCGAAGTGTCCAGAGGCTGGAGGTGCTACCAGTAGACAGACCAGACACCAGAAGATGTGGAGGGGGCCGTAGGAGGGAAACAACCTAGCAGCAGGACTGTTACCTCAGTCTTTGTGCAAGGGGGAACAGGAGGAACACTTTCTCAGCCCTGCAATATGACCTCCAGCAGGCAACAAATGTGCATGTGTCTGCACAAATGGTTAGAAACCAGCTCCATGAGGATGGTCTGAGTGCCCAACATCCACAGATGGGGGTTGTGCTCACAGTCCAACACCGTGCAGGACACTTGGCATTTGCCACAGAATACCAGGATTGGCAAATTCACCACTGGCACCCTATGATCTTCACAGATGAAAGCAGGTTTGCGCTGAGCACATGTGACAGAGGTGACAGAGTCTGGAGACACCGTGGAGAGCAATCTGCTGCCTGCAGCATTCTTCAGCATGACTGGTTTGGCAGTGTGTCAGTAGGAATGGAATTCCTTTGGAGGGCCGCACAGCCCTCCATGTGCTCGCCAGAGGTAGCCTGACTGCCATTAGAGATGGGATCTCTCAGACCCCTTGTGAGACCATATGCTGGTTCGATTTGCCCTGGATTCCTCCTAAGGCAGGACAATGCCAGGCCTCATGTGGCTGGAGTGTGTCAGCAGTTCCTGCAAGATGAAGGCATTGAAGCTATAGACTGGCCCTCCTGTTCTCCAGACTTGGATCAGATTGAACACATCTGGGACATGTCTCGCATCATCCACCAAAGTTACATTGCACCACAGACTGTTCCGGAGTTGGCGGGTGCTTTAGTCCAGCTCTGGGAGGAGATCTCTCAGAAGACCATCCACCGCCTCATTAGGAGCATGCCCAGGCATTGTAGGGAGGTCATACAGGCACATGGAGGCCACACACTACTGAGCATCATTTCCTTGTCTTAAGGCATTTCCACTGAAGTTGGATCAGCCTGTAACTTCATTTTCCACTTTGATTTTGGAGCATCATTCCAACTCCAGACCTCCATGGCATATTAGTTGTGATTTACGTTGAATATTTTTAGGCTTTATTTTTCTCAACACATTCCACTATGTAATGAATAAAGATTTACAACTGGAATATTTAATTCAGTAATATCTAGGATGTGGGATTTTAGTGTTCCCTTTATTTTTTGAGCAGTGTACATAAATATATAATTATGCTTTATGAGTTGATCAATTGTATGTTTGCTTTTACTTGAGCTTTTTCTCAGCTCTTTTCACATCGTGACACTTTAGAACATCTTTATGTTACTAAAAGTCTAATAGCTGCCAATCTCTTCAATGCCCCTCATGGATATAAGATGAGTTTATTATAGCACGACGATGGGACCTAGTGTGAGCTATTTCCTGCCCTCAATCAGCACAACTTGTATCTGCCACAAGTAATTTAACAGTTGTCCACTTCATGCTGAGTGCCCATTATAGAAAGCAGCTTCCTACTGAAGAAGAAAGGAGACAGGGACATCTCTACAAATATCAATCCACTGTAAGTGTAAGTAATATAGTTAATGTCTCAGTCATGATGAAGATATGTTGTTTTACATTTGTCAAAAATAATTTATACATTTTCAATTCTAATCGAAGACGTCTTATAGGGCATGGTTCTGGACAATGAATCCTTCTACCTACGATAATATAGGAAAGAACACATACTGTGTAGGTTGATTCATCAAAGTGTTTAACATTTTATTTTAGTACAACACTTTGAAAAGTAGCAAAGTGTTGTGAATTTTGGTGTTTTCAAGCCAGTCCCTGCCCGTTCCACACACTGAATTCGTCATAGGCTGCACCATTTTAGAGGTAAACTTACACCATAGAGGTTACACCAGTCCATAACTGGACTAAAATTTCTGGTAATGCACATGAAGAAGCACTCCATTGAGAAGAGACACCAAATTCATTACTGTTCTGCCATGCTGAATGCACAAAGGCAAGCAAATCAACAAAATCCATTGCAAGCAGCTCTCTTTGCAATTGCAGACCAATGATATCCAAGATATGCTGGATGGAGATAAGTTCGGAGACTGGAAGCATGATTATGCCCTGCAGGCTGCTCACAGCAGTATAATGAACATGTAGCCTGACGTCCTCTTGAGAAACATCTCTTGGGACACATTACAGATAAGGCCGTGCCACTGGTTCCATGACTATGTTAATGTAGTGTAGCTAGAAGATTTCAGGAGTCCAGCTACCATATAGTACATAACCCAACACTGAATCTCTGAAGTAAAACCACTGAGACATTCCCTCATGAAGGCCTCTTCATGGCATTGCCCACGTGATTTTGTCCAATTCAAATAATGTCACACAGGGATCCATTCTGTACTGCATGTGAAAATTAGACATCACATTAGATATTACCAAGCCTAAAGCATCAGAAAGTGACTACACAAGTCATCAGAAAGTTTGCACAACATTGAGCTATGAGTCAGATCTCAAATTACAGGTATTCCAATGATCTCATGTCACCACTCTTAAAGGCTTTTGTGGTGAAAAATAAGTGGGCAATGGAGGCTGGAATAGAGGTCTATCCTCATCTGTCTTGGATGCAGTGATAGATGAAGATCGGTCTACAAATCATATGGCAATGCCATATAGAGGCCTTCATGAGGGAATGGGAAAGTATCCAAGGAGATGATTTTCAACATGACTTCAGGCTGTATGTTGCTCTAGCTAGTGTGAGCAGCCTTTTTCCTACTATGGCCTGCAGTGTCACCAGATATATCTCTGATTAAGCACATCTGAGACGTCATTGGTCATCAATTGCAAATGGAGCTGCCAGAAGAGGCTCTTGATGATTTGAATGCCAGAGGGTATTCAGGGTGGCAGAACATTCCTCAATCTTTGATTACCTCATAGCATTCCAAGGTATGTTATTCTGAAGATAATGCTAGACAGTGAATAAATCGAGATGTTTTCAACATTTTGCTCTCATTTTAACTCTTTTCCTCCTTGTAAGGGAGCTTTCACATTGCGTTCTGTGTCCCCGTCCAGGCATATGTCCGAAATCCCCCTGAAATGGGATCTGGACACATGCGCTGACAGGGCCAACAGACTGTAATAGTGATGGCAGAGCAAACTTGCTCTCTGCTGTGGATCATTTTCGGGAATGAACACCTACAGGAGGTGGAAACTCAGATGTAATAAACTGCTCCTAGCAACCAGGAAAACAATTGCTGTAGGAAGATGGGACATTGGAGTGTAGAAACGGCCAGACAGATGTTGGTGGTAGGGGACTCTATAATTAGGTGGACAGACAGGGTCATCTGCTGCCGAGACCATAAATGCCGAACTGTGTGTTGTCTGCCGAGTGCTCCTGTTCAGTATATTGTGGATCAGATAGACATATTGGTGGGAGGGACTGGGAAAAACCCAGCAGTCATGGTACACCAATAACAATGTTATAGGGTGGTTGAAGGTCCTTAAAAACTATTACAGGAAACTAGGAGAGAAGCTGAAGGCCAGGACCTCCAAGGAGGTGTTTTCAGAAATACTACCAGTGCCAAGAGTTTCACTAGAAAGACATCAGGAGCTTATGGAGATAAATAAGTGGCTTAGAAATTGGTGCAGGAAGGAAGGGTTTTGGTTTATGGAGAACTGGGCCAACTTCTCTATCAGCTACAGGCTCTCTGGTAGGGACGGGTTGCACCTCAATGGGGAGGGTGCAGCTGTGCTTGGTAAAAAAAAATGGTCAGATTGAAGGAAGAGATTTAAACTAGGATCTGGGGGAGGGAGGGAAGATGTGCTAAAATGGGAATAGATAGAGTAGATAGAGAGGGTAAGACAGTTGGGATCATTGAAGATTTAGGGTGGTTGGGAAAAGCAAGGACCATGGGAAGGTGAAAAGGAGTAATAAATGTGCTAAAAGTATTAAATGTCTACTGGCAAATGTAGGAAGTCTTACAACCAAACTAAATGAACTGGAGACTCTTATGTCAGCCACAGAATACGATGTGGTGGGTATTACGGAGACCTGTCTGGACAAAAATCATTACTGGATGACAAACAGAGGTTTTACACTACATTTAGAAAGGACAGGAAAGACAGAAAATGTATGTATTATTATTATTAAATCTAACTTAAGACCAGTGCTCAATGACGACATTGGGGGGAGCTGCAACAATGAAGAGTCAGTATGGGTAAATGATCATGGGGACGGATATAATGGAAAGCTGCTAATTGGAGTTTACTACAAGCCTACTGTTAAAGTTGGCGGATTGCACTAAATAAAATATAAATTAAAGTGCAATCGCAATCCGGGGTCCACCGTACAGAGATGTATAACTGCTGCCAGTGTGAACAATGGCGGAACAAAGCAGTGAGCGTTAACCTTAATCAGGCTGCATTAACTCCACACAGTAGGAACTGAACATAAAGTATCAAGCTCAGTTACTTCCCTGAGGCCGGCGTCACACTCGGCGTAAGACAATACGGTCCGTATTTTACGGCCGTAATCCGGCCGTAATACGGAGAAATGTTCCCAAAATAGTGATCCGTAGGCAGGGTGTGTCAGCGTATTTTGCGCATGGCATCCTCCGTATGTAATCCGTATGGCATCCGTACTGCGATATTTTCTCGCAGGCTTGCAAAACCGACATCTAATGGATTTATGTGCTCAAATGTTCGGGAAAACATATATACAGTATATATATATATATGTCATTGAGACACATATATATATATAGTCTGTATTTATATTTACTACAGCGCGATATCTGTGAAAAGCCGGTAATTCAATTGCCGGCTTCTCATTTCTCCTTCCCAAACCCGACAGGATATGAGACATGGTTTACATACAGTAAACCATCTCATATCCCCATTTTTTTTGTATATTCCACACTACTAATGTTAGTAGTGTGTGTATGCAGAATTTGGGCGTTGTAGCTGCTAAAATAAAGGGTTAAATGGCGGAAAAAATTGGCGTGGGCTCCCGTGCAATTTTCTCCGCCAGAGTGGTAAAGCCAGTGACTGACGGCAGATATTAATAGCCAGGAGAGGGTCCATGGTTATTGGCCCCCCCGTGGCTAAAAACATCTGCCCCCAGCCACCCCAGAAAAGGCACATCTGGAAGATGCGCCTGTTCTGGCACTTGGCCACTCTCTTCCCAATCCCTGTAGCGGTGGGATATGGGGTAATGAAGGGTTAATGCCACCTTGCTATTGTAAGGTGACATTAAGCCAGATTAATAATGGAGAGGCGTCAATTATGACACCTATCCATTATTAATCCAATTGTTTGAAAGGGTTAAAAAGCACACACACATAATTTAAAAGTTTTTTAATGAAATAAACACAGCGGTTGTTTTAATATTTTATTGCTCTCTCAATCCATTTGCAGACCCTCGCTTGGCAAAACAATAAACGCACAAGATACATACCTTCTGCTGACCCGTCACGTCCCACGAGGTAATCCATCTGAAGGGGTTAAAATAATTTACAAGCAGGAGCCCTGCAAATGCAGCTGTGCTCGTGCTTGTAATTCCCCGGCGAATGAAGGAAATGTAGGTCATTGACCTACATTTCCTTCAGTCGCGGTGATGCGCCCCCTGGTGGATGTCCTCATATGACCTGGAGCGTGGGAAAAAGTTCCCAGGCTGCAGTTCATGAGAACATCCAGCAGGGGCGCATCACCGCGACTGAAGGAAATGTAGGTCAATGACCTACATTTCCTTCATTCGCCGGGGAATTACAAGCACGAGCACAGCTGCATTTGCAGGGCTCCTGCTTGTAAATTATTTTAACCCCTTCAGATGGATGACCTCGTGGGACGTGACGGGTCAGCAGAAGGTATGTATCTTGTGCGTTTATTGTTTTGCCAAGCGAGGGTCTGAAAATGGATTGAGAGAGCAATAAAATATTAAAACAACCGCTGTGTTTATTTCATTAAAATACTTTTAAATCATGTGTGTGTGTGTGTGTGTGTGTGTGTGTTTTTTAACCCTTTCAAACAATTGGATTAATAATGGATAGGTGTCATAATTGATGCCTCTCCATTATTAATCTGGCTTAATGTCACCTTACAATAGCAAGGTGGCATTAACCCTTCATTACCCCATATCCCACCGCTACACGGGAGTGGGAAGAGAGTGGCCAAGTGCCAGAACAGGCGCATCTTCCAGATGTGCCTTTTCTGGGGTGGCTGGGGGCAGATGTTTTTAGCCATGGGGGGGCCAATAACCATGGACCCTCTCCTGGCTATTAATATCTGCCGTCAGTCACTGGCTTTACCACTCTGGCGGAGAAAATTGCGCGGGAGCCCACGCCAATTTTTTTCCGCCATTTAACCCTTTATTTTAGCAGCTACAGCGCCCAAATTTTGCATACACACACTACTAACATTAGTAGTGTGGAATATGCAAAAAAAAGGGGATATGAGATGGTTTACTGTATGTAATCCATGTCTCATATCCTGTCGGGTTTAGGCAGGAGAAATGAAAAGCCGGCAATTGAATTACCGACTTTTCACTAACACCGCTGCGTATTTCTCGCAAGTCACACTGCTGGTCCGTGTGGAATCCGTATTTTTCTCGCCCCATAGACTTTCATTGGCGTATTATTTGCGCAATACGCTGACAAACGCAGCATGCTGCGATTTTGTACGGCCGTAGAACGCCGTATATTACGGATCCGTAATATACGGCTGATAGGACGAGACCCATTGAGAAGCATTGTGCCGTATGTTATGCGAGTTTTACGCACGTAGTTTCTGCGCTCTTACGTCCGTAAAACTCGCATGTGTGACGGCGGCCTGAGAGGTACTGCACTCAATATGCTGAGTACTATACCCTGTTAAACGTCACAGGGACGATAGCACGTGGGTTGCGCTTGCTCTGTGACTGAACTGTACCAATCGCGCACAAGAATGAAGCAGATGCAGAGCCAAAGTAAAGAACTAATGTGATGCTAGGTACAAGCCCTGAGGCTCTCCCTGAGAGGTGTAGCCTGAGGGTTGGACTTGCTCTGTAATTCAGCTGTGATAACCACACACATGGAGGAAACTGATGCTAAGCCAAGGGGTAGCTACCCAGTCATAACCCTACCTGCCAACAAAAGATCTCTCAGTGTATAGAGCATCACGTGCAAACAGAGTGGTAGAGTATCCAGTCAAAAACACCATACATAAGTGATACAAGTGTACCGCTGAGAGCCTTTTAAACCTTAGGCTCCAGGCCAAACACTCACGCCCAGCCAGCTATGGCATCGCCCGTGGACCAACCGGAGCTGCCACATCACCAGAGCAGCTAACGTCCAACCACCAATGAGAAGACACCACATCACCGACATGCTCAGTAAGGTGATTTCTGGACTTAGACTCCAGAGCGCAGGACTGCACCAGGATATTAATGGTTCCCATAGACTTGGTTGGAGAGCCAGCAGTAACCAAGTGTATACCACGAGTCTGAGAAAGATGCTGGGACTGATGTCTGTGCTGAGCAGCACCTGCCTCGGCTGGAGCTGAATGGGAGATCACAGCACCAGACAATGCTTGAAATCTATCCTGCACAGCGGAAGAATCCTGACACCCAACATCTACTAATGTAACTAAACAGGTAAAGAAGGAAATGCTGCAGGAAATTAAAAAGGCAGCAAATAATAATAGGGTTCTTATTTTGGGGAATTTTAACAATCCATACATTGAATGGGATATAAAATCTTCTACTTGTGCTAAAAACTTTATAAACCACAGAGACCCTTAAAGGTCCACACTCATATAAATTATAAAGCTATAAATAAAATAATATACAATAATAATATGGTGATAGCTCTAGGTGCTATGTAAAAAAGAGTGTTGACCACTCAAGTGAGACTAAAGGAGAGAAACCCCAACAAGACGGACTACCATAAAAAATATACCGGACAGAATATATTCAATAAAAAATTGCCTTTATTAGGTGAATAGCGGCAAACAGTAATACTGAATAGATAAAAGACATGTGCACATATCTGGACCATACATACAGAACAGACTAAAAGTTTGGACACACCTTCTCATTTAAAGATTTTTCTGTATTTTCATGACTATGAAAATTGTACATTCACACTGAAGGCATCAAAACTATGAATTAACACATGTGGAATTATATACTTAACAAAAAAGTGTGAAACAACTGAAATTATGTCTTATATTCTAGGTTCTTCAAAGTAGCCACCTTTTGCTTTGAAGACTGCTTTGCACACTCTTGGCATTCTCTTGATGAGCTTCAATAGGTAGTAACCGGGAATGGTCTTCCAACAACCTTGAAGGAGTTCCCAGAGATGCTTAGCACTTGTTGGCCCTTTTGTCTTCACTCTGCAGTTCAGCTCACCCCAAACCATCTCGATTGGGTTCAGGTCTGGTGACTGTGGAGGCCAGGTCATCTGACATAGCACCCCATCACTCTCCATCTTGGTCAAATAGCCCTTACAGAGTCTGGAGGTCCAACTAAACGCAAACCGGATGGAATAGCATGCCGCTGCAAGATGCTGTGGTAGCCATGCTGGTTCAGCGCATGCCTTCAATTTTAAATAAATCCCAACAATGTCACCTGCAAAGCACCCTTACACCATCACACCTCCTCCTCCATGTTTCACGGTGAGAACCAGGCATGTAGAGTCCATCCTTTCACCTTTTCTGCCTCGCACAAAGACACAGTGGTTGGAACAAAAGATCTCAAATTTGGACTCATCAGACCAAAGCACAGATTTCACTGATCTAATGTCCATTCCTTGTGTTCTTTGGCCAAAACAAGTCTCTTCTGCTTGTTGCCTGTCCTTAGCAGTGGTTTCCTAGCAGCTATTTTACCATGAAGGCCTGCAGCACAAAGTCTCTTCTTAACAGTTGTTGTAGAGATGTGTCTGCTGCTAGAACTCTGTGTGGCATTGACCTGGTCTTTAATCTGAGCTACTGTTAACCTGTGATTTCTGAGGCTGGTGACTCGGATAAACTTATCCTCAGAAGCAGAGGTGACTCTTGGTCTTCCTTTCCTGGGGCGGTCCTCATGTGAGCCAGTTTCTTTGTGGCGCTTGATGGTTTTTGCCACTGCACTTGTGACACTTTCAAAGTTTTCCCAATTTTTCGGACTGACTGACCTTCATTTCTTAAAGTAATGATGGCCACTCATTTTTCTTCACTTAGCTGCTTTTTTCTTGCCATAATACAAATTCTAACAGTCTATTCAGTAGGACTATCAGCTGTGTATCCACCAGACTTCTGCACAACACAACTGATTGTCCCAACCCCATTTATAAGGCAAGAAATCCCACTTATTAAACCTGACAGGGCACAGCTGTGAAGTGGAAACCATTCCCGGTGATTACCTCTTGAAGCTCATCAAGAGAATGTCAAGAGTGTGCAAAGCAGTCATCAAAGCAAAAGGTGGCTACTTTGAAGAACCTGGAATATAAAGCATAATTTCAGTTGTTTCACACTTTTTTGTTAAGTGTATAATTCCACATGTGTTAATTCATAGTTTTTATGCCTTCAGTGTGAATGTTCAGTGTCATGAAAATACAGAAAAATCTTTAAATGAGGTGTGTCCAAACTTTTGGTCTGTACTGTACATTAATAACTAATAAGTAATAACCATAAGCCATTATAATAGGCACTGGACAACAAGGATATAAAAAGATTTGATATATTTATGTACACAGTATAGAAAATCAATATATATACAATATTAGGGTTGGCGGAACGCACCGAATATATATATTAGATGGGATAGGTGCGTTCGCAACCCGGGATCCACCGTGCAGGAAAGAACCTACTGCTAAGTAAGGCGGCGAAGCAAATTAGAATAAACGAACTCTGTTACTTCACAGAGCCCGTACTAAAGAGAACGCTGTGCCCTGTTTAGCTCACAGGGGACACAGCTAATGTGTAGAGCCGACAGTGGTCATGCAGTCCAACTAACACGCAGCTCCATTCCGGTGGAGCCGGAATTCTATGGGCTATTAGCCAGCCCTGAATTCACACATAAACTCCTCGCCGGAGGTGCCAGCATTCTAGGGGCTTATTTCAGCCGGGTCCCTGACTGCATACACAAAACTCCTCGCCGGAGGTGCCAGCATTCTAGGGTAGGGTTGAGCGACTTTTATTTTTATAGGATCGGGTCGGGTTTCACGAAACCCGACTTTCTCAAAAGTCGGGTCGAGTGAAATCGGCCGATCCTATAAAAAAGTCGGGGTCGGCCGAAACACGAAACCCAATGCAGTGCAATGGGATACTATGGTTCCCACGGTCTGAAGGAGAGGAAACTCTCCTTCAGGCCCTGGGATCCATATTTAAGTGTAAAATAAAGAATTAAAATAAAAAAATATTGATATACTCACCTCTCCGACGCAGCCTGGACATCGCCGCTGGTAAACGGCATCTTCCGTTCCTAAGAATGGCCCTTGAAAGACATTTCGATGACGTCACGGCTTGTGATTGGTCGCGGCCGCCCACGTGACCGCTCACCGACCAATCACAAAGCCATGACGTAATTTTCAGGTCCTAAATTCCTCATTCTAGGAATTTAGGACATGAGAATTACGTCACGGCTTTTGATTGGTCGCTGAGCGGTCACGTAGGCCGCCGCGACCAATCACAAGCCATGACGTCATCGAAAGGTCCTTCACGCGCTCATTCTTAAGAAGGAAGGCTGCCGGAAAGAAGCCGAGGGTGAGTATATTCCTATTAGGTATATACTCACCCTCGGACGCGCCCTGCTTCTTTCCGGCAGCCTTCCTTCTTAAGAATGAGCGCGTGAAGGACCTTTTGATGACATCACGGCTTGTGATTGGTCGCGGTGGCCCACGTGACCGCTCAGCGACCAATCAAAAGCCGTGACGTAATTCTCATGTCCTAAATTCTTAGAATGAGGAATTTAGGACCTGAAAAGTACGTCACGGCTTTGTGATTGGTCGGTGAGCGGTCACGTGGGCGGCCGCAACCAATCACAAGCCGTGACGTCATCGAAAGGTCTTTCAAGCGCCATTCTTAGGAACGGAAGATGCCGGTTACCAGCGGCGATGTCCAGGCTGCGTCGGAGAGGTGAGTATATCAATATTTTTTATTTTAATTCTTTATTTTACACTTAAATGTGGATTCCGATACCGATTTCCGATATCGCAAACATATCGGAACTCGGTATCGGAATTCCGATACCAGATTCAGAAGATCGCCGACCTCATGGCCGACCCCACACAGGGGTCGGGTCGGGTTTCATGAAACCCGACTTTGCCAAAAGTCGGCGACTTCTGAAAATGGCCGACCCGTTTCGCTCAACCCTATTCTAGGGGCTTATTTCAGCCAGGTCCCTGACCACACACACGACCACACTGGCGCTGAGCTCGTACATATTTGACACTAGCTGTCATGAGAACCTTATATAGCGTCAGCACTTACAGGACCTTCCAAGAAGGACCGCTGGAAGGCTGCCACAGAACTTGATCAGGTACAGGACCTTCCTGGAGGACCAATGGAAGTTGCTGCGGTACCTGAGCATGTGACCCTTGATCTCCACTGAGAGATCTTACCCTGGGCATGCTCAGTGTGTGCAAAGCTGGACTTAGTCCCAGAAAAGCCTGCTCGCAGCAGATCATTGCAGGGTACAATAGCAGAGCCTGGAGAGACAGCAGTAACCCTTTGCACAGTATCAGACTCAGTGAGACGCTGTGACCGACGTCTCTGCTGAGCAGGCTCCACTGCGGCCGATGCAGAATGGGAGACCGCAGCAGACACGGCTCGAGATTCCCCCTGTGCAGCAGTGGGAACTTGATTCCTAACATACAATCACATAAAAAAACCCACAAGAAATAATAAAAACAAGAGAGATTTTTTTCATATACAAATTTTTTCACTTACACGTCCATTTTCTTTTTTTTTTTAATTTCTGTCTGCTTGTGCTCAGGGCAGGCGTATAGCCTTTAGAATTCTGGCACCTCCGGAGAGGAGTTTGGATGAATTCAGGGCAAGCGTGTAGCCTTTAGAATTCCGACACCTCCGTAGTTGAGGAGTTTGTGTGCGTGCACACCCTGTGTTTGTTTCCAATACCTGTTCCCTTGCCCCTGTGAGGATTGCATACTCCAGTGAGATTAACAGGGATCATGTTTAGCGCCATACCTGCTCTGTTGCTGTGTGCGACTGACACAGCTCTACTGCAGAGCATCTTTTCCATTGCTGTGTGCAAGTGACACAGCCTTGTGTGCTATACACTGAGTGACGTTTAACTCAGTGTGAGCTAGCTATCGCTTGCTGTGTGTTCCGCCATTATTCACATTAGCACGGTAGACCCCAGGTTGCGCACTTCATCAGTATTTATATTTAGTGCTATCCACGAACCCTACCAGTAAGGTTAATGGTATAATGTTCATTACTAGTGTTGAGCGATACCTTCCGATATTCGAAGGTATCGGTATCGGTATCGGATTGGATCGGCCGATACCGGCAAAATATCGGATCTCGCCGATACCGATACCCGATACCAATACAAGTCAATGGGACACAAATATCGGAAGGTATCCTGGATGGCTCCCAGGGTCTGAAGGAGAGGAAACTCTCCTTCAGGCCCTGGGATCCATATTCATGTAAAAAATAAAGAATAAAAATAAAAAATATGGATATACTCACCCTCGGACGGGCCCTGGTTCTCACCGCTGCAAGCGTCTGCCTCCGTTCCTAAGAATGCAGAGTGAAGGACCTTCGATGACGTCACAGCTTGTGATTGGTCGCGTGACCGCTCATGTGACCGCTCATGTGACCAATCACAAACCGTGACGTCATCGCAGGTCCTAAACTCACTGCATTCTTAGGAACGGAGGCTGCCGGTTACACCGCTAAGGTCAAGGCTCCGCCGGAGGGGTGAGTATATCCCTATTTTTTATTTTTATTCTTTATTTTTTACATGAATATGGATCCCAGGGCCTGAAGGAGAGTCTCCTCTCCTCCAGACCCTGGGAACCATACACTGGGAACTTCCGATTCCGATTTCCGATATCACAAAAATATCGGAACTCGGTATCAGAATTCCGATACCGCAAATATCGGCCGATACCCGATACTTGCAGTATCGGAATGCTCAACACTATTCATTACATAATCTTCAGTTTTACTTAAATTACCATTGTAACGGGGTCTATCGTGCTGGAGTACCTCTTTCAGTACCAGCCGTGTTTCAGGAGGTCCACTCTGCTTTGGCTGGAGTCTGAATGAAGGACACTGGCTGGAATTGCTTGGTTACATGGGCGCATATAAAAAATCACTGCTTCTCCACGTATTTCCAGTGTGTCAACCCTTTACTCACAGGACACAGAATATATCACACAGATACAGAGGGCGGACCAATTGAAAAGCGGCAGGCCAAACATACATTACAATAGCCGCAGTTGGCCGGAGCCTGCCGATATTTACTGTGGGAATTACAAAGGTGGGGGAGGTCAGAAGGGGGATATCTTGTCCCCTCTGCCCAGGGGCGCAGCCTGTGGGCTGATGCATTAGGGACATGCATCTCACATGGAACCTAATATACATACATAGAACTGCACAACATATTCCGGGTGCTGGGGGGTTCCGTAACACGGCTCCCCTTTTCAGCGACGCGATCGGCATACACAGTCTGATCCTTAACGGATCGGTTTGGGGATAACCGAAGTTTATGGGGTTGGTACAAGTTTCGTTTGTCGACTTAGTCCATCGGCGTTACCGTTTTGTTTGCCGGGTCTGTAGTGGATGGTGAAGTCCAGAGGTTGTAGCGCTAAACTCCACCGCAGTAATCTGGCGTTGTCTCCGGAGACCCGATTAAGCCAGACTAGGGGATTATGGTCCGTTAGGAGGGAAAACTGTCATCCATACAAATATGGTTGCAACTTTTTGAGTGCCCATACTACCGCCAGGCACTCCTTCTCGATGGCTGCATAGCT
The DNA here is from genome assembly GCF_051348905.1 of Ranitomeya variabilis. Taxonomy (NCBI): domain Eukaryota; kingdom Metazoa; phylum Chordata; class Amphibia; order Anura; family Dendrobatidae; genus Ranitomeya; species Ranitomeya variabilis. The sequence continues at coordinate 140,528,531 of NC_135236.1, forward strand.
TACTTCACGGAGCAGTAGTTTCTGACTCAGGTAAGCTACCGGGTGTTCTTGGCCATCCTGCCTGACTTGGCTCATTAGTGCCCCCAATCCAAACATAGAAGCGTCTGTGTGAACAAGGAAACGTTTAGTTGGATCGGGTGCGGCCAATACAGAGGTATTGGTGAGGGCGTCCTTTAGCTGGCGGAAGGCTTCCTCACACTCTAGGGTCCAGGTTACCTGGCAGGGTTGGTTCTTACGGGTCAGATCAGTGAGGGGCTTAGCTACGCTGCTGTAATTGGGAACGAATTTTCTGTAATACCCCGCTGTCCCTGGGTTTTAGTGCATGGGGTGGGCCATTTGGCTATGGCCTCAATCTTGGCTGGTTCTGGTCGCTGTTTCCCACTTCCCACCCAATGCCCTAAATACTGAACCTCTGCTTTGCCCACATGACACTTGTTTGGGTTCAAGGTGATTCCGGCCTTGTGGATCCTGTCCAACACTGTCTCTAGGTGATTTAGATGCTCTTCCCATGTCGCGCTGTAGATGGCGATGTCATCCAGGTAGGCACAAGCATAGTCCTGGAGACCATCCAGAAGCCGGTCAGCCAGCCTCTAGAAGGTTACCGGGGCATTCTTCATCCCGAATGGCATAACTTGAAACTGGAATAAGCCGAACAGGGTGAGAAATGCCGACTTGGGAATAGCATCAGGACTAAGGGGAATCTGCCAGTAGCCTTTGCATAGATCGATGGTGGTCAAATACTTTGCCCCCGCCAGCCAGTCTAACAACTCATCCACACGAGGCATGGGATACACATCCGTCACCATTTTCTCATTGAGCTTACGATAGTCTACACAAAACCATGTAGTCCTATCCTTCTTGGGCACTAACACTACGGGGATGCCCATGGACTATCTGACTCTTCAATGACCCCTAAACGCAACATCTCTTGTATCTCTTGTCACATCCCTTCTCGTACAGACTCAGGGACGTGGAAGGGGGGTTGTCGCAGTGGGATTTGATCCTGGGTCTCAACCTTGTGTTGTGCCAGGTGAGTGTACACTGGTCTCCCCGAAAACATCCTCTGTCGCTGCCTCAACGCCTCCGCCTGCTGTCTCTCCTGGGGACCTAGGTCTTCACCCAAGTTTACCTGGTCCCATGTTTTAGACTGAGTCCTTTCCCCTAAGACATCAGGCAAGGGAAGTCTGGCTAAGTCCTCTGCTTCAGGTGCACAGATGGCCACTACCTCTTCAGGGCGCTCCCGGTAGGACTTCAGCATATTCACGTGGAACATGCGGATAACCCTGGGCACAATCGGTGACATTATAGGTGGTGTCAGCTATTTTCCCCACTACCTGGTAGGGCCCCTGCCATGCAGCTTGGAACTTGTTCTGCCTAGTGGGCTCTAACACCAAGACCTTCTGTCCTATTTCCAAGGTGCGTTCTCTGGCCCTCCGATTGTACCATATGCGCTGGCACTGCTGGGCCACCTGCATGTTCTTATGTACAGCCTGGGTCAGCTCCTGTAGGCGGTCCCGGAATTCCAGCACATAGGGTACAATAGGTACCCCTTCTATGATGCCCTCCCCTTCCCAGTGTTCTAGCACTAAGTCTAGGGGTCCCCTTACCCACCTCCCGTATACCAGTTCGAATGGGGAGAACCCTGTGGATTCTTGGGGCACCTCCCAATAGACAAACAGGAGGTGTGGCAAGAATTTCTCCCAGTCCCTGTAGGTCCTGGTAAAAGTCCCAATGAGTTGTTTTAACGTCCCGTTAAAGCGTTTACACAACCCATTGGTTTGCGGGTGGTACGGGGCGCTTCTAATGAACTTTATGCCGCACAGCTTCCACAGTTGGTTGGTCACCTCTGCTGTAAACTTGGTACCCTGGTCCGAGATAATCTCCTGGGGAAATTCAACCCGTGAGAAAACCTGGAGCAGGGCAGCCACCACCGTCTCTGCCAGTATGTTAGGTTAATCAACCGCCTCTGGATACCGTGTGGCATAATCTACCACTGTCAATATATACCTTTTCCCTGACGGACTGGGTTTGGCTAATGGTCCTATCAGATCGACCGCTACTCAGCTAAATGGTTCCTCCACAATGGGGAGGGGGCGTAATTTGGACTTGCATCGATCTCCCCTCTTGCCAATGCGATGGCAACTAGGGTTGAGCGAAACGGGTCGTTCATTTTCATAAGTCGCCGACTTTTGGCAAAGTTGGCGTCTCATGAAACCCGACCCGATCCCTGTGCGGGGTCGGCCATGCGGTACGCGATCTTGGCGCCAAAGTCGCGTTTCGTATGACGCGTTTAGCGCCATTTTTTCAGCCAATGAATGAGCGTGGGCAGAGTGATGACATAGGTCTTAGGGGAGTGAACGCCTATCGTCATGTTATCGCTTGTGCGCAGTAGGGATTTGGAATGTGCAGTACGAAATTTTCTGTGCTGGGACGGAGGGGGAGAGAGAGAGAGAGAGAGAGAGAGAAAAAAAAAATATATATGTTTCCTTCATTGGGTTTCGTGTTTCGGCCGAAACCCGATTTTTCACGGTGGTCGGCCGATTTCACTCGACTCGACTTTTAAGACAGTCGGGTTTCACAAAACCCGACTCGACCCTAAAAAACTAAAGGTCGCTCAACCCTAATGGCAACTGTCACAGGTCTGGCAGAACTGATGAACATCATAGGTTACCCCCAGCCAAAAGAAGTTTTGTGTCAGACGATCCCTGGTGCGACTGACGCTGAAGTGCCCAGCCAAGGGTATGTCATGAGAGATTCGCAGTAACTCCTGCCTATACTTCTTGGGAACTACCAGCTGTCATTTTATAGTGGGGCTCGTCCCTGCGTGGTGCTGCTCTGTGATCTGGTAGAGGAGTCCCTGCTTCCATACAAACTGTTCCCCTTCCAGTACCCCTCTCCCCTCCTGTGCCTTCCCACGATATCCCTCCAATGAAGGATTCTCAAGTAACTCCCTCTTAAATTCAGCTGGGGTGGTCCAAGAAATGTGTCTGGTTATGGGAATACGTGTTGGGCTGGGATGTCTTACCTGGGCCTCCTCTGACTGTGATTCCGCCTCCGCAGCTCGAGCTTGTCTCTGGGTGGTCACACGATATGTCTCAGCCAGAGGGGCAACCGAGAAGGCAGACAACATGTGCCCCAAGTAATTTCTCAGCAAGATGTCTGCCGGCAAATCCTCCATCAAGCCGACCTCAACATCAAGGCCATTCCCGACTCCCCAGTTTAGGTCAATCCTGGCAGTGGGCAGTCGATGTATGGCTCCCATGAAACAAGTACGAAAGTAAGCCAGCTCACCAATCCTGTAGGAAGCGCAGAACCCCGTCCTGATGAGATGTGATGAAGCACAGCAAAAAAAGAGAAAAAATGTTCCAGCTTCTTAAGAATAAAAATACAAAATTTATTAGAACATATTTAAAATGCAAAATGCTCCAGAGACATCACCATAACACGTGCGAGGCAGACATGTCTGCCTTGCACGTGTTATGGTGATGTCTCTGGAGCATTTTGCACTTTAAATATGTTCTAATAAATTTTGTATTTTTATTCTTAAGAAGCTGGAACATTTTTTCTCTTTTTTTGATGTATGGCTCCCCCTGCTACACGGACTGGCACTGTCCGGTCTGTCTTCTCTTGGTCCCGGATGAGATGATGCTTCACAAGGGTCAAAGTTGCCCTGGAATCTCTTAGTCCCTGCATACATTTACCATTAACCCACAAGACCTGTCGATGCTGTTGTTGATTATCTGCCCGGGCTGCCTGCATGGGGTCTACTTCATGCAGCACTTCCTCCATCTCTTCCACCCCCTGGTTAGTCGAAGCCCCCAATGCCGGGTCAGCTTCACCTTGGTAGCCCCCTGAGGAAGGTTCATAGACCGAAATGCGCGTCGGGGTGGACCGGGGTCCCCATGCTGCAGGGGTACTACGACAGGACAATAAAGGACAGGTGATGTGCATGATTCCATATGTGTCCCCTTTTCATATATAGTTATTATTCTGTGTATCAGATTATATGTGACCTTTATGGGACTACTACTGCTGTTCTTTTGGTGATTTGCTTATTTACCATGTATTATCCATAAGTTGTACTTTTTCCTTCACCTATTATGTTATTGCTCTCTGCAGTTGGGGACTGCCGTACCTTGGGCCGTTTATAAGTTTGCATGTTGTTGGTGGCAATTAGTGTCATCTTTTAGCCCTACTCACACCTTGTTGTCTGGTTGTTTTACTGTTATTTGCATTTAATAAAGTATTTTTCTATTTTTGGATTTTATGACTGCATGGTGTTCTTTCTTTTCTGATGTGTATCTGCAGTTATCCTTGTGTCCATGCATGGGTCGTACATGGATATTTGGCTACTTGGGCCCTTTTCATATAATCTCTATGACTAATCATCTGTACCACCAATAATGCATATTGGAATTCTTTTTACACCTTGGTAGCAGTGTACAGCGGCCTGGCTGAAGGTAGCTGATCCCACCTTTGGCCACTGAGTATGCTGAGTCCGGTTGGGACATTGTCTTTGCAGGTGGCCCAGCTGATGGCAGGTGTGGCATCGTGCCCCAGGGGGACTGTGGTAGGCCGGGTTTTTAGCTGGTCCCCCCACAATCTTCTGTGGTTTGGGGGCCTCCAGGTCCATGGGCGGACCCCTAGTGACCATCTTTGATCTGGACAACTGAGGCCTCCTGGCATCATGATGTTCATAGGCCAGACGAGCGGCCTCCTCAAGAGTCGTTGGCCGCCTGTCCCGAAGCCATTCCTGTGTCTCGGGGGTTAGTCCATTAAAGAATCGTTCTAACAAGAAGAGCTGGAGGACGTCCTCCTTAGTGGTTGCTTGGCTCCCTTGTACCCACTGTAGCAGTGACCGCCGTAATTTACAGGCCCATTCAGCATGGGTATCGGTTACTCGTTTTATAAGTCCGTGGAACTTTTGGCGGTATGCCTCTGGTGTCAGCGCATACCGGGCCAAGATCACTTCTTTGATCTGCTCATAGTCCATACAGTCCTCATCAGGTACCGTGCGATAGGCATCCGCTACCCGGACTGTCAGCTTGCTGGCCAGAATCTGAACCCGTTCCTCCAGCTTCACTGGAAGAAGAGCACACTGCCGCTCAAAGTCCTGCAGAAAGCCATCAATGTCTTCCTCTGCCTCCCCCAACTGTCAGAAGGCATTATACTGGATCTTTTTGTGGCTTACTGTTGAAGGTACCTGGGCAGAGGCCAGAGCTCCCCCTGCTCGCTGACTCTCCATCTTGGACAGCTCCACTTTGGTCCGCTCTGCCAACTCCATCTTGGCTAGCTCTATCCTGGTACGCTCGGCCATCTTTTCCTTCAGATCAGTATGCACATCAGCCATCACCTCTCGTATGATCTCTACTGCATGGTTTGGGCCATAGAATGCCAGTCTGTTCTTTACCTCCCTCTGGAATTCAGTCTCCTCCACGTTCACATTGGGGGGTGCTGCACTGTCATGTTCCATGATGGCTGCTATCAAATCTGCTTTTGTTTTGTTGCTGGCAATTAACCCTCAGGCTTCCACCAGATCTTTTAATGTAGTCCTCTTTAACTTCTGGTAGTTGTTTTCCATTCATTACTTTCCTCCTGTAGACGGTGTATCACATCCCGCTGTCTGCCACCAGTGTAACGAGGTCTACCGTGCTGGAGTACCTCTTTCAGTACCACCCGGTGTTTCAGGAGGTCCACTCTGCTTTGGCTGGAGTCTGAATGAAGGATGCTGGCTGGAATTGCTTGGTTACATGGGCGCATATAAAAGATCACTGCTTCTCCACATATTTCCAGTGTGTCAACCCTTTACTCACAGGACACAGAATATATCACACAGATACAGAGGGCAGGCCAATTGAAAAGCGGCAGGCCAGACATACATTACAATAGCCGCAGGTGGCCGGAGCCTGCCGATATTTACTGTGGGAATTACAAAGGTGGGGTCAGAAGGGGGATATCTTGTCCCCTCTGCCCAGGGGCGCAGCCTGTGTGCTGATGCATTAGGGACATGAATCTCACATAGAACTGCACAACATATTCTGTGTGCTGGGGGTTCCGTAACAACCATATATACTCGAAGAGCAGCCGAAGCACCAATTTTATCACAAATAACAGGGAAAACATATTGATTTAAGTGTAAGCCTGATATGCATTGCCCTTCATCCCTATCCTGGTTTGCATGGCTCCTCATCCCTATCCTGGTATGCATGGCTCCTCATCTCTATCCTGGTATGCATGGCTCCTCACCCATATCCTGGTGTGCATGGCTATTCATCCCTATCCTGGAATGCATTATTTCCTCATCCCTATCCTGGTATGCAATATTCATTTCTGTTTAGCAGCGGGCATAGGCTTTAGCCACAGCAGCCGGCTCCATCCTCATGTGATCCGCTGCTCTGCCACTACCGCTCACCTTCCATCACCTGGGACCCTCACTAAAACACTGCTCAAAAATATAAAAGGAACACTTAAACAACAGAATATAGCTCCAAGTAAATCAAACTTCTGTGAAATCAAACTGTCCACTTAGGAAGCAACACTGTTTGACAATCAATTTCACATGCTGTTATGCAAATGGAATAGACAACAGATGGAAATTATTGGCAATTATCAAGACACAATAAAGGAGTGGTTCTGCAGGTGGGGACCACAGACCACATCTCAGTACCAATGCTTTCTGGCTGATGTTTTGGTCACTTTTGAATGTTGGTTGTGCTTTCACACTCATGGTAGCATGAGACGGACTCAGGTGGCTCAGGTAGTGCAACTCATCCAGGATGGCACATCAATTCGAGCTGAGGCAAGAAGGTTTTCTGTGTCTGTCAGCGTAGTGTCCAGAGGCTGGAGGTGCTACCAGGAGACAGGAGAGTACACCAGGAGATGTGGAGGCACCGTAGGAGGGCAACAACCCAGCAGCAGGACCGCTACCTCAGCCTTTGTGCGAGGAACAGCAGGAGCACTGCCAGAGCCCTGCAAAATGACCTCCAGTAGGCCACAAATATGCATGTGTCTGCACAAACAGTTAGAAACTGACTTCATGAGGATGGTCTGAGTGCCCAACATTCACAGATGGGGGTTCTGCTCACAGCCCAAACTGTGCAGGACTCTTGGCATTTGCCACGGAACACCAGGATTGGCAAATTCGCCACTTGTGCCCTGTGCTCTTCACAGATGAAAGTTAGTTCACATTGAGCACATGTGACAGACGTGATAGAGTCTGGAGACACCGCGGAGAGTGATCTGCTGTCTGCAACATCCTTCATCATGACCGGTTTGGCAGTGGGTCAGTAATGATGTGGGATGGCATTTCTTTGGAGGGCAGTACAGCCCTCCATGTGGTCGCCAGAGGTAGCCTGACTGCCATTAGGTACCGAGATGAGATCCTCAGACCACTTATGAGTACATATGCTGTTACGGTTGGCCCTGGGTTCCTAAAAATGCAGGACAATTTCAGACCTCATGTTGCTGGAGTGTGTCAGTAGTTCCTGCAAGATGAAGGCATTAAAGCTATGGACTGGCCTGCCCGTTGCCCAGACCTGAATCTGATTGAACACATCTGGGACATCATGTCTCGCACCATCCACCAATGTCACATTGCACCAGGTCTGGGAGGAGATCCATCAGGAGACCATCCGCTGACTCATCAAGAGCATGCCAAGACATTGTAGGGAGGTCATACAGGCACATGGAGGCAATGCACACACAACTGAACATCATATCCTTGTCTTGAGGCATTTCCACTGAAGTTGGATCAGCCTGTAATTTGATTTTTCACTTTGATTTTGAGTGTCATTCCTAATCCAGACCTCCATGGGATATTCACTTTGATTTACATTGATCATTTTTATGTTTTATTGTTCTCAACACATTCCACTGTGTAATGAATAAAGATTTGCAACTGAAATATTTCATTCAATGATATCTAGGATGTGGTATTTTAGTGTTCCCTTTTTTTATTTTTTTGAGCATTGTATGAGCCGATGGAGGCTTTTTCAGTACAAAAAATGTGCTGAATAACTCAGCTTAAACTCGAGTATATACTGTAGTTCATACAAAAATGTATACAATCCACATTAAAAAGTACTAAATCTAGTAGTTTGTATGCGCATCAGGATTTCTAAGGACAGCACTAAGCCTTCTAGGCATGGAATGAACAAGTTAACAAGAATTACCCCTTTTAAAGTCTGGATGCTGGATGGAGACTGATGTTCAACTTGTCTCTTCAGAATTTCCTGTAGGTATTACGGTTGAGTTCAGTTCGGGAAACATATTTGGCCTGTGAATCATTTTCAACCTATTTTTATTCAGCAATGCAACATATGTGTTTTATTTATAATTGTTATGTTGGAATAGTGCATGTCTCATAAGAGCATCATGTGATGGCGGCATCTTCTCTCTCAATATACAGTACATCTGTGAATTCATGATTCCATCAATGCAATTTAGCCCCCGACACCAGCAGCTCTTATGCAGCCCCACATAAGATCACTGCCATCTCCATTTATCACTGTAGGCGTCATGGGAGGTGTATTTATACTGAGGTCTATACATGTATTACAAGACTGCAATATTTACATTGATAATTGTGCAATTCTCCTTTTGTCAAGTAAACATTTAGTTTTACGCTGTTTTAGGTATAAATAAATAAATATATATATATATACTCCATATATATACGTACTTTCTTCACATGCTGTTTATTCTGTTTCTTCTTTGAAATTGCAACATATAAGGTGAAAAACAATATATTAGATTATTTTCAATTACAACAGAAAGTATTATCAGCATTTGTAAATAATTACTTATGGACAAGCAATGCTCATATTAAGAAATGATTGGATTTGTGGCCTTGACTTGTAAATTGAACAAACTTTGCTAAAGTAGGTATCTAGGCGGACTCTGAAAATAGCATAAACCTTTGCATTATGCATAACTGCATTCATATACTATATATGTAAACCACAATCACAAATAGTATGGCGAATAGGCAAAAAGTATTTCTCTGAATATATTATATATATATATATATATATATATATATATATATATATATATATATATATATTATATTCAGTTATATTCAGAGAAATACTTTTTGCCTATTTGCCATACTATTTGAGATTGTGGTTTACATATATACCTGAATACAATTGTAAACAGCTTTATTTACTTGACTAACATAAAAAGCCTACCTCAATTAATCAGTGTGAAATGCTGTATGCTGCAATGCTGGCGTTTTGTACATATGGTCTTTCCAAATTTCTCAGTTTTACTCCTATATTAAGTCTATTGGTAGTAATGAATCATAGGACAACGTTAATCTTACATAGAGATTACTGCATTTACCACGGACTGCAATAAATTCCATTACTGTCTTCTCAAAGGGTTAATGGGACTCTTGGCCTACGGACAATTCATTCTTCTACTAAACGCAATGACAAATAAGCATTATTCTTTGGAAGTACACTGATAATAGGGACAGCTTAAACATTTTCGCCAGAATAAGTGAAACCATTAATCCTCCTGGATTTCCCGATAAGTGGTGACTGCAAAATAATGACTGTGTCATTGCAAGCCGGTAAGAATGTTAACAATTAAAACAAGTTGCCCATTATCTCTCCGAGTACTGAATCGCTTTCACATTTCATTAGCAATATTGTAAGTGATATTTACCTTATTAAAAAGCTCTTATTATCCTACAAACCTAATTACTTAAAAAAAAATCTTGCAGTCACTGGTTCAATTCTCTCATGCTATAAATGCTCTATTGCAATGATATATATTTTTTCAGCCTCCATGCAATAATAGGGACAATCCCCATAGGTTATTTTGTTTTGTAAGAGACAATTGCCTTTACCAACTATATCAATAAAGACATGTTGCAATGTATAAAAGACCCGATGCCCAAAATCACAAAAGCCCTTATTATGCAAATTGTAACCATGGCGATTATAAACACATAGGTAGTATAGGAAAAGAGCACAATAAAATTTGCGCTATTTGGGCAAGAATCAGACATTGCATCTCCAGGTGTGTAATTCAACAGTAAGATCCATGAGAAGACTTCAACAATGCAACACTGAATCATCCTTTCAGCAAGATTACCGGTACTGAGATAATGTCTCTTTGCCACCCTATGTCGCTATAACTCTGGGTTATCCTATAAGTTGGAAACACTATTTGTATGTGTTGCTAGCATTAAAATTCAATTAGCTCCTGTTGGCCAAAAATGACTTCCCAATTAGGCAATTTTTCATTTCTGAACTTTTATTTCTTCCCTCCCTTCTTCCAAGAGCTGTAAAAGGACTTATTTTGGGGGGAGGGCAAGTTATGGTTTTAAATTATATCATTCATTTTACCATAGAATATACTTAAAATGGTAAAAAAAAAACACTACATGTTGGTTTTGCTTTCAAGGCTTTGTGCACACTGAGTTTTTTGGGGAAAGTCAAATCTTCCTCAAAAATGTGAAGCTTCAACTCAGTTTATGTTACAAAAACTCAGAAAAAAGACTTACTGTGCACATACCGTAAAGAGTTCATTTTGTGGTAAAAATGACCTGGTAACATTACTGTTCGGGTCGGTTTGAGCAATACCAAACCTATAAGGTTTTAATATATATATATATATATATATATATATATATATATATATATATATATATATATATATATATATATATATATATATATTAGTGGTTAAACATAATTCTGAAATGTGTAAAAAAGAAAATATTGGTTCATGTCTTAATTTTTGAAGGCTTGTAACTTTTTTATATTTCCATCAATGGACCTGTATTAGGGTTTGCATTTTGAGTGTTGAAGTAACAAGATTTAAAAATAATTGGGCTAAAACAAATTTTTGATTCCTTTTTTGGCATGTTTTTTAGGAAGTGCAGCAACCAAGAAAAAGTATTTTTATTTTTATTTTTTTGCTTTACAGCGTTTATGATATGGGTGAAATATAATATTTTCATATATCAGACTTTTACAAACAGAAGAATTCAAAATGTATTTTCTTGTGGTTAAAAATCAGTGGCTCAGTGGTTAGCACTGGTTCTTTGCAGTGCTGGGTTCCTGGGTTCCACCATTGACAACATCTGCAAAAGAGTTTGTATGTTCTCCTCATGTTTACGTGGGTTACCTCCAGGTATTCCGGTTTCTTCCCACAATACAAAGCCATAATGATAGGGAGTTTAGAGTATGAGCCCCATTGAGTACAGCAATGATAATGTCTGTTAACCCTTTCCGACATCGAGCATAATAGTACGCCGATGCCGGACTCCCCTTGTTTGGTGTGAGCTCCGGAAATGATCCCGTACTCTTCTGGGCACATGTCAGCTGATATATATAGCTGACATGTGCCCGCAACAGCCGCAGGTGAAATCCTGATCCACCTGCGGCTGCCAACTATTTAAATGTCACTGTCAATCCCTGACATTTGCATTTAACTCGCACTTCCGGTAAGTGCGCCAGAAATCCCACCCATCGGTGACTCTGTCACGTGATCGTGGGTCATAGATGGGTTGGCATGACAACCAGAGGTCTTTGGCAGACCTCTGTGGCTGTCATAGCCAGATTGCGTTGAGGGGTGGAATTAATGGATCTAAATAAGTGAATAAAATAAAATCATAAAGATCTGTGTACTAAGCGTAGAAATAGTGATTTGCTAAAAAAAAAATAAAAAAATTAAGTACACAGAGGATATAATATTCAATACCTAAATAGTGTGAAAAATACTTTCATTAATTATACATATAGTCCTTAACCCCTTTCTGACATATGACATACTATCCCGTCGAGGTGGTATGGGCCCGTATGACCACCGACGGAATAGTACGTCATCATCGATCAACCGCGGTCACGGGGGGAGCGAGGCCAATTGTTGCCGGGTGTCAGCTGACTATCACAGCTGACATCTAGCACTATGTGCCAGGAGTGGTCACGGACCACTACTGGCACATTAACCCCCGGAACACTGTGATCAAACATGACCGCAGCGTTCCGGCGGCATAGGGAAGCATCGCTCAGGGAGGGGGCTCCGAGGGTTGCTCCAAGGGTCTCCTACCTCCTCCTCCCTGCAGGCCCTGGATCCAAAATGGCTATGGGGCTCTTTCCGGGTCCTGCAGGGAGGTGGCTTGCAAGCGCCTGCTCAGAGCAGGCACCGGCAAGCCTCCTGCAGTGCCTGTTCCAATAAATACATTTCTTTATCTAAATAAAAAACAATTAAATGACACATATTTAGTATCACCGCGTCCGTAATGACCCGACCTATAAAACTGTCCCACTAGTTAACCCCTTCAGTGAACACCTTAAAAAAAGAGGCAAAAAACAAGGCTTTATGATCATACCGTCGAACAAAAAGTGGAATAACACGCAATCAAAGAGACAGATATAAATAACCATGGTACCACTGAAAATACCATCTTGTCCCGCAAAAAATGAGCTGCCAAACAGCATCATCAGCGAAAAAGTAAAAAAGTTATAGTCCTCAGAATAAAGCGATGCAAAAATTATTTTTTTTTCTGTAAAATAATTTTTATCGTACAAAAGCGCCAAAACATAAAAAAAGATATAAATGAGGTATCGCTGTAATCGTACTGACCCAAAAAAGAAAACTTCTTTATCAATGTTTTCCAAATGTGGAACGGTATAAACGCCTTCCCCCCAAAAGAAATTCATGAATTGCTGTTTTTTGGTCATTCTGCCTCACAAAACTCAGAATAAAAAGTGATCCAAAAATGTCATGTGCCCGAAAATGATACCAATAAAAACGTCAACTCGTCCCGCAAAAAACAAGATGTCACATGACTCTGTGTACCAAAATATGGAAAAATTATAGCTCTCAAAATATGGAGACGCAAAAACAATTTTTTGCAATAAAAAGCGTCTTTTAGTGTGTGACAGCTGCCAATCATAAAAATCTGCTAAAAAACTGCTATAAATAGTAAATCAAACCCTCTTCATCACCCTCTTAGTTAGGGAAAAATAATAAAATAAAAAAATATATTTATTTCCATTTTCCCATTAAAGTTAGGGTTAGGGTTGGGGCTAAAGTTAGGGTTAGGGCAAAAGTTAAGGTTAGGGTTGGGGCTAAAGTTAGGGATGGGGCTAAAGTTAGGGATAGGGTTTGGATTACATTTAGGGTTGGGGTTAGGGTTAGGGGTGTGTCAGGATTAGGGGTGTGGTTAGGGTTGTGGTTGGGATTAGGGTTAGGGTTGTGTTGGAGTTAGGGATGTGGTTAGGTTTTGAATTAGGGTTAGGGATGTGTTCGGGTTAGGGGTATGGTTGGGATTAGGGTTAGGGGCGTGTTCGGGTTAGTGGTGTGGGTAGGGTTAGGGTTATGGTTAGGGTGGGGATAAGGGTTAGGGATGTGTTTTGGTTAGGGTTTTAGTTAGAATTGGGGGGTTTCCACTGTTTAGGCACATCTGGCACTCTCCATACGTGACATGGCGTCCTATCTCAATTCCAGCCAATTTTGCATTGAAAAGTCAAACAGTGGTTTACCCCCACATATGGGGTATCAGCGTACTCAGGACAAATTGCACAACATCTATTGGGGTCCAATTCCTTCTGTTACCCTTAGGAAAATAAAAAATTGGGGGGCGAAAAGATCATTTTTGTGAAAAAATATGATTTTATATGTTTACGGCTCTACATTATAAACTTCTGTGAAGCACTTGGTGGGTCAAGGTGCTCACCACACATCTAGATAAGTTCCTTAGGTGGTCTACTTTCCAAAATGGTGTCACTTGTAGGGGGTTTCAATGTTTAAGCACATCAGAGGCTCTCCAAACGCGACATGGCGCCTGATCTCAATTCCAGTCAATTTTGAATTGAAGTCAAATGGCGCTCCTTCCCTTCCGAGCACTGCCATGCGCCCAAACAGTGGTTTACCCCTACAGCGCACTCACAACAAATTGCACAACAACTTTGGGGTCCAATTTCTCCTGTTACCCTTGGTAAAATAAAACAAATTGGAGCTGAAGTAAGTATTTCTCTGAATATAACTGAATATAATATATATATACATATATATATATATATATATATATATATATATATATATATATATTATATTCAGTTATATTCAGAGAAATACTTTTTGCCTATTCGCCATACTATTTGTGATTGTGGTTTACATACAGTATATACCTGAATACAATTGTAAACAGCTTCATTTACTTGACTAACATAAAAAGCGTACCTCAATTAATCAGTGTGAAATGCTGTATGCTGCAATGCTGGCGTTTTGTACATATGGTTTTTCCAAATTTCTCAGTTTTACTCATATATTAAGTCTATTGGTAGTAATGAATCATAGGACAATGTTAATCTTACATAGAGATTACTGCATTTACCACAGACTGCAATAAATTCCATTACTGTCTTCTCAAACGGTTAATGGGACTCTTGGCCTACGGACAATTCATTCTTCTACTAAACGCAATGACAAATAAGCATTATTCTTTGGAAGTACACTGATAATAGGGACAGCTTAAACATTTTCATTGAGGAGTTTAGGGCCTGCGATGACGTCGTGGCCTGTGATTGGTCGCGTGAGCGATCACATGAGCGGCACTGGACCAATCAGAAGCCGCGACGTCATCGAAGGCCCTTCACGCACTCATTCTTAGGAACGGAGGCTGCCGGTTACAGCGGTAAGGTCCAGGGGCCGCCGGAGAGGTGAGTATATCCATATTTTTTATTTTAATTCTTTATTTTTTACATGAATATGGATCCCAGGGCCTGAAGGAGAGTTTCCTCTCCTTCAGACCCTGGGAACCATCCAGGATACCTTCCGATACTTGAGTCCCATTGACTTGTATTGGGATCGGGTATCGGTATCGGCGATATCCGATATTTTTCGGGTATCGGCCGATACTATCCGATACCGATACTTTCAAGTATCGGAAGGTATCGTTCAACACTAGTCAGGGGTGACCGACGCTGCTTAAAGGGGTCCTCTGGGGAGTGATGGCACTGCAGCAATGATAGTATGGTTTCCCACAGGTGAAGCTGGGTCCCCAGGGCTCCAAGTATATTTGGAAAAGATAGTGTGGTGCCAGAAATAATCAGAGGACACAAGGTTGCAGTCTCTTTACCTGTTTTACTGGTGGTTTGCAGCCATAGCCCAGGGTACCAGCAACAGGTGACGTGGAGTCCAGGCACCCTGGAAATGAGTTGAATTCCCTTTGCCAGGTCAGATTGGGAGCCTTCCACTATGTGCTGTATAATAGTCCCTTGCTGCCTATGGCTTCTTTCAAGGTCCTCTCTCACTCTCTGTCCTGAGACCGCTCCTGCATGGTAGGCAATGTAAGCTGTTTTTAGGGGTCTTTATTCACAGTGACTCCGGGCTCTGTATGTTGCTGTATCTCAGGGTGTAGATGTGGACAAGTTACTTCCAATCTTCTACCCTCTGGTTTAAGCTGTGGGGCATACAGTCCTACACAGCGTCAGACTCCTGGTGTTCAGTTCCTGCGCTTCAGCGTGGATGGAGTCCAGTCACAGCTCTCCTCCAGCTCCTTATTTCTCCTGTACTCCTTCCTCCTTCTATGTCTCACACAATCTTCAGACTGAACTAACTAACTACTTCTCCAAGCCAGAATATGTATACATACCTAGGGAAGCTCCCCTGAAACCGGGTCTATAGCTCCCCCTTCTGGCCTGGAGTCAGAACATGTTGCATGTACAGGTTACCTGTCAAAGGCATCCTCCTCATTTCCAGGCATGGCATCACCCTCCCCGAGTGGAAGGCAGTAACACTGGGGTACCCGAACTCCTGGGGTGCCACACATGGTACAGGAAAAATAAATCTTTGTACTGTGTTAGCCACTAGATGGAAAAAAAATTTAAAATTTGAGGGTCTCAGTGGTTGATACCTTTTAATGGCTATCTGAAAATATAGTTACAAATAGCAAGCTATTGAGACTACTCAGGTGTCTTCATCAGGCTCAGTATAACACAAAATCTGAAAGCCACATATTTATACACAACAGCACAGAATAGAGCAGTAATAAGACAAGTGATGTGAAGCAAAACTAGCATTGTGGGATTGAGAAATGTCGAAAATGGGGTCTGTATGTAGGGGAGACAGGACAAAACTTAAAGGGAACCTGTCACCTGAATTTGGCAGGACAGGTTTGCGGTCATATGGTCATTGTGGTCCGGAACACAGCAAAATACTTCAGGGACATATTGTGCCGGCGCTTGCGCACTAATGCTTTTTGGCTTTGCCCGCAGTTGGGCAAAGCATACTGCGCGTGCGCAAGGCAAGATTGCCTTGCACAGGCGTGTACTACGGAGGACACAGCATGAACTTCAATCCAATATTGCGGCCAGCATGCAGCCAGCGGGTAAAGAAAGGGTGAATCAAACACCTGAAAACCCCGCCCATATGACCGCAAACCTGTCCCGCCAAATTCAGGTGACAGGTTCCCTTTAAAAGAAGAATGAATTACCATCACCACAGAATAAAAGAAAAAAATAGATCTACCTGTGGTCAAACATTTTTGTAGCCCTGATCACAGCATCATGGACATGAAATTGCTGGTATTGAAAGGCAACTTCACATCCCAGAAAGACAGAAGAGTCTTGACCACACCTCAATCAAAGGACAATATAACTTTCACACTCCTTATCTATGAACTCCTCCAATATTTATTGCCACAACTGCTTTCTCCCCATCCCACCATGATAGTTCTGCTTCATGTCACTTGTCTTATTTACTGCATTATTCCTGTTTCCTTTTGTGTCTAAATTTGTGACTCTTCAGATTGTTTGTTATAATATGTCTGATGAAGAGACCTGAATATTTTCGAAAACTTGCTATCTGTGGTACTACCAACCACTGAGTGCTCTCAAATTTTAATACGATACGATACGATACACTTTATTGATCCCGTGGGTAATTATGGTATCACAGCAGCACAACTTAAATCATAAAAATCATAAATGAATTACTTAATTGACATGACAGTGGAGTTGACAGAAGAACATTATACATTATACATTAGAATAGGAGATACACAACGAGTGGACTGAAATGTAGAGAAATAAAGGAGACATTCACCTTGATGATATAACCCTAATGTTATTGTTGTACATTCCCATAGCAGTTGGCACAAACGATTTCCTATATTTTTCCTTCTTACACCTCAGAAGTATTAGCCGGTTACTGAAGGTGCTCTTCTGTCTCATGAATAGCTCATATAATGGGTGCGCATTATTGTTCATAATTGCCATACACTTTTTCAGAGTTCTTCTCTCCACTACCTCCTCAAAAGAGTCCAGATTGCAGCCCACAGCAGAACTTGCCTTCTTGATAATCTTATTCAGCTTATTAGCATCAGAGGCCTGCACACTACTGCCCCAGCATATGATTGCAAAAAAGATGGCACTTGCCACTACAGACTGGTAGAACATTTCTAACATTTTGCTGCACACATTAAAAGACCTCAGTTTCCTTAGGAAATACAATCTGCTCATCCCCTTCTTGTAGACAATCTCTGAGTGGCATCTCCAGTCCAGTTTGCTATCCAAATGGACCCCCAAATATTTGTAACTCTCCACCTGCTCTACCTCCTGACCAGCAATAGTGATCGGTAAGCATTCCATCTTTATCCTGCTATAGTTGGCCACCAACTCCTTAGTTTTCTTAACATTTAGTTGTAGATAGTTACCATTGCACCAATCCACGAAATTCGACACCACCCTTCTGTATTCCTCATCCCCCTGATCTCCCCTAATGCATCCCACAACCACGGAGTCATCCGAAAATTTTTGAAGGTGGCAAAGATCAGATTTATACTGAAAGTCTGAAGTATACAGTGTGAAAAGAAAGGGTGCAAGCACCGTTCCCTGGGGGGCACCTACACTGCTCAATAATCTGCTTGACACAACTGCTCCCATCTGTACAAACTGTGGCCGATCTGATAGGTAGTCAATTATCCAATTTCTCATCCCCTCCTCAACCTTCATATCAGTCATCTTTTTGTGTAGTAAAAGTGGCTGCAGGGAGTCAAATGCACTCGAGAAATCGAAGAACATCGCTCGCACCATGGTTCCGTCAATCTCCAGAAATGAATGTACACTATGTAACAGAGAAAGAATAGAAAAATATGTTTCCATTATACATGGCGATCTCTCCAGACCCCTGAGCATAATAAATGTAAGATGCAAAAAATGTGAAAAATACTTATTCTCACCCTTCCACTCCTCAGTATCAACCTTGCAGACCTCACTGCATCTTCTTATCACATGAGCCCTGAATCCCCATAATTCCTCACATTAGACCTCGACTTCCAACTCTAATGATTTCTTGGAGTGTTCTGTGCAAGTTCCCGAAATGATACATCATGATGTCACAATTTGCTCCGTGATTTTCGGTGTGAATTTGAGTGCTGGTATCAGGGAATAGAAGATGTAGCAAAGACAAACATGTGACCACAAGGAGAGGGGGGCCGTATTTTTCTTTTATTTTCTGACATTTTGAAGGCCTTTTATGGCTCCGAAAATTTGTCGGCAAGCAGATGGCTTGTTGCTGAATCTGCACAGCAGCAAATGTGGATTTTTGTACTTTTCGAGTGTAATTCAAGTAGAAATTTGTTTATTTCTACTTAATAGGTCCTCGAAAAAAGTTATAAAAATAAATTGTTGGACTGTTCAATCAAAAAATAATCTTAATTTACCTTATAATAATAGTTAGGCATTGAAAATTGGGGGTCATTTGGCTAAAGTTGTGGGGGGGTAGGGCTGGCTCAAGTTTTTTGTGGGCCCAGGAAACGCAGACTACGTCACGGTGGTGGAGCAGGGAGAGGTAAGTATTTCAACTTGGCAAGTGCTGTGATCCTGAGCAAGCAGGGGGGCCACTCATTCACATTGGCACTGGCACAGGGCCCCTCAAAGTACGGCGGTGTGTTTGACGGCGGGGGCGCCTCCCACCGGCAAAGACATTTTTGCATACTATGAGGGGCCCTGTGCCAGTGACGTCGCCAACGAGTATGCCCCCCCACCTGATGAAGGAACCTGCACTTTCATCTGCATCTTCCTGTTTGTCCCTGTATAAGGTGGTATAGTATGCAGGAAGGGGAACCAGACTTTCAGCAGGGTCAGATACTGGCTGTGTAGAGTGCAAGGGGAATGTAGTGGTCGGGGTCAATGTACCAGCAGACTCATCTAGCAGTGGCTGGGCAATGGGCAGGATGAGGAGGAAACACAGATATAGGCCCAAAGAATAAAGTAGGCTAAATGCAGATCAAAATTGGTAACAGGACTAAACAGGCGGCATTGCTTTGTTCAGTGGAGGAAAACTGTAATGAGTGGCAGACACAGTTAGTAGGCCCAAGTAATAAAGTGGGCCAAATGCAGTTCAAAATTGGTAACAGGAGCAAACAGGCGGCACTGCTTTGTTCAGTGGAGGAGAACAACAAGCAGCGGCAGACACCATTAGTACGCCCAACCAAACAAGTAGGCCAATTGCAGTTTAATATGTGATATAGGCTGAAAATTGAAGGTCAGCTTTGTTCAGTGGAGGAGAAAAGCAAGGAGCGACAGACACCATTAGTAGGCCCAACCAAACAAGTAGGACAAATGCAGTTTAATATGTGATATAGGCTGAAAATTGAAGCTCAGCTTTGTTCAGTGGAGGAGAAAAGCAAGGAGCGGCAGACACCGTTAGTAGGCCCAAACAAACAAGAAGGCCAAATGTAGTTTAATATGTAATATAGGCTGAAAATTGAAGCTCAGCTTTGTTCAGTGGAGGAGAAAAGCAAGGAGCAGCAGACACCATTAGTAGGCCCAACCAAACAAGTAGGCCAAATGCAGTTTAATATTTGACATAGGCTGAAAATTGAAGCTCAGCTTTGTTCAGTGGATGAGAAAAGCTAGGAGCGGCAGACACAGTTAGTAGGCCCAACAAACAAGTAGGCCAAATGCAGTTTAATATGTGATATAGGCTGAAAATTGAAGCTCAGCTTTGTTCAGTGGAGGAGAAAAGCAAGGAACGGCAGACACAGTTAGTAGGCCCAACCAAACAAGTAGGCCAAATGCAGTTTAATATTTGATATAGGCTGAAAATTGAAGCTCAGCTTTGTTCAGTGGAGGACAGCTGTATTGAGTGGCGCAGACAGGCACATGTAGTAGGCCTAAAATAAAAAAGTAGGCTCAATGCAGTTTAAAATTGGTTACAGGGGTACACAGGCGGCATAGCGTTGTTCAGTGGAGGACGATTGTAAGGAGTGGCGCAGACAGACTTAGTAGGCCTAAAATAAAAAAGTAGGCTAAATGCAGTTCAAAACTGGTAACAGGAGTAAACTGGCAGCATAGGTTTGTTTAGCGGAGGACGATTGTAAGGAGTGGCGCAGACAGACTTAGTCGGCCTAAAATAAAAAAGTAGGCTCAATGCAGTTTAAAATTGCTTACAGGGGTACACAGGCGCCATAGCGTTGTTCAGCGGAGGACGATTGTAAGGAGTGGCACAGACAGACTTAGTAGGCCTAAAATAAAAAAGTAGGCTCAATGCAGTTTAAAATTGGTTACAGGGGTACACAGGTGGCATTGGTTTGTTCAGCGGAGGACGATTGTAAGGAGTGGCGCAGACAGACTTAGTCCGCCTAAAATTAAAAAGTAGGCTCAATGCAGTTTAAAAATGGTTACAGGGTGTTAGGGGTCGAGTTCCCGCCTCTGCACAGGGGGAATCTCAGGCCATCTCCGCTGCTGTCTCCCATTCTTCTCCTGCCGCAGTGGAGGCTGCTCAGCGGAGACGTCGGTCTCAGCGTCTCGCTCAATCTGACTCTGTGAGGAGGATTACTGCTGCTCTTCCAGCTTCTGCTATTGTAGTCAGTGCTGGGCAGCGGCGAGCAGACGCTTTTGGGACTGAGTCTTGCTTTTCTCCTTCTGAGCATGCCCAGGTTAAGATCTCTCATTGGAGATCGAGGGTCACATGCTTGGATACTGCAGCAAAGCCCATTGGTCCTCCAGGAAGGTCCTGAAGGTGCTCAGGCTTTGTGGCAGCTTCTCATTGGTCCTTCTTGGAAGGTCCTGTTCGGGCTGCAGCTATAAAAGGCTCGCATGGCCGCACGGCCATGCGCTAGTGTCTTTCTAAATTATGTGCTTTGCGCCAGTGTGGTCATGTGTGATTGTGTTCAGGGACCCGGCTGAAATAAGCCCCTAGAATGCTGGCACCTCCGGCGAGGAGTTTGTGTGTCTGAGTACATTCAGGGACCTGGCTGAAATAAGCCCCTAGTATGCTGGCACCTCGAGCGAGGAGTTTTGTGTGCATGCATGACTACTGACTGCTCTCTCTTGGGTAGTTAGCCTGTGCTCCTGTGAAGTTAACAGGGCGCAGAGCTTTGCTTTCACGGCTCCTCTGTGAGTTAACCGAGCTAGCCAATACCGCCATATAGTGCTGCCATTTGTCTAGCATCAGGTTCTCCTGCACGGTGGACCCCAGGCTGCGAACGCACCAATAACAATAAAAACTATTTTCCTCTGTGCGTTCCGCTAGCCCTAACAGTACAGTAGCGCCAGGGTCTGGCTAGTGAATGTCGGACGATCAGCGTTTACAGCGGTACGTCCAGCAGCTGGAGGGAAGGTTGGCAGCTCTAGAGCTTACAAACTCAGCTGTGGACGTCACTGCTGTCGCTGTTCAGGCTGCAAGTGCAGCTGCAGCCAGTTTGTCTGCAACCACCCCTGCTCCGACTATATCCCGTCTCCCACTTCCAGACATGTTTTCTGGTGACAGTAATCTATGTCGCGGATTCGTGAGCCAGTGCTCCATACATCTCAAGCTCCTGGCTGCACGTTTTCCTTCGGAACGGACGAGAGTGGGATTCATTTTGTCTCTTTTGTCGGGCAGGGCATTGGAGTGGGCAACGCCGCTTTGGGAGCGCAATGATCATGTAGTGCAGAGTGCTCCTCTCTTCCTGGACGCTCTGAGGCAGGTCTTTTTAGGACCTCGTGTCACTCACGATACCGCGCTCCAATTGTTGGCAATTACTCAGGGTTTGTCCATGGTCAGCCAGTTTGCCGTTCAATTCCGGACTCTAGCCTCTAAGTTAGAATGGCCGGATAAAGTCCTTATTCTGGTGTACTGGAAAGGACTGGCTGATCATGTAAAGGACGCCTTGGCCACCAGGGAGATTCCCGCCACACTGGAGGAGCTCATTACAATTTCTACCCGCATCGACCTCTGTTTTAACGAGCGGAGGTTGGAGCGGACCCAGTGTAGGCAGAGGTTTCGGCTGGCTCCCACCTTCGCCAAACCTCTAGAATCTCCCGTCCTGGCGTCCGACTCCCATGAGGCCATGGAGGTTTCTCGAGCGGGACCTAAGTCTTAGACTGTTCGAGTACCTGTGGTGTGTAGAAATTGTCAGCAACTGGGACATTATGCTAACAAGTGTCCACAGCGGTCGGGTAAACGATCGCGTCTAGTGACTATAGGAGGAGGTTCACTGGACACAGCGGTCTTTTCCTCCAAGTTGTCCTTTAAAGGGACAATTCTGTTGGACTCATTCACTCTTGCAGTTGAGCTTTGTGTGGATTCAGGAGCTGAGGGAAATTTCATGTCCTCTACTTTTGCTCTGCGCCACAATGTACCTCTGGTGATGCTCACTAAACCAGTAACTGTTAGAGTGGTGAATGGGTCGACACTTCCATTACAAATCACACACCAGACTGTCCCTTTCACATTAGCCATGTCCCCATCCCACCAGGAGATTATTTCCCTTCTTGTTCTTCCCGAGGGAATGGATGAGATTTTGCTGGGAATACCCTGGCTCTGTTTTCACTCTCCACATATTGAGTGGTCCTCTGGGAGGATAATGGGTTGGAGTGAGTCTTGTAAGGGCAGATGTGTGAAAGAGTGTGTTCAGGTTTCCACCACTGAAATACCCACAGATCTGTATTCTCTTCCCGAATGCTATCGGTCCTATGCAGATGTTTTCTCCAAGAGGGCTGCTGAGACCCTTCCGCCTCACCATCCTTATGACTGTCCTATAGATCTCTTGCCTGGAGCAGAACCTCCTAGGGGACGTGTCTATCCCCTCTCTCTCCCGGAGACTGAGGCTATGTCCCTATACATCCAGGAGAACTTGGCAAGATGGTTCATTAGGAAGTCAGTGTCACCGGCAGGGGCGGGGTTCTTTTTCGTCCAGAAGAAGAACAGAGAGTTACGTCCTTGCATATACTACAGGAGTCTTAATGCCATCACAGTTAAGAATAAATACCCGCTGCTCTTGATTTCTGAGCTTTTTTATAGGCTACGGGGAGCTAGGGTATTTGCCAAATTAGATCTGCGGGGTGCGTATAACCTGATTCGCATCCGTGAGGGGGACGAATGGAAGACGGTGTTTAACACCAGAGATGGGCACTATGAATATCTGGTGATGCCCTTCTGGCTCTGTAATGCCCCAGCCGTTTTCCAAGACTTTGTCAACAACATTTTCCGGGATATGCTCTCCACCTCGGTTGTAGTCTATCTGGATGATATTCTCATCTTTTCTCCTGATACTGACTCCCACCGGAGAGATGTTGGCAGAGTCTTCGACCTCTTATGGGCAAATTCCCTGTATGCTAAGTTGGAAAAGTGTATGTTTGAGCAGGAGTCTTTACCTTTCCTGTGCTATATCATCTCAGCCCAGGTATTGGCTATGGATCCTGCCAAACTACAAGCTGTGATGGACTGGCAAGAACCTCATTCTCTTAAAGCGGTGCAGCGCTTTATGGGGTTCATTAATTATTACCGCCAGTTCATTCCCCACTTCTCAACTTTGGTAGCTCCCTTGGTAGCCCTCACCAAGAAGGGAGCAAATCCCAAATTGTGGTCAGAAGAGGTCTCCAGGGCATTCTCTTCTATCAAGTCTCTTTTTGCTAGCGCTCCCATTCTACATCGTCCCGATGTAGATAAGCCGTTTATCATGGAGGTGGATGCGTCATCCGTTGGTGCAGGAGCAGTCCTTTTCCAAAAGGATGCTCAAGGTCGGAAACATCCTTGCTTCTTTTTCCTTTACACCAGCGGAGAAGAATTATTCCATCAGGGACAGGGAGTTGCTAGCGATGAAGTTGGCTTTCTCTGAGTGGAGACATCTCTTGGAGGGGCTCATTTTCCCTTTCAAGTCTTCACGGACCACAAAAATGTATTATATTTGCAAACAGCTCAGCGGCTAAATTCTCACCAGGCCAGATGGTCCTTGTTCTTCTCCAGATTCCATTTCACCCTCCATTATCTCGCTGGGGAGAAGAACATTCGTGCTGATGCCCTTTCTCGCTCTGTTGTGTCATCTGAGGAGGAGGAAGGAGAGCCTCGGCTTATTGTCCCTTCCGAGAGTCTGAGAACAGTAGCTTCGGTTTCGCTGGAGTCTGTGCCTACGGGCAAGACTTTTGTGCCCATTAATTTGTGACCGGAGGTTCTCTCTTGGGCTCATTCGTCCAGGGTGGGTGGACACTTTGGGACAAAGAGGACGTCTGAGCTGTTGGCGAGAACGTACTGGTGGCCACATATGGTCCGTGATGTCAGAGATTATATTCAGGCGTGTGTCTCCTGCGCCAAAAATAAGTCTCCTCGACAACGGCCAGCTGGGTTACTCTATCCCTTGCCGGTGGCAGACAGGCCCTGGGAAATGGTCGGGATGGACTTTGTGGTGGGTTTGCCAAAGTCTAGTGGCTGTACCATCATTTGGGTTATCACTGATCATTTTTCCAAAATGGTGCATTTGGTGCCGCTTCCACGGTTACCTTCTGCACGGGCCTTGGCAGCGTTGTTCATAAAACATATCTTCCGCCTACACGGTATGCCAGACAAAATTGTGAGTGACCGGGGTCCCCAGTTTGAATCTCGGTTCTGGAGAGAGCTTTGTCGTCTTCTCAGCATTGAGTTAAATCTCTCTTCCGCATATCATCCCGAGACGAATGGGTTGGTAGAGAGGGCCAACCAGACCTTGGTCACATATCTGTGACATTTTGTCTCAGCCAGGCAGGATGACTGGGCATCCTTGCTACCGTGGGCGGAGTTTGCGCTGAACAATGCTGTAGCCGACTCCACTGGACAAACCCCATTCCTCCTCAACTGTGGTCAGCATCCGCGGGTACCTGTGCCTATGCCCGTGTCTTCCGCCGACTCCAGGGTGGCAGACTGGGCTGTGGAGGCAGGGGATATTTGGGACCACACTCAGGATGCCATTCGGGCCTCCAAGGAGAGAATGAGGTCTTCCGCCGATGCACATCAGCGCCCCGCTCCGACCTTTGCTCCTGGTGACTTGGTGTGGCTCTCCTCCCGTAACATCAGGCTGCGAGTTGAGTCCACTAAGTTTGCACCTCGCTACTTGGGTCCTTACAAGGTCCTCGAACAGGTTAAAACTGTCATCTATCGTTTAGCCCTTCCGCCACGCCTGAGTATCACCGACACCTTTCATATGTCCCTCTTGAAACCCGTACACATGTCCCGATTTTCCGAGTCAACTGCTGGGACATCGGGTTTGTCTACGGACGATTACGAGGTGAACGCTATTTTGGGGTGCAAGGTGGTATGTGGCAAAAAACTTTATTTGGTGGACTGGAAGGGTTATGGTCCTGAGGACAGGTCTTGGGAGCCTGCTGAGCACATTCGGGCTCCGCAGCTCATTGCTGCCTTCGAGCGTAGCGAGGTCCAAGGAGGGGGGGGTAATGTTAGGGGTCGAGTTCCTGCCTCTGCACAGGGGGAATCTCGGGCCATCTCCGCTGCGGTCTCCTATTCTTCTCCTGCCGCAGTGGAGGCTGCTCAGCGGAGACGTCGGTCTCAGCGTCTCGCTCAATCTGACTCTGTGAGGAGGGTTACTGCTGCTCTTCCAGCTTCTGCTATTGTAGTCAGTGCTGGGCAGCAGCGAGCAGACGCTTTTGGGACTAAGTCTAAATAAAAAAGTAGGCTCAATGCAGTTTAAAATTGGTTACAGGGGTACACAGGCGGCATTGGTTTGTTCAGCGGAGGACGATTGTAAGGAGTGGCGCAGACAGACTTAGTCCGCCTAAAATAAAAAAGTAAGCTCAATGCAGTTTAAAATTGGTTACAGGGGTACACAGGCGGCATAGCATTGTTCAGCAGAGGACGATTGTGAGGAGTGGCGTAGACACTGCACTAGAAATATGAAAAATGAGAGCGTTTAGGGCATAAAAATGGCCAGTTTTATGTGTACCTGGTAGCCACTTTAGGGCGTAGGACCTGGTATAAGAGAGATGCCCTAAAGTGGCTACCAGGTACACATAAAATTGGCCATTTTTATGCGCTAAACGCTCTCATTTTTCATATTTCTAGTGCAGTAATGCAGTTCAGTTTTCATGTTTCATGTTTGCATGTTTTAGCGCTGCAGTGTGCTGCCTTATTTGCTTGACTATATATGAGTTGGTGACTCTAGGTTCAGCACCTGATCACACTTAGTCTATGTTTGGATGTGACGGTCAGTTTTTTGAAATGTATTCTTTAGCCTTCTGACCGAGCACTCCGCCTCCTAGCCACAGGTGTCTTAATTGCAACAGGTCCATTAGCCCTCCACAGAGAGAGAGAATGTTAGTCTAAGAAGAGGTTTTCACAGGTACCCATTCACATGGAGACGTTTATTCTCAGCAAGGAAAGGAAAGCGTAGGAACTGGTATAAGAGAGATGCCCTAAAGTGGCTACCAGGTACACATAAAATTGGCCATTTTTATCCGCTAAACGCTCTCATTTTTCATATTTCTAGTGCAGTAATGCAGTTCAGTTTTCATGTTTCATGTTTGCATGTTTCAGCGCTGCAGTGTGCTGCCTTATTTGCTTGACTAAAATAAAAAAGTAGGCTCAATGCAGTTTAAAATTGGTTACAGGGGTACACAGGCGGCATAGCATTGTTCAGCGGAGGACGATTGTAAGGAGTGGCGCAGACAGACTTAGTAGGCCTAAAATAAAAAAGTAGGCTCAATGCAGTTTAAAATTGGTTACAGGGGTACCCAGGCGGCATAGCGTTGTTCAGCGGAGGACGATTGTAAGGAGTGGCGCAGACAGACTTAGTAGGCCTAAAATAAAAAAGTAGGCTCAATGCAGTTTAAAATTGGTTACAGGGGTACACAGGCGGCATTGGTTTGTTCAGTGGAGGACGATTGTAAGGAGTGGCGCAGACAGACCTAGTAGGCCTAAAATAAAAAAGTAGGCTCAATGCAGTTTAAAATTGGTTACAGGGGTACACAGGCAGCATAGCGTTGTTCAGCGGAGGACGATTGTAAGGAGTGGTGCAGACAGACTTAGTAGGCCTAAAATAAAAAAGTAGGCTCAATGCAGTTTAAAATTGGTTACAGGGGTACACAGGCGGCATAGCTTTGTTCAGCGGAGGACGATTGTAAAGAGTGGTGCAGACAGACTTAGTAGGCCTAAAATAAAAAAGTAAGCTCAGTGCAGTTTAAAATTGGTTACAGGGGTACACAGGCGGCATTGGTTTGTTCAGCGGAGGATGATTGTAAGGAGTGGCGCAGACAGACTTAGTCGGCCTAAAATAAAAAAGTAGGCTCAATGCAGTTTAAAATTGGTTACAGGGGTACACAGGCGGCATAGCGTTGTTCAGCGGAGGACGATTGTAAGGAGTGGCGCAGACAGACTTAGTAGGCCTAAAATAAAAAAGTAGGCTCAATGCAGTTTAAAATTGGTTACAGGGGTACACAGGCGGCATAGCGTTGTTCAGCGGAGGACGATTGTAAGGAGTGGATGACACAGTAAGTAGGCCAAAATAATAAAGTGAGGCAAATGTCTGCCAAAAAAAAATTCAGAAATAAACAGGTGGCATAGCTACGTACAGGGGTGGGCTCCTCTGCCGAGTAGCAGACAGTGGTAGTTGGCGCAAAGTATTAACTGGTCTAAATGGAGGCCAGGGCCCCTGTATATTTTTACTATCATCTGTCATTTCAACAAATTTTTATTGGCAGTGCCATTAAAGGATTTAACAGCACAAACTACACAGTGGTGGAGCCGGGAGAGGTAAATTTTGCAAGTGGTAGAGCGCTGTTCGAGCTGGGGGGGACACTCTCTCGTGGGCGGCGGTACTGGCCCAGGACCCCTCATATTACGACGGTGTGTCTGATGTTGGTTGTTCACCACCACCGTCAGAGACACTTCATTGTACTATGAGGGACCCTGTGCCAGTGCCATCGCCCAAGAGTGGGCACACCCACCTGTCCAGGCAAACGCCACTCGCACGGGTGCTTGAGCTAGGTGGTGACCACGGCCCTGTAAGGGGAGTCAGCCCATTTTTTTAGGTAAAAAAATGACCTATGGTGGACATTCAGCAGCTGCAAATGGAGGAATTGGAGCAGTCAGTAAGAGGAGGCCAAAAACAAAACATTTTTCAGGCAAGCTACGTGTCAGCAGGGGAAGGTGGGGCAAAATAATTAGAAATCCATGATTGGTTCATTTTAATGAAGGTTAGATCATCAACATTTTGGGAAGCCAGATGAGTCCTTTTTTCTGTCAGTATTGAACCTGCAGCATTGAAGACTCTTTCTGATAGCACACTAGCAGCTGGGCAAGCGAGCTCCTGTAATGCATATTCTGCCAATTCAGCCCAGGTGTCTATTTAAGATGCCCAGTAATCAAAGGGAAATGACGTGTGAGGGAGAACATCGATAAGGGAGAAAAAATAGTTTGTAACCATACTGGACAAACGTTGTCTCCTGTCACTTTGAATCGATGCAGCAGTACCTCCGCTCCGCTAATGACCTCAGGTTAGCATCCTCAATAATCAGAACCTCCCACTCCCGTCTCCAAGACTTTACACGTGCTGCGCCGATTCTTTGGAATTACCTAGGTTAATACGATTAATCCCCAATCCCCACAGTTTTAAGCGTGCCCTAAAAACTCATTTGTTCAGACTGGCCTACCGCCTCAATGCATTAACCTAACCATCCCTGTGTGGCCCATTCAAAAAAAAAAAACATAATCAGGTTCCTCTCATCATGTTCTCATACACTTTATGCAGTTAATAGCACTCTATGTCTGTACTGCTACATACTTAGGCAGTTAACTGGTTCATGCAGCTTTACATGAAGACCCGAGCCTTACACTGTGGCTGGTCCAAATAACTAAAGCAATTGTTACCATCCACCTCTCGTGTCTCCCCTTTTCCTCATAGGTTGTAAGCTTGCGAGCAGGGCCCTCATTCCTACTGGTATCTGTTTTGAACTGTGATTTCTGTTATGCTGTAATGTCTATTGTCTGTACAAGTCCCCTCTATAATTTGTAAAGTGCTGCAGAATATGTTGACGCTATATAAATAAAAATTATTATTATTATTATTACCTGTCGTGTCTGTGGTCATTGCGAAATCACTCCACAACCTGATCATAAAACCACTCTGTCCAAGGCCACTTCTGATTTGTGCACCTCTAACACCTCTGCCATATTGCCCCCTACAGCTCGTGTGAGAACCATCACCGCCTCTGTGTGCTGTGAATGCCTGAACCAAACGGTCTACAAGAGTTGCTTGTTTGGTAGCCAATATTTGCTCAAGGTTCTCATGTGGCATGATATTTTGCAATTTCCCTTTATAGCGTGGATCCAGGAGGCAGGCCAACCAGTAATCGTCATCGGTCATCATTTCTATAATGCGGGGGTCCCTTTTTAGGATACGCAAGGCATAATCAGCCATGAGGGCCAATGTTCCAGGTGTCAATTTACTGCTTGTGCTGGGTTGAGGAGCACTTTCTTGCAAATCAACATCACTTGTCTCCCACAAAAGCCCTGTACCTGACATTGCAACACCACCAGTTTCTATTGCCCCCTGAGAAGCATCCTCCTCCCATAAATATTCATCCCCATCATCCTCCTCCTCCTCCTCTTCGTCCGCCACCTTGTCCAGGAGAGTTCCCTGAACAGACAATGGCTGACTGTCATCAAGGCTTCCCTCATCCTCGGCTGCAGACGCCTGCTTCTTAATATGCGTCAAACTTTGCATCAGCAGACGCATTAGTAGGATGCTCATGCTTATGATGGCGTCGTCTGCACTTACCAGCCATGTGCATTCCTCAAAACACTGAAGGACTTGACAGAGGTCTTGTAGCTTCGACCACTGCACTCCTGACAACTCCATGTCTGCCATCCAACTGCCTGCCCGTGTATGTGTATCCTCCCACAAATACATTACAGCATGCCTCTGTTCGCACAGCCTCTGAAGCATGTGCAGTGTGGAGTTCCACCTTGTTGCAACGTCGATTATTAGGCGGTGCTGGGGAAGCTTCAGCGATCGCTGATGGTTCTGCATACGGCTGGAGTGTACGGGCGACCGGCGGATGTGCGAGCAAAGTCTTCGCACCTTCAGGAGCAGGGCTGGTAAGCCCGAATAATTTTTCAGGAAGCACTGCACCACCAGGTTCAAGGTATGAGCCAGGCAAGGTATGTGTTTCAGTTCTGAAAGGGCTATGGCAGCCATAAAATTCCTTCTGCTATCACTGACTACCTTGCCTGCCTCAAGATGTACACTACCCAGCCATGACTGAGTTTCTTGCTGCAAGTACTCGGCCAGTACTTCCGCTGTCTGTCTGTTGTCGCCCAAACACTTCATTTCCAACACAGCCTGCTGACGCTTACCACTAGCTGTTCCATAATGGGACACCTTGTGTGCAACACTGGCAGCTGCGGATGGAGTGGTCGTGCGACTGCGCTCTGTGGACGAGCTTTCGCTTCTGGAGGAGGAGGAGGAGGGGTGTCGAAAGCCTACTGCCAACTGTTTCCTAGACCGTGGGCTAGGCAGAACTGTCCCACTATGGCTGTCCCATGTGGACCCTGCATCCACCACATTAACCCAGTGCACCGTGATGGACACTGTTGTGTATCCGCTTTTTGGGCTCCCCTGGTGGTTGCTGGTGGTACTGGTGACTTGTTTGCACTTTGCTGCTTCTGTTCACCTGCTTCCATCAGTGTTTGGGAGTTTCCTATTTAGCCTTGCTCTCCAGTCATTTCCTTGCCGGTCATCATTGTAACCAGAGCCTTCGGTTGCATGTTCCTGCTACTAGTCTGCTGATCAGCTAAGTGGACTTTGTCCTTTTGTTTTGTACCTTTTGTCCAGTTTGCAGTTTTTGTAATTCTCTGTAGCTGGAAGCTCTTGCCACTCCTGTGTCATGAGTTGACACAGGAGTCTTAAAGTAATTTCAGGATGGTTTTTGAAAGGGTTTTCAGTTGACCATGAAGTCCTCTTTTGTATCCTTCTGCTATCTAGTAAGTGGACCTCTCTTTGCTAAATCTACTTTCATACTGTGTATGTCTTTTCCTCTTAATTCACCGTTATTACATGTGGGGGGCTGCTATCATCTTTTGGGGGATTTCCCTAGAGGTAAGCCAGGTCTGTTTCTTCCTCTACCAGGCGTAGTTAGTCCTCCGGCTGGCGCGTGGCATATAGGAAGCCGTAGGTATGCTCCCTGGCTACTGTTAGTTGTGTGGTAGATTTAGCTCACGGTCAACTCGAGTTTCCATCACCCGAGAGCTTGTTCGTTACTTATATGTTTCTTACGTTCCCTTGCCATTGGGAACCATGACAGTATGACCGGCCAGTGTTAAACTTATTGGCAGAAGAAAGGAGAGAAAAAAGAAGTCTGTAAATTTTTTTTTTTTTTTCCCTTTTTCCTCTATGCTTGCTCCATAGTTGGATCAGTTGTATTTCAGCTTTAATTACAGCCTTTGCCTTTCTCTCCTTATAATCCTTGAATGGCTCTGAGCTCACCTGTTTAAAGATGGATCCTCAGAGTTTGGCTGCAGGTTTAAATAATCTTGCTACGAAGGTTCAAAATTTACAAGATTTTGTTATACATGCTCCTATTTCTGAACCTAAAATCCCTGTTTTCCGGAGATAGATCTCGGTTTTTGAATTTCAAATATAATTGTAAATTATTCCTTTCTCTCAGACCTCACTCCTCAGGAGATCCTGTCCAGCAGGTTAAGATTGTAATCTCTTTGCTGCGAGGTGACCCTCAAAATTGGGCATTTTCATTGGCACCAGAGGATCCTGCGTTGCTCAATGTGGATGCGTTTTTCCTGGCTTTAGGGTTGCTTTATGAGGAACCTAATTTGGAGATTCAAGCTGAAAAAGCTTTGATAGCCCTATCTCAAGGGCAAGATGAAGCGGAGATATACTGCCAAAAATTTTGTAGGTGGTCTGTGCTTACTCAGTGGAATGAGTGCGCCTTAGCGGCAAATTTCAGAGAGGGCCTTTCTGATGCCGTTAAAGATGTTATGGTCGGGTTCCCTGCGCCTACAGGTCTGAATGAGTCCATGACAATGGCAATTCAGATTGATCGGCGTTTGCGGGAGCGCAAACCCGTGCACCATTTGGCGGTATCTTCTGAAGAGACGCCAGAGAAAATGCAATGTGACAGAGTTATGTCCAGAAGCGAGCGGCAGAATTATAGGCGTAAAAATGGGTTATGCTTCTATTGTGGTGATTCTGCTCATGTTATATCGGCATGCTCTAAGCGTACTAGGAAGGTTGACAAGTCCATTTCAATTGGCACTTTACAGTCCAAATTTATTTTGTCTGTAACCTTGATTTGTTCATTATCAGTTATTACCGTGGATGCCTATGTGGACTCTGGCGCCGCTCTGAGTCTTATGGACTGGTCCTTTGCCAGGCGCTGTGGGTTTGATTTAGAGCCTCTGGAAGTCCCTATACCTCTGAAGGGTATTGATTCTACACCTTTGGCTTGTAATAAACCACAGTTCTGGACGCAAGTGACTATGCGTATGACTCCAGACCATCAGGAGGTGATTCGCTTCCTTGTGTTGTACAATTTACATGATGTTTTGGTGCTTGGATTACCATGGTTACAGTCTCATAACCCAGTCCTTGACTGGAAAGCTATGTCTGTGTTAAGCTGGGGATGTCGGGGGGCTCATGGGGACACTCCTTTGGTGTCCATTTCGTCATCTATTCCATCTGAGATTCCGGCATTTTTGTCTGATTATCGTGATATTTTTGAAGAGCCTAAAATTGGTTCACTCCCTCCTCACAGGGATTGTGATTGCGCCATAGATCTGATTCCTGGCAGTAAATTTCCAAAGGGTCATTTGTTTAACCTATCTGTACCTGAACATGCTGCTATGCGCGAGTATATTAAGGAGTCCCTGGAAAAGGGACATATTCGTCCTTCTTCATCACCTTTAGGAGCCGGTTTTTTCTTTGTCTCTAAAAAGGATGGCTCTCTGAGGCCTTGTATTGATTATCGTCTCCTGAATAAAATTACAGTCAAATATCAGTATCCGTTGCCTTTGCTGACTGATTTGTTTGCTCGCATAAGGGGGGCTAAGTGGTTCTCTAAGATTGATCTTCGTGGGGCGTATAATTTGGTGCGAATTAAGCAGGGGGATGAGTGGAAGACCGCATTTAATACGCCTGAGGGCCATTTTGAGTATTTGGTAATGCCTTTCGGCCTTTCTAATGCACCTTCTGTCTTTCAGTCCTTAATGCATGATATTTTCCGTGAATATTTGGATAAATTTATGATTGTGTACTTGGATGATATTTTGATTTTTTCTGATGACTGGGAGTCTCATGTTCAGCAGGTCAGGAGGGTTTTTCAGGTTTTGCGGGAGAATTCTTTGTGTGTAAAGAGTTCGAAGTGTGTTTTTGGGGTTCAAAAAATTTCATTTTTGGGGTATATTTTTTCCCCTTCTTCTATTGAGATGGACCTTGTCAAGGTTCGGGCTATTTACGACTGGACGCAGCCTACTTCTCTGAAGAGTCTCCAGAAATTCTTGGGCTTTGCTAATTTTTATCGTCGATTTATAGCTGGTTTTTCTGGCGTTGCTAAACCTCTGACGGATTTGACTAAAAAGGGTGCTGATGTTGCCAATTGGTCCCCTGCTGCCATGGAGGCCTTTCGGGAGCTTAAGCGCCGCTTTTTGTCTGCCCCTGTGTTGCGCCAGCCTGATGTTTCTCTTCCCTTTCAGGTTGAGGTCGATGCTTCCGAGATCGGAGCGGGGGCGGTTTTGTCGCAGAAAAGTTCCGACTGCTCAGTGATGAGACCTTGTGCGTTCTTTTCGCGAAAATTTTCGGCCGCCGAGCGAAACTATGATGTTGGTAATCGGGAGCTTTTGGCCATGAAGTGGGCATTTGAGGAGTGGCGTCATTGGCTTGAGGGTGCCAGACATCAGGTGGTAGTTTTGACTGATCACAAGAATTTAATTTATTTGGAGTCTGCCAGGCGCCTGAATCCTAGACAGGCACGTTGGTCGTTGTTCTTTTCCCGGTTTAATTTTGTGGTCTCGTACTTACCGGGTTCTAGGAATGTGAAAGCAGATGCTCTTTCTAGGAGTTTTGAGCCTGACTCTCCTGGGAATTCTGAACCTGCTGGTGTCCTTAAGGATGGAGTGGTTTTGTCTGCTGTCTCTCCAGATTTGCGACGTGCTTTGCAAGAATTTCAGGCGGATAGACCTGATCATTGTCCGTCTGGTAGACTGTTTGTTCCTGACGAGTGGACCACTAGAGTCATCTCGGAAGTTCATTCTTCTACTCTGGCAGGTCATCCGGGAATTTTTGGCACCAGAGATTTGGTGGCTAGATCCTTCTGGTGGCCTTCCCTGTCTCGAGATGTGCGTGTTTTTGTGCAGTCTTGCGATGTGTGTGCTCGGGCCAAGCCTTGTTGTTCTAGGGCTAGTGGGTTGTTGTTGCCCTTGCCTATTCCGAAGAGGCTTTGGACGCACATCTCTATGGACTTTATCTCGGATCTCCCTGTTTCTCAGAAGATGTCTGTCATCTGGGTGGTGTGTGACCATTTTTCTAAAATGGTTCATTTGGTGCCATTGCCTAAGTTGCCTTCCTCATCTGAGTTGGTCCCTCTGTTTTTTCAAAATGTGGTTCGCTTGCATGGTATTCCGGAAAACATCGTTTCTGACAGGGGTACCCAGTTTGTGTCTAGATTTTGGCGGGCAGTCTGTGCCAGGCTGGGCATTGATTTGTCCTTTTCGTCTGCATTCCATCCTCAGACCAATGGCCAGACGGAGCGAACTAATCAAACTTTGGAGACTTATTTGAGGTGTTTTGTGTCTGCGGATCAGGATGATTGGGTTGCCTTTCTGCCGTTGGCGGAGTTTGCTCTTAATAATCGGGCTAGTTCTGCCACTTTGGTTTCTCCTTTCTTTTGCAATTCAGGGTTTCATCCGCGTTTTTCATCTGGTCAGGTTGAATCTTCGGATTGTCCTGGAGTGGATGCGGTGGTGGATCGGTTGCATCGGATTTGGGGACAAGTGGTGGATAATTTGGAATTGTCCCAGGAGAGGACTCAGCAGTTTGCTAACCGTCGTCGTTGTGTTGGTCCCCACCTTCGCGTTGGGGACTTGGTGTGGTTGTCTTCCCGTTTTGTCCCTATGAGGGTTTCTTCTCCCAAATTTAAGCCTCAGTTCATCGGTCCTTATAGGATTTTGGAGATTCTTAACCCTGTTTCCTTTCGTTTGGACCTCCCGGCATCTTTCGCTGTCCATAATGTGTTCCATCGGTCGTTGTTGCGGAGATATGAGGTACCGGTGGTTCCTTCTACTGAACCTCCTGCTCCTGTGCTGGTGGAGGGTGAATTGGAGTACATCGTAGAGAAGATCTTGGACTCCCGTATTTCCAGACGGAGACTTCAATATCTGGTTAAATGGAAAGGCTATGGTCAGGAAGATAATTCTTGGGTAACTGCCTCTGATGTTCATGCCTCGGATTTTGTTCGTGCCTTTCATAGGGCTCATCCAGATCGCCCTGGCGGTTCTTGTGAGGGTTCGGTGCCCCCTCCTTAAGGGGAGGGTACTGTTGTGTATCCGCTTTTTGGGCTCCCCTGGTGGTTGCTGGTGGTACTGGTGACTTGTTTGCACTTTGCTGCTTCTGTTCACCTGCTTCCATCAGTGTTTGGGAGTTTCCTATTTAGCCTTGCTCTCCAGTCATTTCCTTGCCGGTCATCATTGTAACCAGAGCCTTCGGTTGCATGTTCCTGCTACTAGTCTGCTGATCAGCTAAGTGGACTTTGTCCTTTTGTTTTGTACCTTTTGTCCAGTTTGCAGTTTTTGTAATTCTCTGTAGCTGGAAGCTCTTGCGGGCTGAAATTGCCACTCCTGTGTCATGAGTTGACACAGGAGTCTTAAAGTAATTTCAGGATGGTTTTTGAAAGGGTTTTCAGTTGACCGTGAAGTCCTCTTTTGTATTCTTCTGCTATCTAGTAAGTGGACCTCTCTTTGCTAAATCTACTTTCATACTGTGTATGTCTTTTCCTCTTAATTCACCGTTATGACATGTGGGGGGCTGCTATCATCTTTTGGGGGATTTCCCTAGAGGTAAGCCAGGTCTGTTTCTTCCTCTACCAGGCGTAGTTAGTCCTCCGGCTGGCGCGTGGCATATAGGAAGCCGTAGGTATGCTCCCTGGCTACTGTTAGTTGTGTGGTAGATTTAGCTCACGGTCAACTCGAGTTTCCATCACCCGAGAGCTCGTTCGTTACTTATATGTTTCTTACGTTCCCTTGCCATTGGGAACCATGACAGGACACGTAACGTCCCTGGCCATGCCTACTGGTCCATGCATCTGTTGTGAGGTGCACCTTTCTACTGACTGATTGCCTGAGTGCATGGACAATGCGGTCTTTGACATGCTGGTGGAGGGCTGGGATGGCTTTTCTCGCAAAGAAGTGTCGACTGGGTAGGTCATAGCGTGGTACTGCGTAGGCCATCAGGGCTTTGAAAGCTTCGCTTTCAACCAACCGGTAGGGAATCATCTCTAACGAGATTAGTCTAGCAATGTGGGCCTTCAAACCCTGTGTCTGCGGATGAGAGGATGAGTACTTCCTTTTCCTAATGAGAGTCTCTTGTAGGGTGAGCTGGACTGGAGAGCTGCATATGGTGGAACTAGCAGGGGTGGTGGTGGACATGGCAGATTGAGAGGGGGTTGGTGATGGTATTCTTGATGTTGGCCTACATACAGTGTTTCCTACCAAGAGCCTGGTGATTCCCTGATTGCTTTGGCCTTGCGACAATACCTCCACATTTGCTGCAGGTGGTGTCCTAAACGGTGGGCTTACAGTGAGGGAAGCAATGTAGCATTGCTGACTACCTTCATTCTGAGCTGGTGCACCAACGTTACGTGACGTTTGGTAGTTAGTCCAGGCTTGCATGTGCATGCTGGTTAAATG
The DNA here is from genome assembly GCF_051348905.1 of Ranitomeya variabilis. Classification (NCBI taxonomy): domain Eukaryota; kingdom Metazoa; phylum Chordata; class Amphibia; order Anura; family Dendrobatidae; genus Ranitomeya; species Ranitomeya variabilis. The sequence goes on from NC_135236.1 coordinate 140,565,662, forward strand.
TCTATGCATGCACGTTGTATTTAAATTTTGGACATTCTTCCCTCTGCTAAAGGTCTTTGAGCATTTCTTACAGATAACTTTGCACTGATCATTCGGATCTTGGTTAAAAAATTCCCACACTGCACTCTTCCTACTATCGAATACCTTTTCAGGCATTGCATGCTGTGCTACTTTCACCAGATGGCCATGCTGTCCTAAAAGTGTTTTTGGTTTTGTCAAATGTTTTTGACCAGATACGGGCCTGCCAGATGAAAGCTGTTCCGATATTGATGCCTGCTGCGGATCATCCTCCTCCGCTTCAGAGCTACTGCCAGCGGCACCCTGTTCCCCCAATAGCTGCCAATCTGGGTCAACAACTGGGTAATCTATCACCTCCTCTTCAATATCCTGTGCACCTTCCTCTGTGTCACCGTATAAGGTGCTATAGCATTCGGGACGGGGCACCATAGTCTCATCAGGGTCAGATTCTGGCTCAGTACACTGCGAGGGCAATGTAGTGATCTGAGTCAATGGAACAGCATAATAATCTAGCTGTGGCTGTGCATCTGTGCACTCCATGTCCGATTCATCTTGTAATGGGCTGTTAACTATTTTCTTTTCTAACCCTGCCACGGCATGTGTAAAGAGCTCCATGGAGTAAACTGTAGTGTCGCCTGCCGCATCCTTCACTTTTGCTTTGGGTGAAGGACACAACGAAGCGACTTGTTCCTGCCCAGAAGCATGCACTGACGACTCGCTGCTTTTATATTTTGAACTTTCTGAAGAGGAGGAGAAAGAGCTAGAGGCTGAGTCAGCAATGAAAGCCAAAACTTGTTCCTGCTGCTCCGGCTTTAAAAGCAGTTTTCCTACTCCCAGATAAGGGAGTAAGGGAGCCTTTGAGGCCTTGTGTAGGCAGACGATGACGCTGTCTGAACAACTCGAGCCTTAGGTGCTATTTTGCTTTTCCCACTACCACCAGATGCTCCACCACCACCACCACCATCATTACCAGCTGGCAATGACCGCCCACAGCCTCTTTCACCAGACTTCCTCATTTTTGGGAAAATGTAACTAAACTAACAACCGTTATATGGTACTGTAAAACAAGGTAGAAGGTGTATATAAACTTGTTGAGAATTTAAATCTCCCTTTTTTGGGGGGGAGACTGCACCCAATCTCAGGCCCTGTGTATTACACTACACAATGTAAGTGGCAGAATGTGGCTGGCAGATATACGACAAACAGAACTGACGCAGATCCACTTAGTGGCAATTTAAATCTCCCTTCTTTGGCGGTGACACTGCACCCAAACTCAGGCCCAGTGTATTACACTACACAACGTAAGTGGCAGAACGTGGCTGGCAGATATACGACAAACAGAACTGACGCATATTCACTTAGTGGCAATTTAAATCTCCCTTTTTTGGGGGTTAAACTGCAGCAAAACTCAGGCCCTGTGTCTTACAGAACACAATGTAAGTGGCAGAACGTGGCTGGCAGATATACGACAAAGAGAACTAATGTAGATCCACTTAGTGGCAATTTAAATCTCCTTTTTTGGGTGGGAGACTGCTGCAACAATCAGGCCCAGTGTATTACACTACACAATTTAAGTGGCTGAACGTGGCTGGCAGATATACGACAAACAGAACTGACGCAGATTCACTTAGTGGCAATTTAAATCTCCCTTTTTTGGGGGTTAAACTGCAGCAAAACTCAGGCCCTGTGTCTTACAGAACACAATTTAAGTGGCTGAATGTGGCTGGTAGATATACGACAAACAGAACTGACGCAGATTCACTTAGTGGCAATTTAAATCTCCCATTTTTGGGGGTGACACTGCACCCAAACTCAGGCCCAGTGTATTACACTACACAATGTAAGTGGCAGAACGTGGCTGGCAGATATACGACAAACAGAACTGACACAGATTCACTTAGTAGCAATTTAAATCTCCCTTTTTTGGGGGTGACACTGCACCCAAACTCAGGCCCAGTGTATTACACTACACAATATAAGTGGCTGAACGTGGCTGGCAGATATACGACAAACAGAACTGAAGTAGATCCACTTAGTGGCAATTTAAATCTCCCTTTATTAGGGGTGACACTGCACCCAAACTCAGGCCCAGTGTATTACACTACACAATGTAAGTGGCAGAACATGGCTGGCAGATATATGACAAACAGAACTGACGTAGATCCCCTTAGTGGCAATTTAAATCTCCCTTTTCTGGGGGTGACACTGCACCCAAACTCAGGCCCAGTGTATTACACTACACAATGTAAGTGGCAGAACGTGGCTGGCAGATATACGACAAACAGAACTGACGCAGATTCACTTAGTTTCAATTTAAATCTCCCTTTTTGGGGGGTTAAACTGCAGCAAAACTCAGGCCCTGTGTCTTACAGAACACAATTTAAGTGGCTGAACATGGCTGGCAGATATACGACAAACAGAACAGACGCAGAATCACTTAGTGGCAATTTAAATCTCCCTTTTTTGGGGGTGACACTGCACCCAAACTCAGGCTCAGTGCATTACACTACACAATGTAAGTGGCAGAATGTGGCTGGCAGATACAGTGGGGCAAAAAAGTATTTAGTCATTCAGCAATAGTGCAAGTTCCACCACTTAAAAAGATGAGAGGCGTCTGTAATTTACATCATAGGTAGACCTCAACTATGGGAGACAAACTGAGAAAAAAAAATCCAGAAAATCACATTGTCTGTTTTTTTTATCATTTTATTTGCATATTATGGTGGAAAATAAGTATTTGGTCAGAAACAAAATTTCATCTCAATACTTTGTAATATATCCTTTGTTGGCAATGACAGAGGTCAAACGTTTTCTGTAAGTCTTCACAAGGTTGCCACACACTGTTGTTGGTATGTTGGCCCATTCCTCCATGCAGATCTCCTCTAGAGCAGTGATGTTTTTGGCTTTTCGCTTGGCAACACGGACTTTCAACTCCCTCCAAAGGTTTTCTATAGGGTTGAGATCTGGAGACTGGCTAGGCCACTCCAAGACCTTGAAATGCTTCTTACGAAGCCACTCCTTCGTTGCCCTGGCGGTGTGCTTTGGATCATTGTCATGTTGAAAGACCCAGCCACGTTTCATCTTCAATGCCCTTGCTGATGGAAGGAGGTTTGCACTCAAAATCCCACGATACATGGCCCCATTCATTCTTTCATGTACCCGGATCAGTCGTCCTGGCCCCTTTGCAGAGAAACAGCCCCAAAGCATGATGTTTCCACCACCATGCTTAACAGTAGGTATGGTGTTTGATGGATGCAACTCAGTATTCTTTTTCCTCCAAACACGACAAGTTGTGTTTCTACCAAACAGTTCCAGTTTGGTTTCATCAGACCATAGGACATTCTCCCAAAACTCCTCTGGATCATCCAAATGCTCTCTAGCAAACTTCAGACGGGCCCGGACATGTACTGGCTTAAGCAGTGGGACACGTCTGGCACTGCAGGATCTGAGTCCATGGTGGCGTAGTGTGTTACTTATGGTAGGCCTTGTTACATTGGTCCCAACTCTCTGCAGTTCATTCACTAGGTCCCCCCGAGTGGTTGTGGGATTTTTGCTCACCGTTCTTGTGATCATTCTGACCCCACGGGGTGGGATTTTGCGTGGAGCCCCAGATCGAGGGAGATTATCAGTGGTCTTGAATGTCTTCCATTTTCTAATTATTGCTCCCACTGTTGATTTCTTCACTCCAAGCTGGTTGGCTATTGCAGATTCAGTCTTCCCAGCCTGGTGCAGGGCTACAATTTTGTTTCTGGTGTCCTTTGACAGCTTTTTGGTCTTCACCATAGTGGAGTTTGGAGTCAGACTGTTTGAGGGTGTGCACAGGTGTCTTTTTATACTGATAACAAGTTTAAACAGGTGCCATTACTACAGGTAATGAGTGGAGGAAAGAGGAGACTCTTAAAGAAGAAGTTACAGGTCTGTGAGAGCCAGAAATCTTGATTGTTTGTTTCTGACCAAATACTTATTTTCCACCATAATATGCAAATAAAATGATAAAAAAACAGACAATGTGATTTTCTAGATTTTTTTTTCTCAGTTTGTCTCCCATAGTTGAGGTCTACCTATGATGTAAATTACAGACGCCTCTCATCTTTTTAAGTGGTGGAACTTGCACTATTGCTGACTGACTAAATACTTTTTTGCCCCACTGTATACGACAAACAGAACTGACGTAGATCCACTTAGTGGCAATTTAAATCTCCTTTTTTGGGGGTGACACTGCACCCAAACTCAGGCCCAGTGTATTACACTACACAATGTAAGTCGCAGAACGTGGCTGGCAGATATATTCGACAAACAGAACTGACGTAGATCCACTTAGTGGCAATTTAAATCTCCCTTTTTTGGGGACGACACTGCACCCAAACTCAGGCCCAGTGTATTAAACTTCACAATGTAAGCGGCAGAAAGTGGCTGGCAGATATACGACAAACAGAACTGACGCAGATTCACTTAGTGGCAATTTAAATCTCCCTTTTTGGGGGGTTAAACTGCAGCAAAACTCAGGCCCTGTGTCTTACAGAACACAATTTAAGTGGCTGAACATGGCTGGCAGATGTATGACAAACTGAACTGATGCAGATTCACTTAGTGGCAATTTAAATCTCCCTTTTTTGGGTGGGAGACTGCTGCAACAATCAGGCCCAGTGTATTACACTACACAATGTAAGTGGCAGAAAGTGGCTGACAGATATACGACAAACAGAACTGACGCAGATCCACTTAGTGGCAATTTAAATCTCCCTTTTTGGGGGGTTAAACTGCAGCAAAACTCAGGCCCTGTGTCTTACTGAACACAATTTAAGTGGCAGAACGTGGCTGGCAGATATACGACAAACAGAACTGACGCAGATTCACTTAGTGGCAATTTAAATCTCCCTTTTATGGGGGTGACACTGCACCCCAACTCAGGCCCAGTGTATTACACTACACAATGTAAGTGGCAGAACGTGGCTGGCAGATATATGATAAACAGAACTGACGCAGATTCACTTAGTGTCAATTTAAATCTCCCTTTTTGGGGGGTTAAACTGCAGCAAAACTTGGGCCCTGTGTCTTACAGAACACAATTTAAGTGGCAGAACGTGGCTGGCAGATATATGACAAACACAACTGACGCAGATTCACTTAGTGGCAATTTAAATCTCCCTTTTTTGGGGGTTAAACTGCAGCAAAACTCAGGCCCTGTGTCTTACAGAACACAATGTAAGTGGCAGAACATGGCTGGCAGATATACGACAAACAGAACTGACATAGATCCACTTAGTGGCAATTTAAATCTCCCTTTTTTGGGTGGGAGACTGCTGCAACAATCAGGCCCAGTGTATTACACTACACAATGTAAGTGGCAGAACGTGGCTGGAATTCTTATTAAAAAAAGGGACTGTACTACAATAACAATCTCCCTACAATGATCTCAGGACAAGTATGGCAGCCAACAATAAAAAGGACTGCTGCACACAAAAGTGTGGACAAATAAACAATAGAACTGTGCAGAAAGGGGCAACAGGATTTTTGCTTTTAAAAAAGCAGTTGGTTTGCACAGTGGTGTACAAACAGCAATGCAGCTATCAGGGAGCCTTATAAGGCAGCCTAATAAGCTACAGAGCTGATGCACAAAATCTGGCCTCCACTGTCCCTGCAAAGAAAAGGTGGTGTTGGACAGTGGAAATTGCTACCGCACAAGCGGTTTGGGGGTTAATCTTCCCTCCCTAAGTATATCCCTTCTTCTGACGAAGCTGCAGCAACCTCTCCCTATGCTCAGATCGGCAGAAGTAAGATGGCGGTCGGCGTGCACTCTCCTTTATAGCCCCTGTGATGCCACAGAAAGCAAGCCAATCACTGTCATGCCCTTCTCTAAGATGGTGGGGACCGAGACCTATGTCATCACGCTGCCCACACTCTGCATCCTCCATCATTGGCTGAGAAATGGCGCTGAAAGCGTCATACGAAACGCGACTTTGGCGCGAAGATCGCCAACAGCATGGCTGATCCCACACTGGGATCGGGTCGTTTTTCATGAAACCCGACTTTGCCAAAAGTCGGCTATTTTTGAAATTGTCCGATCCGTTTCGCTCAACCCTAGTTACAATCACTTCATCGCTCCACTTTACAGCCACTCCTGCTGCTCCCAGCTCTATGTTTGATCCTTTGTGCCTCTGGTGCTTCTTCTGCCCAGTGTTCACTCTCTGCTGGGGCTTCCAGTAAAGAGCAGGCTCTGGAATCAACTGTCCATACTCTGTGACCTGCATTTGAAAATCGTGGAATTCTAGGCTTGAATTCTTGGCCAGGACTTCTGGACATGGGTAGTCTTCTGAAATGGCCGCTGCCTTGTTTCACTGTGAAAAAATGTCCTAGAATGTTAGGACTGGTGCTGTTGAGCATGTGCAATAGGAAGGTCTGATATACCACAAGTGCTAAAGTGCTAAGGTGAGAAATGTCTCTCAAACTTCTGTGTAACCTATCTTTCTGAATAACAATATACCGTATATTTCTCCAGGTCACAGTAAAGGAGATTCATAGGCACATGCTCACAGGCATCTGTCCTAGCATTGTAGGACAGGTTTCTGTCGTGTTGACGGCCATTTTAATTCAATTGTGACTACCTCCCTGGACAAACAATTGTGATTTGCTAATTAAATGTATTTAGGAATTTATTTAAAATGATAGAAGTCTTTCAATTATGTATTATTTTATTTTCACTAGAGCCTCTTTAATGACCTGGGAATTTTTCATTTTTCTTTTTTAGATTTTTCTTCACCTTCTTACCAGAGATATAACTTTTTACTTTTTCAGTCAACATAGACATATAAGTGCTTGATTTTTTTAGAATGATTTGTAGTTTTTAATGATATTCTTTTTTAGCATGTAAAATGTTTCCCAATAATCAGTGAACAACACTTTTAGGCATTGACATGTACAAGTGCAAACAAAAGCGTTTTTACAAGAAGTCTTTAATTGCCTCTGCCAGACTTAATTTGGAAGAAGAAACCATTTCAGTAAAATAGATCATTTTCATATTATTTAGCATCATGGAAAGACTGTTCCCTTGTAGAGATACTTGATAACTTTAGGGCATTTAAATGTGACCAGGGATGCAAAATCATACTTGATGCTGAGGTTGCTTTAGGGAAACAAATGCACATCCAGATATTGTTGGGCATAGTCTTAGGTTTCTTTGTTGCTTCAGGACGGTTTACATCAGTTGTACATCAGGAGAAGGCTCGCTCCAAGTGAACACAAGTTGATGAAGTTATGCCTGTGGACATTACTCAAAAAATGGTTCTTCTAGATAGTACTGTCATGTTCTATCTCATCTGTGGTCCTAAGCAAGAGACTGCAGGTGTTTCTCTATATTTACTCAACCCGGAGATTTGTAGACTACGCAGTAAACTGTAGTGGAAGTGAAAGTGATTTGATTTTGATCCCATTACAGGCACATTTACCGCCACTATTTTGGTGGTAATAGCATATTGGAACCGATTATTTGTACCTGTGGTGAAACTAATGCATTGTCAGAAACTATTGGTAACTCTAGAGCTGGAAAAGATAGAAATATAAGGCAAATGTTTAATTTGAGGTAAAATCCAGGTAGAGTTTCCTAGATGATTATTAAGGGAAACAATACATGATTATTAAAAGAGGTAAGCCCCAAACCTCCACACATATGGAATAAAAATTAGAACTGAAAAGTAAGATATGTAATTTTTGTATGCCTTTTTGGTTGCCAATGTAAATAGGGTTAAGGTAATTTACACATCTACAAAATGAGTGACTACATTCTGCCATGTAAAACCTTTTTTGACCTTTTAATGAATGCAATATAAAACAATAAAATAATTATATATATATATATATATATATATATATATATATATATATATATATATATACTTTTTCATTAAGCCTTTTGAAATAGTTCACTGTGAATACACAGCATAAAGACAAAGATTAAAATGTGGAGAACCAATATCATGACGAGTTTTGCTGAAATGTTTACATCCCCAAAGCATGATCTCTCCATCAATCTCAAGATGTTGATTTTATCTAATGTGTATGAGAGCCTCCTCACACCACCAGGAATAGATTACAGTAGGTGGAGAAAAGAAGGATTGGCATGTTAAATTTCAATGCCCAATCAATCTTTGATCAAACAGGCTAAGCTGATGCCAGAGATGTCTGGCAGTGACTTACTATACTCTCTTCATTAGCAACACATGTACCATTGGTTCAGTGCTGATCGGACAAAAAAGTTGGGGGATTGGATAAAATAGTTGTTGCTTAATGATAAGTTAATATATTCAAGTGTAATTGAATTCTACTAGAACTTTACTAAAATTCACATTCACTAAAATGCAGATTTTTTAGTAAATTGCTTCCACTCGATTCCAGCAAAATGATCGCAGTTTGCCGCAAATTTTCTGACCCATAAATCATTATCAAAAGATTAATAAACCAAAAATCATTATATGAATCTCATCACACTGATGCTCCCCACCATCACCCGTTCGGTACTCGCCACATATTGCTATTACAGAAGCTCGTGCTGAAATCCCTTGGCCTCTCATGTTAGGAAATTACTTTCGGCTATTATAATAAGATGATACGGTGAGGAGCGGACAGGTGACACTGAGGAGAAAAAAAGCCAGATAGTTGAGTGGTGATTGGTGAATTGAGTATAAGGATTTTTTTGTTTTTTACATTTTACGTTTAATATGCTCTGGGGTCTAGTGAGACCCCAGAACATATTCAGGGACATTATATTTGCAGGAAATTAACTTTTTTTATATATCTTTTTCTGAACTACTCTCAGCTGATTTAGGATCCCAGAACACATCAAAATAAAAAAAGTCTGTAAAAACCAACCACTGCAAGTTTTTCAACTCAACCTTTTTGCAAATATTATTTTTTAGCCCCAAATTCTTTAGTCCCATGCTTTCCAGTAGAAAACAATGTCCTCAAAGGAAGACAACGCCTCAGGCTATACTATATTTTAAACTTTTATATCTAAATTTCAGTATATTCTCAGAAAACCCCAGGACAAGCTAATGTTACAATGCAAAAAGTAGAAATGCTTAATATTTTGAAAAATCTCTAAAACATTAAAGTTATAAAATAACTATGTTTGCCTTTTATATTAAAATATTGTTGCAAAACTATATTAAAATATAAGTATTAAAATATAATGAAACTTAAAGTAATTCCTCTTAGCTGCTAAATTGATGGGTGATGGAAGCAATTTCCAATATAATATGGTCATTTAGAGAAAAAATAAAGCTATGCTCTAATCACCACAAGCGTTAAACTTTAAAACATGCAGGTAAATGTTATTCTACATTGGGCCATGGAAGTTAGAAGGGGCAAAGGCAGAATCCTAATGAAATGTGCGAAAACTTCATTGAAAAAATTAACACTCAAGGAGAGAACACATTAACATTTAGTAACAGGCTAATGCACCATACCCATTTTACACCTGGGTTATTAATGTATTTGGTGGAATTTAGGGTAGAAGTAAATGATAGACTATTTTTAAAACTGTCATGATAGTCAGCATTCTTAGTGGTTAGTAATATATTGTCTTTGCTTTTATCAATATTACAAATTTGTCTAATGACAGTTTTGACCTCTATGTACCAACTACAACAATAATGACATCTTCATTTGGAACATTCTTGGATTTTAATATGTCATGTTGAGTACGAAAACATCAGACCATCTTAATTAACTGCTACAATTCCCTGTCAGTGCTGAGGCATTTCACCTCTTTCTTCCATTTCCTTCTCTGTTCTTGACCTGCTGGTTTCAAAATGGCATCTCCATAGATGACTTTGATACATATCTTGAATGTCACACTTTCATTGACCTGTGAAGGTCTAGACGATAGAGCTCCTATATTGGTATTTGTAGGTCTTTATGCTTGTTGCGCTTGCTTAGTGACACAATAGATTAGGACAGGTGGAAAAGACAAAATCCTACCATCTGGTGAAAGCAGGACCCACCTAAACACAGAATATACTAATTACAGCTATACGTGTTACATCATTATTATTTATCTAAGAAAGAAAACTTTCCACATTATTGATTGTTTTCCTAAAATAAGTTCAGCTTTATCAATGTACAAGAGAAATGGAGCCGCACAGCCGCCGACACAAAGCCAAGAGACTTCAGTCCAATCACGGTTTGTATAAGAACAGGTGCCTCGGACTTAATGGAGGTGCTTGCAAAGAAAAAAGTACATATGAAACTTCAGCAAGAAAGAAAATGCAATAGCACTCACCATTGAGGTGCGATGAAAAATCCTTTAATGGACAGACAGGTGCAGAGGAAAAATCTTCACGGCATCGGGGGTGGAATCATGGGAAGAGGTGAGCAGGGGATGACGACGGCTACCGTTTCGCGCTGATCACAGCGCTTCTACGGGTCTGACGGGCTGGGGAGTGACGCTGGTAGAAGTAGGCTGGCCAGTGTTGACCATCCCACTCCCCCCACACGCCCACTCACCATGCTCGCAGTATAAGAACATGAACAACACTTAAAAACATAATGTTACAAAAGAAAATGTGATTAGTTAAAAACAAATATCCAAAAAAGCTCTAGATTTATAAATACTACGCATCATGGATAATTATATCCAACAGAATGCTTATCGTGGATTATAAGCCAATACAATAGATCTTGAAATATACATAGATCATGGGATAATATTCCCTACAATATCAATGAACAAAGAAAGAACAAAAAGAAATAACAAAAGAAGGTACTAAGAAAGGGACTACCTGAATGCGGCAAATAAGAAGCGCTACAGAAACACAGACATTTCTATCTTGTCATTAAAGCCCGACGGTCCTGCGGCTTTTGTCCGCAAGATCCATCGGGCTTCCTGTCTGAGTAGAGACCTATGTAGGTCACCTCCCCGTGCAGTTGGAGTAACCCTTTCTATTCCAGCAAATGAGAGAACATCTGATTTACTATCATGCGTGTCTCGTATATGCTCAATTAATCTCGGTACACCTTTGCCGGTGTGGATAGATCTGAGATGCTCCCTGAAACGGACAAACAGCTGGCGTTTTGTTTTCCCTATATAAAATCTCTTGCAGGGACAGAACATGACGTAAACGACATAGTCCGTCCTGCAAGAGATAAAGTGTTTGACCCTGTGTGCGACCAAACCAATATTCAAATTCTGACCCGTAATGTGGTGGCTGCAATAATTGCAGTGACCACAACGAAAGTTACCCTTAGGGGCTGAATGTTGTAACCAGTTGTTCTGAGGGCCTGGTGTTTGATTATGCACCAATATGTCCCTAATACGGGTACTTCTCTTATTTGAAATTAATGGGCCGCCAGAGGCTCTAAGAGACAAATCCTTATCTTGTTCCAAGATGTGCCAATGCTTCCTAATAGATGTTCTTATGGCCTGATCTAGAGGGCCATAACGAAAACAAAAATTGAAGCGGGGTTCTTGAGGGACCCCTCTGATTCCACCGTGTACATTAGGGGTTTCTTTTACTTGGTTTAATGCAGAATTTAGAAGTGATCTGGGATAACCTCTGATCTCCAACCTTTCACACAATTCTTTTGACTGCTGTTCGAACCCTGTCTTTGTACTATTAATTCTCCGTGTACGCAACAATTGGCTGTACGGCAATGAGCGCTTGGTGTGCACAGGGTGAAAACTGTCATAATGTAATACTGCATTAGAGGCAGTTGGTTTACGATATATGGATGTATGTATCTCACCCTCCTGTATAGTAACCAACACGTCCAAAAACTCCAGTCTCTCTTGTCCGAAAACGGAAGTGAAACTCATACCCATGTTATTAACATTGTTGAGGTATTTAACAAATTGCTCAAAATCCTCAGCTGTCCCGTCCCACACCAAGAAGACATCATCCACATATCTAAGGTAGGATCTAACATGCTTGAGAAAGGGGTTCCGTTGGGAATATACAAAGTCCTCCTCAAAAACTGCCAGATATAAGTTCGCAAAAGTACATGCGACCGGGGTCCCCATGGCAGTCCCCGTGGTCTGAAGATACCAGCTGCCCGCAAAGGTAAAAGCGTTGTGGGTGAGTATAAAACTCAAACCACCGCACACAAAATCGTTGAGAGCCTGACTCGTATCGGTAGTGTTAAGAACACGCCTGATAGTGTCTACCCCCAAACTTTGTGGTATGCTGGTATATAAATTGACCACGTCAATGGATGCCAGGGAGAACCCCGGCCGCCAATGGAAACCCTGTATGTTTCTGAGGAATGAATTAGTGTCCTTGGTGTAGGACGGGACAGACTGCAGGAGTGGACACAAGAGCCACTCCAGGTATTGTGAAAGGGGTTCCGTCAAAGACCCAATCCCCGACACAATCGGTCTTCCGGGGGGTTGGGTGATGGACTTGTGTACTTTTGGCAAATAGTACCAATAGGGCTTGGTAGGGAATTGTGGGAAAAGTTTCTCAGCTTTTTTCTGAGAAATGAGCTGTTGTTCTACAGCTCTCCTCAAGAAAGATTGTAGTTCCCCTTTAAATTTTTGGGTAGGGTCCCCAGACAATTTGAGGTACACTTCGGAATCAGAGAGGTGACGCTCCGCTTCAAGCAAATAAGCCTGTTTGGGCAACAACACGGTCTTTCCCCCCTTGTCGGCCGGACGTATAATGACATCAGGCCAACCTGCCATTTCTCTTAAAGCTACTTTTTCAGAAGCTTTCAAATTATTTGGTGCCTGTTTATAAATTAAGGCTTCAATATCCTTAGAGACCAAAGTTTCAAAGAGAGTGGCTGCATTGCCTGGAAGAATTGACGGCATGAAGGTTGATGGTACTCCGCCGACAAAAGGGGCAGAACCGCTGGGAAGAACAGCATATTGGGACACATCAGGTTCATTTATACTCAATAACAAGACCGCATCATCATGCAAGTGGGATAATGACTCTTTTTCAGATCCTGCAAAAAAACCCAAAGGTCCTATATTACAAGGACGTTCACCCTCCCTTGTGGTTGTATGGGTTGAAGCCGAAGAAAAGGATTTGTGTAGGTGGATTTTTCTTACGGCTTTGAACAAATCGATCTGGAACTCCACAAAGTCAAACCGGTCTGGGATACAAAAATTTAATCCTTTAACTAATAGGGAATGCTGTGCTGGTGTCAAAACTCTGTCAGTCAGGTTGATAACATGGTCATCAGAAGATGAGCAGATTAATGTCCCTGTCGCCATGAGACATTCTTGCGCTTGTTTCTCCATCCAGGGGCCTGACCGCCGCTTCTTCCCCCCTCTGCGGGTTCTTCTCCTAAAGGGAGTACTGTGTCTGTAACATTGTCGGAGGTTGCACCTCCCATATGTTCAGAATTAGTGGCTCCACTCTCACTCAGACTAGAGTCTGATTCGGTGGTTACATAGTCTTTACGAGTCATCTGGTGGCGTTTTCTCCATTTACGCTTCTTAGTGCCGGAAAGATTTAAGGAAAATAAACGTTGTTCTTTTTGTGATTTCTGCCAAGAAAAAATTTGTCCCGATTCATAGTCATTTTTATCCCGAAGGAATTTATCTCTCTTTCTTTGTTTTGTCTCCGCCTGGATAGGGATTAATTTCCCATCCAATTTTTTAATAAAGGTAGACCATTGACTATCAGTTAATCTGCTTCTCAGCTCAGAACGAGTTTTTGTAAGATCCATGTTCAAAGTCTCATAGTTTTGTATGTTAGATTTCAAGACCAAGGCAAGCAAATCCTGTGAACTGCGTAACATGATACTCTCCCATTCAGCCTTAAACACGGCATCATGATTGAAATGGGAGATGTCCTTCCAGACTCGGAGCCCTCTAGGGACTCGTTTGTTATCGATGTAGGATTGTAGAGAATTGTTAGTCCAGAAGAGACGTATCTCACGTTCTGATAGATTAATTACTTTATATTCCAGAGCTTTAGTGCTGAGCATGTGAATCTGATCCGCCTGCTCACATTCCTTGAAGTAATCAGCTGCACCTTCCCGGCCGGCTTGTAAACCTGCACCAACACAAGAGGCTTCTGAGTCCATGTTGCAGCAAACACTGCTGATTACGATCCAGTCTGTTCACCGTTACTTGGTGTGTACTATGCAGCGTGCTGGCTCAAAGACAGTGGAAGCAATGTACAAGAGAAATGGAGCCGCACAGCCGCCGACACAAAGCCAAGAGACTTCAGTCCAATCACGGTTTGTATAAGAACAGGTGCCTCGGACTTAATGGAGGTGCTTGCAAAGAAAAAAGTACATATGAAACTTCAGCAAGAAAGAAAATGCAATAGCACTCACCATTGAGGTGCGATGAAAAATCCTTTAATGGACAGACAGGTGCAGAGGAAAAATCTTCACGGCATCGGGGGTGGAATCATGGGAAGAGGTGAGCAGGGGATGACGACGGCTACCGTTTCGCGCTGATCACAGCGCTTCTACGGGTCTGACGGGCTGGGAAGTGACGCTGGTAGAAGTAGGCTGGCCAGTGTTGACCATCCCACTCCCCCCACACGCCCACTCACCATGCTCGCAGTATAAGAACATGAACAACACTTAAAAACATAATGTTACAAAAGAAAATGTGATTAGTTAAAAACAAATATCCAAAAAAGCTCTAGATTTATAAATACTACGCATCATGGATAATTATATCCAACAGAATGCTTATCGTGGATTATAAGCCAATACAATAGATCTTGAAATATACATAGATCATGGGATAATATTCCCTACAATATCAATGAACAAAGAAAGAACAAAAAGAAATAACAAAAGAAGGTACTAAGAAAGGGACTACCTGAATGCGGCAAATAAGAAGCGCTACAGAAACACAGACATTTCTATCTTGTCATTAAAGCCCGACGGTCCTGCGGCTTTTGTCCGCAAGATCCATCGGGCTTCCTGTCTGAGTAGAGACCTATGTAGGTCACCTCCCCGTGCAGTTGGAGTAACCCTTTCTATTCCAGCAAATGAGAGAACATCTGATTTACTATCATGCGTGTCTCGTATATGCTCAATTAATCTCGGTACACCTTTGCCGGTGTGGATAGATCTGAGATGCTCCCTGAAACGGACAAACAGCTGGCGTTTTGTTTTCCCTATATAAAATCTCTTGCAGGGACAGAACATGACGTAAACGACATAGTCCGTCCTGCAAGAGATAAAGTGTTTGACCCTGTGTGCGACCAAACCAATATTCAAATTCTGACCCGTAATGTGGTGGCTGCAATAATTGCAGTGACCACAACGAAAGTTACCCTTAGGGGCTGCCAGCCTACTTCTACCAGCGTCACTTCCCAGCCCGTCAGACCCGTAGAAGCGCTGTGATCAGCGCGAAACGGTAGCCGTCGTCATCCCCTGCTCACCTCTTCCCATGATTCCACCCCCGATGCCGTGAAGATTTTTCCTCTGCACCTGTCTGTCCATTAAAGGATTTTTCATCGCACCTCAATGGTGAGTGCTATTGCATTTTCTTTCTTGCTGAAGTTTCATAAGTTCAGCTTTATGTTTTCCTATGTATTTTTTAATAATATACATAGATTTTTTAAATGATCATTTTCAGATTGTTGGAAACAACATGCAATATTTTTTCAGACACAATATAATTGAATACAGTAGCCAAAAGAATTATAGACTTTTTTATTTCTTGCATAATTAAATATTATATGAATAATTTTTTTTTTTTACTTTTTATAAATTATATTAAACTAATGGATTAAGGAGTTAAAATAAAAAATAAATATGGCAAAAAAGAATTATCTTAAAAACGGAAAGCTTTGGATGACAGTCTTTATGAAAGTGTATATAAAGACTTTACATTTTCCAGTAATTGTTTAGGGCACTGAATTAATGAATCTTGGCTGGGAGTCTTCATTCGAAATTATTTCAGTCATGTCTGCAGCTAGGCTTCTTTGGAAAGCCCGTTGTCTGAATCTGTAGAGAAGGCCTTGAACCCTGCCATTCAATTCCTTTCAGCCCATCAGCTGAGTGTAATTGCCAGAAAGAACACCAGACCGCTAAGCCTGATTGTTCGTCAACCTCCTTTGAGGTTGAACACCATGAAAAGCGAAAGAAAAAAAGGAAGCCAGTCTTTTGATGTTGTATTTCTTTATCTCCTCCTTTTTTTGTATTCCCACTCCCACTCTGAGAATGACACATTTCTTTATATGGCTTCTCCTCATCATTATAGAGACAATAATTAATAAGGCCTTTTTAAAATGAGCCCTGAATTGGTGTCACCGCAAGGGTGGTCCAGACAAGCTCTGAAGTGAATCCTCGGTGGGCTTAGGCAGTGCTTGCCCTTTGAACAGGTCATCTTTAAATACCCTGACCCCAATTTTCACTCTCCTTCTCTAATGAGGTGATTCACATAAAATTAGACGAAATGGTAGACAAAGTGAGAAACGTGTGGTTGACATCACACTTGCCAAAATCCATTATTTTCATTGTGCCTGTGACATCACAGCTGTGTATGTTCTCAAAGACATAAGATCTTTTTTTTATTTTGTTTCAGGCACAAGTTTTATATAATTACTTTCACAAACTCACACTTGTTGCCTGGTATTTATTCAGAAGTCCAGGCCAATGATCAGTTACATGGCCCTCTCACATCTACGCAAGCAAACTTCTTTTGCAAGGTCTTACTTTATTTCTTCAGATTTAATTGTCATTGAATTAATTTGAGTGAAGATCTCTAGCCATCATACAGTAGCAACTCTAATTTCAGGTTACTGAAGAAGGAACCATTTTAGAATTGTTTAAAGGCAGATCTGACATCAACATGATCATGCCCA
Source organism: Ranitomeya variabilis (assembly GCF_051348905.1). Lineage (NCBI taxonomy): Eukaryota > Metazoa > Chordata > Amphibia > Anura > Dendrobatidae > Ranitomeya > Ranitomeya variabilis. Next base: position 140,582,458 of record NC_135236.1, read on the forward strand.
CCCATGGTAGAAGTGATTGAACATTTAGAAGCCTCAAGTGCTTTCTTGTTGAAATAAAACAGTGAATATAAAAAGCGAGGCATCTGCTTTGTGCACAATTGTCCAGCCTATTCTTAAGCTAGAGAGATTCTCAAATCAGGCCAAGATTGACAGCTTGAAAAGAATAGGAGCTAGTTTATAATATGCCATGCTTATAATTATTTAAAAAATTACTTATTGATAAGTTTAACACATGTATACTTAGTTCTGTCATGATGGTGCATTTTTTATATATATATATATATATATATATATATATATATATATATATATATATATATATATATATATATATATACAGTATATATATATATATATATATATATATATATATATATATATTTTTTTTTTAGAAGAGTGTTTTTCTGGAACCAATTTGTAATGGAATCACATCTTACAAATTATTTTTCTTATCTGGTTCCAGAAATTCCACCCTTTTTAAAATAGAAACTGTCACCAGGTTGCCGCATATAAAATACGACCACCACATTGGGTCCTTTTAAACAGGTACGGGAAAGATGTAAAAAAGTCCCCAATGCCCTCTGCAGATCCCAAAAAACAACTTTTATTGTACTCACCGATGAAGCGGTCTCGTCTGATGGGGAACTCTGGTCTTGATCCAGCATCTCCTCTCTAGTTATGATCAACATGATCTTATGATTCCCTGCTTTGTGTGGATGATTCTTCCTATGTCATACACACAGTGTCCCCATCAGGCTCCTGCGCAGGCACACTTCTCTCTGTCCTGCCGAGGGCAAAGCAAAGTACTGTAGTGCCCATGCCCTGGTTTTACATCTGAATCATTGGCACTCTCGTGCCATTGCTGGCACATGCACATTACAGTGCTTTGCGCAGAAGTGTGCCTGCACAGCAGCATGATGGGGCACTGTGTGGATGATGTTGGATGTGTCATCCACAACTGCAGGGATGGAATACAGTGATCACATGAAGAGAGGAGGTGTCGGATTAAGACCAGAGACACACATCGACCCAGTTGTCCCATCTGTAAAATAAAAGGTCTTTTTTGGCATCTGCAGAGGTGATTGGGGATTTTTTTGGTAGGGGCCATGCTTTATATGGGAAAACCGGGTAACAGGTTCTCTTTAATAGCGCTATATAAGCAAAGCATACTAAATAAAGATTAGACAAACATTTTTTTAAACCAAAAAAATGTCTGGAATATCTTAACATAGTCTAGTTCTCCTGGTAAATTCTTGTGGCCATGGCAGTGTTCATTATTACTGCTGCAGAAATTACCTTATACTTCTTCCTGTAAGAATCTTACAGGTTGCGTATTTGTTGTACACATTCATTTCCTTCCAACATAAAGAAAGAGAAGAATTATTTGCAAAGAGCTTGGGCAGAGAAATGACATAGGAAGAAAATAGATCTGGCTCCAGAAAGCACAATAAATAAAATGCAATAACATACCATACATTATCTCAGTATGACTCCATTTTATCGTGTTCTCTGTGCGTGCTGGAAGTATGAGGGCAATAATAATGGTGCACATTCTGTTAAACGTCTGTACAAATGTGTGACAAATGGTCTATATTTGTCCGAAGTAGTGAAAAATCACATTACAATGTTCCTTATTTGGCTCATTGGGACAATATAAACCTGACAGCAACAACCATTTTGCCTTTCTCCAGCATTTTATGATTATCGGTACTATGTTGGCTGCCGTCTTTTATAAATCTGCTGTCTTTCAGCCAGTGACCATAAGCAAATGAACTGTACAAAGGGGAAATGTACAATTGGGCAGCAAAATGTTAAAGTATAGGTTAAAGAAATGGACAGTATACATAGTTGAAAATAAGCGGATGTAAAAAACAATAAAATACTACCAAGCCACAACTCAAATTAATAAAATCCAGTTTGGAGTAGGAGACATAAATAAGTTCAGAAAATGTAACTTATTTGGAAAAGAATGATGCATTAATTTAGATAATTAAAAAAATTGGAGTGGGGACCCCTCTATTCTTGATAACCAGCCTTGCTGAGGCTGACAGCTGAGGGTTGCAGCCCACAGCTGTGAGTTTTGCCTGGCTGGTAGTCAAAAATACAGGGGAACCCATGCTATTTTTTTTAATTATTTATTTACAGCGCCGGCGTCAGCTGATGAATACTCCATCAGCTGCTCCTGCTCTGACTTTTATTATCGGCAGCAGAGGTCAGCTGTTGGGAGCAGTAGTCTTATCAGCTGACACCAGTGACCGGAGGTAAACTTTATACCTCTGATCATAGCTGTGAGTTCACGCTGTTATTTGACAGTGTGGGAACCGCGGCTGTCTGACTGGTGGTGATGATTTTGCCCCCTATCAGAAGCAATGTGTTTGCTGCGCTGTCATGCGTGTGACAGCATGGCAACCACTGGTTGTCCGGGACCCCCCATTTAAGTGACTGGGGTCTGGGTTTGGGTTCAGTTACTGCTCTGGTACCCAAACTTTGTGTAACTGTTTGGCCGAACCAACCGGACCCGAACATCCAGGTGTCTGCTCATCTGTAATGAAGACTACTGCATTGTCTTTCTACATAAAAGTAAATAATCTTTGAGTCTGTGCTCACATATGATTTTCTGGATTTTATTTTTGATATTCTCTCTCTCAATGTTAAAATTAACCTACCCTTAAAATTATAGACTGTTCATGTCTTTGTCAGTGGGCAAACTTCCAAATTAGCAAGGGATCAAATACTTATTTCACCCACTGTATAGTTATGTCCAAATTAAGTTGTATATTTAACTATAGGGTAGAGTGCCTTGCAAAAGTATTCAGCTCCCTGGAACTTTTCAACCTTTTCCCACATATTATGCTTCAAACATAAAGATACCAAATGTAAATTTTTGGTGAAGAATCACCAACAAGTGGAACACAATTGTGAAGTTGAACGAAATTTATTGGTTATTTTAATTTTTTGTTGAAATTCAAAAACTGAAAAGTGGGGTGTGCAATATTATTCTGCCCCTTTACTTTCAGTGCACCAAACTCATTCCAGAAGTTCATTGTGGATCTCTGAATGATCCAATGTTGTCCTAAATGCCTAATGATGATAAATATAAAACAGGCAGGTCCGTGATACTGTTGTGGAGAAGTTTAAAGCCGGATTTGGATACAAAATGATTTCCAAAATTTGAAACATCCCAAGGAGCACTGTGCAAGCGATCATATTGAAATGGAAGGGGTATCATACCACTCTAAATCTACCAAGACCCGGTTGTCACTCTAAACTTTCATCTCAAACAAGGAGAAGACTGATCAGAGAATCTGTGGAAAGAGCTTAAAACTGCTGTTCACAAATAATCTCCATCATACCTTATTGAGCTCGAGCTGTTTGCCAAGGAAGAATGGGCAAGAATTTCAGCATCTTGATGTGCAAAACTGATAGAGACATACCCTAAGCGACTTGCAGCTGTAATCGCAGCAAAAGGTGGCGCAGCAACGTATTAAGTTAAAGGGCCGAATAATATTGCTTGCCCCAATTTTCCGTTTTTGAATTTCCACAAAAATTTAAAATAACCAATAAATTCCATTCAACTTCACAATTGTATTCCATTTGTTGTTGATTCTTCACCAAAAATTTACATTTGGTATCTTTATGCTTGAAGCATGATATGTGGGAAAAGGTTGAAAAGTTAGAGTATGTGCACACGTCAGGATTTCTTGCAGAAATTTCCTGAAGAAAACCGGAAATTTTCTGCAAGAAAACCGCATTTTTTTTTTTGCATTTTTTTCCCGTTTTTTTCGCGTTTTTTTAGCATTTTGCAAGCGCAATTAGCTTGCGGAATGCTAAAGTTTTTCAAGCGATCTGTAGCATCGCTTGGAAAACTGACTGACAGGTTGGTCACACTTGTCAAACATAGTGTTTGGCAAGTGTGACCAACTTTTTACTATAGATGCTGCTTATGCAGCATCTATAGTAAAAGATAGAATGTTTAAAAATAATAAACAAGATAAAAAAATGGTTATACTCACCCTCTGCAGACAGCCGATATCCTCAGCGGCGTCCGTTCCCATAGATGGTGTGGTTCAGGACCTTCGATGACGTCGCGGTCACGTGAGCGGTCAAATGACCGGTCTCGCGACCAATCACAAGACAGCGACGTCATCGCAGGTCCTGAACCACACCATCTTTAGGAACCGAAGAGGCAGCATGCAGCGGTGAGAGGCGGGAACACTCCGGGGGCCATCGAAGGTGAGTATATGACTATTTTTTATTTTAATTCTTTTTTTTTGACCAATTATATGGTGCCCAGTCCGTGGAGGAGAGTCTCCTCTCCTCCACCCTGGGTACCAACCGCATATAATCTGCTTACTTCCCGCATGGTGTGCACAGCCCCGTGCGGGAAGTAAGCAGTTCAATGCACTCCTAGGTGTGCGGAATCCCCGCAATTCCGCATTTTTAATGAACATGTTGCTTTTTTTTCCGCGATGCGATTTTTTTGCGGAAAAAAATGCAACATTTGCACAAAAAATGCGGAATACACTGTAAATAATAGGAGGCATATGTTAGCATTTTTTTCACGTTTTTATCACGTTTTTATAGCGAAAAAACGCGAAAAAAACGCAAAAAATACTGAACATGTGCACATGGCCTTACAGGGAGCCGAATAGTTTTGCAAGGCACTGTAGATAAACTTTGTGTTCTTTCAGATTTCTCATCTGCAGATGAAGAACATGTATACAGTCTTTTGAGTTGTCTAAGACCAAGGGACAACTGAAGGTCCTCATATATATTAGACTATTTTATTGTTGTTTGTGGGATTGATTGACAGTTAATGTGCATAGAGGCTACCTGAGTCTTCTTCCCTAACAATGTCAGGAGACGCAAGGATCCAGGCTGCTGGATTTTTATTGACTGATTCTTTGGTTTTCTGGGAGATATTGTAAGATGCTAGCTGAGGATTATGAGAGCTATTCTCTCAAAGAGAACTCAGAAGTCTTTAGCTCAGACAAGTGTTTCTGTGTATTGGGAAGTAGAGGAAGATAGCAACTGATCATTCGACTGACAGCTATCTAATGTGTTTTGTGCCATTTATTACCTGCAAATCCTGCTTTCAAAAGAAGGACTATGACTTCCCCTGATGAAGCTGCATCTCGCAGCGATACGCGTGGGAGCTCTCCCCACACTACTTGGGTCCCGAGACTATTCCCTTCTTGACTTCTAGACAACTGACAGCTGACACCACGCACTGGACTGCCTGATATGGTGATGTTCTTTTGCTACATCTAGCCTTTTGGCCTATTCCCTTAACATAGGCCTTCTCTCATCCTTCTACTATTATGGCATATGATGGCATGTGAACCCTAAATGCTCTCCACACTACTTAACAGGCTCATTTCTCTGCCACATTGGTAGCCTTGCTTCTTTATTAATAGGAGCCGGTTCTGGGATAAAATTTTTTGTTCGGGAGATCTATACTTATTTCTTGCTGCTATTTAGTAGGCTTATTGGGGCCCCTTAGGTAGCATTAGCCTCTTTATCCATATAGGGGCACTCCCGTATTAGATGGTTTTCTGGGGACGCCCAGAGTTTACCTACTGCCTTGCTTTGCGTACATAAGAATTAAGCCATTGTTTATGCATACATGTGGTGTTATTTGTGATACATCATTGTACCTTAGGTCGTCTCTATATTTGATTCATTATAGGACCAGTGGTGCGTTGGTGGTGTTATTTGTGATACACTATTGTACCTTAGGTCATCTCTATATATTGATTCATTATAGGACCAGTGGTGTATTGGGTGTATTTTAATATATGTTTTTATTTGTGTTTTCTGTCTTCCCTAATAAATTTTGTATTTTTGTAATGGTATGCATGGTCTCTTTTCTTGCTCGCCTGATACATGTTTTTGCTATGCATTGAGTTGCACCATCACATTTTACTTGCCTCATAGGTTGTGATTGGTTCCTTGCCCATTGGGAGTGCTCCCTGGCTTCCCTTCTTACAAGAAGGACTATTAATTTTTGACTAGCTTGTGCCAGTTGGATTCCATCATATCACAATGTTGATAATTCAAGAATATTAAGTTTTAACCAAATTTAGTTTATTTGCATTGGTATAAACAATAAAGTAAAATGTCTATGAAGACTGTGGATGGGCAATTACTTAACAGTATAAATGTAATCATACGTGAAGCAAATGATATGGTCCACTCTGCAAAGATGGGAACAGGTGATACCATATTTTTCAGATTAGAAGACTTACTTTTTTCCCCAAAATTTGAGGGGAAAATGGAGGTGTGTCTCATAATGCGGATATACCTTACCGGCCGAGGTGGAGCAGTGTCCCAGGGTTGCTGCTAGAGGAGGCAAGAGAGGAGCATTGCTGCAGGCCACAGGCTGGGATGAGGGGGTGTTCGGATGTGCGTCTCTGCTGGTGTTCGATGGCGCTGTGGCTCTGCTGACATTTTGGGAAATCCCAGAGCCCCTGCACTTACATGGTTTACTATGCGGTAGACTCTGGGAAAATGACTGCTGGGGGCGGCGCATGCACAGATGGAGATCTCGGCACCAAGTTCTTGGGAGATCATATAGCAAGATGTTGGCAACACAGGTGCAAAATACTAAATAGACAGCCATTCACCGCATATCCATTCATGGAGGGGGTGACTGCTTAGTATACATTTGCACAATAAAGGCCTGTATGCGGTGAGTGGATGTCTATTTAGTATTTTGCACCTGTGTTGCCAACATCTTGTATATATGGGCTGGCTGCATCCTGTGGTGCATTTGTTGGAAGACCTGGGCAGGTAAGTGGTGCTGCCTTTTTTCTGTGTTTTTTTTGAATTTTTGGAGGATTTTAGTCCTCTTTTGTGGCTTTGCTAGTAGTTTAGTGATAGAACTCGCAAGTGTGGGGATCCTGGACATGGATTGTGAGCTTGCGTATTTTGGCCAAAAATATCGACCAATACCTCACTATTTTTATGTATTTTTCTGCACTATATTTTTCAGGGTGCAGCAAAGCCTAGCATGTTTGTTTTTGTGTACAGGGGTGTTCACACTGGGATGCATTGGGAGTGTGCTGGCCAGCCCGCCTAATCGAATAGTAGGGCGTGACTAATAGGCTGAGAAACAGACACTATGCATTTACTTTATGTGAACAACGTCCTGTACAGGCCTTTATTGTGCAAATGTATACTATGCAGTTACCCCCTCCATAAATGGATATGCGGTGAGTGGCTGTCTATTTATTATTTTGCACCTGTGTTGCCAATATCTTGCTATATGGGCTGGCTGCATCTTGTGGTGCATTTGTTCGGAGACCTGGGCAAGTAAGCGGTGATGCCTTTTTTCTACTGTATTTTTATAATTTACAAAAATGCTATCTTGTTGAATCTGTGCTGAAGTGAAATTCAATTAATATTCTACTTTTGGCAAATACAAATTTTTGGAAAATTAGAGTAGAATTCATTACCACTCTAATTTATCCTCTCATCTCTATGACTAACACATTGTAGATTCAGCGTACAAAGCATCTACCTTAAATGGAAAGTGTGTGAATGGAAGTTTGTTAGTATTTTTGTTAGTATTTTGATTGTGAGACCTAATGGGGACAGCGATGACAATAACTGTAGAGAGCTGTGGAATTAATGGAGCTATAAAAGTGAGTAAAATAAATGTATAAAAATGTTTGCACTTGAACTACCTACATTAAATACAACTGAGACTTGTCAGGTATGAACTGGTGATTTACCTTTAGTCAGTAAGGAAGAGCACATGATGTTAGAAATAGCTGACAATCACTTTTGTATTGTAATATTACTGGGTATAGATGACTGAATCTTTTGAAATTGAATTTCGCTACCATCTTCCAAATTTCCCAAAGTTCTATATTTCCAGCTAATTAATTGGCCACTAATCAAATATTACTAAGCCTTTAAACAGGTCTCATAGGATTGTTTCTAAATCCTTTCAGTCTATTTAATGAAAACACAGCCTTAGTAATGTCAAAGTGCCCTCACTACATAAACGGGTGGTGGTAACCAAAAGCCCGTTTAGTAACAGACTGAATAGACAGACTTTTTCATACATTTTAAAATTTAGAAATTGTCCAAAAATTAGCCCTCTAAAAATGTCATTAATTTTTACTAAAAAAAGCATGAGAAGCAGAGATGGTATGTAAGATATAATGATGGCAAGGTATCTTTCATCGAGACTGAGCACACACCATCATTTTGCAAAATGTAGAACAATCCAAGTGGTATGGCATTCATTATGGTGAACTTGAATATTTGGTGGATGAGTTTCTGAACAAATGGATGAACATTGTTACTGGGCATACATATGGGTAACTGATAATGCAACGGAGTAAGAAGACGAAGAGTGCGGAAAATAGGCAATGAGGATTATTATTTATTTTTAAAGCACCAAGCAAACTTCAAAACAAAGGTCTCTTTAATGTTCAACTCACAAAAACACAGCAAACGATATCCTCTGGATCGCAGCCGGGAACCAAATCCACTGGATTGCAGCCAACAAACATGCCAGTCCTCCTTCATGACATGTTGCCGTGGGTGACTGCACCGCAGTGTTAATGTTCAACTCACAGCACTACACAGTACACGATATCCTCCAGATTGCAGCTGGGGACCATATCCTTTGGATTGTGTTAGAATCTGTTTAGTTTGTGACTATCTGCCATTTTCTTGTGGAGTTCTGGCTGCTGGTCTTTTTCCTCAGGTGCTGGGTGTGTCTTGGGTCAGGTGTTTGTATCACTCTTAATTAACCTGCACCTGCCTCCCAGTCCTTGCTGGACAACAGTGTTAATCTGCTTGAGCTCTAGCTTGGTGCTTTGCTTTTTGTTCTGTGTGTGTTATTGATGCAGTGCTGGTACCTCTGGTTCTGCTAGCCTTAGTTTCTTTTTCTATTGGTTTCTGCAGCCTTCTCTGTGTTTTCTCCTAGGAGGTGACCCATTTTTGTACCCAGTACGTTAGTTCTTTTTGGGAGCCCCTTCTCTTTATCTATAGGTCTTCTCTTGAGATTAATCTAGGATCGTTGGTGGGTCTTTTTGCAAGGAATGGGTCGCCCACTCCATCGTAGGGTTTCAGCCTAGTCATAGTGCAGTGTCAGTTTCCCTCCTTCTACTTTAGTCCTGTGTTGCAGATCCGTAACAGTTTGTCAAGCCAGACAAACCCTCCTGGATTTCTGCAGCATGAACTGCTGTCAAGATCTTGCTCAGCGTCTGCAAGGGTTAATGTTGGAAGTTGCCAGCTTACAACAGCACGTGAGTAACTGCCCTGAAATTCGCTCTGAAGAACCTAAAGTGGGTTTGCCTGAATGTTTTCTGGTAAACGGCAGGAATTTTTTTCGTTTAAAAATGCATGTTTAGCCTGTGGGGATCACTTTGTTGTTATTGCGAGGTGAGCCCCAAGTTTGGGCATTTTCTTTGCATCCTGATGACCCTTGTTTGATGTCTGTAGAAGCATTTTTTTTGCTATGGGGGTATTATATGATGATCCTGATCAGGTCACTACGGCCGAGGCAAAACTCAGGCGGCTGAAACAGGGTTCTGGTGACGCTGAGAGATATTGTGCCCAGTTCAGACGATGGTCTGCAGAGGTCAGCTGGAATGATCCAGCACTCAAGAGTCAGTTTTTAGCAAGTTTGAATGACAGGGTTAAAGATTTGCTCATTGCATATTCTGCACCTGCTATGCTTGAGGCTGCTATGCAATTAGCTATCCGGATGGATAGAAGATTAAGAAGTAGACAGAATGATGAGAAGGTTTCAATTTTGCTGGAGAGCCCCGTAGACTGTGGGGAGCCGATGCAACTTGGGGCGATGTCCTCTCGTTCCCAGGAAAGGCAGAGAAGATTCACTGAGGGGCTATGTCTTTATTGTGGTAAGGCTTACCATTTTATTAAGCAATGTGAAGGATGCATAGACAAGGAAAAGAGAAAAAAAGGTCAATCAGAATAACCCTCCCTTTTGCATTGCATTTTTTACGGTCGGCAGGAGTTTCTTTTTCTGGTAGTTCTACCTCTCGTGGTCATTCGATCGATTTTCAAGTGATGGTGGACTGTGGTTCTGCACTAAATTTGATTGATCAACAATTTCAACAAGTATAAGATTGATTCTGCACTTTTATCATGCACTTTTCCTGTAGTGGTGATTGATAACACTCCTCTAGAGCATGAGTGCATTTCTCGAAAGGTCATCAGGTTTCAACTCACTGTGAATATGGAACAACAGGAATCTTTAGATTTGTTTGTACTTGATAAATTGTCTTTTCCAGTTGTCCCGGGGTTACCCTGGTTAAAAATGCACAATCCTGTACTCGACTGGTCGTCAAATATGATAAGATCCTGGGGTTAGAAGTGTTATGGGAAATGTTGTGATTTACACATTGCTGCTGTTTTTAAAAATGAGCTACTTGAAGCCATTCAGGAATTCAGGAAAGTATTTTCAGAGGTGGAGTCACAAGCTCTACCACCTCATAGAGATTACGATGGCGCTATTGAGTTCGTCCCAGGTGCTACTCTCCCTAAGAGTTGCTTATTTAATTTGACGATTCCCAAGAGGGAGGCCTTAAAGGAATACCTACAGACTAGTCTTGCTGCAGGTCATATAAGACCCTCTAAATCCCCTGTGGCTGTGGGGTTCTTTTTTGTAAAAAAAAAAAAAAAAAAGATGGGGTCTTAGGCCGTGTCTGGATTTCAGGGAGATTAATAAGATCACTGTGCGCAATCCTTACCCCTTGCTGCTAATTCCGGATCTGTTTCACCAATTAGTTGGAGCCAAGTGGTTCTCTAAGATCAATCTCCATGGGGCATATAATTTTCTGCAGGTTAAAGAAGGCAATGAATGGAAGACAACCTTTAATACCCCGGAAGGTCATTTTGAGTGTCTATTTATGCCTTTCGGCCTTACAAATGCTCCGGTGTTCTTTCAAAATTTCATTAACAACATCCTGAGGCCGTTGATAGGTAGTAGTGTGATTGTTTATTTGGATGATATTTTGATCTTTTCGCCCGATCTGGAGTTGCATTGGCAGAGAGTCCGTGAGGTTCTGCAGATTCTGAGAGAAAACACACTCTTTGCTAAACTGGAGAAATGCGAGTTTGCGGTACAGAGAATTAGTTTTTTGGGGTACTTTGTTTCCAGAGATGGTTTTGAGATGGACCCGGTGAAGGTTCAGGTGGTATTGGAGTTGCCTAGACCTGAATGCTTGAAGTCGATTCAGGGATTTTTGGGGTTTGCTAATTATTATAGAAAATTCATAAAGAATGCTTCTGTTATTGCAAAACCCCTCACTGATCTTACTAAGAAGGGTTCCAATACTGTCCAATGGTCCCTTGAGGCTGTTAAGGCTTTTGAGCATCTCAAGGAGAGGTTTAGCTCTGCTCCTGTTTTGATCCAGACAGATGAGACTAAGCCCTTTCTGGTAGAGGTTGACGCTTAATCAGTAGGAGCTGGGACTGTTCTGTCTCAGGAGGGAGAGGATCGGGTGCATCCCTGTGCTTTCTTTTCTAAGAAATTTTCAGAGGCAGAGCTCAACTACAATGTTGGGAACCAAGAATTGCTGGCTACTAAGCTTGCGTTTGAGCATTGGTGACATTTTTTGGAGGGCACTAGACATCCTATACAAGTCTTTACTGATCATAAGAACCTAATCTATCTGGATGCTGCTATACGTTTGAATGCCCGTCAAGCTAGGTGGGCACTGTTTTTTGCCCAGTTCCATTCCTTTGTGACATATATCCCTGGGACAAAAAATGTTAAAGCTGATGCTTTGTCTCGAAGTTTCTCCCTGGCGGTTAATACTGAAAAGGAAGAATCTATTCTGCAGAGAGGGGTGGTGGTGGCAGCATTAGGTTCTGAGTTGGAAAAAAGCATTCTTAACGCCCAGGATGCGGCACCAACTAACACTCCGTATGGGAAATTATTTGTTCCTAAAGCCCTGAGGAGAGCTTTGTTTATGGAATGTCATGAGTCTTGTGTGGCGGGTCATCCAGGGATTGCCGAAACAAGAAAGTCGCTCGGTCGGAGTTTCTGGTGGCCGGGATGGCTAAGAGAAATTGTCAAGTGGGTGTGTCAGTGTACCATGTGCGCTAGGTCTAAGGCTTCTCATGCTCCGGTGGCAGGGTTGCATTGCCTGTTAGAGGTTCCTAGTTCTCCATGGACGCATCTTGCTATGGATTTTATCACTGACCTGCTGGTCCCTGAGGGTTTTTCTGTTATCTGGGTTGTAGTGGACCGGTTTAGTAAGATGTGTCATCTGATTCCGTTCAATAAATTACCCTGCACTAAGACACTTGCCAGGGCATTTGTGAAAGAGATTGTCAGACTCCATGGTGTTCCCACGGACATGGTCGCCGATAGGGGACCACAGTTTGTGGCTCGCTTTTGGGGTGCCTTTTGTGACAGACTTGTCATTTTTGTCAGGCTATCATCCGCAGTCCAATGGACAGACCGAGAGGAAGAACCAGGACGTTGAGCAGTTTTTGAGATGTTTTGTAGCAGACAATCAGGAGATGTGGTTGGAATATCTACCATTAGCTGAGTTTGCTCTCAATAATCATACGTCTTCTTCGGCTGGGTGTTCTCCTTTCTTTTGGTGTACTGGGAAGAATCCATCTTTCGGTCCTTATTCTAGGATTGGGGCGGCGGTGCCTGAGGAGGAGAGTTTTTCTTGAAATTTGGAAAGGGTTTGAACTAGTGTGTGCCATAATCTTAAACAGGCTAAAAAGAGGTCTAAGAAAAATTTTGACAAGAGAATAAGGGAGGCGAGGCTTGTTGTTGGAGACATGGTTTGGTTGTCCTCTAGGAATCTGCATTTGAAAATCCATTCTAAAAAGTTGGGGCCTAAGTTTGTAGGACCTTTCAAAGTGGTTCACATTGTCAACTCAGCAGCGGTGAGATTAGAGATTCCTTCGTCCTGGAAAATTAATTCAGTTTTTCATGTATTTTTGCTGAAGAAGGTTGACACGCCAGATAAGTTGGCTATGCCGTCTGCTCCTCCATTTGATGAGGACCGCAAGTTTGAGATTTCACGCATTCTTGATTCCAGGTGGCATAGAGGAGGGGTACAGTATCTTGTGACCTGGAAGGGTTTCGGTCCCGAGGACAATTCCTGGGTGAAAGCTGTGGACGTCTCAGCCTCAAGGCTAATTAAGGTTTTTCACAGATTTCCGAATAAGGCCCGGGGAGGGGAGGTACTGTTAGAATCTGTTTAGTTTGTGACTATCTGCCATTTTCCTGTGGAGTTCTGGCTGCTGGTCTTTTTCCTCTGGTGCTGGGTTTGTCTTGGGTCAGGTGTTTGTATCACTTTTTACTAACCAGCACCTGCCTCCCAGTCCTTGCTGGACAACAGTGTTAATCTGCTTGAGCTCTAGCTTGGTGCTTTGCTTTGTGTTCTGTGTGTGTTATTTGTGCAGTGCTGGTACCTCTAGTTCTGCTAGCCTTAGTTTCTGTTTTCTATTGGTTTCTGCAGCCTTCTCTGTGTTTTCTACTAGGAGGTGACACATTTTTGTACCCAGTCCTTAGTTCTTCCATGGAACCCCTTCCCCTTATCTATAGATCTTCGCTTGATATTAATCTAGGATCATTGGTGGGTCTTTTTGCAAGGAATGGGTCGCCCACTCCATCGTAGGGTTTCAGCCTAGTCATAGTGCAGGGTCAGTTTTCCCCCTTCTACCTTAGTCCTGTGTTGCAGATTTGATTTGATCAAATTGCAGCCAATAAACACGACATTCCACCTCAGAGACCAGATGCCATTGGCGACTGCACCGCTATGTACATTGTGAGTGCCAGGCCTTTCAGCTCCCTTGGATGTTTGGCTCTACTTGCCTGTGTTGCCTCACACAGGTGGAGCTCTGCAGAGCCTTCTGCTCTGCACTCTTCCAAACACAACACTGACACTGATACTGACATTGACACACCCAAACCCTATACTGCAGGATTTTTAACTGGAATCTGTGGTCTTGGGCCACTTTGAAAACCTGGGCTGGGAAGTGGCACCACTACCATTCAATACACAAAGCCCAGAGCAGGTTTTCCCCTACATTTAAATTACTATTATTTTTAATTAAAGAAGATGGTTTATATTTTTGTTATGAATCTACGCATAGAGTTGATCTGGCTATAAATCACCTAAAGTTTCACCTAAGTTTGCTGGAACCATCTAATACTTTGACAAACCTAACCTCAAATGTTTCTTTGTCAAAAATGGTTCACGTCTTTTCTATTTAGCAGGGGGTTTTTTGCACTTTTTTATTGTAAAATTCTAAATGCTTTGAAAAATAAGTCTGCTGTCACTCTAGCAGTATTTGGTCAGTATTTTACATCAGTATTTGTAAGCCAAAACCAGGAGTGGAACAAACAGAGGAAAAGTATAACAGAAACATATGCACCACTTCTGTATTTATCACCCACTCCTGGTTTTGGCTTACAAATACTGATGCAAAATACTGACCAAATACTTCTAGTGTGACGGCAGCCTAAGAGTTAGATGAATGAAAAAAGTACCAAACTGTTTACACTTTCAGTCACAGAAATTCAACATTTTTGATTTTTTTTTGTTTCAATTTTTCTTATACTGTCTAATAATTTATCTAGAATCATGTTATTCCCAGGTAATATATTTATTTTTTGCTTTCTTAATCTATACTGTAATATAGAGGGTTTTTGCTGCTAAATGCATTTTTTCCTTTTTTTCCACCGTTGCGAGCCAAATGTTAATTAAAATGGAGTATCATTAGTTCACTTTATCAACTCATCTACCAAATCACATGTACTGCTGAATGTTGTGCATGATTGATCCTACATACAAACTTGTCACATGTTTTCATGGTAATTCAGGTGAGAAGGAATAGGGAACTTGAAACCCATATTTAAGAAATCAATTAGGGACAAAACAGTTGGACCCATAATCATTGGTGAGCAGGTGATAAATGTTTTTAGTAGCAAATATAAAGCAGATTTCCAAGCTTTTCCACTCTCCCCCTTATTAACCCCTTCACCCCCAAGGGTGGTTTGCACGTTATGGACCGGGCCAATTTTTACAATTCTGACCACTGTCCCTTTATGAGGTTATAACTCTGGAACGCTTCAACAGATCCCGGTGATTCTGACACTGTTTTCTCGTGACATATTGTACTTCTTGATAGTGGTAAACTTTCTTTGATATTACCTGCATTTATTTGTGAAAAAAAAGGAAATTTGGCGAAAATTTTGAAAATTTTGCAATTTTCCAACTTTGAATTTTTATGCAATTAAATCACAGTGACATGTCACACAAAATACTTAATAAGTAACATTTCCCACATGTCTACTTTACATCAGCACAATTTTGGAACCAACATTTTTTTTGTTAGGGAGTTATAAGAGTTAAAATTTGACCAGCAATTTCTCATTTTCACAACACCATTTTTTTTAGGGACCACATCTCATTTGAAGTCATTTTGAGGGGTCTATATGATAGAAAATACCCAAGTGTGACACCATTCTAAAAACTGCACCCCTCAAGGTGCTCAAAACCATATTCAAGAAGTTTATTAACACTTAAGGTGTTTCACAGGAATTTTTGGAATGTTTAAATAAAAATGAGCATTTAACTTTTTTTTCACCCAAAATTTACTTCAGCTCCAATTTGTTTTATTTTACCAAGGGTAACAGGAGAAAATGGACCCCAAAATATGTTGTACAATTTGTCCTGAGTACGCCGATACCCCACATGTGGGGGTAAACCACTGTTTAAGCGCATGACAGAGCTCGGAAGCGAAGGAGCGCCGTTTGACTTTTCAATGCAAAATTGACTGGAATTGAGATGGGACGCCATGTTGCGTTTGGAGAGCCCCTGATATGCCTAAACATTGAAACCCCCCACAAGTGACACCATTTTGGAAAGTAGACCCCCTAAGGAGCTTATCTAGAGGTGTGGTGAGCACTTTGACTCACCAAGTGCTTCACAGAAGTTTATAATGCAGAACCGTAAAAATAAAAAATCATATTTTTTCACAAAAATTATCTTTTCACCCCCAATTTTTTATTTTCCCAAGGGTAAGAGAAGAAATTGGACCCCAAAAGTTGTTGTACAATTTGTCCTGAGTACGCTGATACCCCATATTTGGGGGTAAACCACTGTTTGGGCGCATGGGAGAGCTCGGAAGGGAAGGAGCGCCGTTTGACTTTTCACTGCAAAATTGACAGGAATTGAGATGGGACGCCATGTTGCGTTTGGAGAGCCACTGATGTGCCTAAACATTGAAACCCCCCACAAGTGACACCATTTTGGAAAGTAGACCCCCTAAGGAACTTATCTAGAGGTGTAGTGAGCACTTTGACCCACCAACTGCTTCACAGAAGTTTATAATGCAGAGCCGTAAAAATAAAACAACATTTTTTTCCCACAAAAATTATTTTTTAGCCCCCAGTTTTGTATTTTCCCGAGAGTAACAGGAGAAATTGGACCCCAAAAGTTGTTGTCCAATTTGTCCTGAGTACGCGGATACCCCATATGTGGGGGGGAACCACTGTTTGGGCGCATGGGAGGGCTCGGAAGGGATGGAGCGCCATTTTGAATGCAGACTTAGATGGAATGGTCTGCAGGTGTCACATTGCGTTTGCAGAGCCCTAATGTACCTAAACAGTAAAAAAAAACCACAAGTGACACCATTTTGGAAAGTAGACCCCCTAAGCAACTCCTCTAGATGTGTTGTGAGAGTTTTGAACCCTTAAGTGTTTCACTACAGTTTATAACGCATAGCCGTGAAAATAAAAAAAAAAATGTCCCCCCAAAATTATTTTTTAGCCCCCAGTTTTGTATTTTCCCAAGGGTAACAGGAGAAATTGGACCCCAAAAGTTGTTTTCCAATTTGTCTTGAGTACGCTGATACCCCATATGTGGAGGGGAACCACCGTTTGGGCGCATGGGAGGGCTCGGAAGGGAAGGAGCGCCATTTTGAATGCAGACTTAGATGGAATGGTCTGCAGGCATCACATTGCATTTGCAGAGCCCTAATGTACCTAAACAGTAAAAAAAAACACAATTGACACCATTTTGGAAAGTAGACCCCCTAAGCAACTCATCTAGATGTGTTGTGAGAGTTTTGAACCCTCAAGTGTTTCACTACAGTTTATAACGCATAGCCATGAAAATAAAAAATAAAAATTTTCCCCCCAAAATTATTTTTTAGCCCCCAGTTTTGTATTTTCCCAAGGGTAACAGGAGAAATTGGACCCCAAAAGTTGTTGTCCAATTTGTCTTGAGTACGCTGATACCCCATATGTGGAGGGAAACCACTGTTTGGGCGCATGGGAGGGCTCGGAAGGGAAGGAGCGCCATTTGGAATGCAGACTTAGATGGAATGGTCTGCAGGCGTCACATTGCATTTGCAGAGGCCCTAATGTACCTAAACAGTAGAAACCCCCCACAAGTGACACCATTTTGGAAAGTAGACTCCCTAAGGAACTCATCTAGATGTGTTGTGAGAGCTTTGAACCCCCAATTGTTTCACTACAGTTTATAACGCAGAGCCATGCAAATAAAAAATATTTTTTTTCCACAAAAATTATTTTTTAGCCCCCAGTTTTATATTTTCCCAAGGGTAACAGGAGAAATTGGACCCCAAAAGTTGTTCTCCAATGTGTTCTGAGTACGCTGATACTGCATATGTTGGGGTAAACCCCTGTTTGGGCGCACGGGAGAGCTCGGAAGGGAAGGAGCACTGTTTTACTTTTTCAACGCAGAATTGGCTGAAATTGAGATCGGACGCCATGTCGCGTTTGGAGAGCCCCTGATGTGCCTAAACAGTGGAAACCCCCCAATTATAACTGAAACCCTAATCCAAACACACCCCTAACCCTAATCCCAACGGTAACCCTAACCACACCTCTAACCCAGACACACCCCTAACCCTAATCCCAACCCTATTCCCAACTGTAGATGTAATCCAAACCCTAACCCTAACTTTAGCCCCAACCCTAACCCTAACTTTAGCCCCAACCCTAACTGTAGCCTTAACCCTAACCCTAGCCCTAACCCTAGCCCCAACCCTAATCCTAGCCCCAACCTAACCCTAGCCCCAACCCTAGCCCCAACCCTAACCCTAGCCCCAACCCTAGCCCTAACCCTAGCCCTAACCCTAGCCCTAACCCTAGCCCCAACCCTAACCCTAACCCTAGCCCTAACCCTAGCCCTAACCCTAGCTCTAGCCCTAACCCTAGCCCTAACCCTAATGGTAAAATGGAAATAAATACATTTTTAAAATTTTTTTATTTTTCCCTAACTAAGGGGGTGATGAAGGGGGGTTTGATTTACTTTTATAGCGGGTTTTTTAGCGGATTTTTATGATTGGCAGCTGTCACACACTGAAAGAAGCTTTTTATTGCAAAAAATATTTTTTGCGTTACCACATTTTGAGAGCTATAATTTTTCCATATTTGAGTCCACAGAGTCATGTGAGGTCTTGTTTTTTGTGGAACGAGTTGACGTTTTTATTGGTAACATGCTCGGGCACGGGAGATTTTTTGATCGCTTTTTATTCCGATTTTTGTGAGGCAGAATGACCAAAAACCAGCTATTCATGAATTTCTTTTGGGGGAGGCGTTTATACCGTTCCGCGTTTGGTAAAATTGATAAAGCAGTTTTTTTCTTCGGGTCAGTACGATTACAGCGATACCTCATTTCTATCATTTTTTTATGTTTTGGCGCTTTTATACGATAAAACTATTTTATAGAAAAAATAATTATTTTGGCATCGCTTTATTCTGAGGACTATAACTTTTTTATTTTTTCGCTGATGATGCTTTATGGTGGCTCGTTTTTTGCGGAACAAGATGACGTTTGCAGTGGTACCATGGTTATTTATATCTGTCTTTTTGATCGCGTGTTATTCTACTTTTTGTTTGGCGGTATGAGAATAAAGCGTTGTTTTTAGCCTCGTTTTTTTTTTTTTTTTTTACGGTGTTCACTGAAGGGGTGAACTAGTGATATAGTTTTATAGGTGGGGTCGTTACGGACGCAGCGATACTAAATATGTGTATTTTTATTATTTCATTTTTTTATTTAGATAAAGGAATGTATTTATGGGAATAATATATATATTTTTTTTCTTTATTTAGGAATTTTTTTTTCTTTTTTTTTTTTTTACACATGTGGGAATTTTTTTTTAAACTTTTTTACTTTGTCCCAGGGGGGGACATTACAGATCGGTGATCTGACAGTGTGCACAGCACTCTGTCAGATCACCGATCTCACTTACAGCCGTGCAGGCTTACAAGCACCTGCACGGCACCCGGAAGTAATCCCTGCAGGACCCGGATTCAGCCCCGCGGCCATTTTGGATCCAGGGCCTGCAGGGATAGGAGGTAGGAGACCCTCGCAGCAACGCGATCACTTCGCGTTGCTCCGGGGGACTCAGGGAAGCCCGCAGGGAGCCCCCTCCCTGCGCGATGCTTCCCTGTACCTCCGGCACACCGCGATCATGTTTGATCGCGGTGTGCCGGGGGTTAATGTGCCGGGGGCGGTCCGTGACCGGTCCTGGCACATAGTGCCGGATGTCAGCTGCGATAGGCAGCTGACACCCGGCCGCGATCGGCCGCGCTCCCCCCGTGAGCGCGGCCGATCGTGCTGGACGTACTATTCCATCCTTGGGAATTAGGGCCCACCCCACATGGACGGAATAGTACGTCCAATGGCAGAAAGGGGTTAAGTGGTCTATGAAACGCGCTTCGAGGCACAGACATTGTGAGTGTTGGTTAGTGAAAATTACTCTCAATGCATTGATGATCATGTTTCATATTTTATAAAAAAATGTTCAATAATTTCTGAAATTTAGATTTATATGTATGCATAGGCACTTATTATATGTTGTACTGAGTGTAGTATAATGATATATAACCTCATGAATTGATCTACTATTTATTGACTTTTTTTATAAAAACGTTCACCCCTTCTCTTTACATGTGTGCTTAGGAGATTGTTACTCACTTATTTTTAACAGTTATTTATGTATATGTATATTTTTATCTTTATTCAATAAACTATTTATTTTGTTACTATAGTGTGTGTTATCTTTGTAGGATTTGTTACATTTACACACCAATTTGTTAATGTTACTAACCTGTTATCTAATTATAAAATAATATATTAGCAGTCTTATAGAAAAATTGAGCAAAAAATGTCTATTTACGAAGTCTATGTACACAACCTCAATTGTATGTATAGAGGTATGACGATAAAATGCAAAATATTGAAGATTAAAAATAAATCTTTATTAGTTTTTAATTAAAAAAATGGAAGAAGCATTCTGCAAAACGGCGCTGTCAGGGTGAGAGCGCGTGGCAGCTGGAACCCGCACACACAGCGCTTTGTAGCTACTTTTCACATTTGATCCTTATTTATTTAGTTCATTCCTCATTTGCACTGATTGGCATTGGATTTTGGCGCAACTTTTTTCACTATATGTCGTATATCAGCCTTTCCTTTTGCCCATGCACTTGTTACTTTCTCATTGAGATTTGCCTGTATACATTTAATACTTTACTGATTCATAATGAATGTTAATATTATGCACTATGCACTTTACAAGTTGTATGTGAATTGGCATTGATTAAACAGTCCATTTTCTCAATTGAAGGTCCTCCCTTTCCATTGTTGATTTTGCTCTTGGATTATATTATAAACACCTAT
Source organism: Ranitomeya variabilis (assembly GCF_051348905.1). Taxonomy (NCBI): domain Eukaryota; kingdom Metazoa; phylum Chordata; class Amphibia; order Anura; family Dendrobatidae; genus Ranitomeya; species Ranitomeya variabilis. The sequence continues at coordinate 140,603,133 of NC_135236.1, forward strand.
GTGCAAAAATACTCACCTTGTGTCCTTGTGCTCCCGCACTTTTTTTTTAATTCCAGAAGCTTGATTTATCATTTTTTATATATTTTTTTTATTAAAAACGAATAAAGATTTATTTATTTATTTATTTTTTTAAATTGTTTATTTTCAATTTTCAAAATACAAAAACAAGGCAAAGAATACATGGAACATATGTCAAGCAGGAACAAATTGAAAATAGAAGCATGACAACACAATCTAGGAACATCCTGCCTTTGACTCTTCCTCGGAAGCGACCAAAAATTCTGCATAGGCATGCAAAAAAATTCCGGTAAAGGTTGGTCGATTACAGGTACCAGTCCATGTATCTCAATTAAGACCCATAGGTCAAAAGAAAAAATAAAACAACATCAAGAACAATAAAATAAAACAATAAGGGAAAATGGGTGTACCAGGGGGGAAAAAACAGTGAGAAAAACTTCATGAATTATCACTAGAAATGAAAACAAATGAGTAGGTGGATTAGCGAAGACATACAAAATATGTAATAAGTAGTCAGGGCCAAACATAGAGAAAAGCGCTAGAAATAGTCAATTGGTTGGCTAGATTAGCTGAGCCCGAGTCCATCACAGTGCAGAGAAAAAAAAAGAAAAGGTCTTCTACATTTTGCATTTTATCATCGTACCTCTATATACAATTGAGGTTGGGTACATAGAGTTATAAAATAATGTATAATTTCCATTACACTTCACAAACACTTGCTACTTTGTGTTGGTATATGACATAAAATCCCAATAAAATACATTTAAGTTTGTGAGAGTAATGTAAAAAAAAGTGGAAAACTTCTCGGGGTATGAATACTTTTTCAAACCATTTTATCTTATTAATTAATTTTAGCCAGGCTATGCTAAGTTTGAAGTTTTACTCATATTTTGGGACACAGAATTGTTTTGAACATGTCATATAACATGAGGTGAAGATTAACTTAAGACCACTCTCAACTCTATAATGTAGCAGTACTGAAAAGACAAGAAGCCAACTTTCAGTGCACTAATAATTGCCACCATTCATTAAAAAACAACATTGACCAATGCATGAGTACAATAGGAAAATACATTTCAGTCTTTTTTCCCAGTATTATTTTGTTTTCTTGTAAAAAAAAAAATGAATTAACTATCTGTTACAGAACAAGCATTGGAAATATTGTACAAATACTATTGTGTCTTTATAGATTTATTTTTATTCATGTCTGCCAGTGGAGTTCATTGACTATGCAACTAATGTGCCTGTATTTTTCAAATATTTGTGCCCTCTTTGAATTGTTACATAAAGCATAGAAATGTAATTTCCTCTACTCAACTAATGAGTCTCCCCTCAATTCAAAAAGGGCTTCAAGTGGTGTGGAAAATAACCGTATCTAAAATGAAAGCATCTGATCAATACAAGTCAATGATAGAGTATACGCTACCGGAGTTATTCTCCTTTTATGTAACATATTCTTGGTATTGATTGTAAAAGACTGAGTAAAATAAAGGACAAAATATCTCTGAATTTCTAGTTAACAAACTATGTAAGTTAAAAAAAAAAAACTGTGATATGGATTTGTCCATGTTGGGAAACGTTATTTAGAGCCCAGAGAATTCAGACCCATAAATAATGTCATATACAGTAGAAAAACAAGTCATGCAAGAAGATCCAAAGACCATCAGACCTGTACTAATTTTCCAATGCTTAAATTGGACTACATTTCTTTGCACCAGAGCATCTCCCACAGGTAAAATCATTTTGGGGAGCTTAGACGAGCCTGGTTGAATAAGCAAGAATACACATTAAGGCTTTGACTACCTATTTAAGCTATATCAATGGCTGTTAGTGGAGAGAAAAAAAATGCTTTGTGTTTTGTGCAGCTATTTCATGTCAAGACAATTACAGTGATGTTATTAGGTGAGAGCAGGAAGGGAGCTGTGTTGTCTTATAGGACAAGGCAAAAACAAACCTTTAAGCAATCATGTAGAGCATGCAGAACATCTCAAAGCTAGTGAAGGAACAAAGCCAAACTCTGTCAGAGTATTGATCTGTTCCAGTAGGTGCAGAGTTCTGTATCACTGTGATTACCTTCCCCGCTGGGTTCAGAGATGTATGAGAGAATACAGTATTGATTTGGCCCTGTTCCAAATACACAAGTTACTGATAAGCCATGACTGGAGGCCACAGACTTCCGAAAACAAAATAATACAATTTTCCCATAGAATTGTAGAAAGGATTCATGCTGGCTTGGTCGTTACTGGATATGCTGGACTCAAAACTTTGGTACTTTTACAGGAATTACCATTTCAGAGATTCTAATGCAATGTTCTTGAAGTTGGCACATAAAGCTACACAATGATTACAGTTTATTTTTGCTTATCCCTGTTGGGTGAAAAACAGTGAAAAGAGGTCTAGCTCACTAAGGAGGTTTTTCTTTTAGCTAACTACAAGAGGTTGAGCTAGGCTTTACAGATAAGTTGAAATATGTTTTTGAAAATAAAAATTATAGATTAGTTTTATTTTTAATGTACAGTGAAATTTTGACTGGAAAAGACTACTGTTATAGCAGGTAGATCAAACTATGAAACAGTTCCATGAAAATTTTAATGACATTCATAGTCCATGTATGATATTATTATTACTGTTATTATTACATACAATTATTGCTTGAATACTCTGATGATACTGGCATTAATTGTGTTACTAACTTTGGCTAATAACATTCAGAGAGATAAGGAATGGCAATGTGTCAGTATGTTCCATTATTTTCAGGACTGTGAGCTGAACACCTCAAAAACATTGGGCAGCTTTATTCTTCTATCAAAGATCTTTACCATTCAAACTGCATTGGAGGTGGAAACCATGTTACTTAAGACGTCTATAGAGGGAGTGTAAATGTGCATTGTACCTTTTTAAAATGGAAGCTAATAAAGAAGGTTTTAAGTTTTACTGTATGCTGGACTGTGCATGTTTGTTACATCATTCCACCTTAAAACCTGGAGAGGAAGGAACACTGGGGAAGATGATCTGGTCATTTTTACTTTATATTTATCTATCTATCTTGGATGAAATCCCATCTTAGAATGAATTCAACACAAAAGAAAGGAAACAAGTTTTCTATGTTTTATACCGCTATATTTCCTTTTTCTTGAAAAATACGATTTTATTACAAACAGCACGGTTTCATTGTTGGCAAATTTTCTTTGTTCTAGTTGCTGAAACAAACTTTTCATCATCCCAAGAGGAAAGACTGGCGTGTGGCCAACCAAGGAGGTGAAATCAGTGTCACGCTGGGCTTCCTCTGATCAGCAACCTTCATCAGACCAAACAAGCGAGACCCTTTCAGATATCCCCAGCAGAGTACCGAAGACGTAGGTCCGGGAATGTCACAAGGAACGTCCTTTGCAGAGCGGAGTTGAAAGCCAGCAAACTGGTTCCGCATGACTGCTGTCATGCCAACCATACTCCACTGAGATATGAACTCTCTGACCATGAAGGTGTGAGACGCATAGAGGCATCGGGTCACTTTACTTTGGAGTATTCTGTTCAAATTGGCAAATAGATTTTAGGGACAAAAACTGTTTTTTGAGCATTGATGTGAAGTGGACCTTTTCATGTGTTAAAATATTTATATAAAATCTAAAATTCAGTGACAATATGGTTAAAGCTACAGATTTGAGAAGATGTTAAAAAGTCGACATTGTCTATCAGGACGACAGAATGATAAATATGGGGTAAATCTTGGACTGTTCTATATATAAGATTATTTTACCATGAAATATATTGTACCATTTCATTTTATTTCCAGTACACAAAAATAGAAATCGTGACTTCATATATTGTACATGTTACAGTTAGCGAGTGTGTGTCAAAATGCCTGTAAAGACATCCACGGAAGCATAATCATATGACATGTGATTTCTGCTCTCACATGCTATATACAGTAGCTAGATAACCAAAGCCAGTTTAAAAATAAATGGAGGGGATTACACTCTAGGGTTCAGATTGCTAAAAATATATTTCAGTCCCACATGGTTGGATCCACGTGTTCAAATAATAACTGCTGAGGATAAGTGAAAGGCTGATTATTATTATTTATTTTTAGAACATCTTTGATTCCATTGTCCTGTACATGTGAAAGTGGATTAGATACAAATTACAAATATAAATTACAATACGCAAACTAAAAATAGTAGTCTGATATGGAGGGTGAGAGGGTCCTGCTTTTGTGGCCTAACAGTTTACAGCACTGATTCTCCTATGTAATCATATGGTCTAGTTGTCTTCTTGTTTTCTTGTGAAAAATGCTATCATTTTTTTTATTTGGGTACTAGATTATTATTTTCCCAAGTACTATTGATTTATGAAATAAAAATTAAAATAACTGTTACTCTTTAAGAAATGTATTACCTCTTCTAATTTTATTGTGGGTAATTTTATTCTACCGAATCATAAAGTCAAATTTCATTTCGTACTGTACTAAATATCCAATGGCTTTCATTTCAGCCATTATGACCAGCACAAACTTTAAATTTGACATCCCCAAAGATTGTTAAAAGGCTAACGATCCTAATTATAAATGAAAGGAAACATTATATACAGTGGGTGTAATAAGTGTTGAACATATCACCAAAAGTAAACATATTTGTAAAATTTCTAAAGATGCTATTGACATGAAATTCTCACCAGATGTCAGTAGCATCCCATTCAATACGCACAGGCAAAGAAATCAAACCATAGATACCCATAAATTAAGTTATGTATAAAAATGAGAAATGACACAGGGAAAAAGTATTGAACACACTTAGTGAAATTTATTTAATACTTCATACAAAAGCCTTTGCTGGTGATGACAAATTTAAGACGCCTCCTGTATGGAGAAAATAGTCGCATGCATTGCTCAGGTGTGATTTAGGACCATTCTTCCACACAAACACTCTTTAGGCTCCTTCTATGAACTCTGAGCTTTAGTTCCTTCCATTAATTTTCAGGTCAGATGATTGCCAGGGCCATGGTAGCAGTTTTATTTTCTTTTTCTGAAATCAATTGACATTTTCCTTGGCTGCGTGTTTGGTATCATTTGATTTCTACCCTCATTTCATTTTCATCATCCTGGTTAGATGGCAGCAGATGTTTATCAAGAATGTCTATGTACATTTGTCCATTATCCTTCCTTGAATCATGTGACATTTGCCAGTGCAGTATGCTGAAAAACAGCCCCACACCATGATGTTCCCACCTCTATACTTCACTGTATGGTGTTTTTGAAGTGATATGCAGTGCCTTAGGCATCCAAACATGGTGTATTACGGCATCCAAAGACTTCAATTTTTGTCTCATCTGATCAGACTATATTCTCCCAGTACTTTGCAGCCTTGCCTAAGTGTTGTTGAGCAAACTTTAAATGCTCTTGAACATGCTTTTTGTTCAGCAATGGAGTGTTGTGTGGTGAGTGTGCATATAGGCAATGAACGTGGCGTGCATTAATTATAGTTTTCATTGAAACAATTGTACCTGCTGATTCCAGGTCTTTCTGTAGCTCTCCAAAGGTGGTCCTTGGCTCTTGTACAACTCTTCTGAAAGTTGTTTTCACTCCTCTGTCTAAAATCTTGTGAGGAGCACCTGGTAATGGCCATTTTATGGTGAAACATTGTTCTGTCCACATCCAATTTATGGCCCTAACATTGCTCACTGGAACCTTCAGTAGTTTGGAAATTCTTCTGTAGCCAATGCCATCAATATATTTTGCAACAAAAAGGTTTCAAAGGTCTTGAAACAGCTTACTGGTTTTATCCATTATGAGATGTTTCTTGTGTGGCACCTTGGTAATGAGACAACTTTTCATAGGCCATCGTTGAACCAGCTGATATTATTTTTTTACTAAGTGGCAGGATTGCTTTCTAATTACTGATAGATTTCAGCTGATGTCATGACTTTCAATGGCTTTTTGCATCACTCTTTCTTCATGTGTTCAATAATTTATACCTGTGTCATTTATCATTGCTATAAATAACTTAATTTATGGACATTTATTGTTTGATTTCTTTGCCTGGTGAGAATTTCATGGCAATAGCACCTTTAGAAATATATTTACTTAGAATTTGTGATGTGTTCAATACTTACTTCATCAGCTATAGCTACTGTACATGAAGTCTTTAGATCAGATACTCTAATTTACTATTACACTATTGCTTCTATACTGTAAATTCACAGCATTGTAACCGTGACTAATGTTGATGCTACAGGAATACATTGTAGACATACACACATAGAGGTCTTTTCTTTGTCTGTGACAATAAATAGCTAAGCAGCTAAGCATATATACCCGAGGAGTGTATTAGGGAAGAGATTATGAGCACAAAGGTCTTCAGGTACTGTTGAGTAGACAGTGGATTAGCATATATTAGTAGGAGTTTAGCCATAGAGACAATTGACAGATCCACAACTCAGCAGTTCCTAATTTATGCTAATTCACATGACAAAGTGACTTGCTGAAGGTCACACAAAGCTGCCTGTGAAATACATTCAGAGGGTTCACAATGTATAAAAGGCAGTCAGCGGTCAGAAAAATACTTGGTAGTGGCAGCTTTCTAAGAGGATCTCAATACTTTCCAGTGTTGGTCATAACAAATCAAGAATGGACAGGTTTGTTTCATAGTGCATGTGCGACTGGCATTTTTGAAGTGGGCAATGTTTTTTTTTTACCTACTCAAAAATAAATATGATTTTTCAGTATGACCAAATTATTTACTGCATATGTTTAATTAAACATGTATTTTTTAGAAAAAAGACATCAACCAATGTCTTAGGAGTAACTGGTGCCAATTGTGCTTATGAAATATGTAATGGGCTATTTTCATGTAATTTGTTAGGGTTGTATGATCAAAAAGATACTTCTTTAACATGAATCTTTAAAAATATTTTTGGAGTCACAAATTATATTCTATATTCTTCATTCTATTGGCATCATTAACATAAGTTATGATGCACTGCAGTAGTCTGCACAAATTTTGTTAGAATCAAAACATTAAATGACAATTTTTTTGGGGACCGTATACGTACATGGAATTTTGAGTACTAGTACTTTTTTAAAAACCTCATTCAAATATCTTTAGAATATATACAGACTATTCCCTATTTCTGCATAACATCGACCTAAAACTACAACAGATTTTCACACAATTTCTAAAAGTTAATGAAGAGAACCAAATCAAATGAGTGTATAAAAAATATTAGACTTTGTCATTTTTAAATGAGGAACAGGGGCCATGGACCATGGACTATTGCCTATTGTCTGTGAGTGGCAAAAGCGTGTGAAACTTTAGGCCTCATTCAGACATCAGTGAGACAATTTGCATATTTCCCAGAGGAGCATTGTGGCTTTAAGTCTCCTCATCTCGACATGCTTAACATGTCACTCTCCGCAATGAGAAACAACACTTTTGTAAGGCCACATTTAGAATATGGGATCCAGTTTTGGGCGCCACATTTATAAAAGGATATTGGAAAGTTAGAATCAGTTCAGAGGTGGCAACTAGATTATTACAAGAGATAGAAGGTTGAGCTTGTTTAGCTTAGAAAAAAAGATGTCTCAGAAGAGATTCCATTTATATGTATAACCACTTGAAGTCACAAGACCTTACAAAGATCCAGGGAGAAATCAGTAAGAGTGGAGGAAAGGCAATTTCAGTAGCTAAGCAGGAAAGGGTTATTTACAATTAGAGCAGTCAGACTGCTGAATGCCCTACCTCAAGAGGTAGTAATGGCAAGTACTCTAACAGCTTTTAAAAAACGTTTTTCAAAAATAAATGTCATTGTGGTTAAAATTTAGTGCTAGAGAATATATAACTGGTGGAGAAGGTTGAACTTGATGAATTTAGGTCTTTCTTTCAACGTTTACAACTATGTGATTATGTGTGCGAAAAACTGACATCTGACTGAGCCCTTAGGTTAGCAGATAATTTATAGGTGAGATTAGAGTCTAATGTTTCCTATCAATAGGATAAAATACAGGTTTGAGTGGGTGACCTATTTATTTAAAGAACAGGGATCTATTAAAGTCTAGTCTTCACAGCATACACCTCTCAACATTGAAATTACAGCACCAAGAAAGGAAAATCAAGGTATTATGGTGATCACCGGATCAATAGACATGCTAATGATATGTGAATGATGAAAAATTTAAATAAAATGTTGAAATGTATTCAGTATAGACTATGAGAAACCATAGCACTTCCATGCCTTGGCATGATATCATTGATATAATTATCAATGGCTATCTGAAGAATGTTCCGACACTCTGAATGCACTTGGGCATGGAAATCATCAAGATAAGCTGCTGATAGATCCCTGTTACATCTATCACAGGCTCAAAAAGGCTACCTCAACAGACTTGGCACAAGCCACTTGGTCTAGCAGATTCCAGAGGAATCCCAGCCTTTAACTTTTTAATTCCTTTACAGGGTTCTGGTCTTACAATGGGGTCCACTGGATGGCTTCCACAGACACTCTCCACAAGGAGAAATTATACTTCTTGGTTCACGTAAGAGAAAAACAGACAGAGTTCATAAATGTTCTTGATCAGAGTTTCATGAGATTTTTATCAGAGTGTTATTAGAGTTTCATCAGCTTTTCTCGGATGGAAAATATAATGTTTCCAGCTTCTATCAATCAGTCTGTGAAAAACGTACAGCACAAGGGCGGGATCTGAGTGCTGTCTGATTTTATTCTGGAGGAGCAAACCAAAAAGCAACAGAATGGTCTAATAACTTGGTCTGAAGCAGAAAGTCAGTGTAGAGACAAAATTATAAAAAAGGAGAATAGGAAAAAAGTGAGCAAAAATTAGGTCAAAAGTAAGAATGTACTCTTGGAATACAGAAAGGCACACAAGTTAACACAAACAAGTCAGATTATAACATGCAATGGACAGTAGTTTTGTGTCCTCTGGATGGATCTACAAGTCCCAGAGTACACAGAAATAGAACTGTCACCCCACATCGCCGGCAATGAGAGTGCATTGCTACCCAGCGACAAAAGCCGAAACAAGAAGGGCAGGCACAGACAGATGTCAAACTACCTTTGAAATTGCCAACCAATGACTTTACAGATGTGCTTTATGGAAGATAAGTCCCAAAACATGGCCGACCATGATATCAGAGTTAGGATATACATGTTGCTCACAAGTACCATGAGCAACATGCAGTCTGGCATTGTCATGTGGAAACATGGCTCCTGGGACAACAGGAAAAAAAAATCTAAAATTTCTCCAAGCTGTTGTACAGGACTTATCGGACTAGATATTGAAAGCAAACATTCACACACTTTTGTCACTCACTGACATGAGATATTTGATCTTGTACCTTATTTAAAAACAGACCATATTGTTCACGATTTGTTTCATTTGGTTCTCTTTTTCTGCTTTTAGGACATCTTTGAAAATCGAATTAGGTTTTAGGTCAAATTTATGAAGGAATATGGAAAATTCTGAAGGGTTCACAAACTTTCAAGCATGTTGCTGGATAGTAAAACAAATCTATGGAGGAAGGGATTTGATACACACTTTCTAACAAGTCTATTTTCCTTTAATGAGTGTTACCATTAACGAGCAATAGAATTTGGAATTCACTTACAATAATGGGTGGAATTCTGGCTAAACTAAAAGGTAAAACCTCGGTAAAGAAGGGGCGGATATGAAATGGCTCTAAATTGGATTTTTGCATGAAAAAGATTTCATCTGCTAAGGTGGGTGCAATATAAAAGGAAGGTTAAGGTTACATAGCAATTCTACCATTTAAATATGTCGTTCAGTAATTGGAATAAACATTCAAATTTTCACCAGCATATTTCTCATTAGCTTCACATCAATACCTGTGCTGAAAACATGGGTCAGTGAACTGAATTTCTCACTGCCCAATTGAATTCATTAATCATTCTCTACCAGGATGGCTTTATAAATAGACAGTTTTAAGACACTGTTTTACTCTGGTTAAAGCACAAGCAAATTATCGGAAAACTTTAAGCTTTGCTTTGTTAGTGTATTCTTTGTGTTCAAACCAAATATGACTGTGTATTTTATTCCTTTTTAGAAAATGCAAAGAACAGCTACAATACATGAGTAGACTATTCTGCTAGGGGTCGAGTTCCTGCCTCTGCACAGGGGGAATCTCGAGCCATCTCCGCTGCAGTCTCCCATTCTTCTCCTGCTGCAGTGGAGCCTGCTCAGCGGAGGCGTCGGTCGCAGCGTCACACTCAGTCTGACACTGTGCGAAGGGTTACTGCTGTCCTTCCAGCTTCTGCCATTGTGGCCAGTACTGGTCAGCAGCGAGCAGACGTCTTTGGGACTAAGTCCTACTTTTCCTCTTCTGAGCATGCCCAGGATAAGATCTCTCATTGGAGATCAAGGGTCACATGCTGAGGTACTGCAGCAAATCCTATTGGTCCTCTAGGAAGGTCCTGAAGGTGTTCAACGTCTGTGGCAGTCTCTCATTGGTCCTTCTAGGAAGGTCCTGTACTTGCTGCAGCTATAAGAGGTGCGCATGACCGCACGGCCATGCACTAGTGTCAATTTATGTACGAGCTCAGCGCCAGTGTGGTCATGTTTGTGTGTGTATTCAGGGACCCCGGCTTAAATAAGCCCCTAGAATGCTGGCACCTCCAGCAAGGAGTTTGGTGTGTGAGTATTCAGGGACCCGGCTGAAATAAGCCCCTAGAATGCTGGCACCTCCGGCGAGGAGCTGAGTGTTTGCATTTGACTGCATGACCACCATCTGCTCTACTAAGTAGCTGTGTTCCTCTGTGAGCCAAACAGGGCACAGCGTTATCCTTGCTAACAGACTCTGTGAAGTAACAGAGTCTGTTTATATTACTAAATTGTACCGCCATATCTAGCTGCAGGTGCTTTCCTTCACGGTGGTTCCCGGGTTGCGAACGCACCAACTTCTTCTAATAAATATATATATTCGGTGCGTTCCGCCAACCCTAACAGTACACTAGTGCCAGGATCTGGCTAGTTATGGCGGACACTCAGCAATCCATGAGGTACATCCAGCAGCAGGAGGGTAGGTTGGCGGCTCTCGAGCGCATAACCTCAGCTGTGGACGTAACCGCAGTTGCTGTACAGGCTGCTAGCGTGGCTGCAGCAACCATGTCCACTGCCACCCCTGTTCCGACTCTATCTCGCCTCCCACTGCCAGAAAAATTTTCTGGTGATAGTAAATCTTATAGGTGTTTCGTGAGCCAGTGCTCTATACATATCGAGCTTCTGGCCACACGTTTCCCCACAGAGCGGGCTAAGGTGGGATTTATTGTGTCTCTCCTGTTGGACAGGGCGTTGGAGTGGGCAATGCCGCTGTGGGAGCGTGGTGATCATGTGGTGCAGAGTGCTTCTTTGTTCCTGAGCACTCTGAAACAGGTCTTTTTAGGACCTCATGTCACCCATGATACTGCACTCCAGCTGTTGGCATTGACACAGAGCTCGTCCTTGGTCAGCCATTTTGCCGTCCACTTTCGCACCCTAGCATCTGAGCTGGAGTGGGCGGATAAGGCCCTTATTCCGATATTTTGGAGGGGGCTGGATGGCAACGTGAAGGATACTCTGGCCTCTAGGGAGATTCCCACCACACTGGAGGAGTTAATAACTGTATCCACTCGTATTGACCTCCATTTTCACGAGCGGAGGTTAGAGCGAGCCCAGTGTAGGCAGAGGTTTCGGCTGGCTCCCACCTTTGCCAAACCTCTGGAATCTCCGGTCCTGGTTCCTGAGTCACATGAGGCCAGGGAGGTGTCACAAGCGGGTTCTAAGTCCCGGACCGCTTGGGCATCCAAGGTTCGTCATGTTTGCCAGCAGTCTGGACATCTTGCCACCAGATGTTCTCAGCGGTCGAGGAGACGTCAGCCTCTAGTGGTAGTCGGGGGAGGTACACTAGATACGGCGACGTTTGCCTCAAAATTGTCCTTTAAGTGGACAATTAACATTGGCTCATCTTCCCACTCAGTAGAGCTCTGCGTGGATTCTGGGGCAGAGGGCAATTTCATGTCTTCCACCTTTGCCCAACGTCACGCAATACCCCTGGTTATGCTAGCACAACCAGTTACGGTACGAGTGGTGAATGGGTCGACACTACCTTCACAGATAACTCACCAGACCATTCCTTTTACTCTGTCCATGTCGCCATCCCATCAGGAGACAATATCTCTGCTCGTCATACCTGAGGTTATTGATGAGGTCCTGTTGGGGATACCTTGGTTACGGTACCACTCTCCACATATCGAGTGGTCTTCTGGCAGAATTTTGGGATGGGGTGAGTTTTGTGAGGGTAGGTGTCAAAGGGAGTGCATTCAGGTTGCTACTACTGAGGTACCCACAGATTTATCCTCTCTCCCCAAGCAATACTGGTCTCATGCGGACGTGTTCTCCAAAAAGGCGGCGGAGACTGTCATGATTCCCAATGGCAGGGACATGGGCAAAAACAGGACTAGCTCTAGGAAGATGGAATCTAAGCTGACCGCGATGCTGAACCTAACGCACAACTACCAGTGGCCGGGGAACATACCTGCGTTTTATCCCTAGACGTCTCGCACCAGCCGGAGATCTAGCTACCCCTAATAGAGGAAACACAGACCTGGCTTGCCTCCAGAGAAAACCCCAAAGTAATAGTAGCCCCCAACATATAATGACGGTTAGTTAAGAAGAAAACACATACGCAGTATGAATACAGGTTCAGCAAAGAGAGGCCCACTAACTAGATAGCAGAAAATACAAAAGTGGACTTCGCGGTCAACTCAAAACCCTACAAAATACCATCCTGAAATGACTTTAAACTCCGGTATCAACTCATGACACCGAAGTGGTCATTTCAGTTCACTAGAGCTTCCAGCAGCAAGATTCATATAAATGCACGCTGGACAAAAGGTACAAATGATCAAACTTATCTGACTCAGCAGACTTGGAGCAGGTAGCAAGTAACAGAGGAGCTCTGGTAACATTGATAGCCGGCAAGTAAATGAGTGAGAAGCCAGACTATATAGGAAACTCCCATTTCCTGATGGGAACAGGTGCACTGGAGATAGAAGACAGTAGTCAACCAGTACCACCAGTAGCCACCAGAGGGAGCCCACAAACAGAATTCACAACAGTACCCCCCCCTTGAGGAGGGGGCACCGAACCCTCATGAGAACCACCAGGGCGATCTGGACGAGCCCTATGAAAGGCGCGAACCAAATCAGAGGCATGAACATCAGAAGCAGTCACCCAAGAATTATCCTCCTGACCGTATCCCTTCCATTTGACCAAATATTGAAGTCTCCGTCTGGAAATGCGAGAGTCAAAAATCTTCTCCACAACATACTCCAATTCACCCTGCACCAGCACAGGAGCAGGAGGCTCAACAGAAGGAACAACCGGTATCTCGTACCTCCGCAACAAAGACCGATGGAAGACATTATGAATAGTGAAAGATGCTGGTAGGTCCAAACGAAATGATACAGGATTAAGAATCTCCAAAATCTTATAAGGACCTATGAACCGAGGTTTAAACTTAGGAGAAGAGACCTTCATAGGGACAAAACGAGAAGACAACCACACCAAGTCCCCAATGCGAAGACGATTACCAGCACGACGATGACGATTAGCAAACTGCTGAGTCTTCTCCTGGGACAACTTCAAGTTGTCCACCACATGACTCCAAATCTGGTGCAATCTATCCACCACAGTGTCCACTCCAGGACAATCCGAAGATTCCACCTGACCAGATGAAAAACGAGGGTGAAACCCCGAATTGCAGAAGAAAGGAGAAACCAGAGTGGCAGAACTAGCCCGATTATTAAGGGCAAACTCCGCCAACGGCAAAAAGGCGACCCAGTCATCCTGATCAGCAGACACAAAACTGTTGTGAATTTGGATTCTGGGCTCCCCCGGTGGCTACTGGTGGAATTGAACTTGTGACATCATCTTCCCTGTTCACCTGTTCTGATTAGATCTGGGTGTCGCTATATAACCTGGCTTCTCTGTTAGATGCTTGCCGGTCAACAATGTTATCAGAAGCCTCTCTGTGCTTGTTCCTGCTCCCAGACATCTACTAGATAAGTTGGACATTCGTCCATGTTTTGTTTTTGTATTTTGGTTCCAGTTCACAGCTGCAGTTTCGTTACTGTGTCTGGAAAGCTCTTGTTGATCAGGAATTGCCACTCTGGTATTATGAGTTAATGCCAGAGTCCTAAAGTAATTTCTGGATGTGTTTTGTTAGGGTTTTCTACTGACCATGAAAGTATGCTTTCTGTCTTCTGCTATCTAGAAAGCGGACCTCAAATTTGCTAAAACTATTTTCCTGCTGCGTTTGTTGTTTCATCTCATATCACCGCCAATATATGTGGGGGGCTTCTGTCTCCTTTTGGGCATTTCTCTAGAGGTGAGTCAGGTCTTATATTCCCTCTGCTAGCATTATTTAGTTCTCCGGCCGGCGCTGGGCATATAGGAATAAAAAGTAGGACATGCTACCTGGCTACTTCTAGATGATGCGATAGGTTTAGTTCATGGTCAGTACAGTTACATCTTCCAAGAGCTTGTTCCTATAGAGGCTTATGCTAGTTCTCTGGCCATGGAGATCATGACAGTTTGACCGGCCCACTAAAGGGTTAAAATCCTTGGCTGAGAAAGGAGAGAAATAAGAAGTCTGCTGAGAGTTTTTTTTTTTTTTTTCCTCTGTGCTCTTAATTGGATCACTTGCCAGTCTGTCTATGCTGCAGTCTTTCTTTTTTTTCTCTCTCCTTATAATCTTTGAATGGCTTTGTGTTCACCTGTTAATAATGGATCTTCAGAGTGTAACTGCAGGTTTGAATAATCTCACCACGAAAGTACAAAATTTGCAAGATTTTATTATTCATGCTCCGGTATCTGAGCCGAGAATTCCTTTGCCGGAATTCTTCTCAGGGAATAGATCTAGCTTTCAGAATTTTAGAAATAATTGTAAGCTATTTTTGTCCCTGAAATCTCGTTCTGCTGGAGACTCTGCACAGCAGGTTGGGATTGTGATTTCCTTGCTCCGCGGCGACCCTCAAGACTGGGCTTTTGCATTGGCACCAGGGGATCCTGCGTTGCGCAATGTGGATGCGTTTTTTTTGGCCTTGGGCTTGCTGTATGAGGAACCTCATTTGGAACTTCAGGCAGAAAAAACTTTGATGTCCCTATCGCAGGGGCAAGATGAAGCTGAAATTTACTGCCAAAGATTCCGTAAATGGTCTGTGCTTACTCAGTGGAATGAGTGTGCCTTGGCGGCTACTTTCAGAGAGGGTCTCTCTGATGCCATTAAGGATGTTATGGTGGGGTTCCCTGTGCCTGCGGGTCTGAATGAGTCCATGACAATGGCCATTCAGATCGATAGGCGTCTGCGGGAGCGCAAACCTGTGCACCATCTGGCGGTGTCCACTGAGAAGACGCCAGAAAGCATGCAGTGTGATAGAATTCTGTCCAGAAGCGAGCGGCAGAATTTTAGACGGAAAAATGGGTTGTGTTTCTATTGTGGGGATTCTACTCATGTTATATCAGCGTGCTCTAAGCGTACTAAAAAGCTTGATAAATCCGTTTCCATTTGCACTTTACAGTCTAAATTTATTTTGTCTGTGACCCTGATTTGCTCTTTGTCATCTATTACTACTGACGCCTATATCGACTCTGGCGCCGCTTTGAGTCTTATGGATTGGTCCTTTGCCAATCGTTGTGGGTATGATTTAGAGCCTTTGGAAACTCTTATTCCTCTGAAGGGGATTGACTCCACCCCATTGGCTAATAATAAACCACAATACTGGACACAAGTGACTATGTGTATTAATCCGGATCACCAGGAGACTATTCGTTTTCTAGTGCTGTATAATCTACATGAGGATTTGGTGCTGGGATTGCCATGGCTGCAGTCTCACAACCCAGTCCTTGACTGGAGAGCTATGTCTGTGTTGAGCTGGGGATGTAAGGGGACTCATGGGGACGTACCTTTGGTGTCCATTTCATCATCTATTCCCTCTGAAATCCCTGAGTTCCTGTCTGATTATCGTGACGTCTTTGAAGAACCCAAGCTGGGTTCACTACCTCCGCACCGTGAGTGCGATTGTGCTATAGATTTAATTCCGGGTAGTAAATACCCAAAGGGTCGTTTATTTAATCTGTCTGTGCCTGAACATACTGCTATGCGAGAATATATAAAGGAGTCCTTGGAAAAGGGACATATTCGTCCATCGTCATCTCCCTTAGGAGCCGGTTTTTTCTTTGTGTCAAAAAAAGACGGCTCTTTGAGACCATGTATTGATTATCGGCTTTTGAATAAAATCACGGTTAAATATCAATACCCATTGCCGTTGCTGACTGATTTGTTTGCTCGCATAAAGGGGGCCAAGTGGTTCTCTAAGATTGATCTCCGTGGGGCGTATAATTTGGTGCGGATCAGGCAGGGGGATGAGTGGAAAACCGCATTTAATACGCCCGAGGGCCACTTTGAGTATTTGGTGATGCCTTTTGGTCTTTCTAATGCCCCTTCAGTCTTCCAGTCCTTTATGCATGATATTTTCCGCGATTTTTTGGATAAATTTATGATAGTGTATCTGGATGATATTCTGATTTTTTCGGATGACTGGGACTCTCATGTCCGGCAAGTTAAGAGGGTTTTTCAGGTTTTGCGGTCTAATTCTCTGTGTGTCAAGGGTTCTAAGTGCGTTTTTGGGGTTCAGAGAATTTCCTTTTTGGGATATATTTTTTCTCCCTCTTCCATTGAGATGGATCCTGTCAAGGTTCAAGCTATTTGTGATTGGACGCAGCCCTCTTCTCTTAAGAGTCTTCAGAAATTTTTGGGCTTTGCCAACTTTTATCGTCGATTTATTTCTGGTTTTTCGGATGTCGTTAAGCCATTGACCGATTTGACTAGACAGGGTGCTGATGTTGCTAATTGGTCCCCTGATGCTGTGGAGGCCTTTCAGGAGCTTAAGCGCCGTTTTTCTTCTGCCCCTGTGTTGCGTCAGCCTGATGTGACTCTTCCTTTTCAGGTTGAGGTCGACGCTTCTGAGATCGGAGCTGGGGCAGTGTTGTCGCAGAAAAGTTCTGACTGCGCCGTGATGAGGCCTTGTGCCTTCTTTTCCCGTAAATTTTCGCCCGCTGAGCGGAATTATGATGTTGGGAATCGGGAGCTTTTGGCCATGAAGTGGGCGTTTGAGGAGTGGCGCCATTGGCTCGAGGGGGCCAGACATCAGGTGGTGGTATTGACTGACCACAAAAATTTGATTTATCTTGAGACCGCCAGGCGCCTGAATCCTAGACAGGCGCGCTGGTCATTATTTTTTTCTCGGTTTAATTTTGTGGTATCGTACCTACCAGGTTCTAAGAATGTTAAGGCGGATGCCCTTTCTAGGAGTTTTGAGCCTGATTCACCTGGCAACTCTGACCCCACAGGTATTCTTAAGGAGGGAGTTATCTTGTCAGCTGTTTCTCCAGACCTGCGGCGGGCCTTGCAGGAGTTTCAGGCGGATAGACCGGATCGTTGTCCGCCTGATAGGCTGTTTGTTCCTGATGATTGGACCAGTAAAGTCATCTCTGAGGTGCATTCTTCTGCGTTGGCAGGTCATCCTGGAATTTTTGGTACCAGGGATTTGGTGGCAAGATCCTTCTGGTGGCCTTCCCTGTCACGAGATGTGCGAGGCTTTGTGCAGTCTTGTGACGTTTGTGCTCGGGCCAAGCCTTGTTGTTCTCGGGCTAGTGGATTATTGTTGCCCTTGCCTATTCCTAAGAGGCCTTGGACACACATCTCGATGGATTTTATTTCAGATCTGCCTGTTTCTCAGAAGATGTCTGTCATCTGGGTGGTGTGTGACCGTTTTTCTAAGATGGTTCATTTGGTTCCCCTGCCCAAATTGCCTTCTTCTTCCGAGTTGGTGCCCCTGTTTTTTCAAAATGTTGTTCGTTTGCATGGTATTCCTGAGAATATCGTTTCTGACAGAGGAACCCAATTTGTGTCTAGATTTTGGCGGGCATTTTGTGCTAGGATGGGCATAGATTTGTCTTTTTCGTCTGCTTTTCACCCTCAGACTAATGGCCAGACCGAGCGGACTAATCAGACCCTGGAGACATATCTGAGGTGTTTTGTGTCTGCTGACCAGGATGATTGGGTTGCTTTTTTGCCATTGGCGGAGTTCGCCCTCAATAATCGGGCCAGCTCTGCCACCTTGGTTTCCCCGTTTTTCTGTAATTCGGGGTTCCATCCTCGATTTTCCTCCGGTCAGATGGAATCCTCGGATTGTCCTGGAGTGGATGCGGTGGTGGAGAGATTGCATCATATCTGGGGGCAGGTGATGGACAATTTAAAGTTGTCCCAGGAGAAGACTCAGCTTTTTGCCAACCGTCACCGTCGTGTTGGTCCTCGGCTTTGTGTTGGAGATTTGGTGTGGTTGTCTTCTCGTTTTGTCCCTATGAGGGTCTCATCTCCTAAGTTTAAGCCTCGGTTCATCGGTCCGTATAAAATATTGGAGATTCTTAACCCTGTTTCCTTCCGTTTGGACCTCCCTGCATCCTTTTCTATTCATAACGTTTTTCATCGGTCGTTATTGCGCAGGTATGAGGCACCGGTTGTGCCTTCCGTTGAGCCTCCTGCTCCGGTGTTGGTTGAGGGTGAGTTGGAGTACGTTGTGGAAAAAATCCTAGACTCCCGTGTTTCCAGACGGAGACTCCAGTATCTGGTCAAGTGGAAGGGATACGGCCAGGAGGATAATTCTTGGGTCACTGCATCTGATGTTCATGCCTCTGATCTGGTTCGTGCCTTTCATAGGGCCCATCCTGATCGCCCTGGTGGTTCTGGTGAGGGTTCGGTGCCCCCTCCTTGAGGGGGGGGTACTGTTGTGAATTTGGATTCTGGGCTCCCCCGGTGGCTACTGGTGGAATTGAACTTGTGACATCATCTTCCCTGTTCACCTGTTCTGATTAGATCTGGGTGTCGCTATATAACCTGGCTTCTCTGTTAGATGCTTGCCGGTCAACAATGTTATCAGAAGCCTCTCTGTGCTTGTTCCTGCTCCCAGACATCTACTAGATAAGTTGGACATTCGTCCATGTTTTGTTTTTGTATTTTGGTTCCAGTTCACAGCTGCAGTTTCGTTACTGTGTCTGGAAAGCTCTTGTTGATCAGGAATTGCCACTCTGGTATTATGAGTTAATGCCAGAGTCCTAAAGTAATTTCTGGATGTGTTTTGTTAGGGTTTTCTACTGACCATGAAAGTATGCTTTCTGTCTTCTGCTATCTAGAAAGCGGACCTCAAATTTGCTAAAACTATTTTCCTGCTGCGTTTGTTGTTTCATCTCATATCACCGCCAATATATGTGGGGGGCTTCTGTCTCCTTTTGGGCATTTCTCTAGAGGTGAGTCAGGTCTTATATTCCCTCTGCTAGCATTATTTAGTTCTCCGGCCGGCGCTGGGCATATAGGGATAAAAAGTAGGACATGCTACCTGGCTACTTCTAGATGATGCGGTAGGTTTAGTTCATGGTCAGTACAGTTACATCTTCCAAGAGCTTGTTCCTATAGAGGCTTATGCTAGTTCTCTGGCCATGGAGATCATGACACAAAACACCTCAAATAAGTCTCCAAGGTCTGATTAGTTCGCTCTGTCTGGCCATTCGTCTGAGGATGGAAAGCAGACGAAAAAGACAAATCAATGCCCATCCTGGCACAGAACGCCCGCCAAAATCTAGACACAAATTGGGATCCCCTGTCAGAAACGATGTTTTCCGGGATACCATGCAGACGAACCACATTCTGAAAAAACAGAGGAACCAACTCCGATGAAGAAGGCAACTTGGGCAAGGGTACCAAATGAACCATTTTAGAAAAACGGTCACACACCACCCAGATGACGGTCATTTTCTGAGAAACCGGGAGATCCGAAATAAAGTCCATAGAGATGTGCGTCCAAGACCTCTTCGGAATAGGCAAGGGCAACAACAATCCACTAGCCCGAGAACAACAAGGCTTGGCCCGAGCACAAACATCACAAGACTGTACAAAAGTACGCACATCCCGAGACAGGGAAGGCCACCAGAAGGACCTGGCCACCAAATCTCTGGTACCAAAGATTCCAGGGTGGCCTGCCAACACAGAAGAATGAACTTCCAAGATGACTCTACTGGTCCACTCATCTGGAACAAACAGTCTCCCAGGCGGACAACGATCAGGCCTATCCACTTGAAACTCCTGCAAAGCACGTCGCAAGTCTGGAGAGACAGCAGACAATATCACCCCATCCTTAAGGATACCCGTAGGCTCAGAATCACCATGGGAGTGAGGCTCAAAACTCCTAGAAAGGGCATCTGCCTTCACATTTTTTGAACCTGGTAGATATGAGACCACAAAATTAAACCGAGAGAAAAACAACGACCAGCGCGCCTGTCTAGGATTCAGACGCCTGGCTGACTCAAGGTAAATCAGATTCTTGTGATCAGTCAATACCACCACCTGATGCCTAGCACCCTCAAGCCAATGACGCCACTCCTCAAAGGCCCACTTCATAGCCAAGAGTTCCCGATTACCAACATCATAATTTCGCTCGGCGGGCGAAAATTTTCGAGAAAAGAACGCACATGGTCTCATCACCGAGCAATCGGAACTTCTCTGCGACAAAACCGCCCCCGCTCCGATCTCTGAAGCATCAACTTCGACCTGAAAAGGAAGTGAAACATCAGGTTGGCGCAACACAGGAGCAGAAGAAAAGCGGTGCTTAAGCTCCCGAAAGGCCTCCACAGCCGCCGAAGACCAATTGGAAACATCAGCACCCTTCTTAGTCAAATCCGTTAGAGGCTTAATGACACTTGAAAAACCAGTTATAAATCGACGATAGAAATTAGCAAAGCCCAAGAACTTCTGAAGGCTCTTAAGGGAAGTCGGCTGCGTCCAATCACAAATAGCCCGAACCTTGACAGGATCCATCTCAATAGAAGAAGGGGAAAAAATATACCCCAAAAAAGAGATCTTCTGAACCCCAAAAATACACTTTGAACCCTTTACAAACAAAGAATTGGCCCGCAATACCTGAAAAACCTTCCTGACCTGTTGAACATGCGACTCCCAGTCATCGGAAAAAATCAAAATATCATCCAGATACACAATCATAAATTTATCCAGATATTCACGGAAAATATTGTGCATAAAGGACTGAAAGACTGAAGGGGCATTAGAAAGACCAAAAGGCATTACCAGATACTCAAAATGGCCCTCGGGCGTATTAAATGCAGTTTTCCACTCATCTCCCTGCTTAATCCGCACCAAATTATACGCACCCCGAAGGTCAATCTTAGAGAACCACCTTGCCCCCTTAATACGAGCAAACAAATCAGTCAACAGTGGCAAAGGATACTGATATTTGACTGTAATCTTATTCAACAGCCGATAATCAATACAAGGCCTCAGGGAACCATCTTTTTTACACACGAAAAAAAAACCTGCTCCTAAAGGGGATGAGGATGGACGAATATATCCCTTTTCCAAGGACTCCTTAATATATTCTCGCATAGCAGCATGCTCTGGCACAGACAGATTGAACAAACGACCTTTAGGAAATTTGCTGCCAGGAATCAAATCTATAGCACAATCGCAATCCCTGTGAGGAGGGAGTGAACTAAGTTTAGGCTCCTCAAAAACATCACAATAGTCAGACAAAAATGCCGGAACCTCAGAGGGAGTAGATGAAGCAATGGAAACCAAAGGTACTTCCCCATGAACCCCCTGACATCCCCAGCTTAATACGGACATTGTTTTCCAGTCAAGAACTGGGTTGTGAGTTTGTAACCATGGCAATCCAAGCACTAAGACATCATGCAAATTATGCAACACAAGGAATCGAATCACCTCCTGATGGTCTGGAGTCATACACATAGTCACTTGTGTCCAGTATTGAGGTTTATTCCTAGCCAATGGTGTGGAGTCGATACCCTTCAAAGGAATAGGGACTTCCAGAGACTCTAGACTACACCCACAATGCCTGGCAAAGGACCAATCCATAAGACTCAGGGCGGCGCCAGAGTCCACATAGGCATTCACATTAATAGATGATAACAAACAAATCAAAGTTACAGACAAAAGAAACTTAGACTGCAAGTTGCTAACTGCAAAAGACTTATCAACCCTTTTAGTGCGTTTAGAGCATGCAGATATAACATGAGCAGAATCGCCACAATAGAAACACAACCCATTTTTACGCCTATAATTCTGCCGTTCACTTCTGGACAGAATTCTATCACATTGCATATTCTCCGGTGCCTGCTCAGAAGACACCGCCAAATGGTGCACAGGTTTGCGCTCCCGCAAACGCCGGTCAATCTGAATAGCCATTGTCATGGACTCATTCAGACCTGTGGGCGTAGGAGACCCCACCATGACATCTTTAACGGCGTCAGAGAGACCCTTTCTGAAATTCACCGCCAGGGCGCACTCATTCCACTGAGTAAGCACAGACCATTTACGAAACTTTTGACAATATATTTCAGCTTTATCATGCCCTTGAGAGAGGGCTATCAAGGCCTTTTCAGCTTGAATCTCCAAATTCGGTTCCTCATAGAGCAACCCCAGCGCCAGAAAAAACGCATCCACATTGAACAGCGCAGGATCCCCTGGCGCCAATGCAAATGCCCAATTCTGGGGGTCACCCCGCAGCAAGGAAATAACAATCTTAACCTGCTGAGCAGGGTTTCCAGCGGAGTGAGGTCTCAGAGAAAGATACAATTTACAATTGTGCTTACAATTCAAAAAACGAGATCTATCTCCAGAAAAAAACTCTGGTATAGGAATTTTAGGTTCAGACATAGGAGCATGTACGACAAAATCTTGTATATTTTGAACCTTAGAAGCAAGATTATTCAGATTTGAAGCTAAACTCTGGATATCCATTTCTCAGCAGCTGAGATCTGAGCCATTCAGGTATTAAGAGGAGGGAAAAGAAGCAGACTGCAATTATGGCTAAACAGACTTCAGAGTTAAAAAAAAAAAAAAAAAAGGTGTCAGAGACTTCTTTTTCTCTCCTTCTTCAGCCAATACTTAACACATTTGGGCCGGCTATACTGTCATGATTCCCAATGGCAGGGACATGGGCAAAAACAGGACTAGCTCTAGGAAGATGGAATCTAAGCTGACCGCGATGCTGAACCTAACGCACAACTACCAGTAGCCGGGGAATGTACCTGCGTTTTATCCCTAGACGTCTCGCAGCAGCCGGAGATCTAGCTACCCCTAATAGAGGAAACACAGACCTGGCTTGCCTCCAGAGAAAACCCCAAAGTAATAGTAGCCCCCAACATATAATGACGGTTAGTTAAGAAGAAAACACATACGCAGTATGAATACAGGTTCAGCAAAGAGAGGCCCACTAACTAGATAGCAGAAAATACAAAAGTGGACTTCGCGGTCAACTCAAAACCCTACAAAATACCATCCTGAAATGACTTTAAACTCCGGTATCAACTCATGACACCGGAGTGGTCATTTCAGTTCACTAGAGCTTCCAGCAGCAAGATTCATATAAATGCACGCTGGACAAAAGGTACAAATGATCAAACTTATCTGACTCAGCAGACTTGGAGCAGGTAGCAAGTAACAGAGGAGCTCTGGTAACATTGATAGCCGGCAAGTAAATGAGTGAGAAGTGTTGTGGATTCTGTTTTTGGGCTCCCTCTGGTGGTTACAACTGGTACTGGGTGACTTTGGTGGGTTGCGGTCTCTGGTTTCCACCTGTCCATCAGAGGCTGGGTGTTTCCTATTTAACCTGGCTTTCCTGTCATTCCCTTGCCGGCTATCAATGTATCAGTGTGTCTCTGTTACCTTTGCTTCCTGCTCCTAGGCCTTCAAGACAAGCTAAGTCTGGATTTCCCTGTTTCATGTTTGCTTTCATGTTTTTAGTCCAGCTTGCAGATATGCAATTCTCTGCTGCTGGTTGCTCTAGTGGGCTGAAATTACCACTCATGTACCATGAGTTGGCACATGAGTTCAAGTAATTTCAGGATGGTATTTTGAAGGGTTTTAAGCTGACCGCGCAGTTCACCTTTTGTATCCTCTGCTATCTAGCTTAAGCGGGCCTCATTTTGCTGAATCTGTTTTCATAACTACGTTTGTGCCTTCCTCTCATTTCACCGTCATTATATGTGGGGGGCTGCTATTTCTGTGGGAATATTTCTCTGGAGGCAAGATAGGTCTGTGATTCTTCTGATAGGGGTAGCTAGATCTCCGGCTGGCGCGAGACGTCTAGAGTCCCCCCAGGAACGTTCCCCGGCTGCTGTTAGTTGGTGTTGAGGTTCAGGATCGCGGTCAGCTCAGGTTCCATCACCCTAGAGCTCGTCCTGTTTTTGCCCGTGTTATGTGTTTAATTCCCTGCCATTGGGATCATGACAGTATAGCCGGCCCACAAAGTGTTAATTGTTTGGGCTGAAGCAGGAGAAAAAGAAGTGTTGAAGGGAAATTTTATTTATTTTTTTTCCCTCAGAGTTTTGCTGCCTAGCCCTTAATTGCTGTCTAGCTGCTTCTTACCTCCTCTTAACCCTTGAATGGCTCTGACCTTAGCTGTTTAACATGGATGTCCAGAGTTTGGCTTCCAGCCTGAATAATCTTGCTGCAAAAGTTCAAAACATACAGGATTTTGTTGTTCACACTCCTATGTCTGAACCTAGAATTCCTATTCCAGAGTTTTTTTCTGGAGATAGATCTACCTTCCTGAATTTCAGGAACAATTGCAAATTGTTTCTTTCTTTGAAATCTCGTTCCTCTGGAGACCCTGCTCAGCAGGTCAAGATTGTAATATCTTTCCTGCGGGGCGACCCTCAGAATTGGGCATTTGCATTGGCACCAGGGGATCCTGCATTGCTCAGTGTGGATGCATTTTTTCTGGCACTGGGATTGCTCTATGAGGAACCAAACCTGGAGATTCAGGCTGAAAAGGCTTTATTAGCCCTCTCTCAGGGGCATGATGAAGCGGAAGTATATTGTCAAAAATTTCAGAAATGGTCGGTGCTTACTCAGTGGAATGAGTGCGCCCTGGCTGCAAACTTCAGAGATGGTCTTTCTGAGGCCATTAAGGATATTATGGTGGGGTTCCCTGCGCCTACAGGTCTGAATGAGTCTATGGCTATGTCCATTCAGATTGATCGGCATTTACGGGAGCGCAAACCTGTGCACCAGTTGGCGGTGTCTTCTGAACAGGCACCTGAGACTATGCAATGTGATAGAATTCAGTCCAGAAGTGAACGGCAAAATTATAGGCGGAAAAATGGATTGTGTTTTTATTATGGTGATTCAGCTCATGTTATATCAGCATGCTCTAAACGCACAAAAAAGGTTGATAAATCTTTTGCCATTAGTACTCTGCAGTCTAAGTTCATTTTGTCTGTAACTCTGATTTGTTCACTGTCATCCATTTCCGTCGATGCCTATGTGGATTCGGGCGCTGCCCTGAGTCTTATGGATTGGTCATTTGCCAAACGCTGCGGTTTTAGTCTGGAGCCTCTGGAAGTTCCTATTCCTTTGAAGGGAATTGACTCTACACCATTGGCTATGAATAAACCGCAGTACTGGACACAAGTGACCATGCGCATGACTCCCGTTCATCAGGAGGTGATTCGCTTCCTTGTACTGTATAATTTACATGATGTACTAGTGCTTGGTCTGCCATGGTTACAAACTCATAATCCAGTCCTGGATTGGAAAACAATGTCTGTGTTAAGCTGGGGATGTCAGGGGGTTCATGATGATGCACCTCTGATTTCAATCGCTTCATCTACTCCTTCTGAGGTCCCTGCGTTTTTGTCTGACTATCGGGATGTTTTTGAGGAGCCTAAGCTCAATTCGCTCCCTCCTCATAGGGATTGTGACTGTGCTATAGAATTAATTCCTGGCAGTAAGTTCCCTAAGGGTCGTTTATTTAATCTGTCAGTGCCAGAGCATACTGCTATGCGGAATTATATTAAGGAGTCCTTGGAAAAGGGACATATTCGTCCATCTTCGTCCCCTCTGGGAGCAGGTTTTTTTTTCGTGGCAAAAAAAGATGGTTCCCTGAGGCCTTGTATAGATTATCGCCTTCTGAATAAGATTACAGTCAAATATCAGTATCCATTGCCATTATTGACTGATTTGTTTGCTCGCATTAAGGGGGCTAGGTGGTTCACTAAGATAGATCTTCGCGGTGCGTATAATCTTGTGCGGATAAAGCAGGGTGATGAGTGGAAAACCGCATTTAATACGCCTGAGGGCCATTTTGAGTATTTGGTAATGCCTTTTGGACTTTCTAATGCTCCTTCAGTCTTTCAGTCCTTTATGCACAATATTTTCCGTGAATATCTGGATAAGTTTATGATTGTGTATTTGGATGATATTTTGGTGTTTTCTGATGACTGGGAGTCTCATGTTCTACAGGTCAGGAAGGTGTTTCAAGTCCTGCGGGCCAATTCTCTGTTTGTGAAGGGCTCAAAATGTCTCTTCGGAGTCCAGAAGATTTCTTTTTTGGGGTACATTTTTTCTCCTTCTACTATTGAGATGGATCCCGTCAAGGTTCAGGCGATTTGTGACTGGACACAACCTACATCTGTTAAGAGTCTTCAGAAGTTCTTGGGTTTTGCTAATTTTTATCGTCGGTTCATTACTAATTTTTCCAGTGTTGTTAAACCTTTGACTGATTTGACTAAAAAGGGTGCTGATGTTGCTAATTGGTCTCCTACGGCTGTGGAGGCCTTTCAGGAACTTAAGCGCCGGTTTTCTTCTGCTCCTGTGTTATGTCAACCAGATGTTTCACTTCCTTTTCAGGTTGAGGTTGATGCTTCCGAGATTGGAGCAGGGGCGGTTTTGTCACAGAGAAGTTCCGATGGCTCGGTGATGAAGCCATGTGCATTCTTTTCTAGAAAATTCTCGCCCGCCGAGCGCAATTATGATGTGGGTAATCGGGAGCTTTTGGCCATGAAGTGGGCATTTGAGGAGTGGCGTCATTGGCTTGAGGGTGCTAGACATCGTGTGGTGGTCTTGACTGATCACAAAAATCTGATTTACCTTGAGTCTGCCAGGCGTCTGAATCCTAGACAGGCTCGTTGGTCGTTGTTTTTTCTCGTTTCAATTTTGTGGTTTCATACCTGCCAGGTTCAAAGAATGTGAAGGCAGATGCTCTTTCCAGGAGTTTTGTGCCTGACTCTCCTGGAGACTCTGGGCCTACTGGCATCCTTAGGGATGGGGTAATATTGTCCGCCGTCTCCCCAGACTTGCGACGTGCATTGCAGGAGTTTCAGGCGGATAAACCTGATCGTTGTCCACCAGAAAGACTGTTTGTTCCGGATGATTGGACCAGTAGAGTCATCTCCGAGGTCCATTCTTCTGTGTTGGCTGGTCATCCTGGAATATTTGGTACTAGAGACTTGGTGGCCAGGTCTTTTTGGTGGCCTTCCTTGTCAAGGGATGTGCGCACCTTTGTGCAGTCTTGTGAAGTGTGTGCTCGGGCTAAGCCTTGCTGTTCTCGGGCCAGTGGGTTGTTGTTATCCTTGCCTATCCCGAAGAGGCCTTGGACGCACATTTCCATGGATTTTATTTCAGATCTCCCTGTCTCACAGAAAATGTCCGTTATCTGGGTTGTGTGTGACCGCTTTTCTAAGATGGTTCATTTGGTACCCTTGCCTAAGTTGCCTTCCTCCTCTGAGTTGGTCCCTTTATTTTTTCAGAACGTGGTTCGTTTGCATGGGATTCCGGAGAATATCGTTTCTGACAGGGGATCCCAGTTTGTGTCTAGATTTTGGCGGACGTTTTGTGCTAAGATGGGCATTGATTTGTCTTTCTCGTCTGCATTCCATCCTCAGACGAATGGCCAGACGGAGCGAACTAATCAGACCTTGGAAACTTATTTAAGGTGTTTTGTTTCTGCTGATCAAGATGACTGGGTTGCCTTTTTGCCACTGGCCGAATTTGCCCTTAATAATCGGGCTAGTTCTGCTACTTTGGTTTCTCCTTTCTTTTGTAATTCGGGGTTTCATCCTCGTTTTTCCTCTGGTCAGGTGGAGCCTTCGGATTGTCCTGGAGTGGACATGGTGGTGGACAGGCTACATCAGATTTGGAATCAGGTGGTGGACAATTTGAAGTTGTCTCAGGAGAAGACTCAGCAGTTTGCTAATCGCCATCGCCGCGTGGGTCCCCGACTTCTTGTTGGGGACTTGGTGTGGTTGTCTTCTCGTTTTGTCCCTATGAAGGTCTCTTCTCCTAAGTTCAAGCCTCGGTTCATCGGTCCTTATAAGATCTTGGAGATTCTTAACCCTGTATCTTTTCGTTTGGATCTCCCAGCATCGTTTGCTATTCATAATGTGTTCCATCGGTCGTTATTGCGGAGGTATGAGGTGCCCGTTGTTCCTTCGGTTGAGCCTCCTGCTCCGGTGCTGGTGGAGGGAGAATTGGAGAATGTTGTTGAGAAGATCTTGGATTCTCGTGTTTCCAGACGTAAACTCCAGCATTTGGTTAAGTGGAAGGGTTATGGTCAGGAGGATAATTCCTGGGTGGTCGCCTCTGATGTTCATGCGACTGATTTGGTCCGCGCCTTCCATAGAGCTCATCCTGATCGCCCTGGGGGTTCTCGTGAGGGTTCGCTGACCCCTCCTCAAGGGGGGGGTACTGTTGTGGATTCTGTTTTTGGGCTCCCTCTGGTGGTTACAACTGGTACTGGGTGACTTTGGTGGGTTGCGGTCTCTGGTTTCCACCTGTCCATCAGAGGCTGGGTGTTTCCTATTTAACCTGGCTTTCCTGTCATTCCCTTGCCGGCTATCAATGTATCAGTGTGTCTCTGTTACCTTTGCTACCTGCTCCTAGGCCTTCAAGACAAGCTAAGTCTGGATTTCCCTGTTTCATGTTTGCTTTCATGTTTTTAGTCCAGCTTGCAGATATGTAATTCTCTGCTGCTGGTTGCTCTAGTGGGCTGAAATTACCACTCATGTACCATGAGTTGGCACATGAGTTCAAGTACAGCGCGAACCGGCCGTCGTCTCGTGACACCTCCGTTCTCCCGTAAGACCTTGCTAATCTTTTATGCCACAATAAAGACTGAGAGATCCTTCGGATGGTGAGTGCTTCTTTCTATTTTTTCAAATATATACTTTCATTAGGTGCGTTCCGCTAGCCCTATCATAACAGAGTCTTAGAGTAAATCCAGGAAATCACATTGCATGATTTCTACACAATTAATTTGCATTGTATTGCATGAAATAATTATTTAATACAAATGAAAAACAGAACTTATAATTTTTACAGAAACCTTTGTTTGCAATTATGGATGCTTTCTGTAGTTCTTGACCAAGTTTGCACACATCACAGCAGGGATTTTGGCCCACTCCTCCATACAGATCTTCTCCAGATCTTTCAGGTTTCAGTGGTGTCACAGGGCAACATTGAGTTTCAGCTCCCTCCAAAAATATTTTATTGTGTTCAGGTCTGGAGACTGGCTAGAACACTCCAGGACCTTGAAATATTTCTTACAGAGCCACTCCCTAGTTTCTCTGGCTGTGTGTTTGAGGTCGTTGTCATCCTGGAAGACCCAGCCACGACCCATATTACTGAGGGGAGGAGGTTGTTTGCCAAAATCTCATGATACATGACCTCATCCATCTTCCCTTAATACGGTACAATTGTCCTGACCCTTTTGCTGAAAAGCACCCAAAAAATATGATGTTTTTCTCATCATCTTTCACCATTGGGACAGTGTTCTTGGGGTTTTACTTAATCCTTATTACTCCTCCAAACAGGGTAAGTGGAGTTAATACTAGAAAGTTCTATTTTGGTCTCATCTAACCAAGTTACCTTTTCCCATGTCTCCTCTGGATCATCCAGATGGTCATTGGCAAACTTCAAATAGGCCTGGACATGTACAGGCATAAGCAAGGGGACCTTGCATTTCCTTCAGGATTTTAATCCATGACAGCATAGTGTGTTACTTACAGTAATGTTTGATACTGTTTTCCAAACTCTCTTCAGGTCATTGAACAGGTTCTGCCGTTTAGTTTTGAACTGATTCCTGAGCTTTCTCAGAATCATCCTTACTATGAGGCAAAACCTTGCATGGAGGCCTAGCCCGAGGAAGATTGGCAGTCATCTTGGGTTTCTTCCATTTTCTAATAATTGTGCCAACAGTTGTTGCCTTCTCACCAAGCTGCTTGCCTATTAACCTGTAGCCAATCTCAACTTTGTGCAGGTCTACAATTTTGTCTCTGGTGTCCTTAGACAGCTCCTAGGTCTTGAACGTGGTGGAGAGGTTGGAGTGTGATTGATTGAGTGTGTGGACAAGTGTCTTTTATACAGGTAACAAGTTCAAACAGGTGCAATTGATACAAGTAATGAGTGCAGAGTAAGAGAGCTTCTAAAAGTGGTTGTCCACTACTTGGACAACCACTTCTTAAACTAAATGTTCGGCCCAATAATATAATAATAAAGAGCTGATGCCATTCCCATAGTGTCGATACTCCCTAACTCCAGAGCAATAATGCGGTGTTGTGACACATGACACTGGCGCCCAATCAGAACTGGCATCACTTTCCCTGCCTTCAGACAAACTGAACATGAAGAGGAATCCATGTATTAGCTATAGCTGAAGCTCCTCCTTCAACTACAGTGCCTCCTTCATGTTCAGATTGTCCAAAGGCAGAGACAGTGATGCCAGGGCTGATTGGACCCTGGGCATCACGTGTCATTCCACTGCATCAAATCCTCGGGGAGAGTGACTATTGACACCACTGAAACGGTGCTGGCACAGGAGGTGAGTGCAGACTTCAGATCTTTTTGAGTCTTATATACTATGAAATTTAACAGAAAGCATCTAATACTGCATGGATAACTTATTGAATTCAGATAAGTTTTTCAACTTTATTTGGAGTCTTATATTCCACCAAAATGTAACACAAAACACCTAATACTCTATGGATGACTAAATTAATCCAGACAAATTTTTCAACCCTTCTTTTGAGTATTATATACCACCGAAATGTCAATATTATATAGATAACTAGTTAATACAGACAAATTTTTCAGCTCTGTTTTTGGAGTCTTATATATCTCCAAAATGCAACAGAAAGCACCTAGTACTCTATAGATATCTAATCGAATCCAGACCCATTTTTCAATGCTGTTTTGAAGTGTTATATACCACCGAAATGTACCACAAAGCCTGTAATACTCTATGGGTGAGTAATTGAATCATGGAAAAACTTTCAATGGTTTTTTGATTTTGCATGTAACAATAACCATGTTATACTGTATTACTAATTGAATTCAGAAAAATTTTGACACCTAAATATTCTGAAAGTGTAGTTGATGTACTTCTACCCTCATAAAGGTTTTGCAGAAAGCGCAAAGCTGGGAAAAAAATTATAAGGGAGGTAATTCAATCAGTCTTGAATGGCAAAAACTGATGAGCTTTATACAAATATTTTTAAAGTTTAGTTGCTGTACTCAAGCATTCATAAAGGATTTGCACAAAGTGCAAAGCTAGATAAAAATAAATAAGTCACCCATACACCCTCAAAGGCAATAACTGGAGGGCCTCATTCAAATATTGAAATTTAAAAGCTCTTTATGTGCTGCTGTCATCTGGTGGTGTGGAAAAGTGGGTGCTAATCCAGGCTTTGATCATTTTTATGAGAGTCAGCCTGTCAGCATTCTCTGAGGACAGGCAAATGTTATGCCCCCCACAGCACAAAAACCAACTCAGCCAAGACGCTAACAGCAGGGCAGAAAAATACATCCAAACATAGAAAAACTTCTCATGACAGGTGTCCAGCTTTGAGACCCAATAGTTGAAAGTCCCAGAGGAATTAGAGATTATGATGGTTTTGTTGGCCAGGTATTGCTTTAAAAACTTTTACCTCCTTGTCAAAAATACCTGGTCAACAGGCCTTAAATTCTGGGATGGTGTCATGAAATTGGCCCAGGCCTTTGACAGTGTACCCCTGCCTCTGCTATGTGTCTCCTTTGCCTTTACTCTTTGATAGGGAGAGGGTTTTAACCAAAGCAAATACAGAACATGAATACCACCAAAAAGCGTACAGGCAAGATAGGATTAAAAATATGCCTTTATTAAATGGACGTGGTAGAGGGTTACACAATATTAAGAATAAAATTACAAAAGTGCACAAGGACAGGACTACGAAAAAAATCATTTAGTTGTAATGATTAGCAGCAACCAATATAAAATAGCTATATGCTAAGTTATACAGCCATGCACCTCACTGCAAAATAGCAAAATATTAATTAAAGTGAATCATGTGCATACAAAGCAACATACAATGAAAACATTTTTTTTTAAAGAAAAGTGCAACATAGTGCTTAAGTGTAAACAAACATCAGCCAAGATCAACTACTGACCTAGACATATATGAAAAAATAAATTCACATAGATAAACCTGAAGTGCAAAAAAATATATCATAGTGGTATAATATACCAGAGAGGCATGCTGAATAAAATAAAGGTTGTGCAATGATAGTGGGGTTTTATCTCAGCAATATATATATATATATATATATATATATATATATATAATGGCAGCAGTACATAAATCCAGCTATATATGTCAAGTGCCCTGCAGCCAACCCCTCCCTGTTTCCACCATTATGATGACTTTCCTCTATCTCTGCCTTCTCCTCCTCTCTCCCTTCTCATTCCCATCATCAGCCCATCCATGTAAAAGAGACAGGACAAAGGTTTTGTGGGTACTAGTTTCTGTTACACAAGTCAACAGCTCATGTTACTCCTCCTCCTTCTCTACCTCCTCATTGTTACCCAATCCACACTGGGCAAATGAGTTGAGGATAGGCTGGGTAGTATCTCCCTGTCTCATGGCTTTGTCTTTCTCCAGCTCTACCTGGTCCACATGCATAGCTTCATGCTAAATTGTCAGCAGTGACTGTTTCAGTAGGCACAGAAGTGGGATCATTGCGATTACTATTTAGTCATCACCGCTCACTATGTTTGTACAACCAGCCTGGAAATGTGCCTGCTTAGACTTTGGGTCTATGGGTGGGTGCCTGGAAACTATTCTTTTTTGTTTCTAGGTCTGAGGTAGGGAAATCTGAATGCTGTGCTGGGGCAAGGATTTGGAAGTGCCTGATGATGGTGCATCAGAATGTGCAAGGACAGAGGCAGGGCGGAAGGCATCTGTGGCAGTGTAATGGACAGGGGACTGGGAAACACCAGGCACAAGGGAACAGGCAGTGGTGGACTCAGGCATTTGTCCCACCCAGACAGGTACTTAGATGACATGTGCCTTATCATGCTGGTGGTAGTTAGGCTCTTAGTGGTCAGGCCCCTACTCATCTTGGCATGGCACAGGCTGCATATTATCATTTTTTTCTCTCAGAATTCTCTTTAATAATGACTTAACAATAACCATACTTATCTGCAACTGTGTTTCATCATGTCTTCCTCAGACAAAATTTGCTGTTACCCACCATCATTTTCTTGTGGCTATGGCTGCTCTAAGTTTTGTGCATTACTAGACAGTATTTATTCCTGTTCCTCTTGGAACACGCAGGGTGAGAGGCCACAGTCAATAAATGATGATATAAAGAGCTCCTTAGAGTGTCCTAGTGTGGAATCACTAGTTTCCTGGGACTCAATATACACTATGTTCCAAATTATTATGCAAATAACGTTTTTCTTGGATCTTCCTAAAAGGTCGGTGCAAATGAAAGTCAGTCTAATAAAAGTCATCACCCGTTAGAATATACATCGAATTTTATTGAAGAAACCTCCCAATGATAACAGTATATTCTCCAAAATGAATAAAAACTCAAAATGCACTGTTCCAAATTATTAGGCACAGTAGAATTTCTAAACATTTGATATGTTTTAAAGAACTGAAAATGCTCATTTCTGGAATTTGCAGCATTAGGAGGTCACATCCACTGAACAAAAAAAGCTATTTAACTCCAAAACATCCCAACAGGCCAAGTTACATGTTAACATAGGCACCCTTCTTTGACATCACCTTCATAATTCTTGCATCCATTGAACTTGTAAGTTTTTGGAGAGTTTCTGCTTGTATTTCTATGCATGAAGTCAGAATAGCCTCCCAGAGCTGCTTTTTTGATGCAAACTGCCTCCCACCCTCATAGATCTTTTGCTTGATGATACTCCTAAGGTTCTCTATAGGGTTGAGGTCAGGGGAAGATGGTGGCCATACCATGAGTTTATCTCCTTTTATACCCATAGCAGCCAATGACTCAGAGGTATTCTTTGCAGCATGAGATGGTGCATTGTCATGCATGAAGATGATTTTGCTCCTGAAGGCATGTTTCTGCTTTTTATACCATGGAAGAAAGTTGTCAGTCAGAACCTCTATATACTTGCAGAGGTCATTTTCAGACCTTCAGGAACCTTAAAGTGTCATACCAGCTGTTTCCCCATGATTCCGGCCCAAAACATGACTCTTCCACCTCCTTGCTGACGTCGCAGCCTTGTTGGGACATGGTGGCCATCTACCAACCATCCACTACTCCATCCATCTGGACCATCCGGGGTTGCTCGACACTCATCAGTAAACAAGACTGTTTGAAAATTAGTCTTCATGTATGTTTGGGCCCACTGCAACCGTTTCTGCTTGTGAACACTGTTTAAAGGGAACCTGTCACCACGTTTTTGGAAGATGGGATAAAAATAGCGTTAGATAGGGGCAGAGGTGGGCGTTACATTAGTGTGTTTGTTATGCGTTTATTACCCACCTAAGTTGCCGAAATACCTTTGCAAAGTCTCCGTTTTCGCCTGTCAATCAGGCTGGTCTGGTCAAAAGGGCGTCTTGTCTTCCCCCAGATTTTGCATAGTTTTCCGTTGGTGGCGTAGTGGTGTGCGTATGCCCAAAGTCCTGAATCCTCTGCCAGGGGATTTAAAAGAGCGCGCTGTTCGTTTTCATTGGTGATCGGTGGGCGCGGCCATCTTCCTTTGGCCGCGCGTGCGCAGAAGCGGCGCTCTGCTGGCCGCGGCTTCAGGAAAATGGCCGCGGGATGCCGCGCGTGCGCAGATGGATATCGCGGCGGCCATTTTCCTGAAGCTGCGGCCAGCAGAGCGCCGCTTCTGCGCACGCGCGGCCAAAGGAAGATGGCCGCGCCCACCGATCACCAATGAAAACGAACAGCGCGCTCTTTTAAATCCCCTGGCAGAGGATTCGGGACCTTGGGCATGCGCACACCACTACGCCACCAACGGAAAACTACGCAAAATCTGGGGGAAGACAACGCCCTTTTGACCAGACCAGCCTGATTGACAGGCGAAAACGGAGACTTTGCAAAGGTATTTCGGCAACTTAGGTGGGTAATAAACGCATAACAAACACACTAATGTAACGCCCACCTCTGCCCCTATCTAACGCTATTTTTATCCCATCTTCCAAAAACGTGGTGACAGGTTCCCTTTAAGGATGGCCGAATAGTAGGTTTATGCACCACAGCAAGCCTTTGAAGGATCCTACACCTTGAAGTTTGAGGGACTCCAGAGGGACCAGCAGCTTCAAATAACTGTTTGCTGCTTTGTAATGGTATTTTGGCAGCTGTTCTCTTAATCCAATGAATTTTTCTGGCAGAAACCTTCCTCATTATGCCTTTATCTGCATGAACTCTGTCTGTGCTCTGTTTCAGTCACAAATCTCTTCACGGTATGATGATCACTCTTAAGTTTTCATGAAATATCTAATGTTTTTATACCTTGTTCAAGGCATTGCACTATTTAACGCTTTTCAGCAGCAGAGAGATCCTTTTTATTTCCCATATTGCTTGAAACCTGTGGCCTCCTTAATAATTTGGAACATCACTTTGAGGGTATGTGCACATGTCAGGATTTCTTGCAGAAATTTCCTGAAGAAAACCGGAAATTTTCTGCAAGAAATCCGCATTTTTTTTTGCCTTTTTTTCCCGTTTTTTCGCGGTTTTTTTTTAGCATTCTACAAGCAAAATTAGCTTGCAGAATGCTAAAGTTTTCCAAACGATCTGTAGCATCACTTGGAAAAACTGACTGACAGGTTGGTCACACTTGTCAAACATAGTGTTTGACAAGTGTGACCAACTTTTTACTATAGATGCTGCCTATGCAGCATCAATAGTAAAAGATAGAATGTTTAAAAATAATAAAAAAAATAAAAAAAATGGTTATACTCACCTGCAGACAGCCGATCTCCTCAGCGGCATCCGTTCCTATAGATGGTGTGTGTGTGCAGGACCTTCGATGATGTCGCGGTCACGTTAGCGGTCACATGAGCGGTCTCGCAACCAATCACAAGACCACGATGTAATCACAGGTCCGTCACACACACCATCTATAGGAATGGAAGCGGCAGCATGCACCGATGAGAGGCGGGAAGACTCCGGGGCCATCGAAGGTGAGAATATCACTATTTTTTATTTAAATTTTTTTTTTTTTACCAATTATATGGTGCCCAGTCCGTGGAGGAGAGTCTCCTCTCCTCCACCCTGGATACCAACCGCACATGATCTGCTTACTTCCCGCATGGTGTGCACAGCCACATGCGGAAAGTAAGTAGATCAATGCATTGCTAGGTGTGCGGAATCCCCGCAATTCCGCAAATTTAATGAACATGTTGTTTTTTTTTCCGCGATGCGATTTTTTCACGGAAAAAAATGCAACATTTGCACAAGAAATGCGGAATACACTGCAAATAATAGGAGGCATATGTAAGCGTTTTTTTCACGTTTTTATCACGTTTTTATAGCAAAAAAAACGCAAAAAATACTGAACGTGTGCACATGGCCTTAAGTAGTTTTCTTTAATTAGAATCACCTGGAAAACTTATTATCACATGTGTTTACAATTGATTTCAGTGATCCATTGAGCCCTGAGACACAATAGCATCCATTTATTTGAAAAACAAAACAATTAAATCTTTATGACACTTAAATCCAATTTGCATAATAATTTGGAACACAGTGTAGTGTGGGGGAGGAAGATCAGTTAATGGTGATTTAGACTGCTGGCTTGTGAGACTGGACTGTGTGGAAGATTGGGCGGTGCTGCCAACCTTGCTGGAAGAATTATCTGCTATTTTACCGACCACTTGTTTGCACTGCTCTGACTTCAGAAGTGGTGTACCGTGTCTCCCTGCAAAGTGAGACAGGAACCTATATGTTGTGGATTGACGTGATTCTTGTGTTCCAGCAACAGGTGTAGTTGCACCTGCCCCACATCCTCTGTGTCTACATGCGCCATCAACAGCACTTCTACTTCCTTGTCCTTTACTGCATGCCTTACTCATTTTCTAATTGCTATGCCTCTTGAAACCAAGTTTATTTTTAATGAAAAAAAGAATTGGTCACGAGCAGCAGTCAAAGCGTTTTTTTAACTTGATGCATGAGTATTTGGATCCAGAAAAAATGTTCAATGCTTTTTGCACTGTTATGTAGCACAAAATGTACCATAGACCTCGTAATAGCATATGAATTAGTAATTGAACACAGAAAAATGTTTCAATGCATTTTGGATTGTTATGAAACACCAAAATGTACCCCAGACCACGCAATAGCATATGGATTAGTAATTAACCCCTTAATCCCATATGACGTACTATCCCGTCGAGGTGGGGTGGGCCCGTATGACCACCGATGGGATAGTATGTCATATGCGATCGGCCGTGCTCACAGGGGGGAGCGCGGCCAGGTGTCAGCTGACTATCACAGCTGACATCTGGCACTATGTGCCAGGAGTGGTCACGGACTGCCCCTGGCACATTAACCCCCGGAACACCGTGATCAAACATGATTGCAGCATTCTGGCGGTACAGGGAAGCATCCTGAGCATCTCCTCCCTGCAGGCCCCGGATCCAAAATGGCCACGGGGCTACACCCGGGTCCTGCAGGGAGGTGGCTTACCAGCGCCTGCTCAGAGCAAGCGCTGGTAAGCCTGCAGCCCTGCTTGTCAGATCGCTGATCTGACACAGTGCTCTGCAAAGTGTCAGATCAGCGATCTGACCTATAACATGATGCCCCCCCCTGGGGCAATGTTTTAAAGTAAAAAAAAAATTTTCACATGTGTAAGAAGAAAAATAAAATTCCTAAATAACGAAAAAAATAAATATGTATTGTTACCATAAATACATTTCTTTATCTAAATAATAAAAAAACAATAAAAGTACACATATTTAGTATCGCCGCGTCCATAACGACCCAACCTATAAAACTGTCCTGCTAGTTAACCCCTTCAGTGAACGCGGTAAAAAAACGAGGCAAAAACTACGCTTTATTATCATACCGCCGAACAAAAAGTTGAATAACACGCGATCAAAAAGACGGATATAAATAACCATGGTACCGCTGAAAACGTCATCTTTTCCCTCAAAAGAAAACGAGCGACCATACAGCATCATCAGCTAAAAAATAAAAAAGTTATAGTCCTCAGAATAAAGCGATGCAAAAATAATTATTTTTCCTATAAAATAGTTTTTATCCTAAAAAAGCACCAAAACATATAAAAAATAAATGAGGTATCGCTGTAATCATACTGACCCAAAGAATAATACTGCTTTATCAATTTTACCATACGTGGAATTGTATAAACGCCCCCCCAAAAAGAAATTCATGAATAGCTGGTTTTTGGTCATTCTGCCTCCCAAAACAAGAATAAAAAGCAATCAAAAAATGTCACGTGCCCGAAGATGTTAGCAATAAATATGTGAACTGTGGACCAAAATATAGAAAAATTATAGCTCTCAAAATGTGGAGACGCAAAAAAACTATTTTTTGCAATAAAAGCGTCTTTTAGTGTGTGACGGCTATCAATCATTGGCAACCGCTAAGAAACTCCGCTATAAATAGTAAATTAAACCCCCCTTCATCACCCCCTTAGTTAGGGAAAAATAATAAAATTAAAAAAAATGTATTTATTTCCATTTTCCCATTAGGGTTAGGGCTAGGGTAAGGGTTAGGGCTAGGGTTAGGGTTAGGGCTAGGGTTAGGGCTAGGATTAGTAGTAGGGCTAGGGTTAGGATTAGGGCTAAGGTTAGGGCTAGGGTTAGGGCTAGGATTAGGGCTAGGGTTAGTTTTAGGTTTAGGGCTAGGGTTAGGGTTAGGGCTAGGGTTAGGGTTAGGGTTAGAGTTAGGGTTAGGGCTGGGGTTAGGGCTAGAATTAGTGCTTTGGTTAGGGTTTCAGTTAGAATTGGGGGTTTCCACTGTTTAGGCACATCAGGGGCTCTCCAAACGTGACATGGCGTCCGATCTCAATTCCAGCCAATTCTGCATTGAAAAAGTAAAACAGTGCTCCTTCCCTTCTGAGGTCTCCCGTGCGCACAAACGGGGGTTTAACCCAACATATAGGGTATCAGCGTACTCAAAAAAAATTGGACAACAACTTTTGGGGTCCAATTTCTCTTGTTACCCTTGGGAAAATAAAAATTTGGGGGGCTAAAAAATAATTTTTGTGGGAAAAAAATGATTTTTTTATTTTTACAGCTCTGCGTTATAAACTGAAGTGAAACACTTGGGGGTTCAAAGTTCTCACAACACATCTGGATAAGTTCCTTCGGGGGTCTAGTTTCCAATATTGTGTCACTTGTGTGGGGTATCTACTGTTTAGTTACATCAGGGGCTCTGCAAATGCAACGTGATGCCTGCAGACTAATCCATCTGTCTGCATTCCAAATGGCCCTCCTTCCCTTCCGAGCTCTACCATGCACCCAAAGGATGGTTCCCCCCACATATGGGATATCAGCGTACTCAGAGCAAATTGGACAACAACTTTTGGGGTCCAATTTCTCCTGTTGCCCTTGCAAAAATACAAAACTGGGGGCTAAAAAATAATTTTTGTGGAAAAAAATTATTATTTATTTTCACGGCTCTGCGTTATAAACTATAGTGAAACACTTGGGGGTTCAAAGTTCTCACAACACATCTAGATAAGTTCCTTGGGGGTCTAGTTTCTTATATTGGGTCACTTGTGGGGGTTTCTACTGTTTAGGTACATTAGGAACGCTGCAAACGCAATGTGATGCCTGCAGACCATTCCATCTAAGTCTGCATTCCAAATGGCGCTCCTTCCCTTCCGAGCTCTGCCATGCACCCAAACGGTGGTTTTCCCCCACATATAGGGTATCAGCATACTCAGGACAAATTGGACAACAACTTTTGCAGTCCAGTTTCTCCTGTTACCCTCGGGAAAATACAAAACAGGGGGCTAAAAAATAATTTTTGTGGGAAAAAATTATTTTTACCTTCACAGCTCTGCGTTATAAACTGTAGTGAATCACTTGGGGCTTCAAAGCTCTCACAAGACATCTAGATAAGTTCCTTAGGGGGGCTACTTTCAAAAATTGTGTCACTTTTGGGGGGTTCCAATGTTTAGGCACATCAGTGGCTCTCCAAACGCAACATGGCGTCCCATCTCAATTCCAGTCAATTTTGCATTAAAAAGTCAAACGGTGCTCCTTCTCTTCCAAGCTCTGCCATGCGCCCAAACAGTGCTTTACCCCACAGATGGGGTATCAGCGTACTCAGGACAAATTGCTCAACAACATTTGGGGTCCAATTTCTTCTCTTACCCTTGGGAAAATAAAAAAATTGGGGGTGAAAAGATCATTTTTGTGAAAAAATATGATTTTTTATTTTCATGTCTCTGCATTGTAAACTTCTGTGAAGCACTTGGTGGGTCAAAAGTGCTCACCAGTCATCACACATCTAGACATCTAGATAAGTTCCTTAGGGGGTCTACTTTCCAAAATGGTGTTACTTGTGGGGAGTTTCAATGTTTAGGCACATCAGGGGCTCTCCAAATGTAACATGGCTTCCCATCTCAATTCCAGTCAATTTTGCATTGAAATGTCAAATAGCGCTCCTCTTCCGAGCTCTGCCATGCTCCCAAACAGTGGTTAACCCCACATATGGGGTATCGGCATACTCAGGACAAATTGTACAACAACTTTTGTGGTCTATTTTCTCCTGTTACCCTTGGTAAAATAAAACAAATTGGAGCTGAAATAAATTTTGTGTGAATAAAAGTTAAATGTTCATTTTTATTTAAACATTCCAAAAATTCCTGTGAAACACCTGAAGGGTTAATAAACTTCTTGCATGTGGTTTTGAGCACCTTGAGGGGTGCAGTTTTTAGAATGGTGTCACACTTGGTTATTTTCTATCATATAGACCCCTCAAAATGACTTCAAATGAGATGTGGTCTCTAAAAAAAATGGTGTTGTAAAAATGAGAAATTGCTGGTCAACTTCTAACCTTTATAACTCCCTAACAAAGAA
Organism: Ranitomeya variabilis; assembly: GCF_051348905.1. Lineage (NCBI taxonomy): Eukaryota > Metazoa > Chordata > Amphibia > Anura > Dendrobatidae > Ranitomeya > Ranitomeya variabilis. The sequence goes on from NC_135236.1 coordinate 140,644,378, forward strand.
AAATTTTGGTTCCAAAATTGTGCTGAAGTAAAGTAGACATGTGGGAAATGTTACTTATTAAGCATTTTGTGTGACACATCTCTGTGATTTAAGGGCATAAAAATTCAAAGTTGGAAAATTGCTAAATTTTCCACATTTTGCCTACTTTCCATTTTTTCACAAATAAACGCAAGTCTTATCAAAGAAATGTTACCACTATCATGAAGTACAATATGTCATGAGAAAATAGTTTCTGAATCATCAGGATCCGTTGAAGTGTTCGAGAGTTGTAACCTCATAAAGGGACAGTGGTCAGAATTGTAAAAATTGTCCTGGTCATTAACGTGCCAACCACCCTTGGGGCTTAAGGGGTTAAATACAGTTGAATACAGAAAAATGTTTCAATGCTTTCTTGGACTGTTATGTAACACCAAAATGTAATACAGACTGCATAATGGTATGTGGATTAGTAATTGAATGCATTACAATATTTCAACGCTTTTTAGGACTCATGTAATGGCGAAATGTACCACAGGCTATGAAATAGTTTATGGATGATTAATTGAATACAGAAAAATGTTTTAATGCTTTGTTGGTGAGTTAACACAGAAATCTTCTACAATGCACTTAATACTCTATGGATGACAGTATGGTAATTTTTTCAGCCAAAAATAAATATGTAGTCAACTGCCACAGCTATATTTTTAACAATGGACTGCAAAGCCCTAATCCCTGCCTATAGATTGTATTCAGCCACTCTCCCTACTCCTACAATTCTCTTTTTCTCCCTATGCTAAAGGAAAATGGTATCTGATAAAACAGGAACGCACAAAATTAGCCCTTACAATGATGGTTAGCATGATGGTTCAGCTTCAGCATGAGTAGCAACACTACAGGCCTCTGATTAGCTAAACTGTCCATACACACCTGGACAAGAACTCCCTCCAATAACAACTGTCACAAAGCTGTGCAACGGGGTAAGTGTGCCGAGCATGGTGGCGCCTGTCCTTTTGTAACCCCTGATGATGTCACACAGCCAGCCAATCACAGTAAAGCCACTATCAAGATGGCTTGGGTATTACAGTAACATTCAGGCAATCCCCGCATGCATATTGGCTGTGTAACAGAGCCCAAACATGTGGGGCTGGCGGGGATTTGAGTTTGAAATCATGCTACGGTTAATGCATCCAAGCAATAAGATGCTAGAGTAATATCTGAGAATCACAGAGCAGGTTTGCTCATCCCTAGATGCTACCATCACTCTGTGCATTGTTTCTAAATGCATAGTGCCTACTGTGAAACATGGTGGCAGATGTGAAACATGGTGGTGTCATGAATTTAGAGATGTAATGCTCTGTATTGAAAGATAAGAAACTTCCACCACTCTGTGATCTTGACAGATGTGCACTTATCCAACATGACAATGATCCAAATACAAAATACTAGATGTAGAAGCTTTTGATGTGGGGTGTATTAATCTTAGCATCAACTAATTTTAGTAAAACTGAAGATTTTGTAATGAAAGTTATATTACTCATTACTCGTTGTGCTTTCATGTTATGTGTTAAAAATATTTCTATGAAACCCAGTCTTGCCAACAATTTGGTAATTGCATTTAGTGATATATTTAAAATCTTTCTTTTCTAAGTGGATGTAGCCGTTTATTCTGAGCACTGTATATAATTCAATAGTAAAACTCTTAAGAAATGTTTGGTAAAATAATATGTATTCAATGTTGGAATAGGATGATATAATAACATCTATGTGGATGAATGAAGTGAATGATTCATTAAAAAACAAGCACAATATAACAAGGTCAAGTATCTGTGGAGTTATGTGGGCAGAGTAAATGTGACAATGTTCTCCTTATAAGAGCTCAAGTCTTAATTGGGAGCTAAAAAAAATATAGGAGAATCCAGCTGATGGATTATTGAACGTAAGAGAGTTCAGTCTTAGGTAGTAATGAGAATAAAAGATTTAAACCATTAAAGACACTATAATGGCAAAGAAAGAGAAGGTGGGGTATTTTACATGTAAATACAGCTATAATTTAGGGTTTGCATATGGAAGAATAATAAAGGAAGACAAAGCACTTAAAGGGGTTGTCCATTTCATTTAAACAAATGTATTAGGGACATGATTTTTTGGTAGTTATTAATTTTTAAGTATTATTGGTTCTCCTTTGTGAACCAACATTTCCTTTTGATATGGCAGCATTTCTCACATACTGCAGAAAGCGCCTGTCTAGGTCTGAGCTCTGGTTAAGCCATTCCAAAACTTTGATCTTTTTCTGATTTGGATGTATGCTTTGGGTCATTACCGTGCTGAAAAGTGAAATTCCTCTACATCTTTAGCTTTTTAGCAGAGGTCTTAAGGTTTGAATGCAAAATTGACTTATATTTTGAACTATTCCTAATTCCCTCCACCTTGACAAAAGCCTAAGTTCCAGTTGCCAAAAAGCAGCCCAACTTTGAAGGACAATGCTGTCTCTACCATGCTTCACTGAGGGTATGGTGTTCTTTTGGTGACCCATAGTGTTGGCATTGCGCCAAACATACCTTTTGGAATTCTGGCAGAAAAGTTTAACTTTGGTCTCATATGACCATACCACATTTTCCCATATATTTTTGACGAAACATAGCTAAGCTTGGATGTTTTTCTTTGCAATGAAAAAATGAAAACTAAGGTCTCCAAAAATTGAGATAAACAGAAATTATTTTCACCACTAAAATTTTAAAAACAGTTATAAAACTTTGTTTTTGTGGTACACATACTGACCAGGAAAATCATGTTGACAGGTCTTTTTTACTGCACAATGAATGCCACAAAAATAAAAAATTAAAATAGAGGGAGAATTGCAATCATTTCCCAAGTTACCCCACTTAGTATTTTTCAGTACATGATATAGTAAAATGAATATTGCCATTGAAAACCATAATTCATCATACCAAAAATAAGCCCACATACAGCTATATCTTTGAAAAAATAAAAAAAAGTTATGGAAAAATGGGAGTGAAAAACAAAAACAAAAAGGTGTAAATATAGATTAAAATTTTTAGAGCACAAACTCTATATAGCAAACTCATGTCAAAATACAATGCAGAATTGTTGCTATTAAACATAGAATGCAGGCACCATCAAATTCTTTTCTGTCACTCTTATGCTACCTATACATCAAAAAGCTTAATTTTACCCCTTAGGGAACAAAACTTCCAAGTGGGAAACCAATTTAACACATGTACGGAAGTTGTAATCATAAATTTAGAAAATAAGAGTAAAATCTTATAACAAAATTATATTATGTCAAATAACATAAGTATTGCTTAAGTCATATCTATTAAATGGATGTGACATTGTAGCATCCAGAACATTGCTGCAATGGTCTGCAGTATGGTGATAAATATTGTAATTCTGAGGAGACATCAAAATAATTTTAACAGAGTTTTAATTAACTTACATGAAATAAATGACAAAACATCAAGATAGAACAGTCAAAAGAATGCTTAAACAAAATGTAATTCACACATTTGGTAACTAACTTAACACCTCAGTATTTTTTATCACCTGTTCTGGTTTTCACCTTGAAATCCATCTTTTGGTATTGTCAGTCACTGCTTCCATCGAATGACACTGACAGATATCAGACCTACATTTTACAAGGTTCCTGCTGACCAAAGAATTTAAATTTCTAAGAACAATGTCGCAGTCCGGAGCCTTGACAAAGCTGATGCCCAGTTCTTACCATAATGTTGCTGTCAATGTTCACGCTAATGAGCTTTGATATGAGGAGGTACAACATAAAGATATAACAAGGCCAGTTGTATTTGAAAGGATAGAGATGCTATCATAGAGGAGTACCAATCCCATTATTCCTTAGAGGAGCAAATAACCTTTTCTCTTGATATAGGAATCAGGCATTGATCTGTCACACTGTTTGTTCTTTCAGAGCTCCCTGAGGTGCATTCAGTTTGAAACGTTAAGGTTAGTTCATTAGCCGTCCCTCACTCGTTTTTCTGAGAGGATCAGGATAATACTGTGGTTAGTTAATGGGTTTCTCTTGTTTCCCCTTGAGCCTTCCTGTCTGAAACCTGCAGGCCCAGGAAGCTTTTCCCCCCTTCGTTGCGCTATTAGTCCCAGCTGGTGGGACTCCGGAGAATTTTGTTTCAAAATAGTCAAAATATCAGTTCCAGTGTTTGTGACTTCCTTGAGACCACAAACTCTTTATAGCAAATTCATTGTTGTGTCTTCTTTGTAACCATTTTGTAGCTAAACACTCAACATTTATGTTTCAATTATGGTTCTTCTGTATAAATTAATTATAGCAATTATTTCCATTTGTAAAAATATAGTATCTCTGAGGAGGTATATTTCTCTGTAATTTTAAAGGACAATAGTAAAAAAAAGAAAAAAAAGTACTGTAAAAAGTATCTACCCCCTCAGACCTCTGACTGCTCATTTCTTGCTGCATGTAAGTACTAGTGAATGGTATACAAGCTTTAGCGGATTATTTTCTTTCTTCTTCAGGAGCGCATTGCTCTCCTACCTTTCAGCACGGAGGCAGTGCGCTCCTGAAGATTTACAGTTAAGAGCAGAGCCATTAATTCTGGTCCAAACTATACTCCCTCAGATGCTGTACAAGACACAGCTGTCAACTGCAGCATCAGAGAAGCACAGGGGCACTGAAACCTGCCAGATCCATCTATCCGACCAGCTCCACCGCAGTGCTTGCAAGCTACGAACCAATAAGATTGGAAATGCACTATCCTTGACTAGGAAACTGGCCACCTCTGATACACTGCAGAAGTAACGGGGGTAACCTACCCCACATATTGTATACTATAGAAATAAAAATAACTCCTTTCTTTAGAAATGAAAGGATGTTTAATGAAATATAAATGGCAATGTTGCTTATTTTTACAGGCACTTTGAAGTTTACTCATTTTTGAAGTTGAGAGAACCCCTTTAAAGAAAGTATAATGTTACACAAAGGGAACCTTAGTAAGTAATGTAGCTGTACTTTATTACTGTAGTAACTTAAAACACTTGTGACAAGATCCACATTATTCACTTACCCACAGGATATGATCCATATGTGATAAGTGTCTGATTGTTGGGGATCCCGTGTCTCCTAGAGCAATGGAATAGCTCTTACATATGCACTCTTCAGCTCCATGTACATTTTATGAGACTAATAAAAATAGTCAAGTGCAGAGTGACAAATAAATTTTTTCTCATGATGACTAAATACGTGTAAGACTGAATAGTTTTATGGGCAGGTGTATCAATATGATTCAAATTGAACAATACAGATCTCATTATTTCAGGCACAAGGAAAATGCAGCATTCCATAGTTACTTTACGTTTAAACATTGCATTTTTTTATTTTTTATTTTTTGCTTTTTTATACACATTTTCAGCCGTATTTAACAGCACCAGCAAAGTTTATTTCTGAAATCTCATATACACACACCTTGGCTTTTTTTCCCCTGCTTTGTCAAGGAGCTGCTTTTTTGCACAATGTAGCATGTCACTGGGTGGTGCAAAAAACACTGCTAAAATGCTGCAAAAAGCACAGGAATCAGGTTTTGCAGCATTTTTGGTGCCAAAACCTGATGAAGTTGAATCAGATTACTTTTTATGCACTAAACTTTATCAGCATGCACAAGAGACAAATGTACCTTAACAAAAACCCTGCAATAAAACTCATAAAACATGCAGCAAAAACTAAGCAAAACATGCTTTTTGTAAGTAGCTTAATCGTTGCATATAAAGAATGCAGCAAAAATGCAATGTTTGAAAAAAGCCTTAGAAGATAATACCAAGAGTTAGGGTACTGTCTCACAGTGGCACTTTTGTCGCTACGACGGTATGATCCGTGACGTTCCAGCGATATACATACGATATCGCTGTGTCTGACACGCAGCAGCGATCAGGGACCCTGCTGAGAATCGTACGTCGTAGCAGATCGTTTGGAACTTTCTTTCGTCGCTGGATCTCCCGCTGTCATCATTGGATCGGTGTGTGTGACACCGATCCAACGATGCGTTCGCTTGTAACCAGGGTAAACATCGGGTTACTAAGCGCAGGGCCGCGCTTAGTAACCCGATGTATACCCTGGTTACCATCGTAAAAGTAAAAAAAAAAAACAGTACATACTCACATTCCGGTGTCACGTCCCTCGCAGTCTGCTTCCCGCTCTGACTGACTGCTGGCCGTAAAGTAAGAGCAGAGCACAGCGGTGACGTCACCGCTGTGCTGTGCTTTCACTTTACGGCGGCACTCAGTCAGAGCGGGAAGCAGACTGCGAGGGACCTGACGGACACCGGAATGTGAGTATGTACTGTTTCTTTTTTTTTTACTTTTACGATGGTAACCAGGGTAAACATCGGGTTACTAAGCGCGGCCCTGCGCTTAGTAACCCGATGTTTACCCTGGTTACCCGGGGCCTTCGGCATCGTTGGTCGCTGGAGAGCTGTCTGTGTGACAGCTCCCCAGCGACCACACAACGACTTTCCAACGATCACGGCCAGGTCGTATCGCTGGTCGTGATCGTTGGAAAGTTGCAGAGTGTGACAGTACCCTTAGACAAGGAGATGACTGAGTGATAAGGTAGGAATACGTTTCAGCCTCAGGAGACTTAGTCTTAAAATTTCCCATAAAAGGGAAATCTTAAACATGCTTGCTAAATAGGGTTCTAAATGTATTTAGTCAATTTCTGATCAATGGAGTCGTTAACAGGAAAATAACACATTCAGATCTTCACACATTTGTGTTCACCTGAATGTATCACACACATTTAATACAAACAATGAAAATGCCTTTTATTATAAGCCAACGGAAAGGATACAGCTTAGTGCCCTGGAGCTGTATCAAAATACCCTTACCAAGACTTTGGGAGATAAAACACTAACGTTAAAGTTCAGGAACACCATACACATTTACACAATGATGACACTGTACAAGAGAGGATAGATATAATGTATATTATACACATCTTACCCCAGAGTGCATATAAAAATGTCATCATGCACATGGTAACACTGCAGCTAGAGTTGAGCGAATCTCCTGAAATTCGAGTAGAGGCAGCTAGAATAGCCTGAAAAGGGTACAAAAAAATTTTACTTACCTCTCCTCAGCCCTCTCCATACATGCCCCGTCTGACTAGCTCTTCTTTTTTTATTTATTCTGTCTTCCTTCTTTTCAGGTCTTCCATTCTCTAGGAACGTCATGTAGGATGCGATGCACATCATTGATGTTTGTTGCACCTACAGTGGGGCAAAAAAGTATTTAGTCAGTCAGCAATAGTGCAAGTTCCACCACTTAAAAAGATGAGAGGCGTCTGTAATTTACATCATAGGTAGACCTCAACTATGGGAGACAAACTGAGAAAAAAAAATCCAGAAAATCACATTGTCTGTTTTTTTATCATTTTATTTGCATATTATGGTGGAAAATAAGTATTTGGTCAGAAACAAACAATCAAGATTTCTGGCTCTCACAGACCTGTAACTTCTTCTTTAAGAGTCTCCTCTTTCCTCCACTCATTACCTGTAGTAATGGCACCTGTTTAAACTTGTTATCAGTATAAAAAGACACCTGTGCACACCCTCAAACAGTCTGACTCCAAACTCCACTATGGTGAAGACCAAAGAGCTGTCAAAGGACACCAGCAACAAAATTGTAGCCCTGCACCAGGCTGGGAAGACTGAATCTGCAATAGCCAACCAGCTTGGAGTGAAGAAATCAACAGTGGGAGCAATAATTAGAAAATGGAAGACATTCAAGACCACTGATAATCTCCCTCGATCTGGGGCTCCACGCAAAATCCCACCCCGTGGGGTCAGAATGATCACAAGAACGGTGAGCAAAAATCCCAGAACCACGCGGGGGGACCTAGTGAATGAACTGCAGAGAGCTGGGACCAATGTAACAAGGCCTACCATAAGTAACACACTACGCCACCATGGACTCAGCTCCTGCAGTGCCAGACGTGTCCCACTGCTTAAGCCAGTACATGTCCGGGCCCGTCTGAAGTTTGCTAGAGAGCATTTGGATGATCCAGAGGAGTTTTGGGAGAATGTCCTATGGTCTGATGAAACCAAACTGGAACTGTTTGGTAGAAACACAACTTGTCGTGTTTGGAGGAAAAAGAATACTGAGTTGCATCCATCAAACACCATACCTACTGTAAAGCATGGTGGTGGAAACATCATGCTTTGGGGCTGTTTCTCTGCAAAGGGGCCAGGACGACTGATTCGGGTACATGAAAGAATGAATGGGGCCATGTATCGTGAGATTTTGAGTTCAAACCTCCTTCCATCAGCAAGGGCATTGAAGATGAAACGTGGCTGGGTCTTTCAACATGACAATGATCCAAAGCACACCGCCAGGGCAACGAAGGAGTGGCTTCGTAAGAAGCATTTCAAGGTCCTGGAGTGGCCTAGCCAGTCTCCAGATCTCAACCCTATAGAAAACCTTTGGAGGGAGTTGAAAGTCCGTGTTGCCAAGCGAAAAGCCAAAAACATCACTGCTCTAGAGGAGATCTGCATGGAGGAATGGGCCAACATACCAACAACAGTGCGTGGCAACCTTGTGAAGACTTACAGAAAACGTTTGACCTCTGTCATTGCCAACAAAGGATATATTACAAAGTATTGAGATGAAATTTTGTTTCTGACCAAATACTTATTTTCCACCATAATATGCAAATAAAATGCTAAAAAAACAGACAATGTGATTTTCTGGATTTTTTTTTCTCAGTTTGTCTCCCATAGTTGAGGTCTACCTATGATGTAAATTACAGACGCCTCTCATCTTTTTAAGTGGTGGAACTTGCACTATTGCTGACTGACTAAATACTTTTTTGCCCCACTGTATGTCGTAGCATTGGATGTGATGCAGATCATTGATGTGTGTTATGGTGCATGCGGTGATGAAGAATGGTATGCATGTCACTGACGTGCATCTTGATTTGTGTGATGGTGAGAACTTAATAAACAACTGTCTTGGCCAACAGGAAAATAGTAGACAGAAGATTGAAGACCAACTTGGAAGAGCAGCAGTGGCAGGGCAAGTAAGGGAGCTCTAGAGAAGTATCAGCATGGAGAAAACTATAGAATGATACCTGTATACAGGTGTAACGCACATAATGATGTCACAGTACAGAGATATAATAGTACTATCATTGTTGATAATGATTTAGTGACCTTTAGTCGTATCCCTACTGATGATCACTAGGGTTGAGCGACTTTCATTTTTTTAAGATCGAGTAGGGTTTTGGGAAACCTGATTTTGTCCAGAGTCGAGTCGAGTGCAGTCGGCCGATTATCGCTAAAAGTCGGGGATCGACCGAAACACGAAACCCAATGCAAGTCAATGGGGAAGCATAGTCGGCAGTGAGTGGAGGCCAGGAAAACACCTACAGTGCCCATTTTAATGCCAAAAACATCCATTCTTGTTTCTGAAGCTTGTCAATCTTAATTAACTTTATAATAATAGTTGGGCATAGGAAATTGGGGGTCATTTGGCAAAAGTTGTGGGGGGAGTAGGGCTGGCTCAAGTTTTTCGTGGGCCCAGGAAATGCGGACTACGTCACGGCGGTGTTGCAGGGAGAGGTAAGTATTTCAACGTTGCAAGTGCTGTGATCCTGAGCAAGCAGGGGGGGCCCACTCGTTCGCATTGGCACTGGCACAGGGCCCCTCAAAGTACGGCGGTGTGTTTGCATGGCGGGGGCGCCTCCCACCAGCAGCGACACTTTTGCATACTCTGAGGGGCCCTGTGCCAGTGACGTCGCCAACGAGTATGCCCCCCCGCACCTGATGAAGGAAACTGCACTTTCATCTGCACCTTCCTCTTTGTCCCTGTGTAAGGTGGTATAACATGCGGGAAGGGGAACCTTACTTTCAGCAGGGTCAGATTCTGGCTGTGTAGAGTACAAGGGGAATGTAGTGGTCTAGGTCAATTTACCAGCAGACTCATCTAGCAGTGGCTGGGCAATGGGCAGGATGAGGAGGAAACAGATATAGGGCCAAAGAATAAAGTAGGCTAAATGCAGTTCAAAATTGGTAACAGGACTAAACAGGCGGCATTGCTTTGTTCAGTGGAGTAGCAAACCCAAGAGCAGCAGACACTGTTTCAAGGGCCTAACCACACTAGTAGGCCAAATGCAGTTTAATATCTGATAGTATAGGCTGAAAGCCAGAATGTGGAAGCTCAGCTTTGTTCAGTTGAGGACAACACCAGGCAGGGGCAGACACCGTTAGTAGGCCGGAACAGCCAATTTAAAAAAAAAAAAAACAGCAGTTAATAAGAGGCAGAAGGTAGAAGCTCAGCTTTATTCAGTTGAGGACAACACCAGGCAGGGGCAGACACCTGTAGTAGGCCGGAACAGCCAATTTTTAAAAAAAAACAGCAGTTAATAAGAGGCAGAAGGTAGAAGCTCAGCTTTATTCAGTTGAGGACAACACCAGGCAGGGGCAGACACCTGTAGTAGGCCGGAACAGCCAATTTTTAAAAAAAACAGCAGTTAATAAGAGGCAGAAGGTAGAAGCTCAGCTTTATTCAGTTGAGGACAACACCAGGCAGGGGCAGACACCTTTAGTAAGCCGGAACAGCCAATTTTTTAAAAAAACAGCAGTTAATAAGAGGCAGAAGGTAGAAGCTCAGCTTTATTCAGTTGAGGACAACACCAGGCAGGGGCAGACACCTTTAGTAGGCCGGAACAGCCAATTTTTTAAAAAAACAGCAGTTAATAAGAGGCAGAAGGTAGAAGCTCAGCTTTATTCAGTTGAGGACAACACCAGGCAGGGGCAGACACCTGTAGTAGGCCGGAACAGCCAATTTTTTAAAAAAACAGCAGTTAATAAGAGGCAGAAGGTAGAAGCTCAGCTTTATTCAGTTGCAGCTTCTTGGCAATAATATAAAGAAGACGCGACAGGACAACACTCGGTGGATGCCATATCTGTGTTTTCAATGGAAAAAAACCTTTCAGTTAACTACTTGCAGGAGAAAGTTTTTGTAGCTGGTGGCCAATTTTTGTACTGTACCAGTTTTTTGTTGTATGTGTTTTTGTTTTTAATGTTAAAATGTCTGCATTTGATATCTCTCCAGTATTTTCTTTTTTATAAGCAAAATACTGCAGTTTTACATCGGTTACATGGATACACAGGCAGCATTGTTGTCAGCGGGGGAGTATTTAAAGTAGGGACCCCAGACAGGCTATCAAAGGCCTAAAATAACAAACAATAGGCTCAAGGCAGTTTTACATCAGTTACATGGATACACAGGCAGCTTGGTGGTCAGTGGAGGAGTATTTAAAGTAGGGACCGCAGACAGGCTATCAAAGGCCTAAAATAACAAACAATAGGCTCATGGCAGTTTTACATCGGTTACATGGATACACAGGCAGCTTGGTGGTCAGTGGAGGAGTATTTAAAGTAGGGACCGCAGACAGGCTATCAAAGGCCTAAAATAACAAACAATAGGCTCATGGCAGTTTTACATCGGTTACATGGATACACAGGCAGCTTGGTGGTCAGCGGAGGAGTAATTAAAGTAGGGACCGCAGACAGGCTATCAAAGGCCTAAAATACCTAAAAATAGGCTCAAGGCAGTTTTACATCGGTTACATGGATACACAGGCAGCTTGGTGGTCAGTGGAGGAGTATTTAAAGTAGGGACCGCAGACAGGCTATCAAAGGCCTAAAATAACAAACAATAGGCTCATGGCAGTTTTACATCGGTTACATGGATACACAGGCAGCTTGGTGGTCAGTGGAGGAGTATTTAAAGTAGGGACCGCAGACAGGCTATCAAAGGCCTAAAATAACAAACAATAGGCTCATGGCAGTTTTACATCGGTTACATGGATACACAGGCAGCTTGGTGGTCAGTGGAGGAGTATTTAAAGTAGGGACCGCAGACAGGCTATCAAAGGCCTAAAATAACAAACAATAGGCTCATGGCAGTTTTACATCGGTTACATGGATACACAGGCAGCTTGGTGGTCAGTGGAGGAGTATTGCAAGGAGTGTCTGTCCCAGTACTCCCAAAATATAAATAGATGTTAATGTCTCGCAAAACAACCAAAAAAAAAAGGTGGCATACTTAGGTACATGGGTGGGCTCATCTGCTGAGTTTCTGACATAGTAATTTGGCAGTAACTATTTAATGGTGCCAATATAGGACACAGACTACTTTAAGTTGCATCATAGATGTCTACAAATTTGTATTGTCAGTGCCAGTCAGACATTGAATGATGTCAGCGAATAGACTAAAGATTGGTGGAGCTGTGCGACATAATTTTGCACATGGTAGAGCACAGTTTGAGCTGGGGGAGGGGGGAACTCTCTTGAGGCCGGCGGGACCGCCCCAGGGCCCCTCATGTTACAACGGTGTGTCTGACGTTGGGTGCACACCACCACCGCCAGAGACACTACATTGTACTATGAGGGACCCAGTGGCAGTACCGTCGACCAAAAGCGGGCACACCCACCTCTTCAGACAAACAGCAGTCTCACGGGTGCTTGCGCCAAGTCGCGATACCACGGCCCCGTGTGGGGAGTTTGGCCATTTAGGGAGGTGTAAACATGTCGTATGCTGGACAATCAGCTGCATCAAATTATACATTAGAAAAGTAATTCACAGTAGTCCACAGGCAAGAGCTTTTCATAGGAAAGCTAGGTGTCGGCCGGGCAAGGTGGGGCAAAAGATTTCGAAATCCAGTTGTGGTTCATTTTAATGAATGTTAGATCGTCAACATTTTGGGTAGCCAGACGAGTCCTTTTTTCGGTTAATATTGAACCTGCAGCACTGAATACTCTTTCTGATAGGACACTTGCTGCCGGGCAAGCAAGCTCCTGCAATGCATATTCTGCCAATTCTGGCCAGGTGTCTAATTTTGATGCCCAGTAATCAAATGGGAATGACGGATGAGGGAGAACATCGATAAGGGATGAAAAATAGTTAGTAACCATACTGGACAAATGTTGTCTCCTGTCACTTTCAATTGATGCAGCAGTACCTGTCCTGTCTGCGGTCATAGCAAAATCACTCCACAACCTGGTCAGAAAACCCCTCTGTCCAATGCCACTTCTGATGTGTGCACCCCTAACACTCCTAGTCTGCTGCCCCCTGGAGCTCGTGTGAGAACGATCACGTGCGCTGTGTGCTGGGAATGCCTGAAGCAAACGGTCAACAAGAGTTGATTGTTTGGTTGCGAATATTAGTTCCAAGTTCTCATGTGGCATAATATTTTGCAATTTGCCTTTATAGCGTGGATCAAGGAGGCAGGCCAACCAGTAATCGTCATCGTTCATCATTTTCGTAATGCATGTGTCCCTTTTTAGGATACGTAAGGCATAATCCGCCATGTGGGCCAAAGTTCCAGTTGTCAAATCTCCTGTTGTATTGGTTGAGGGGCAGTTTCAGGCAAATCTACGTCACTTGTGTCCCTCAAAAAACCAGAACCCGGCCTTGCCACGCAACCAATTTCCAGTGCCCCCGGGAAAGCTTCCGCATTAAAAATATACTCATCCCCATCATCCTCCTCGTCCTCCACTTCCTCTTCGCCCGCTACCTCGTCCTGTACACTGCCCTGACCAGACAATGGCTGACTGTCATCAAGGCTTTCCTCTTCCTCTGGTGCAGACGCCTGCTCCTTTATGTGCGTCAAACTTTGCATCAGCAGACGCATTAGGGGGATGCTCATGCTTATTACGGTGTTGTCTGCACTAACCAGCCGTGTGCATTCCTCAAAACACTGAAGGACTTGACACATGTCTTGTATCTTGGACCACTGCACACCTGACAACGCCATGTCTGCCATCCTACTGCCTGCCCGTGTATGTGTATCCTCCCACAAAAACATAACAGCCCGCCTCTGTTGGCACAGTCTCTGAAGCATGTGCAGTGTTGAGTTCCACCTTGTTGCAACGTCTATGATTAGGCGATGCTGGGGAAGGTTCAAAGACCGCTGATAGGTCTGCATATGGCTGGCGTGTACAGGCGAACGTCGGATATGTGAGCAAAGTCCACGCACTTTGAGGAGCAGGTCGGAGAACCCAGGATAAGTTTTCAATAAGCACTGCACCACCAGGTTTAAGGTGTGAGCCAGGCAAGGAATGTGTTTCAGTTGGGAAAGGGAGATGGCAGCCATGAAATTCCTTCCGTTATCACTCACTACCTTGCCTGCCTCAAGATCTACTGTGCCCAGCCACGACTGCGTTTCTTGTTGCAAGAACTCGGACAGAACTTCTGCGGTGTGTCTGTTGTCGCCCAAACACTTCATAGCCAATACAGCCTGCTGACGCTTGCCAGTAGCTGGCCCATAATGGGACAACTGGTGTGCAACAGTGTCATCTGCCGATGGAGTGGTTGGCCGACTGCGGTCTGTGGAAGAGCTGTAGCTTCTGCAGGAGGACGAGGAGGAGGAGGAGGAGGGGGTGCGAACGCCTACAGCCAACTGTTTCCTAGACCGTGGGCTAGGCACAACTGTCCCGAAATTGATGTCCCCTGTGGACCCTGCATCCACCACATTCACCCAGTGTGCCGTGATGGACACATAACGTCCCTGGCCATGCCTACTGGTCCATGCATCTGTAGTCAGGTGCACCTTTGTACTCACAGATTGCCTGAGTGCATGGACGATGCGCTGTTTAACATGCTGGTGCAGGGCTGGGATGGCTTTTCTTGAAAAAAAGTGTTGACTAGGTAGCTCGTATCGTGGTTCAGCGTACTCCATCAGGGCTTTGAAAGCTTCGCTTTCAAGTAACCGGTAGGGCATCATCTCTAACGAGATTAGTCTAGCTATGTGGGCGTTAAAACCCTGTGTACGCGGATGCGAGGATAAGTACTTCCTTTTTCTAACCAGAGTCTCATGTAGTGTGAGCTGAACTGGAGAGATGGAGATCGTGGAACTTGCGGGTGTGCCGGTGGACATGGCAGACTGAGAGACGGTTGGAGACAGTATTGTTTCCGCCGGTGCCCTAGATGCAATATTTCCTCCTACAAAACTGGTGATTCCCTGACCCTGACTGCTTTTGGCTGTCAAAGAAACCTGCACAGATACTGCCAGTGGTGCGGAAAATGGTGGCCTTACAGTGACGGAAGGGATGTTGCGTTGCTGACTAGCTTCATTGGCCGAGGGTGCTACAACCTTAAGGGACGTTTGGTAGTTAGTCCAGGCTTGAAAATGCATGGTGGTTAAGTGTCTATGCATGCAACTAGTATTGAGACTTTTCAGATTCGGACCTCTGCTTAAGCTAGTTAAACATTTTTGACAGATGACTTTGCGCTGATCAATTGGATGTTGTTTAAAAAAATGCCAGACTGCACTCTTCCTAGCATCGGATCCCTTTTCAGGGATTGCAGACTGAGCTTTGACCGGATGGCCACGCTGTCCTCCAACAGGTTTTGGCTTTGACACGCGTTTTGGGCCAGATACGGGCCCGGCAGATGGAACCTGTTGCGATGTTGATGCCTGCTGCGGCCCCTCCTCCACCTCCGCTTCTGAACTACTGCCGCCTGCACCCTGTTCCCCCAATGGCTGCCAATCGGGGTCAACAACTGGGTCATCTATTACCTCCTCTTCGAGCTCGTGTGCAACTTCGTCTGTGTCACTGTGTCGGTCAGTGGTATAGCGTTCGTGGCGGGGCAACATAGTCTCATCAGGGTCTGATTGCGGATCAGTACCCTGAGAGGGCAATGTTGTGGTCTCAGTCAAAGGAGCAGCATAGTACTCTGGCTGTGGCTGTGCATCAGTGCACTCCATGTCAGAATCTACTTGTAATGGGCATGGCCTGTTAAGTGTTTCACTTTCTAAGCCAGGGACGGTATGTGTAAAGAGCTCCATGGAGTAACCCGTTGTGTCGCCTGCTGCATCCTTCTCTCTTGTTGTTGTTTTTGCTGAGGAGGACAAGGAAGCGACTTGTCCCTGACCGTGAACATCCACAAGCGACGTGCTGCTTTTACATTTACCAGTTTCAGAAGAGGAGGCAAAAGAGCTAGAGGCTGAGTCTGCAATGTAAGCCAAAACTTGCTGTTGCTGCTCCGGCTTTAAAAGCGGTTTTCCTACTCCCAGAAAAGAAAGCTTTTGAGGCCTTGTGCAGCCAGACGACGAAACAGGCTCCACAGCTCCAGACTTAGGTGGAATATTTTTATCCCCACGACCACCTGATGCTCCACTACCACTACCATCATTACCAGATGACAATGAACGCCCACGGCCACGACCTCTTGCACCAGACTTCCTCATTGTTTGAAAAACTTAACCAAATTAACTTTATTTGTTGCTGTCAAACAACTTACACGGTGAGCTATAGCTTCAGTATGATTTCAATATCCCTTAACAGGTTGGTGAGACCACAAGGAAAATCAGGCACAATGTTACACACTCTGTTTTCTGTTGCACCAAATCACAGAGATGACACACACGCAGGACTGTCACTCAAGCACAGATGTCAATATTAATCTCCCACCTATTTTTTAATTTTTTTTTTCTCAGGGAGACTTTAGAAACCAAATAAGATAAAATGTTTTTTTCAGGGACAATTTAGAAACCAAATAATAAAAAAAAAAAAAAAAAAAAGGCTTTCTATGGCCCACTGAATGAGAGATGGCACACACAGGAGTGGCACACAAGCCCTGACTGAGGCCAATATTTTTCTCCCACTGATTGATGTAGTGTTTTTTTTAAGGTAGATTTTAGAACCCAAATCAAGCAAAAAAATAAATAGGCTTTCTATGGCCCACTGAGTGAGAGATGGCACACACAGGAGTGGCACACAAGCCCTGACTGAGGCCAATATTTTTCTCCCACTGATTGATGTAGTGTTTTTTTTAAGGTAGATTTTAGAACCCAAATCAAGGAAAAAAATAAATAGGCTTTCTATGGCCCACTGAGTGAGAGATGGCACACACAGGAGTGGCACACAAGCCCTGACTGAGGCCAATATTTTTCTCCCACTGATTGATGTAGTGTTTTTTTTTAAGGTAGATTTAGAACCCAAATCAAGCAAAAAAATAAATAGGCTTTCTATGGCCCACTGAGTGAGAGATGGCACACACAGGAGTGGCACACAAGCCCTGACTGAGGCCAATATTTTTCTCCCACTGATTGATGTAGTGTTTTTTTTTAAGGTAGATTTTCGAACCCAAATCAAGGAAAAAAATAAATAGGCTTTCTATGGCCCACAATTTAAGAGATAGAGGTGGCACACCCAGGAGTCAAGACTGGCACACAAGCTGAAAGGGCAATATTAATCTCCCACTGTTTTTTTTTTTATTTATTTTTTTTTAAGGTAGATTTTCGAACCCAAATCAAGGAAAAAAATAAATAGGCTTTCTATGGCCCACAATTTGAGAGAGAGAGGTGGCACACCCAGGAGTCAAGACTGGCACACAAGCTGAAAGGGCAATATTAATCGCCCACTGTTTTTTTTTTTTTTTTTTTAAGGTAGATTTTCGAACCCAAATCAAGGAAAAAAATAAATAGGCTTTCTATGGCCCACAATTTGAGAGAGAGAGAGGTGGCACACCCAGGAGTCAAGACTGGCACACAAGCTGAAAGGGCAATATTAATCTCCCACTGTTTTTTTTTTATTTTTATTTTTTTTAAGGTAGATTTTCGAACCCAAATCAAGCAAAAAAATGAATAGGCTTTCTATGGCCCAATGAGTGAGAGATGGCACACACAGGAGTGGCACACAAGCCCTGACTGAGGCCAATATTTTTCTCCCACTGATTGATGTAGTGTTTTTTTTTAAGGTAGATTTTAGAACCCAAATCAAGCAAAAAAATAAATAGGCTTTCTATGGCCCACTGAGTGAGAGATGGCACACACAGGAGTGGCACACAAGCCCTGACTGAGGCCAATATTTTTCTCCCACTGATTGATGTAGTGTTTTTTTTTAAGGTAGATTTTAGAACCCAAATCAAGCAAAAAAATAAATAGGCTTTCTATGGCCCACTGAGTGAGAGATGGCACACACAGGAGTGGCACACAAGCCCTGACTGAGGCCAATATTTTTCTCCCACTGATTGATGTAGTGTTTTTTTTTAAGGTAGATTTTCGAACCCAAATCAAGGAAAAAAATAAATAGGCTTTCTATGGCCCACTGAGTGAGCGATGGCACACACAGGAGTGGCACACAAGCCCTGACTGAGGCCAATATTTTTCTCCCACTGATTGATGTAGTGTTTTTTTTAAGGTAGATTTTAGAACCCAAATCAAGCAAAAAAATAAATAGGCTTTCTATGGCCCACAATTTGAGAGAGAGAGGTGGCACACCCAGGAGTCAAGACTGGCACACAAGCTGAAAGGGCAATATTAATCTCCCACTGTTTTTTTTTTATTTATTTTTTTTTCAGGGAGACTTTAGAAACCAAATAATAATAATAATAAAAAAAAAGGCATTCTATGGCCCACTGAATGAGAGATGGCACACACAGGAGTGGCACACAAGCCCTGACTGAGGCCAATATTTTTCTCCCACTGATTGATGTAGTGTTTTTTTTTAAGGTAGATTTTAGAACCCAAATCAAGGAACAAAATAAATAGGCTTTCTATGGCCCACTGAGTGAGAGATGGCACACACAGGAGTGGCACACAAGCCCTGACTGAGGCCAATATTTTGCTCCCACTGATTGATGGAGTTTTTTTTTTTAAGGTAGATTTTCGAACCCAAATCAAGGAAAAAAATAAATAGGCTTTCGATGGCCCACAATTTGAGAGAGAGAGGTGGCACACCCAGGAGTCAAGACTGGCACACAAGCTGAAAGGGCAATATTAATCTCCCACTGTTTTTTTTTTTTTAGGGAGACTTTAGAAACCAAATAATAAAATTAAAAAAAAAAAGGCTTTCTATGGCCCACTGAATGAGAGATGGCACACACAGGAGTGGCACACAAGCCCTGACTGAGGCCAATATTTTTCTCCCACTGATTGATGTAGTGTTTTTTTGTTAAGGTAGATTTTAGAACCCAAATCAAGGAAAAAAATAAATAGGCTTTCTATGGCCCACTCAGTGAGAGATGGCACACACAGGGATGGCACTCTAGCAGAAATGCCAATCTTAATCTCCCACAAAAAAAAAAAAAAACAGGGACTGTCCTACAATTACTATCTCCCTGCAGTAATCTCAGCCAGGTATGGCAGGCAGCAATAGGAGTGGACTGATGCACAAATTAAATAAAAAGTGTGGACAAACAAAAAAGATAGCTGTGCAGAAAGGAAGGAACAAGAGGATATGTGCTTTGAAAAAAGCAGTTGGTTTCCACAGTGGCGTACACACAGCAATACAGCTATCAGGGAGCCTTCTAGGGCAGCCCAATGAGCTACAGCGCTGAGAAAAAAAAAAAAAATGTAGCTTACACTGTCCCTGCACACCGAAGGTGGTGTTGGACAGTGGAAATCGCTACAGCACAAGCGGTTTGGTGGTTAGTGGACCCTGCCTAACGCTCTCCCTGCTTGTGACGAAGCGGCAGCAACCTCTCCCTAAGCTCAGATCAGCAGCAGTGAGATGGCGGTCGGCGGGAACGCCCCTTTATAGCCCCTGTGACGCCGCAGACAGCAAGCCAATCACTGCAATGCCCTTCTCTAAGAAGGTGGGGACCAGGACCTATGTCATCACGCTGCCCACACTCTGCGTTCACCTTCATTGGCTGAGAAATGGCGCTTTTCGCGTCATTGAAACGCGACTTTGGCGCGAAAGTCGCGTACCGCATGGCCGATGCAACGCTGGGATCGGCTCGGTTTCATGAGACGCCGACTTTGCCAAAAGTCGGCGACTTTTGAAAATGAACGACCCGTTTCGCTCAACCCTAATGATCACTATATGATGCACACTTACATTACATACACTACAGGTACTTACTGACATATGCTACACAAACTCAATGTTCGGTGTCAAGAAACCACCGCTGCACAGGGGGAATCTCAAACCATGTCCGCTGCGGTCTCCCATTCTCCTTCAGCAACAGTGGAGCCTGCTCAGCAGAGACGTCGGTCCCAGCGTCTGGCTCAAGCAGATACTGTGTGTTTGGTTACAGCTGCCATTCCAGGCTCAGCCTTTGTAACCAGCATTCATCAGTGGTGAGCAGACGTTCCAGGGACTAAGTCCTGCTTTTCTTCTACTGAGCATGACCACGGGATGACCTCTCTTTGGAGGTCGGGGGACACATGCTCAGGGCCTGTAGCATCTCCGATTGGACCACTAGGTAGTTCCTGGAAGGCTACAGATATGAAAGGTTAGCATGGCCACTCAACCATGCGCTAGTATAAATCAATTATTGTGTGTGTGGATGTATACCTGTTCTGGTGAAAGCTCTGAATCATTCCCATCCCTAGTGTTGATAAATGCTCGCGAATGTTGGATGTGTCTAGCGCCAGTTAGTGCCATCCAGCAACAGGCACAATCTATAGCATTAATCAGCAGTGTTAGCTGATGCAGCACCATGCCCAACCAGTGCACTTACCTGTCCCTAGTTAGGCCGTTTAGTGGTGTTTACCAGAACAGCGCTGCATCCACCCAGTGCGCTAAATCTATTTTTAGTTTACCCCTGACACCACTGTAGCAGTGTCGAGCGCAAGAGGTCTCGAGGGACTCTAACCCTGAGTTTTGGGGAAGAGTTCTGTGACTCTTTGCTTGCGCTCTCTGTGCGGTATTGCGGCCCTGTGGTTCGCTTCCTTACATACCGGGTGAAGCTAACCCGTGTGTTCACATTATACCGCCATATACTGTCCGTCATTACTGATCAGCAGGTGTAATCTCTGCACGTTGGACCCCAGGATGCGAACGCACCTTATACCATCCTTATAATTATTTGGTGCGTTCCGCCAGCCCTAACACACCATTTCCATAAGGCGACACAAGCACCATTTCCATAAGGGAACATGTTGCACAGGCCAAACAGTGGTAGAGAGGACACCGATGGAGTTGTATTGTCAGCACAGATGGTATGTCCACTCCTGGAATTAGCTATGGCCATAAAGCCATATCACAACCAACTCTATTACCCAGAAGCAAAACAAACTCTTGGCTCATAAGGCAAAGGTTTTAGAATGCACCAAACTTTGAGGAACAAAGAACTGTAACTGAACAGCATTATTATTACCATATTTAAAAAGAAAATCGATACATTTTGTCCCTGTCTTTCCCAATAAGACTTAATCAGCCATCTTACTCTGTCTACAAATAGACTGGGAGCAATCCAACAACTT
Source organism: Ranitomeya variabilis (assembly GCF_051348905.1). Classification (NCBI taxonomy): domain Eukaryota; kingdom Metazoa; phylum Chordata; class Amphibia; order Anura; family Dendrobatidae; genus Ranitomeya; species Ranitomeya variabilis. Next base: position 140,665,574 of record NC_135236.1, read on the forward strand.
AACCATTTTATTCACAATATAAGGCAGTATCGACTTGTGTACCAACTTACTGAATAAAACTTGTGTCTCTGGAAACATCTCTGCATGTGTAACCTTTCACAGTAATTGGATCTGAATTATAATCAGTCACCTGAAGTCTAAAATAGATAAAATAGTTTTTTAATGTAAAAAACTTTTAGCCCTCAGTTGATTATCTATCAGTGCTTACAGTCCTGTGAAAATAAGATAAATGAGAAATGTGGTCTCTAATTAGACTTCAGTAGATTTACAGCTTTTAATTTATACGCCAATGTAGCTCAGGCCGGCACTAACAGAGACAGAGATAGAGCCACAGTTTTCAATTGATTTAACAATTTAATTGCAGCATTAACATCCATTAACATTTAACTAACCTTTTAAACTAACCCCAGGCACAACCTTAAAGACTAAATGAAGTAAAAATTGCATATAAAAAGGTACTAACATACAGCTGGAAGAAACGGAGGTAAATCTATGGGGAGGTTTTGCAATGCTTCACCAGATCAGCAGGAGGGTGAAGGCTGGCTTCTTATACAATTCAATAAGCAAGTTAAACTTTTATTTATTGGGAGATGAAGTGAGAAGAAACTGCAGGGTGAATAAGCATCAAGGCAGCTTCACTGTGAAACTGACACAGAGGGGAAGAACTTTGTACCTATGAACGACAAGGCATCAGTGTTTGAAAATTCAGTACCGATAATGATGCTGATGTCAGGTCGTTTCAGAGAGGGCAATTAACACTCAGACTCTCCCTGCAATAAAATAGGGATAGCAGAGTTTACAGGGTGGGAAATAATTCATGATCATGGTGACAAGTTGTGTTTTCGGAACATATGTCTAATAGCGCTAAAAATTGTATGTGGAAATAATTTACAAGATCAGTGAGCTGCTAATAAAATGTAGACTTTTATAGAAAATGCAACTGTAAACTGCATTTTAACTCTTTAAGGACCAGGCAGGTTTTTTTCCTGTTTATTTTTTTCTGCGCTTTCATCTTTTTCTACCCGGAGGCTATGTGCACACGTTGCATATTTCCTGCGGATCCGCAGCGTTTTTTTCCATTCAGAAACGCTGCAGATCTGCAAGTGATTTACAGTAAAATGACTAAGTCATGATTAAGGGAGCTTAGTCTCCATAAACGCGTTGAGATTCTTACCCACATGGTTCGTGCTGAAGTCTGTATCCTCTATGTTTAAAGTTTGTGAATAAAGAAAACTCTTTTTTAAGGATTCGGTGAAGCTGGACATTCTCTTCTTTGTAAGAAAGTAGCACCTTATTTTGCACACGTCTTTGCCAGGGGAGCCAGCTAAGAGACGCTCTGTGATGCATTTTGATGTCCCCCTTCCCCCACGCTGCATGGTCAGCCATGATATGAGAGAACTTTAAGTGTTTTTTCAACTTTAATCCCTTTTTATTTGTAATCATTCTGTACATACTGTAATTGTCTCATTTTGGTAATATCTTTTTGTTCTTTTTGCAAATACAGTACTGTCTAATCTGTCTAATACAGTAAAAGTTATAATATCTACTAGCTTTGTTTTCCTTGCTCTAAACATATCTCCAATGTCCTCTGAAGTAAATTACATACTGACTGGGTTGGCTCCTGACCTGCTATTAGTCATAGAAATAGGAGCTGGTGGCGGCGAAGTGTTCTGATCTAGTTGGGCAAAACTGGCAGCGACAGGCGGCGTTTAATAATTATAATTCCTGCCTAAGCAGGAGTAGTTATATCACCCTCACTGCAGTGTGTGCCCAATTGCCAGTACATAGAAGGCAGCCTTTCTGGCGACTAATTATCCTGGGTGCAGTTCCCTGACTGACCTGAGGGTAAGGGGGGCGCTAGAGAGCTGAAAGTTCCAAACCGGAACTGGGAAGTGGGATATAAATAAATCCCTGAAGAAAGAACTGGAGCAACCAAACACCCCTGGTTCATGACAGCCACCATCCATTTTATCATCTGAAAAGCGTAATAATTTTTTTTAATTTAGCGGTCATTTTACTGTATAAGAATAATACAATTCGCCAGGTCACTCTGATTACAGAGATACCAAAAATGCAGTTTATTTTTTATCTAAATGGAGAAAAGGAAAAAAAAAGGGGGGACCATAATGTTTTCAATTTTTGGGATATTGTGTGTAATCTTGCGTTTTGCATCCCAAGCTGATGTTTTTATTTATATAATGTTGGGGTAAATGTGATGTTTTGATCAACTTTTATTACTGGAGATGAGTGAACCTTTCAATGTTCAGTTCAGTTTGGTGAGCATCTCAATGTTCGCCGAACTGTTTGACGAACGTTCGTAAACCCCATTAAATTCATTGTGAGGCAAAACCAAATGTATACACAACACTTTAAGGGGTGACAAAAAGCTTCCCAAAAAGCTAAAATTAGGGGCAGACACCATGAAAAGTGGCATCAATTGACCCACAGTAGAACATTTTATAATGGCACAGAAGCAGTCATCCATGGAACATGCATGAGGTTTCAGGGTCTGGGCCAGCATTTACAGCTTTGAATTGAAGTTTCAATTAAAATGTGGTGGGTAAGGGAGCAGTGTAAGCCATCTTTGCTGGATTCTTGACATTTAACCCCTTAAGCCCCGAGGGTGGTTTGCACGTTAATGACCGGGCCAATTTTTACAATTCTGACCACTGTCCCTTTATGAGGCTATAACTCTGGGACGCTTTGACGGATCTTGGCGATTCTGACATTGTTTTCTCGTGACATATTGTACTTCATGTTAGTGGTAAAATTTATTCGATATAACTTGCGTTTATTTGTGAAAAAAATTGAAATTTGGCGAAAATGTTGAAAATTTTGCAATTTTCCAACTTTGAATTTTTATGCCCTTAAATCACAGACATATGTCACACAAAATACTTAATAAGTAACATTTCCCACATGTCCACTTTACATCAGTACAATTTTGGAACCAAAATTTTTTTTTGTGACGGAGTTATAAGGGTTAAAAGTTGACCAGCAATTTCTCATTTTTACAACACCATTTTTTTTTAGGGACCACATCTCATTTGAAGTCATTTTGATGGGTCTATATGATAGAAAATACCCAAGTGTGACACCATTCTAAAAACTGCACCCCTCAAGGTGCTCAAAACCACATTCAAGAAGTTTATTAACCCTTCAGGTGTTTCACAGGAATTTTTGGAATGTTTAAATAAAAATGAACATTTAACTTTTTTTCACACAAAATTTATTTCAGCTCCAATTTGTTTTATTTTACCAAGGGTAACAGGAGAAAATGGACCCCAAACGTTGTTGTACAATTTGTCCTGAGTACGCTGATACCCCATATGTGGGGGTAAACCACTGTTTGGGCGCATGGCAGAGCTCGGAAGGAAAGGAGCGCCATTTGACTTTTCAATGCAAAATTGACTGGAATTGAGATGGGACGCCATGTTGCGTTTGGAGAGCCCCTGATGTGCCTAAACATTGAAACCCCCTACAAGTGACACCATTTTGGAAAGTAGACCCCCTAAGGAACTTATCTAGATGTGTGGTGAGCACTTTGACTCACCAAGTGCTTCACAGAAGTTTATAATGCAGAGTCGTAAAGATAAAAAATCATATTTTTTCACAAAAATTATCTTTTCGCCCCCAATTTTTTATTTTCCCAAGGGTAAGAGAAGAAATTGGACCCCAAAAAATGTTGTGCAATTTGTCCTGAGTACGCTGATACCCCATATGTGGGTGTAAACCATTGTTTGGGCGCATAGCAGAGCTTGGAAGGGAAGGAGCGCCATTTGACTTTTCAATGCAAAATTGACTGGAATTGAGATGAGACGCCATGTTGCGTTTGGAGAGCCCCTGATGTGCCTAAACATTGAAACTCCCTACAAGTGACACCATTTTGGAAAGTAGACCCCCTAAGGAACTTATCTAGATGTGTGGTGAGCACTTTGACCCACCAAGTGCTTCACAGAAGTTTATAATGCAGAGCCGTAAAAATAAAAAATCATTTTTTCACAAAAATGATCTTTTCGCCCCCAATTTTTTATTTTCCCAAGGGTAAGAGAAGAAATTGGACCCCAAAAAATGTTGTGCAATTTGTCCTGAGTACGCTGATACCCCATATGTGGGTGTAAACCATTGTTTGGGCGCATGGCAGAGCTTGGAAGGGAAGGAGCGCCATTTGACTTTTCAATGCAAAATTGACTGGAATTGAGATGGGACGCCATGTTGCGTTTGGAGAGCCCCTGATGTGCCTAAACATTGAAACACCTCACAAGTGACACCATTTTGGAAAGTAGACCCCCTAAGGAACTTATCTAGATGTGTTTTGAGAGCTTTGAACCCCCAAGTGTTTCACTACAGATTATAACGCAGAGCCGTGAAAATAATTTTTTTTTTTTTTTCTCAAAAATGATTTTTTAGCCCCCAGCTTTGTATTTTTACAAGGGTAACAGAATAAATTGGACCCAAAATTTGTTTTCCAATTTGTCCTGAGTACGCTGATACCCCATATGTGGGGGGGAACCACTGTTTGGGCGCATGACAGAGCTCGAAAGGGAAGGAGCGCCATTTGGAATGCAGACTTAAATGGATTGGTCAGCAGCCGTCACGTTGCATTTGCAGAGCCCCTGATGTACCCAAACAGTACAAACCCCCCACAAGTGACCCCATATTGGAAACTAGACTTCCCAAGGAACTTATCTAGATGTGTTGTGAGAACTTTGAACCCCCAAGTGTTTCACTACAGTTTATAACGCAGAGCCGTGAAAATAAAACATCTTTTTTTTCCCACAAAAATGATTTTTAGCCCCCCAAATTTTTATTTTCCCAAGGATAACAAGAGAGCTTGAACCCCAGAAGTTGTTGTTCAATTTGTCCCGAGTACGCTGATAACCCATATGTTGGGGTAAACCCCTTTTTGGGCGCACGGGAGAGCTCGGAAGGGAAGGAGCACTGTTTTACTTTTTCAACGCAGAATTGGCTGGAATTGAGATTGGACGCCATGTCCCGTTTGGAGAGCCCCTGATGTGCCTGGACAGTGGAAACTTCCCAATTCTACCTGAAACCCTAATCCAAACAGACCCCTAGCCCTAATCCCAACGGTAACCCTAACCACACCCCTAGCCCTGACACACCCATAATTCTAATCCCAACCCTAATCCAAACCGTAAATGTAATCCAAACCCTAACCCTAACTTTAGCCCCAACCCTAACTTTAGCCCCAACCCTAACCCTAACTTTACCTCCAACCCTAGCCCTAACCCTAACCCTACCCCTAACCCTAACCCTAAACGTGACTGAAATACGTGGCACTGAAATACGTGGCACTGAAATACGTGGCACTGAAATACGTGGCACTGAAATACGTGGCACTGAAATACGTGGCACTGAAATCCGTGATACGTGGCACTGAAATACGTGGCACTGAAATACGTGGCACTGAAATACGTGGCACTGAAATACGTGGCACTGAAATACGTGATACGTGGCACTGAAATACGTGGCACTGAAATACGTGGCACTGAAATACGTGATACGTGGCACTGAAATACGTGGCACTGAAATACGTGGCACTGAAATACGTGGCACTGAAATACGTGATACGTGGCACTGAAATACGTGGCACTGAAATACGTGGCACTGAAATACGTGGCACTGAAATACGTGGCACTGAAATACGTGGCACTATGACTGTCAGAAAATGTTCATTAAACGGTTAGGGGTGAGGTTAGGGGTAGAGTTAGGGTTAGGGTTTGGATCCCTTTATCACCTTGATGGTGGTGGGTGGCTTTTCAGTGTGTTTTCTGTTTTTTTTCAATAAAAACGCATGCGTTTTTAACGAAAACGCATGTGCTTAAAAACGCAAGAAAATACTGCAGGCTGTATTTCTGAAAATGAACACATGCAGAAAAAAAACGCATGCGTTTGAAAACGCGACCAAACGCGTACAAAAAAACGCATGCGTTTTCAATGTTAAATATAGGGAAAAAACGCATGCTTTTTTTGTGCAAAAAACGCTGCAGACAAAAACGCAAGTGTGAAACCAGCGACGCTTTTTATAGCAAAAAAGTTTTTGCGTCTCCACATTTTGAGACCTATAATTTTTCCACATTTTGCTCCACAGAGTCATGTGAGGTCTTGTTTTTTGCGGGACGAGTTGACGTTTTTATTGGTAACATTTTCGGACACGTGACCATTTTTGATCACTTTTTATTCCGATTTTTGTGAGGCAGAATGACCAAAAACCTGCTATTCATGAATTTCTTTTGGGAGAGGCGTTTATACCGTTCCGCGTTTGGTAAAATGGATAAAGCAGTTTTATTCGTCGCGTCAGTACGATTACAGCGATATCTCATTTATATCATTTTTTTATGTTTTGGCGCTTTTATACGATAAAAACTATTTTATAGAAAAAATAATTATTTTGGTATCGCTTTATTCTCAGGACTATAACTTTTTTATTTTTTTGCTGATGATGCTATATGGCGGCTCGTTTTTTGCGGGACAAGATGACGTTTTCAGCGGTACCATGATTATTTATATCAGTCTTTTTGATCGCGTGTTATTCCTCTTTTTGTTCGGCGGTATGGTAATAAAGCGTTGTTTTTTGCCTCGTTTTTTTTTTTTTCTCTTACGGTGTTTACTGAAGAGGTTAACTAGTGGGGCAGTTTTATAGGTTGGGTCGTTACGGACGCGGCGATACTAAATATGTGTACTTTTATTGTTTTGTTTTTTTTATTTAGATAAAGAAATGTATTTATGGGAATAATATATATATATTTTTTTATTATTTATTTAGGATTTTTTTTTTTTTTTTTACACATGTGGAAAATTTTTTTTTTTACTTTTTTACTTTGTCCCAGGGGGGGACATCACAGATCGATGATCTGATAGTGTGCACTGCACTTTATCAGATCACCGATCTCACTTACATCGGTGCAGGCTTACCAGCGTCTGCTCTGAGCAGGCGCTCGGTAAGCCACCTTTCTCCCTGCAGGACCCGGATGCCGCGGCCATCTTGGATCTGGGACCTGCAGGGAGGAAGAAGGTAGGAGACCCTCGCAGCAACGCGATCACATCGCGTTGCTCCGGGGGTCTCAGGGAAGCCCGCAGGGAGCCCCCTCCCTGCGCGATGCTTCCCTATACCGCCGGTACACTGCGATCATGTTTGATCGCGGTGTGCCGGGGGTTAATGTGCCGGGGGCGGTCCGTGACCGCTCCTGGCACATAGTGCCAGATGTCAGCTGCGATAGGCAGCTGACACCCGGCCGCGATCGGCCGCGCTCCCCCCGTGAGCGCGGCCGATCGCGTATGACGTACTATCCCGTCACCCGGAATTAAGTCCCAGGTCACCTTGACGGGATAGTACGTCATACGGGATTAAGGGGTTAAAAAAATATTGTCACACACCATTAAAGTGGCATCAATTTCCACAGAGTGAAAACAGTATAATCATAGTTACATAGTTACATGGTTGAAGGATGACTTTAAGTCCATCTAGTTCAACCCATAGCCTAGCATGCCCTAACATGTTGATCCAGGGGAAGGCAAAAAAAACCCATGTGGTAAGAGTAAGCTCCATCATGGGGAAAAAAATTCCTTCCCGACCCCACATACGGCAATCAGACTAGTTCCCTGGATCAACGCCTTATCAAGGAATCTAATATATATACCCTGTAATATTATACTTTTCCAGAAAGGTATCCAGTCCCCTCTTAAATTGAAGCAATGAGTCACTCATTACAACATCATACGGCAGAGAGTTCCATAGTCTCACTGCTCTTACAGTAAAGAATCCGCGTCTGTTATTATGCTTAAACCTTTTTTCCTCCAGACGTAGAGGATGCCCCCTTGTCCCTGTCACCGGTCTATGATTAAAAAGATCATCAGAAAGGTCTTTGTACTGTCCCCTCATATATTTATACATTAACATAAGATCACCCCTTAGTCTTCGTTTTTCCAAACTAAATAGCCCCAAGTGTAATAACCTATCTTGGTATGGCAGACCCCCCAGTCCTCTAATAACCTTGGTTGCTCTTCTCTGCACCCGCTCCAGTTCAGCTATGTCTTTCTTATACACCGGAGACCAGAACTGTGCACAGTATTCTAAGTGTGGTCGCACTAGTGACTTGTATAGAGGTAAAATTATGTTCTCCTCATGAGCATCTATGCCTCTTTTAATGCATCCCATTATTTTATTTGCCTTTGTAGCAGCTGCCTGACACTGGCCACTGAATATGAGTTTGTCATCCACCCATACACCCAGGTCTTTTTCATTGACGGTTTTTCCCAGAGTTTTAGAATTAAGCACATAGTTATACATCTTATTACTTCTACCCAAGTGCATGACCTTACATTTATCCCCATTAAAGCTCATTTGCCATTTATCAGCCCAAGCTTCTAGCTTACATAAATCAGCCTGTAATATAAAATTGTCCTCCCCTGTATTGATTACCCTGCAGAGTTTAGTGTCATCTGCAAATATTGAAATTCTACTCTGAATGCCCCCTACAAGGTCATTAATAAATATGTTAAAAAGAAGAGGGCCCAATACTGACCCCTGTGGTACCCCACTACTAACCGTGACCCAGTCCGAGTGTGCTCCATTAATAACCACCCTTTGTTTCCTATCCCTGAGCCAACTCTCAACCCACTTGCACATATTTTCCCCTATCCCCATTATTCTCATTTTATGTATCAACCTTTTGTGTGGCGCCGTATCAAAAGCTTTTGAAAAGTCCATATACACTACATCCACTGGGCTCCCTTGGTCCAGTCCGGAACTTACCTCTTCATAGAAGCTGATCAAATTAGTCTGACATGAATGGTCCTTAGTAAACCCGTGCTGATACTGGGTCATGAGGTTAGTCCTCTTCAGATACTCCAGTATAGCATTCCCTTAGGATGCCCTCCAGGATTTTACCCACAGTAGAGGTTAAACTTACTGGCCTATAATTTCCGAGTTCAGTTTTTGTCCCCTTTTTGAATATTGGCACCACATTTGCTATACGCCAGTCCTGTGGTACAGACCCTGTTATTATGGACTCTTTAAAGATTAAAAATAATGGTCTATCAATGACTGTACTTAATTCCTGCAGTACTCGGGGGTGTATCCCATCCGGGCTCGGAGATTTGTCAATTTTAGTGATTTTTAGACGCCGCCGTACTTCCTGCGGGGTTAAGCAGGTAACCGTTAATTGGGAATTTTTATCACTAGTCATATTGGCTGCCATGGGATTTTCTTTTGTAAATACTGATGAAAAAAAGTCATTTAGCATATTGGCTTTTTCCTCATCCTCATCCACCATTTTTAAGGAGGCCAACACTATCATTTTTTAGTTTCTTACTATTTATGTAGTTAAAGAATATTTTGGGATTATTTTTGCTCTCTCTGGCAATGAGTCTCTCTGTCTCAATCTTTGCTGCCTTGATTTGCTTTTTACAGAATTTATTTAATTTTCTGTATTTATTTTATGCCTCCTCACTACCTACTTCCTTTAATTCTCTAAATGCTTTCTTTTTATCCCTTATTGCGCCCCTTACAGCTCTATTTAGCCATATTGGTTTCCTCCTATTTCTAGTATGTTTATTCCCATACGGTATATACTGTGCACAGGTCCTATCCATGATGCTAATAAACATCTCCCATTTTCTTTGTGTATTTTTATGCCTCAGGATATCGTCCCAGTTAATTGCACCAAGATCCTCTCTCATCCGTTGGAAATTTGCCCTCCTGAAGTTTAGTGTCCTTGTCACCCCTCTACTACACATCTTATTAAAGGAGACATGAAAACTTATTATTTTGTGATCACTATTCCCCAAGTGACCCCCAACCCTTATATTTGATATGCGGTCTGGCCTGTTGGTTAATATTAGGTCTAGCAGTGCCCCCCTCCTTGTTGGGCCCTGAACCAGTTGTGAAAGGTAATTGTCTCTCATAGTTGTCAAAAACCGATTACCTTTACTGGAGCTGCAGGTTTCTGTTCCCCAATCTATTTCAGGGTAGTTGAAGTCCCCCATAATAATGACTTCTCCTTGAGTCACAGCTTCATCTATTTGCTTTACGAGGATATTCTCCATTGCTTCCATTATTTTTGGAGATTTATAACAAACCCCTATCAGTAATTTATAATTTTTTCCCCCTCGCCTTATCTCCACCCACAGGGACTCTACATTTTCATTAGATTCACCTATATTATCATGCAGGATGGGTTTTAAGGTCGATTTTACATACAGACACACCCCACCCCCTCGCTTATCTGTACGGTCATTTCTGAAAAGGCTATAACCCTCCAAGTTAACAGCCCAGTCATGAATAAAATACCCTCCCCCCCAATCCCTAGTTTAAACTCTCCTCCAACCTTCTAGCCATTTTCTCCCCCAGCACAGCTGCACCTTCCCCATTGAGGTGCAGCCCGTCCCTAACGTAGAGCCTGTAGCCAACTGAGAAGTCGGCCCAGTTCTGCAGGAACCCAAACCCCTCCTTCCTACACCAATTATTGAGCCACTTATTAACCTCCCTAATCTCTCGTTGCCTCTCTGGCGTGGCACGTGGTACAGGCAGTATTTCGGAAATTACCACGTTGGAGGTGGTTCAATCTTCAGACTTTCGGCCTATAGAGAATTTTAAACTGCATTTGGGCTACTTGTTTGGTTGGGCCCTAGTAACAATGTCTGCTGCTCCTTGGTGTTCTCCTCCACTGAATATAGCTGAGCTTCAATCTTCAGGCTTTCGGCCTATAGGGAATTTTAAACTGCATTTGGGCTACTTGTTTGGTTGGGCCCTAGTAACGATGTCGGCTGCTCCTTGGTGTTCTCCTCCACTGAATATAGCTGAGCTTCAATCTTCAGGCTTTCGGCCTATATCAGATATTTAACTGCATTGGGGCTACTAGTTTGGTTGGGCCCTACTAACGGTGTCTGCCTCTCCTTGGTGTTCTCCAGGTTTTTTTTCTTGAGCTTCAATCTTCAGGCTTTCGGCCTTATATTTTTAATATGAAACTGCATTTGAGATACTAGTTTGGTTGGGCCCTACTAACGGTGTCTGCCACTCCTTGGTGTTCTCCTCCACTGAACAGAGCTGAGCTTCAATCTTCAGACTTTCAGGCTATATTTACAAATTTTAAACTGCATTTGGCCTACTAGTTTGGTTGGGCCTACTAACGGTGTCTGCCGCTTTTTGGTGTTCTCCTCTACTGAACAAAGCTGAGCTTCAATCTTCAGGCTTTTGGCCTATATCAGATATTTAACTGCATTTGGCCTACTAGTTTGGTTGGGGCCTATGAACGGTGTCTGCCGCTCTTTGGTGTTCTCCTCCACTGAACAAAGCAGTGCCGCCTGTTTACTCCTGTTACCAATTTTGAACTTCATTTGGCCCACTTTATTATTTGGGCCTACTAACTGTGTCAGCCTCTCATTACAGTTGTCCTTCACTGAACAAAGCAATGCCGCCTTGTTAGTCCTGTTACCAATTTTGAACTGCATTTAGCCTAGTTACTAATTTGGGCCTACTCACTGTGTCAGCCTCTCATTACAGTTGTCCTCCACTGAGCAAAGCAATGCCGCCTGGTTAGTCCTGTTACCAATTTTGAACTGTATTTAGCCTAGTTACTTATTTGGGCCTACTCACTGTGTCAGCCTCTCATTACAGTTGTCCTCCACTGAGCAAAGCAATGCCGCCTGGTTAGTCCTGTTACCAATTTTGAACTGCATTTAGCCCACTTTATTATTTGGGCCTATATCTGTGTTTCCTCCACATCCTGCCCATTGCCCAGCCAGTGCTAGATGAGTCTGCTGGTCCATTGACCCAGACCACTACATTCCCCTTGCACGGTACACAGCCAGAATCTGACCCTGCTGAAAGTCAGGTTCCCCTTCCCACATACTATATCACCTTACACGGGGACAAAGAGGAAGGTGCAGATGAAAGTGCAGGTTCCTTCATCAGGTGGGGGGCATACTCATTGGCGACGTCACTGGCACAGGGCCCCTCATAATACGCAAAAGTGTCGCTGCCGGTGGGAGGCGCCCCCGCCGTGCAAACACACCGCCGTACTTTGAGGGGCCCTGTGCCAGTGCCAATGCGAATGAGTGGGCCCCCCTGCTTGCTCAGGATCACAGCACTTGCAAAGTTGAAATACTTACCTCTCCCTGCTCCACCGCCGTGACGTAGTCCACGTTTCCTGGGCCCACTAAAAACTTGAACCAGCCCTACCCCCCACAACTTTAGCCAAATGACCCCCAATTTCCAATGCCTAACTATTATTATAAAGTAAATTAAGATTGACAAGCTTCAGTAACAAGAATGGATGTTTTTGCCATTAGAATGGGCACTGTAGGTGTTTTCCTGGCCTCCACTCACTGCCGACTATGCTTCCTCATTGACTTGCATTGGGTTTCGTGTTTCGGTCGATCCCCGACTTTTCGCGATAATCGGCTGATTTCACTCGACTCGACTTTTGATAAAGTCGTGTTTCGCGAAACCCGACTCGATCTTAAAAAAGTAAAAGTTGCTCAACCCTAGTAAACCACTCTAAAAAAGCATTGAAACATTTTTCTGATTTGAATTTGACTGTCATCCATACACTTTTGTGCTCCTTCTGTTACATTATGGTGGTATTAAACTCCCAAAAAAGCATTGACTGCTGCAGGTGACCAATTTTTTTCTTCTATTGAAAATAAACTTGTTTTCTAACAAATACAGTTTATATTTGTGTTTCATGAATTCCTCTTGCTCCTCCAAAAAACTTCCACCAGAATGTTAAATAAAGTACAGGCTTTTGATTTTCCGAACACTCATCAGTCAAGGTGAATGATCTGTCAATCCTCTGGGAAGTATTTACCATGCACTGTTTTTCCATAAAACTCACTTTAATGTTCAGAATGGATGTCATTCATGTGAATTGGCTGTATAGAGCTTTTAAAGTTGAAAGGTGTTTTATAGCAGATAACTGTCACCGCCTTATGTTTTCTCTTAATATCTATTCACTTCTAGCTATAATGGTGCTTGCTTTCAGCATCCGCAGCACAGGTGTGTAAATCAGTGAAAGCATCTTTCAAAGAAATTCACTTATGTGGATCCACAGAGAAGCAGACTGAGGATTATTTTCTCCTATTTGAGTGTTCATGTTTTCAAACTTTGAAATAATACAATATCTTCTGTCCACTGTGACCTCTTTCCACCCTCCTTTCAATCATTAGTTTTGTACCTTCTGCTCTGCTTTGCTTCCATTACATATGTTATGGCATTTATGTTTAGTTTGTAATTTTCAATAAAACCATTAAGTGCTTCTTTACCCATTCTTCAATTTAATATAATGATCTTCTTATAGTCTCTAGGATTTTCTTTTCATAGGTTGTCAAGGTTTTTATATTTAAGTCATAGCGACTGATCCAGTTGAATGCCCAAGTTGTTAGCAGGCATGTGTTGGATAAATGGTATTACTGAACACTGAATGATATGATGCTGCTACATACCATTTTCTTTGCTCATTTGCCCTGTGGCGGTGTCAAGTGGGGTTCGTAGTTGTGTGGTTGATGTCACCTTTGTATTGTCCAGTGACATCAAGCCCACGGCTTAGTAATGGAGAGGCGTCTATAAGACACCTATCCATTATGAACCTTATAGTCAAATTGTATAAATAAACCCCCACACACCCAGAATTAAGTCCTTTATTTGAAATAATGACACAGACTCTTTTATTGACTCTAAATTAAGCCATGCTCACGTCATCACCCTGTCCACTCAAACCAATGTCTACTGCAAATTAATTAAAATAATAAACAACCATATTTATCACCTCTCTGAAGTGGAGATAATCCATAATGTCCCATGATGATCAATATGACGCTATAGAGAAGTCACTAATATGACTGCTCTACCCGGCAGCTGGCGACACACTGACAGGAGTGTTTAATCACTCCTGTAGTGCGTAGCACTGAGCTGTGGTGAGAAAGTTTACCAGAGTTCATCAGCTGATGAACGCCGTTGATCTCACTTACGGCACCTCTGCTACGTGAAAACTTTCTTATGCAGCAGTACCATAAGTGAGGTCACTGCGGCTCATCAGCTGATGAACTCTGGTTACCTCACTAACTGCAGCTACATACTGCAGGAATGATTACATGCTCTTGTCAGTGTGTCACCAGATGCCGGGTAGAGCAGTCTCATCAGCTGATGTGACTGCTTTACAAGTGATCTGAATTGTCGGGAGACAGTATGTATTAAGGCGGATAGGTAAGGGATATGGTGGTTTATTATTTTTTCTCTTTTCCAGGTGACATGAGCATGGGGAATAAGGTGTTACGGTGAGTATATGGTGTTTTTTATTTTTTTATTTCTTACAGAAGACAAGAGCTTCAAGGATTAGGTGTGAGGTGAGTATATACTGTTTTCTATTTTTGTTTCAATATTTATTTTTTACTTTAACTTTTTTTTTCTTTACTTTGAGCATAGACGCTGGCTGGTGACATGAGCCACCGCCTGCTTCTGCTATTATCATAGACAGCATGTGTCAGCTGATGGAAATAGTAGCCTCATCAGCCAACACCTGCTGACCTGTAGTAAGCTTTTTACCTCCGGTCACAGTTGCAGAGTCACACTGACATCTGACAGTGTGATCCCGCAGCACTCTGAAGTGACGATCTTACCGACGGTAAGTTACTGCCATTCAAAACCATGGTGCACACATAGCCTGTCAATTTTGAGGAAAATGCTCTGGAATCTGAACAAAATCCGAATGTGCAACGTTTGTGCCGACTTTGAGATTGGTGAACTTTTTCCAAACAAGTTCACTGTTCTCTAATTGCTATGAAGAAAAATGTGCAGTCACTCTATGAGAGTACAGTCTGCCAACTTGTGACAGCTGTGAAAATTCCCCAGTTTGCCCCAGGTGAGCCTGCACATGACTGCAATTATGGAAATTGCATAAATGTGGTCGTGTGCCCTTGCATGTGGATGCAGGGTAATTTTGACCGTGGATACAGAGTAAGTTTGACAGCATGTGCATTAAAAACTGTCATGATTCAGAAGTGTGCAGTCACATAGACATTGTTCCATTGACTGGACTACACCTTTATAGTAATTACAATAATCCTATGTATTTTGCTACAGAAACATTAAAGGGGTTTTCTGGTCTTAAACTACAAGTCACTCTATGTGATTGCAGACTTTTGAATCTTCACACAGCGCACACTGCATGCAGTGAGGACTGGCCGGCATTGGGAACAGCAGTCTTGCGACCATAACTATGCAATATGCATACTTCCAACCACATTCTGAATAGATGGGCATGGATTTGCTCAATGCAAGTGTATTGAGTAAGGCCGGAAACAGTCTAGTCAGAATCTGACCGGGAGTATGCATTTTGCATACTTGCGCTCACATGCCTATCATGCAAGGCGCTGGCACTGAAGACTTCTTACAGCATGCAGTGCGTGCGATGTCAGGATTCACAAGTCTGCAGTCACATAGCGCGACTGCAGACTTGTAGTTTGTCCAATAAAACACTTTAAAGGATGTCCATTAGCCAAGGCTTTTAATGTATATTGACGTATGTGTAAAATCATCTTTTGGAAATGAAAAAAGATGTAAAGGGGACTTATTTGTGTACATTTTAAATGTGAGACTGATCCTGGGCAGTGGTATGCATTGGTATTTATGTAATGACGGGTAGTTGTAGTGTCATTGTAGACTGTTTTATGTCTCGTTATACAGAATGCTTTTGTTGGTTATATTCATCTTTGTTGGTAAAGATATTACAATATTCATGAGTATTCCTTCATAATATTCTTGAAAGAAATGTAGCTGCTCGTTATGTGCTGTATCATCTAAATCATCATCTTCTTCATTTGAAAATCTTGAGGAGAATCCTATTGTAAAGAAAAAAAAGCAGATCTGAAAACAGCAAATTAAAAAGCAATGACACACCATGATTGGAATACAATTTATCCTCATTATCGTTGCTTCTTTGAAGGAAGACAGATCCACACTGCCTGTTATTTACATAGAAAGTCATTACAGACCTCCCAATCCTCTGCTTTCAGAGATGTGTAATGAAGGTGAAATGCTGACTAGTTATTTACTAGTGGAGAATGCCAGTTACACATCTGACTACTCAACCGTTATTGGGCCATTCATACAACTTCTGTGACTATTGCCTATAAATCTCTTGTTCTGTCATGTTTAACTAAAACCCAATACCCATTCAACACTAGATCCATCAATGCTCAGCTGCAAACAATGACAAAGTGCTTGTCTTTTGTCATCAGTGGAAAGCAAATAATTTGGCAGAGTAAAAAGAATACAGGAGAAATTTGTTTTGATGAGCTGTGATTCAAGCATTGTACCCTCATCGTATGGAGGAGTATGCAGGGAAGTTAAAATATGACTATGAATATGTTTAAAAGGAAAGCAGCGAGCTATTAAAACAATTATTTTTCTCAACCAATGATACAAATTTAAGCCAATTCGAATATACTTTCTGTTTGGTGCAAACATCCCTTCTCTGCCATGGAAACATTATATGCTGTATACTAAGATGATCAGTGACATTTCATTTTCTCATCAACCTTGCTTTTGACATTTTTGTAAGGCTATAAGGGAGGTAGGGATGACAATGGATAGGGAGGAATGAAGAAATCATTGGGAAACATAGTTCAGTCTTCTGCTGGCCACTCTGAAGTTGCCGCACCAGTAGACCATTTTAAAAACAAGAACAAGTAAATACCAAGTTTTACAAAAACAATGCAGACACCAACACTTTGCAGTATAAATATTAATGTTAACTTTGTCATACAAAAGCCAAAGAAAAGCCAAAGAAAGGGATCACCTATGAGCGCAAAATATTTTTTGAAATATAAGCCAAAAAATTATAATTAAAAAAAATGAAAAAAACCCAAGGGCTATGAAAAATTGTCCAGACAAGCCCATAATATATTTATAATCTACCCTGTCTAATCAGATACACAAGTAACCAATGGAAAATGTAATAAACACTTTAAGTATGCCTATATTGTAATGTAGCAATTATAAGAATTGGATAGGCAATAAAAAAATAAAATGGCAAAAATGTCAAATGCAAATAAAGACCAACATTAAGTACTGCCAGCGCTACCTGAATACAACCCTAATAAAAGAGAAAAGGCATAGTGATAGAATCTATGTAATGGATATTCCAAAGATCTTGGAGAGAATCTCATGCATATCGCCACTGAAAGTGTTGCTTCCTCAGAGTAAAAGACATGCATTTATCATGCTAGTCAGTGCAATTATGGGAACCACCCTTTGTGTATGGAGTTTGACTCCAGAGTCTATTCTGGACATTAGCATTCAACATATGATATACATGTATGGGAAGGGGTAAGTTATTGCTTTAGGGGGTACTCAAATCCCATGGTGTAATGGCATATCAGTAGAATATGCCATAAATTGATGATTTTTTGGGGTCCCATTCTGATCCTAGGAATAAGAGGTATTTCAACTAATGGAAAGGGTGTTCTCAATTCAATGGCCCTATTGAAGCTCCCTGTACAGACAACTGGGTTTGAGCCTCTCTGTGCAGGGAGAAACAGTAAAGAGGAAACAGAATCATCACTTTTCCCAGAGATTCATCGGTGGTTACAGAGGTTTCTACTTGACCAATCATAAAGTGGTGCCATATGATAGAGGAATGCCATGACTAATTGTGATGGAAATACAGCTTTATTTCAATATAAAGGAATAAGGTAGGACTCGTCCTTAAACAAAATCAATAATAGAAATTAAAATAAAAACAATATTGCAATGACATCTTTTGGTAATTTCCTTGAAACTGGCAACATTGCTGAGTGAGCAGCTTTATGATATTCCTTGCAAGATATCTGTGCAGAAGGGAAAGGCAAAAAAAAATACAATCATAAAGTCCATAATACAAAAATAATATTATCTTTATTAGTCACATGAACAAGCAAAAAGTGACAGGGTTAAAAACAGGTAGGCAGAAAAAAAAAAAAACGCCATGAAGTGTGGAAGGCAGAAATGACCACACATATTCTGTCATAGACACTCAGAATACGTAATTATATTTGCCATTATTCCAGAGATCCATTAGTGAGTATGGACCAGGGTAGATACAATACATATCAAATCAGCAAAAAGGTATAACAAAAGAGTCTAACATATGCTCACAAAAAGAGCCTAATAATAGTGTACTATGCCTTTAGATGCTAAAGTTTGTAGGGTATAGTGTATATATCCTGCTAATTACCTGTCCAGATAGAATAATGAAGTCTCTGGTGGTCCGCCCGCCCGCCCCTACACACGTTTCGGAAAATGCTCCTTCATCAGGGGGCGTGATAGTGTCCCAGATGATTGCATTTAAAATGGATAGAGACTGGAAACAATTCTGGCCCGGAAGACAGGAAGTGGCATAGCGTCGCTATGGCATCCATGACGCCCGCCGACCCGCGTACCACACAGCAGCAGCTGTTTTTAGCATTGTCGGTCTTGGTAATATTTGACCAATGTAAATGGGTCGTATATGGGTTTCCCAGGCATATATTAATGTCCAATCTTTAGAATGGTAATCAATATCAGATTGGTGGGTGTCAGACACCTGAACCCCATCATTTAGCTGTTGTTAATGCCAGGTTTAAACATTGAATGAAGCTGAACAGCACTGCACTGTTCAATGTGTAAGGGCCACTGCTGAGAACTGCAGATAGGAACTGATCCAACATATCAAATGTTCTGTTCAATGTATACATTGCTGCTGCTGGAGCTAAAAACAGCTGATAGTTGGGGGAGCCAGGTGTTGGAAAGCAACAAATAGGTAATCAATATTATATGCCTGGACAATGTCTTTAACTAAGGTACTGTGCATAAAGCAAAAAATGGAAAAGTAATTAGCATATAATTGTATTCTGGTATTCCATCTGTCACATCTTCTGTGGTGTGAGCCATAGATGGTCTTGTACCTAAGCCATGTTGCCATGCTACCACCAATAATTTGGATATTAATGTAGGGTATTGTTATTATTACATGATTGTATTGAATCGTTCATGTCAGGTAAACACAGAATGGTGGAATCGTGCTGTGCTGGAGCTTAGTCAATGGAAAGTTGATTATTGGTGCAATATATGACTGCATAACATTGTTATTTGGACACTGAATAGAAGATTTTATGGGCAACCTATGGTTCTGTTAATTGGACACTATGCTGTATGGCACTTAGAATTAGCTATTGAATTATATGGTTGGTTACCATATGACTCTATGGATCTAAAAACACCAGAAGGAACAGCACTGGATATAATGTAATGTAAGACTGCCAAATATTTTAATGCAATACACTCTCATATCTTATACTATTTACTTTGTAAAGTATGATGTCATCTTCTGCACAAGATGAGCACTTTGCATGTTATTTTACTGAATTATCCCATTTTTGTTTTACTCCATAATTACATTTTCATCTAATTCAGCCCTTAACTAAGGATCTTAGAGAACATATCTTGTTTTCTTATTTTATTGACTACTACTATTCTGAATCAAGTACATGTGATGTAATGCCTTTATATTACTAATCCATGCAGAGGTCATTAGTAAAGTTGCACATTCCATGTGAAGTAGTAGTGCTGTTTTCAAATAAACTGTCAAAAAAACTTGATCTCAAGGTCAAATTTTTCTCCTAGGCATCAAGCCACCCGTCCAAGCTAATCTCCAAGTCACTGACATGAATCTGTTTCATAAAGCATTCTTTACATAGTTTGTCAAGTAAAAAATCCCATGAAAATTCTACCACTTATCTGTACAAACTCATTAGCTCTGATGTGTTGTTTTTGCCATTTTGTTGGTGGCTAAAAATTACTATCATTGTTTAATGTCCCCAACTCACTTCTCACAGTTACACCCAGTGGAAAATACTGTCTCCTCGCAATGTTATCTTGTAACATGATTTGCTTAGTTATATGTAGTGACTTCAATAAAAAACTGTCATTTAAAGGACAGTCCCAAGGTCTTCAATTCATATATCATATATCTTGTGCTTTTTTATGTTTTAATGTATGATCTCATGAGCATTCTTAACAGTTTTTTAGAACCTCAAGATACATTTATCGTATTTTTAGAAATGTTATAGTTGACCTTGTCTATGTTTCCTTTGTTACTTCTCCTTTGTTTTATCATTTTCACCATTCTTATGATTTTGTTGAAAGCTTTGCGTTTGGGCGTCATGGGGTTTTTATTAGTGCTCTATGTCCAAGGTTAAAGAAGGATTTTTATAATTCTAGTTTCAGACGGGAACTTTTGGAGTCTGGTATAGTTACTGAGTAAATAGTTTTGGTGACACTATGGCTACATAATACATTACTTGACTTAGAAAAGGTCAACGCGCATTAAAGGATCAGTGATATGGATGCGTTTTCCAACAACAAATCTGCACAGAAATTTAAGCGGAGTAAGGATCAAGTTGATTTATGCTGCAAATATTTTCTGTGGATTTTAATCTTTACAATGAATAGTGTTAAATCACTGCCCAAATCAGCAAAAAAATCTGTATATATCTGATAAGAATTTTGATTTGAGATCTATGACAGATTTTGCAATGCATCTGCTGCTAAATCCAAATATATTTTTATGAAAATGTATATGTCTTTGTAAAATATAAGGCAAGTGAAGAACATTTTTTAGTGAGTGGCCAGTATGCTAGTTTGGCACAATATGAGTGAGGATTGCTTTTGACTTTGGTCTATATAACATGTGATGCGATGCATAGGATTTGCACTTGCTCTTTACATGCTTATACTGACTCACATTCACTTATAGTCTATAGTGGCCTGGAGTATCACATGGCTACATGCAATTAAATCTAAATGTTCTTATTTTAATTATATTGCTTGAGGATATTGTGACTATAGTATTTCTTTAAAACACCACTCCAGTGTTTGTTTGTTTTTGCTTCAGTGCCAGAGTGGTGCCGCTAATGTAAGTTTCCTGCCTCTTGTATAATAATAACCAGCCATCTTCTTCATCTGTCAATGGTGCTACTCCGATTATCTTCTGCGGGCTGTGACCTGCGGGATCAATCCAGTGTCTGCAGAGGAGGTCAAAAGTCACAACTCAATGTAAGTCTATGAGAGGCAGAAGAAGGCCATAATGAGGATCTCAGACTTGCATTGAGAACTTGTGACAGTTACCTCTTACTTCCGGTTAGTCAGAGGTTGAGTTCAAAATATGGCAGAGTGGTGTCCGGAAGAGCTGACGATGGCAGCTTGTAAGTATAATACTGAAGGAAAGGAACTAAATTAAGGACACCACTCTGGTGCTTAAATAAAAAGATGGATGGAGTGGTGCTTTAATTCATTTGACAGCTGCAATATATTTACAAACATGTGATGGGATGTTTCAGCGATATCCTTGATCATCAAATAATCTAGAAATATTTTTAGCACATCTATCTTACTTTGTAACCCACTACTCTGTTTTGAATTGATCTATGATACACTTGGGATGCCACTAAGTGTCAACATTGCTATTTATGAAATATGTGTTTATCTTTAATTGAGCGTATCACTCATGTAGTTCCCATAATCCACATTAATTCTGGAATTCATGAACTTTATACTGATGTAAAATTTTGGTTAATAAAATTGATATTTTTTATAGGATTTTTGACTATTTTTTCTCCTGCTTTTTGAGTAAGAGGTAGAAAAAATGTTGCAAAGTAAGAATGATTTAAAAATAAACATTTATACAGTTATTTATTTATCAATTAACAAAATGCAATATATATGAACAAAAGATATATCTAAATCAAATCAATATTTGGTGTGACTTCACTTTGCCTTCAAAATATCATCAACTAGTCTAGGTACGCTTGCACAAAGTCCAGGATTTTTTAGGATTATAGTCAGGTGTATGAGTAACCAATTACTAAACATCTTAACATATACTTACCTTGTAATGTCTTCACATCCTGTTCTGTCCAGATTTGTCCGGATCCCAGAATTCCAAGTGGCAGAAGTTCAACAACTGCCATACTGGGACACCCAAGTGATGGGTGTCTCAAAATGGAAACTGCTGGTGGCACCAGCCTCTTTTGCATTTCCACCAGCAGAACACCGTCACACCACACACACACACACACACACACACACACACACACACACACTGTATATGCCATAGGCACCACACACACACACACTGTATATGCGATACGCAGCCACTTGTGTGGTACCACCAGCGGAACACAGTCGCGAACACGCCACCGCCGGGATCAGCCAAATGATTCACTGACCGCCACCATCTTTGTACAGGAGGAGCACATGCACAGTTTTAATGTGACCACTGCTGTCTACACAAAGATGGCAGCAGTCTGATTTACTTCACCTGCACGAATTCTGAGCAGGCACAGTGAATCATTCAGCTGATTTCGGCAGCAGATGTGTGACGTGTCTACAAGCAGAGGAAGCTGGTCACATGAAAGGCGTTTTCCCACAAACGTAAGGTCATTTTAAAAATTTTCTGTGTCTGACCATGTACAGAGCATACCACATCTCCTTGGCAGGGGAGGAAGCAAAAGACAATACTGACATTACAGGAGGGAATCACATATGTTTGTTTGGTCAGGTAAAATATTTTACTGACTGTTTTTAAACAATATTTTACCTCACAAAATGTATCCTCTGCAATCACCTTCTATAATGTCAGTATTGTCTTTTGCTTCCTCCCTGGCCCAGGAGCTGTGGTATGTTCTGTACACGGTCAGACACAGACAATTTTGAAAAAATCAAATATCAATGCCATCATGGCTCCTCCTAAAAAGTACGCCAATGACAATGAAAGGAAAGTGGCAAAGGCACAACATGGAAGACAACAACGGGCAAATGAGACTCTTCAAGAGCAACAGTATCGCTGGGACAAAAACAATGCTAGTAGTACACCATATACTGTTTACGGGGCTATCCCTGAATTTTTCTCATTGTTGACCCAGTAGGTAATTGGGGCAATCTATCATTAAACCAGGATTACTATAGGTTATTTAGGATACACTTCAGCGCAAATAAAAAAACTTTTTTCAATTTTTATTTTTCTGTTCATGGATCTGAGTCAAGGCTTGTTTTTACATAGTTAGCTGATGCTTTTTATTGACATTAATTTGGGATACTTTTTTATTTCATTTTTTTAATGAAGTGAAGTGACTGAAAGAATTGCAATTCTTGCATTTTATTTTTTTCTGTTTATAGTGTTTCACATAGGGGTTAACTATTTCATATTTTGATAGATCTGACTTCTATGGAAAAACATTTTTTTAATTAATTTTTTTTTAGTTTCTTGCTAACCCAGATACTAGTACCTGGGTTGTTTCCTGACTACGCAGCCTGCTGATCCTTTAACTATATTGCTTCTCATGTGTACCAACCCCTTAGCTATTCCTGACTATGCTACCTTCCAGTGCTGACCCTAGTGGTTGCAATGCCACTACTCCAACCCAGGTCAGTTTGTAACATCATCGGTCCCTTGTGATTTCATCATGGTGGGGTTTCTGGGAGTCGATTCGCACTCACAGTGGTGAGGAATGAAGTTAAGGATTGTAAAGCAGTGGTCGGCCATTGAAACTTTGTGCCACATCGTTTTTACATACCTTTCAAATAAGAAGGTGACAGTTCAGCAGTGGATCTTCTCAACTGGCAGCAACCCAGCTACATCCATCTACTATTCAAAGAAATCTGTCCCAAAGTGGTATGCATGGAAACAGTACATCCAAAAAGCCAAATCTTTGTGCACTGTGCACAAACACAAAGCAACAGGGGTGCAGAGAAATTGCAATAGGTGCTGTGGACTAATGAGTCAAAACGTGAACTATTTGGCTGTAACAGAAAGCTGTTTTTTATCCAAACAACTGGATAGCAATACAATAATGTCTTTGCAAGTCTAAGGCTGCCGTCACACTAGCAGTATTTGGTCAGTATTTTACATCAGTATTTGTAAGCCAAAACCAGGAGTGGGTTATAAATGCAGAAGTGGTGCAATGTTTCTATTATACTTTTCCTCTATTTGTTCCACTCCTGGTTTTGGCTTACAAATACTGATGTAAAATACTGACCAAATACTGCTAGTGTGACGGCAGCCTTAGGCTGTATTTCAGCAAATAGAGCTGATGATTTGGCCATGAAGAGACAGAAAAATTTGCACAAACATACGGTTTATCAATAAAACATTTGTGGTCAATTTTCCAAGATGTTTGGAATCATGTCCCTGAGGAGCTCATTCTAAAATTGCATGCAACCGATTAAAGAACTCATGCTTTCTTAAAAGCAAAGAGTAATCACACCAAATATTGATTTGATTTACCGTATATACTCGAGTATAAGCCGAGATTTTCAGCCCAAATTTTTGGGCTGAAAGTGCCCCCTCGGCTTATACTCGAGTCATGATCGGTGGTGGGGTCGGCGGGTGAGCACTGTCATATACTTACCTAGTCCCGGCGATCCTGTCACTCCCCCTGCCCGTCCCACGGTCTCCGGGTGCAGCAGCCTCTTCCCCTGAGCGGTCACGTGGGACCGCTCATTAGAGAAATGAATAGGCTGCTCCACCTCCCATAGGGGCGGAGCCGCCTATTCATTTCTCTAATGAAGCGGTGCCGGTGACCGCTGATAGAGGAAGAGGCTGCGGCACCGAACACAGGCAGGGGGAAGGAGCGGGACGCCGGGAGCAGGTAAGTATGTCATATTCACCTGTCCTGGTTCCACACGCCGGGCGCTGTCTCCATCTTCCCGGCGTCTCTCCGCAGTGTCCGCCGCACTGACTGTGCAGGTCAGAGGGCGCGATGACGCATATAGTGTGCGCGCCGCCCTCTGCCTGATCAGTCAGTGCAGGGAGACGCCGGGAAGATGGCGCCGAGAAGCTGCAAGCAAGACAGGTGAGTATGTGTTTTATTATTTTTATTGCAGCAGCAGCAGCACAGCTATGGGGCAATAATGGACGGTGCAGAGCACTATATGGCACAGCTATGGGGCAATAATGAATGGTGCAGAGCACTATATGGCACAGCTATGGGGCAATAATGGTGCAGAGCACTGTATGGCACAGCTATGGGGCAATAATGGTGCAGAGCACTATATGGCACAGCTATGGGGCAGTAATGGTGCAGAGCACTATATGGCACAGCTATGGGGCAATAATGAATGGTGCAGAGCACTATATGGCACAGCTATGGGGCAATAATGGTGCAGAGCACTGTATGGCACAGCTATGGGGCAGTAATGGTGCAGAGCACTATATGGCACAGCTATGGGGCAGTAATGGTGCAGAGCACTGTATGGCACAGCTATGGGGCAGTAATGGTGCAGAGCACTATATGGCACAGCTATGGGGCAATAATGAATGGTGCAGAGCACTATATGGCACAGCTATGGGGCAATAATGGTGCAGAGCACTGTATGGCACAGCTATGGGGCAGTAATGGTGCAGAGCACTATATGGCACAGCTATGGGGCAGTAATGGTGCAGAGCACTATATGGCACAGCTATGGGGCAGTAATGGTGCAGAGCACTATATGGCACAGCTATGGGGCAGTAATGGTGCAGAGCACTATATGGCACAGCTATGGGGCAGTAATGGTGCAGAGCACTGTATGGCACAGCTATGGGGCAGTAATGGTGCAGAGCACTATATGGCACAGCTATGGGGCAGTAATGGTGCAGAGCACTGTATGGCACATCTATGGGGCAATAATGGTGCAGAGCACTATATGGCACAGCTATGGGGCAGTAATGGTGCAGAGCACTGTATGGCACAGCTATGGGGCAATAATGGTGCAGAGCACTATATGGCACAGCTATGGGGCAATAATGGTGCAGAGCACTATATGGCACAGCTATGGGGCCATAATGAACAGTATGGAGCATCTATTTTTATTTTTGAAATTCACCGGTAGCTGTTGCATTTTCCACCCTAGGCTTATACTCGAGTCAATAAGTTTTCCCAGTTTTTTGTGGCAAAATTAGGGGGGTCGGCTTATACTCGGGTCGGCTTATACTCGAGTATATACGGTATATATTTCTTTTGTTCACTCACTTTTCATTTTAATTAATACATCTAAATTAATAACACTACTATTTTTAAAGCATTTTTACTTTACGGCATTTTGTCCAGTGTAAGAAGATAGACTGGACCAGGGGTGCCTCTCGTGCTGGTTCTGGAACTGTCGGGGCTGTCACCATTGTTGCCGGGGGGGAAAACTTTCCAACCTGGACCAACCTTTGCACTTGACAGCAGGGGGCGTGACGATGATTAAAGGTTCTACAAGCAGGAAAGAGAGGGCAGACTTGGTGGGAAGACAGAGCTTCCACACCTGTCCCGAGAGGACGTCTCCTCAAGGGCAAATGCACACAGTCAGTCACTCTTCAGGCATGTACTAAACATGTAACAGGACAGACAACAGATATAGCAGCACATAAAATAACCAATCCAATATGCCTTTCAAATATCACGTGGATATTCTACGGTTCTTTGCCAAGAAATGGACGGCCGTGTATGCAGATGCTTGGCTATAACATAACTCGGGAGGCCGGCTTGCAGCTTATGAGACAGGTGGAGACACAGAGAGAGAGAGATTGTAATAAGCTAAAGGTTCTTACCGTGTTCCGCGGATTGTCTGTGTGTCCTGGTCTCAGATTCTGCGAGTTGCCGGACTTCCAGATATTGATGATCTGCCGTTAGGCCGCCCGCCCAAAGGGACGCCAAATATGTTGAGGTGGTCTGCAAGTCAGACCCTTCAGGGATATTGGATGGCTTCCAAATGAGTCGATTCTCTCGAGAGTGATGGACACAGACAGATGTGGTATCTGATCAGGCCATGTTTATTCAAAGAAGGACATACAGTTATATACACTTTTAAGTAGGCGTATACCTTATGTCCGAGCGCCAATCAGCTGTTTATTACATATGAAATCATTCTTAAGATATCAGGTCTAATTCCTAATAAGGTCATCTTGCTGGCCAGGTGAGTCTTACATAAGGGGTAACTCAAGTTTGGCCATGCAAGAGGCTAAGGTCCTATGCCTAATCTTTATTAGGCATACCTAACATTAATCAGCAGTCAGCAGTTCTAATTAATGATCACTTTGTCAGCAGGTATGATTTAGCAGAAGTCTTCAGACATGTCAAGACATATTCCTAATAGTCATGTATATGAATTATGAGATTGAAGTAAGGTGGTCCCTGATGTCCCTATCACACGCAACAGGGGAAGGTCAGTGCTCCGTCCTCTGAGCATCGTGTGAGCGCAGGCCTGCACTGTAGATTCCCTGTGTCCAGTTACACTGACTGTGGACAGACTTCTGCTGGGTGCCCTTTGTCCATCATGACCGTAAGTTACAGATCTTCTGGGCTGGCGGTTACTGTGCCACCTAAGACAGACCGGGTGACTCAAACAGAACTGTACAAATAATAGAATGGCGGCTGACAGCACTACCGTGGCAAGTGGCTGCACGTCCTAACTCCACAGGATCCAAAGGGAGAGTTACATACCAATAGTTCAAAGTGAAGGACAGCATCCAATCCAGGTGAAGATCAAGAATATTTTTATTGTGCCATAATGCAACGTTTCAACCCCTAAGGGTCTTTGTCAAGCAAACAGAACTGTGTCATTGCTCACCCGCATACCTCCACCGAGCTTAGCCATGCTCCAGCAGTGTAACAGACTGTGCTGCATCCCGTACAATGAACTGTGGATCTAGGACCCCACTTGAATCAACGAGGACTCATCGTCATCACAGTGAACTGGACCTACAGCTTCTACAGGATGAAAACAGAGTCATCACGCACCAGTTGCGTGGGCACCGCCATTGGAACTCAAAGGCTCTGCACCCATGTAGCTGGCAGACTGATAAGTTAACCCTTTTATGAACAGGTGCTTATTCCACCCCGCATTCATATCCTGCTAATATCAAACCTTATACTCCCTGCTTAACCCATTACCTCCTTGCATGGAGCATATCCCGGTTAATAAACCTGTTAACTCTTGCTCTGCCTCCTGTCCGTTACTGCATCCCGCTACCTGCTCCCACTTGGCATAGTTGGCAAGATGCAGTCCAACAGCACGAGCGCGGCAGACCAAGCAGTTGGGGTAGGCCCTACGTCCAGCATATCCCTGAATTTTACTGGAAACAATACCATGTTATGGAGCTGGACTGAGCATATCAGGGTGATGATGAGGACGCACCCCATGACCGTAGCATTACAGTAGAGGCAGAGGTTACCATGATGGCTTTAGATGGAGAGATGAGGGATTCTGCCATGCTACGACCCCCCCCCCCCGGGAACGAGACACATTTAGCAAAAGGTTAGATATATGGGAGGAAACCCATGGAGACCCCACAGACGTAGGGGACTTATGGTGAACCAGTGTATGAACACACTACAGGAGATTCACATGCCATTACTAGGAAAGATGGGCCTGGGCTTAGGATCTACTGACATAATGTTGTGGGATTAGTTGGTGATGGGCTTGTGCGATGTGCTGTTGAAATAAGCTTTGAGAGAGCATTTGCAGGTAAATCAATATATGACCTTTTCCGAGGTGGGGAGTGAAGCACACACACGAGAGCAGGAACAGGGGGTGACAGTTCCGGAGGGGAAGGTCTGGAGTGGAGAGGTATCTGTGACAATGGCCACCGTACCGAGATGGGGGGAAGAGTTGCGGAAGGAAATTCAGGATATATGAGTAGAGTTGGCAGATTCAAAAAAGAAACCAGCAGTTTCAGCAAATCCGCCGGGAGGCAGAAATTGTCCTGCACCCCATCGTGAGACAAGAATATCCCACCGAGAAGAACTCCCTACATGTTACAACTGCGGTGAAACTGGACATTTGGCAAGAGGGTGTGAACAATGGAGTAGGCCCCTCCAATGCTTTCTTTTAAACTAGGAGGCTCCGAGCCTGGGGGATGCTGCCCGAAGCCTGAACAGTCAAGAAGGAGTAATAGAATCCCACAAATCTAGTTTAGATGTGTCCTTTCCTCTGGGTCGAAATGGATGGTCGGGCTGTACGTTGTCTGGTAGACACTGGCTCGCAGGTTACAACGATGCCTGAAACATACTTTCGATGGCACTTCCCCAAGGCGATGCGGCCTGAATGGGGCCAAGTGATGAAGTTGACGGCTGCCAATCACCTGCCCATCCTGGTCGTAGGAGTGGTCTGGATGCAAATAACCATCTGCAGTAAAGACCTGGGTCAAAAGGGAGTGGTGCTGAGCACTGGGGATGCAAGCAAAGGACATGCTGTCACTCTAGGGATGAACATTCAGAAGGAATTCTGGAGTCTTCTCATCAATGAGTCCCCAGATGTGTTTCTGAAACAGTGGAGCCCTTGCACTCCCCAAAGAGTATTTCAACAGCTAATCCATATGGCCTAAGCCCAAGAGACCTCTAGTGATGGGAAGATGTTGGGAAAAGTGATTGTTCCAGCCTTGGACAATCTTGTTTTGCCACCAAGACAAACCATGCTCACCCTGCCCGTCTAGGCTTGTACCCCTCTGGAAGGAGTCGAAATACAGATAGAGCCAGCGATTATGGAGCAATTACCCCCAGAGCTCCTTATTGTGCAGACGTTAGCCACTGCACATGACAGGCTGATCCCAGTACTATGTGTTAACTTAGGAGAAAGTAATATCACGCTCCCATCCAAGAGTGAAGTAGCGCAAATTCAGGGCATGCTGGAAGAACTGATATCCCCAACCGATACAATCAAGATCAATTTATTTGGCAACAAATCTTTTAAGGAATTAAAGAATATCAACATACTTTACAAGAACTCTCCTCTGTGGAATGATGAGCAAAAGGAGAGGGGGAGTGTAAGAAGATAGACCAGACCAGGGTTACCTCTCTTGCGCCGTTCTGGAACTATCGGGGCTGTCACCATTGTTGCCGATGGAAAGCTTTCCAACCTGCACTGACCTTTGCACTTGACAGCAGGGGGTGTGATGATTCTAAAAGGCTCTATGCATGGAAAAAAGAGGGCGGACTTGGCAGAGCGCACAGCAGGGGAAAGTCGGTACCCCGTACTCTGAGCATAGTGTGACTGCAGGCAGCACTGAAGATTTCCTGTGTCAAGTTACACTGACTGTGGACAGACTTCTGCTGGGTGCCCGTTGTCCCCTGTGACCACAAGTTACAGATGTTCTGGGGTGACGGTTACTGTGCGCATGCCACCTAAGACAGCCGCCTAAGACAGAACTGTGTCATTGCTCACCCGCATACCTCTGTCTAGCTGAGCCACACTCCGGCGGTATAACAGACTGTGTGGCACCCCATGCGACAAACCGTGGATCCAGGAACAACGAGGACTCATCGCCATCAACGGGAACCAGACCTCCAGCTTCTACAGGACGAAACCGGAGTTATAACGTGCCAGTTGCGTAGGCGCCACCGTTGGAACTTAAAGACTCTGCAGCCAGGAAGCCGGCAGAATGATAAGTTAACCCTTTTATGAACAGGTGCTTATTCTGCCCCGCATTCATATCCTGCTAATATCAAACCTTATACTCCCTGCTTAACACATTACCTTCCTGCATGGAGCATATCCCAGTTAATAAACCTTTTAACTTTTGCTCTGCCTCCTGTCCATTACTGCATCCCGCTACCTGCTCACACCACTCCTGAATAAAACTTTTGCATAGTACTGTACTTTTACTTAAAAATAGTTGGCCTTTATGACTCTTTTGAAAAAGACTAAGGCTGCACAATATTTGTTGTTCAACAATGAAATTGCAGTTTCATATTTCAACATCACATCTCATTTATTCCTATGGCTTCAAATTACCCCTTATGCAACAGGATCAAAAATGTTTCCAAAAGAGTTGGATTTTCTTTCTCAAGTTGTAAGAGACATGCAACTAATCGCAACTTTGCTGTTTTATTTTTCTGCAAAATCAGAGCTCTAAAATAGTCATATGATAGCAAGTAACAGACAGGATGCACAAATAGTTTTTGTCTAAGAACATTTCTCGAAAAATGGTGTTGCACAAGAAATTTCACTATGTAGCCCTAGCTTTAACTATAGTTACAGTACTAATGAAAAATTGGTAGCCCCGTAGAAAACAGGAACTGATCTAAACAATAACTGTACAGCTCTAAAAATGTTTAATAGCAACATTAAAAAAATATATTTATTAACTGAAGTTTGATAATGTTTACATCAATGTAAGATTTATTCATCAGAAAATATAATGAAATATAGAGGAAAAAAGGAAATAATGAAACATTTGCTAAAATTTTAACCTGGTGCTATAAGTTATGGATATCTTTTATTCTCAAAAACCCAATATAAGTTATCACTGAAGGTAACTACGCTATCATGCCCTTGACCTCTAACCCACAAGAATGTTATTATTAGGCTATGAATTTTACAACTGAAATGTCCATGATATTATACTAATAAATCATCTTCTCTTTTTCAGTACCATAAATTTGGTGGAATAACTAAGAACTGGTAAACTTTATTATTACATATATCAATATTTCTAGTGGTGCTGCAACTTGCAAATATAATTCACCTGGAAATGAAAATTCACTACAAGAAAGGTCTACAAAACCTATTCCCTAAATAACCTAAAGGGTTTTCTCATAAAGACAAGCCTGCCCATATGCCCTTAGAGCATCTGGTATCATTAATAAAGTCTTAACAGGAGATCACCCTCAATCAGATCTGAGAGTTGTGTATTTACATTATATAGAAGGTTATTGTCTACTACTCCGATGTCCACTCTGTGTCTTACAGCAGGTCATGTGACATTATTATGACACAAGACCACTGCAGCTAATAAGCTGACGCTGATTGTCTTCAGCCTATACTCTTTTGTCAGTGGAGACTTCAGATTTTTATTTTATTTTAGGCTGCACAGTTGAGTTATTCATAAAGAAATTGTCCAATGTGTGACAACTCCTTTAATTTGTGAATAAAATCATATTAATTTGCTCTTTAACAAGCTTTACACTTTCAATATGGCTCTAATACAAGCTAAAAAATTATGATTTCTATGATTGTTGGCATCATCTAAGTCTTATGATTGGTTACATTTTAACATCCCTTTCTGAAGATTCCAATTTTTGTTTTAAAGCATATTCCATTTTAATCTGTCTCAACCATTATGCCATTAAGGACAATTTATTTATTGAGGACAACCAAAAAATAAAGTAGTGCTTAAATTGCTTTGAAATAGTTGCAAATCCCACATAAAATGCCATCACTTTTACCTAATTTAGAACTTCAAATGTGGTGGAAAATTAGGGGCAAATTGGCAGTATTTTATAAAGTGCATAGAGTTAATTTGCTGCCATTTAAAAAACATTTTCCCTAGATTCATGCTTTTTCCACAGTTCCACTCAGTGTTAATTTGCTGTTAGCTTTTATTTAGATGTCACTACAAGAATTCAAATGCTGGTTCAAGACAAACTCTAGAACCTCATATTGTCCTTAATGTGAATGTAGCTAGACCTAGGGCCATATGTGTTAGCAGCTGACTTTGAAAAGCAATGGGGTATTCATAGGATGATCCATATTGAATCTACCCAGCATTACAGTTTCTAATCACTGAATTGGGACTTACTTTTGTCTTGCAGAACAATTTTCGTAGCAATTTACGGCTTTTCAATCACCCATGGAGTTGAAGCTAGCCATCACGTCATTGCATATCTCAACACCAATGTTCTCTGTGGTGCTGCCATTTGCCATTTTGTGACATTTTACAACAGGACAAACATTAATAATAATAAAATGAATGTGTAGGGCAGTTTCTATCTAAACAGAAATCAGATTATATTGTCTCCTGCAATCCAAATGCGAAACAAATTAAGTCTTTCCATCTTCATGGACAAATATGCTCTAAATGTTAAATATCAGCACTAAGTTATTTATGTGGTACTCCTATCATCTGCAGTTTGAGTACATGTAATAGACCCCTATGTCCTTTCCTGTAAAAAAAAAACCCTACAAATCTAACTTACAGCAACATTGGTCAAATCCACAGCATATTGATAAACACTTGTTAAAAACTGTTAAAAATAAGCCTAAGGTGACACCACTGATTTTTTTCTCATGTGAGAAAATCGGTCCAATTATGCTAAACACTCTCTGATCAGACTCTTATCAGAGTTTGATCAAAGTATGATCATAGTGTGATCCAATTTTCTTGGATGTGTAGAAAAAAAAAAAAGTTTCTCCATCTTATACATGCAGTGTGTCCATGAAAATCGGACCACACTGGCATATCATCCAAGTGCCAACCCCTTCCTAGGCTATTAATATAAGCCAGCAGTGGTCTGTCTAGCTTTTGCTGGT
Source organism: Ranitomeya variabilis (assembly GCF_051348905.1). NCBI lineage: Eukaryota > Metazoa > Chordata > Amphibia > Anura > Dendrobatidae > Ranitomeya > Ranitomeya variabilis. Next base: position 140,698,881 of record NC_135236.1, read on the forward strand.
TAGATATTTTAGGAGAGCCCTATGTCAATTTTTGTCTGGGGTCCCCCTGTAAACTATCCAGTAAAGGCTAAGCAAACAGCTGTGAGCTGATATTAATAACCTGGGAACCTTTATGGCTATTGGCTCCTTCCCAGAATATTAACATCAGCCCTCAGCCGCCTGATTTCCCTCTGCTGGTTATTAAAATTACACAGGTGCACACACAATTTTTTTTCTTTAAAATTAGCAATTGCTGTATGGTTACAGCCTATGTATGTTCGTTCTTTTAACACTCCTACATAGGCTGGTGACAATGTATGTAGGTTTGTGTGTATTTGTGTGTGTTTGTGCTTACTTATTGGCTTAGTAATGAGGGTGTCAGGCTGACACCCACCTTCTCCTTACTAAGCCTAGGGCTTGGTGTCAATGGCAGCTTCTGACACAAAGCCCAAATCTCATTACCCTGATGCCAAAAAGGTGGTGTTAAACCAAGAAATTACTCAATAATAAAGGTGTCACGTGCACAACCATCAAAATGTAGATACCACGGTGAAGCAGGGTGCTGACAATTGCATGGAAATTATATATACCAGAGCAAAAAAGAGACAGCCCATGCATAAAAATGTGCACACCTGCTAGATAATTATAAAGATACAACACTTTATTATGCCATGATACACAGAAGAAAAAGAGTCATGCTAAATACTAGAGATATAATAACACCTTTTATTGGTTAAATAAATCACACAGAGTATGTTAAAAACTTGGGCTTAAAAGAGCACAAAAATAGCCCAAAATAGAACAGAGCAATAAATACAACAATACAAAAGTATGAACATAAATAAAGCGTCAGAGAATTTCTTGTACATTTAAAGCCACTCGATCATAAGCTTATTAAAACAGGAGAAAAACGAGTCACATTAAGCCTGGATATAATCAAAATATCCTTTATTATAAGACTAGTATCAATTCCATTTAAAACAGATATATAATACGGTACATGAATATGAATAAATTCACTAGGTAGCTAAACGGTGATTATTAAGGTGCAACCCATAAACCGGGACACATGACAGGACATAGGTATTAGGGAGGTTAAAAATTAATACACAAGCGAGTCCAATTCATGCAAACAAAAGTAAAGGCCCAAAATCAGCAGCACATGGCAGAATTAAACGTCCTTGCACGGCCAAAATGCCACAGTATATACCGCCATCATGTGCCACATAATAATGTCCATACTAATTGTGTAAACATAGATAGGTGTATCAATTACCCATTTCTGGTAAGGTGTCCTGAGCTGGGTCCCGGTCCCGTACCCCAACGCGCGTTTCGCGTTTACGTGTGCCGCTTCCTCCCGTGTGCGCGCGTGTCCAGCCTCCCGTGACGTCACGGCTTGTGATTGGTCACGTCGCCCATGTGACCGCGACGCGACCAATCACAAGCCAGAACGTAATTTTAAAATCCTGAAGGACCTAAAATTACGTCACGGCTTGCTGTGATTGGTCGCGTCGCGGCCACATGGGCGGCACGCGACCAATCACAAGCCAGGACTTCACGTAAGGAAGGAAAAGCGCGAATTTTAAGCAAACAACGCTGCCGGTTCCCTTGCTGAGGTCCAGGCTGCGTCGGAGAGGTGAGTATAGCAATATTTTTTATTTTAATTCTTTCTTTTACACATTAATATGGATCCCAGGGCCTGAAGGAGAGTTTCCTCTCCTTCAGACCCTGGGAACCATCAGGAATACCGTCCGATACTTGAGTCCCATTGACTTGTATTGGTATCGGGTATCGGTATCGGATTGGATCCGATACTTTGCCGGTATCGGCCGATACTTTCCGATACCGATACTTTCAAGTATCGGACGGTATCACTCAACACTAATCAGGACGCAATGATGGGTAATATACTGCTCTAATACCGCTTTATGTTGCGCATGTCATATATTTATACATAGGCACCACTGCAGTTGCAGTGTCGGGATAGAGAGAGGAACTCACGTTAGTAGCTACAATTTGCCATACACTCATGATATATTTCCCTCTGATTCCCTCTTTGGGTGATTTTCCCTCTTTTCCTTTGTGCCTCTGCATGGGAATTGTGCAATAGAGAAATTACCACTCACCTATGTGATTGCCCTATATGTCCTGAGACTACACCTGGCTCCTATTTTACCTTGGACTACCAGTCACTCACCTGTCATACTTTTGTATTGTTGTATTTATTGCTCTGTTCTATTTTGGGCTATTTTTGTGCTCTTTTAAGCCCAAGTTTTTAACATACTCTGTGTGATTTATTTAACCAATAAAAGGTGTTATTATATCTCTAGTATTTAGCATGACTCTTTTTCTTCTGTGTATCATGTAATCGTGAGTCGCTTCCTTTCGCAATATGCAATGTAGCATATAAAGGCATATGCATGCAGTACAATACGTATTGAGTAAATATGTTTTGGGGAATATGTGTACAACTTTATTATGCCAATAGCACGGACACACAAAAATATATAAAATCAATTAAAACCATAGGAACAAAACACCCTTCCCCATATAAGGATGTGAAGATAATACTCCTATAAATAAATATAGTTTGGCAATAACTACCATGCATAAAAAATACTATCAATGCAAGGACACAATGTAAAAAGACAATCCAACATAAATTGTAACCAGATGAGGGCGTCCCCAAATCTGTGATACATGAGTAGTCACAGCATATATGTAATACAGCAATGCCCAGGCAAGGTAAAGACCCTGATAGAGCACAGAGAAGTATCCCCATTTTCCCACACTCTTCCCCGCTCCATTTTCAGCCCTGTCATCATTGGAGTTTTCCTTTGGCTCCTGCACCAGTGCTGCCATGCCTTCCCATAGTCCTAACCCCTTCCCCTGGGGGCCACTTTACCCATGATCTAGCCTTCTATGGGGTAGGAGTACTATTATTGATGCTGCACTTGGTAACTATATCGAGCACGTTAATAGCCAATTCTTCATTTCCAGCATTGGAATATATTATTGGGTATACTTCTCTGTGCTCTATCAGGGTCTTTACTTTCCCTGGGCATTGCTGTATTACATATATGCGGTGACTACTCATGTATCACAGATTTGGGGATGCCCTCATCTGGTTATAATTTATGTTGGATTGTCTTTTTACATTGTGTTCTTGCATTGATAGTATTTTTTATGCATGGTAGTTATTGCCAAACTATATTTATAGCCATCATTTGCACAGTTTGCTATGTCCAGGTTCAGTATAGTGCATATAGGAGTATTATCTTCACATCCTTATATGGGGAAGGGTGTTTTGTTCCTATGGTTTTAATTGATTTTATATATTTTTGTATGTCCGTGCTATTGGCATAATAAAGTTTTGTATCTTTATAATTATCTAGCAGGTGTGCACATTTTTATGCATGGGCTGTCTCTTTTTTGCTCTGGAAACCAAGAAATTACATCACAAAACTTTTTTTTTATATATTTGTTTAGCTCAAAAAAGCCTACATTACTGTATAAAAACACAGGAAAAACACATACAAAAAACGCATATAAAAACATGGCACAAACGCATGAAAAACGTGGCAAAACCGTGCATTTTTTGCAGCAGCGTTTTTCCTGCCAAGATATGCACAAACCTTGCTGAAATTTCTGTAAGCAAATACTCAACATAACCTTAAAAGTTATTTATAAATTTAACCCTTTCCTGACATGCGCTGTATTAGTACTGCTCTGCGGGAACTGAGTTCCCGCAAACCGCAGTACTAATACGGCGGCACGATCGCACGGCCTCAAAGTGAGTGCCGCGGTGATCGCGTGCAGGTGTCAGCTGTATATGACAGCTAACTCCCCGCAGCAATTCCCACGATCGGCGCTAGTGCCAATTGTGGGCATTTAACCCCTCTGATGCCACTGTCAATAGTGACAGCAACATAGAGGGGCATCGCGCAGGGATGGGGGCTCCCTGTGCTCTCCCACCAGAACAACGTGATGCGATCGCACTGTTCTGGTGATCCAGAAGGAGTCCCCGGATCAAAGATGGCCGCGGGACTCCTTCCAGGTCATGAAGCAGCCAGCGCCTGCTCAGAGTGTCAGATCAGCGATCTGATCTAATATAGTGATGTTCCACCCTGGGACAATGTTAAAAAGTAAAAAAAAAAATAGAATGTGCAAAAATAAAAACCCCAAATAAAGAAGAAAAAAAAAAAGTTTCCCAATAAATCCATTTATTTATGTAAATAAAAAAACAATAAAAGTACGCATATTTGGTATCGCCATGTCTGATATGACCTGCTCTATAAAACTATCCCAATAGTTAACCCCTTCAGTGAACACCGCAAAAAAATAAATAAAAAACGAGGCAAAAAACAACTCTTTATTATCATACTGGCGAACAAAAAGTGGAATAACATGCGATCAAAAAGACGGATATAAATAATCATGGTACCGCTGAAAGCGTCAACTCGTCCCGCAAAAAACAAGACTTCACAATACTCTGTGGGCCAAAATATGGATAAATTATATCTCTTAAAATGTGGTGATGCAAAAACTATTTTTTGCAATAAAAAGCGCCTTCTAGTGTGTGATGGCTTCCAATCTTAAAAATCTGCCAAAAAAAGCTATAAAAGTAAATCAACCCCCCCTTCATCACCCCCTTAGTTAGGGAAAAATAATAAAATTTTAAAAAATTTATTTATTTCCATTTTCCCATTAGGGTTAGGGTTAGGGCTAGGGTTAGGGTTAGGGTTAGGGTTAGGGCAAGGGTTAGGGTTAGGGTTAGGGCAAGGGTTAGAGTTAGGGTTAGGGTTGGGGTTAGGGTTAGGGTTGGGGCTAAACTTAGGGTTGGGGCTAAAGTTAGGGTTGGGGCTAAATTTAGGGTTGGGCTAAAGTTAGGGTTTGAATTACATTTACGGTTGGTATAAGTGTTGGGATTAGGGTTAGGGGTGTGGTTATGGTTGGGATTAGGGTTAGGGGTGTGTTTGGGTTAGGGTTTCAGTTAGAATTGGGGGGTTTCCACTGTTTAGGCACATCAGGGGCTCTCTGTTATGATCCTTAGTGGCTGAGGATCACAAATAGACCAGCAAGTGAATAAACTAAGGACAAGCTCTAGGGAGATGGTAACTGGACTGATCGCAAATCTGAACCTATCCAAAACAACTAGAGGTAGCCGGTGAACGTGCCAAAAAAATTCTTAGACGTCTCGAGCCAGCCTGAGGAACTAGCTACCCCTAAAGAGAAAGAAAGACCTCGCTTGCCTCCAGAGAAATAATCCCCAAAGATATAGAAGCCCCCAACAAATATTAACGGTGAAGTAAGAAGAAGGCACATACGTAGGGATGAAATCAGATTCAGCAAAAGAGGCCCACTAGTACTAGAAAGCAGAAAATAGAGCAGGGGTCTATGCGATCAATAAAAAACCCTTACAAAATATCCATCCTGAGATTACAAGAACCCACGCACCAACTAATGGTGTGTGGGGAGAAACTCAGTCCACTAGACATCCAGCAAGCGAGGAAATCACATTTTAGCAAGCTGGACAAGAATACATGATAAACACTGCTGATCAAAAAATGAGCAAACAAAACTTAGCTTTGTCCTGGATGGACTGGGAGCAAGGTAGTCAGAAGGAATCTGAGTAGCACTGATTACATCGACAGCCGGCAACAAGAGGAAGTAAAACAGAGCTATATAGGAACCCCCCAGAGGATAACGAACCAGCTGATAGCCAGAGACCAGCAGGATAACAAACAAAGCCACCAGGGGGAGCCTGTTGTGAATTAGACTTTTTTTGCTCCCTCTTGTGGTCACTAGTGATATGACTCTGGGATTATCTTTTCTCAGTTTGGCACCCACCTGGGTCGTTAGTCCAGGGGTGTTGCTATATAAACTTCCTGGATTCTCAGTCCAGTGCCTGGCATTGTTGTAATCAGTCCTTTCTGTTTGCTCCTGTCTGCTGGTCCTGGTTGTTGCAAAATTAAGCTAAGTCCTGCTTCCTTGTTTTTTGGTTATTTGCATTGCTCTTATTTTCTGTCCAGCTTGTACTAAATGTGATTCCTGATTTAGCTGGAAGCTCTAGGGGGCTGGTATTCTCCCCCCGGGCCGTTAGACGGTTCGGGGGTTCTTGAATATCCAGCATGGAAATTTTGATAGGGTTTTTGCTGACCGTATAAGTAATCTTACTATTTTCTGCTATTAGTCAGTGGGCCTCTCTTTGCTAAATACCTAGCTCATTCTTACGTTTGTCTTTTCTTCTTACCTCACCGTTATTATTTGTTGGGGGCTTGTATCCAACTTTTGGGGTCTTTTCTCTGGAGGCAAGAAAGGTCTATCTTTTTCCCTTCTAGGGTTAGTTAGTTCTCCGGCTGGCGCGAGACGTCTAGAACCAACGTAGGCACGTTCCCCGGCTGCTGCTATTTGTGGTGCTAGGATTAGATATACGGTTAGCCCAGTTACCACTGCCCTATGAGCTGGTTTTTTGTGTTTGCAGACTTAGTATTTATTTCTGAGACCCTCTGCCATTGGGGTCATAACAGTATGCCAGGCCCAACATTGAATGTTTAATGCATTGCAGAAGTGGGATAATAAGAAAGAAAATTCTGAGTTTTTTTTTTTTCCCTCTCTTTGTTCCTCCCCTTTACCTCTGAGTGGCTTGTGCTTGCTGCAGACATGAATGTCCAGACCTTGATTACAAGTGTGGACCAGCTTGCTGCTCGTGTGCAGGGCATACAAGATTTTGTTACCAGTAGTCCTATGTCTGAACCTAAAATACCTATTCCTGAACTGTTCTCTGGAGATCGATTTAAGTTTAGGAATTTCAGGAATAATTGTAAATTGTTTCTATCTCTGAAACCCCGTTCATCTGGAGACTCAGCTCAGCAAGTTAAAATTGTTATCTCTTTTTACGGGGCGACCCTCAGGATTGGGCTTTCTCGCTAGCGCCAGGAGATCCGGCATTGGCAAATATTGATGCGTTTTTTCTGGCGCTCGGATTACTTTATGAGGAACCCAATCTTGAAGTTCAGGCAGAAAAAGCCTTGCTGGCTATTTCTCAGGGCCAGGATGAAGCTGAAGTGTATTGCCAAAAATTTCGGAAATGGTCCGTGCTTAGTCAGTGGAATGAGTGTGCTCTGGCCGCAAATTTCAGAAATGGCCTTTCTGAAGCCATTAAGAATGTGATGGTGGGTTTCTCCATTCCTACAAGTCTGAATGATTCCATGGCGCTGGCTATTCAAATTGACCGGCGTTTGCGGGAGCGCAAAGCCGCTAATCCTCTGATGGTGTTGTCTGAACAAACACCTGATTTAATGCAATGTGGTAGAATTCAGACTAGAAATGAACGGAAAAATCATAGATGTCAGAATGGGTTGTGTTTTTACTGTGGTGATTCTACACATGTTATATCAGCATGCTCTAAACGCCTAACAAGGGTTGTTAGTCCTGTCGCCATCGGTAATTTGCAACCTAAATTTATTTTGTCTGTGACTTTAATTTGCTCATTGTCTTCCTACCCTGTTATGGCGTTTGTGGATTCAGGTGCTGCCCTGAGTCTTATGGATCTGTCATTTGCCAAGCGCTGTGTTTTTGTTCTTGAACCGTTGGTAAATCCTATCCCTCTTAGAGGTATTGATGCTACGCCATTGGCGGAAAATAAACCGCAGTTTTGGACGCAGGTAACCATGTGCATGACTCCTGAACATCGTTTTTTTGTTCTGCATAAAATGCATGATTTGGTCGTTTTGGGTCTGCCATGGTTACAGACCCATAATCCAGTCTTGGATTGGAAGGCAATGTCTGTGTCAAGTTGGGGCTGTCAGGGAATTCATGGTGATTCCCCGCCGGTGTCTATTGCTTCCTCTACTCCTTCGGAAGTTCCTGAGTATTTGTCTGATTATCAGGATGTATTCAGCGAGTCCAGCTCCAGTGCTCTTCCTCCTCATAGGGACTGTGACTGCGCCATAGATTTGATTCCAGGTGGTAAATTTCCTAAGGGAAGACTATTTAATCTGTCTGTACCTGAGCATACCGCAATGCGTTCGTATATCAAGGAGTCTCTGGAGAAGGGGCATATCCGTCCATCCTCTTCCCCTCTTGGTGCGGGATTCTTTTTTGTGGCCAAGAAGGACGGATCTTTGAGACCTTGTATTGACTATCGGCTTCTGAATAAAATCACTGTTAAATTTCAGTATCCTTTGCCTCTGTTGTCGGACTTGTTTGCCCGGATTAAAGGTGCCAAGTGGTTCACCAAGATAGATCTTCGTGGTGCGTACAACCTTGTGCGCATTAAGCAAGGAGATGAATGGAAGACTGCATTTAATACGCCTGAAGGTCATTTTGAGTACTTGGTGATGCCTTTTGGGCTCTCTAATGCTCCCTCAGTGTTTCAGTCCTTTATGCATGATATTTTCCGGAAGTATCTGGATAAATTTATGATTGTTTATCTGGATGATATTCTGGTTTTCTCTGATGATTGGGACTCACATGTAAAGCAGGTCAGGATGGTGTTTCAGGTTTTGCGTGAGAATGCTTTGTTTGTTAAGGGCTCAAAGTGTCTCTTTGGAGTACAGAAGGTTCCCTTTTTGGGTTTTATTTTTTCCCCTTCTGCAGTGGAGATGGACCCAGTCAAGGTCCGAGCTATTCATGATTGGACTCAACCCACGTCAGTTAAGAGTCTTCAGAAGTTCTTGGGTTTTGCTAACTTCTACCGTCGTTTTATCGCTAATTTTTCTAGCGTTGTTAAACCTTTGACGGATATGACCAAGAAAGGTTCTGATGTTGCTAACTGGGCTCCTGCAGCCGTGGAAGCTTTCCAAGAGTTGAAGCGCCGGTTTACTTCGGCGCCTGTTTTGTGCCAGCCTGATGTCTCACTTCCCTTTCAGGTTGAAGTGGATGCTTCTGAGATTGGGGCAGGGGCCGTTTTGTCGCAGAGAGGCCTGTTATGACCCCAATGGCAGTGGGTCTCAAAAGTACATACTAAGTCTGCAAACACAAAAACCCAGCTCATAGGTCAGTGGTAACTGGGCTGACCATATATCTAATCCTGGCACCACAAATAGCAGCAGCCGGGGAACGTGCCAACGTTGGTTCTAGACGTCTCGCGCCAGCCGGAGAACTAACTAACCCTAGAAGGGAAAAGATAGACCTTTCTTGCCTCCAGAGAAAAGACCCCAAAAGTTGGATACAAGCCCCCAACAAATAATAACGGTGAGGTAAGGAGAAAAGACAAACGTAAGAATGAACTAGATATTTAGCAAAGAGAGGCCCACTGACTAATAGCAGAATATAGTAAGATGACTTATACGGTCAGCAAAAACCCTATCAAAATTTCCACGCTGGATATTCAAGAACCCCCGAACCGCCTAACGGCCCGGGGGAGAACTCCAGCCCCCTAGAGCTTCCAGCAAAATCAGGAATCACATTTATTACAAGCTGGACAAAAAATAAGAGCAATGCAAATAACCAAAAAACAAGGAAGCAGGACTTAGCTTAATTTTGCAAGATCCAGGACCAGCAGACAGGAGCAAACAGAAAGGAACTGATTACAACGATGCCAGGCACTGGACTGAGAATCCAGGAAGTTTATATAGCAACACCCCTGGACTAACGACCCAGGTGGGTGCCAAACTGAGGAAAGACAATCCCAGAGTAATATCACTAGTGACCACAAGAGGGAGCCAAAAAAGTCTAATTCACAACAGTACCCCCCCTTTAAGGAGGGGTCACCGAACCCTCACCAAGACCACCAGGGCGATCAGGATGAGCAGCGTGAAAGGCACGAACTAAATCGGCCGCATGCACATCAGAGGCAACCACCCAGGAATTATCCTCCTGACCATAGCCCTTCCACTTGACCAGATACTGAAGCCTCCGCCTGGAGAGACGAGAATCCAAGATCTTCTCCACCACGTACTCCAACTCGCCCTCAACCAATACCGGAGCAGGAGGCTCAACAGAAGGAACCACAGGTACAACGTACCGCCGCAACAAAGACCTATGGAACACGTTGTGAATGGCAAATGACACCGAAAGATCCAAGCGAAAGGACACAGGATTAAGGATTTCCAATATCTTGTAAGGATCGATGAAGCGAGGCTTAAATTTAGGAGCGGAGACCTTCATAGGAACAAATCGAGAAGACAGCCATACCAAATCCCCTACATGAAGTCGGGGACCCACACCGCGGCGGCGGTTGGCAAAACGCTGAGCCTTCTCCTGTGACAACTTCAAGTTGTCCACCACATGATTCCAGATCTGCTGCAACCTATCCACCACGGAATCCACCCCAGGACAGTCAGAAGGCTCCACATGTCCCGAGGAAAAACGAGGATGGAAACCAGAGTTGCAAAAAAATGGCAAAACCAAGGTAGCGGAACTAGCCCGATTATTAAGGGCAAACTCAGCCAACGGCAAGAAGGTCACCCAATCATCCTGATCTGCAGAAACAAAACACCTCAAATAAGCCTCCAGAGTCTGATTAGTTCGCTCCGTTTGTCCATTAGTTTGAGGATGAAAGGCAGACAAAAATGACAAATCAATGCCCATCTTAGCACAAAAGGATCGCCAGAACCTGGAAACAAACTAGGATCCTCTGTCAGACACGATATTCTCAGGAATGCCGTGCAAACGAACCACATTCTGAAAGAACAAGGGAACCAGATCGGAAGAGGAAGGCAGTTTAGGCAAAGATACCAAATGGACCATCTTGGAAAAGCGATCACATACCACCCAGATGACAGACATACCTTGAGACACCGGAAGATCTGAAATGAAATCCATGGAAATGTGTGTCCAAGGCCTCTTCGGGACAGGCAAGGGCAAGAGCAAGCCGCTGGCACGAGAACAGCAAGGCTTAGCCCGAGCACAAGTCCCACAGGACTGCACAAATGACCGCACATCCCGTGACAAGGAAGGCCACCAAAAGGACCTAGCCACCAGATCTCTGGTGCCAAAAATTCTCGGATGCCCTGCCAACACCGAGGAATGAACCTCGGAAATGACTCTGCTGGTCCACTTATCAGGAACAAACAGTCTGTCAGGTGGACAAGAGTCAGGTCTACCAGCCTGAAATCTCCGCAACACACGTCGCAAATCCGGAGAAATGGCTGACAAGATTACTCCCTCTTTAAGAATACCAACTGGTTCTGCGACTCCAGGAGAGTCAGGCACAAAGCTCCTTGAAAGAGCATCAGCCTTCACATTCTTTGAACCTGGTAAATACGAGACCACAAAGTCAAAACAGGAGAAAAACAATGACCAACGGGCCTGTCTAGGATTCAGGCGTTTAGCAGACTCGAGATACATCAGATTCTTGTGATCAGTCAAGACCACCACACGATGCTTAGCACCCTCGAGCCAATGACGCCACTCCTCAAATGCCCACTTCATGGCCAGCAACTCCCGATTGCCAACATCATAATTCCGCTCAGCAGGCGAAAACTTCCTAGAGAAGAAAGCACATGGTCACATTACAGAGCAACCAGGGCCTCTCTGCGACAAAACGGCCCCTGCCCCAATCTCAGAAGCATCCACTTCAACCTGAAAGGGAAGTGAGACATCAGGCTGGCACAAAACAGGCGCCGAAGTAAACCGGTAAACCGGCGCTTCAACTCTTGAAAAGCTTCCACGGCTGCAGGAGCCCAGTTAGCAACATCAGAACCTTTCTTGGTCATATCCGTCAAAGGTTTAACAACGCTAGAAAAATTAGCGATAAAACGACGGTAGAAGTTAGCAAAACCCAAGAACTTCTGAAGACTCTTAACTGACGTGGGTTGAGTCCAATCATGAATAGCTCGGACCTTGACTGGGTCCATCTCCACCGCAGAAGGGGAAAAAATAAACCCCAAAAAGGGAACCTTCTGTACTCCAAAGAGACACTTTGAGCCCTTAACAAACAAAGCATTCTCACGCAAAACCTGAAACACCATCCTGACCTGCTCTACATGCGAGTCCCAATCATCAGAAAAAAACAGAATATCATCCAGATAAACAATCATAAATTTATCCAGATACTTCCGGAAAATATCATGCATAAAGGACTGAAACACTGAAGGAGCATTAGAGAGCCCGAAAGGCATCACCAAGTACTCAAAATGACCTTCGGGCGTATTAAATGCAGTTTTCCATTCATCTCCTTGCTTAATGCGCACAAGGTTGTACGCACCACGAAGATCTATCTTGGTGAACCACTTGGCACCTTTAATCCGGGCAAACAAGTCCGACAACAGAGGCAAAGGATACTGAAATTTAACAGTGATTTTATTCAGAAGCCGATAGTCAATACAAGGTCTCAAAGATCCGTCCTTCTTGGCCACAAAAAAGAATCCCGCACCAAGAGGGGAAGAGGATGGACGGATATGCCCCTTCTCCAGAGATTCCTTGATATACGAACGCATTGCGGTATGCTCAGGTACAGACAGATTAAATAATCTTCCCTTAGGAAATTTACTACCTGGAATCAAATCTATAGCGCAGTCACAGTCCCTATGAGGAGGAAGAGCACTGGAGCTGGACTCGCTGAATATATCCTGGTAATCAGACAAATACTCAGGAACTTCCGAAGGAGTAGAGGAAGCAATAGACACCGGCGGGGAATCACCATGAATTCCCTGACAGCCCCAACTTGACACAGACATTGCCTTCCAATCCAAGACTGGATTATGGGTCTGTAACCATGGCAGACCCAAAACAAACAAATCATGCATTTTATGCAGAACAAGAAAACGAATCACCTCCCGATGTTCAGGAGTCATGCACATGGTTACCTGTGTCCAAAACTGCGGTTTATTTTCCGCCAATGGCGTAGCATCAATACCTCTAAGAGGGATAGGATTTACCAACGGCTCAAGAACAAAACCACAGCGCTTGGCAAACAACAGATCCATAAGACTCAGGGCAGCACCAGAATCCACAAACGCCATAACAGGGTAGGAAGACAATGAGCAAATTAAAGTCACAGACAAAATAAATTTAGGTTGCAAATTACCGATGGCGACAGGACTAACAACCCTTGTTAGGCGTTTAGAGCATGCTGATATAACATGTGTAGAATCACCACAGTAAAAACACAACCCATTCTGACGTCTATGATTTTTCCGTTCATTTCTAGTCTGAATTCTACCACATTGCATTAAATCAGGTGTTTGTTCAGACAACACCATCAGAGGATTAGCGGCTTTGCGCTCCCGCAAACGCCGGTCAATTTGAATAGCCAGCGCCATGGAATCATTCAGACTTGTAGGAATGGAGAAACCCACCATCACATTCTTAATGGCTTCAGAAAGGCCATTTCTGAAATTTGCGGCCAGAGCACACTCATTCCACTGACTAAGCACGGACCATTTCCGAAATTTTTGGCAATACACTTCAGCTTCATCCTGCCCCTGAGAAATAGCCAACAAGGCTTTTTCTGCCTGAATTTCAAGATTGGGTTCCTCGTAAAGCAATCCGAGCGCCAAAAAAAACGCATCAATATTTGCCAATGCCGGATCTCCTGGCGCTAGCGAGAAGGCCCAATCCTGAGGGTCGCCCCGTAAGAAAGAGATAACAATTTTTACTTGCTGAGCTGAATCTCCAGATGAACGGGGTCTCAGAGATAGAAACAATTTACAATTATTCCTGAAATTCCTAAACTTAAATCGGTCTCCAGAGAACAGCTCAGGAATAGGTATTTTAGGTTCAGACATTGGACTACTGGTAACAAAATCTTGTATACCCTGCACACGAGCAGCAAGCTGATCCACACTTGTAATCAAAGTCTGGACATTCATGTCTGCAGCAAGCACAAGCCACTCAGAGGTAAAGGGGAGGAAAAAAGAGAGGAAAGAAAAAAAAAAAAAAACTCAGACTTTCCTTTCTTGTAATCCCACTTCTGCAATGCATTAAACATTCAACCTTGGCCTGGCATACTGTTATGACCCTAATGGCAGAGGGTCTCAAAAGTACATACCAAGTCTGCAAACACAAAAAACCAGCTCATAGGGCAGTGGTAACTGGGCTGACCATATATCTAATCCTAGCACCACAAATAGCAGCAGCCGGGGAACGTGCCTACGTTGGTTCTAGACGCCTCGCGCCAGCCGGAGAACTAACTAACCCTAGAAGGGAAAAGATAGACCTTTCTTGCCTCCAGAGAAAAGACCCCAAAAGTTGGATACAAGCCCCCAACAAATAATAACAGTGAGGTAAGGAGAAAAGACAAACGTAAGAATGAACTAGATATTTAGCAAAGAGAGGCCCACTGACTAATAGCAGAATATAGTAAGATGACTTATACGGTCAGCAAAAACCCTATCAAAATTTCCACGCTGGATATTCAAGAACCCCCGAACCGTCTAACGGCCCGGGGGGAGAACACCAGCCCCCTAGAGCTTCCAGCAAAATCAGGAATCACATTTAGTACAAGCTGGACAAAAAATAAGAGCAATGCAAATAACCAAAAAACAAGGAAGCAGGACTTAGCTTAATTTTGCAAGATCCAGGACCAGCAGACAGGAGCAAACAGAAAGGAACTGATTACAACGATGCCAGGCACTGGACTGAGAATCCAGGAAGTTTATATAGCAACACCCCTGGACTAACGACCCAGGTGGGTGCCAAACTGAGGAAAGACAATCCCAGAGTAATATCACTAGTGACCACAAGAGGGAGCCAAAAAAGTCTAATTCACAACAGAGGCCCTGGTTGCTCTACTATGAGACCTTGTGCCTTTTTCTCTAGGAAGTTTTCGCCTGCTGAGCGGAATTATGATGTTGGCAATCGGGAGTTGCTGGCCATGAAGTGGGCATTTGAGGAGTGGCGTCATTGGCTCGAGGGTGCTAAGCATCGTGTGGTGGTCTTGACTGATCACAAGAATCTGATGTATCTCGAGTCTGCTAAACGCCTGAATCCTAGACAGGCCCGTTGGTCATTGTTTTTCTCCCGTTTTGACTTTGTGGTCTCGTATTTACCAGGTTCAAAGAATGTGAAGGCTGATGCTCTTTCAAGGAGCTTTGTGCCTGACTCTCCTGGAGTCACAGAACCAGTTGGTATTCTTAAAGAGGGAGTAATCTTGTCAGCCATTTCTCCGGATTTGCGACGTGTGTTGCAGAGATTTCAGGCTGGTAGACCTGACTCTTGTCCACCTGACAGACTGTTTGTTCCTGATAAGTGGACCAGCAGAGTCATTTCCGAGGTTCATTCCTCGGTGTTGGCAGGGCATCCGGGAATTTTTGGCACCAGAGATCTGGTGGCTAGGTCCTTTTGGTGGCCTTCCTTGTCACGGGATGTGCGGTCATTTGTGCAGTCCTGTGGGACTTGTGCTCGGGCTAAGCCTTGCTGTTCTCGTGCCAGTGGCTTGCTCTTGCCCTTGCCTGTCCCGAAGAGGCCTTGGACACACATTTCCATGGATTTCATTTCAGATCTTCCGGTGTCTCAAGGAATGTCTGTCATCTGGGTGGTATGTGATCGCTTTTCCAAGATGGTCCATTTGGTATCTTTGCCTAAACTGCCTTCCTCTTCCGATCTGGTTCCCTTGTTCTTTCAGAATGTGGTTCGTTTACACGGAATTCCTGAGAATGTCGTGTCTGACAGAGGATCCCAGTTTGTTTCCAGGTTCTGGCGATCCTTTTGTGCTAAGATGGGCATTGATTTGTCGTTTTCGTCTGCCTTTCATCCTCAAACTAATGGACAAACGGAGCGAACTAATCAGACTCTGGAGGCTTATTTGAGGTGTTTTGTTTCTGCAGATCAGGATGATTGGGTGACCTTCTTGCCATTGGCTGAGTTTGCCCTTAATAATCGGGCTAGTTCCGCTACCTTGGTTTCGCCATTTTTTTGCAACTCTGGTTTCCATCCTCGTTTTTTCTCGGGACATGTGGAGTCTTCTGACTGTCCTGGGGTAGATTCCTTGGTAGATAGGTTGCAGCAGATCTGGAATCATGTGGTGGACAACTTAAAGTTGTCACAGGAGAAGGCTCAGCGTTTTGCCAACCGCCGCCGCGGTGTGGGTCCCCGACTTCGTGTTGGGGATTTGGTATGGCTGTCTTCTCGATTTGTTCCTATGAAGGTCTCCTCTCCAAAATTTAAGCCTCGCTTCATCGGTCCTTACAAGATATTGGAAATCCTTAATCCTGTGTCCTTTCGCTTGGATCTTTCGGTGTCATTTGCCATTCACAACGTGTTCCATAGGTCTTTGTTGCGGCGGTACGTTGTACCTGTGGTTCCTTCTGTTGAGCCTCCTGCTCCGGTGTTGGTTGAGGGCGAGTTGGAGTACGTGGTGGAGAAGATCTTGGATTCTCGTCTCTCCAGGCGGAGGCTTCAGTATCTGGTCAAGTGGAAGGGCTATGGTCAGGAGGATAATTCCAGGGTGGTTGCCTCTGATGTGCATGCGGCCGATTTAGTTCATGCCTTTCACGCTGCTCATCCTGATCGCCCTGGTGGTCTTGGTGAGGGTTCGGTGACCCCTCCTTAAAGGGGGGGTACTGTTGTGAATTAGACTTTTTTGGCTCCCTCTTGTGGTCACTAGTGATATGACTCTGGGATTGTCTTTTCTCAGTTTGGCACCCACCTGGGTCGTTAGTCCAGGGGTGTTGCTATATAAACTTCCTGGATTCTCAGTCCAGTGCCTGGCATCGTTGTAATCAGTCCTTTCTGTTTGCTCCTGTCTGCTGGTCCTGGTTCTTGCAAAATTAAGCTAAGTCCTGCTTCCTTGTTTTTTGGTTATTTGCATTGCTCTTATTTTCTGTCCAGCTTGTACTAAATGTGATTCCTGATTTAGCTGGAAGCTCTAGGGGGCTGGTATTCTCCCCCCGGGCCGTTAGACGGTTCGGGGGTTCTTGAATATCCAGCGTGGAAATTTTGATAGGGTTTTTGCTGACCGTATAAGTAATCTTACTATTTTCTGCTATTAGTCAGTGGGCCTCTCTTTGCTAAATACCTAGCTCATTCTTACGTTTGTCTTTTCTTCTTACCTCACCGTTATTATTTGTTGGGGGCTTGTATCCAACTTTTGGGGTCTTTTCTCTGGAGGCAAGAAAGGTCTATCTTTTTCCCTTCTAGGGTTAGTTAGTTCTCCGGCTGGCGCGAGACGTCTAGAACCAACGTAGGCACGTTCCCCGGCTGCTGCTATTTGTGGTGCTAGGATTAGATATACAGTTAGCCCAGTTACCACTGCCCTATGAGCTGGTTTTTTGTGTTTGCAGACTTAGTATTTATTTCTGAGACCCTCTGCCATTGGGGTCATAACAGGAGCCCAAAGCAAAAGTCACACCATACCACCAGTGACCACAAGAGGGAGCCCGAAAACAGAGTTCACAACTCTCTCCAAACGCGACATGGCGTCCGATCTCAATTCCAGCCAATTCTGCATTGAAAAACTACAACAGTGCTCCTTCTCTTCCGAGCTCTCCCGTGCACCCAAACAGGGGTTTACCCCCACATATGGAGTATCAGCATACTCAGGACAAATTGGACCACAAATTTTGGGGTCCAATTTCTCCTGTTACCCTTGCGAAAATACAAAACCGGGGGCTAAAAAATTATTTTTGTGGAAAAAAAAAGATTTTTTTACTTTCATAGCTCAGCGGTATAAACTGTAGTGAAACACTTGGGGGTTCACAGTTCTCACAACACATCTAGATAAGTTCCTTGGGGGGACTAGTTTCCAATATGCGGTCACTTGTAAGGAGTTTCTACTGTTTAGGTACATCAGGGGCTCTGCAAATGCAACGTGATGCCTGCAGACTAATCCATCTAAGTCTGCATTCCAAACGGCGCTCCTTCTCTTCTGAGCTCTGCCATGTACCCAAACAGTGGTTCTCCCCACATATGGGGTATCAGCGTACTGAGGAGAAATTGGACATCAACTTTAGTGGTCCAATTTCTCCTGTTACCCTTGGGAAAAAAATTGCGGGCTAAAAGATCATTTTGTGGAAAGAAAAAGTGATTTTTTAATTTTCACGGCTCTACCTTCTAAACTTTAGTGAAACAATTTGGGGTTAAAAGTGCTCACCACACATCTAGATACGTTCCCATTTTGGAAAGAAGACCCCCTAAGGGTCACTTGTGGGGGTTTCTACTGTTTAAGCACATCAGGGGCTCTGCAAGTGCAACGTGACGCCTGCAGACCAATCCATCTAAGTCTACTGTCATGGTTCTCAACACACAGAGAACATAGTTGAGCATACAAAAAGGACTAGCTCTTGGAAGATGGGAACTCAAGCTGACCGTGAGCTAAACCTATCACAACAACTGAAAGTGGCCGGGTAGCGTGCCTACGTTTTATCCCTAGACGCCCAGCGCCAGCCGGAGAACTGACTGACCCTAGCAGAGGAAAATACAGACCTGGCTCACCTCTAGAGAAATTTTCCCCAAAAGGCGGACAGTAGCCCCCACAAATATTGTCGGTGATATTAGAGGAAATTGACATACGAAGTATGAAAATAGGTTTAGCAAAATTGAGGTCCGCTTACTAGATAGAAGGAAGACAGAAAAGGGGACTTCACGGCCAGCTGAAAACCCTATTCAAAATTCCATCCTGAAATTACTTTAGAACTCTAATATCAACTCATGACACCAGAGTGGCAATTTCAGTTCACAAGAGCTTCCAGTCTCAGAAATATTCAAACACAGAGAACTGGAACAAAAATGCAAACAAACTTAGGACAAAAATCCAACTTAGCTGAAAGTAGTCTAGGAGCAGGAACATGCAACAGAAATGCTTCTGGTAACATTGTTGGCCGGCATAGAAATGACTGAGGAGCAAGGCTAAATAGAAACTCCCACATCCTGATGGAAACAGGTGAACAGAGGAGATGACAAACCCACGTTCAGTACCACCAGTGACCACCGGGGGAGCCCAGAAACCAAATTCACAACAGTACCCCCCCCTCAAGGAGGGGGCACCGAACCCTCACCAGAACCACCAGGGCGATCAGGATGAGCCCTATGAAAGGCACGGACCAAATCGGAGGCATGAACATCAGAGGCTGTCACCCAAGAATTATCCTCCTGACCGTAGCCCTTCCACTTGACCAAATACTGAAGTCTCCGTCTGGAAACACGGGAGTCCAAGATCTTCTCCACAACGTACTCCAACTCACCCTCAACCAACACCGGAGCAGGAGGCTCAACGGAAGGCACAACAGGTACCTCATACCTGCGCAACAATGACCGATGGAAGACATTATGAATAGAAAAAGATGCAGGGAGGTCCAAACGAAAGGACACAGGGTTAAGAATCTCCAATATCTTGTACGGGCCGATGAACCGAGGCTTAAACTTAGGAGAAGAAACCTTCATAGGGACAAACCGAGAAGATAACCACACCAAATCCCCAACACAAAGACGAGGACCAACACGACGACGGCGGTTGGCAAAATGCTGAGTCTTCTCCTGGGACAACTTCAAATTGTCCACCACCTGCCCCCAAATCTGATGCAACCTCTCCACCACAGCATCCACTCCAGGACAATCCGAAGGCTCCACCTGACCGGAAGAGAAACGAGGATGAAACCCCGAATTACAGAAGAAAGGAGAAACCAAAGTGGCAGAACTAGCCCGATTATTGAGGGCAAACTCCGCCAAGGGCAAGAAGGCAACCCAATCATCCTGATCCGCAGAGACAAAACACCTCAAATAAGTCTCCAAGGTCTGATTAGTTAGCTCGGTCTGGCCATTAGTCTGAGGATGGAAAGCAGACGAAAAAGACAAATCAATGCCCATCCTAGCACAGAACGCTCGCCAAAATCTAGACACGAATTGGGTCCCCCTGTCAGAAACGATATTCTCCGGAATACCATGCAAGCGAACCACATTTTGAAAAAACAGAGGAACCAACTCGGATGAGGAAGGCAACTTAGGCAAGGGAACCAAATGGACCATCTTAGAGAAACGGTCACACACCACCCAGATGACAGACATCTTCTGAGAAACAGGGAGATCAGAAATAAAATCCATCGAGATGTGAGTCCAAGGCCTCTTCGGAATAGGCAAGGGCAACAACAATCCACTAGCCCGAGAACAACAAGGCTTGGCCCGAGCACAAACATCACAAGACTGCACAAAACCTCGCACATCTCGTGACAGGGAAGGCCACCAGAAGGACCTAGCCACCAACTCCCTGGTACCAAAGATTCCAGGATGCCCTGCCAACGCAGAAGAATGGACCTCCGAGATGACTCTACTGGTCCAATCATCAGGAACAAACATTCTACCAGGCGGGCAACGATCAGGTCTATCCGCCTGAAACTCCTGCAAGGCCCGTCGCAGGTCTGGGGAAACAGCAGATAAAATCACTCCCTCCTTAAGGATACCCGTAGGTTCAGAATTACCAGGAGAATCAGGCTCAAAACTCCTAGAAAGGGCATCCGCCTTCACATTTTTAGAACCTGGTAGGTATGAAACCACAAAATTAAACCGAGAGAAAAATAACGACCAGCGCGCCTGTCTAGGATTCAGGCGCCTGGCAGACTCAAGATAAATCAAATTCTTGTGGTCGGTCAATACCACCACCTGATGTCTAGCCCCCTCAAGCCAATGACGCCATTCCTCAAAAGCCCACTTCATAGCTAAGAGTTCACGATTACCAATATCATAATTTCGCTCCGCGGGCGAAAATTTACGAGAAAAGAACGCGCAAGGTCTCATCACGGAGCAGTCGGAACTTTTCTGCGACAAAACCGCCCCAGCTCCAATTTCTGAAGCGTCGACCTCAACCTGAAAAGGAAGAGTAACATCAGGCTGACGCAATACAGGGGCGGAAGAAAAGCGGCGCTTAAGCTCCCGAAAGGCCTCCACAGCAGCAGGGGACCAATCAGCAACATCAGCACCCTTCTTAGTCAAATCAGTCAGTGGTTTAGCAACATCAGAAAACCCAGTTATAAATCGACGGTAGAAATTAGCAAAGCCCAAGAATTTCTGAAGGCTCTTAAGAGAAGAGGGTTGCGTCCAATCGCAAATAGCCTGAACCTTGACAGGATCCATCTCAATGGAAGAGGGGGAAAAAATATACCCCAAAAAAGAAATCTTTTGAACCCCAAAAATGCACTTAGAACCCTTTACACACAAGGAATTAGAGCGCAAAACCTGAAAAACCTTCCTGACCTGCTGGACATGAGAGTCCCAGTCATCCGAAAAAATCAAAATATCATCCAAATACACAATCATAAATTTATCCAAATATTCACGGAAAATGTCATGCATAAAGGACTGAAAGACTGAAGGGGCATTTGAAAGACCAAAAGGCATTACTAAATACTCAAAATGACCCTCAGGCGTATTAAATGCGGTTTTCCACTCGTCCCCCTGCTTAATTCGCACTAAATTATACGCCCCACAAAGATCAATCTTAGAGAACCACTTGGCCCCCTTTATGCGAGCAAACAAATCAGTAAGCAATGGCAAAGGGTACTGA
Source organism: Ranitomeya variabilis (assembly GCF_051348905.1). Lineage (NCBI taxonomy): Eukaryota > Metazoa > Chordata > Amphibia > Anura > Dendrobatidae > Ranitomeya > Ranitomeya variabilis. The sequence continues at coordinate 140,720,242 of NC_135236.1, forward strand.
TATTTAATCGTGATTTTATTCAAAAGCCGATAATCAATACACGGCCTCAAAGAGCCATCCTTTTTAGATACAAAGAAAAAGCCGGCTCCTAAAGGAGATGACGAAGGACGAATATGTCCCTTTTCCAAGGACTCCTTAATATATTCATGCATAGCAGCATGTTCAGGCACAGACAGATTAAATAAACGACCTTTTGGAAACTTACTGCCCGGAATCAGATCTATTGTACAATCGCAATCTCTGTGCGGAGGCAGTGAACCAAGTTTAGGTTCCTCAAAAACGTCACGATAATCAGATAAGAATTCCGGAATCTCAGAGGGAACAGATGACGAAATGGCAACCAAAGGTACGTCCCCATGAGTCCCCTGACATCCCCAGCTTAACACAGACATTGCTTTCCAGTCGAGGACTGGGTTATGAGATTGCAGCCATGGCAATCCAAGCACCAAAACATCATGTAGATTATACAATACAAGAAAGCGAATAATCTCCTGGTGATCCGGATTAATACGCATAGTCACTTGTGTCCAGTATTGTGGTTTATTACTAGCCAAATGGTGCACAGGTTTGCGCTCCCGCAAACGCCGATCAATCTGAATAGCCATTGTCATGGACTCATTCAGACCTGCAGGCACAGGGAACCCCAAAGCTAGAAAAAACGCATCCACATTGAGCAACGCAGGATCCCCTGGTGCCAAAGCAAATGCCCAATCCTGAGGGTCGCCCCGGAGTAAGGAAATTACAATCCTGACCTGCTGTGCAGGATCTCCAGCGGAGCGAGATCTCAGAGACAAAAACAATTTACAATTATGTTTGAAATTCTTAAAGCGAGATCTATCCCCGGAGAAAAATTCAGGTAAAGGGATTCTAGGTTCAGATATTGGAGCATGAATAACAAAATCCTGTAAACTTTGAACCTTATTAGCGAGATTACTCAAACCAGTAGCTAAACTCTGAGGATCCATTTTAATCAGGTGAGATCAGAGCCATTCAAGGATTAGAAGGAGAGAGAGACGAAGGCTGCAGTATAAGCAGAGAAGCAAACTCAGGGGAAAAAAAAAAATAATAATTCTCTGCAGACTTCTAATTCTCTCCTTTCTTCAGCCAATTATTTTAACCCTAGGCCGGCCAAACTGTCATGGTTCTCAACACACAGAGAACATAGTTGAGCATACAAAAAGGACTAGCTCTTGGAAGATGGGAACTCGAGCTGACCGTGAGCTAAACCTATCACAACAACTGAAAGTGGCCGGGTAGCGTGCCTACGTTTTATCCCTAGACGCCCAGCGCCAGCCGGAGAACTGACTGACCCTAGCAGAGGAAAATACAGACCTGGCTCACCTCTAGAGAAATTTTCCCCAAAAGGCGGACAGTAGCCCCCACAAATATTGTCGGTGATATTAGAGGAAATTGACATACGAAGTATGAAAATAGGTTTAGCAAAATTGAGGTCCGCTTACTAGATAGAAGGAAGACAGAAAAGGGGACTTCACGGCCAGCTGAAAACCCTATTCAAAATTCCATCCTGAAATTACTTTAGAACTCTAATATCAACTCATGACACCAGAGTGGCAATTTCAGTTCACAAGAGCTTCCAGTCTCAGAAATATTCAAACACAGAGAACTGGAACAAAAATGCAAACAAACTTAGGACAAAAATCCAACTTAGCTGAAAGTAGTCTAGGAGCAGGAACATGCAACAGAAATGCTTCTGGTAACATTGTTGGCCGGCATAGAAATGACTGAGGAGCAAGGCTAAATAGAAACTCCCACATCCTGATGGAAACAGGTGAACAGAGGAGATGACAAACCCACGTTCAGTACCACCAGTGACCACCGGGGAAGCCCAGAAACCAAATTCACAACAGTTTTCTAACTACTATAGGAAGTTTATCAAAGATTTTTCTATCATTGCTAAACCGCTAACTGACATGACTAAAAAGGGTACCAATTTCTCCGTTTGGCCTGAGGCTGCTGTGCGCGCATTTGATTTTCTTAAGAACAGTTTTGTTTCGGCCCCCATTCTTGTGCAGCCAGATGTATCAAAACCTGTTGTTGTGGAAGTCAATGCGTCTGAGGTTGAAGTGGGGGCGGTGCTGTCACAAGGCTCATCCTTGAGCGGTTTGCGTCCATGCGCCTATTTTTCCAAGAAACTGTCGCCCGCCGAATGTAACTACGATATCGGCAACAGGGAGTTGTTGGCAATCAAATTGGCTTTTGAGGAATGGCGTCACTTCTTGGAGGGGTCGGTTCATCAGGTTACTGTTATTACCGACCATAAGAATTTGCTTTATTTGGAGTCTGCCAAGCGTCTGTCTCCCAGGCAGGCTCGCTGGGCATTGTTTTTCACGCAGTTAAACTTTGTTGTCACTTACAGACCTGGGTCTAAAAACACTAAGGCGGATGCTCTGTCCAGGTGTTTTCAGGAGAGAGAACCTTGGGAAGATCCAGTACCCATACTCCGAAAGGGTGTTGTGGTTTTGACTCTCACTACCGAGGTTGAGGCTGAGATTGCCGAGGCCCAGGAAGAGGTACCATCTGAGCTTCCCATCAACAAAACGTTTGTACCGCTTCATCTCCGCTTAAAGGTTTTGGCGGAGCATCATGATGCTGTCCTGGCTGGCCACCCAGGGGTTAGGGGTACCTTGGAGTTGGTGTCACGTCGGTTTTGGTGGCCCAAGATCCAAAAGGACGTGGTCTCATACGTGTCAGCTTGCACCACGTGCACTAGGGCTAAGACGCCCCGCTCCCATCCTGTTGGCACACTACTTACTCTCAAGGTACCTAGTAAGCCACGGATGGAAATCTCCATGGATTTTATCACTGACTTGCCCTCCTCAGCTGGGAACACGGTCATCTTGGTGATTGTTGATCGGTTCTCAAAAATGTCGCACTTTGTGTCTTTGCCTTCATTGCCTAACGCTAAGACTCTGGCTCAGGTATTTGTGCAGGAGGTGGTCAGACTTCATGGGGTTCCGTCTGACATCGTTTCTGATAGGGGGTCTCAGTTTGTGGCAAAATTTTGGAAAGCATTTTGCTCACGGCTGGGGATCAAGTTGTCTCATTCTTCGGCGTTTCATCCTCAGTCAAATGGTCAGACCGAGCGTATGAACCAAAATTTGGAACAGTACTTACGTTGCTTTGTTTCTGATAACCAGGAGGAGTGGTCGACGTTCCTTCCTTTGGCTGAGTTTGCCATCAATAATCACCACCAGGAGTCGTCTGGGGAGTCTCCATTTTTTTGTGTTTACCGGCTACATTCTCAATTTTGTACTTTGAGTCAGGGGGGCTCTTCCGGCGTCCCGGAGGAAGACCAGTTAGGAGCACAATTATCATCAGTCTGGAGGAGAGTTAAACAGTGCCTGTTGAGTGTGGGTGCCAGGTACAAACATGTGGCTGACAGTAGGCGTGTGCCAGGTCTGGACCTGAGTGTGGATGACTGGGTTTGGTTATCCACAAAAAACATAAGACTCAAAATACCATCCCTTAAATTGGGTCCTAGGTTTATTGGTCCATTTAGGGTCGCCATCGTCATTAACCCAGTAGCGTACCGGTTGGAGCTACGGTGTATAAGATACACAACGTGTTCCACAGATCGTTGCTAAAAAAGGTGGTGGGTCTTGTGGACGCGACACCAATGCCTGCTCCAGTCTTGGTGGATGGTAATTTGGAATTTGAATTCTCCAAGGTGGTTGACTCTCGTGTAGTGCGCCGCACTTTACAGTACTTGGTACACTGGCGTGGTTATGGGCCTGAGGAAAGGTCCTGGGTAGCAGCCTCGGACGTTCATGCGGATCGGCTGGTCAGTATGTTTCACTTCCGCCATCCAGACAAGCCGGGTCCTATAAGCCGTGAGGGCCCTGGGGTCCCTCGTAGAAGGCGGGGTACTGTCATGTCGGACGCTGTTCATACCAGTGTGTTCGACAGACAGCGGTAATTCCGCTTTTGTCCACTATGTGCTCAGTGGCATCGGCTAGATTTTAGCTAGCTGGTCCGGGGTTAATTTAGCTGGTGCTCGGATTGGAAGCTGGGCCACGCCCACTGTCTTTAAATAGTTCTTCTGAACATTGGGCATCGCCGATTATAGCTTCTGTCTTGTGCTTGGTTATCTCGGCCTGGAGTGGTGAGCTAGGAGTTGGAGTATCGTTGCTGGTGGTGTATTTCCCTTTGTCTTATTTTCTCATTCCTATATTTGTATTTGTTTTGCCCTGTTCACTTATAGTGAATTCCTGAGTGACTGCGGCGTGGTGCATATTTTTCCGTTATCCTTGTCTGTGCTAACTGTGGGTATTGGTGTGTGGTCTCTTCACTGGGTGGTGGGTGGAAGTTTCAGCCTAGGGTTGAAACAGGAGACAGGGTGAGGGTGGAGGCCCAGACATGCACACCATCAGTGTAAACTCTGGGAGAGGGTCAGTCAGGGTTTCCCTAGTCTGAGGGAAATCGCAGGGGCCTAGATTATTAGCTCTTGCCTACCTAGGTCTCCCGTGACACTTTTTGTAGCTATCATTATGGGGCGTGGTATTTTTGGACCTTTTTAATTATGTGGGCTCCCCTTGTTTATCATGTGGGGTCACTCATGTTTTCCCCATTATATTTGCCTCATGAGGCAGAAGGTCTAAAATTGGGATCTTTTTTGCATATTTTTGCACATTGAGCATTGTATTATTCCATCTGAGTGGTTATGGTTTTATCTTTGGTTTTAATTATGTTTTAATTAAAATTTGTGGTGTGCCTATAAAATACATTTTTCAATATTACTATTTATACCTTTTGTGGTGTGCATAATTGCTCTTAAAAACTTTACATTTGGCCGGCCTCAGGCACTCCCACTCACTAAACAGGAGCTTCCTTCGGCCTATCCTTTCCTTCGGTGTGGCTGAAGGACCTGCGGTGATGTATGCCTGACACGCCTCTCCCCAGGTCTCAAGGTTGGATCACATGACCACATTCACTAATCCTGCATGGCATGAGAATTGCCTTCAATCCATCTTCCCCCTAATGCGGCTGGAGTACCTGCAGTGACACACGTCCAGTGATGCCTCACTCCGTGTCACGTGGTAGGGCCCTTCACTATTGCGCTCCCTGTTTCTATTTATTCTGCATCTTTGCTAGACTGGTTTGGCGGGCGAGAGGGCCCCTAAGCACTTTGGGCCCCATTGCAGCTGCAACCGCTGCAACTGCGGTAGTTATGCCCCTGACTGAACCCATAAATATGTTTGGAGTAGTCAGGATTTGGACCCACCGGTCACCTGAGCCCCATAGATATGTTGGTAATAGTCATGATTGGAACCCACTGGACACCAGGCTCCATGGAGATGTTTGTGGAAGCCAGGTTGTGACCCTCCGGACACCTGCCCATGTTCCTCAATGGACTGTCAGCTTCCTATGCTTGTTGTTATCTTCTCTCTGTGCATGCCACAGATGGGGATAGTCGGCCCTGGGAGCTCTGAAGTCACAGCTGCTCCTATCCTGGTGACTCAGAGGAAGGTTGAGACTCTGTAATTTTGCACCATCTTTGGTATTTTGCTGGGACTGTTCTATGTGTTATTTGCCAGTTTTTTTGCTCAATAAAGTATAGCAACACTATTTTACTCTCACCCAGTGTTGTCTGAGTAGTATTACTCCCAAGGTAAAAGGAGAGCAGACGTTCAGTGATCCCTAATCCATGCGGTTTCAGGCTAGTGGACTTTAGCACCCTCTGACCCTCAGGTCTCGACAAACATTTATTAGCCCTGTGTGTGGGATATGTCTGAATGCTGTGAATGACAGACAGCATTCATCGAATGTTTGCATGTGATCCAAATCTGGAAGCTTTAGAAATTTTTTAATATAACTTTCCATTGTAATCTCACTGTAACCCCACCGAGAATTTTTTTATGATAATTCTGATTGATACTTTATAATTAGTGTTTCAGTAGAAAACATCTTTACATTTATCTACCATATCTAAGTAACCGCTTTAAGGTAACAATGTGTACTGATTATAGTCTGGAAGTTTGTGATTTCAACCGCTTAGTATGATTTATTAAGGCCCTTGTCTCCAATTATAAAATAATGTAATTTCATCGAATTCTTGATGTTTCTCTGTTTCTGGCCAGAATCCACCAGTCAATACTCTTCTAGAAAAGAAATAGCTCATGTATTAGTTACATGTGATTTTAACCAAAGTTTTGTAATCCAATAACCATAGACATTAAATTGATGATGTAATTATTGTTGATTATATTTCACTCTTTACAGAAAGGCAATGATGGAGCATTGACATCCTATGTTAATAAAATAATCAATTGACCATTACTGCTCTGCTAAGCACAAGCTACATATTGTAATTAAATGGGTGGAATTGACTAAGAGCTGAAGTTTCTTTGTAGGTTTGAGGGCCAGAAATTATAGTTTACAGCCAAGAATTTATTTTATGCAAAGTAGTATTGGATTTTTCTGCATTACCCAAAGTTTGTACTGACAGAAGATTCAATCAGACTTTACATTTAGTCTCAATTCACAGGCTGATTTATGAAGCTTAATTACTCAAGCTTTTAACATTTTTGACTTATTCCAAAGCTACTCATCCAATTTAACTATATATCCTTTTCTATAGCAAAAAAATCGTAAATACACATTTTCAGTAATACACTGACTTACAAGTTTGATTAGTTGCGTAACCAAGCTCTTAACTTAATTTACTCAAATATCAAATAAAATTTCCACCTTAAAATGATAGGTATTTTTAACCCCTTCACCCCTGAGCCTGTTTTAACCTTCATGACTGGGACAAATTTAACAATTCTGACTATTGTCATTTGATGAGGTAATAACTCTGGAGTGTTTCGACAGTCCTAACTGTTTCTAAGACATATTGCACTTCATGATAGTGGTAAAATTTCTTCTATATGACTTGTGTTTATTTGTGAAAAAAATTGAAATTTGATGAAAATTTGGAAAATTTTGCAATTTAAAAATTTTGAATTCCTATGCCCTTAGACAGGAGAGTTAGGTCACACAAAATAGCTAATAAATAACAATAATTACCACATGTCTACTTTACATCAGCACAATTTCTGAAAGAACATTTTTTGCTAGGAAGTTATAAGGGTTAAAAGTTTACCAGTGATTTCTAATTTTTCAACCAAATTTAGAAAACCATTTTTCTAGGGACCACATCACATTTGAAGTGACTTTGAGGGGCCTATATGACAGAAAATATCCCCAAAAGTGAACCAACTTTGGAAACTAGACCCCCCCAAGGAACTTATCTTGATGTGTGGTGAGCACTTTGAACCCACAGGTGCTTCACAGAAGTTTATAACGTAGAGCCGTGAACATAAAAAATCCCATTTTTTCCACAAAATTGAACTTTTAGTTCCAATATTTTTTTTCCCAAGGGCAAGTGGAGAAATTGGCCAACAAAAGTTATTGTAAAAGTTCTCCAGAATACGCTGATACCCCATATGTGGGAGAAAACCACTGTTTGAGCACACAGCACTGCTCGGAAAAGGAGCACAATTTCACTTTTTAATCTCAAAATTGTCTGGAATTGAGAGCCAATGCGATGTGGTGTTTAGAGAGTCCCTGATTTGCTTAAACAGTGGAAACCCCCCACAAGTTGCCGCATTTTGGAAACTAGACTCCCACGGGAGTTATGTAGATGTGTGGTAAGCACTTTGAACCCCTATGTGCTTCACTGAAAAATATAATGATGAGTTGTAAAAATGAAAAAAAAAATACATTTTTTCCATAAAAATTATCTTTTACCCCAAAATTATTTTTATTTTCACAAGGGTAACAGGAGAAAATAGACCCCTAATGTGTTGTGCAATTTCTACAGAGCATGCTGATACCCCAGATGTGGAGGAAAACCACTATTTGGGCACATGTCAGGGCTCGGCAGGGAAGAAGTAACATTTTGGAATGTAGACTTTGATGGAATTGTGTGCAGGCATCAAGTTGCATTTGGTGAGCCCCTGAGGTGTCTAAACAGTGGAAACGCCCTTACTAGTTGGCATACGTGAGAAGTGTAGATTGCTTCAGAGTTGTTTAGTGTATGTTGGGTTGGCATACGTGAGTTGTGTATGTGAGTTGTGTATGTCAGAAATAAATGTGTTAGTCCATGGATAAGTGGCAGACTCTGAAACAGTCTTTCATACACAGACCAGGTTTGCCAGGGTAGGTGTCACACTGATAAATGGTGTCCTTTTGTGTACCCCTTCTGCAACACACTTTGCACAATTTTTGCATTCTTCCTCTCTTTGCAGTTTGATGGACTTCACCGGGTAAATGTTGTCGTGGTACAACATGGGCACTTTAAGTATTGGGCCCGCTCCTCCCTGACTGTCTAATTTTAAGGCCTTGATCACTATTTCCTGGAACTGAAGAAAGGTCCTGGTCTGGCCTGCATGAAAGTGTTGTACATTGCCATCTATATGATGTGCACAGCTAGTTTCTTGTACCATACCTTGCCTTTTCTCATGGCAGTGTACAGCTGGAGGACTTGATCAGAAAGATCAACTCCTCCCATGCTCTTGTTGTGCCCCTGTACACAGTGTGGTTTTGTGGACCTGTGTAAAGGTACCTTGTACAGTGCTGGAGGTGCTACCATCACCATGTACAGTACAGACCAAAAGTTTGAACACATCTTCTCATTTAAAGATTTTTCTGTATTTTCATGACTATGAAAATTGTACATTCACACTGAAGGCATCAAAACTATGAATTAACACATGTGGAATTATATACTTATCAAAAAAGTGTGAAACAGCTGAAATTATGTCTTATATTCTAAGTTGTTCAAAGTAGCCACCTTTTGCCTTTATGACAGCTTTACACACTCTTGGCATTCTCTTGATGAGCTTTAAGAGGTAGTCACCGGGAATGGTTTTCACTTCACAGGTATGCCCTGTCAGGATTAATAAGTGGGATTTCTTGCCTTATAAATGGGGTTGGGACCATCAGTTGTGTTGTGCAAAAGTCTGGTGGATACACAGCTGATAGTCCTACTGAATAGTCTGTAAGAATTTGTATTATGGCAAGAAAAAAGCAGCTAAGTAAAGAAAAACGAGTGGCCATCATTACTTTAAGAAATTAAGGTCAGTCAGTCTGAAAAATTGGGAAAACTTTGAAAGAGTCCCCAAGTGCAGTGGCAAAAACCATCAAGCGCTACAAAGAAACTGGCTCACATGAAGACCGCCCTAGGAAAGGAAGACCAAGAGTCATCTCCGCTTCTGAGCATAAGTTATCTGAGTCACCAGCCTCAGAAATCGCAGCTCAGATTAGAGGTCAATGCCACACAGAGTTACAGCAGCAGACACACCTCTACAACAACTGTTAAGAGGCGACTGTGCAGCAGGCCTTCATGGTAAAATAGCTTCTAGGAAACAACTGCTAAGGACAGACAACAAGCAAAAGAGACTTGTTTGGGCTAAAGAACACAAGGAATGGACATTAGACCAGTGGAAACCTGTGCTTTGGTCTGATGAGTCCAAATTTGAGATCTTTGGTTCCAACTACCGTGTCTTTGTGCGACGCAGAAAAGGTGAACGGATGGACTCTACATGCCTGGTTCCCACCGTGAAGCATAGAGGAGGTGTGATGATGTGGGGGTGCTTTGCTGGTGACACTGTTGGGGATTTATTCAAAATTGAAGGCATACTGAACCAGCATGGCTACCAAAGCATCTTGCAGCGGCATGCTATTCCATCCGGTTTGCGTTTAGTTGGACCATCATTTATTTTTCAACAGGACAATGACCCCAAACACACCTCCAGGCTGTGTAAGGGCTATTTGACCAAGAAAGAGAGTGATGGGGTGCTACGCCAGATGACCTGGCCTCCACAGTCACCAGACCTGAACCCAATTGAGATGGTTTGGGGTGAGCTGGACCGCAGAGTGAAGGCAAAAGGGCCAACAAGTGCTATACATCTCTGGGAACTCCTTCACTCCTTCAAGATTGTTGGAAGACCATTCCCGGTGACTACCTCTTGAAGCTCATTGAGAGAATGCCAAGAGTGTGCAAAGCAGTCATCAAAGCAAAAGGTGGCTACTTTGAAGAACCCAGAATATAAGACATATTTTCAGTTGTTTCACACTTTTTTGTTATAATTCCACATGTGTTACTTCATTGTTTTGATGCCTTCAGTGTGAATGTACAATTATCATAGTCATGAAAATACAGAAAAATCTTTAAATGAGAAGGTGTGTCCAAACTTTTGGTCTGTACTGTATGGTGGTCAAGAAAAATGGCATCCCTGTTGTCATTGTACTTGACCACCAGCATATTGTCACTACATTGAGCTCTGCTCTCTCCCTTTTTGAGCAGCTGCCCAGTTATCATCCTAGGGAGGCCTCTCTGATTTGAGAAACAAAGGGCAATCATGCAATCACCCCACAATTAGTCTTGGTGGTCGCATGATTAACATGACATATACATACTGCATCAGTCGGGAATCCTTCCCGACCATGACATATATACTACAAATATTGGGAAGGGGTTAAATAAGAAAAAAATACTTTATTTATGACAAATACAGTAATGTACAGTATGAAAAAATATTAAACATGTAATAAACTATTATGCTGTACTTTAAAAAAAATATATATACAGTATATATATATATACCGTATTTTCCGGCGTATAAGACGACTGGGCGTATAAGACGACCCCCCAACTTTACCAGTTAAAATATAAAATCTTCTTAAAAGTCGGGGGTCTTCTTATACACCCTATGTCGTCTTATAGGGCCGGTGAATATGTGCCTTTTGGGGGGGGGGGGGAGTGATCCTGATGACGAGGGGGCGTCTCACAGGAAAGTGAGTATCCCCCATTACCTTATCGTAGCGGTGCAGTGTGGGGGTCTCAGTGCTGGGAGTGGCGGCGGCGGCTGCTGTGCTCTGGTGCGGCGGCTGCTGTGCTCTGGTGCGGCGGCTGCTGTGCTCTGGTGCGGCGGCTCCTCTTCTGTGTGGGGCCTCTGTGCTGTGCGGTGGCGGTGGCGGTGGCGGCGGCATATCTTTATCCAGTTGGGGCTCCTCCGGCATCTCCTTAGCCCTGGAGGCCCCGCCGCAACTCCATGAGTGCAATGCAGCGGCCATTTTCCCGGAGGCAGCTCAATAGGTGCGATGCGGTGGCCTCCGGGAAAATGGCCGCTGCTCAGATTCAGATCTCGTCCCGAAATCTCGGGACACGAGATCTGAATCTGAGCAGCGGCCATTTTCCCGGAGGCCACCACATTGCACCGATGGAGTTGCGGCGGGGCCTCCAGGGCTAAGGAGATGCCGGAGGAGCCCCAACTGGATAAAGATACGCCGCTGCCGCCGCCACCTCACAGCACAGAGGCCCCACACAGAAGAGGAGCCGCCGCACCAGAACACAGCAGCCGCCGCCGCTCCCAGCACTGACACCCCCACGCTGCACCGCTAGGATAAGGTAATGGGGATTACTCACTTTCCTGTGAGACGCCCCCTCGTCATCAGGATCACTCCCCCTCCCCACCCACCATATACACCGGCGTACAAGTCGATTCCCGGCGTATAAGACGACCCCCGACTTTTAAGAAGATTTTCGGGGGTTAAAAAGTCGTCTTATACGCCGGAAAATACGGGTATATATTTATTTTTTATTTTCATTTTTTATTCTTGTTAATGCAGTAACTTCATTTAATCGTTGTCACTAAATCATCTTTGTAACTGACTTTTGCTTTTTTCACCATACCTTCCTTGCTTTGGTTTATATAAAGATATTTACATATGGAGTCAGCACTAAAAATCAGATAATAATGTGCTCATAAATAAATAAAGCAAGTAAGTAAAGGGCCACATATAAATATAGCAAATATTGAACCCTAAAGCCAACACTCCAAAGAGTCAGAGAGTGCACATAATAATGCAGTATACTGTATCTTGCTGCTCATAAGAAATAATGTATTGCCACAGAAAAATTATCAGAAGCATAAACCCAAAAATGCCCATTATCCTATGGACGTCTCTATGTCAAATGCACGCACCATGTAGTGTGAAAAATAGAGTCCACCCCAGGAAAATGATCATCAGAAATGGTCAAAAGTGCAACTGACAGGGTGAGTGGCGTGAGCTCACTTGCTGGTAACTCAGATCTTGGCCCGCATCATAAAAAAACAAGTCAACAGAGCGACAGGTCGTATCTCGGGAAAATTTGTAAGCAGAAGCACTTGTTAGTCAAGGTATTGGGCCAGAGTCACACTACTGTATAATACGGACGAGTGCTATGCTGTAAAAAATCGCATAGCACTCAGTCCAATGTTAATCTATGGGGCAGCTCCCACGATCCTTTTTCTTCTCGGCCATATTATACGTGAAAGTGAAATCTCAGAGACTCACCAACAGAAGTCTATGGGTGCAAGGAAAACTCGCACACTACAAGGACCATCAGTGTGACTTGCGTGAAATACGCACTGGTGTCCTTTTGAAAAGCTGGCAATTCAGGGCACTGTAATGTAAAATCATACTGACAGGTTAAAATAGAATAGATAAAATAAATGTATACACATAGTATAAATGTGGTTTTATTTCAAACCCACATGCCAAAGCTTATGGGTTTGAAATAAAACCACATTTTTTCACCTTCAAACTATGCGTGCGGCCTGCATTTTTTCCTATGTCTGGATTGAGGCAAGTCTTGGATATTTTGTTTGGGAGGCGTGCATCCACCTATTGGTAAAGTGCTGTTCAAATTTTCTATGTTTACACACAGTATAGGTATATATATATATATATATATATATATATATATATAAAGGGAACACTTTGCCCCTTAATGACGCCTTTTAACTGACCTGAGATATAAGAGAATATCATCCCCATACAGGGGACAATCCAGCAGCTGTCGGCTGTACACTATAGCTGACAACCTGCTGCATTAGCCACGATCATTGCTTGCACAGTCCAAATCTGTTTAACCCCTTAGATTCTGCTGTCAATAGTGACTACATCATATAAGTGGTTAACAGAGTAGGGGCTTCCTCTTTATCCCCATCGGCACTCTGAGATCATGATTGTGAGGTCCTAATGTTTGTCTTGGCAATTCACGGCCAAATAGAGGCCTTAGTGTCTGATGGCTGTTGTAACCTGTTCAGAAGTCAGCAACATTTAGGTGATAAGAATACATTTTTTCATTTCTGCCATGCCACTTTGCATTAGTTCCTGAAAATCACCTGAAGGGTTAATAAACTATTTGATAGAAGTTTTCAATATGACAGGGGGTGCTGTTTTTAAAATGGTATAACTTTTGGGGGTTTACCAATATATGGGACCCTTAAAGTCACTTCGAACATGGATAGGTCCCTAAAAAAATAAATTTTGAAAATTTCATTGAAAAAATGAAAAATTACTGATACATTTTTAAACCTCCTAAAATGATAACAAAATAACAGAACATTTTACAAATGGTGCTGATGTAAAGCCGACATGATAGAAATGTTATGTATTAATGTTTTGCTGTGGTATGACTATATGAATTAAAGGGATAATCATTCAAAGTTTGAAGATTGCTAATTTTTTAACATTTTCTCAAATTTCTAATATTTTTTTATAAATAAACACAAAACACATTGACCTAGATTTACCATTATCATGAAGTATAATGTCTCACGAAAAAACATTCTCAAAATCACTGGGATTTGTTGAAGCGTTCTAGAGTTATTACTACATAAAGGGACACTGGTCAGATTTCAAAAATTTGGCTCCGTCACTACAACAGAATATTACTCCAAGTAAATCAAACTTCTGTGAAATCAAACTTAGGAAGCCACACTATTTGGCAATCAATTTCACATGCTGTTGTGCAAATGGAATAGACAACAGATGGCAATTATCAATACACACTCAATAAAGAAGTGATTCTGCAGGTGAGGACCACATACTACAGCTCAGTACCAATGCTTTCTGGCTGATGTTTTGGTCACTTTTGAATGTTGGTTGTGCTTTCACACTCATGGTAGCATGAGACAGACTCAACAACCCACACAAGTGGTTCAGGTAGTGCAGCTAATCCAGAATGGCACATCAGTGCGAGCTGTGGCAAGAAGGTTTGCTGTGTCTGTCAGCATAGTGTCCAGAGGCTGGAGGTGCTACCAGGAGACAGACCAGTACACAGAAGATGTGGAGGGGGCCATAGGGGGCAACAACCCAGCAGTAGGACCTCTAACTCAGCCTTTGTGCATGGAGGAATAGGAGGAGCACTGCCAGAGCCCTGCAAAATGACCTCCAGCAGGCCACAAAATGTGCATGTGTCTGCACAAATGGTTAGAAACTGACTCCATGAGGATGGTCTGAGTGCCCGACGTCCACAGATGGTGATTGTGCTCACGTCACAGCCCAACACTGTGCAGGACGCTTGGCATTTGCCACAGAACACCAGAATTGGCAAATTCACCACTGGCGCCCTGTGCTCTTCACAGATGAAAGCAGGATCACACTGAGCACATGTGACAGACGTGACAGAGTCTGGAGACGCCATTGAGAGCGATCTGCTGCCTGCAACATCCTTCAGCATGACCGGTTTTGCAGTGTGTCAGTAATGGTGTGGGGTGGCATTTCTTTGGAGGGCTGCAAAGCCCTCCATGTGCTCACCAGAGGTAGCCTGACTGCCATTAGGTACCTAGATGAGATCCTCAGACCCTTGTGGGACCATATGCTGGTGCCGTTGGCCCTGGGTTCCTCCTAATGCAGTACAATGCCAGACCTCATGTGGCTGGAGTGTGTCAGCAGTTCCTGCAAGATGAAGGCATTGAAGCTATGGACTGGGCCACCCATTCCCCAGAGCCAAATCTGATTGAACACATCTGGTACATCATGTCTCGCACCATCCACCAACGTCACTTTGCACCACAGACTGTACAATTTTTTTCGCTTGTAGGATGGAACTTGTGGAGCAAATAAATAGGCTTCCACATTATTTATTCATGATTTTCTGGATCCATTATATGTCCATTTTGCAAGTTGGCGAGAAAATCTCGCCATACGGATGCCATACAGATGCCACACCGATGCTTAGATGCGAGAAAATTGCATCCTCGCATTGCACACGGATGACATATGGATCACCCTATGGAGAACATTTGTGCGATTCTCGGCAGACAAAATCAGACCGATTTTTATATGTTGTGTCTGACTCCGACCTTACTGTAATTAAAGATCAGGAGATCGATTCTCAGAACTCTATTCCCCCATTCCTGTGTCTAGATCAGTGGCACCTGAAGTCAAAACAGGAGGCCCGCAAACCTCTTACCTTCCATTGTTCCAAGAGCGACAGTTGATTTGGTTTGTTAGAGCTGGTGTGACATCAACTTTGCATCACCCTGGCTAATCAAAAGTCATGCCAAGGATTCCTGAAGGTAAGAGATTCACAAGCTTTCCATCTAGCCATCAGGTGCCACTGACATGAACACTAAACTGGAGTCCCGTGAATTGATCTGCTCATCTCTATATATAATGTATAGACACAAATACAGAACTATATTATAAACTACCTCATAGCCTCGTGTAAAAAAAAGTCTTCATTGTAAGCTAAACATTAACGGGCCACTGTCACCCCCCTCCAGCCGTTATAAACTAAAAGAGCCACCTTGTGCAGCAGTAATGCTGCACTCTAACAAGGTGGCTCTTTTAGTTTTTGATTCATTTATTACCTCAATAAAGCGTTTTAAAAATTGGCCACACATACCAGATATTGTACCAGGAGGTGGTCCGAAGCGTCCTGTATGAATCCCCCAACTGCCGTCACTCTTCTCTTCAGGGCCGATGGTACCCGCCCCCTTCGCGTTGTTTCTTCTTAAATCCGGTGCCTGCGCTGTGCGTGCCTGCCTGGGGCCTGCGCAGTGTTCTTTGTCAGTCACATCTCAGATGCCGGGTGCCTGACTGCGCCCTGTTACTGAATCCCCGCCCCGCACTGTGTTATTCATTATGCACAGTGCGGGGCTGGGGTTCCTGGGAAGGCGGGGGAGCGTCAGAGATGGGAGAGCGTCCGAGATGGGGGAGCGCCTGAACAGCGCAGTGCGCATGCCCAGGAATGCCAGCCCCGCACTGTGCATAATGAATAACACAGTGCGGGGCGGGGATTCAGTAACAGGGCGGCTGCACTGCCCGAACAGGCGCAGTCAGGCACCCGGCATCTGAGATGTGACTGACAAAGAACACTGCGCAGGCCCCAGGCAGGCACGCACAGCACAGGCGCCGGATTTAAGAAGCAACAACGTGAAGGGGGCGGGTACCATCGGCCCTGAAGAGAAGAGTGACGGCAGTTGGGGGATTCATACAGGACGCTTCGGACCGCCTCCTGGTACAATATCTGGTATGTGTGGCCAATTTTTAAAACGCTTTATTGAGGTAATAAATGAATCAAAAACTAAAAGAGCCACCTTGTTAGAGTGCAGCATTACTGCTGCACAAGGTGGCTCTTTTAGTTTATAACGGCTGGAGGGGGGTGACAGTGGCCCTTTAATATGATATTACGTGGCAGTAAATATAAATGGTGATTTCAATAAATACCACCAGGTATTAGAGCAACATCAGGTATGTGTTACAAGCTCGTTTAGTTTTTGTTTTATCTGCCAGTCATATGTGAATCTTCCTATAATCACTATGCCAGAGTATTGTTAGGGTATTTTTTTAATATATTGAAGCACTAAGCACAAAAAAGTATTTAGCCTGTGCTTCAAATCTCTCAGTGGAGATTACTAAATCTCCTCCAACTAACCCATACACCCAAGCACTTGACTGTGAACGTCCATGTGTTTTCAATGGAGTGAGTAGAGAATGCCGCTTCCACATGTATTCTCCAAGGAGAACTAAAGGATGAAGCATTTAAATTACAACTGATTGATTCTTTTCTCTTTGGATATCGACTATTGAGAGAGAGTCAGTGGCTCATACACTTTTGATTGTTCAGCGGTTTTGTTGAAATTGACAGGTTCGGCGACCTTAATAATAATAATTTTTATTTTTTACAGCGCCAATGTATTCCTTTACAATTTATAGGGGACTTGTACAGACATTAAAGACATTACAGAATAACACAACTCAGATATCAAAAGGAGTGAGGGCCCTGCTCGCAAACTTACAATCAATGAGGAGACACAAAAAGTAATTGGTAAAATATGCTTATATTGCACAATTCAGCCATAATATATTTAGAAGGGTATGCACATAACGCTGCATGAACCGGTCGCCAGCCAGCATGTGTACAGTACAGACACAGAGGAATATTAAGTGCGTGGAGGGTGTGAACAAATGCTACCAGGGTCATGATTTTGAAGAAAATTTTTATGGGGCGAGATGTGGTGATATGCCAGTCTAAAAAAATGCGTTTAAAGCTGCACTTAAAACTGTAGGTATAGGGAACTGTCCTGAGTAGTCCATTTCAAATAATTGTCGCAGCAAGCAAGAAGTCTCGCAGATGGGAGTGGGAGGTTGTGATTATTGAGGATTTTAGATTTAAGTCAATAGCAGAATGGAGGGCATTGGTTGGGTGGTAGACTGAGATGAGGGAGGAGATGTGGAGGAAGCTGAACTGTGGAGGGCTTTGCGGGTGAGAGTAATAAGTCTATATTGAACTCTGCATTGGATGGGCAACCAGTGGCAAGGAATATGATCCTGGATGCTGCATTCAGTACAAATTTGAGAGGGGACAGTTTAGAAAGAGGGAGACCCATCTAACCTAATGTGAATAATGCCTTAACATGTTAAGTGTCAATTTTCTACCATCGCACATTTTCTGTAATGTTACATTGCAGTAAATCACTGGCCGTAACTGTGTACCAACAAGGCCAATGATTGGCTGCAGCAGTTACAAAAGCTATACAGGATGTGAATGCTGGGGCAGTGATAACACAAAACCTGTGGGAATAATTAAGGATGTGTTTCTGGGACAGCAGAGTTTAAACAAAAGAATAAACTTAAGTTGTTGTTTTAATCCTTTTTTTATTTTGGGCAAATTTTTAAATATCTAAGAAATCCCTTTAATGTTTCATTGCAGCTGGTTACAGAATCTATGTAAGGGTGAAACACAATATACTTCCTGCATTAAGCTACTGAAAGACTTAGGCTATATTCACATGTTGCTTTTTGCAGCTTTTTTATCGGCAGCCAAAACCTTTTTTTGCTGCATTTTTTGTAGCATTTTTCAGGATCCAAAAATGTATATTTGCTTTAATGTTTCAAGCATGAGCAATACATGATGTTAGGGGGAAAAGCTTTTTTGTTTGGAAAAATAGTGACTATTATGAAGAAAAAAGCATGATTGATGTATGAAGAGCAGCCATAAACTAAGGTTACATGAATTCATGATGAATTCATGAAAAAATCCACAATTACATTGTTTACTTTGACATATTGGTAGGGCATTGAGTTGGTAGGGCATTGCTTACTTTGACATATTGGTAGGAAATACCAAGAGATGCCCTTAATCTGGTAGACTGGGACAATATCCTCAGAAATAAGAATACAGATAATAAATGGAAAATGTTTAAGAACATCCTAAATAGGCACTGTAAGCGGTTTATACCTTGTGGGAATAAAAGGACTAGAAATAGGAAAAACCCAATGTGGCTAAACAAAGAAGTAAGACAGGCAATTAACAGTAAAAAGAAAGCATTTGCA
Source organism: Ranitomeya variabilis (assembly GCF_051348905.1). Classification (NCBI taxonomy): domain Eukaryota; kingdom Metazoa; phylum Chordata; class Amphibia; order Anura; family Dendrobatidae; genus Ranitomeya; species Ranitomeya variabilis. Next base: position 140,738,863 of record NC_135236.1, read on the forward strand.
CTACTAAAGCAGGATGGCACCATTGAAGCTCTAAAAAACTATAGGGAGAAAAATACTTTATCTAAAAAACTAATTAAAGCTGCCAAAAAGCAAACAGAGAAGCACATTGCTAAGGAGAGTAAAACTAATCCCAAACTGTTCTTCAACTATATCAATAGTAAAAGAATAAAAACTGAAAATGTAGGCCCCTTAAAAAACAGTGAGGAAAGAATGGTTGTAGATGACGAGGAAAAGGCTAACATATTAAACACCTTCTTCTCCACGGTATTCACGGTGGAAAATGAAATGCTAGGTGAAATCCCAAGAAACAATGAAAACCCTATATTAAGGGTCACCAATCTAACCCAAGAAGAGGTGCGAAACCAGCTAAATAAGATTAAAATAGATAAATCTCCGGGTCCGGATGGCATACACCCACGAGTACTAAGAGAACTAAGTAATGTAATAGATAAACCATTATTTCTTATTTTTAGGGACTCTATAGCGACGGGGTCTGTTCCGCAGGACTGGCGCATAGCAAATGTGGTGCCAATATTCAAAAAGGGCTCTAAAAGTGAACCTGGAAATTATAGGCCAGTAAGTCTAACCTCTACTGTTGGTAAAATATTTGAAGGGTTTCTGAAGGATGTTATTCTGGATTATCTCAATGAGAATAACTGTTTAACTCCATATCAGCATGGGTTTATGAGAAATCGCTCATGTCAAACCAATCTAATCAGTTTTTATGAAGAGGTAAGCTATAGGCTAGACCACGGTGAGTCATTGGACGTGGGATATCTCGATTTTTCCAAAGCGTTTGATACCGTGCCGCACAAGAGGTTGGTACACAAAATGAGAATGCTTGGTCTGGGGGAAAATGTGTGTAAATGGGTTAGTAACTGGCTTAGTGATAGAAAGCAGAGGGTGGTTATAAATGGTATAGTCTCTGGGTCACTGTGACCAGTGGGGTACCGCAGGGGTCGGTATTGGGACCTGTTCTCTTCAACATATTCATTAATGATCTGGTAGAAGGTTTACACAGTAAAATATTGATATTTGCAGATGATACAAAACTATGTAAAGCAGTTAATACAAGAGAAGATAGTATTCTGCTACAGATGGATCTGGATAAGTTGGAAACTTGGGCTGAAAGGTGGCAGATGAGGTTTAACAATAATAAATGTAAGGTTATACACATGGGAAGAAGGAATCAATATCACCATTACACACTGAACGGGAAACCACTGGGTAAATCTGACAGGGAGAAGGACTTGGGGATCCTAGTTAATGATAAACTTACCTGGAGCAGCCAGTGCCAGGCAGCAGCTGCCAAGGCAAACAGGATCATGGGGTGCATTAAAAGAGGTCTGGATACACATGATGAGAGCATTATACTGCCTCTGTACAAATCCCTAGTTAGACCGCACATGGAGTACTGTGTCCAGTTTTGGGCACCGGTGCTCAGGAAGGATATAATGGAACTAGAGAGAGTACAAAGGAGGGCAACAAAGTTAATAAAGGGGATGGGAGAACTACAATACCCAGATAGATTAGCGAAATTAGGATTATTTAGTCTAGAAAAAAGACGACTGAGGGGCGATCTAATAACCATGTATAAGTATATAAGGGGACAATACAAATATCTCGCTGAGGATCTGTTTATACCAAGGAAGGTGACGGGCACAAGGGGGCATTCTTTGCGTCTGGAGGAGAGAAGGTTTTTCCACCAACATAGAAGAGGATTCTTTACTGTTAGGGCAGTGAGAATCTGGAATTGCTTGCCTGAGGAGGTGGTGATGGCGAACTCAGTCGAGGGGTTCAAGAGAGGCCTGGATGTCTTCCTGGAGCAGAACAATATTGTATCATACAATTATTAGGTTCTGTAGAAGGATATAGATCTGAGGATTTATTATGATGGAATATAGGAATATAGGCTGAACTGGATGGACAAATGTCTTTTTTTGGCCTTACTAACTATGTTAAATACAATTGGTTGGACATTGCTTACTTTAACACATATCACAAGTTTTATTAAAGTTTAATAATGCTAATATCTATGCTCATGTGATGATATCAAGACATTATAATTTACATTTTGGGAAATCCCCCAAAATAAATGCGTTTCACATCACACATCACATATGCTTTTTTTACAAAAACCGCTACAAAAACTGATGCCAGTGTTTATGCTGCTTTTTTGCATTTATTCACTGTCCTCTCTTTGGCTGAAAAACACTGAAAGAATTAACATGTTGCAGTTTTCAAAAACACAACAGTTTTCCAATTCAGTCAGGAAAAAGTGGTTAAATGGGTGGTCGTCCTGCTTAAAATGACAAGTCTGCAGTTTCTCCATGTGACTGCAGACTTGTGAATCCTCACACAGCATGGACTGTGTGCTGTGAGGATTCTCAAGTGTCTACGTCGGGAATAATGGTTCTGTGTCCGCAAATATTTTCCAGTCTTGTGCAATATATTTGCATTGAGTGCACCAGAAACAGTCTAGTTAGGTTCTGGCAGGAAACATGCATATCTCATACTTGCGGTCACATGACCGCTGTTCCCGGCACTGACACCAGGGAATCCTCACAGAGCATAGTGCACATAGAGTGACTGCAGACTTGTAATTTTAAACAGCACAACCCCTTAAAATTATTAGCACAACTCCAGCGCTGAAATAAAAATAAAAGATTGGAGTGGTGCTTTATCTTGTATCTAAACCTGTAATATGCAAAATTGCAATATATGTTAGTTCAAAATAAGCAATCGTAAAAACACATAAACCTATAGACGTTCATGATGCTAAAAGTATTCATTTATTGTCTACTCTTTTTAAGAAATGTATGTGACAAATGCCTCTTAGGGTATGTTTCCACGTTCAGGAAACGCTGCGTTTTTGACGCTGCGTTTTTACGCAGCGTCAAAAACGCAGCGTCCAGATGTTACAGCATAGTGGAGGGGATTTCATGAAATTCCAACTCCACTATGCGTTAAAAAACGCATGCGTTTTTGCCGCGAAAACGCATGCGCGGTGCGTTTTTTCAAAACGCAGCATGTTGCTACAATGAGCAAAACACGCAGGTACACCGCAGGTGACCTGCCAGTGACCTCAGGTGCAGTTTTGGTCAGGATTTTACTTGCATAAAATCCTGACCAAAGCCTGAAGCAAGCCTGAACGTGGACACATACCCTTAGAGATAAATAAAATTTAACTGCATCCTATATATACAGAGGGGGAAATAAGTATTTGATCCCTTGCTGATTTTGTAAGTTTGCCCACTGACAAAGACATGAACAGTCTATAATTTTAAGGGTAGGTTGATTTTAAGATTGAGAGATAGAATATCAAAAATAAAATCCAGAAAATCACATTGTATAAGTTATATAAATTTAATTGCACTTTGCAGTGAGAAATAAGTATTTGATCCCCTACCAACCATTAAGAGTTCTGGCTCCTACAGACCAGTTAGATGCTCCTAATCAACTAGTTACCTGCAATAAAGACAGCTGTCTTACATAGTCACCTTTATAAAAGACTCCTGTCCACAGACTCAATTAATCAGTCAGACTCTAACCTCTACAAAATGGGTAAGACCAAAGAGCTTTTTAAGGATGTCAGGGAAAAGATCATAGACCTGCACGAAACTAGAATGGGCTACAAAACCATAAGTAAGACACTGCGTGAGAAGGAGACAACTGTTGGTGCAATAATAAGAAAATGGAAGAAATACAAAATGACTGTCAATCGACATTGATATGGAGCACCATGCAAAATCTCACCTCGTGTTGTATCCTTGATCATGAGGAAGGTGAGAGATCAGTCTAAAACTACACTGGGGGAACTTGTTCAGAAAAAAATTGGCATTCAAAACTTGGAAAAAGTAATTTTGTGTTCATTTATTGTGCATCCAGGCAATAAGTAGTTAAACATTTTTGGCCCACCACTGGGCCTTCATCAGAACATACTGGCTCAGTAGTGTAGGTTTTCCTACAGTTATATTATCTCAGAGGAAGTATAATGGTGCCTGGATGGTAATAGTCCAAAGTCGCCAAGGTTATATGCTGATTAGGGAGCCAGCGTTGCTGTGGCTTGCATGCTGTGATGCTAAGGAAAGGCGCAACCAGTGGCAAAGAATATGATCGCCTTTCCTCAGTGTCGCAGGGCACAGGCCACAGCAGCGCTGGCTCCCTAATGCATTACCATCCAGGCACCATTATACTTCCTCTGAGATAATATAAGTGGAGGAATACCTACACTACAGTACCTGTTTGTTCTCATGAAGGCCCAGTGGTGGGCCGAAAACGTCTAACTACTTATTGCCTGGATGCACAATAAATGAACACAAAATTACTTTTTCTGTTTTGAGTGCTGGATAAAAAATCAACCTTTATTTCAACTACTAATAAAAACGGTAAATATCACAACACACAAATACAAAAAGTGCAAGGTGCAGAAGACAGATGACACTAAAGATTTATGTTGGGTACGCACTATAACAATGGGGTAAGTGAGTCCCCAAAAAGAACCGTTCCTGAGGTCTAAAGCCCCTTCTTGCCCATTAACACTGTGACTCACTGGTATGGGGTATAGAAAATCACTTCATGGAACCAAATAACAAGGTAATGTCCATCCAGGATCATGCCACTTAGGTGCAACCTCCACAAATTAGAGTAGTCAAACTCCTGTACTTAATACATCAAAACTCAATAAGACCTGAGTCTACAGTATATTAGTACCCCAATAGGAGTGACCTCCATACACATAAGGGCCCTATAACCACACTTGGGTCAAAATATCGTCCACCAACAAGACCTTCATCAATAGACCCAAATATTGTCCCTTGGGGTCAGAACAGATGATAAGGTCAATATCAGTTGTGTCAACAACTGTGGAGTCACCTAATAATGCGGCTTACTAACAAAACAGGTGCATACTACAAGGTTTATTATCACCATTTACTCCATAAACCTATTAAGAGATTGACACTATTAAGACAGTAGGCATATAACAAAAACTGGAAGGATCTCACCTGCATTCATGCCACTCGGGACACAAAATTCATCAGAGAACATGTGGTGGATCCTATCAAACCCCCTTGGGGACAGAGTGCCATGTTTTTTCTATATGACATACACTGGGGGAACTTGTTAATGATCTCAAGGCAGCTGGGACCACAGTCACCAAGAAAACCATTGGTATCACATTACATCATAAAGGTTTAAAATACTGCAGTGCCGCAAGGTCCCCCTGCTCAAGAAGGCACATGTATATAAGCCCATCTGAAGTTTGCCAATGAACACCTGGATGATTCTGTGAGTGATTGGAGAAGGTGCTGTGGTCAGATGAGACAAAAATTGAGATCTTTGGCATTAACTCAACTTGCCATGTTTGGAGGAAGAGAAATGCTGCCTATGACCCTGAGAACACTGTCCCCACTGTCAAGCATGGAAGTGGAAACATTATGCTTTAGGGGTGTTTCTCTGCTAAGGGCACAGGACTATTTCACTGCATCAATGGAAGAATGGATGGAGCCATGTATCATAAAATCCTGAGTGACAATCAACTTCCCTCTGCCAGGACAATAAAAATGGGTCGTGGCTGGATCTTCCAGTAAGACAATGACCCAAAACATACAGCCAAGGCAACAAAGTCGTGACTCAAAAAGAAGCACATTAAGGTCATGGAGTGGCATAGCCAGTAGTGTTGAGCGATACCGTCCGATACTTGAAAGTATCGGTATCGGATAGTATCGGCCGATACCCGAAAAGTATCGGATATCGCCGATACCGATACCCGATACCAATACAAGTCAATGGGACACCAAGTATCGGAAGGTATCCTGATGGTTCCCAGGGTCTGAAGGAGAGGAAACTCTCCTTCAGGCCCTGGGATCCATATTAATGTGTAAAATAAAGAATTAAAATAAAAAATATTGATATACTCACCTCTCCGGAGGCCCCTGCACCTCACCGCTGTTAACCGGCAGCCTTCTTTGCTTAAAATGAGCGCATTTAGGGCCTTCCATGACGTCACGGCTTCTGATTGGTTGCGTGCCGCTCATGTGACTGCCAGGCGACCAATCACAAGCTGTGACGTCATTCTCAGGTCCTAAATTCCTAGAATTAGGAATTTAGGACCTGAGAATGACGTCACGGCTTGTGATTGGTCGCGTGGCGGTCACATGAGCGGCATGCGACCAATCAGAAGCCGTGACGTCATGGAAGGTGCTGAACGCGCTCATTTTAAGCAAAGCAGGCTGCCGGTTACTACCAGGGCGCGTCAGAGGGTGAGTATATCCCTATTTTTTATTTTATTTCTTTATTTTTTACATGGATATGGATCCCAGGGCCTGAAGGAGAGTTTGCTCTGCTTCAGACCCTGGGAACCATACACTGGGAACTTCCGATTCCGATTCCCGATACCACAAGTATCGGATCTCGGTATCAGAATTCCGATACCGCAAGTATTGGCCGATACCCGATACTTGCGGTATTGGAATGCTCAACACTAATAGCCAGTCTTCAGACCTTAATTCCATTGAAAACTTACTTATGGAGGGAGTTGAAGCTCTGAGTTGCCAAGTGACAGCCTCAAAATCTTAATGATTTAGAGATGATCTGCAAAGAGGAGTGGACCAAAATTCCTCCTGACATGTGCGCAAACCTCATCATCAACTACAAAAAAATGTCTGACTGTTGTGCTTACCAACAAGGGTTTTACCGCCAAGTATTAAGTCTTGTTTGCCAGAAGGATCAAATTCTTATTTCTCACTGTAAAATGTGAATTGTTGTGAATTCTGCTCTTGGGCTCCCTCCGGTGGTTATAAGTTTTAGCGCTGCTGTCTTTGGATCGCAGCATTCATCAGGTGTGTCCACTTATTGCAATTCTGACTGGGCTATTTAGTCTTGCTTGACCCTTTAGTTAGTGCCAGTTGTCCATTGTTTCCTGGAGGATTCACTTCCCTGCCTGGTCTCTCTTGCTTTCTGTTCATTTCAACAAAGATAAGTTCTGGCTTTGTTTTTTGCAGTCCACATGCTGTGGGCCTGATCGTTCAAGTTATTTTCCATGTTTTGTCTTGTCCAGCTTGGTCTGTATAAGGATTTGTTCAGCCAAGCTGGTATCTCTGGAGATGCAGATATACCCTCCATGTCTTTAGTTAGATGTGGAGATTTTGTATTTTCTGTGGTGAATATTTTCTAGTGTTTTAATACTGACCGCATAGTACTCTGTCCTATCCTTTCTATTTAGCTAGAAGTGGCCTCCTTTGCTAAATTCTGATTTCAGTCTGCATATGTTATTTCCCTCTCCTCTCACAGTCAATATTTGTTGGGGGCTGTCTATCCTTTGGGGATTTTCTCTGAGGCAAGATAGTTTTCCCTTTTCTATCTCTAGGGGTAATTAGTCCTCCGGCTGTGTCAAGATGTCTAAGAAGTGTTAGGTACATTCCACGGCTACTTCTAGTTGCGGTGTTAAGTTCAGGGTCTGCGGTCAGTACAGGTACCACCTTCTCCAGAGTACTTCTCATGCTGCTCCTGGGCCACCAGATCATAACAGTGAATACATTTATACAGTATAATTTATATATTGTGATTTTCTGGATTTTATTTTTGATATTCTACTTTGCAATGTTAAAATTAACCTACCCTTAAAATAATAGACTGTTCATGTCTTTGTCAGTGGGCAAAACTTAAAAAATCAGCAAGGGATCTAAAACTTATTTCCCCCACTGTAGATGTGTACATTCAAAGGATTTTAAAATATTAGTTTATGGCTGACAGATAACTATTGTTAATTACATCATTAAACAAAGTTGTCTGGCCTCAAACTACAAGTCTGCAGTCATTCTACGTTTATGCAGACTTTTGTATTCTAACAGGGGGCGCATTGCACCCTGTGGGGATTTCCTGGTGCAGACACTGAGAGCGGGCGGTTACTTGACTGCAATTATGTGATTTGCATACTTTAAGCCACATTCCAAATAAATGCGTGAAAATACTCACATTGAGTGAGGCAGTGAATATCTAGTAGGCATATGACTGTATTTATGTAAATCGCATACTTGCGGTCACGCCCCAGCCACTGGTAACCAGTGCATGCACAGTGAGGATTCACAAGTCTATGGTAACATACATCTAAAAAAAAACTGACTGGCACTTCCAAACAGCAAAAAACAAGTGTGAACATGTGCAAGCTAAGAGAGCCACTTTGTATATCTAGCATATCACAAGCTGTACCCTGAAACACTGTAAGGCCTCTTTCACACTTCTGTTTTTTACAATTAGTCACAATCCATCAAAATGTTGAAAAGACGGATCCTGGCTGATTGTAAAAAACGGATGCACTTTTTGATGGTTCCAGTGCATCCTAGAAGGCTATGTACACACGTTGTGTATGCGTCTTCGCCGTGGTTTTTCGCTGTGAAAACACATACACAACACAACTCATGATAAAAATAATACAAAAATAAAAAAATTGTGATATTCTTACCTTCCAGCGTCCCACGCAGCCCCTGCAGCCTTCCCAATGCTCGCGATGCTCTGTTCCCAGTGATGCATAGTGAGACAATGACCTGTGATGATGTAGTGGTCTTGCGAGACTGCTACATCATCGGGTCATTTCGCTATGCATCACTGGGAACCGGAGCTGCTGGCAGCATCACGAGCATTGGGGGGGCCGCGGGAAGGCTGCGGGGGACGCCGGAAGGTAAGAATATCACAATTTTTTTCATTATTTTTAATATTATATATTTTTACTAGTGATGCCGCATAGGCAGCATCAATAGTAAAAAGAGAGAGAGAGAATTTCCCTGACGGGAAATTCTTCCGCGCATGCTCAGTTTGAAAAGATAGCATCCGTCGCTGGATTCCTGCTTTTCACAGTCAGTGACGCTGAGCGATTTACTGACATAGAGAAAATATGTTCCTCTGTGCGTTGTCTCCGCCCGACGGACAGCAATTTTAAGACGGATCCAGTGCACGATGGATGAAACATGTGGCCATCCGTCACAATCCGTCGCTAATACAAGTCTATGAGAAAAAAACGGATCCAGCAGCACCATTTGCTGGATCCGTTTTTTTCACAAAACGATGGATTGTGATGGAAAAAGAAATACAGAAGTGTGAAAGAGGCATAATGTGTAATCATTGAATATATGAAATTGGAACTGCCTATAATCATGAAAGTCACAATAGTTGTTTTACCTGTTTTGTGCTGAAGGGCGCAATACTGAATTGTTGGCACCAAAGTCTTTTCGTGATTTTTTTTTATAAATTGTTAAGCAGATTATCAAATAGCATTATGCATAGATGTGCCTTTTAGTCAGTTTATGGTGGTATTTACTACTATAGGAATAGAATATTTTTTTGTATAATTGTACAGCGATGGCAGCATTGTAGAGCTTTATTAACTCTATAATGATGATGTTTTCTGACAAATATATGGCAACACATAGAAACGTTTTGTCATCAAAAACTTTTTACTAATGAATTGACAAACTTTAAAAGCTTAGAAAATACAATAAAATACCTTCATTCTGTATTTTTAATAATACTGTACTATGTTCAGTGAATGTCATTGTATGATTTCTGAGAAATCAGTCTTAATCAGGGTTGGTATGCCAGGTGTATCTAGCATATGAACCTTCTTACCATTGTGGGGCAGCTGTACAGCAACACTTCTACATTATAACCCTGGATGTAGTCCTAATAAATGGAGCACATTAAATCCAGCTCTTACTACTGGTCGCTCTTGATCCTTCACTATCTTGTTTATCCAAGTCCAATAACTACCTCTCCGTGCATCAATCAATGTGATCCAGGGAATGATGACAAAAGACTTCCAATTCTCCTGCTTAACAACTTATTCAACACCCATTGCCTCCTGAGACCTTTTAATATCTACCTGTTCGCACTTCACAGCAACCAATCTTCCTAGACAGTCCGAAGGGTCATTGCAGTTTGGATTACTTTCCTATGTGCTCATGTGTCTTTAATTCCACATTCTAGAAAAAAGAGGATAAATGACTTCTATATCTTTTTCTCCTCCATCTCCATTTTAAACATTGACTATAGCTAGAAGCAGCTCATGTGGAATTTAGTTAAAATTGCAGTTGAGGGCAGCAATGGCTTAGAGGAGTTTTGAAAGACTTCTAGGTTATAAAGGGAGGGAAAAGAGGATTAGTTTGCGAATAAAATACACCTTTTAGTAATTGTCTTAAAATATATTATGATGATATAAAGAAAACAAAAAAGGATGCTTGTTTTGCTAGAGTTTTACCCTTAGAAAAAGCTGGCAAACACTCGCAAACATTTTTTTTTTTTTCTTAATATGAAAGTAATACATTTTAATAGAATTAATAAAATTTATATTTTATTCACATGTTATTCTTCTTTTCCCTCCCTTTATAATTCATGTCTTTCTTAGTTGTGTACACTTATGTGTATACATTTTTGTATATGGATATTTGACCATTAGAGTGTTTCTTATACTTTCTTAGAGTTTTAGCTATAAATATTACGTGCTTTACTTTGTCAAAGGAGCTGCGTGATTGCATTCACATTAGTAAAAAAATTAAGTTTTTCCAATGGAGATTTTAGGTTCATCATAGAACATCATGAAATACAGTAGTTCACATTGAGTTGTAAATTAAATAAAAATATGTGCTCGGATACAGCACTCTATGAACAGCCAGCTTCTTTAGCAATGAGCTTTTGTGGCTTACCCTCCTTGTGGAGTGTGCCTTCTGGATATCTGTCAAGTCAGCAGTCTTCCCCATGATTGTGTACCCTACTGAAACAGGCTAAGGGACCTTTTTAAATGCTTAGGAAGCCTTTGCAGGTGTTTTTTGTTAATTATTCTAATTTAATGAGATAATGACTTTTGGGTTTTAGTTGGCTGTAAGCCATAATCATCAACATTAACAGAAATACACTCTTGAAATAGATCACTTTGTAATGACTCTATATAATATATGAGGTTCACTTTTTGCATTGTAGAACTAAAATAAATTAACTTTTTGATGATATTCTAATTTTGGAAGAAGCACCTGTATTAAAGTGATCTACACTGTTTAAGTTTGTCCATATGTAGCATATATGCTGCAGATTCTCTGTCCGGATTTGAGACTGCTATAACAAATTATATGGGCTTTTATGAAATCTAATCCACATGCTGCAGAAAAAAAAAACATCATTGGCTGATTTGTTGCAGATCAGTTTAGTAGTGAAGCAAAAATTCCCAACAAACCGGCTTATTTGTTGTCAATTCTACTGTGAGCTACCAGCACATCAGCAGCATTAACTTTTTCAAAAATAAAATAAAACTATACTCACCTTCCCTGGCTCAGTCATGGTTACCTAGGAAGGTCTCCTTCTAGTCTCTGTATAACCTGGTCTTCTGTAACGACCACCCCGCATGAACATTAGTGATGCCAAGAACAAGTTATACAGACTGCCAAATCCTCATCACAAACAGCACATCATGATCTTGTGCCACTGTCCTTACATGCAGGATAATTACATCCTGAAGTGTCCTCTTGACCTCCATTGAATATTCTTACATCAAGAATACAGGTTTTTTAACTGGTAGTATCATTCTATCTACAGCTTACCATATTTATCCTGCCCACCCACATACAAGCATCCAGATCTGCTCTTCTGTGTGGGTCTACTTACAAGATTCATCATCTGGAGACATGATTTTCATGGATGATTTCTAAACCTTGTGCTAATGCACCAAGCTGGCAATCAGCCACGAGCCAAATATCATGAGCCCATGAGCTACATATGGCTCCTGAGCCACAGGATGAAGACCCCTGATCTAGGTAGATTCACTGTGCATCATATAATATTCATAAGGATCATCTTCTTTAATCCCAAAAGCGTTAACTCACCAATTAGGCCCTGTAAGGTATCATTTTCTCGAGCTTAAAGGTTATGGACATCTTCAGGGACATTTATTACCTAGATACATTTCTTGTGGGCTAAAAATCATGTTTGCAATTGGGTTTCATTTAAACATGTATGCTGTCTGTTCATTTGTACTCCTTAATGTGTTGCACTGTAATTGCTGGCTGCAGAATCGGTTATCTAAGAATCTTACAGCGCATTCTGACCATTCTGACTTTTTTGTCTTTCTTTTTTCTAATCTCCTCTGTGCTAATTTTGGATCATGGTCCAAATCAAAGTTGAGCTTGTAAATGCCAAAAAGTGCACATTTTTTTATAAAACCCAATTGCAATTTTTTTAAATCTCAAAATACCTGTCATTCTATTCATGCATCCTGAATCTCAAGAATCAGAGCCTGACTGCATGAATGCTACCAGATATGTTTTACTCTGAAATGCTGGGGTGTCTCAAAGTGAATATATTTTTATTAGCCAGCCTGCGATTATAGGATGAGATCTGACTAGTCTGATGTGGTTCCAGGCCAATTTCTCCCTGCCCTGATGTACGGTACTTTACTTTGAAATGCTGCAGTGATTCAGAGTACAACATACCTGGCTGCAATCATGCAATTTTTCTAATGCCAGTTTCCCATTAATTAAAAGAAAAAAACCCAAAAGATGTGTATATTGTATTTATCTTTGCTTTTCTTATCTTCTTCTGCAGTTGTAGAAACTTTTCTTCTTTTTATGGTTAGTTCCAGATTTGCATCTTCTATGATTAATATGAAATCTTCAATTTGTTGTCTATGTGATACATAGAAAAACCTTCATTCTGCAAAATAAAAGACTGGTGAGTTTCAATGGAAAACTGTTTAATTTTGCTTAACAATTAGCCAAAACTTAACTTTAGAAATATCAATGCTCTACAAATGAGCCATCACAGTCATCTGAATAATGAATAAATAATTAGCAATTTCAAGGCGTAGTAGTCATTGGAGACATGAATAATCTCTTATGTCTTACATGATATCTTCTATTTTAAAACTTTTTACTTTGTCAATGCATAGAAAAATCAACTTTGCAAAGTATTATAAACAAATAAAAAATAAAACTACTTAGTGTTCTACAGCTTACATGCAGACCTTTGTATCTCCATTGCTACAGACTACAAATAACTGTGTATACTGACCATGCAGTCTTGTATTACTTCGATCTGTCACTATTCTACTGTTTGCAGGTTATCAAGATGCCAACTTTTTCAAGATGTCATCTAGAATTGGATCCACAACATATATTGTTTTATTCAGCTTCAGATTACGGAAGCCCTCCACTGATAGCTGTAGCTCTACTATTAATTGCAAAAAGATCTTTACTTTTGTATTGTTTAAAAGTTGGAGAACCTACTAGGGAAGAAATTCTAGTCTGTATGATTGCGTTTTATGGAATTGGGCTGACCGGACTTAAAACTTTCATGCACCAAATGATTGAAATATGTTTTAAAAATGGGACAAACTTATTATAAATCAATTTATAGAAGCAAAAATTTTAGAAATATTATCACATTTTTAACACAGATCATGGTACTTACAGACTAACAAATGAGGAGATCCTGGATATTCAGTTATCCCAGCTGACATCTGGCGCAAGAGAGCTTCAGTATGTGATCTGCGAGCATACTTCTTTAATCTAGCAGCAATGCCTCTCATTGACATCTTTTTGTTTCCTCTTGCAGAAAGTGTTGGTGCCATCTTGGATTCTTGCTTATGTCACCAAATCTTCTTTCCTCAACCTTTTTCTGCTTGTCATTATATCCCCACCACATTGGGCCAGGGTACTTATGTTGTCGCAGACATCCTGCACCTCTGCAGCTGCCCTGTGTTTCCTAAGGCGCCAGTTATACAGGCTGACTAATGGCTGCTTTAGGACCCAGGTGAGCACTCACTGTTGTACGGGACTCCAGCAGGGAAACTTCAGTGTTGACACAGCATTCTGACCACAAACCTCGAGATGATCACTGCAAGATGGTGTGCAGTGCAGCCCAGGATGGTGGTTGTGTCCTCAGACAGTGCATGTCAAGCCAAGTTTATTCAGCTCTCACCGGAGATTGGGAGAAGAGAAACTTGAGGACACTACAAAATATATAAAGGGGATCAATGACCACACATTAAATGAGCAACAGTAAGCGAGGAGAAAAAAGCAATGTGCACACTGGTCATGATCACCCTTGAAATAATAACTCAAAAAGCTAATGCAAAAAAATAACAATCTTTATTATAGAAAAAAAGACCACAAACAAGACAAGGATCATAGAATCATAGAATGGTAAAGTTGGAAGGGACCTCCTAGGTCATCTGGTCCAACCCCCTGTTCAAAGCAGGATTCACTAAATTATCCCAGACAGATGTCTGTCCGGCCTCTGTTTGAAGACTTCCATGGATGGAGAACTCACCACCTCTCGTGGCAGTCTGTTCCACTCATTGATCACCCTAACTGTCCAAAAGTTTGTTCTATTATCTAATCTATGTCTCCTCCCATTCAGTTTAATCCCATTGCTTCTAGTTTTTCCATGTGAAAATGAGAATAAAGATGATCTTTCTACAATTTGACAGCCCTTGAGATATTTGTAGACAGCTATTAAGTATCCTCTCAATCTTCTTTTTTACAAGCTAAACATTCCCAAATCCTGTAACTGTTCCCAATAGGACATGGTTTGAAGACCGGTCACCATTCTGGTCGCTCTTCTCTGAACTTGCTCCAGTTTGTTGATGTCTTTTTTAAAATGTGTTGCCCAAAACTGGATACAGTATTCCAGATGAGGTCTAACCAAAGAGGAGTAGAAGGGGATAATGACTTTGCATGATCTAGACTGTATGCTTCTGTTGATACATCCCAAAATTGCATTTGCCTTGTTTGCTGCTAAGTTATAAAATAAGTTAAGAATAAGGATAAGTTAGGCTGCCATCACACTAGCAGTATTTGGTCAGTATTTTACATCAGTATTTGTAAGCCAAAACCAGGAGTGGGTGATAAATGCAGAAGTGGTGCATATGTTTCTGTTACACTTTTCCTCTATTTGTTCCACACCTGGTTTTGGCTTAAAAATACTGATCTAAAATACTGACCAAATACTGCTAGTGTGACGGCAGCATTAAGGATAAGTTAAGGGTAAGTTAAAAACAGTTAAAAAGGCCAAAAAACGGCCGGGTGAACAAAACCACCAGGGGTCCATGTGGGGACCAGAAGAAGTAACCTCCTCCACTGTGCTAGTAACAGGTAAAAATCACAATAAAATATAGACACTTAAATGACCAATTGTCATAATATTATACATCCATATTTTGGTAAAGTGAATTCCAACTGGTGAGCATGGTACAAGGAGGTCCGAAATCCATGTGATAAATAAAGTAGTTTAACAAATGCAAAACAATAGATGAACACCAAACCTCCAATGACCTATATGCAGTTAAACATGTTAATGAAAATATAGCAACTGAGTATGAGATAACACAAAAGGCATGTAGCTGCAGGTACCATACTTGGCTGATGAAAACAACAGGGCACAATAAACATATTAGAACAAAGATCTGTAAATGAAGGTCTTAACCCTGATGGACAAATGAAAACAGGGAGAACACAATGAGTGATAACACAGATCTGTGAATAAGATTGATGTTCTGTTCACAACAGACAAGCACATGCAGCAGAAAATTAAAAAGTAAACATGCAAAAATGAAAGCTCAAATGGACTAAAACAGAAAGGACATATGAACAATCTGACTGACAAAATAAAAGCAGTAAAAAAACAGTCAGAAAAATGAACACCAGTTGGAAAAACGAAACCTCATGGACAAATAGAAGCAAGAGTGAGACCTGTTGCCAGCATGTTGGTAAGAGGGAGGAGGACCCCACGCGTATCGCCACCTAAAAGGGTGGCTTTCTCAAGGGAAAAGTATTTTCCCATAATGATCTCAAGGCAGCTGTGACAACAGTTACCAAGAAAACCATTGCTATCACATTATGTCATATAGGTTTAAAATCCTGCAGTGCCCACGAGGTCCCCCGCTCAAGAAGGCACATGTGCAGGCCCATCTTAAGCAAAGGACTAGTTCACAGCATCAATGGAAGAATGGATGCAGCCATGTACCATAAAGTCCTGAGCAGCAACCTCCTTCCCTCCTCCAGGACATTAAAAATGGGTCGTGGCTGGGTCTCACAGCAAGACAATGACCCAAAACATACAACCGAGGCTGCAAAGGAGTGGCTGAAAAACAAGCACAATAAGGTCATGGAGTGGCCTAGCCAGTCTCCAGACCTTAACCTCACAGAAATCTTATGGATGGAGTTGAAGCTTTGAGCTGCCAAGCGACAGCCTCAGAATCTTAATGATTTAGAGATGATCTGAAAAGAAGTGGATCAAAATTCCTCCTGACATGTGAGCAAACTCATCATCAACTACAAAAAATGTCTGACTGCTGTGCTTGCCAAGGGTATTGCCACCAAGTATTAAGTCTTGCATGCCAGAGGGATCAAATACTTATTTCTCACTGCAAAATGCAAATAAATTTATATAATTTATACAATGTGATTTTCTGGATTTTATTTTGATATTCTATCTCTCAATGTTAAAGTTAAACTGCACTTAACCCCCAAGAGTGGTTTGCCTGTTAACCCCTTCATGACCTTGGGATTTTCCATTTTTAGGTGTTCGTTTTTTGCTCCCCTCCTTCCCAGACCAATAACTTTTTTATTTTTCCATCAATATGGCCATGTCAGGGCTTATTTTTTGCAGGACAAATTGTACTTTTGAACAAAGTCATTGATTTTACCATGACGTGTACTAGAAAATGGGAAACAAAATTCCAAGTGCGGTGAAATTGCAAATAAGTTGCAATAGCATTTGTGTTTTTTGTTTGGCTTCTTTTCTAGGTTCACTAAATGCTAAAACTGACCTACCATTATGATTCTCCAGGTCATTTCGAGTTCATAGACACCAAACATGTCTAGGTTATTTTTTATCTAAATGGTGAAAATAAATTCCAAACTTTGCTAAGAAAAAAAAAAGTGCCATTTTCCGATACCCGTAGCATCTCCATTTTTGATGATCTGGTTTTGTGTGTGGGCTTATTTTTTGCGAGCTGAGCTGATGTTTTTAGTGATACCATTTTGATGCAGATACGTTCTTTTGATCACCCGTTATTGCATTTTAATTCAATGTTGCGGCGACCAAAAAAAAGTAATTTTGGCGTTTCTAATTTTTTTCTCGCTACGCCGTTTAGTGATCAGGTTAATCCTTTTTTATTGATAGATCAGGTGATTCTGAACACGGAGATACCAAATATGTGTATGTTTGATTTTATTTTTATTGTTTTATTTTGAATGGGGCGAAAGGGGGGTGATTTAAACTTTTATATTTTTTATTTATTTCATAATTTTTTAAACACTGTTTTTTACTTTTGCCATGCTTCAATAGCCTCCATGGGAGTCTAGAAGCTGGCATAGCCTGATCGGCTCTGCTACATAGCAGCGATCATCAGATCACTCCTATGTAGCTTAATTACAGGCTTGCTATGGGCGCCGACCACAGGGTGGCGCTGACAGCAAGCTGGCATCAGCAACCATAAAGGTCTCAAGGAGACCTCTGGTTGCTATGCTGACGCATCGCTGACCCCCGATCATGTGAAGAGGGTCGGCAATGAGTGCGGCTGGAAGCGGTAGTTAAATGCCGCTGTCAGCGTTTGACAGTGGCATTTAACTAGTTAATAGCTGCAGGTGGATCGCGATTCCACTCGCCGCTATTGCGTGCACATGTCAGCTGTTCAAAACAGCTGACATGTCACGGCTTTGATGTGGGCTCACCACCGGAGCCTACATCAAAGCAGGGGATCTGACCTCGGATGTACTATCCCGTCCGAGGTCAGAAAGGAGTTAAAGGGAACCTATTACCCCCAAAATCGAAGGTGAGCTAAGCCCACCGGCATCAGGGGCTTATCTAAAGCATTCTGTAATGCTGTAGATAAGCCCCCGATGTATCCTAAAAGATGAGAAAAGGAGGTTAGATTATTCTCACCTGGGTGGGCGGTCAGAGCAAATGGGCCTCACGGTCCGGTCTGGGGCCTCCCATCTTCATAGGATGACGTCCTCTTCTTGTCTTCATGCTGCGGCTCCGGCTCCGGCATACTTTGTCTGCCCTGTTGAGGGCAGAGCAAAGTACTGCAGTTTGCAGGCGCCAGGCCCCTTTGACCTTTCCCAGCACCTGCGCACTGCAGTACTTTGCTCTGCCCTCAACAGGGCAGACAAAGTATGCCTGCACCGGAGCCGCAGCATGAAGAAAATAAGAAGACGTCATCGTAAGAAGGCTCCAGACCGGACCGCGATGCCCATTGGACCGGACCGCAGCGGGACCGCCCCTGGGTGAGTATAATCTAACCTCTTTTTCTCATCTTTCAGGACCGCTACGTCATCATCTCGTGAGACCACAATGCACTCTTGAGACCCAGAGCGTGCGAGGAGCATTGGTAAACGCTTCGCCTGGATTTGAGGGCCAACGGAAGGTGAGTATATAACTATTTTTTATTTTAATTATTTTTTTTAACAGGGATATGATGCCCACATTGCTATATACTACGTGGGCTGTGCAATATACTACGTGGCTGTGCTATATACTACGTGGGCTGTGCTATATACTACGTGGCTGTGTTATACACTACGTGGGCTGTTATATACTATGTGGCTGTGCTATATACTACGTGGGCTGCGTTATACACTATGTGGGCTGTTATATACTATGTGACCTGTGTTATACACTACGTGGCCTGTGTTATACACTACGTGGGCTGTGTTATACACTACGTGGGCTGTGTTATACACTACGTGGGCTGTGTTATATACTGCATGCGTGGGCTGTTATATACTATGTGAGCTGTGTTATATGCTACGTGGCTGTTATAAACTACGTGGCTGTGTTATATGCTATGTGGGCTGTTATACGCTCTGTGGGCTGTGCTATATATACCGTGGTCTGTGTTATATACTATGTGGCTGTGCTATATACTATGTGGCTGTGCTATATACTCCGTGGCTGTGCTATATACTACATGGCTGTGCAATATACTATGTGGCTGTGCTATTTACTACGTGGCCGGCCTCGAACAATCAGTGATAGGCGCAGTCCGGCCACGAATTGGCGCGGGATTTGAACCACGCTTCGCTAATTGGTCACGGCCGGCCGAATCCTGTGTATTCAGTGTATTATTCTAAAATCTTCATAAATAAACTACATACATATTCTAGAATACCCGAAGCATTAGAATCGGGCTACCATCTAGTTAAATATATGTACTTTTATTTATTTTTTTTGTTATTTACATAAAAAAAATTTGGGGGGGAAAAACATTTTTTTTTCTTTATTTAGAATTTTTTTTTAAATATCTTTATATGTTAGTTGTTTTTTTTTTTTTACTTTTTTACATTGTCCCAAGGTGGAACATCACTGTATAAAGGCAGATTGCTGATCTGACACTTTGCAGAGCACTGTGTCAGATCATCGATCTATCAGGCAGTGCAGGAGGCTTGCTGGCTCCTGCAATCAGCAGGCACTAAATAGCCACTTACCTGCAGGACCCGGATGGACCCCGTAGCCATCATGGATCCGGAGACCTGCAGGCAAGAGGCCCTCAGAACAACGCAATCACATCGCATTGTTCTGAGGGTCTCATGGAAGTACGCAGGGAGCCCCTTCCCTGCGCGATGCTTATCTTTGCCACTGGAATGCTGCAATCTTGCTTGATCACAGTGTTCCGGGGGTTAACGTGGCGGGGTGGTCCGTGACTGCTCCTAGTGCCGGGTGTCAGCTGTGATAATCAGCTGATACTCGGTCGTGATTGCCCGTGCTCCCAGTGAGGGCGGCTGATCTTGTATGACTTACTATCCCATCCCATGGGAATTAAGTTCCAGGTCACATGTATGGGATAGTACGTCCGATGGCAGAAAGGGGTTAAAATTATTGACTGTTCATGTCTTTGTCAGTGGGCAAACTTACAAAATCAGCAAGGGATCAAATACTTATTTCCCCCAGTGTAGGTTGAAAAAAGCCATAGGTCCACCAAGCTCAATCTTTTTCCACCAATTATACATTTTCTCACTAAATTATCTATAATCTACAATGCTATTTGTACTGAGGAAATCATCCATCCCTTTTTTAAATGCTGTTATATTGTCTGCCATTATAACTCCTTGTAGTAGGGAACTCCACAGTTTGACTGCTCTAACTGTAAGGAACCCTTTCCTATTTAACTATCAGAATTGCCTTTCTTTCACCTGTATTGAGTGTCCTCTGATTCTTATTATGGTATTTGGAAGGAATAAGTCATGTCCTTTGTACTGATCACACATGTATTTACACATATAAATGAGAACTCCTCTGAGACAATTTTTTTCAAAGCTGAAAAAGCCCAACTTTTCCAACCTCTCATCATATGAGAGGCCTTCCATCATTTGTAATAATCTAGCTGCCCACCTTTGAACTGATTTGAACTTCTGAATATCCTTTTTAAAATGTGGAGCCCAAAACTGGATCCTATATTCTTGATGTGGCCTCAGCAGTGATTTATAAAGGGGTAGCAATACATTGGGATCCCATGATATTATCTCTCTTTTTATACACCCTAAAGTCTTGTTTGCTTTTGCTGCTGCTGCTTGACATTTAGCACTGCTGGTTACTTGTAAGCAAGATGATCAAGTCTCCTTCTCCTGTTATGTAGTCCCAAGCACACTCCCATTTAATGTATATGCAGCAATTAGATTACTCCATCCTAGGGGCATTACTCTATATTTATCTACATTAAATCGTATTTACCAAGTGTTTGCCCATTCAGACATCTTATTCAGATCATTTTATAGCATTGTACTGTCAAGATCAACTTTAATATCCTAAATAGTTTGCTGTCATCAGCAAAGACTGACACTTTCCTTTCAACCCCATCGACAAGCCTACCACAGATCCCTGCATTCCCCACAGCTGACTATATCCCGTTTTGAGAATGTACAATTTATGACAACTCTTTGTTTCTTGTAATTTTGCTAATTTATTATCTACATACAGTTTCACCTAGTCCCTGCTTCTTTAGTTTCAGTATAAGGCTGTTGTTTGACAGTATCAAATTCCTTGGCAAATTCCAGGCAAATCATATCAGTTGTAGTAATAACATCCTGTTTTGCACTTACCTTCTCATAGAAAACCCACATGTTGGTTAGACACAACTTATCTTTCATAAATCCAAACAGGTTGTCAGTTATTATATGTTACATATAAGTACTTCAAGTACTAATGCCAGAGGGGACAGAAGGGATGAAGGCTTTGCTTAAACACGTGTAGGGTTGGGCGCATGTCCTACAAGGATCTTCTCCTCACTCGGCCATTAGTTCTCAAGGTAATTATATGGAACACATAAACTATGTCCAGAATAATTAGGCAAGTTGTATTTTGATCACATGATACTTTTTATACATGTTTTCCTACTTCAAGCTGTTCAGGCTTGAGAGCCAACTACCAATTAAGTAAATCAGGTGATGTGCATCTCTGTAATGAGGAGGGGTGTTGGCTAATGACATCAAAACACTATATATGGTGTACATAATTATTAGGCAACTTCCTTTCCTTTCCTTTGAAAAAATGGGTCAGAAGAGAGATTTGACGGGCTCTGAAAAGTCCAAAATTGTGAGATGTCTTGCAGAGGAATGCAGCAGTCTTTGAAATTGCCAAACTTTTGAAGCGTGATCACCGAACAACAAGCGTTTCATGGCAAATAGCCAACAGGGTCGCAAGAGGCGTGTTGGGCAAAAAAGGAGCAAAATAACTACCTATGAATTGAGGAAAATCAAGCGTTAAGCTGCCAAGATGCCATTTGCCACCAAGTTTTGATATATTTCAGAGCTGCAACATTACTGGAGTAACAAAAAGCACAAGGTGTGTGATACTCAGGGACATGGCCAAGGTAAGGAAGGCTGAAAAATGACCACCTTTGAACAAGAAACAGGATAAAACGTCAAGACTGGGCCAAGAAATATCTTAAGACTGACTTTTCAAAGGTTTTATGGACTGATGAAATGAGAGTGACTCTTGATGGGCCAGATGGATGGGCCAGAGGCTGGATCAGCAAAAGGCAGAGAGCTCCACTCCAACTCAGATGCCAGCAATGTGGAGGTGGGGTACTGGTATGGGCTGGTATCATCAAAGATGAACTTGTGGGACCTTTTCAGGTTGAGGATGGAGTGAAGCTCAACTCCCAGACCTACTGCCAGTTTCTGGAAGACAACTTCTTCAAGCAGTGGTACAGGAAGAAGTCAGTATCGTTCAATAAAAACATGATTCTCATGCAGGACAATGGTCCATCACATGCCTCCAACTACTCCACAGCGTGGCAGGCTAGTAAAGGTCTCAAAGAAGAAAAAATAATGACATGGCCCCCTTGTTCACCTGATCTGAACCCCATAGAGAACCTGTGGTCCCTCATAAAATGTGAGATCTACAGGGAGGGAAAACAGTCCACCTCTCGGAACACTGTCTGGGAGGATGTGGTGGCTGCTGCATGCAATGTTCATCATAATCAGATCAAGAAACTGACAGAATCTATGGATGGAAGGCTGCGGAGTATCACCATAAAGAAAGATGGCTATATTGGGCACTCATTTTTTGGGGTTTTGTTTTTGCATGTCAGAAATGTTTATTTCTAAATTTTGTGCAGTTACTGTATATTGGTTTACCTGATGAAAATAAACAAGTGAGATGGGAATATATTTTGTTTTTATGATGTTGCCTAATAATTCTGCACAGTAATAGTTACCTGCACAAACAGATATCCTCCTAAGATAGCCAAATCTAAAAAAAAACAACTTCCAAAAATATTAAGCTTTGATATTTATGAGTAGTGTTGAGCATTCCGATGCTGCAAGTATCGGGTATCGGCCGATACTTGCTGTATCGGAATTCCGATACCGGGATTCCGATACTCTTGTGGTATCGGGTATCGGGTATCGCAACAACATTAATGTTAAAATGTGTAAAAGAGAGAATTAAAATAAAAAATATCGCTATACTCACCTCTCCGACGCAGCCGGGACTTCAGCGAGGGAACCGGCAGCGTTGTTTGTTTAAAATTCGCGCTATTACTTGGTTACGTGAATTCCCGGCTTGTGATTGGTCAGGTCGGCCACGTTGCCGGGACGCGGACCAATCACAGCAAGCCGTGACGAAATTACGTCACGGCTTGCTGTGATTGGTCCGCGTCCCGGCAATATGGCCGCCCTGACCAATCACAAGCCGTGACGTCACGGGAGGCTGGACACGCGCCCATTTTAAAATGAGCGCGTCCAGCCTCCCGGCTTGTGATTGGTTGACCGCGGCGCAACCAATCACAAGCCGTGACGTCACGGGAGGCTGGACACGCGCCCATTTTAAAATGAGCGCGTCCAGCCTCCCGGCTTGTGATTGGTTGACCGCGGCGCAACCAATCACAAGCCGTGACGTCACGGGAGGCTGGACACGCGCCAATTTTAAAGTGAGCGCGTGTCCAGCCTCCCGTGACGTCACGGCTTGTGATTGGTCAGGGCGGCCATATTGCCGGGACGCGGACCAATCACAGCAAGCCGTGACGTAATTTCGTCACGGCTTGCTGTGATTGGTCCGCGTCCCGGCAACATGGCCGACCTGACCAATCACAAGCCGGGAATTCACGTAACCAAGTAATAGCGCGAATTTTAAACAAACAACGCTGCCGGTTCCCTCGGTGAGGTCCCGGCTGCGTCGGACAGGTGAGTATAGCGATATTTTTTATTTTAATTCTTTCTTTTACACATTTATATGGTTCCCAGGGCCTGAAGGAGAGTTTCCTCTCCTTCAGACCCTGGGAACCATCAGGAATACCGTCCGATACTTGAGTCCCATTGACTTGTATTGGTATCGGGTATCGGTATCGGATTGGATCCGATATTTTGCCGGTATCGGCCGATACTTTCCGATACCGATACTTTCAAGTATCGGACGGTATCGCTCAACACTATTTATGAGTCTTTTGGGTTGATTGAGAACATAGTTGTTGATATATATATAAAAAATAATCTTCTAAAATACAACTTGCCTAATAATTCTGCACACAGTGTACTTGTACTTACTATTATATCTAGATTTTGGTTTACAGATCATCTTATTGGCCATATGTAGTTGTGCAATTGTTTCTTGAGTAATATTCTTGAGCAAAACTATAAATGCCTATATCTAAATACATTGGAGTCTTTGACTAGCTCCTGTGTTAGACATGCACACATTTTGCATGTGTGCACTCATTATTTCCTCCCCTCTGTTTTATACTGATCCTTTGCATTTTTACTACTACTCATTGTTAGAGATGAGCGAATAGTTCAATGTTTGGTTCTGATTACGATCGCCGAATTTGCAATATTCCGCAATTAATTTGTTGAATTTTCACGAAACATAGCCGAAATCCATTCATGTCATTGGGAGGCAAAAACAAAGGCATGCACAACACCTTATAATGGCCTCAAATGCTGCTAAAACATGTGAAATGGGGGTCAGACACCAGGAAAGTGGTCTCAATTCACTGCAGCAATCAGCCAGGTATGAGGTATCAGGGTCTGAGACATCATTTACAGCTTTCAATTTAACGTCACAGTAAGGCTAGTTTCACATTTGCGTTCAAATCCGCAGCGTTTAATCCGCAACCGCAAGTGCAGGAAAAAATGCATAGAAACACGTACAAACGCAGCGTTTTTTAGATGCATGCAGGAACGCATGCGGTTTATAAAACACAGATTTCCACACTTTTCCATGCGTTTGTTCATGCTTTTGCGTTTTTTGTGAGCATGGTGGAAAATTTTACAGGAGAAAAATCTAGATAACCAGACACTGCCAATGGGGCTACAGAGGGCGTGTATTATGGGATATCTATATATAGACCCTAGGACTGCTGAAATCTTAACAGTATGCTACTGTATCCTGTGTCATGATGGATCTTTGCATGGAGAGCTTTTATTTCAACCTGGATTTAAGCATCAAGCTGTTTCTTGCCTGTGCATTTGCTTGGGAGCAACACAGAAATCACGAAAAATGGAGAAGGACACGGTGTAGGCGTTTTTGGCGGCACCCCATTATTGAACTCTGTGAGAGCCATGGAGCCTATCACACGCTATAAGGCGAGCTTAATGCCAACCCGGACAAATTCCGGAAATATACCCAGATGTCGCAAGACTCTTTTTGTGATTTGTTTGGTCGTGTCCAAGGAGCAATACAGAGACAGGACACCCAGCTCCGTAGAGCGATTCCAGCAGAGGAACGTCTGCTGGTTACATTAAGGTGCGTAACAATTCTAAACAAATGCCAGTCATAATTATTGCTGGTCTGACATGTATTCTTTGTATTTTCCTTTATGTCTTTAGCAGAACAACACCATAAATAGATTTGATTATAATTTATTTTTATTTATTTTATTACAGATTTCTGGCAACCGGAGAGAGCTTATCATTCCTCCACTCCCAATACCGGCTTGGAATTTCCACCCTGTCCGGAATAGTTGCGGACACCTGCCGGGCTTTGTGGAAAGTTCTCTGGGATGAATTTATACCCCTACCCACCGAGGACATGTGGATGGGAATTGCAGAGAAATTCTGGAGTGTTTGTGATTTCCCCAACTGTTTGGGTGCGGTGGATGTAAAGCACATATGCGTTATCAAACCAGCCAGAACAGGATCGGAGCACTTCAACCACAAAAAATATTTTTCTGTTGTGCTCATGGCAATAGCAGATGCGGACTTTCACTTCCTCGCCTTGGACATTGGAG
Organism: Ranitomeya variabilis; assembly: GCF_051348905.1. NCBI lineage: Eukaryota > Metazoa > Chordata > Amphibia > Anura > Dendrobatidae > Ranitomeya > Ranitomeya variabilis. The sequence continues at coordinate 140,764,574 of NC_135236.1, forward strand.
CTTTCGGCCGTGGCAACGATTCCCAGACTTTCAAGAAATCGGATATGTGTATGGCAAAATTTTTAATTTTCCACGGCCACGACCTCTCCCCAACACTGAAGGCCCATCGATGCCATTTGTTATGGTTGGGGATGAGGCCTTTCAGATGTGTGAAAACCTACTGAACCCATATTCCATTCGGGACTTGAACCACACTAAAAGGATCTTTAACTACAGACTGACCAAGGCCCGAAGAACAGTAGAGTGTACCTTTGGGATTCTAGTCTCAAAATGACGCATTCTTGCAACAGCCTTTCAGATGTGTGAAAACCTACTGAACCCATATTCCATTCGGGACTTGAACCACACTAAAAGGATCTTTAACTACAGACTGACCAAGGCCCGAAGAACAGTAGAGTGTACCTTTGGGATTCTAGTCTCAAAATGACGCATTCTTGCAACAGCCATTAATCTAAAAATGGAGACCGTCGATGAGGTGGTCAAAGCCTATGTGGTTCTCCACAATTACATAATAGCTAAGGAGCGACCAAACATTGAACTGGATGAACAACTTGCAAACCCATTGCCAGATTACCAGCATCACCCGCTGTGGTCAACTGCTGAAGTTGGCCACATGCGGGACCAAATTGCTGCCTTTTTTGATTCTGATATTGGACGCGTGGCATGGCAGGAAAATATTGTGTAAAATGTCCTGTTGGGTTTGGGTCTGTACCAGTTATGTTTTAAATGTTACTAATATTTGTTGTTAATAAACTACGTGTTTTGTTGACCATGTCTCCTATGTATTTCCTCTACAAACCACTTAGGTTGTTAGTGGTAAGGATGTTGACGTCATTGCGTCCTGATTCTGTTCTGCAGTATCTATTGGACGCAGACTGAAGAGACAATGGCTATTTAATATAAAACAGATCTATACTCATCAAGTCAGGTGTCAGAAATAATGAATTCATGATGCACATATAACAGCCTCATGAATTCACTATTTCTGACACATGCCCAGGTGAGAATAGATATGCCTTGTATGACCTCCATCGTCCCTTCACTTTGTGTGAAATAGATTACGTACACAGAAGAGAAAATGGAGGTTATACAAGGCAATTCTCTACTCACCAGGTCAGGTGTCCTAACTAATGAGTTTTTGGACACATGACCTGTTGAGTATAGTTCTGCTGTGTATTGCCGACATTTTCTCTTCAGTCTGCAACACTAGTCACAGAGTAAGCAGAAGGAAGAGATAATGGAGAAAATGCAAGTATAAATTTTTTTGGCCACCTCATATCTCTATACCAAACACACACAAAGCTGCAGCGTTGTACTTGCTAGCTACTGGAGCTATGAGGTAGCAAAAAAATAAAGTGTGCGGCACAGTATTTTATTTGGCGCATGGTGTGTGTTGCCCGCTGCAAAATACATAATTAACCAAAAAATTTTAGGGGCCGAAAACATTATTTATTTTTACACCAAAAAAAAAATTAACTGCGCCTGCTTGGGGTAGAGTGCCGGAAATGGGGGGGTATGTAGCTGTGAAGCTTGAATCACTGTGGATGACACCGGGGTGGCAGGAGAAGGGGCAATTCAATTACTAGGGTCTGGCAGTTCGGAGATGGGGCTCGACAAATGAGAGGGCAGAGACACACTGCAAGGGTGAGACAAACCAGACATTACAGACACTTTGGGAGGTGAGGGGGGAGGGATATAAATAGTCTTCTGTTTCTTTTTGCCTTTTCCTTTTTGGGATCGGCGCTGCAGTACAGGGAGCCTCGATGGGCTCATTTCTACCGGCCTGGCCATGGTGGGCGACCTGTCAGGGTCCGTGTGCCGCTGCATGGTTGTGGTGGTGGAGAAGGCCATGCCAGTGTCCGTGTGCTGCTGCTGCATGGTTGTGATGGTGGGGAAGTCCATGCCAAGGTTTGTGTGCCGCTGCTGCTGCATGGTTGTGGTGGGAAAGGCCATTCCAGGGTCTGTTTGCCACTGCTGCTGCATGGTTGTGGTGGTGGGGAAGGCCATGCCAGGGTCTGGCTGCTGCTGTTGCTGCTACTGCATGGTGGTGGAAGTGGAGGAGGTCCAAGCAGGAGCAGCAGTTCTCATGGGGGAGGCGGTGGGCTGTCCATCAGCACTCGGCATGGTGGTGGTGCTGTAGTGGTGTTCGGCAGTGCTTGGAATGGAGGTGGCTGTGCAGTGGTATGCAGCAGAGGTCGGCATTGAGGTCAAGCGTGACAGTATAGGCACAGGTGGATATGCTGCCACTGTCTGCTGAAAATACTGACTCTGCTGCATAGCCTGCAAGTAAGCAGCATTGCAGGCCTGTATGACACTAAGCTGGAGATCAGGAGTAAGGTGTTCTGATATGCCCTGTTCAATTTGATTTAAAAAATGATGTGCTGGCCTCTGGAGGTCGACTTTTACTTGGTCAAGGCTTTTGGTCACCTCCTGGATATATGTATTCATATGGCTAATGGCAGTATCCAATTGGTCACCCATCCCCTTGAGTCCATCGTGAAAAACCGAGCTCAAGTGCAAAAACTCTGGCATGAGTGACTTGCCGAGGCCCTCTGCCGCTGCCAGGAAGAGCCCCCAAAAAAGGCAGAGGCAGAGGACTGGGAGAGGAGAACACCTGATGGACCAGCTTCCTGGTCTCCAGTTAGTGTGGCAGGCCCACTTGCTGCAGCACTGCTGGATGGCTGGGACGGGTCCGTGGCTGTCTGATGAAGGACCGCTCCAGAACCAGGGTCAATAGTGCTGCTCCATTTGCTGTGAAAAAAGAAAAAAAATTAATACCAAACATTTACAAAACGCCAACTTCTGTGGAATAGAAACATACAGATTATGGCAATACAACACAACCACAATACACCGAAAAAATACTTACGTTCTCTGGGCAAGGACCAGTCTCAAAAATGCCAGAATGCGGTGGTATTTATATTTTTGGATCCTTGCTCCAGAACCACTAAGAACACGGCTCTCTTGACGAATGTCCTTGTTGAAGCGGTCCTTCATCGAATGGCAATGTGTTCTGACTTTGAGCACTCTTGAAAAAAACAAAAAATAATGGTTAGTCAATGGACTTTTGGTTGTGCTCACACAAAAGGCCAAGGTCTCTGCTGCATCACACTGCATTGCAATACTTACAAAATGCATTTTGGACCCGAGTCGGGGCATTGTCCCAGTCATCCCACATCGCTTTGGCCACCTCATTCCATAGCCGCCGGATCGTCATATTGTCCGAGTGCTGCGGAACCCGGGTGTCCCACAACAGGACTCGCTCATGGACCAGGGAGATAAGGAGGTCATGAAAGAAAACAGAGGCAGAGAAATGGCATGAATATTGAAAGTCAAGAAAAAAAAGGAGTCCAGAAGAAAAATGTAAAGAAAGAGGAAAGTAAAGACATGAAGATTCAAGAATAGCAAAGTGAGGATGCAATAAACACTCAGCCACATTTACGTACATGCTACCACCTTGCCACCCGACCGTGAAGCAGCTTCTCCTGCTCAACCTCTGCCACAGTGGAAGAAGTGCTCTAAAAAAAAGGAAAAATAATTGTCATATGTGTAGATGTGACAGTGAATACTTACCAATCTGAGGAGGTGAGTATTCACTTCACTGACATGTTCGGCTTGTGCACGCCCAGGCCTTTGCTCCTCCTCAGAAGAAGATGACATTCTGATGCATGCAGAAAGAAAGAAAGGGCAGAAATTAGGACATATAGAGACAGAAAATAGAAAATAAAGACATTGGCTAGGATATACTCACATTTCAGAGTGTAGATTCCTTCCTGTGTCTGCTCTGCTGCGTCTGGAAAGCTTCTCTGTCTGCTGAGTAGTGACTTGCAAATGTCCACTACCTCCCTTTATCACTTTGTATGTGGGGGGTGGCTAATCAGTGTCTAGACATGTTTTCCTGTGGTGCAACGCATGTGTTCACAAACGCAAGCAAACGCATGTGCTTGCAGCCGCATGCGTTCACATAGACCGTATTGCATTTTTTTGCCGCATTCCTTCCGCTAACAATCGCATACTTTTCTAGGTGGCAAATTGACGCCTCTAAAATTATTACATGTTGCGTTTACCGTGCAAAACCGCAGACAACGTAACAATGCATGCATCGTCAAACGCAGCAAAAGGCAACTGATCGCATACACATGCGTCCCCCATGTTAAATATAGGAATACACAATGCATGCGTATAATTGTGGAAGAAACGCTGCAGACACAACCGCAAATGTGAAACCGGCCTAAGACGAGGTGGATGAGGGATTGGTGTATGCCTCCTGAGCTGGGAGCCCTGATAACACATGCAACAGCTCAATCTGCTTTCATACTCAGCCACACTCAGTTGGCACAAATATCATATACATTTTGTAGATTACCATTGTCAGAAAAATCTAAGTATAGTAACACAGGAAGTTGACTCCAAGGAAGTGGAGGCCTGACGCTTTGGAGGCCTAATGCTACAGGCAATTCACATGAAAAAGACCCAACCAGGAGTCTACACATTTACAAAAATTAGTGGCAGACCCCCAAAAAGTGGCATCAATTGCAATGGAGTAGAACTAGTATAGCGGGGACCGACACCTCTTCCACTAAAGCCAACCCAGCAGATCGCCGATACCGATACCCGATACCAATGCAAGTCAATGGGACACAAGTATTGGAAGGTATCCTGGATGGTTCCCAGGGTCTGAAGGAGAGGAAACTCTCCTTCAGGCCCTGGGATCCATATTCATGTAAAAAATAAAGAATTAAAATAAAAAATATGGATATACTCACCCTCAGACGAGCCCTGGACCTTACCAATGTAACCGGCAGCCTCCGTTTCTAAGAATGAGGAGTTTAGGACCTTCGATGACGTCGCGGCTTGTGATTGGTCGCGTGACCGCTCATGTGACCGCTCACGCGACCAATCACAAGCCGCGACGTCATCGCACGTCCTAAACTCCTCATTCTTAGGAACGGAGGCTGCCGGTTACATCGGTAAGGTCCAGGGGCCGCCGGACGGGTGAGTATATCCATATTTTTTATTTTATTTCTTTATTTTTTACATGAATATGGATCCCAGGGCCTGAAGGAGAGTCTCCTCTCCTCCAGACCCTGGAACCATACACTGGGAACTTCCGATTCCGATTTCCGATATCACAAAAATATCGGAACTCGGTATCGGAATTCCGATACAGCAAGTATCGGCCGATACCCGATACTTGCAGTATCGGAATGCTCAACACAACTCCCAGGATAATAGTTGTCAATTCTGAGGACATGAAGTGTGGCAGCAATGCATAAAAGTGGTCAAGGAAGCGGGTGCATGAGCCTGGGGGCCGGTATATGACTACTACTCTGAGGGAGAGGGGTGAACACCCTGATGGTGTGATCCTCAAAAGAATGGTGTGCAATAGGCCTGTATTCATAACAAAAAGGAGTACCAGACATAGATAACCATATATATCAGAGGGCAACTCAATAATAATATAATCAGAGGATAAAAATATGAGTCCAAATGTTGCCAAAAAGAATAAATAAACAATATTTATTGGAAAAAACTAATCACTAAATTACATAAAAAAGAAAGTTCACAATATTTGCAAAAAGGTACAATATATGGATTTTTTTGTAGTGACTAGATCCATGGATACAAAGCTATGACCCAAAGAAATCAAACCGGGACATATATTAATACAACAGAGTCAAGGGGATATGCAGTGTACATCATGTCCATAAATTACTCCCAACCATTGAGTGCGCCTTATATATGGAAACTTCACATTATTAATAATAAGTTTGTGATCATATCTCTCTGTGCCAGTGTATAAAAACTGTGTGATTAAATAAAGGGATAATTACCCATAAGTAGAAGTGTCCCGTTTGGATCCCGGTCACCTTACCCCAACGCGTGTTTCGCGTCAAACTTTCTCCGCTTCCTCAGGGGGCCTGTATTCATGTATTGTGTTAAAAACAGGATTGTTCTTGGCAGCGAGGAGTGTAAGGTTATCGTGGACTTAGCAGTGATCATATGGTGGGATATACACATATTTCATTTGTTATAATCTGGATGTGGATAAGCTGTACACTCACTATTACTTTTCTGAAACCTAATTATTGTGAACTGCCGGCGGTATTCTCGGATGATTTGTTGCTCAGTCGTGTCATTGTCTGGATGATAGGGGCCAGCAGAAAGCTATTTGCTACAAAGATCACAGCGCTTGTTTTTGTATGACTCATGGCCTGTGATCTCTGTGATTATTGCATGACCACTCCAATCTGTTGGCCACGGAAATGCAGCCTTTCTGCCTTATGGATACAGATGGTTTCCAAAAGCTGATGGTCATCTCAGTACCTCTAATATCAGTTTCCCAGTCACCATTACTTCTCTAAGAAAGATGTGCAGTCATCACACGTTCCCTGAAAAATTCTATGTCTGCCAGGGTGCATTTCAACAATGACATCTGGACATACAAGCATTGAGAGGGGAGTTACATCTTGATGACTGGGGACTGGATGACTCTGATGGCAGTGGGGGCAGTCGGGGAAGGGGCTACTCTACAAGTCTTGCAAACCCCAATGCTTGCAGGGCTCTTGGGAATACAGAAATAAACCATACACACCATAAGATGGATAACTAAAATACTAGACAACAGGGGTTGGAGAACTAAACTACTAAACAGCTAGGGTTGCAGAACTAAACCACTACACACCATATGATGGATAACTAAACTAATAGACAACAGGGGTTGGAGAACTAAACTGCTAAACAGCTATGATTGCAGAACTAAACAAATTAACAGCAGAACATGGAGAACTAAACTAATAGACAACAGGGGTTGGAGAACTAAACTAATAGACAACAGGGTTGGAGAACTAAACTAGTACACAAAAGGGGATGGAGAACTAAAGCAGTAGATACCACGATGTTACTAAGCACCAAGTCTTGGAATCCCCAGGGCTTGTGGAACAAACCTCTGTATGTAACAGTTCCTTCAGTGCTTCTGCTTCCTCCTCCTCCTCTAAGGCCTCCACTTGCATCCTCAACTTTTGCCTTAATTAAGCACACGTTGCAACACTGCAGAGAGATTCCCTCCCCCACATCCATACTGTGCAGCCAGGGCTCACTGTAATCAGTCAGTGTTTACATTAATATTCATTGGAGATTTCAGTCATACAGATCAACAGTTGTAGACAGCTATCCATGCCAAGTTTGAGCAATGGCTGTCTACACTCAACCTGGAGCCAGGCAAGCAAACCTGGTGATGGCCCTATGCCGGGCCAACCTTGCACACGTGCCTTGCATGGCTCGCATCCTCAACATGATGGTACAGCATTTACTCCACCACTGCCCTAGCCAGGATGTGCTGCTGCAGAAGCTACTGTCATGCAGACATCCACCATTCCACTTCAGTTGGTATAGAGAATTTTTGGACTACCGGTTAACCAGTTGATATGTGATATGACCATGGAATTAAACTCTGCACATGTTGCAGTGCCTCTGGCAGAGGCGCCAAGACCTGATGCAGTATGGCGTTTTTCATAGCCTGACATAATGCAGTATGGAGGTGGTGCAATTCACACTTGCGTAGTGGATATAGATGAAGCAGCAGCAACAGCAGGCACATAAGCCCCACTAAAGATATCAAAGACTGCAATTATACAAGAACAATACAGCACACTTAAAACTACATCATCCAGTAGCAAAAGTTGTCAGTTGTATTTAGATAGAACGTCACGTTAGTGGTTCACTAGTGCTTTCAGAAAGATTAACACCTACCCCACATATACCTTGAACACCAAGCCTAATCCCCCTTCCACCATGACCTTGCTTTTCCCAGTCATATTGCTCAGATAGTGTGCTTTGAGCACACTATTAGTATTAGAAACTAAAACACATTTTTTTTACTCTGCACAACCTCTGCACACAGCTGAATTTCAGCGACACAAAATTATATGGTGAAATATGGTGTGATGAATCACGTTACTCAAAGAAGAAAGAATTGTTTCAGTGTGGATGAGACCTGTATGACAAAGAAGATCTGCTCCAAAAAAACTTCAAAGTGAGATTTGACATTAGTGGCAGATTTTTTAGGTTTTTTTTTGTTTGGATGAGGCATGTATAACATTGACTACATGTTCAAAACATTTTGGGGGTGAGAGGTCCCCAACTGTATTACATTAGTAACAGAATAATTTGAGGGGGCCTGTCGATGAGGTCTGTATAACATAGAATAGATCCCTAAAACAATTTCAAACTGAGATCCCCCCTTGTGTATCATGTTATTAACATAAAAAAAATATTTTTAGTGTGGATGAGGCCTGTATAATCTAAAAGATTGTCCGTGACCTTGGAACGCCCTCTTTCCTACAATTGCTGCTGGTAAGGTGAAGGTTTGCCGCAGAAATATGGCCGAGGTGTCGTTACATGAACTGATCAGGAAAAGGGTCATGACAATGGCGCGAATGGGACCGAACAACAGGATAAATAAAAGAGTGGCTATGGGAGGTACGAGATCCATAATCCAACCTACAACGATTACTCATTTTTCTAACACCAATTACAAGATAGCGTTTGATGCTTATCAGGAGATAGGTGTAACAGATATATGATAATGGACCCAGGCGCACTATTGTAACAATGGATGATCTGGGGAGGTGCAAAAAACAGTAGTAAAAATGATAATGAAACCAAAAGAAGAAAAGCACTACTGTAAGGCATGCACACTATACCAAAAGATAATAATAATAACAATAATAATAATAATAAATTTAACTATAATGATCTTTATTAGCACACAACAGGAAAACGTGACATAAAACATAAGTAAAAACATGTGAGAACAATGACTCAAAATACCCTGAAATAGATTGAATTCACAAAGTGCAATTCATATATAACAACCTTATAGCAATGAGGCAGAATGGTTCATAATAAACATTGTACAATGCACCCTGGAATATATATAGATCAAAACATATATAAGTTAGGACAAATCCCTAGTATGACCCAAAAGGACCAAATCAGGGTCCAAACCCTCAATGCTGGAAATCCAGCAAGAGGAACCCCTAAAATGGGGGTGCCATAAGAGGACCCAAACCTCGGCTGTAATAAGTATACTGTGGTAACAAATAGATAAAGCAAGGCTGATAATAGTAACCAATAGCCACCCAGCCAATAAGGGGAAAGTGGCCAGCAAGATGGCCAAATGTGTAAGACAAGGCATTCACAGCAATATCCGCAGGAATGGCTCAACCAGGCAGGAACGTCCAAGCAGTTGGGGATATGAGTGGGGAACCCAAAAGTGACCCCATGCGCATCGATTGCTGTAACCAGTACAGCTTCGTCAGGTGAAGTACCACAGTTGTGGCCAGGAGGGTATAAATACCTTTGATAGTCTGTGATAAATAGCACACCAGCGATCAGCCCGTGAGGGCAGAAATGAGCGCCCGGATGCATGGAGAATCGGGAGAGGCCAGACGTTTCTGCCAGAATAGCGCATGCACAAAGTGGAACGCATTCTGTGCACGCAGGAACGCACATAGTGAATGAACAAACAATAAAGTGCTTGTGCAGCTCCTGTGAGACAAAAGGGGGGGGGGAAGAAAAGAGGAGTAAGAGAGCAGTAAATCAAAGAATTAAAGGACTAAGGAGAACCACAAAATTAAAGAACATCATATAGTATATGTGTGGAAAATATGCTTATAAGTGTATCTTATGTGAAAATGAGAAGAAGACAATAACATGAATTATATAAAGATATCAGGTGTAAAGCAGGTAATGCTGGAAAATGAACAGAATGAAAACCAAGAAAAATAAAAATAAAATTATTTTTTAGAAAATGAAAAAGAAAGAAAAAAAAAATGAAAAATTAGCAATGCAAAATTGAAAAATGAAAATGAAAAAGAAATAATAAAAAAAATAAAAAGTAATAATGAAAGATGAAACATGAGAATTGAGAAATGGAAAATAAAAAATAAAAATGCAAAATGAATAATAAAGAAAAATAATAATAATACAATAATTAATAACGAAAGTGTAAGATTTTGTATGCATATGTTATTTAGAAAATCAAAATGTCCACATGGGCCCAACGGTTTATGCAAATAATGTATATTTTATTATAATATTAAAGCCATTTATTAGAAAATTTGAAAATGTTAAAACTGCAACAGCCCGGGCGAGACCACTAAAGGGATAAATTCGAAGATATGTATAGTGGCGCATGAAAGGCACAGTTCAGAATGACTGATGTATCATAAGAATGGAAACACCCGCAAACCATCAAAAGGAACAAATCAATTATGCCTATCCCTAGTTCCTGTCCAACAGTAATGGCTGTTGGAATGAAGGGACTGGAAATAATGGGTCCTAGACCGATAAATAACCCATCCCCATAGTACCTGAATAATTGTGAATAGTATCTCCCAGACTACACTGGAACATGTCCCAAACCTAAACCAGGGAACCTGGACAAAGCTATGATAAGGGGAAAGGGGAAAGTCATGAAAAGTGTCTAAAGGGTGTAGATGTTGGGGACAACACTAACACGCAAGAGTCACAAATTGGCATATCCGACCACTCAATAGTTCCATGCGACACAGGGCATCCTCCAACGCTCCACTGTAGAGCATACACAACCCATTTGAACATTTGTAAAAATTGTCTCTAAGGGTTAACAACCAATGAAAAAAAGGGGGAAGGAACCATGAATGCGGCAAGAGTCGTGTCCTAAAGTAAGTTCATTGCTCGACTCGAAATAGAAGGCGAAGTGTCTCCCGAATGTAGAGGAATAGATGAAGAGCATATGTATCAGATGACATCAAGGTTAGACTAAGAAGCCGTAAAACAGCAACACTTCCTTGGGACCTGTAGGAATAATAAAATCAGGATTCAAAATCCAGCAGGACTAAGGTTCTAGAGTTTATCAACCAGAACAGCTCGCCTATATATTTTATCCAAGAATTTTCATAAATCCCATCACCAATGTGTTGGCAATTGTATTAGAGTAAAGGGAGAGCAAATATGCTGCTAATAGGGTGGGGGCTTGCCCCTCAGTTGGTCAAAAAAGGCCAAATTAAGGCCTAGGCTCCAGTTTGAGTCACATTGCAAATGGTCCACTGTTGGACCAATAAGTACAAGGCGAGACCCCTCCCGAAAACAAGGGAGTAAAAGGAAGGCATATTAACCCAAGAAGCCTGTAAACAGCAGCTCCTCATTGAGACCTGTAGGTGTACTAGAACCAAGATTAAAAATCCAGCGGGACACAGATTGTAATAATTGTCTCCTAGGGCAACACCCTCTGGTAGAGCCAGAAATTTTCTCTAATCCCACTGACCATGTGCTGGCAATCTAACCACAGTGATGGGTAAGGAAATGTGCTGCTACTGAAGTCAGGGGCTTGCCCTTCAGTTGGTCAAAAGAGGCTAAATTTATAGTGGAAAAATGTTTCTGAATTCTCAGTAGTAGCTCTTGAGATGTCTGACCTACATACATCTGTTGACAGTGACAGATTAAAGCATAAATGACACATCTGGTTTTGCAATTAATGTAAGTTTTAAAGGGAACCTGTCACCTGAATTTGGCGGGACAGATTTGCGGTCATATGGGCGGGGTTTTCGGGTGCGCCTTGCGCAGGCGTGTACTACAGAGGACACAGCATGAATTTCAATCCAATATTGCGGCCAGCATGCAGCCAGCGGGTAAGGAAAGGGTGAATCAAACACCCGAAAACTCCGCCCATATGACCACAAACCTGTCCCGCCAAATTCAGGTGACAGGTTCCCTTTAAGGGTGTGTCTTGTCCCATCTTAGGGTTAATGAATGTATCTCTGGTGGGCTGCTTGTGGGGACAGATGTTACAGTCCCCGCAAGCAAAAGACCACTCCAGGACCATACCTCGATGGTGTTTAGTAGTCTGTCTGGTATAATGACTTCCAGTCAGCAGATCTCTGAGAATCGGAGCTCTTCTGGCCGTAAGCAAAGGCCATTCGCTTATGATGTTAGAAGTCTGAAGGTCCGTAGTCAGGATACCCCAATGTCTCTGGAGGATGTCTCTCACCTGAGACCAATGAGTATTGAATCTTGTATTGAAGCGTGGTTTATGGTCATGTGGTTTGACATGGGTTGATAGCAAAGATTCTTGCATATAAACCTTGGCCCGTTGATAGGCCGCTGAGATACATTTTCTCTGGCAATTCCTTTTCTTGAATCGTTTGGTCAATTCCAGTGCCTTATGACGGATGTTTCACCCATATGAACCTCATTTCCTGGTCGCTGATAATTCCCAGGTCCATGGCTCTTTCCAATTGTTTCCTGAGTTTGACAGAAAATGGCCACGTCGGGTCAGAGGGAAGTTTTAGATAAAATCTATTATTCCCCAATTGGCGATATGCCTCCTCCTAATACAATTCATGTGGCCACAATACTACATTACCTCCCTTGTTGGCCTCCTTAATAAGAAGGGTGTTATTATTTTCGAGGCTACTAATCACTCTTTTTTCAAAAGCATTAAGATTGTCCAATTGTTGACAATGGGGGGGACAGGAGAAAAATATCCTTCTTGAGCAATTTGAAAAATACCCTTATGGCTGGTACCAATGAAAAGGGAGAGGTGTGGTGGAATTATTTGTGAGGGAAATGACTCTTACCTGTCTCTGTGGTGTTCTCCTGTAACAAATCTATCAAATCTTCAAATACTCGCCAGTTTGTTTGGTCCAGGTTATCCATCATCTGTGGCTTGTTGTGCAAAACCTGAAGAATCAAATTTCTACAAAAAAGATAAATATCTTTTATCAAAGTAAATTTATCAATTGGTTGTACTGGTGAGAAAGTTAAACTCCTCTGACGTACCAAAGTCTCCATCGGTGTCACCTAATGGTCAGAAATGTTTATGATGTGTAGTGTCTCACTCTGTACATGTGTCCCAGAAGGTTGCCCCATCACAGTCAATGGAGAGTCTACTTGTGAAAGTTCCTGTGCTGATTGTAGGGTGATGGTCTGCGCCCCCAGTTTCTGGTGGTTGTCATGAACGCATTGTTGCCGCTTGCACCCTCTTCTGGTCCGATGTCAAGATCGCTTTCGACTGAAGATAAAAAATCACTACCCGATGTGTGATGCTCTTCCTGTGATGGTTCTCGTGTCCCCTCTGTTGTTTTACATGGCAATGGCCCTGATCTCTGATTCCCGTGATGTTTTCAACAAAAGGCCTGCTCTTGCTCCAGATGTCATTTATGCTTTAATCTGTCCCTGTCAACAGGTGTATGCAGGTCAGACGTCTCAAGAGCTACGACAGAGAATTCAGAAACATTTTTCCACTATTAATTTGGCCTCCTCTAACCAACTGAAGGGCAAACCCCTGATACCTGTAGCAGCACATTTACCTACCCATCACTCTCGTAAGATTGCCAACACATGGGTGGTGGGATTGGAGAAAATTTCTGGCTCTACCAGAGGGGGTTGTCCTAGGAGACAATTATTACAATCTGAGTCCCGCTGCATTTTTAATCTTGGTTGTACTGTGCCTACAGTCTCAATGAGGAGCTGCTCTTCACGGGATTCTTGGGTTAATATGCCTTCGTGCATTTTTGTTGTCATCTTAACACATTTTGATTTTTTTCAGGTAGCTAATTTTGTTACCTGTTCCTTTACAGATTGCATCCGCCACATTTTATTATATTTGTACACAGCTCATTTCAGCTCATGCATGGTTCATTTTGACTATTATGACTTATACTTACCGACTTGTGTTTTGTTGCTATTATTTTACTTTGCAATAACTGTTGCCGGTTAGCTACGCGCCTGCATTTTCTAGTACCGGTTTATTGCATTACAGTATATTGTCTTTGGTTTGCTGCAGCAATTGTTGTTGCCTAATCTTTGTGCCTGCTTTTTATATGTGAATCGGCCATCACCTGATCTGGTGCTGCTTCTCCTACAGGCCGCATCTGCGCTCGCGTGGATTATGCTTAGGCCGCTATGTTGTATACTTTGCTTGGCTGCTATGTTGTATTATGTTTTCTTAGGTAGCTAGCCTACTTTATCTGTCTTCTTTGTGGTTTTCAGTGTTTTTGTTACACTCTATTTCCTTACATTTTGCACTTGCGCATGAACGCGGGAGGTTTTGCCCATTTTGGCATTTATTTACCTGCTTGTAGTATATGCCATCTATCAATGTTGTAACAATCGTTGCCTGTTAGCTATATGCCTGCATTTTGCACTACTGGTTTATTGTTACTATTATGGCTTTTTGTAGCAACGGTTGTTGCTTTGTTTTGCGCCTGTTCTGTGTATGGAGTTGGGCCATTATCCACCCTTTGGTAATAATGTCTTTCTTGTCTTTTTTATCATTTATTTACATTTTGCATCAGCGCATGCGCAGTTTGTGCATTGGCCGCTATGTTATACATTAATTTGCTCATACTGTTGCTCATTAGCCATACGCCTGTGCCCCGATCTTCGTAAGCCGTTGGTTTAGTTATTTTCTATCTGGACATATTGTCCTGGCTTCGTTGTGCCTACTGCTGTAGCAACAGTTGCTGTCTTACTGTGCGCTTGCGCCATGAACTAAGTACAAGCACGGTTTTACTTCCGGATTGTGTTCCCGGCTTACTTGTGCTTCTGTTGTGTCAACGGTCGTTGTTTTGCGCCTGCCCTGTGTATTTAGTAAGGCGCTTATTCACCTCTCGCCTTGTATCTGCGCTTGTGCCATTGGTGCACTGGTTGTTATGGTATACACGTATTAGTCTATACGGCTGCCTATTAGCTATGCGCCTGCATTTTGATCTCGGTAAGCCGTTGGTTTATTTATTTATTTTCTATTTGGACATATTACCCTGGCTTCTTCACGCCTACTGTTGTAGCAATGGTTGCTACATCTTGGTGGTGCTTTATTCTATCACAGTGGTTTATCACAGGTGCCGGTACTTCCTTCTGATTACCTTTTTTCTGCCATTGGTCATGACTGATATATAACCCCTATCTGGCCAGTACCCAACCACCCCTGGATGAAGCATTTCAGTGCGAAACACGCGTCGGGTGTGGTGGGTCCCCGGGTTCTTCCTCCTGGTAATTATACTTATATTCTATACTTATGCAGTATTCACATATTTTGTGTTAGGTTGTTTAGCTTATTTCACTTGTTTTCAGGGGTGCACTGTGGAGGTTTGTAGAGACACTTACATTTTTTAATTTACCTTATTATTTATTTTGTTCTTTCATATACTCCACATGCATTTCTCTGCACCTTATCTGTATTTATGCAAGTATTAAGCTAGATCTTACTCTTATACTATCTTCATGTTACTGCTGTATATATCATTACTGTATATTGAGGTTGTTCCTGTGTGTGTCCCACCGTTGCTGCTGCACTGGTGGTTACTGCCCTGTTTTTATGTTTTTATATGTGTGTTTCAATAAAATTTACATTTTTTGGTCTAAGTGTGAAGGTGTTCTTTTGGTGTTGTCGTACCCATCACTCTGGTAAGATTGCCAACACATGGGTGGTGGTATTGGAGAAAATTTCTGGCTCTACCAGAGGGGGTTGTCCTAGGAGACAACTATTACAATCTGAGTCCTGCTGTTAGGGGTCAAGTTCCCGTCTCTGCACAGGGGGAATCTCGGTCCATCTCCGCTGCAGTCTCCCATTCTTCTCCTGCCACAGTGCAGCCTGCTCAGCGGAGACGTCGATCCCAGCGTCTTGCTCAGTCCCACTCTGTACAAAGAGCTACTGCTGCTTTTCCTGCTTCTGCCATTGAAGTCAGTGCTGGGCAGCGGCGAGCAGACGCTTCTGGGACTAAGTCCTGCTCTTCTCGTTCTGAGCATGCCCTAAGTAAGATCTCTCAGTGGAGATCGAGGGTCACATGGTCAGATACTGCAGCTAAGTCCATTGGTCCGTTCAGGAAGGTCCTGTAGGTGCTAGCACTAAGTCCTGCTTGGCACACACTGAGCATGCCCAGGGCAAGATCTCTCAGTGGAGATTTAGGGTCACATGCTCAGGTATGGCAGCCTCTCATTGGTCCTTCTGGGAAGGTCTTTTACTTGCTGCAGCTATATAAGGCTCGCATGGCCATGCACTAGTATTGCTTTCATTTATGTACTTTGCGCCAGTGTGGTCTTGTATGAGTGTGTTCAGGGACCCGGCTGAAATAAGCCCCTAGAATGCTGGCACCTCCGGCGAGGAGTTCGTATGCTTGTGTGTTCAGGGACCTGGCCAAAATAAGCCCCTAGAATGCTGGCACCTCCGACGAGGAGTCTCGTGTGCGTGCAAGACCACTGACTGCTCTTGTTTAGACAGTTAACCTGTGCCTCTGTGGAGTCTAACAGGGCGCAGCACTTTGAGTTCACGGCTGCTCTGTGAAGTAACAGAGTTAGCTAACACTGCCATTAGTTCTGCTATTTGCTAGCAGCAGGTTCTCCTGCACGGTGGACCCCGGGCTGCGAACGCATCTATCCTAATAAAATATATACTTTCATTAGGTGCGTTCCGCTAGCCTTAACACCCGCTGCATTTTTAATCTTGGTTGTACTACACCTACGGTCTTAATGAGGAGCTGCTCTTCACGGGCTTCTTGGGTTAATATGCCTTCCTTTTACTCCCTTGTTTTCGGGAGGGGTCTCGCCTTGTACTTATTGGTCCAACAGTGGACCTTTTGCAGCACGTGACTCAAACTGGAGGCCGAGTCTTAAATGTTACCTTTTTTGACCAACTGAGTGGCAAGCCCCCACCCTATTAGCAGCATATTTGCTCTCCCATCACTCTGGTACAAATGCCAACACATTGGTGATGGGATTTATAAAAATTCTTGGATAAAATGTATAGGGGGGGCTGTTCTGGGTGACAAACTCTCTAACCTTAGTTCTGCTGGATTTTGAATCCTGATTTTATTATTCCTACGGGTCCCAAGGAAGTGTTGCTGTTCTAAGGCTTCATGGACTAACCTTGATGTCATCTGATACATATGCTCTCCATCTATTCTTCTACATTCGGGAGACGCTTCGCCTTCTGTTTCGAGCAGTAGGCGTACTTTAGGACATGAATCCTTGACGCAGTAGTTCCTCCCCCCCTTTTTTTTCATTGTTAACCTTTAGAGACAGTTTTTACACATTTTCAAATGGGTTGTGCATACTCTACAGCGGAGCGCTGGAGGATGTCCTGTGTTGCATGGAACTATTGAGTGGTCGGTGTTGTCCCCACCATCTACCACCCTTTAGACACTATTCATGACTTTCCCCTTTCCATTTCCCCTTATCATAGCTTTGTACAGGTTCCCTGGTTTAGGTTTGGGGCATATTACAGTGTACTCTGGGAGATACTATTCATGGACTATTTATCGGACTAGTTCCCATTTTTTCCATTCCCTCCATTCCAACAGTCATTACTGTTGGACAGGAACTAGGGATAGGCCTAACTGATAAGTTCCTTTTGATGATTTGTGGGCACTTCCATTCTTATTATACATCAGTCATTCTGAACTATGTCGTTCATGCGCCTCTATACATATCTTTGGATTTATCCCTTTAGTGGTCTCGCCCGGGCTGTTGCAGTTTTAACATTTTCAAATTTTCTAATATATGGCTTTAATATTATAATAAAATATATGTTATTTGCATAAACTGTTGGGCCCTTGTGTACATCTTGATTTTCTAAATAACAGTTAATATATCTTTCCACAAACACATGCATACGTAATTTCACACTTTTGTTATTCATTATTGTAATAATATCTTTCTTTAATTGCGGCGATACGTGTGGGGTCACTTTTGGATCCCCCACTCATGTCACCAGTTGATTGGACGTTCATGCCTGGTTGATCCATTCCTGGGGATATTGCTGTGAGTGCATATTCTGATGCATTTGGCCATCTTGCTGGCCACTATCCCCTTATTGGCTGGGTGGCTATTGGTTACCATTATCAGTCTTGCTTTATCTATTCGTTACCAACAGCGTACTTATTACGGCCCAGGTTTGGGTCCTCTTATGGCACTCCCATTGTAGGGGTTACTGTTGCTGGATTTCCAACAATGAGAGTCTAGACCCTGATTTGGTTCTTTTGGGTCATACTAGGGATTTGTCCTAACATTAGTGTTGAGCGATACCGTCCGATACTTGAAAGTATCGGTATCGGATAGTATCGGCCGATACCCGAAAAGTATCGGATATCGCCGATACCGATACCCGATACCAATACAAGTCAATGTGACACCAAGTATCGGAAGGTATCCTGATGGTTCCCAGGGTCTGAAGGAGAGGAAACTCCCCTTCAGGCCCTGGGATCCATATTAGTAAAATAAAGAATAAAAATAAAAAATATTGATATACTCACCCTCTGACGCGCCCTGGTTGTAACCGCCAGCCTCCGTTCATAAGAATGAGAGCTTGAAAGTCCTTAGATGACGTCGCGGCCTGTGATTGGTCACGGAGCGGTCACGTGACTTGCGGTATCGGAATGCTCAACACTACCTAACATATATGTTTTGATCTTTATACACTGCTGAAAAAAATAAAGGGAACACTTAAACAACAGAATATAACTCCAAGTAAATCAAACTTCTGTGAAATCAAACTGTTCACTTAGGAAGCAACACTGTTTGACAATCAATTTCACATGCTGTTGTGCAAATGGAATGGACAACAGATGGAAATTATTCGCAATTATCGAGACACACTCAATAAAGGAGTGTTTCTGCAGGTGGGGACCACACTCCACATCTCAGTACCAATACTTTCTAACTGATGTTTTGGTCACTTTTGAATGTTGGTTGTGCTTTCACACTTGTGGTAGCATGAGGCGGACTCTACAACCCACACAAGTGGCTCAGGTTGTGCAAATCATCCAGGATGGCACATCAAAGTGAGTTGTATCAAGAAGTTTTGCTGTGTCTGTCAGTGTAGTGTCTAGAGGCGCTACCAGGAGACAGGCCAGTAAACCAGGAGACGCGGAGGGGGCTGTAGGAGGGCAAAAATCCAGGAACAGGACAACTACCTCAGCCTTTGTGCAAGGAGGAACAGGAGTAGCACTGCCAGAACCCTGCAAAATGAACTCCAGCATTCCACAAATTAGCATGTGTCTGCACAAATGGTTAGAAAGCGACTCCATGAGGATGGTCTGAGTGCCCGAAGTCCACAGATGGGGGTTATACTTACAGCCCAACACCATGCAGAATGCTTGGCATTTGCCACAGAACACCAGGATTGGCAAATTCGCCACTGGCGCCCTGTGCTCTTCACAAATGAAAGCAGGTTCACACTGAGCACATGTGACAGATGTGACAGAGTCTGAGATGCTGTGGAGAGTGATCTGCTGCCTGCAACATCCTTCAGCATGACCTCTTTAGTAGTGGTTTAGTAATGGTGTGGGGCGGCATTTCTTTGAAGGGCCCCACAACCCTCCATGTGCTCGCCAGAGGTAGCCTGACTGCCATTAGGTACTGAGATGAGATCCTCAGACCCCTTGTGAGACCATATGCTGGTGCGGTTGGCCCTGTGTTCCTCCTAATGTAGGACAATGCCAGACCTCTTGTGGCTGGAGTGTGTCAGCAGGTCCTGCAAGATGAAGACATGGAAGCTATGGACTGGCCTGCCCATTCCCCAGACTTGAATCCGATTCAACACATCTGGGACATCATGTCTCGCACCATCCACCAATGTCACGCTTCACCACAGACTGTCCAGGAGTTGATGGATGCTTTAGTCTAGGTCTGGGAGGAGATCCCTCAAGAGGCCATCCAACACCTCATCAGGAGAATGCCCAGACATTGTAGGGAGGTCATACAGGCATGTGGAGGCCACACACACTACTGAGCATCATTTCCTTGTCTTGAGGCATTTCCACTGAAGTTGGATCAGCCTGTAACTTTATTTTCTACTTTGATTTTCAGCATCATTCCAACTCCAGACCTCCGTGGGATATTAGTTATGATTTGCGTTGATCATATTTAGGTTTTATTGTTCTCAACACATTCCACTATGTAATGAATAAAGATTTACAACTGGAATATTTAATTCAGTGATATCTAGGATGTGATATTTTAGTGTTCCCTTTATTTTTTTGAGCAGTGTATATTCCAGGGTGCATTGTACAATATTTATTATGAACCATTCAGCCTCATTGCTATAAGGTTGTTACATATGAATTGCACTTTGTGAAATCAATCTATTACAGGGGGTTTTGAGTGGTTGTTCCCATATGTTTTTATTTATGTTTTATGTCAAGTTTTGCATTTTTGTGCCAATAAAGATAATTATATTTTAAATTATTATTATTATTTCATTATTATTATCTTTTGGTGTAGTGTGCATGCCTTACAGTAGTGCTTTTCTTCTTTTTGTTCCGATAGGTGTAACAGATGCACATCTCAAGCTAAGCATAAAAGATGGCTGTGAGAAATTGGATGCCAAAGATGCACATAATCTAGAAGATAGGTTTAAAACAATTTCAAACTCAGATCTCGGCTGCTGTATCATTTGTAATAAAAATAAAAAAAAATAATTTTAATGTGCACCAGCTCTGCACACAGAACAATGACAAAGTCACTAAATGAAAAGATTGGATATAGCGGACTGTATCACATTTATCCACAGAAAAAAATTAATATTTTAATGTGCGTGAGGTCTGCAGACAGCTTCATATCACTTCCACAATATGACAACATGGGATACAGTGGCTGTATCACGTTTTGCAACAGAAAAAAATTATATATTTTTTTAAATACGCATTAGATCTGCAGATAGGTTCATATCACCACCAAAAAAATGACCACCTAGAGTTACGGTGGGCTGTATCACATTCAGCATCAGAAAAAAATTATAATTTTTCATAACGCGCGTTATGTCTGCAGACAAGTTCATATCATTGCCACAAAATGATGACTTGGGATAAGGCAGGCTGTATCACATTCAGCAACAGAAAAAATTATAATTATTTTTTAATGCGTGCTAGGTCTGCATACAGGTTCATATCACCATAGCACTAAATGACAAGGAGGGATACAGCAGGCTGTTTCACATTTAGGTAATAATAATAATAATACATTTATTTCATTAGTGCCAACATGTTCCACTGCACTTTACATTTTAGAGTGGACTTGTACATGCAATAGAAGTTACAGCATAACAATAAACACATAGATCAAAACAGATACTGAGAGGAATGAGGGCCTTGCTCGCAAGCTTACAATCTACGAGGAAAAGGGGAGACACATAAAGTGGATGGTAACAATTTCTTTTGTTGTTCGGACCAGCCACAGTGTAAGAAACGGGTGTTCTTGTAAAGCTGCATGAACTGGTTATCAGCCTAAGTATGTAACAGTACAGACACAGAGGGCTATTAAATGCATGCAGCATGTCAAAGCATGATGTGAGGAACCTGGTTATCGTAAAAATTTTGAATGGGCAACACAGGGATTGGTTAAAGTGTTGAGATGGTAGGCCAGTCTGGGAAAGTGTGTTTTTAAGGCATGCTTAAAATTGTGGGAATTGGGGATTAATCGTATGCACCTGGGTAGTGCATTCCAAAGAATTGGCGCAGCACATGAAAAGTCTTGGAGACGGGAGGATGTTCTAATTATTGAGGATGCTAACCTCAGGTCATTAGCAGAATGGAGGGCATGGGTAGGGTGGTAGACTGAGATAAGGGAGGAGATGTAGGGTGGTGCTGAGCCATGGAGTGCTTTGTGGGAGAGGGTAATAAGTTTGTACTGGATTCCGGAGTGGATGTGTAACCAGTGTAATGACTGGCACAAGGTAGAGGCATCGGTGTAACAACTGGTGAGGAATATGATTCTGGCTGCAGCATTCCAGACAGATTGGAGAGGGGAGAGTTTGGTAAGAGGGAGGCCGATTAGTAGAGAGTTACAATAGTCCAGGAGAGAATGAATAAGAGAAAAAGTGAGAGTTTTTGCAGAGTCAAAAGTAAGAAAGTGTCAAATTCTAGAAATGTTTTTGAGGTGCAGATAAAAAGAGCGAGTCAGTGATTGGATGTGGGGGGTGAATGAAAGCTCGGAATCAAGTATGACCCCAAGACAGCGGGCATGTTGCTGGGGAGTAATGGTGGATATCAGGAGAAGTATATAATTGGGTGTCATCAGCATAGAGATGGTACTGGAAATCCATCTACTGATTGTTTGACCAATAGGGGCAGTATACAAAGAGAAGAGGAGGGGGCCTAGAACCCATCCTTGAAGAACCCCAACAGTAAAGGGAAGAGGAGAGGAGGAGGAGCCAGCAAAAGATACAGTGAAGGAGCTGTCAGAGAGATAGGAGGAGAACCAGGAGAGAACAGTGTTCTTGAGGCTGATGGAGCGGAGCATAGTGAGGAGGAGCTGATGATCCACAGTGTTGAATGCTGCAGACAGATCCAAGAGAATTAGCAGGGAGCAGTGACCATTAGATTTAGCTGTTAGTAGATCATTAGAGACTTTAGTAAGGGCAGTTTTGTTACGAGTCCAAAGAGCAGAAAACAGATTGTAGAGGGTCGAGAAGAGACTTATCTGAGAGATAGCAGATATGACGGGAGTGGACCAGGCATTCCAGGGGATTAGAGATGAAGGGAAGATTAGAGACAGGTCTATAGTTAGCGGCACAGTTTTGATCGAGGGATGGTTTTTTAAGTAATGGATGTATGATGGCATGCTTAGATGAGGAGGGAAAGATACCAGAAGAGAGGGATAGGTTGAATATTTTTGTTAGGTGAGTGTTGACAGTAGGGGAAAGGGACTGGAGGAGATGTGACGAAATGGGGTCACTGGTGCAAGTGGTCGGGCGAGAAGATGCAAGGAGCCTGACTACTTCTTCTTCTGTGACTGGTTCACAGTAAAAAAGGTAGTAAGGTAGTAAAAAACTAAGATTTAGAATGCTGTATTTGTGCTTGGAGCACTATAGAAGCAGTGCACAACACACTTGTAGGACATGTGTCCTGCTGGCTTTGTCTGTGGACCTCAGTAATGGCGAAAACAAATGCTGGAGGGTACATTTTACAGCCACACTGGACACTAGCTAGCTACACTATCTGACTGATATACAACCGCCTAACTAACTAGCTAAAATCATGCTGCTAACATTGCCAGTGTCAGTAGCAGCCTCTCTGCGCTCTTACAGTGTCAAAATGGTGCTAAAACAAGATGTCCACTCTTTATATGGAGAGGGACATGTTATTTCAGCAGCTAATGACACATGCCATTGTGTCAGGACATTGTGGATGTTTCCTGCGCCCTGATTGTGCACAAATAAAGTTAGGAAAAAAAAGTTACTGTTTACAGGAACGCCGCACCTCTGAGCTCTGCAAACGCCGTCCCTCATCAAACATGTGCCAGACGCTCAAGATACACCACCATTGTCATTGGAAAAGTTCTAAAAATACTTTTTTGGCAACAGAAATATTTTCCTGCACTTTTACTGAATGTTACCGATTTTTTCAGATTTTATAAAATTTTGCTCGTGTTTCCGATCACAAATCTGAATGTGCCATATTCGTGCAGAATTTGGTGATCATTTTCAGAACAAATTCGCTCATCACTACTCAGGATATCTGATTGTTTTTCCTTTTCTCATGTTTTTCTCACGTTTTCCTAGCAATCTGTCCTGACAATACTAATGCAGTTGGTCCTATACAGTGCATGTTATTTTTAACATTTCAATACTACATTATACCTTAGATATGCAGTATTCTTCTATTAGTGTTTTATGACATAGCCTTAGAAGTAGACTAGAATGACAAAAACAGCATAGCATGGCTCGTTTAGGTTTTTCTGCAGTCTCAACCAACTTTAGCTACAAAAGAGAGACATTCCCATATTAGCTACTGCATGAATTGAGATAGATGAGATAGGAATACATTTAAAATTAAATTATACAGCCAGTATGGATATCCTAGAGGGAAGTTACCAGAAAGAAAAGCCACATGGTATGGCTAGCTCTCAGCTCTAAACTACAGATATTTGAAAAAGGGCTTGGTTTGAGCCTGAAACGTGAAGTAAACCTACTGTACTTGCATCATCTTCAGAGTAGTGTGGAACATCTCTGGCAGCAACATGATCATTGAAATATCCTCCATTCCATTATCTGATGATTCAATTAGGTAACAGTATAAAAGCTGAATTCACATTTTTAGATTTCTTTACAGCAGGTGGTTATTTGAGGATGTGTCCCAACATTATTCGTATTGTAGAGTTAAATACCTCATTGAACTTCTAGTTTGACAACATATTCCAGAAATGAGTGGTGACATATCAGCATATCTAAGGTCTAGGCACATCCTAAAGTTAGATTTTAGAGTGCACAGACTTGTTTCATTAAACAAAAAGGTCAATTTAACTTCAACAGGATTTGAAAGATTTCCTTTGAGAAGTTTTACTGAGCTGTCACTGGTGACATCATGCTCGGCATCTGCAAGGTGTTGTGTTCTCAGTGATTAATGATCGGTACCATTATGGGTTGTGGATTTGAATATACTGAGGTGTTGATAGTTAAAAGGCCACCCAGATGTACAAAATCTTATTTCTCTACATGCTTCCCTCACTGCTTCACAAAGTCTGAATAGATCGACTGCCACCAAAGTCTAAACTTTCAAGACATATTCATTTCCACTAGAAAACCTGACTTGGTTTAATTCTACGGAAATGTCAGCTTGTGAACAAATGAGAATTATCAAGACAAGCACAGAAGCAGTCAAGCATTGCTTGACTTATGACTTAGCCGGAATGTAAACACTAGTAAAGTGATGCATCCTTTACACTACAGGTGTTTTCCATTGAAGAATGAATCCTTTCCACGAAGGGATTACTGCTAGGAAGAAGTTTTGCTTTCTTCTAGACATGTACATCATGCTTTGCTCCTGCCTATTTATCCTGTAATATTAAATATAACTTTTAAATAATAACTTTTTTGGGTAGGGTGCCAAAAAGAGAAATGCATTATTATTACTATTATTATTATTACTATTAATTATTTTTATTTATGAGCTAATATTTAACTTTCAACATTTTTCAGATCTTCACAGGCTCTTTCACTTCAAATTTCCAGGTTATGTTTGCCCATGGTTAACCCATTGCATGACCAGATTTAAAAACAAATGGTTTTTTTTTCACTTTTACTATCATAATTTACTAATCTTTTAGATGACATAGCTACAGAATATTTTATTATAAAACAGCCTACAATAACCCAGTAAGGGCCAGAATAATGCCATGAAAATAAATAAAGAAAATTCTTAGAAATGCAGTAACCAGATACAAAGAAGTTACAAAACAAAAATAGACAACTGGAAATTTAAAACATGAGTGAGGTGGAGGGACAGAACCTATGTACAAGACAGAGGCGTAGCTAGGGTTTTGGTTTGGGGGTGGCGAAGCTTCTCAGTCGGCCCCTAACCAGGTAACTTTGATTACAGCTGGGTGACGCACCCTAATAGTGGAGGAGAACCTCAGCAGATAACTGCACTGTTGCTGAAAATAATCTCTATATAACAACCAACATGGATATTACTGCCATATGGTCAGGGGTACCAGTCCTACAGAGCATATACTGTAAGTGATCACAGCACAGTTACAGATAATGACTTACCACTGACGTTCTTTCTGATGGAGTTGTCACTTTTCACGTCTTTTCCATCTGGCCCAGACCGACATGACCACTTCTTCCAGCCACGTCTCGGCTGCAGAGAAAAGAAAAAAGACACGTTTCACACCTCATATTTTCAGACATTGCTATCTATTCTCAACCTGCACAAACTCCTCATCCTGCTGATATCCCAATGCTGAGCCGCTGCTGCCGTATGTGTCCCTATTACTGCACCTGTTGTGTGCTTCT
The DNA here is from genome assembly GCF_051348905.1 of Ranitomeya variabilis. Lineage (NCBI taxonomy): Eukaryota > Metazoa > Chordata > Amphibia > Anura > Dendrobatidae > Ranitomeya > Ranitomeya variabilis. Next base: position 140,790,351 of record NC_135236.1, read on the forward strand.
CTGTGCCCTCTAAATTCTAAAGCAACCCTCTATAATATAGTAATACCGGGTGAAAATGCCCTAGAAAGTAGTGCCCACATTGTGTCCCCATAAAGTAATTTTGCCCTGTGTGCCTCTTTTATAGTAACAGTAACCTGAGTTCTCCTATAACAATAAGTGCCCACTTTACATTTAATAATGTCTTGAGTCTCCCCCTGTACTGTTTCATGGCTCCAAAACTGTATGATGGCCCCCTCACCTTAATCTCCACACTGTATGATGCCACCCAGATAGCCTCCATATTGTATAATGCACCAGATAGTCCTCAATGTAGTATAATGCACCCTCCACAGGACTCCATGTAGTATAATGCACTCCCCATAGGCCTACTCAATATTGTATAATGCACTCCCATAGGCAGACTCTATATTGTATAATCTATATTGTATAATCCACCCCTATAGGCAGACTCTATAGCATAAGACAGCCGCCATAGGCAGACTATTCCCTGCTCTGACGCAGAATGTGACTGTATCTGTGCGGTGTGCACGCCAATACAGTTACAGTACCATAGCTCCGGGTGGGCCCCCTCTGAGCACCGGGACCGGGGCTACCACCCCCTCTGCCCCCCCCAGTAGCTATTCTACTGGTACAAGATGATAATTCAGCCTGGAGTGTATATATGTCAAAGATCATACAATTCACATATAAATAAGGTAGAATAATCACATGAACATATAAAACTCGTGAAGTGAAAGTGCAGATATTAATATAACAGGTAGGAATGGCATTGTCAAATTAATTTAGTGAATTGCCTGAATGTGGCAGTGAAGTAGCAATGGTGCAAGAGTAAGGCTGGTTTCACATTTGCATACGGGAGGGCTGTGGATGGCAGCGTACTTCCTCCCTTTATCCTCCCTGCGTTTCTGTGCGGTCGCCACACCTCAAATCGTTGCATGTGGATGCATCCGCATACAAGGCATGTCCCTGTGTACCCAATGTTAAAGATAGGTATGCAGGGCAAAGCAGGATGCATGGAGAAGTAGGTGGAGCGTAGGGGGGCTTCAGGGAGGAAGAAGGGAGAAAATACGTTGCCATCCGCAGCCCTCCCATACGAAAATGTGAAACTAGCCTAAATAACTCAAATAAAAATAAAGCGCGGAAAATGTAATATAATCATGGGATAAGATAAAATACAGATCCAGTAGGGCATGTGCATATGAGGGCTGAGAAGCCTCCACCTCATGCTCCGGTGCACGTTTCGCTCACTCTTCTTCAGTCATCTGACTTCAAATTTCCCAGTTATATTTGTCCAGGATTAACCAATTCACCAGATTTTTTTTTTCATTTTTATTTTGCTTCTTTCAATTTTACTATAAAATCTTAGTTATCTTTTGGATGAAATAGCTACACAAGATTTTGTTAGCTTAGCCTTCTCACCAGACCAATATATTACAAAGGAAAAGACTGGTGACCAAGTCTTGTCTTATGACTTCTAATCTGTGGACATTTTTACAAATAGAAGTGGCAAGTTGTCGGGATAAATTCAAAAGCCACATAAAGTAAAAAAAAGTAACTTTTTTGTCTACAGGCAATATAAGGTGTATTTAAATGTATACATTGTATTTAATGATAGCATATTTTTTGCATTTTTTGTCTTTATTTCGATTTTTTGTCATCACAAAATATTATATATATTTTTCTTTTTTAATAAAGTCAGCTTGTTAGAGCAGACCTTACAATGGGCAATGTAGCCAGACACCACTAGGGTTCTTCATAAAAGACGTGTTAATTCAGCAATGAAGACTAAGTCTTTTATGATGCCAATGCTGCCTGTTGCTGATGACAAGCAGATTAGTCACAGGCTTTTAAAAGGAGATTTAGTGTAGATCTACATAAAACAAAGTAAAGGTAATTATTCTTCTACTTTTTCCAAAGATGATGAAACAATCGTCTGATTCTGGTTTATTCTTCTGATTCTACAGGATTAATTTTGGAAATCTTTATTTTTGACAAAAAACATATATTCCAGGAAGGTCCTGGAGCGCTATTGCTATAAAAGGTTCGCATTTCCACTCGGCCATGCGCTAGTGTAAACTGTTTTACTTGTGAGTGTGTAGATGAATGCCTGTCGATGGATGAAAGCTCCAAATCATTCCCATCCCTAGTGTTGTTGCCTGCTCGTGAATGGTGGAAGCTGCCTAGCACCAGACAGTGCTACTCTGCACATCCAGCACACAATTCAGCGTCTCTCAGCAGAGACCGCCAGTGCGGTGCCTGCACTTAGTGCGCTTTCCGGGCCCTGGTTAGGGTGGTTAGTGGCGTCCGCCAGAGTGGCGTTGTACTGTTAGTTCTACCCCTGACGCAACAGTAACGTTGTCAAGCGTAAGAGGTCGAGAGGAACTCTTTCCCCGTGGCTTGGGACAGAGTTCTGTGACCCTTTACTTGCGCACTCTGTGCGGTATCGCGGCCCTGTGACGCAGCAAGGTTTGCATCCTTCATACCGGGTGAAGCTAACCCGCATGTGTATTCACATTATACCGCCATCTAGTCCTCCATTACCGAGCAGCAGATGTCCTTTCTGCACGGTGGACCCCGGACTGCGAACGCACCTCATATCCTCTCTAAATATTATTTGGTGCATTCCGCCAGTCCTAACATTACACCAGCACCAGGGTCTGGCTAGTAATGGTGGACAAACAGCGACTGCAGCGGTACATCTAGCAGCTGGAGGGCAGGTTGGCGGCTCTCGAGCGCACAACCTCAGCTGTGGATGTTACCGCAGTAGCTGTTCAGGCTGCTAGCCTGAAAGCTCCAAATCATTCCCATCCCTAGTGTTGTTGTCGGCTCGCGAATTGTGGAAGCTACCTAGTGCTAGCACACAATTCAGCGTCTCATTCAGCAGCAACCACCAGTGCGATGCCGTGCGCTTAGTGCGCTTTCCGGGCCCTGGTTAGGGTGGTTAGTGGCGTCCGCCAGAGCGGCGTTGTATGCACTCTTGTGCAATAAATTATTACTATTTGTTCAGTTCTACCCCTGTGTCAAGCGTAAGAGGTCTAGCGGAACTCTTAGTGTTGTTGCCTGCTCGTGAATTGTGGAAGCTACCTACCACCAGCACACAATTCAGCGTCTCAGCAGCAACCACCAGTGCGGCGCCGTGCACTTAGTGCGCTTTCTAGGCCCTGGTTAGGGTGGTTATTGGCGTCCGCCAGAGCCACGTTGTATGCACTCTTGTGCGATAAATTATCACTATTAGTTCAGTTCTACCCCTGACACCACAGTAACTGTGTCAAGCAAAAAAAAAAAAAAATCTATAAATCTTCAGCACAGCGAGTGTGAGCGAGCTGAGTGTGACCTGAGCGTAAGTGTGAACGGCGGTAAGTGTGTGACTTGTGATTCAGTGACTTTGGAATCAGGGAGTTTCCAAGGGAGGAATTGCTTCTGTTTTTTTTTTTTTTTTTTTTTTTTAAATTAATACTTTGTATTTATTTTTAATTAAAGTTTCTGTGTGGTGCAATCCCCATTAGGAAATGTGCTCCACTATTGTTAATGCCATCCAGTGCACATCTTGCCACATGTATGCAGTCCTTGACCAGCTGGTCGAGGGTGCATACTGCTGTGCGAGATGTGAGCACATTGTGCATTTGGAAGCCCAGATTTTGGATCTAAATGTGCAGCTGGCAACACTGAGATCCATAGACAATATGGAGAGGAGTCTTCTGCTCACAGAGCAGACGCTCAATGGGATAGATGAGGAGGGGGATGGTAGGATGGAGCTGCAGGACAGTGTGGCAGTTAGCTGGGTGACAGATAGAAGGCGGGGTAGAGGGAAGAGTGCCAGGGAGGCTAGTCCTGATCTGGCACACCCCAATAAGTTTGCTAAGTTGGCAGATGAGGGGGGTGCCAGTACAGGGGTAGCACTGCTGCAGCCAGGCATGTCCTCTGAAAGCCAGAGGAGTGACTGCTCCAGTAAGGAGGGAAAAAGGAGAGCAGGGCAGGCCAGACAGGTGCTGGTAGTGGGGGACTCAATTATTAGGGGAACAGATAGGGCAATCTGTCACAAAGACAGGGATCGTCGGACGGTGTGCTGCCTACCTGGCGCTCGAGTCCGACACATCGCTGATTGGGTGGACAGATTACTGGGAGGGGCTGGTGAGGACCCAGCAGTCATGGTGCACATTGGCACAAATGACAAAGTTAGAGGTAGGTGGAAGGTCCTTAAAGATGATTTCAGGGAATTAGGCTGCAAGCTGAAAGCAAGGACCTCCAACGTGGTATTTTCCGAAATACTGCCTGTACCACGTGCCACGCCAGAGAGGCAACGGGAGATTAGGGAGGTTAATAAGTGGCTCAAGAATTGGTGTAGGAAGGAGGGGTTTGGGTTCCTGCAGAACTGGGCCGACTTCTCAGTGGGCTACAGGCTCTACGCTAGGGACGGGCTGCACCTCAATGGGGAAGGGGCAGCTGTGCTGGGGGAGAAAATGGTTAGAAGGTTGGAGGAGTGTTTAAACTAGGGATTGGGGGGGAGGGTATTCATTTTATAGGAGGGGAAGATAGTGCAGATAGAGAGCTGGGCACAAATAAGGAAGTTGGGGGTGGCGGTGGCATGGGGGGTGGGGTTAGAACAGTTAATAATTTAAGAAAGAATAGAGGTACAGAGAGTAACATCAAGTGCATGTATACTAATGCCAGAAGCCTCGCCAACAAAATGGACGAATTAGAACTAATGTTGTTGGAGCATAATTATGACATGGTGGGGATATCTGAGACGTGGCTGGATGAGAGCCATGACTGGGCTGTTAACTTGCAGGGCTATAGCCTGTTCAGAAATGACCGTACAGATAAGCGAGGGGGAGGGGTGTGTCTATATGTAAAATCTTCCTTAAAACCCATCCTGCGTGATATAGGTGAATTTAATGAAAATGTCGAGTCCCTGTGGGTGGAGATAAGGGGAGGGGGAAAAAATAATAAATTACTGATAGGGGTTTGTTATAAATCTCCAAAAATAATGGAAGCAATGGAGAATATCCTCGTAAAGCAAATAGATGAAGCTGCGACTCAAGGAGAAGTCATTATTATGGGGGACTTCAACTACCCTGAAATAGATTGGGGAACAGAAACCTGCAGTTCCAGCAAAGGTAATCGGTTTTTGACAACTATGAGAGACACTTACCTTTCACAGCTGGTTCAGGACCCAACAAGGAGGGGGGCACTGCTAGACCTAATATTAACCAACAGGCCAGACCGCATATCAAATATAAGGGTTGGGGGTCACTTGGGGAATAGTGATCATAAAATAATAAGTTTTCATGTAACCTTTAATAAGATGGGTAGTAGGGGGGTGACAAGGACACTAAACTTCAGGAGGGCAAATTTCCAACGGATGAGAGAGGATCTTGGTGCAATTAACTGGGACGATATCCTGAGACACAAAAATACACAAAGAAAATGGGAGACGTTTATTAGCATCCTGGATAGGACCTGTGCACAGTATATACCGTATGGGAATAAACATAATAGAAATAGGAGGAAACCAATATGGCTAAATAGAGCTGTAAGGGGCGCAATAAGGAACAAAAATAAAGCATTTAGAGAATTAAAGGAAGTAGGTAGTGATGAGGCATTAAATAAATACAGAAAATTAAATAAATTCTGTAAAAAGCAAATCAAGGCAGCAAAGATTGAGACAGAGAGACTCATTGCCAGAGAGAGTAAAAATAATCCCAAAATATTCTTTAACTATATAAATAGTAAGAAACTAAAAAATGACAGTGTTGGCCCCCTTAAAAATAGTCTGGGTGAAATGGTGGATGAGGATGAGGAAAAAGCCAATCTGCTAAATGACTTTTTTTCATCAGTATTTACAAAAGAAAATCCCATGGCAGACAATATGATCAGTGATAACAAAAATTCCCCATTAAATGTCACCTGCTTAACCCAGCAGGAAGTACAGCGGCGTCTAAAAATAACTAAAATTGACAAATCTCCGGGCCCGGATGGGATACACCCCCGAGTACTGCAGGAACTAAGTACAGTCATTGATAGACCATTATTTTTAATCTTTAAAGAGTCCATAATAACAGGGTCTGTACCACAGGAGTGGCGTATAGCAAATGTGGTGCCAATATTCAAAAAAGGGGCAAAAACTGAACTCGGTAATTATAGGCCAGTAAGCTTAACCTCTACTGTGGGTAAAATCCTGGAGGGCATTCTAAGGGATGCTATACTGGAGTATCTGAAGAGGAATAACCTCATGACCCAGTATCAGCACGGGTTTACTAGGGACCGCTCATGTCAGACTAATTTGATCAGCTTCTATGAAGAGGTAAGTTCCGGACTGGACCAAGGGAACCCAGTGGACGTAGTGTATATGGACTTTTCCAAAGCTTTTGATACGGTGCCACACAAAAGGTTGATACATAAAATGAGAGTAATGGGGATAGGGGAAAATATGTGTAAGTGGGTTGAGAGCTGGCTCAGGGATAGGAAACAAAGGGTGGTTATTAATGGAGCACACTCGGACTGGGTCGCGGTTAGCAGTGGGGTACCACAGGGGTCAGTATTGGGCCCTCTTCTTTTTAACATATTTATTAATGACCTTGTAGGGGGCATTCAGAGTAGAATTTCAATATTTGCAGATGACACTAAACTCTGTAGGGTAATCAATACAGGGGAGGACAATTTTATATTACAGGATGATTTATGTAAACTAGAAGCTTGGGCTGATAAATGGCAAATGAGTTTTAATGGGGATAAATGTAAGGTCATGCACTTGGGTAGAAGTAATAAGATGTATAACTATGTGCTTAATTCTAAAACTCTGGGCAAAACCATCAATGAAAAAGACCTGGGTGTATGGGTGGATGACAGACTCATATTCAGTGGCCAGTGTCAGGCAGCTGCTACAAAGGCAAATAAAATAATGGGATGTATTAAAAGAGGCATAGATGCTCATGAGGAGAACATAATTTTACCTCTATACAAGTCACTAGTTCGACCACACTTAGAATACTGTGCACAGTTCTGGTCTCCGGTGTATAAGAAAGACATAGCTGAACTGGAGCGGGTGCAGAGAAGAGCGACCAAGGTTATTAGAGGACTGGGGGGTCTGCAATACCAAGATAGGTTATTACACTTGGGGCTATTTAGTTTGGAAAAACGAAGACTAAGGGGTGATCTTATTTTAATGTATAAATATATGAGGGGACAGTACAAAGACCTTTCTGATGATCTTTTTAATCATAGACCTGAGACAGGGACAAGGGGGCATCCTCTACGTCTGGAGGAAAGAAGGTTTAAGCATAATAACAGACGCGGATTCTTTACTGTAAGAGCAGTGAGACTATGGAACTCTCTGCCGTATGATGTTGTAATGAGTGATTCATTACTTAAATTTAAGAGGGGACTGGATACCTTTCTGGAAAAGTATAATATTACAGGGTATATACACTAGATTCCTTGATAAGGCGTTGATCCAGGGAACTAGTCTGATTGCCGTATGTGGAGTCGGGAAGGAATTTTTTTCCCCATGGTGGAGTTACTCCTTGCCACATGGGTTTTTTTTGCCTTCCTCTGGATCAACATGTTAGGGCATGTTAGGTTAGGCTATGGGTTGAACTAGATGGACTTAAAGTCTTCCTTCAACCTCAATAACTATGTAACTATGTAACTATGTAAGCGTAAGAGGTCTAGAGGAACTCTTTCCCTGTGTCTTGGGACAGAGTTCTGTGACACTTTACTTGCGCTCTCTGTGCAGTATTGCGGCCCTGTGATGCAACAGGGCTCGCTTCCTTCATACCGGGTGAAGCTAACCCGTGTGTGTATTCACATTATACCGCCATCTAGTCTGCCATTACCGAGCAGCCAGTGTCCTTTCTGCACGGTGGACCCCGGACTGCAAAAGCACCTCATATCCTCTCTAAATATTATTTGGTGCGTTCTGCCAGTCCTAAAACCCAGTACTTCTGGAACTGAGGGTGCTCATATCGTACCAGGTCAGCCATTTACGGGGGTGGTTCCGCCAACAGGAAGTAAAGGTAAGCCGCAAAAAAGATGCCGAGTGTGCTACAAAAGAGGAATACGTAAGGACACCATCTATCAATGCGACACCTTCCCTGACAAACCTGGCCTGTGTATGACCTACATGCACTACTAATTTACTTTACAGGAACCAGTAGATCAGTCCCAAAGATGGGGCACATTTAGGTAAGTTCCTTGGGGGTCTAGGTTCCAAAATGATGCAACTTGTGTTTTTTTTTACTGTTTATGCACATCAGGGGCTCTGCAAACGGAACATGACGCCCGCAGACCATTTCATCAAAGTCTGCATTCCAAAACGTCACTGCTTCCCTTCCGATTTCTGACTTCCCAAAACAATTTTTTCCTGCATATGGGGTACCAGCGTACTCAGCACAATTTGGACAACACCTTTTGTGGTCCAATTTATCCTGTTACTATTGGGAAAATAAAAAATTGGGGACTAAAAGATCATTTTTGTGGGAACAAAATAGGATTTTTTCACGCCCGGGCGTTATAAACTTTAGTGAAGCTCTTGGGGGTTCAAAATTCTCACCACACACCTAGATAAGTTCCTTAGCGAGTCAAGTTTCCAAAATGGGGTCACTTGTGGGGGGTTTCTACTGTTTAGGCACATCAGGGGCTCACCAAATGGAACATGATGCCCACAGACCATTCCATCAAAGTCTGCATTCCAAAACGTCACTACTTCCCTTCCCAGCCCCGAAGTGTGCCCAAACAGTGGCTTTCTCCCACATATGGGGTATCAGCATACTCAGGACAAATTGGACAACAACTTTTGTGGTCCAGTTTCTCTTGTTACCCTTGGGAAAATAAAAAATTGGGGACTAAATGATCATGTTTGTGGAAAAAACAGGATTTCTTATTTTCACGTCCGGGCGTTATAAACTTCTGTGAAGCACTTGGGGGTTCAAAGTACTCAACACACACCTAGATAAGTTCCTTAAAGGGTTTAGTTTCCAAAATGGGGTCAATTATGGGGGTTTCCACTGTTTAGGCACATCAGGGGCTCGCCAAACGCGACATGCGTCCAATCTCAATTCCAGCCAATTTTAGCTTGAAAATGTCAAACGGCGCTCCTTTCCTTCTGAGCCCTGCCGTGTGCCCAAAAAGTGGTTCTCCCCACATGTGGGGTATCACCGTACTGAGGACAAATTGAACAACAACATTTCTGGTCCATTTTCTCTTTTTACCCTTGGGAAAATAAAAAATTATTGCTGAAAGATCATTTTTGTGACTAAAAAGTAAAATGTTCATTTTTTCCTTCCATGTTCCTTCTGCTCCTGTGAAACACCTGAAGGGTTAATAAGCTTATTGAATGTGGTTTTGAGTACCTTGAGGGGTGCTGATTTCAGAATGATGTCACTTTTGGGTATTTTCTGCCATATACACCCCTCAAAATTACTTCAAATGTGAGGTGGTCCCTAAAAAAATGAATTTGTAAATTTTGCTGTAAAAATGAGAATCTGCTGGTCAAATTTTAACCGTTATAACTTCCTAGCAAAAAAAAATTTGTTTCCAAAATTGTGCTGATGTAAAGTAGATATGTGGGAAATGTTATTTATTAACTATTTTGTGTCACATAACTCTCTGGTTTAACAAAATAAAAATTAAAAATTTGAAAATTGCGAAATTTTCCCCAAATTTCCATTTTTTACATAAATAAACGCAAGTCATATCAAAGAAATTTTACCACTAACATGAAGTACAATATGTCATGAGTAGTGTTGAGCATTCCGATACCGCAAGTATAGGGTATCGGCCGATACTTGCGGTATCGGAATTCCGATACCGAGATCCGATACTTTTGTGGTATCGGGAATCGGAATCGGAAGTTCCCAGTGTATGGTTCCCAGGGTCTGAAGGAGAGGAAACTCTCCTTCAGGCCCTGGGATCCATATCCATGTAAAAAATAAAGAATTAAAATAAAAAATAGGGATATACTCACCCTCTGACGCGCCCTGGTAGTAACCGGCAGCCTGCTTTGCTTAAAATGAGCGCGTTCAGCACCTTCCATGACGTCACGGCTTCTGATTGGTCGCGTGCCGCTCATGTGACCGCCACGCGACCAATCACAAGCCGCAACGTCATTCTCAGGCCCTAAACTCCTCATTCTAGGAATTTAGGACCTGAGAATGACGTCACGGCTTGTGATTGGTCGCGTGGCGGTCACATGAGCGGCACGCGACCAATCAGAAGCCGTGACGTCATGGAAGGTGCTTAACGCGCTCATTTTAAGCAAAGCAGGCTGCCGGTTAACAGCGGTAAGGTGCAGGGGCCTCCGGACAGGTGAGTATATCAATATTTTTTATTTTAATTCTTTATTTTACACATTAATATGGATCCCAGGGCCTGAAGGAGAGTTTCCTCTCCTTCAGACCCTGGGAACCATCAGGATACCTTCCGATACTTGGTGTCCCATTGACTTGTATTGGTATCGGGTATCGGTATCGGCGATATCCGATACTTTTCGGGTATCGGCCGATACTATCCGATACCGATACTTTCAAGTATCAGACGGTATCGCTCAACACTAGTCATGAGAAAACATACTCAGAATCGCCAAGAAGCGTTTTGTAGTTATTACCCCATGAAGGGACAGTAGTCAGAATTGTAAAAATTGGCCCGGTCATTAACGTGCAAACCACCCTTGGGGGTAAAGGGGTTTAACTTTCATTTATTTATTTTTTCATATATTTTAAAACTTTTTTTACGTTTGCCTTGTTTCAATAGCCTCCATGGGAGGCTAGAAGCTGGCATAGCCTGATCGGCTCTGTTACATAGGAGAATTGCTGCATTGCTATGAGCGCCGTCCACAGGGTGGCGCTCACAGCAATCCGGCATCAACAACCATAGAGGTCTTCAATAGACCGCGGTTCCACCCGCCGCTATTGCGGGCACATGTCAGCTGTACAAAACAGCTGACATGATAGGACTTGATATGGAAAGGCACACAACTGTCTATATAAGACCTCAGAGACCACAGTTCATGTCAGCCCAAATGAGAATCATGAGCACAGTGGCTTCCATAATTCTTAAATGGAAGAAGTTTAGGACCACCAGAAGTCTTCCTAGATCTGGCCATCCAGAAAAACTGAGCGATCGTGGGAGAAGAGCCTTGGTGAGAGGTAAAGAAGAACATCAAGATCACTGTGGCTAAGCTCCAGAGATGCAGTAGGGGGAAAGTTCCACAAAAGTTAACCATCATTGCAGCCCTCCACCAGTCAGGACTTTATGGCAGAGTGGCCCGACGGAAGTGCAGCGCCCCAGAGTCCTGGTCGTTGCAGTACTGATGCTCCGCCGCTAAGGGGGGCTATGGTACATCCGATGGCACTGAAGGAGTTCACCTGACCAGGTATCACAGACACCAATACACTTCACAGTCTGGCCTCCAGGGGGAGCTAAGGGTGCTATGTATTAGGCCACTCCTCACAATCTGGTAAAACTGGGGGCTGGATAGGAAGTTAGTCAGAAAGCTAACTGGGTTGGAACCAGTCAATATCCTGTGGCAGAGGGTGTTGCAGGGGAAGATTCAGGGTGGTCCCTGTCAGGGGTGGGATCCTGACAGAGGCCTAGCGAACAGAAAGAACGTTACTGGACCGCGCCTGCACTCCGTTGCGGCGGTACCCCAAGAAAGGACAAGAAGCGAGGTTTATTGTGCTGAGTGAGAAACGAGATCAACGCAACAAGAAGAAACACCAGTAGGAGTCGTGCTGTAAGTCGAGGCAACATCCTACTGAGGCGCGCAGCCGGTGGCCGGAACGCCGAGGAAGTATTGAGCTCCAGGCCTTACTTCAAACCTATGGCAGGACAGTCAGTTATAGGTGGGCTGTCTCACTCAAATCACCTAAGAAGACATAGGGGGCAACATTTGGAGAGGGGCGACTCTAGGGTCCCAGAAGACCTCCGAGCCTACCCGTCATATGGGTGCGTCCTAGCCATATCATCTGGGGGACGAAGCAGATCATCATAATCGAGTTGTGAGGGAACTTCAGAAACAGACACAACAGTTGGAGGATCACAACACACAAGCGCTAGAAGGTAGGCACAGATTTCCACCTGCAAAGGGAACTCTGGAGGTGCCATCGGACCAGCCGGACTCACGCAGCCCGGTTAACCGTATTCCGGATTGAGGATCCTGAATCCTTCAGTAAAGAGGTAAAGAGACTGCAAACTGGTGTCCTTGTTATTTACTGCGACCTGCACCGCACCACCACAACATCATCACCATTCACACCTTTCATTGGACGCCCCTCAGCAGGGTCACGGACCGGGTCTAGCCACCGTGACAACCCCAGAACAGAGCCTCAGAGGCCCGGTACCGGGTACCCCTCGGCCCTGCAGCAGTGGGGGCGCTCCAACTTGGCGTCACGAACAGGATCTACTTAAGCCTGAAGAATCAGTTCATGTGTGCCTTGGAACTGTGATTTATTGTACTTGGACTGTGACTTATTGCAAAGGCTGTGTGTTGCCACTTGCCGCCAAAAGTTCCTGCCAAAAGCTGCCGCCATTGCAGCGCCACAGGGAGCACAGAGGAAGAAGGAGGGCGTGCCATGGGAGGAGACTACCAAAGCGGCGCCAAAAGTAGCGACCGCCCCCTCCAACTTCTGCTGCGAGATGACGACCTGCCCAGCAGCAGAGGAGAACTGCCCCCTGATTTGCAACGGCGGGAACGAGGTGAAGAGGGAGCTCGACCTTAGAGAAATGGCGGAGCCAGGTGCATGTGTTGCCGCCGAATGCCGGACAGCGATGATGATCAGCAAGTGCCCGAGCGACGGCGAAGTGATCCCGGCTTGCCCTCACCCACCAGAGGCGGATCCGCATCCACCGCAGCTGAAGGATCTGAACTCCTTGGAGCCGCCGGCGGAGGATCCGAGCCCGCCTATCCCGACCACGGAGCCATGACGAGCGGAGCCACATCGGGAGACCGCCTTGGAGGAGCCGCGGTCCGGGCTGCAGCCGACTCCAGTGTCCTTGTTAACGGAAAAGATCGACATCGGTGGAATCACATCAGGCGCAAGTATGGAAGGCGCCCCTACTCCCCCGACCGATCCTGCTCCCCCGACCGATCCTGCTCCCCTGACTGGTCCCGCTCCCGCGACCGTCCCTCACCCCGACAATAACCGTTTCCTCTCAGTGGAGCGGGTGGTGCTGACTCCAGACACGATGGGGAAACTGGTGCCTCCACTACCGACCAAGATGGGGGAACCCCTAGACGTGTGCTCAGATGGGGTGATACTCCAGTGGGACACCCCCTGGATCGGGCCAGATGGAGCTTGGGAAGATGGCCTCACCCTTGCTGTGCTCACTTGGGAACAATATAAACAATGCCTGATCTTGCACTGGGAAAACCGAAAAAAGACAGAACAAACTGACGCGCCAAAAGTGAAACACCCAAAGGCTGCGCACGGCAGGAAAGACGTAGTAAAGCGGGGAACTGTGCTGGCCTTTCACCCAAAGCAGGGTTGGGGCTCCATACAGAAACTGGGACTACCGACTGACGTCTTCGTTACTAGTCATGATGTGAAGACTCCTTTCCGCAACCGATATGGTGACTCACTATTGCAAAGGGGGGATCAGGTGACCTACACCCACCACCGGAGTGCACAAGGATGGTGCGCTCGGAACGTCCAAAGATGTGGGCCTGAGGGGGCGTCACCTGTTGCCTCGACCATGATTGAACCAGACTTGACAGATCTTGCTACTATCGCCATCGTATGCCTTGTTGCGGCTACTGAGCTCGCAGCTAGGGTTAGCCTTCGAATCCAGACACCAGGTGACCTGACTGCACCCGAGAGACCAACCACCGATACTGACACTGCATCAGCCAGAGACCAGGGACCGGGGCTGCCACGGTCAGGAGATGGCCACTACCAGCTGATGTCTTGCAATTTACTATGAAGCTTTAAAGTGCTTTGCAAATTGTATATAGTTAACTGTCCGTCTTTCTATGCGTCTTCTTGCTGCTACAACCCGACTTGGGTTAACTCTTAAAGGGATCCCTTAGTTTACCCGGGATCCCTATTTTTGCCTTTTTGCTTTTGTTTTTGTTTCTTGTTCATCATTGTTGAAAAGAACTGCTGGATCATGAACACTGCATGATTACAAACTTATTGTAAATAGTTTGCACCCTCTTAAAGGTGCCCTCTACTGGTTTTACAAAGAAAATGACTCTTTGCGAAGAAACTTTTCCTGGAAGCAGTATCGGAGTCCTTGCTGCATACGGACTTGCAGCTTGAGAAGTTGCACTACCTCATAGAGACTTGGTCCCCTCTTAAAGGGAACGTTCATCAACAGCACTTAAAGAATGATGATGCTTTAAAAGGAAGTACTATTAATGCTTACATATAAAAGTTATATGTAGTGAGCTAGTTAATTGTGAGAAATGTTTAATGATGTTGCTAGAAGAATGAGGACAGGAAGTGAACCCATATGGGGTTAGTCGGTGAGTCCTCCTAAGAGCCATACCGAGATGGCTCAGTGATCCTGAACTGAGGGAAGGTTGATAAGTTCTATACTGTGTATAGTAGCAGAAAGGCAGTAGGCCCGGGCGGAAAGGGGCGGTCCTGCAACAGAGCGAGAGGCAGTAGGCCTGGGGCAGATAGACAAGCGGTCCTGCAGATGTAAGGATGGAAAGTGAAGAAAAAGTTGATTAGCCTTATAGTATTGTATAAGAAGGTCTTTAGTGGATTCAGCGTGTATGTCCTTAAAGGCAACGTTAAATTATTGTTCAAAAAATTGCACTTAGTAGAATACCCGGTTGGGTAAGAAAAGTTATTTATAGTATGTTATTTAAAGTATTTAACCATGTTTGTAACGTTCAAGTGTCCTCACCTCCCATAAAGGGAAGCTCTGTTCAAATTTGCTTATTGTTATTGCATTTCAAAATTGTATGTCTTTTTGCTGACATATATTGTTGTTTTCTTCCCAGTCCAGGAGTACTGGATTTAACCGGGGGGGAGTGCAGCGCCCCAGAGTCCTGGTCGTTGCAGTACTGATGCTCCGCCGCTAAGGGGGGCTATGGTACGTCCGATGGCACTGAAGGAGTTCACCTGACCAGGTATCACAGACACCAATACACTTCACAGTCTGGCCTCCAGGGGGAGCTAAGGGTGCTATGTATTGGGCCACTCCTCACAATCTGGTAAAACTGGGGGTTGGATAGGAAGATAGTCAGAAAGCTGACTGGGTTGGAACTAGGCAACATCCTGTGGCAGAGGGTGTTGCAGGGGAAGATTCAGGGGGGTCCCTGTCAGGGGTGGGATCCTGACAGAGGCCTAGCAAACAGAAAGAACGTTACGGGACCGCGCCTGCACTCCGTTGCGGCGGTACCCCAAGAAGGGACAAGAAGCGAGGTTTATTGTGCTGAGTGAGAAACAAGATCAACGCCACAAGGAGAAACACCAGTAGGAGTCGTGCTGTAAGTCGAGGCAACATCCTACTGAGGCGCGCAGCTGGTGGCCAGAAAGCCGAGGAAGTATTGAGCTCCAGGCCTTACTTCAAACCTACGGCAGGACAGTCAGTTATAGGCGGGCTGTCTCACTCAAATCACCTAAGAAGACATAGGGGGCAACATTTGGAGAGGGGCGACTCTAGGGTCCCGGAAGACCTCCGAGCCTACCCGTCATACGGGTGCATCCTAGCCATATCATCTGGGGGACGAAGCAGAACATCATAATCGAGTTGTGAGGGAACTTCAGAAACAGACACAACAGTTGTGGGGACTATCCCGTAAGCACAGCAGGGGAGGACCACAACACACAAGCG